>NC_079311.1:7094935-8294935 GCF_023638135.1 Falco biarmicus | reverse complement strand
CTTCCTGGGGGTTTGCAATTTTGTAAAACCTTAAATACTGAGCTGAGCTTTAATTAAAAAATAATATATTTGAAATTAGCTTTGAATAATTACTGGAGCTGAATGTGGGTGATACGTATGAAGGTTTTTATTTATCCAGGCATTCTATTTCACTACACTGAAATAGAGCAAAACCAAAAGCTTCAGCAGTTATGTCTCACAACTGACAGTGAAAAAAAAATATGTTGTAGCCTTCATCACACAAGACTTTTTTCCACCCCCATGTGTTTGGTCCTCTCTTTTCTCCACAGCCAGGTTCTACCAGGTAAGCCAAGCAGTCCCATCAGTTTGGGAAGTCAGCAGAGATTCAAGGCAGACAAGGTGAGACTATCATGTAGCCAGAAAGGTTCTATCTGTTGATTTAGAAACAGTTTAGGAATGTGTGCTTCCAAGCATTGGTTTGTTTAAATATCAGATCAGCTTTTAGCAAATCACAGGCATTTCTCTGAACTGGATACAGATATGGACAGTACGAGGTTACAACTCCAAAGGGAGGTCCAACAGGAAGTACAGCACGAAGAGCTAGGCGTTACCCCGATGGATGTCAAACATTGCGGCTGTGTAGGAGTGGCTAACCTAGTTCATTCCTGCCTGCTGGTTTTTTCTAAAAAGATCTTTCTTTAGATCAGGTATATTCTCCCAAGTGTAAACTAAATTACAGAATTACAGCAAAATGTATGTCCTAGACATTTGTAACTTTTATAAACCTGGTTTGTATTTGTATTTGTCTCAGATTCTCAAACTGCAGGCTTAGATTAGTCTGTAAGTAGGAACTGCAGATAAGGAAAACTCCAGCAAGCTCTGTGTGTGGTGAGGCAAAAACACCATGTGTGCTTAGATAAAGCCCATACACTAGAAGGTTTAAAAATCAATAGAAAATCATGCTAGTAAATAAAATATGTATCTTTTAAGAACAGTTTATATTTTCAATATACAAAATTTTGCAAAATGTTTCTTTCTGTGTCAGTGCTATGTCTTGCAAATAACAAAACCCATGCAAGAGATTAAAGTTTTCAGGTGAGGATGTTTTCTCACTTAATCTCCATTTGACACAGAAACAACGATTTCCTTGAGAGTAATACTCCAGTGCAATGCTGCACTTATCACTAATCATCAAGGTGCACAATGGTCCCCTCAGGGCAGTACTATCCTTCAGACGAAATTAATCCTGAGATTCTTGGTATTAATAGAAGCTTCACAGAGGAAGGGCTGTGAAAAATAGGTGTGGTTTTCCAAAACGCATCCTGTAAAACAAACTAAAATTTGTTTGTATTTGTTTGCAAAGTTGGCAGTAAGTCATTTATGTGGGTGACTTCCAATACCAGGGTAATGAAGAAGATGTTTTATGTGCCACCACATCTCTTGTTTATAGTTTCATTTATGTTTTCTTTTTTTCTGCTTGTCTCACCCATGCACAGATACACACACAGTTAGGGCTAAAGAAGCCCAAAACAGATCAAAGTATAATTTATAACTAATCCAAAAGCAAAAATGAAACAAACATTTGATTACTTCGTATATAGATATATAGATATATAAAAATATATACATTTGTAGATACATACACATTTGTATGACTGTCTCGCAATTATTTTGTACAAGTTTATGATGTAATGCACTACATCACTAACCAATATTCCCATGATTCCCTGGTAAAAGAAAAGACTAGTGACTAAAGACTTATGAATAATAACTCTGCACTGAATAATATGAATAATGAATAATAACAGCACTGAAATATACAATTAAGTTACACTGAACTTACACAACAAAATATTAAGCTTAAGACAGAATTTTCATAGGAACCTTGGAGAATCTCTGGGGCCAGGAAAGGCAGCAAAACATCTCCTCCACCTGCCCTCACTCAGCCTTCATAAGGGGTAGCCACAGCATAAGCCTGTAGTTGGGTATCACTGGTAGCTACTAGTGACACAAGCAGCACACGGTGACCATGACTTTTGACAACACTAAAAGACAGTCATTTTTATGGCAGTTCCTTGGGGCTGTTGGGAGAGTCCTGGACAGTACTGGTTGTTAGAAAACACAGAATGCTCTTTTGCCAACACTGCTAAATATCTTTTTTGCTTCCTGCTGGAATCTGAAAACTCTTCCCTGATTTCATGTTGGTTGGGCAAGGATGCTTCTTCTGGTATACTTTCAGCAGCCTGTGAAACAAGACATCAGTAATTACACTTGTAACTCTGCACTTGTAACTGGTTATGAAAAAAACTTAGGCAAACAAGAAATTCCTGTTGAGAGAGAGAGGGAAGTTATTGTGCTGGGCTCTGGCAGCGCTCGTCAGTTGTAACACATCCACCATTCCTACAGGGATGCATCCCCTGTGATGGCAGGGTTTGAAGACCCCAGGCTTTCATTTGCATTTCTGTGGGAGGCTGTTGCCTTTGCTGCTGGTAAACTGAGGCTCAGAAGGACTGAGGGATGTCTGGGTTCACGCAGGGTGCTTGCAGCAAATAAAGGCACTGTCCCTGAGTTTTGTTTGTACACAAACCTTTCAGTCCCACCACATTTCTGATCTGATTATCAAGCTTAAAAACAGAGTTCTATCAAAAATGAAGAAACATTATATAGCTTGTCCTCTTCAGTGTGCTGACCATGAGAAACCTCACCGCAGTTTTCATCTAAACATGCACTCATGCCTAATGGCATAATTATTTCTGCAAGATGTATTTGTATGCAGACACACATATTTGTGCAATCACATACACATTTTAAATATACACACACAAATAATGCATTAATTACAATCTAGAGTTAGAAAAAAACCATTTTTAAATACTTTGCCAGTCAGAGGTGCATGATATGCCTGGAAACATGGATGAGAGTGTGGCATTGCTAAATGATTGTGGATTGGCTTGATCAGAGTTAGTGGTTGTTGTGCATTTTGCAGCCTTGTTAGCATCTGGTTCATCCTGTACTTAACTGGGTTGACTAGTGCCTCATCTGCAAGTGAGAATAACATGTTAAAAGCTGCATTAATATTAATAACCACGTCTTAAAAAAAAAATAGCTCTATTTACAGCCAGCCTGACATCCGTGAATGTATTATAGCCATCTGCTGCTTTGCCGTTGCCTCCCTGCTCAGATGTTTTCTCAGTGGCATGGTTCAAGCTCTCCTTCATCACTGGCAACTGTATGCTCTCTACAAGACTAACTCTGACAGGTCTTTTCTTAGCTTAATACTATACTTTGTGCCCTTTAAGAAGCAGAAGTTCCAGTCACAACAACAGAAAGGAAGTCAAACAGGCTGGTCAGAAATGTTTTATGGAAAATTGCAACACTGCTTTGCAGGCAACTCTTCTGTTTCAGAAATGTAAGAAAATAGGAAACTGGGATTGGTCGGAAAGGAAAACATGAGTAACATGGAAAAATTTTATGGCTATATGCTGTTTTGGAGGCAGTATACATTTTTTGTAATTAAAGAAGAAAGCAAATTGAACTAACATTGGTGCAAGCCTCCAGTGCATTGCTCAGGGACATCCCTGCTTGCAGCAGCTCCCCTTCCTGCTCATGCCTCTCTGAAAGCATACACAACATTAATGGGGCTGAGGTGCAGATAACTTCCTCTTGGCATGCACCGCTTTCCCTTGGGAGTATATCTCCTTTCTATTTTAAGCCGTGCATTAGTTTCACGGTTGTCCTGAGGTGTGTGCTGGGGTAGTCCTGCATTGCAGCAAGACCTGTTTCTGCGCATGTTCAGGACCAGGCATCAGTGCAGGAGGACTTGGTTTGCAGTGAAACCACTTGGCAGAGCAACCCAGCCCTATTTAAATACAGCTGATGAGCAAATAGTTGTGAGAAGTAACGAGAATTTTGTTCTGCACATCACAAACCCCCCAGTCTGTCATTGCTGCCTGAAGGAATGTGCTGCTCCTCTGAGGCAGGCTGATGGAGACAGCCAGCCCCATCAGCCAAGGTGATGCTCTGCTCACTCCCTCTGAGCAGTGACCATCCAAGTGCTGTCTGGGTGCCCTTTGCCATGCAGCACAGGCTGCTCTGGGCCTCCCGAATGTGAATGACAGAAGCTCTGTTTGCAAATACAAAATGACTGTACCAAATGTGGGTAGATGGCAAGTGCATGTAGGCTTTGCAGGAGTCTCTCCTGTTGAGAGAGAGAGGGAAGTTATTGTGCTGGGCTCTGGCAGCGCTCGTCAGTTGTAACACATCCACCATTCCTACAGGGATGCATCCCCTGTGATGGCAGGGTTTGAAGACCCCAGGCTTTCATTTGCATTTCTGTGGGAGGCTGTTGCCTTTGCTGCTGGTAAACTGAGGCTCAGAAGGACTGAGGGATGTGAGTGACACCCAAGTGGGTGTCTGGGTGCCCTTTGCCATGCAGCACAGGCTGCTCTGGGCCTCCCGAATGTGAATGACAGAAGCTCTGTTTGCAAATACAAAATGACTGTACCAAATGTGGGTAGATGGCAAGTGCATGTAGGCTTTGCAGGAGTTTATATTTTGTGTACATCAGCTCCAGATGTTGCCAAATCTGAAGTATTTCAAGTCACCACAGGGCAGCAGAGCAGTTAACATCTGAGGGGAAGATCTCTGCTTGAGGAAATGCATTTGCTTGTTGTGGAGCAACTTGTGATGATACTGCCTAGGATGGCTCCACCATGCCCAGGCTTGTCTTGCCGAAACCGCCTGGCTGCTCTGGCTCACCTCAGTGGTGTGCTCTGGCCCCTCCCCAGCCACCTACCCCCCAGCATCAGAAGCGCACCCCTGCCCTGTTTCCAAAACCCGAGGCAACGAGGCTGCCTCCTGATTTCCAGGACAAGGACCAGAGGAACCCCCTGGCAGGGGAGCGGGGCTGCATGGCAGATGTCCTTGCTGGGAGGCGGGTTGCACCCTCGCCCAGAGCCTGCTGCTCTGCTCATACCTCTGCTGTGACTCACCACTGGCGAGCTGATGACGAATCTGTCCTGCTGTACTCTCCTGAGGCCCTGGGCCAGCGGCACAACAGCTTCAGGGTGGAGTAGTAAGATAAAGAATTAGTGTGTTATTATTAAATGTGGCAAAAATAATGGCCTTGAGTCAGAAAATGGTAGCTCCCTGCTGTAAGACCCTGAAAACTGAGGTGAGTTTTTGCAAACAGCATATGAATGCAAGTGCCCACCTCTGGTGTCAGGCACTGAGGAAGGGAAGATCCTCCTCCACCACTCAGGATCTGGCATAACCTGAGGAAATGTGGTCACTTGTGCTTGCCAGGGACCTCCTTCAAACCTCACTGCAAATAACTGTTTCCCACTACCCCGAGAGAGTTTCAGATCAAGTCCAAAAACCATTCTTTCTGCAGCAGTAAAGTGTGGTAACAGTACTTTACATGAGCCAGGTCCGGGTATCTGCAAGTGTAAAAATCCTCTTTCCCCATTGTAAGGGAAAAACTGGGAAAAAAGTGTATAGATCATGACACCAAAGTACATTATTCTTTTAAACAAGACCCCAGAAAGCTCTGCCTGCATTGCATACCGTTGTCAGAAGATACTGGATCTGTTTTAGTAGACGATCACACTCAGACCAGCTGTCAGCAGATTGCAATCATGTTGATATTTGTGGTGAACAAATAGTTAACTGCCAGTGTGCCTGTATCTGTGCCATGATGCCATCACAGACATTTCCTCCACATCCTCTGCCTCTGCTGCCAAGGCACAGGGCAGCTAAAGTCAGGGGACGTGCTTCGCAGGCCAAAGCGAGATAATCCCACATCCCTGGGGAACCAGGGCACCCCCAGGACAGACGGACGGATGGACGGGGACTGGGGGGACAGACAGACAGACACACACACCCCACCCCATAAACCCCCCCCACCACACCCCCCACACCACACCCCCAGCCTATAAAGCTGGAAATGTGAAAGGGACTCAAACAGGAGGGCTTGGAGAAATCATGACAGTGGTCTGTGATAGGGAGCAGCGTCTCCGGTTGCCCAGCCCTGCTCTTCCAGGAGGCTGGCGTGTCTCTAGGGTGAAGTTTGTTTCCAGGGTTTGCTGGAGTTGGTGTGTGGCTGCTGGTTGATTTTTCTTCCCTCTGACTGCATTCCTGCCATTCTCTGCTTCTCTCTGTCTACGCTCTGGCATTTTTACTGCAGGGTTGCAGACCAGATCTTTAAGAGATGCACAAAGCATGACTCACCCGTGGCTTTGCAGAGACTATGGCAGTGCTGGGTTGTTGTTAACCCCAAAACCTTCCTTGCCATACCCTGACTCTGCAGATGAGCTGTGTCCCTCTGCACAGACCTGTTGTCAGGACTGTGCTTGCATTCGTTTTTCTTGTTCGTCTTCCCAGAAATCTTGTATGGAAAGGTTTGCAAGAGTCATTCTGGGTTGGCTCTGAATTTCTGTAGAGCAACAGCATGCTGGGGGTGAGTCACACTGCTGTGCTTGCACTGCTGGGGGGGGAGATCTCCCACCTCTTGGTGGGGCTGTGCTGCCTCCCAACGACCTCTCCATCTCCCTGCCATGTGTGCCACACCTCTGTAAATGACCCAAAAAGCCACCAGCTACACCACATACCTAGAAAATCCCCACCTCAGGTAGCAGGTTTTATACCCTTGAGTTTCACAGTTGCAGCTGCCTGTTAAGACCCTTCTAGACTTTGCTAAATAAATTTCACCTGAGTGCTTTTCACTTCTTTTTGGACTGTTGGATGCTTAAGAGATGTCCAGCGGGCAGTGCAGGTTCTTTTAAGGTGACACATACTGAGATCAGTGTTTGCTGTACACAGACTTGCTTCTCCTCAGCCCTCAAGTCCCTCAGAAGAGGTTCATGAAGTACCCTGGTTTCAGTCACTCCCACTGGGACTCCAAACAGCATCAACTAAGCATCATTAATTAGTTTGGTTAAATAATGCTATTCAGCATTTATTTCTGATGCTCTGATGACATCTGGGAGTCTCAAGTATCCCCCTGTACTGAGAAATATTTACAGATGTGGCAGAAAGATAGAATCTAGGAATTTAAGCCCTAGGACCTCCACAGCCCTTTCTATTGCTCTAACAGCTCCAAGCATCTGTTGCATGATGGCACAGCGTTATCCTTGTCCCATGGTACATTTAGCTCCAGCTTGCATCTCCTCCTTTTCAGGATGCCCCAGTAGGATGGCAGGCTTTGATTTTTGCTGCCTTTTCTCTCAGGAACTCCCTTCACCCCCCTTGGGCCATGACTCATTTCCTCATATGGCTCATCTCATCCTGTCTGCTGTGGGAGCTTAGGGCTTGCTCTTCCCTTCTGCAGCAGCAAGGCTTTTTACAAAAACAAGTGAAGTGATCACGTTGTCGGAAATCTTACCTTTTTTTTTCACAGCATGCAGAGAGCCTTGTCTGTAGGCACCTCACTGAGGCTTGTGCATAGTCTGATATGTGAGGAAAGGTGGGGAAAAATCCAGTTACGTGCATATAAAGCCATTTTATATTCCTGTTGTACAAATGTGCAGAGAGGTGTGGGCAATAATAACTCAGTAAATTAGCCTCGAAATTCAGTCTTAAAATTGTAGTATAAATTGAAAGCTTAAGTAGCAAGTGAAGGCAGAATTCTCCAGGTTGTCTGTGCCACCTGCTTGGGTCCTTGGGGTGAGAGACAGGGAAATTAGGGTGCACATTTTGCTGCTCTGTGTGTGAGACCCTTCTTTGTACATACACAGGTCTTTACATTTTTCAGAATATGTGATCCTTTCTTTGCCAAAGAAACCAATACTTTCTCAGACTGAGAACAGGAAAATGTTAGTTATTCTCCTGCCTTTCTTAAATTATTCTTCACTTGTCACTCAGCTACAGTTTGTGTCATTATTTCTATCAATTTTAGGACAGAAGGCAAAGTGAGTGGTAGGAACCTTAAAATTATGCAATCTCCATTTAGCATAATGTGCTGAGATTTGGCTTCCTACCCCTATAGGGGAAAACAAGTATTTCGAGGGTGGATTTTTTTTTTAATTCTTCATCTGTTTGACTAGCCCACTGGTGATGTAGCAATGAGTTTTTGTGCTTCTGTGAAAAGTTGATAGACCTTGCCGTGTCCGAAGAGATGCACTCATGGATGCTGTGGCTGGAATTGAAGGACTGGTGTCATGTTTGGCCTAATGCATGATGCAGCCGGATTGTGAAAGGGTACAGAAATGGAAATCCAGCTTCAAAGTCAATGTCCAGGCAGATCTTGGGCTGTGTGGAAACTACCTTACTCTATGGATTTGCAGTCCTTATAGCCAAGAAATAACAAACTGCTGCTGATTCTTATCACATGCATCCTATGTTTTCAGTCTTCAATTCAGTTTTAACAGATAAAACATGGCACTATAGCAGTGAGAGTTCACTGCTGTAAATAAAAACACCAGAGGTGTGGTCAGACATAAGGCTGAAGCAATCTGAGCTGCCATACTGTGTGCTTCAGCATGTGTGCATTTGTGTAATTTAGTGCTGCCCTTGAGAGTTAGAACTTTCAAATTGGAGCACAGGGCACCTTACTTCATTATGGAATCAGGGCCTGCCCCCAGGAAGGACTTCTGGGGAGAAGTAGAAGCCCCAAGCTGTCCTGCAATGAAGGCATGGCCAAAGGATGCTCAGAAGCAAACAAACCGAGAGATGGCTAGCTGAACTGCCAATTAGTGCAAGCCCAAACCAAGGAGTGACACAGACCACTAGTGTTTTATTGCCATGTTTTGTCAAAAGCAGTGGACTACTGTGCTGAAATCTTGTTCCACCTGACCATTAGAGTAATAGTGGCAAGGACTGTCTGTGTGACGTGAATAGAAATTCACAGTAGCAATACTGTGAACAAAAGGAAAAAAATCCTCTTGTCTTAGCTTAGTGTCAGACCTCAGTAGTTTTCCTGCTTTCTGTGTTCTTGGGTTTATTTCTGTTTGTTGGTACACAGGGAAACATCTACCCTGGCTCAGTTACTGCGCTACCCTATGAGACACAGAGTCAACACATCTGGGTAAAAGCAAGGCTGGAGAAGCAGAGGATGAGGGATGGGGGTGCCTCACCTTGCAGAGTCTCCAGTTTTGCAGAGGTGGGCAGCTGGAGATACCCAGCTGTAACAACCCCCCTGCCGCAGACCTGGGCAGTGCTCCATGTGTACTGCTGGGACCCCTGACATTTCAGCCACATGACCTTCCTATGGGTAACATGTATTTTGGCATCCACCCAGACAGTATAAGCCTTGCAGCCTGCAGAAACAACAGGTCTGGGTGAGAAATGTGTGTTCTGCATTGCTTGTCTTCCACCCTTCATATGCAGCAACATGTCTATCACCTGCCTGCTCTGTACACAGTATTAATTAATTTCCAGTAAAATGAAAATTAAACACATGTTACAAAAAATCTCGAATGTGAAACAAATCTCTGTAGACTTTAATTTGACACATTGTAAAGTTTTTCAGGCAAGACCAGGAAGACAGTATCTGATTAATCTAATATGCAAATATAAGCCTGTTAGCAATTCATGTTATCAAATATGAATAAGACAGTGACAAAGCTGGGGTTTATTCCTGGGTGATGTGAAGTAATCCATCTCAGTCCTCAAGAACTATCCAGAGAGGCACTGGCTCTGCTGAAAGACTGAGAGGGGTTTTCAGAGGAGAATCTCAGGATGTACAAACAGAATTTTTAAAAGCAGAGCATCTGCTAACAGGTCAGAGCACCATCTTCGTCTCACTCACAAAGGACCAGTAACAGGACAGAAAAATAAATGTCTGTGTGTGTAAGAGGGATCCTTGCTTCCAGCTTGAACGGGGGTGGATGCTCAAGGAGAACCAGGTTACCTAATTAGGAAAAAATGAGAGAAAAAGAGGAAAAAGGCTGCTATAGCATTATAGCCTTTTCCATTGCATTTTCCTTCATCAGATGAAAAGATTTCCTGAAGTTTTAGCTCTTTTTTATTGCTGATCATTGGATGTTAGTCTTGAAATCTTTCCCTCAAACAGTTTTGAATCCCCTCTGCTGTAATCTTGGTATCTTCATACTCTTCCACTTCCTGCCCCTCTCTGCAGCACAGTGGCAGTGGTCTCCCATTTCTGCACTCGGCCGGGGTTTGAAGTTCCTGCCAGGAGCCTTGGGTCAATTTGTGCTGCTATGCAGGGCAGTAGGGGCTTTCTTGGATCAACCCTGTAGCAAAAAGAGCTCAGTGAGAAATTGGAGTGCCCAGGGAATGAACTGAGGTAGGGAGAAGAAAGGTAAGCGTGGGGTCCAATGGCAAAATACTGCATGGATTTCAGCCCAGGTAATCCAGAGTGATTTTAACTGACCTTCGCTAGGAGTAGCAAAAGTAGCATTTTTCATCTGTTGTTCATTGGCATTCAATCATGTTTTACATTCAGTGACACACCTGTCCCACACACTGGATGTGTCTGTTCTGTGCTGAAAGACTCCATGTGAGTGCTATGACAGTTTTCATGTCACTTGAAATATTTAAAAAAGAAAAAAGAATAGAAATAAAGCATGACAACCTCGAACATATGCACCACTGAGGAGTAAGCAGCATGCAAGGCTTGGACACCCAGCATAGGGAAGGAGCAGGCTGTTTGCTTCCTTGTGACACAGGGGTTGTTTTCCCCTATTTGTAGCACAAATTCTGGTTTTTGCTGTGAGGAGGATGCTGTAGGATGCCCTTACCAGTACAACCTTTCTGCCTTCTTTTTTAACTAAGTTTGAAAGTCTAAGGAATGCATGTGACAAATGGGAAAATGAACGAATAAGATTTGAATTAGTAATTTTTTCCTAGGGCTCCCTCTGCATGCAGAAATTCATGTTCAACAGCAAAGCTGGGAGCCCCTGGAGCTGGCAGTGGCTTTTCAAGGGGTCAGAGCTCCTGATGCCCTTGTCCTCCCTGTGCAAGGTACTGCCACGACTCCACTCACAGGCAGGGCAGGCTGCAGACTGGCAGCCCTTCCAAAATTAATCTTTTCTTTTTATCACCCAAAGCAGCTTACCTTGTAGCCATGGCAACTTGCTGCCAGACACAGGCAGGCCATGAAGCTGGTGCTGCCTGCTGCTTCCCACCCGTCGTGAACTGAGGCATCCCTTCGTGGGCCACAGCATTCCTTCGTGGGCTGAAGCATCCCTTCCTAGACCACAACATCCCTTCATGGGTAGCAGCATCCCTTTGTGGGACACAGCATCCCTTCGTGGGTGGCTTCTGGACCCAGGATGCAAGGCCAGAGACACTGGACAAGAGTCCCCATTAAAAATAAGCAGGGGAATGGGTCTGTTCTCCTCAGAAGGGCGATTATCAACACTTGGTTTGCTGCTGTCATGAACAGCCCTGTGCCACAGTACACATTCTGTCTCAAAAAGTCTCCTGTTAAGTTGCATATTCTGGGGTGAAAAAGGAATTTGCTCCCGCTTCAGCAGGAAGATTAAAGGTGTTAGATGGATCAAGTCATGCAGCCTGGCATTTTGCTTCTAGGCTTTTTGCTGTTTGTTATTGCAGACATTTGTTATATCCTGCCCTAGTCCAGCTGTCCTTTAAGATACCTTCTCAATACAGCAGCAACTTTGCTTAGTGAAAATTTCTTTAACAAAGATTTCTTAATGAATACCTTTACTTATGGTTCCTAATAGGTTTCTCTTCTTTATTCATATGGGCAGCCCAAACCCTTTCATTGCCTTGAGAAATCCTTCTCCTGAGGGCCTGAGGAAACAAAGGATGTAAGACAAAAGTAAACTCACACACTCTCTTGATGCCAACCGCACCTTCTTAGGGCTGTGAGGGGAATGGGGATATCCTGACCCAAGCCAGTGTGGTAGCAGCTTGATGAGAGGCATGGCTCTGATCCTGCTGCTCAGCTCCTGCAGTTCCATCTCCTGCTACCTGCAAGTATCACTGTAATCAGGAGCTGCAGCTCCAGAAGTCTCCATGTTGCTCCCTGGGGAGCCATTCTGGCTTTGTTGGAAGAGGGAATGCTGTCCCTGCAGAGTAACGCTTTCTGAAAGCCAGCAAAAAGGCCGTGCAGGAACCTCAGGTCTGCATTGCTCATAGTCTGCAGTACTGATATTTCTGTGTGGCAAAGTACCCCCCACTGGGTTTCACACCAAGCTTTGCTTCTAATATAATGGTGTCCCTGGAAAAGGGCAAATCTCCAGATTCAGAAGTCTGTTATGACAGGAGAGATGGGAAGAGGTGACTGGATGGCTGGAAAAGAGGTGGCACTTGTAAAACAGATAGCAATCCATACAGTGATGTAATATTATTCCTAAGAGAGGAGTCTGTAGGCATATTATCAAGCGCCACCACATAGAGCAGAAGAGGCTTGTGTCATCTGCCATGGTTCTGTTTGGATCTTGTGAAGGTGGACAATGAATCACAGAATCATTTAGGTTGGAAAGAACCTTTAAGATCACCAGGTCTAACTGTCAACCCAGCACTGCCAAACCCGCCACTAAACCATGTCCCTAAGCGCCACATCTACAGGTCTTTTAAACACCACCAGGGACGGTGACTCCACCACCTCCCCGGGCAGCCTGTGCTGATGCCTGACCACCCTTTCCGTGAAGAATTTTTCCTAGTACCCGACCTAGACCTTGCCTGGCACAACCTGAGGCTGTTTCCTCTCGCCCTGTCACTTGTTCTCCGGGAGCAGCGCCCGACCCCCGCTGCCCGCAGCCCCTGCCAGGCAGCTGTAGGGAGCGACCAGGCCCCCCCTGAGCCCCCTCCTGCCCAGGCTGCCCCCCCCAGCCCCCCAGCCGCCCCCCCAGGCCTGGTGCCCCAGCCCCTGCCCCAGCCCCCTGCCCGTCCCTGGACACGCTCCAGCCCCTCTGCGTCCCTCCTGCAGCGAGGGGCCCAGCCCTGAGCCCAGGGCCCGAGGGGCGGCCGCACCAGTGCCCCGCGCAGGGGGACGGGCACTGCCTGGCCCTGCTGGCCACGCTGCTGCTGACACCGGCCGGGGCGCTGCTGGCCGCCTTGGCCACCTGGGCACGCCGGGGGCTCACGCCCAGCCGGCTGCTGCCCAGCTCCCCCAGGCCCTTTTCCCCCGGCCCTTCCCAGCCCCCTGGCCCAGGCCTGCAGCGCTGCCTGGGGCTGCTGTGACCCAGGGGCAGGGCCCGGCACTCGGCCTCCTCGGGCCTCCTACCGGGGGCCTCGGCCCCTGGGCCCGGCCTGCCCAGCCCCCCCTGCAGAGCCCCCTGCCCCCCGCAGGGCAGCACTGCCCCCAGCCCGGTGCCACCCGCACACGGACCGGGGGGCGCTCGGTCCCCTCGCCCAGCCCGTCGGCACAGACATTACCCAGGGCCGGCCCCAGCACGGAGCCCTGGGGACACCCCCTGTGCCCGGCGCCAGCGGGAGGGGGCTCCAGCCACCAGCACCCTTTGGGCCCAGCCATCCAGCCAGCTTTTATCCCAGCACAGAGCACACCTGTCCCAGCCATGAGCGGGCTGTTTCCCCAGGAGAATGCTGTGGGAGACAGTGGCCAAGGCTGTACTAAAGTCTAGGTAGAAACCACCTACAGCCTTTCCATCATCCTCTAGACAGGTCATCTTCTCACAGGAAGACATCAGGTTCAAGAAGGACCTGCCTTTCATAAACCAGTGCTGGCTGGACCTGATTGCCTGGTTGTCCTGCATGTGCCACGTGATGGCACTCAGGATGAGCTGCTCCATAACCTTCCCTGGCACCGAGGTCTGGATGGCAAGCCTGTAGCTCCCCAGATCCTCCTTCTGGCCCTTCCAGTGTATGGGTGTCACATCAGCTACCCCCAGTCTTCTGGGACTAAATGACCGAAAGTGGCTTGAAGAGTGCTTCTGCCAGCTCCCTCCGTGCCCGGGGTGGATCCTACCCAGCCCTATAGACTTGTACGTGTCTAAGTGGTGTAGCAGGTCACTGGCCATTTCTTCTAGGTTATGAGGACTTCATTCTGCTCCCTGTTGCTGCCTTTCAGACCAGGAGGCTGGGTACCCAGAAAACAAGTGGTCTGACTATTAAAGACTAAGGCAAAGAAGGCATTAAGTACCTCAGCTTTTCCTCATCCTTTGTCACTATATTTTCCTGCCACATCCAATAAAGGATGGAGATTCTCCTTAGTCCTCCTTTTGTTGCTGATTTATTTATAGAAACATTTTTTTTTATTGTCTTCCATGGCAGTAGCCAGATTAAGTTCTAGCTGGGCTTTGGCCCTTCTTATTTTCTCCCTGTATAACCTCACAACATCCTTGCAGTCCTCCTGAGTTGCCTGTCCCTAATTCCAAAGGCTGTAAATTCTCTTTTCCCCCAAAGATCCAGCCAAAGCTCTCTGTTCAACCAGACATCTGCTAAGTTAAAGTCCCCCATGAGAGCAAGGGCTAGTGATTGTGAGACTTCTCCCAGCTGCTTCTAGAATATTTTGACTGCTTCTTCAGCTACCATATATCTGTGACTGTAGTGACCACAGCCATGCAGTAGTGAAAAAACATTTTGTAACTGTATCATGCCAGGAAATTTAGTGTAGTCTCTGCTTAGGGTAAAATAATGCATTTCTTCAAATCATCACTAAGCTTGATCCTTGTCATATTTTATGAGTAATTTCCTTTACCCTCCTAGACATTCTATGGCATTACTTCTGTTTAGTGACCACAAAGAGATGTATCTGCTCACTGCTATACAATAGTAAAGAGGGGAGGTGGGGTGGGAAATCATAACCACATTTCCAGTGCAAATATTTTGACTCAATTTCAAATACTGGTCTTCAAAAATCAGGTGAAAGCTGGCATTTTCATTCAGAGGCATTTGAGCTCAGTGTGTACAAATGCTATGCCAATCAACATTGTTCCTTCATATAAAAATGGAATTATTGCCTGAACTAAAACCTCACAATATGTTTGTCTGGTGAATAGTTTGAAATAGTTCAAATGAGATAGTTTTTTAGCCATTTTTTCTTGGTGAACGAAAGAGAAAACAGTTGCAGTGATGAACAGCTGCGTACATTGTCAGTACTAGGTGATAGCAACACATCATTGTACCACACAGGCTGTTCCCCTAGAGTGATTGTAACTCTGGCTGTCATCACAGTTCTCCCCATTCTGCCTGCCAGTGCATTGAACCTAAACCTGTATCCAATTTGCACGAAACAATTTTCATGCAGTGATGAAACCGATTTTCTCATTCTGGTTATTTCGTCATTACACGGGGAGCACAAATGTCATTGCAAGTGAGACACCTGATCTCCAGCCAACACACAGCAGCTGTATTGGGTCGTGGTTATCTGCCAATATTTTCAGTGTTTGTCCCTTTCTTGCAATCTATAATACCTAATCTTTAACACAGGCTACAGGCTTTTATTGCAATGATTCAGATGCTTTGAGGACAAGGAAATGTTACACATATGTGAAGACTTTTGAGCTCTTTTCCAGTGTAAAACACTGTTTCTGGTGTTTTCCAGTGTTCCAGGCAGAATGAGAGCAAGCCAGCCCGTGATAAATAAGGACAGATTCCAGCATGAAAACTAGTCCCTTACATAATTGGTTCATGCCCCTTTCTAGCTCCTTACAAATGCAACCCACCAGGGTAACACATGGAGCAAGGGTGACACTCTGTGATAATCTAGGAGAAGTACAGGGGCTTTTGTTTGGCTGTTTATATCCTTGTTGGTCAGGATCATTACAAATCCTCAGCAGATGGACTTCATTCATTGTGGTTCAGGTCCAGGCAGATGTTGTCCTCCCAGTGCCTATGACTACCCAGGGTTCCATTCAAGCTAAGCCCCACCAGCAAATGAGAAGGCAACACACTAGCCAAAACATGAGCTCTGTTCATCTTGGCAAGACTGTGTATTTTCTTAAGGAAGAGAAAAAGCAATTCTAAAACTTAAATTTTCCCAAGTAAAATCCAGGAAAACAAGTTGCTTCCTGGTCCTGGGAGTGGAAGGTGCCTTATTCTCTACAAATTTGTGCCTTCTAGTTGATTCTTTCCTACTGACTTACAATAAGGTTGCAGCAGAAGAACCCACCTTTCCTAGATATCCAAGTATGTATATGCTGAAGATACCATGAGATGCATCTGGAGATGCTTCAGCCTTTTAGATACCAAAATGCCTTTCTGAACATCAAAATAAAGAGAGAAAATAAGCAGAGTGCCTTCTGGTACCTAATGAATCATGATCTCTTACAGTGACAATTGAACACAGCTAGGTATTATTGCTAGCGTGGACAGTCCATATGGCCTTCTGCAGCTGGGTCTGTTGTACGACTAGAAAGAAAAACTCAGAATGGAGTTTCACAGGAGTTGAAGCTTTTTAGGAAACCAGGCTAAAAACACAAGATAGAATTTGCTTTGGGAAAACAGCTCAGGAAACAAATACATTTAGTCATGATTAGTATCTTGGACAAGATTCAGCTGTTTTCCAGCATTGCTTTGGGTACTGGCTATGTTTCAGAGGAGGCTTAAACTGGTTTTTTTGCCATACATGATTTCCCTGCATCTTCAAAACCAGCAGGTTTTGAGCATGGCTTCTGTGACCAGAATTATTGGCATTAATCTGGAAATCCAGCAGCCTCCTAACCCTGCTAGTACAGACAACGTATGGTCCTCCCCACCCCCACCTCCCCCTGCCCCCAAAAGGGACAGTACTACTTCTCAGCATCCTTGCTGAGAAACACCCCCGAGCTAATGCAGGTGAATTATGGTAGAGCTGCTTGTCTCTCGGAGCAACATGAGTATGATCTCTGTCCTGGAGCTACAGCTGAATGATGTTGCCCGATTCCTGTCATTTGCAGAAAGATGGCGGTTCTTTCTGACAAAAAAGGGGGCACCGATACATGAGAACTCCTTCCCTTGCATAAACTTAATTGTCAAGAGGTTTTACTCAAATCAGAATGAGAAATGGTCTCAGTTCTCATCATGCCTTCCCCTGAATAGCAAAGGCTTTCCCAGATAATGTGACATTCACATTGACTGTATAAATAGCTGCTGTGCCTTTACTCTGTATCAGCTTTGCATTATTAACCATTGCAAGTTTTATTGTGAAGCTTCATTTGCATTTTAGAGAAGCAACACAACTGGAGAGTAAAGGAATTTCACCACTGGCTCTGCAAGTGATTTGCATTTTGCAGCTATTGGGACAGTAGTGCAGAATAAACTTCATCCTGAAATCCTTTCCTCAGGGGTCCCCACTGCTAATGGTACCTTTGTCTCTTTCAGCACCAAATATTTGGTTGAACAGTCCCAGCTGACGTTATGCTGTATTTCCTTTCCAACTTCTTCTCAATTTTTAATATCTCCCATTAAATATTACTGTTTTGAATGGCTGATGCCAAACTGTAAAATTTTTTCTTTATCCTGCCCCAGAGTTTTGCAAGTGCTCCAGACTGTAGTTGGAAATACACCTTAAAGTATTCATGTTTTTTTATAGAAGTTGTTATCCTGGAAGATTGAAGCTATTACCTCCCTGCTGTCATATCTTTGGAAAGACGATCATTTTGCTAAGTAGGAGCAAGAATAATCTGTTCTACTCAACAGCCTTTTTTAATCAGTGGGCACATTCATGGCTTGTTAGCAGAGCACTGGCTGCCTCTCTGCAAGCTGTCAGCCTGCTGCAGTGGTTTCTTCCCCAGTCCTTTCCCTAAACTGCCATGGGAGAGCTGTTAATTAGAGCAGCTGGCTCTCCCGAAGGTTATGTGATGAACTTCTCTGCTGTGTGTAAGTCAAAGGACGTGGCTGTTTCACAGGGATTGCAGCAGTCTTGAATGCAGCCAGCATGATATGCAGACAGCTTTTCTGTTAAAAACCAGCACCAGACATGGCATTTGCTTCCCTCCCTCCCATTATACTGGCAGACAAATTTGAAAATAAATTGGGTAGATCAGAGGAATTTCAGCAGCCAGCACAGATGGTTGGTAATGTTGGGGCAGCCCTACTAGTGGTCAGACTCTAAGGGCCAGGCTTACCCTGGCGTCAGCAGACACAGTACTATGGAGTTTCAGTGGGCATGGCTTGCACTGTGGAAGCACCTGGATAAGACTAGTGTGCAGTTACATGGGTCTTGGTCCTACGGTCTTTTGTGTAGGTGCGAGTATAGGCACCGAGTAGTCTGCTGGCTATAGCTGCATCCCGCCCTAATAAAGGTATCGGAAAACTCAATTTCTCCATGCTGAGGATGACTTACCAAGCCTCGTTCTTCTTCTAGCTAAGCCTGGTTCAAAAGGGGAGTCTTGGCCTGACTGAAGCCAGCAAGAAGTTTGCTTCTGAGGTCATGGAGGTAGGATTTTAACATCCTTCAGGCCACTGAGACATGTCTTTCAGCATTGCCTGTTGTCTCTGCTGCTCTTCTGTTAACACACCTTTTACCCATTTCATTTAAGGTTTGTTCCTCTCTGTGCAGAAGATGTTTCTGGCCAGTAATCCTATTTCATAATCCCTTCCATACCTGTTCGATTTATATGGCCTTGCATCTCCCCTGATCTTCTGCAAAGCAGCAGTCAGATGTCTGCCAGCCTGTCCAACCCTATTCTCTGTTTTGTCAAGCTGCAAACATCTCAAAAACAGCTGTGTCCTTTTCTACCCTTTCCAGACACAGTTCAGGCAGAGCTGTGCAATCTTACACAGTACAGCCAAATTGCACTTGTACCATGAAAAGGATGCCCGGTGTTTGCTGCTGGGTTGTAAACCTTGAGTAAAACAGGGTCTGTGAAATCCGTTAACACATATCCCATTGCTTTCAGGAGGACCCAACGGCTTCTGCTGATGTTTTCTCGACATTGCCTCTGAGGCATGGTATTGAAAGACAGATTTTAGTGTTTTATAAAAATGTCTATAGAAAATTTGGTTAGAAAGGTTCCTTTTCCACATGAGATGGTTTATTCTCTGTAGGCTGTTTGTGAAGATACCACTGCAGCATTTTGGGGAGTCTGGCCAGAAGGAACTGACTCACATTACAATTAATTTTCATGATTTGTGCCTCAGCAGCACAGTCAAGCTGTCAGAGCCGTCTTTCTTCCCTGAGCTTTTTCAGAGATGGGACAAGCAACCACACAGGAACTGAACACCAGCTCTCTGGCTGCAGCCCCAACCCTTCTGTCCCAGCCTGGGGAAGTGACTGCAAATCTGGCTCCCGGCTGTACCCTGGAGCACTGCTGTGCTCCCAACTGCAGTGGAAGGAGTCCTGCCTCATTTGAGTAATGGGTTCATTTGTGCTTTATTTATTCTTACTTATATTTTTTTAATGCAGTTTAATATTGCTGCATTTCCTAGTCCATCAAAGTCTGTGAAAGCTTTGTCACATGCTTTATGGGGATTAGGAGCAGGCTTAATTTATATAGGGTAAGGAGGAAAAAGACATTTTTCCAGAGTAGAAACAATTAGTACAACCAAAAAGGATTTTTTATATTTTATTGAAATTTCTATTTTAAGAATTTAGATATGTTTTTTTGGGCATCATTTTCTCTCCTAGCTCCATGCAGGACCATGGCAGGACCCAGCTCCATAACAGGATACAATGGGCTTGGTGCACAAAGGCTAGGATAGCCTGGCAGAGGTATGATCACTATTACCCTTTCGTAGGGCAGGTGGATGCTGTTGGGAAATGTTTGGCAGGTGGGTGGAAGGCTCTGTGACTTTGTTCTGCAGCAGCTTCAGCAGAAGAAGTGAGGAGGAGGAGCTCTGTTCAAAGGGACTCTGTAAGTGGTGGGGAGAGCACATCTCTGTCTTTTTTCCCCCTGATAAATGGAAGTAAATAATTTAGTGGAAGAAAAATTCTAAAGAGCTGAATTTGTCACCATTCCTCTCAGGGCAGGCTTTTAAAACACAGAGTACTTTCTGCTGGGACCAGATGGGAACTTGCTGTCTAAATGCATAAAACCATATTATAAGCCCAAGCAAAAGTATTTCTTGTCCAAACAGGGTTTCTTCACATGAAAATAGCTGCAAATGGAATCTGCAATGTTACAGAAGAGAACTCATGAAGTTATAGTATAAATGAGAACTGGCTAATTCAATCTGAGCATATGCATGGCACTATCCTGGGGCATCTGTGCAAGGACAGTGTCTGTGGGCCACCCAAGAGCATCCATCTCTGCCCTGGCAGTGCTGGCTTTGCAAGGTGGGGAACAAACAGAAGGAGCATAGAGGAAACATCTGAGTAGCAAAGAGCTCATCAGAAGGCACTAACTGAGAACCCACTATTTGTAAACATGGATAGGTATCTGTTAGAGCCTAGGGACCAATGTCAGGAGCACCTCTATATATTAGACTTAATATTCATTATGTGCATGCTGGCCATTCACTGTAAAAGCAATGTATGTGGCAGCAGTGCACAGGCTGCTTTATGTGTGGGTGTCACAGCTTCACCAGGATTTGGAGGAGCCACCAATGAAGACAAGAGAAGGTGCTGGGTGTTAATTACCTCTGGGAATCTCCTGCACACCAAAGCCCAAAACAGCCCCCTTGCACCAATGAGCAAGAATGGAGGCTGTCAGATTGCCTGGTTTTTAAGCCAAAACATGAAAATCTGAAGTTAATTTGTCTTTTCTAGCCCACCTATAACATTTCAGTGGAAGAGAAGAACTTTGCAGAAGTACCCTGGCACCATTTCTTTTTTAAAAAATGGCTCTTGAGCAGGCCAAGTAACAGCAATGTCTGGGATCAGATAGAAATTGTCCATGTTCCCAGGTATTATTCTGCTTCAGCATCTTACTCTTCCTTTTTACACTGAGGCTATGTACTATGCAAACTAACCGGAAAGTCTGTCATGACAGCAGATGTCCAATGGCAAAAAGATAAACATACCTAAATGCTTTCTAAGAGATTTCCCCTTTATTCAGTTAATTTACAGGTGCCTTACAAATGCATTTGTGCAGTCACAGCTGCAGCTTTACTTTCTGTACTTGCACCAACTAGTTACAGCATGAAGAATCAGGAACAGCGGGGAAACCTCTGGGTCTTGTCCAGAGTGAGGGACTGCCCAGGCTTTACAGCTCCCTCCTTTCCTGGATTTGTTTGGGCTGCCAAAATTGGTGCCCTGCACAAGGCAGCACCTGCTGCAAGGCTGGGCTGTGCAAGTTGTAAGCCTGGGCTGATGCCAGATATGGAGCTGGGAGGGTAAGCGTATTAATCAGAAGATGCAGGAGTACATCAGTCATTCAACCCCCTTGACACGGGATTGGTAACACAGGGACAATCTCAGACAAAAGCAACTTCTATTACCTTGAAAACCCTGAACTACCAGTCTGAGGCATAATTTCTTGCTTACAAAGATAATGTCAATGATTGGAATAATCATCAACCTGATCCAGCTGGAAAAGTAAACACTTTGTTTTCATGACTAGGGCAGTGTTTGCTGAGTGGTAGCAGCTGTGACACACTGGAGGATGAGCTCACACCCATGAAATATTTCTGTTCCCACTTCTATTGTCCTTTGCAACGGAAGCTCTCACCTTTGTGTTTACTATAAATCCCTTGTAGGAGAGAGATCATCCGCAGTTCTGACTCAGACCATTAAGAGCATATTGAGGGATAACTTGGGTTTCCCAGAAGGCTAATTTACGTCAGCAAGCAAAAAGATAATTACAGTCATAAATCTTTGCCCATGTCCATATCTCCTAATTGCTTTAAAAATATCAGGATGATACTTTCTATACCTTAACCAAATGCAGTAATTTGACTTATTTTTCCTAACATCTGCAATTCATGGTAGTTATGCTGTTTTCTAGCAGCCTCATTTCCAGCATACTAGACTTAAACATGTTCCGTAAATTATGCATGACTTTTTAACGTTCATGAATCCCATCATTTTACTTTATTGATCAGTTCTTTCCCACAACTGGCAACAACCCATGAAGAAACGAATGTTCTACATCAGGCAAATGGGAATTTTATTGATGTAATATTGGGAAAGCAATAGACATGCATAGCAAGCTAAAATGTTACTATCCTTTATGTTTGTTTGAGAGTGGTACTAGTGTCCTCCTCCCTGCATCTTACCTGGGGTCTTCTTGGCAGTTAAAAAAGTTGCTCTATTTAATACTTATAGGGAAGCTAGGATATCCACCTAGCCCTCTATTGAAGTTAATATTCATGAAGGTAACCATATACCTTCCTTTCCTCCTATTAATATTAATGAAAATGAACACATACGGAAGTGTAGAGATTCTAGAGTTTTTCATTATACTTTTTTTTTTTTAGGACTGGCAGTTCAACCCTTCCTGCTCCCCACTTCCCCCATCTTCACCCCACACACATGCCAAGTAGGCACGCATGGCCAACTGCATTGCAAGGTTCTTCTGCTGACCCCCGCCATGCCTGAGGCACAGCAACTTCTTTCCCTTTAGCATAAATAGAACTATCGTGAATAATCTGGTTAATAAAGGCTGTGTAGTGAAATACAGCATTTGCCCTTCTGTTCAGTTGTAAAGCAGAAGATATAGGACACATCAACAGCAACAAAATTTAATGGCTGGAGAGAAGCCACAGCCATACTCTTGCAGCCCTTATGTTCAGATCATGGGTGAAGAGAAACCAATCCCTTCTTACCAAGGCCAAACCCAGGCCTCAATAAGACAAAATCAATATTGTATAAAAATGGTTACTGGTTGGACACGATGGCACCAAACCCCTTATTGCTCTTAAAAGTGAGGCAGCCAGCCCTGTGGACCACGTAGCAGATGCCTTTAGGTGGTCCCACAAAGCTCCCAAAGAACAGTCACAACAACAAAACAGCTCCCCATCTTGATTGTGATCTCTTGTGACTCAATTTGTGTATCTGGAGATACAGACTCATAGTTTGAGGGCAATTAAAGGAAATTTAATTCTCCACATGCGCATCCTAGAACATGTAAATGTCTGATTTACATTCATTGCATTCTGCTTTGGGAAAATGCCTGATTCTACTGTATACTTTGATAAAACTGATTAGTGCAAGAGAGTTGATTCCGCATCAGTTATTGGGCGTATGTAATGAGATCAACTTCCTCATTTGATTTCTTGCTCGTCAAGAAACTTTAGGCTTGTTGAGTGTTACTGAATTTGTGTCCACAAGTAAAATGAAGAGATTTAGATTTATTCTAATAAAATCTGGTACCAAGGTGAAATTAAACCACAGAGAAAAATGAGCACTGCTTGTAAAAAATATTAACTTGAAGTCTGCATATAGCAAAAATGTTCCTTGTTAAAGCATAACTTGCCTTTCACTCTTCATTTTTCTCCAGAGAGCACAGTAGAAGAAATAGAACAACCTCAGGGCACGTGGTTGGGGTTTTTTTAACAGCTTCAAAATAGTTGAAAAAAACCTTAAGTGTGCTCTCAGAAGGTCTTGAGTGCTCTCACACCTCATAAGAAGCACAAGTCTCGGTAGTTAGTATTAAAATAATAATAAAAAAATGCTGGGAAAAAAAGCCATTCCCCACAAATAATCCTAAAAGCAAAGTACAGGGCACATCTAGTAGCCATGATGGCAGAGAGACTTGGTGTTATACATCAGGCAGGCGAAGCATTTCTCCAAAGATCCTGGAAACCCACGATATACCAGATTATAATCCCAGCAATAAAGTAAAATGGGAAAGAAGAGTATAGTCTCTGACAGGTGCAAATAAACTTTGTACTCTCAGATATCTTAGCAAATAAAATGTATAATCCAGAAACAGAGTAGGGTTACAAAGAAAGCACAGCAAAAATCCAGGTTTGGATTTTGAAGTTTGGAAGTGGTCATTAGCAGCCTCGTTTGGCAACCTGTCACCACACTGTGTATGTGTGCAGTCCTGGGCATGAGACCTGCTTCAGCAGCCTTGTTACAAAAGCAACATTTGTGGGTGGGGGGTGGCGGGCTTTTTTTGGGACTCAGCCCAGATATAACTTTGTCTCACAAGAAAATGATCCTTTATTACATGTCACGTGAGAAAACAGTATGTCTCATTCTCTGAGCTTTTGGGCAGCCAGGTAATGCAATGAGCATTTAAGCGAATTACTGACCATCCGGTTGTTAAAACAATTTGCTCTTTAACAATACCTTTTTCAATAGGACTCTCTGGCATTGCACAACCACAACATCAGAGTGCTCTCACCATTTTGTACACTTTTTCCAGTATGTTTGATCTTTGTAATAACTTTGTGACTATGCAGAGCTCTTCATAAATATTTAATTCAAATTATTCTGCAGGCAAAGGCACCAGAGAAGAGTCAGAAAGTGACTCACTGTTTCTTAATCAGAGATGAGTGACTAGGCAGCTCTGGTGTTGTAGTGGGAGAGGGTTATTGGTGCTGATTCAATCATCTGAGGATGGATCCCTGTGTGAGCTTGTGGGCTGCATCCTGGCTCGAGCAGGTGGCTAGCTGCACCACGGCGGTGTGTGCCAAGCATCTGGTACCTCCCTGCTACAGTTCTAGAGTAAAATGCACAATTAGTCTTGTTCTTTGCATGCAAGGCTTTATGATTTGTAAAACTTTTTTGTCCCCAGCAGCAAATGAACTCCTCAGTTCTGGCATAGAAAAAGAGCAAGAAGATGTGTGACTTCCTTCTGGTGTACCATTTTCATTAGATAACTGCATATAGGTCAGAGTATTGTAGTTCTGAGCTGTCTTTTTTGTCAACAGCTGACTCTAGAAGGCACCTTGCCATTGATGATCATGTGCTGGACTGCCTACCTTCTAGACATGTGGTTTCACAAGTGCAACCTACAGACTTAAACCAAGAAGTGTGCTCATAACCCTCTAGGAAACAGAAATTCATTTAATTTAAAGAATCTCATGGGTTAGATAAAATTATTTCTTGTGCCATCAACTAGAGTGTTTGTGAGAAAAAAAGCACAACCTGTATACTCTAAACAGCACAAATCACTCTAGCAGTAAAATAATGGTAAAAAACAGTAGGGATAATTTATTTCAGCTTTCAAGAACTTTAACTATGTTATCATGGGTGGAAATAAGAAATAAAAAGTGATCACACATTAGAATAATTGATTGCTTATGAAACACTTTGACCAAGGTACAGCCATTCCTGTGTTCTTCTGGTACAATTTAATTGACTTCTGTTTACGCTCCCATTTTTCTGGAATTTGTTTTCATTGATTTGGTGGCCTACAGTAAATTTACCATGTTTGGTTCATTGCAGGAGGGTTTTAACATAATACCAAGCATTACCTTCACCTTTTGATCTTAGCCAGTTAAATGAGAGCTGGCACACTAACAGCCACAGAGGTCCAGCAGGGAAAATTGGTGAAAAGACTTTTCCCTGAAATGATACTTTCCAGCTACAGCTCCTTTGAGGTCTGGTTGTTCACCACCTGCTTCCCAGCCTGGAGGAAGCCAGGTGACCATGAGCTTGTGCTCATGGGTGCAAATAGCTTGGCTTTATCTGTTCTTTCTTTAGCTGTCCACATGTGCATCCTCATACTTGTGTCCTACAAGGGTAAAGGTGGGATTTGAACTGCAGCTGGCATTGACCTGCAGTGGTGGTGCATCAGCTTCTCCACCCGCATCAGCTGCAGTAATTTCTTTGCACACGCAATTCCCCCAAGGATGGTCATGTCTGATTTATTCATAGTCATGGAATCCAGAATGACAGGATAGTTTGGGTTGGAAGTGACCTTAAAGACCACCCAGTCCCACCCCCTGCCCTGGGCAGGGCCCCCTCCCCCCAGCCCAGGCTGCTCCCAGCCCCGTCCAGCCTGGCCTTGAGCCCTGCCAGGGATGGGGCACCCACAGCTGCTCTGGGCAGCCTGGGCCAGTGCCTCGCCGCCCTCACGGGGAGAATTTCTTCCTGATATCTAATCTAAACCTACACTCTTTCATATTAAAACCATTACCCTTTGTTGTTCCAGAGTTTCTGTAACAGGTGGAGTTTCCTCAGGACATGGGGCTTATGTCCCTTTGGATGTCCATGGCATTGCTGTGCTTCCACTAAAAGGTCATCAAAGCATGCGTAAGGGCTTCCGTCCAATCCAACGGGTGAGAAAGTTACATCCCACATTCATTTGAGCCAGATACAGAGATGGCTAATCTGTCTGTGAAACTGGTTGAGAAATGCTGCATTTTACTATTCATTTTGAAGTAAGCAGCCCCCCCTTTTTTTTTGCTTAAAATATAGATCTGCAAGATGGCAGCAAGTTGGGGCGTGTTGCAGGACATCAGCCACTGCTGCAGGGACAGCAAACCATTCCCACTCAATACTCTTGTCTTGTGAATTGTTCTTAAAATGTTCTTGAAAATTACTTTAAGATTATTTTAGCCACCTTTTTCCATAATTTGCAAAAGTTTCCATTCTGTATTGAAAAATGGTGATGCAAAGGATGGCTGAAAGATGACTAATCATCATTACGTCAGTCTCCTTGACTTATCCTTATTATATGACAGTTACTTTTCCTACATACAAAGATTTTCTCTACTTTACATGCCCACCTAAAATTCTGCCTTCAAGCAAAAGTTTGAGCAAAAGCCCAGGAAATAAATGAAACTATGGTCAGGGGTACCTTGCTAGAGTAACCATATATTTCTATTTTTGGATAGGCTACATTTTGAGTTGCAGCACTACCCTGGAAGTTATAGCTGTTGGGTGACAGTTATTGTTATGAATTACTTTCACAGGTCTTCCAAGCCTGCAGGATGCTGTCAATCCTCAGGGAAAGCACTGAAGGGTAAATACAAAATCCGTTCCCATTTTAATTTTAAATTAGAAGCATCTTCATTGTGTGGAACTGCACACCAAATGATCCTCCACCATTTAATGTAAAATACCCTGTCGTTTCCATTTCTCTTTGCTCCTACCATTTGCCCTGCACTTGCACCAAAAGCCAGCCATAGACAGTGCCACAGAGTTGACCCATCTGCTGGGGGTTCCAGAGCATGCCTCCTGGTGTGTGAGTGTTGGACATGGGAATGCTCCTGGCTTCAGGTGGATGAAGCAAGTGCCTCCTTGTCTGAACAAAAGATCTTCTCTACAAGGCTCTGCTGCTGGGTCCCTTGCCCCCACTGATTAATTTGACTGAGCATTGCACAGTCCCTGCCTGTTCCCTGGGAGCACAGGGTGCACTGGGGACCAAGTCACAGGGTACCAGATGCACCCCATCTGCCCTGAGAGCCTCGCCAGGCGCTGCTGGCAGCAACTGCAGCTGGGCACCCGCCACCGGCAAATCCTCCAGTGCTTTATGGAGGAAGCCTCTTATTTTTCTTGCACAGTGTTCCCGTTGAGGTGGGCTCACTTGTAGGCCCTTTCTTATATTTTTATAGCCCCACTGGGCTGCTAGGGAGGTATCAGTCAATCTGGAAAAAACAGGAGTACCTTCAGAAATAGAGTCTTCCATATCCCCTCCAAACATACCAGGAAATGTGATGCTATGGTTTATGCATGTAACTAGTATTTTATGGTAATAACTTGTCATTATTAACACTTATGGCTAGTGTGTCTTCAGGCTACTGTAACAACTCAGATGGTGCATCAAGAGAAGTGCAAACCCTCCAGTGTGGATTAATCCTCCCAGTGCAAATTAATCCTCCCAGTGCAAATTAATCCTTCCTTTGCTTTTTAACAGCTGAGATCCTTATTTGGTTTGATGCTGTCACTTCACCAAGACTTGTTACACAGTGCTGCACAGCCTTGCTATATACTGCTATATAACCTTGAGGAAATGGCCACAAGAATCAAATGAATGTTACCCATTTTTGGATACACTGAAAATACAAACATTTCCTTTTCTTCTAACACTTCAGGGGGCAGAGGAGCTGGAGCAGCCAAAAAAAGCACAATTCCCTGAGCTGTTTTTACCAGCCAAGAGGGTGGCAACATTGAGGGCAGGTCAGTGTAAACCTTCTGAGAGGCTGTGCCAGTGCAAAGGGATGATTGCTGGCACCAGGACCAGGTTGGCAGAAACTTTGCATCCAATCTGTAAAACTCCTGTTTGGCTCAGGAGAAATCAAACCCCAAGGAGGTGGGTTTGATTGGTGAGTTTGCTCCCACGTGGCCTGAAGTCTGGAAGGGAAAGTCCTCTCAAAGCAGCCAGGTGCCTATGGCCTCACTGCTGTCCAAGAGATGGAAACTGCTTTTATTGTCCCTCAGCAAAGAGCGGTGTCTGCCTCCCCATCTCATGCACATTCAGTTTTCCAAAGCTCTGCAAGATCCGAAGCAAGAAGGTAAGATACGAAGTCAAGATACTGCTGTTTTATTACCCAAGTCATGGCAAAGGGGGAAAAAAGGTGTTATAAATACCTTCAGGCAGAGGAGAAGGCTGTTGTGCTTGATGCCAGTTTTATGATGCCAAGGTGAAGCTGGTATGAGTCACTGCTATAACTTACATGGGCATGACACAGACTTTTGACATTCAATATTTTCTTTTTCACTTACCAAAAGTTATAATTACCCCTTGAAAGCTTGGAACCACTTTCTTTTCCTGCCATTTAGTCCTTTTACGTTTGGCACGTTGCCATTTTTCTAGTGTATGCAGTCCATCTGGGCACTTTTCTGGCCCTTATTGCTCTTGTAGCTGAGTGCTTGCAGGATTTATAGATTTTTGTTCAGTCCATATCTCATATTGTCCTTGGCAATTAGAGATCCAGGGAGTCAATGCACCAGGTCACAGTCACACAGACATTAAAGCACAACCAGCAGCAGGACCAGAGTGGGTGTATATTGTATTTTGCCTGTGAGATCAAGTCTGTGCTTATGCTCCACTTCCTTTTTAACGCAGACTGCTTGAAAAGAACTGTGACATTGAAAAGATCTCAAAAACAAGGTGGAAGGGAAAAGCTGGGCTTATTTCACCTGTAAAGTGGGCTCCATCCTGTCCCTATGGCTTGCTAACTTTCCTAAACAGAGTGTTGTGTCTTGAAAATAGCACTGCTGAATTTTATTATGATGGCCAGTTCCAACAAACTGAAGCACAAGCAAGGAAAAATATTAGTTGTTGTTCCCTTTTTTTTAATCTCATCCTTCTTTTTATACAAACCCTTACCAAAAAAAGATACTTGCTAATGTATTTTTTTCTTTCTTTCTCCGTGTGTACATGTACACCTGCACATGCATGCACACACAAGTATATTTTTACAGTGGTACATAGCATCATCCCATGCAGTTATATGGTGGGCAGCATCTGGCAGATGGGTCTTGGCAGTACACAAAGACTGGTAGGATGTGCAGGGAGCTAAAACCTGGGCTCCTCTTCCAGCAAAGCCACTGTACCACAGTCCTTTGTACACACAGGCAGAGGTGTCCTGGGGAGAAAGAGGGGAGCAGGTGGGATGCAGAACCACATCTGAACCCACACCAGGGCTTTGTCCTCTCCCACCCCATGCAGGCACAACCCAGGTTCTTCCGACATGCTGTGAACAGTCATGCCAGCACACTCCTGGTGCTGTGAGGCCACATCCTCTGCATGGGAAGCCCACAGCACCACCTGCTCCCAGCTCCGTTGTGTCTGTGCAGCCTTGAGCGTCCTCAGACTGCTACTGCCAGGTGTGCAGAAAGAAGAAATGTTAACGTTGTTGTGACAAGTAATATGAAGGCACTAGGGACAAAAACCTCTGGATGTGTAACCCCCTGGTTTCAGTGTGCCACTGCATGAACAGGCCTGGGAAGGGTTTACAGGCTTGGGCCCATGAGTGTTCTCATGCCCTTTGCAGACCCTTACATACCCATAAAAAATTCATTTCCCCCATTTGTAAGTGTATTTGCTTTACCAGGGAGTTTACTTAGTGTCAAAGAGACAATGATTTGAGCTTTCTGAGCTCAGAATCACCTTCCTGCTACCTGTTTTGGGTGCAGAAGAGGGTCCTGGCCCAGCCAGAGCACCCAGCTGCTGCTTTCTTTCACAGGGAAGTAGCAGAAAGAGGCAAATGAAGAGGACAACAGTTTTTTTACGGCACATAGAAATATGGAATATTTCACCTACCTTGTCAGCCCTTGAGGACTAAGCTTTCCAACAAGAAAATACAACTGGTCATGCGGCAGCACCTGATTAACAATAAATCACCATGTAGGTGGCCCATGCCCGAACTGTATATTGCTTTGAAGAAATTGCTTACCTCTCATTTTTTAAATGATTTTAGGAAGGGGCGTTCTCCCCGAGAGAATCATACGCTGTGCACCGACCAACAAAGCTTTGTTTCCTTTGGCTTGTGAGCCCGACATCTCCCTGTGCTCAGGTGTGGACAGGACAGACACAGATAGGACAGCCATTCTTTTCCATCTGCTGAAGTGGGTCATCTTTGTCCACACCATCATTCAGCAGCAGCAGTGGGTGTCCCAAGACCCCTGGGTTCTGTTTTTCTGTGGGAGTGGGTGAGCAGGAGGAATGGGGGGCACTGTCAGGTTTAAGCAAGAAGCTGTCAAGTGCTGCTCTGTGTGTTACAGCTTCTCTGCTAGGGCGGCAAGCATGCTGTACAGCACCAGCTGATGCTTTTGCAGTCCAGGAAAAGATTACATTAATAAATGATGAAGCAGTAGGTTTCAGGTGTGTCCTGGTGGGCAGAATCTGCAAGATGGACAGCTTGGGGGATGGGATTTGGCATATCAGTTGAATTTTCTCTGCCTCTTTATCCATGAAGGATGGATAAAAAAACATAGTTCTTTTGTAACACGCCTTGCAATATCCATTACTAGTAATACCTATGACTATATATAAAATGCTCTGTGAAAAGCATGGTGTATTGTTACCCATGGTCCTTTTATTACCTAGGACATTCACAATAATTTTGCATTCCAAATAATGCTACCTAAAATGAGCATAAATAGTCATAAATAAAATAAAGGACATTTAAAAGCTTCCTTTCCTCATTCTCTACAAAATTGTCCTTTTAAAATGCTCACTTTCCTTAAAACAGGGTATCAGAGTGCTCTGTGCTTCAAGATACTATTGACATATTCAGTAGGATATTTTTAGCATAGTGGAAAAAAATCAAATCTTGAGAAAGGTCAGTTCTTCCACTGTGCTAATTAAATTGCTGTGGAAGGAGATTGTATCACGATGGTGACCAGCAAGCTCGCTAGAACATCACACACACAGGCAGCCTGCAGCAGGTAGCCTTTGTGAGAGGGCTGGTGTGAGTGCGGCTGGCAGAGACGGACAAGCATGCTGACAGACTGCCGGTGAGCCATTCAGCAGAAGATTTCTTTCTTTGATGTTTTCATTTCACAAAGCAGGGCAGGCAGACAGACCTCTTAACAAGAGATGATTTTCATCCTCTTTTTATTACATTTCCTATTAACTAAGTGGGGGTTTGTATACATGCTCTGTGGTAGCAGAACGTGGTGATAAATGGGGACGTGTGGGGTGATACTTGTTCATCACAGATATCAGTGAGCCTGCACTTACAGAAGGTGTGCTGATAACAGCTTTTGAAAAAAACTGAGAATGCTCTGAATAAACAACGAGATGATAATTTCTCTCTCCACAGTGACTGTGTCACACAGCCTGTGTGCGGTTCACAAGAGCTGACCAAACCCATCTGTGTTTTCGTACCACAGGTTTCTCAAGTTTACTGTGGTAGCATGCCCACCTTTCATGCTGATCATGACTTCACTTATGTTCCTTCTGCAGTCTGTGCCACTGCCTCCAGCACCTTGCATTGCCAGAACAGCTGGGGACAGGCTCCAGCTTGCAGCTCCACAGCCCCCGATGGTCATGCCAGGCTTTGCCTTCACCTCTGTGATCCTCTATGCCCCTGTCACGTCTCTTTCCGAAACTCTCTGCAACTCTCTCCAGTCACTTTCCCCTGCTGCACCCACTAGTGACTACTCCAGCATTCCTCCTGGCATCCTGCTGCAGCTGCCTGCGTTGGCATGGCTGTCTTCATGGTGTTTGGCTGCAGACCAAGCACAGACTCTTTTTTTCCCAGTGTGTTCATTGATCTCCTGCAGAGCCCTGTGGTAGTTTAGGAAAGACCTTTGTTGCTTTTGTTTAACCTTGTTGGTTACCAGTTAGCTGTTTGCCCACCCAGTCAGGTGGCTGTCGCTTTCCAACGATGTGAACATGTCTTCACACTTCTGTAAGCAGATGGTGCAAGTTGCCTGGGATGTGTCTGTTCAGTGGGGGGATCCATCCTCCAGGGTGGAACTATCACCGTCTTTCAACACACGGATTTTAATAAACATCTGCACAAAACATTTTAATTCTAAACTGAATTACTGCTTTAAATACAGCAATTAAGAAGTTGAAGGGGTGAGGGTAGCCTGCATATCATGTCAAGTGTCATATGTTTCACAAGACTTCCTGGGGTGGGTGTGATCAGTCCACTAGCAAACAGGTCTGTAGAAAATTATCAATGGAGTCAAACCCAGGTGCTACAGTCATGGACCCAGCAAAGGGAGATTGTGGCTGGGGACCCCAAAGGGATTGTCTGGGACTTCATTTGGGAAGATTAGATTTAGGACCTTAAATTACTTATGAAATTCTTGAACACGTCTTATTTAAATTCAAATTAATTGCCCCAATCTGCTGCTGGTTTGCAGAGCTGCTGACAGTGTGTATTCACCCTCCCAGACACAGACAAGAAGGAAGCTTTTGAAGGGAATGTCTATGGGTGAGCTTTTGCCTCACAGACCAGGGGCATCACTCCCAGCATCATGCTGGTGACCTCTGTGCTCTCTAGACACCCTCTCACAGACCTTCTGGGTTGAAGGTGCAGAAGAATCACAGTCCAGCATTTCTGAAAATGTTTCACAGCAGCAATAATTACATGGTGAAATGCAAACTAACAAGCTGCATCTACTCAGTATTAAGGATTAATGATCTGAGCTTTAGTCTTTGCTTCCCTGCAGGGCAGCAAATTTCACCAAAATGATGCTTCAATAAATGCAAAATTGTGATACGCAGCCTACGCAGACTCTATGTATAGCAATAAGGTTCTTAGTCTTCTTCCCCGTTATCTGAGACCAGACTGAATGCTCTATAGCTTCACTTGTCTGAGGCAAAACAAAGGTGCAGACTTGCCATCGCCTCTGGTACAACCCCCACTGTGCTTGCCCCAGGAGTGTTTCTCTCCATTTCCATGCTGGCTTCACCAGCTCTTTCTCACCATCCTTTCTATGTTTTTCATAAGGGTGAGATGATGCCTACTGGATGCTGTGGGCCACACCACACAGAGGACTCACAATCCAACACTTTCTTGTTGAGTCCTCTCCATTGTGCTGCTTTTTAACATCGAAGATGTAGTGTTTCATGCATTCTTGGTCCTGACCAGTTGTCTCTGCCTGGACTTTTCCTCTGAATGATAACACACCAGGATACCCTGTCTACTTGCTCTTTGGATCTTGTGGGTGCCCATCTCCCATTTGCCTGCTGATGCTGGGCTCCCCTCGTGCTCCCTGGTGCCAGTTGGATGGGTAGCAGAAGGCAACAAGCTCAAACGGCAGATGCAGGCAGGGACTTGGCTGGTCAGTCTGCTTCATTTCAGCTGGCTTTATCTTCACATCCAGGTTTTGAGCCTTCTCCAAAGATTCATACAGGTGCAATGGTACAGAAGGGAAAATGTGGTTTATCAGAGTGTGCAGAACGTAGGTTAGTATGAAAACAGACCTGCCATCCCTGTGGAGTTTCTGATAAACCCACCTCTCCCATGTTGCACCTCTGGTAGGTAATGCCTATGTGGAGGCTGGTTCAGGTCATCATCACCATGCACCATGAACCACGAAGCAGGAAGAGATTCAGTCCTTTTTTCAGTTTTATTTCAGTTTAGACTTTCCATTTCAAAGTGAGCCTCCATCTCTGGAGTCACTTGTGTTGGACACTTAGCAGAGACAGCAAATCTGCAGGCACTCCTACAAGCCTGTGAGCTTGAAAAACACTTCAAAGCAGCACAGAAGGTCTAACCATAAAAGCAACAGAACCTTTCATGTAGGATCTTACTGGCTATTTTTCGGTGAAAGCTACCTGAAAATGCTCCTCTTTCTTACCTTCCTTTAGTAGCCACTGCATGGAATATTTTTTTTTTGCATGACCATGGACCTGAAGTACATCAATGGAGTGTTTGTACAGGCATTCAACCGGCCTAGCTTACTGATACCAGCCCCGTGGGTAATGGTACCTACACTCAGACCTCCCCAACAGACTCAGGAGACTGTTTGAGCAGAAAAAGGATGGGAGAAAGGAAAAAGTGGTATTTCTGAATGCAGAGAGAGCAGGGTTGCCTGGGTCATATGTGCAGGACACACCAGAGCCGCCCTGGACTCCAGGTTTTGGTCCCATCGAGCACCCAAAGGACAAGTGGATCCCTCCTCTCCTGTAGCACAAATCTCCTTGTCAGGCTCACTCCCCAGCTAGGATATCTGTATTCTGGGAATACGTTGGTTTCTTATTATGTCATTTCTGTGGCTGTTTGTGTAAGTAAATCTTGTAGTCAGGCGATGCGTGAACAGTTTGACACATATAATTTACTCAATGTATTCAGATGTGGCATCCTGAATACTAAGCACTGTGCTCTCATCAATGAAAAGGGCTGATTTGAAATGTTGGGCTTTTTTTATTTTTCTTGGCAGTTGGGGTTATATGTAAATCTTGCACTTGCATGTGGATTTCAAATAAATTGCTCTGTTTTTTTTTTTAAGACATAATCTAACTGGACTAAGGCAACTGGCCTGGTGAGTCAAGAATCCAAGGGGAGATATGGGAGGAAGAGAAAAGGCAGCTCTGGACTTAAATAGATGTGTAATCTCTTGCCTAAAGGCTTGAAGAAGTGTAGGCTGTCCCACCAGCCCTTGAAGCCAGAACATTCAAGCTTTTTTCAGCTCCTGGAAAACAGCGCTGAACTTCAATCACTCACAATCAATTCTCTTAACCATTATCAGTTGCACTTCCATTAACATAAGAGTGCCCAGGGCTCCTTCCATTTGCACCACTGTAAATCAGAAGCAAATCCACAGAATGAACAGAGTCAAGGCAACACACTTTTTATGAGAGCCTTGATCTTTATGTGAGCTTCCAGTCTCTAACTTCATTCTGGGATCATTCCCCTCGGCTTTATACTGTGGTTCATCCCCCTTGAAGGATGCAGCCCAGCATCACTGCTCTGTGAGGCCTCCCACTGTGGGTACCAGCAGCTCCAATGGATGAAGCCCATGGGAAAACCTTTCACCTTGTAGATAGCCAAGTGATCTCCTAGCGACTTTGGAAAGGCTCTGCTCCCACAGTGGTGTCTGACAACACTTCTGCTCCCCATCCCTGGGAAACAGCTAGGAACATGTTTGCATCCATGCTGAGAAACGGAGGGTGTTTAGTATGCAGAAAGCTTCCCTTCTTTTTTTTCTTTTTTCCTTTTTTTTTTTTTTTTTTTTTTTAATTAGAGAGCCGAAGAGCACTGTAACACTGAGCAGCTATTACGCCACAGCCTGTCAGCTGTAGTGCTGACAGGCGGGTGTCTGTGGGTTGCATCTTGGGTTTGCTGATAGAAACCTTGCACAAAGAATATCTCCTGCCTTCATCAGACCCTCTGAACCAACCTGCTGGCTCTGCAGACAGGGAACAAGACTCAAGCCATGATTGCAAACCTCCAGTTCCTGCCAGGGAGCAAGGAGGACAGGAATCAAACCTTGGGGCTGATTTCTAATTGGTAAGACAATAAGACATTTAAAACAAGATAGCTGCAATTAGGATGAGAGGCACTACTGAGATCAAGAGAAATACATCTTCAAAAGAACAAGCTGGTACTTCTCCCAGGGGAAGCATACGGGGTGTGTGTGTGGGAGGTACCGAGGTACCTACTTGAAGGGGGCTAGCTGTATCAGTTACACAGAAAACTCATTATACAGCCAGAAATCTTCTCCTCCTTCGAGCTCACAATTGATTTCAAGAGAATCAGAGCTCACTGAAAAAATGTATTAGTATTATTAACCTGTTACATTGCTTAGCCATAATAACTGTTATTTTTCTCTTACCTTCATGTTGAGAACATAATTTTTAACTACTTCTATAATTTTCACGGATTCATGGAGGAGCATGGGGTCACTGCAACGTTTGAGAAGGACAAGACAATAGTTATTAATCTAACAGTGGAAGTTAATGGTCTGCCAGGCAGTTGCTTTCCTAGACCAGCAGTCCCAGTGGGGCTGCTCATGGGGCGGTGGAGATTCTGGCCATGACCTCAGGTCATGTGAGTGCTTGCCATCCCTGGCTTGCTTCCTTCACCTGTGCCTTTCCTTTCAAAAAGTGATCAACCAGCTTGGAAAGGGAACGGCTCAGAGGTGCTGCTCACCCAGTGCTCACACCTAGGAACAGGGAGGGAGGACAAGAATTAACTATTTAGTCATGGCAGATGACAACTGAGATCAGGGCTATTAGCAAAATCTCTGGGACATAAGCTCTTCCCAAAAATCAGTACCAGAAGGTGTCCACCTCTAGCACAAAGCTCTTATCAGAAATCTCACTTCATTTTCCTTATTTCCTTCAGTGGCAATTTTAGTCTTCCATGTTTAGCACAGTCTGCAGGTTGCTGATGTCTATAATTTTCTGAAGCCACTTCAGTCGTAACACAGCTTGGATGTGACCTGTTCATCCACAGGAAGCTGGGAATGAAATTTCAAGCATTTGAAGAATACTGCTTCAGCATATGCTGAATGCAAAGCAGCTGACATTTTCCTAAAAGTTACTTACAAGCAGCAGTAATTATCTTATTTTCCCGAAATTTTATGAGTGGCGTCAATGCTTAAAAAAAATTCAAGACTATCTGGAGAAGAAGGTTTTGCTAGAAATGTCAAGCAGAGCTCAGAGCTGTAGATGTTAAGGTCACAAGAAAAAGGAGCACAGAAGCCGAATTCCTTCTGACAGCCTTCCTGGTACAGCAGTGCTGAGTGTCGTAGAAAGGCAGAGGTTTCCATTTCTAAAAATTAATTTAAACAAAAGCATCATGAGACTATCTTAGCAGCACAGTACAGCAGCAGCTATAGCACTTCCCTTGATCTCCCCAAAGCTCCAACTGGAAGAATTCAGGCCACTGCCTTTCGTATATTGTTTAAATTGAAACCCTCAAAACAAGCAGACAGCAAGTGTTTTGACATGAAAAACTTGCCTTCAGGGCTTCTGTTTTTTCACATGCAATTATTTTGTTTTCTTCCTTCCTACTTGTGCCTTGTTCTTGAGCCCTTGTTGATACAGCAGCACCAGATCTGCTCACAGACAAGAAGCCAGAGACCAGTCTTGACTCTCATCTTTTTCAGATTAAAAGGAAGAGAAAGAGAAGACATAACAGCATTGCCCAGACAGAGTATCACGACTCCTTTAAAAAGAAAAGCCAGGATCAAACACCCTGTTAATGTTAGAGAAGTGCAGCAAATAGGATGTGGGCTCCCAACTACACAGCTCTGCTCCAAGCAGACACCTAACCTGGTGCTGCTCTGGACCCTCATCACATGTGGGCAGCAGCCCGATGGCAGCCCCTGCGGCAGCCCCCCGGGAGGGGATGCTGGGTTACCGCAGGCAGGTGGGGGGGCACACACTGCTGAAAACCTGCCAGCACCCTTGCTGCTGAGTTCCTCGGGATGGGGAAAGGCGTTTCTTTCCTCTCCTTGTGGCTCAGACCCACCCATGTGGGCAGCACCTGGAGCCACCCAAGGAAAAAATGAGCAGGATTGCTGTCAAAGTGACACAGCCATGACTTTTCCCGGTTTTAGATAACTGCTTTCATTTGTTAAAGAGACATAGACGTCTGGAGGGGTATATAAGCTGGGGGGGGATATATCATATTCAGTGTCACTTTTTTCCCCAAAATGGTGCTGACATGATCACAGAGATGGGACTTGACATATCCACAGTATTTTATCTCCTGCCCTCAATAAAACTTACAGAAGATTTTTAAGGAATCACAGAAATTAGGATGCAGATGTACTTAAATAGTAATTAAAACTGCATTTACGTTTGGCAAATTAATCCCCGTATTCATACCCTATGCGCCAGATAGTGTCTGTGGTGCCTGTGCATGTCTCCTTGCTGTGACACAGGGAAGAGGGTGCTCTAGTGACCATGGCCACCTCAAGCACAAGCTGACACAGATCTCTGACTTGCTCTCCCTTGGCAAGGAACTGTAGCAGTGAGCTACATTAACAGCTGTACAACATGTTATCATCCTCCTCCTTTGCCACTTTGCCTGCATTAACAGCACAGGGAACTTACAAATGCTCCCTGCCACATAAATATAAAGTCTGGCATTCCTTTCAGACTCAGTTTAACCTGAGGCATTTGGCTTTGCCCTGCAGTGAGGCAGGGATCCATATCCCCCAGTGCCAGGAGAGATAACCCCCACCACGGGACTGGGCAGGTGGCCAGCCATGCCACAATGACTACCGCTGCAGTGGCAAGGCTTGCAAGGTTCTGTCCACTATCCACCTCTGCCACAAGGTGAAGTCACCTCAGGGTAAATGCAATAGTGTCAGCACAATTTATGCTGAAGAAATGGTGTAATAAATAGAAGTTCAGGATATATGCAAGCTTGCTGTATATCATGACAGATTTTGTGTCTTTATTTCAAATTTAACCCCTTAACACTTCAGTAGGTGCTAATACTTTCTTCATTCGAAGTAGAATTGAAGTAGAATTTGTTCCTGCTGTCATGGACATATGCTCACTTTTGTTTGGTGTCAGCAAAGTGCACTGCAGAGAGTGGCATTTAAAAGCTCTGAGCAATGATGATTGTTGTTTACCAGTAAACAGCCACCATCTCCTTCCGTCAGAGGGCAGAGATAACTTGCTCTAATAGGAAAAATTAAGAAAATTCTAAGTAACCTATTTCAGTGCTTGAAAACTGACTTCCAATGGATATGAGGAATGAAAAGTACTCTGGATTTTTTATGTTAACTCACTGGCTGGGTAGAGCACTGGCCTGACACTTGGGATGCCCAGCTTTTGTCTGCTTTGCTGCATGGTCCCTGATAAGTCACTGCACCTCCCTGTTCCTCCAGTTGTCCTCTGCATGCAAAGGAAATAACAATTCTGTTCCAAAGTGTAGACCATAAGCTGGCGAATCATGCTGTATCAGTGCTAGATGCATTAAATTGCCATTGTCCCAAAGGAAATTATGTGAGACCATCAGAGTACATATTAAAAAAAATAAATACTGGGATTTCTTCTCATGATTTTCTTTGTGTCTACAAAATCAGAACATATATCATTATTTTCTTCAGCTGACACATATCTGTGATTCTTGGCTTTCTTTCCAAACTAAAAGCTGACAAACTGATGTTAGAAATGGTGCGAGACCTCCAGTCTTAATAGATTTGGGGCTTTCTGTTTTTTCTTTCAGCTTGCACACCAGTGTTTAGTCCCCTATCATTGCTTGCACAAGCCAAAAGGAGAGGTAGAAATGGAGATTGACAGCCTCTCCCACCCCTGCCTTTCCAAAGACCATCACCTGCCATGCATCTGCAGCCGATGAGGCACCCAGGGAGATGCACACTGTGGGGCATGGTACAGTTACTGCAACCACAGTGTGGGCATGAGAGCACCTGATGACTGTGGCACAGATAGACAAGATCCTAAGCTGCCTGTATGGAAACATTTATTACTCTGGGAACAGGATGGATGGGAGCAACCTGATAAAAAATCAAGATTCTGATTTAAAATCTCTTGAATTTCATCAGTAAAAGAAGGGAAGGGAAGGGAAGGGAAGGGAAGGGAAGGGAAGGGAAGGGAAGGGAAGGGAAGGGAAGGGAAGGGAAGGGAAGGGAAGGGAAGGGAAGGGAAGGGAAGGGAAGGGAAGGGAAGGGAAGGGAAGGGAAGGGAAGGGAAGGGAAGGGAGAGCACAGGCTGAGGAGCAGTCATGCAAATGCCCCAAAAATCCAGAACAGAAAATGGGTGCTGGGAGGGCAGCAAGGCTGAGGAATTGCAGCAGAGACCATCTCCGAACTGCTAAAGCAGCAGCATGGAGAATCCCACAGAGCTCATTTGAAAAATACCAGGTGGCTGACACCCTGCTTGATTGCTTGAATATGTCTGACACTTCCTTTTTTTTTTCTTTTTTTTTTTTTTTTTAAAGCTCAGAAAAAGGTGTCAGCCCAGAAAGCCCTGCTCAGGGAAATGGTTGTAAAGCTGTCTTCTCTCTCTTGTCTGACTTTTGTTTTGAGATTTTCTCTAAGAACTGTTTATTCTGAGAAATACAATAATAAAATGAATGACAGGGTCACTTTGAATTCAGCAGTGTCTTTCAGCCGCCCCCTCTTGTCTCTGAAATCAGTTGGGTAGGTGATACATGCACTGCTATAGTGCAAACAAACATCTGTTCCAGTGGGTGTGTGCTTACTCACTCCAACATGTTCTTGAATCTAATTGGGAATTTCCAGGCATATATTGCTCATGCTCTTTCCAAAATAACTTTTGTAAGTATAAAGTGTATGAATTAATCATCCTTTTTAATCTAGCAAAAGCTGTGCTATATATGCTCAATCACGAGATATTTATTTCTGTCATGGGTATTCAGGATGGAATATTTTTGTATTTTCTTTTTTTTTTCCCCACAAGTGCCAAAAGGAATTTCCAGCTTAAAGAAGTAAAGCAGTTGATTTTTGCACAGATTGGCAGTCAGCAGTACAGAGAAAATTTAGCGGAATGGTTGTCCTCGGGAGTGAGTAGACCAGGGCTGTTTCTATTTGGTTGGGTTAGTCCAGAGCTTCACACAACACCAAAGCACGCAAATACAATAATGCAAGTGTCCTGCAGCTCAGAGTTTGGACTACCTGGTAATTGTCAGACCATGCAGGCACCAGCCGCGGTGCTGGGATGCCATTGACCATTTTGGTCATGCTGTTGGCCATGCTGGGCCATGCAGATGGCCGTGTTGGTATGGATTTTGGCAGGTCATTTAAGACAGGTCCACAGTGCAGAGTGCAGTGCAGGCAGCCATGGGTAAGGATGACCCAGGTAAGCACATGTGGTACAGCCAGTGCCATCTGAACATCCCTGCCCTCAGCCATTGTTGATGCACACCTTACCAGCAGGGTTTCTGAGCACTGGGTGAGTGTGCCTGTTTGGTTCTTGTTCCAGATCTGTGCCTGGGCAGCAGCCAAATTGCCAGAGGGAAGTCAGCGTTGCCATCTGACTAATGTCAGAGGTCCTCCAAGCCCACTGTGGGAACCAGGGGTGTATATCTCAGCCCACTGACATGGACACAGGTTCATATGCACTGACTGCTCTGCATGGGATGAGAGGGAAAAAGCACACAAGAAACCACCCAATTTCAGAATTGCAGTGGCGTGTAAGAAATACAGCTTTGCCAGTAAAGGAGACACCACTAAATCTACTGGGGGTATTGGTAAACACACCTGACAAGCATGTCGAGCTGATCTGAATAGGGCACCTCCACCAGACCCACTGCAAGGAGAAAGTATGAGCCACCAAGAAAGAGCCCCACTCCTCTGCATGACCCTTTCCAGGCACATACAAGGCATCGCAAGCCCTCCTGGTCTTTTGCAGCTACAAGGCAGGAGACTGATCATTCACCAAGTCCTTCCTACTAAATATGATGAAATTAGAAGCATGTAAAAGAAGATTTTATTTCTTTTTTTTTTTCCCTTCACATGGAGAGTAAGCTTTTAAGGGGTTCTTGCAACAGTGAACACAAGGAATTTTTTACAATACAGAATTTCAGAAAAAGTTTCAGTTGCTGTGATTTGACTGGAAAAGAAATCTGTACAGATACTGGCAGAGTAGTTGAAGGAATCTCTACTTAAAATTCAGTCTGTTTCACTCATTATTCAGAGCTGATCATTTCAGAGTGGAAACTGTCTTCATAGGTTCATCAAAATGGTAACTTTTAGTCAAACTTTTTATGTGATATATTTTAGAATACAGTCAAATACAAAACACTAGTCACAAAGTCATGTCATATTTTTACTGAAGAAAACCATTAAAAAAGAAAAGGTTACAAGAAAGTAAAATGTCTACAGCAATTCAAAGATGAACTGGTATGGCTTGCCTTCTTTATTGATTTTGCTTTCTGCTTAGCAACAGGATTTCATGCTGGTTGTATAAAAATACAGAGAAACCTGCAAATATTCTCTTGCTGTTGCAAAAACACCCAACAAAATTATTTAGGATAACCTGATCTAGAAATGTTGCTGGTATTAATCTTACATGGAATTGTTACTAGCTTGGAAGATTTGAACAATAAAATACAAGCTAAAGTATTTGATCGATGGGGGAATAAATGGAAGCATTTGCTTGTATCTGAAAAAAGCTTTGTCTTTAGTTTGATTAAATAAATCTTTATATGGAGTCCTGTTCAAGCATATCACAGGCAACAGAAGACAGAAGTCAAAGATGGGTTGATCCATGTAAGAAGCTGCACCGGTGAGACCCACCATCGCCACAGCAGATGTGTTGTCTCAACATTGCTATGGCAGGAAACTCACGCCACCACCACAGTGAATGATCTATCTATACATTGTTAAGGCAGGAAGGTAACACCACTGCCACAGCAGAGATTTACCTCTACATTGTTAAAGGAGCAAACCGACTGACGCCATGGAGCAACGGGGGAGGCTGATCCTGCAAAACTCAACCAAACCCCTGTGCATGTGCCCAGCCCTGGGGTCAGGGGGAACAAGGTGCCCCAAGGCCCCTGAGGAATGTTGGGCACATACACCATTGCCGGGTGGAAGGTGTGGTTAAGCAGAACAGCTTGTAACAGCTCTAAAAAACCGGAACCAACTAACATTGAACAGAATGTTCCCCTGCCAGACTTGGAAATGAATTGGACTGTTGGGACGCCGCAGCTCTGGGGTGGTAGCTACTGCTGTGAACTCTTTCATTCTTTCCTCTTTCTTTCCTTCCTTTCTCTCTTTATCTCTCACTCTCTCTCTCTTTGCATCCACAGATTTCTTGTTGGGCAAATAAAGTTCCTTGGCTTTTGACTCCATTTTGAGTCTCCATTCTGTTCCCAAGAACACAAACAGAACCACGCTCCGGTCTCGGAGCAGCATGTGACAATGCAAAGCAGCTTAGAAAAGTGGGCTGTCTGTAATGGTATATTTCAGAGAAGAGTTTATTAAACATTATATAAAACTTCAAGATAAAACAAGTACTTCTATTTATGTAGTTCTACGCAACTTCCCAGCAATGTTATGGTGGCATACCTTTTGGCCTAGGTTATTCTGATTATAAATGACACCCAATCTGATGGCTGTCACAGGACTACTGAAGCATTTATTCAAGATGATTGGCCTGAAGTTTCAAATGCATTTGCTTTGATTTTGCTAACCTTTTATGTCTCCTTTCTAATGATACTCAACTGAGTGTATTCCCCAGAAAGCACATTTTTGCCTGTGGCTAGACACCATCTTCCTGGAGGATGCTTAATGTTTTCAGCTGTCACAGGAATTAAGTTTAGCTTGTTGGAGGCTGAATTTTCATTGCTTACATGATCAGCCTTATTTGGCCCACATGGTCCTCTGCCCTGTCTCCCCCACCCCATGGCACTGTGCTCTGTCTGAAATGTCTTTTCGTAGAGGAGACGCTGGAACATTGCTCTTCCCTGGACCCAGCAGAGGTAGCTAGGGAAATCACAACATGCTTTTGTATGGAGAAGCAAGAAATTTCTGTGATTGATGGCATGAGAAAGGTGAGTTAGGGAAGATTGCTTGTAAGACATACACCCTTCTCCTTCTTTTGTGGCTTCCCCCAAATACAAGATGAGTGTAAATCATGCAGTGACATTTGAAGCTGATATATTTACAAATGACAAAGGAAATAGCTCTTCAGGTAACTGGCAGCCACCTTATGGCATTTAATAGCAAAAAAGAAAGGCACAGAGCTGGGCTCTGGTTACATGCTCAATTCAGTACTCCTGATGTGTGTGCCTAGGAGTGGTTTGAGTGGTTTTCCTGCCTGTTTAAAGAATGTAGCACCTCCCTCAGTGCCCCACCAGCCCTGCTCTTTGCTCCTTGGATAACTACTGCTTCTGCATTGCTTGCAGGAATCAGCTCTCTCATATGCCAGCATGCAATGCTGAGACAGTAAAGCTGGGGAAGGGTTCTTGTACCTCTCCTTGGCTTCCCTGTATTTAGCAGCAAATGTTAAAATTCAACATGTACAATACTTTTATGGTCATTTATATATGGTGGCATATGGTAGTGGGCTGACCCTGGCCAGCAGCCAAGCGTCCACCCTGCCTTTCACATGCTCTCCTTTCCTGGGGAATGGGTAGAAAAAATCCAAAGAAAGGAGAAAAGACTTGTGGGTTAAGATAATTGTGTTTAACAAGGAAAGCAAAAGCTGCACACATAAGCAAAGCAAAATAAAGAATTCATTCACCAGATCCCATCAGCAGGCAGATGTCCAGCTGCTTCGTAGGAAGCGGAGCCTAAGCTTGTTTTATGGCCACTTGCGAAGACAAATGCCATAATCACTGACGTCTCCTCTTCCTCCTCCTTTCCCTGAGCTTTTATAGCTGAGCATGACATCACATGGCGTGGGATATCCCTCTGGCCAGCCAGAATATCTCCATGTCCCCTCCCAACCTCCACTCCACCCATAAGCCTCCTTGCTCTGAGGGAGAGTGAAGGACGTGGAGTCTTTCAGTGCCATGTGAGCAACAGCCAAAACACCGCGTGTTACCAACACTGGTTTATCCAGGAATGTGAAGTACAGCACCATATGAGTACATATGAAGTACAGCTATGAGGAAAGTGACCTCCACCCCAGCCAGATCCAATAATGGCACCAAAAAGACCGTGGTGGGTTGTCCTTGGTTGGCAGCTAGATGCCAACCCAGCCCCTCTCTTGCTCCTCTTCCTCAGTGGGGCAGGGGAGAAATGAGATGGAAATGTTTGTGGGTCGATAGGGATATTGCTTACTGTTTACCATCATGAGCAAGATGGACATGACTGGATGAAAATTAATTTAACATTACCAACTAGAAATGAAGAATGGTTAGAAATAAACATGAAAGCTAAAACCGTCTCCCCCTTTACGCTGGGCTCTACTTCACACCTCCCTTCCTGACTCCTCTACCTCCTCCCACCAGAGCGTTGCAGGGCGGTGAGGAATGGGGACTGTGGTCAGTTCATTGCATGCCCTCTGACACTCCTTTCTCCTCACACTTTTCTCCTGCTCTGGCATGGGTCCCTCCCCTGGGCTGCTGTTCTCTAGCTGTGCCAGTGTGCATCTTCTGCATGGGCCACAAATTCCAGGTGAGAACCAGCCACCACATGGGTGCCTCCTGCCACACCAAAATACGCCCCATACCAAAATCAACTCTGCACTGACAAAGGTGGACAACTTACATGCACAATGAAACTCCACCACCTGACGCCTCACAACATTACAACAACAAAGGATTTCCCACAATTATTCCACTCTGGTGATGTCCAGTCCAAGTTTTGTCCACTACCTCTCCCAATTGCTGTCTTTATATTAAATTCCTGATCAGACTCTTCCTCCTTCTGACTAGAGGGAAAGGAAGAATCAGGTGTACCCAAGTGACATCCTCTGGTTCTTCCTGCTGACTAGGGGTAGGATATGAGGAAGTGAGGTGGCAAAGGCACCTCTAAGCTGGAAGCCCACAAACACTGAGGATGAAGACAGCTGCTCAGAAGGGATCACATCTTCCTTACTAATCGATGATATGGATCCATTCATCTCCATACCCAGTGCTTCTTTGTGACTACCAGGGTGATGACTGTGATTGAGAGTTGGGTCGCTCTCTCACCCTTGGCAACCTCTGAGGTGGTCCCTGTCTTAACCATGCTCCTCCAATGGTACTGAATGGAGGCACGACTGGCCCAGGCCAAGTCCCAGAAGGCTGGTAAGAGGTGTGGGTCTTCCTGAGGTCTGCAAGGCCGAGGCAGCTCCGTTGGTATGCTTAATCACAGGGTGGTGGGTTTAAGCGCCATGGAGGTGAGGAGGACATATTTTGCTTCTTATCTTTGCTTCTTCCCATCCTTCTCTATTTTCAATCAGCCATAAATTACTGCTCATTACATTGATTTAGTTAAATTAAATTGATTTTCCCCAAGTCATATCTGTTTTGCCTGTGACAGTAATTGGCAAGTGATCTCCCTGTCCTTACCTTGACCCATAAGCAGCTGCACCTTATCTCTCCCCCAACCCTGTTGAGGAGGAGGAGTGAGAGAGCAGCTGGGTGGGTGCCTGGCAGCTAGCCAGGTCAACCCAGCACATATATGAAGATATTCAATAAATTAGCAACCTTAATACTTTTTTTTTATTTACGGTAATATCTTGAGTTTGGTATTTTTACATTTCCTGCAGTGCAGAAAGTTTTTGAAAAAGCCCACTAAAAATCCTCTGGGGAAAGAATTCATCAGTATAACAGATGCAGAGCCTAGCACAGCAAGATCCAGGCGTCTTTAGCAGGCTGAGTATGTATACAAGGTAAGAGAAACATGTTACTTGGCATTCCCTTCTGAGATCTGCAGAAGTCTCTAGTGAGCAGACAGTGCGTTCCCACGCTGCATGGAGGCAGGCAGATGGACCTGTTATCGGACAGTGTTAGATGGACGGGGTGTACGCCTCTACAAATCCACTGTGGAAATCCTCTGATTTTTACCGCTGCAACTTTGAAGCACTTTCTAAAATGTGCACCCTATCCCTAAAAACTGTATTTGCTTTGGCTACAACACCGCTCAGCACTAGTAAAATTGCTTCCAATAATGTGCATAACATGCATGTACAGAAGGGCTGGCTCTGTATTTGAACGGCATCTTTGGTCAGGGGTGAGTGATTTCCTTTGAAATGCCATTGCTTTATCATAGCTGAACCTTGGCTCAAAGAGTATTTAGAAACTCTTTTCCAGCTGTCAGTAGCTCAAACACTTCCACTTTTCAAGCTGGATTTTAATCATTTTATATAAATGAGAACTTGAGTTATTAGATGGAAGTACACATGTAAACCTCAAAAGCATCCAAAAGCACAACGTGTGGCTGGGTGTCACTTGGCAGTGCAGGACGTACAGCACAGACACCTGAAATACTGCTCTGAGGAGGAGCAAAGTGCAGCCACCAGCCTTCCCTATCCATAGCCTGATGCTGCTTTGGCTGTATTGGTCAAACCAACATGGGGACATTTTAATTTCAGTTTAAGAGCGGTTAGAGTTAAAATTTATCTTTGAATTTTCATTTTGAGCTCTTCATTGACCTAACGCAAGACAAAGTTAAGCATTTTAAACTGAAACAAGGATGAGATGAATTTTCCCATTTGAAGAAATCTGACTGATTTCAGGCAAGTTTCACAGAGTAGGCGCATCTCCTGGAGAGGTGAACTCGGACACTGAGGTGGCCTCAGAAGGGCAGCGGGGGGTACCGTCCCACCTGATCAGGTGAAGCACAAAGAAATGCCCTGGGAAGATGGAGGTGAAAGCCACACGCTTTCACACACCTGCTGTTCACCTGCGCTTGGGGTAACAACCTGAAGGAATATGGTTGGTGGCAGGCACTGCTCTCCTCTCCATGACAGGCTGACCATCTAATGTCAGGCATAAAAAGGGTGGCCAAGCAGTGGAACAGGCTGCCCAGGGAGGTGGTGGAGTCACCATCCCTGGAGGAGCGTAAAAGACCTGTAGATGTGACACTTAGGGACATGGTTTAGTGGTGGGCTTGGCAGTGCTGGGTTAATTGTTGGACTTGATGATATCAAGCATCTTTGACAAATTAAACAATTCTATAGGGCTATTCTGTTCTTTTCCCTCACATGTGTACGTTATGGGCCCAGCACTGACTTTGTTAGGAAGCACTTGTAATTTGGTTTCTCACAATTTTGTTCACTAAGACCACCTTTTCTTCACACAAGAAAACTTTCCTGGAATTTTAACCTAAAATCATAATTTATTGTCACTTTTTGTTACTTACTCATAAGCTCTAAAAAACAAGAAAGAGAGAAGGAATAGACAGGTTTTTTATATAGCCCTTTATATAGCTCTGAGTGCGGTTTAATCTGTTTACCCATGTATTTTTACTCTCCTCTCATGCATTCATGCTCTGTTCTTTCCGGTCTTTTCTCTTTTTCATCACACTTGAACATGAAGAGGAAGAACACTGTATAAGAGCCATTTTAAAATAATTAATTATTGTACTTAGTCTTCTAAAAAGACTTTCACAAAACCGCCCCCTTTAAATTAAATGTGTAACAAAAATAGCAATTTTGAATTCTCAGAAGTGTTTTCATCAACGCTAAGTATTATTTATACTGTTATTAAAATATGTCAACAATTTATGAATTTATTGGTCCTCGCTTAGGGATTTATTGAAAAGCTTGCAAGTGAGGACAATAAAGCCCTTCACTGTGAGTAAAATACTATTAAAAGTATAACCCAAGGATGCTGAATTTAAAAGTGCTGGGGTTTATATCTACATAGCTGAAGTTGATAAAACGTTCCCCTTAAAATACGACCCTATTTTGATCACCCCTGCTATCTGGATCACAAACAAACAGGATATGAACTTGCAACTGTGCCTCTTTCTATTGCCAGCAGTAAAATACTTTGAGGGGACTTTGCCTCTTCCAAACAATGACATTATTGCTGTTTTTCTGGGGGTTTCCGCCTCTCCTACAGCCTTGCCTATGCTTTTTGCTTGAATTAGTTTCAGCCATAGAGTAAACAGAATTAGCCAGGTTGCTACAAATGGACGGTTGTTCACCAACTGCTTCCTGCTTGCCTGAGAGCGTGCAGCGGGTAATGCCTGGTGTCATTAGGCCCCTATTTAACCACACGTATGGCTGGGAGGGCATGTTTGTGTTTCATTTATACAGATATGATTAGCTGTTCTCAGTGTTCGTCTGCCGTAAAACTGAAAATGTGTCATGCGCTATTACCCAAGCAAATGTAATGCCCCCAAATAAACATGTCCCACTAGTATGCAGGCAGTAATTGATGGAAAAACAGGTGTTTCCCATACTCCGTGTGATTGCCTACACATATGGCTTCTTTTATACTATCCTTCAATTACTTTGTAGTGTTGGCTCCTGCAGAAAAAGAAATAGTGGTACTGAAAAAGAGTGGGTTTCAAGAGTGTTCTTTGGTCCACAGCCAAATTAAATATAACCAGCAAAGCCCTTTTTAGTATTTAAATAATTAAACCACAGCAGCTACCACATCCACTTTAGCCATCAAACTGCGTTTCCAGCTACTCTCATTTTGAAATGTGGCACTCTGACTTAGCAAATTAAAGCCACATGTAACACAAATTCCCATTTGAATGGTGTTAACATTCTCAAATTGGACCATTCAAATAGAATCTGTACAATAATACCAACACCTGTGTAACTGGGTGGTTTTATACTTTGCAGCCTGAAGTTCTATCTCACAAAAGCATTTAGCTCCCAACAGCTGCATACGATCTATTGATCTTGCAGTGTTAATAATGGGTAGATTTTATAGTGAGGTGCAGGCAGAAATATCAGCCATTGCTTGACACAACAGGTTTTCTGCATTCTAGATGAATGCACTTGGAGGAGAAATAAAAGAAGGAGCAAGGCGCTGCTCCTCACAGATGATAGCACAGGGCAGTTCCTCAGTGGTCAGGGTGGAAGTCGGAGGTATTCTGCAAAACTGGCAGCAAGCCTGGCCTGCAAGCTGCTCCGTGCATGCCCAGCAGGCAGAACAGCCCAAAAGCCGCCCTCAGACTGTGAGCACTAGCGACACGCAGTAGCCAAAACACTTAGTCAGGGACTGGGTTGATCTCTGATCCTCGTGCACTGATCTCTTCCCCCAAACCAGTGCCTCTGTCTCTGCATCACTACTTCCTTCATAGCAAGGCTTTCAGTGGACAGGTCTCTGCTTCAGCCGTCTGTGGCGGTAGAAGATCCCTCGCACCAATACTTGGTCTCATCTTTCTCTAAGCCAGCAGCAGAGTGCAGGGATGCAGTAACACGTTCAGGACGTGTTCCTTCTGCCTATTCTGGGTTCCCACAGTAAGGGTTTACTATTTACCCACCAAGAATGACCAATGATCTAAACCTAGTTGAGGTTACATGTCAAAAGTAAGCTCTGTGGGTGAGAAAAAATGCTTAGTTTAATTTTGCAAAATCAAATGGGTTGACTTCCTGAAGTGACATAAGAGATGGATTTGCTCTCTGGCTTTTACCTTGCAACTGATTCAAAACAGAATGTCATTATGTAATACTCTTCTTCACCAAAAATATTATATCAAAATAGTAAGATAATAAAATTATGGCATTGCCCTGAAGCCTTTTGATTTTTTCCGCAGATAAACTTAATTCTTTCACCTGTCTTCAGTTTTCCTTATGCTCTGTTGCTGTTTATCCCTGCTCTATCATTATCTGCCATGGCAAGAAAGACAATTGCCTCCTCTCCTACAAGATGCACAAAGGTGAAGGAATGCAACTTTATCTGTTTATAGGTTCCTGAGGTGCCTTCATTTCAAAGACAACTTTCTCACTTCACCAGTTGCAGGGTTTCACGCCTATGCTTCCCACCTTGTAATCAATACAGTTCTCACGATACTGGCTGCCCTTCAGAGGTGGTGAAGCTCTTGAACACCCCAGCATGGCAAATTTTGTCTGACTGCATGGTTCTGACCCATGGGACAGGTTTGTGGCCAGTGTGGACATGATGGAGCCACATTGTACCAGCTGCGGAGAGCAATTCCCAGGTCAGCCTCAGCCCTGCTGCTCCTTCTGGGCCCTTTTTCCAGTACAGACCCCTCTGCACCACCATGACCTGCAGCAGTCAGGAGCAGGTGTCCAGAGCAATGCCACAGCAGCTAAGCCAAGATCTGGGTGCAAAAATAGGTACTTAAGCCTTGAATAAGAATGGCTAAGTTTAAGTGTGCTAGCCCTACTGGTGAGCAAGGAAATAGGGTGTTGTGTGTAAGTGCTTGGCTTTTCAAAACCCATCCATCTCCCTTTTTCACGGACATCTCTTTGAAGGATCAGAAATGCCGGCAAAAGACATAGTTATGGCCTAAATCCTTTACATGCCTTTTGACAACAAGGAAGAAAAGCCCCATCTTCTTTTTTCTTAAGCGTGAGAGTGCTGGAACTTTGCCTTTGGCTGTAAGGGGAGTAAGTTTTCACATGGGGTGTGTAAGGACATTTCCAATCTGACTTTTCACCCAGGAGCAAGTTACCAAACATGAACAGTGAGTTCTTCAATATAGCCCTGTGAGCTAAGCATGCTACAGGGGACACATCCAGAACAAACACAAGTGAAGATACATACTTAGACTTGCTGAAGCAATACGACATTAAAGATTCCTGTCCCATGGGTTCTTATTTTGACTTCATTTATGCTGTTGTAATATACTTGTCTTATTAAAAAAAAAGTTTTAGTGGAATTACTGCTGGTACACCCTTGTTAGGTCAAAATGAAGGACTGAGGGGTTTCATTAGCAGCTCTCCTGCAACCGGTCCCTACTGTTCTTTGTTTGGATTTCATACTTGGTACAACGCACTGTATTAATGGATATCTTACCTATATGCAAGGAAACGTTTTGCACTGGGTCTGTAAGAAGACACTTCAGCTTGGGAAATGATTCCCACTCAGCTATCACGTCCTGAAAAAAACCCTCAAGAGCTGCTTCACTAACAATTCTCCACCAGATGCAAAGAGGTCCTTATCAGAATGTAGATCCCCTAGAAGCACATCTACCTTGAATAGCATGTTAAACTGAAGTTATACAGTAGACATAATGTTTTTATAATTGGTCTTGTGTTTGTTTCTGATTTTACACTCAGGCAGAGTATCATTGGGTGCACTAGGGGCTAGATAAATCTTTCACTGATACACAACAAACCTAAATTGTTTATGGAGCATGAAACTATTATCTTTGACTCCACCTGATGCTGCTGAGCAAGCTGTTCCTTTTTATTGTGCTAATATTAGATGGGAATGTAGTGGGTTGGACAGCATCCTTCCTTAATGGGTGGGATAACGAAGTCTGTGTAGCACATAGCTCATTCTCTAGCACAGCTCAGGACTCTGCACACAGCCTGTCTTAACTGAAGTCCTGCACAGAAGGATATCCCAATAAATAAGCACATGTGAATGAATGAATGGTATAGAGAAGAGTACGGAGATTTTCAAAACACTCTTAGGGAGGGAGATGTTCTAAACCACTGCTTAAGACTGGGGAATATAAATTGTCATTATATGTACATACAGCTCTCATTTAATTTCTCTATGCAGATAATGTTTCTGCACAGTTGCATAATACCACATCTGAAATTCAAGCCAAGTTGCAGTCTCAGTGATGGGAAACAAGCGGTAAAAGCCCTTTGTGCTTTGAGTAGAACAGTAGTGGTAAACCTGACCCAGGAAAAACCCATGTGGACCCAGCGACTGTTTGGCAAGACAACCACATTTTAAAGAAAGCCTCAGAAATGTTTCTAAAAATGGAACATAGGGATGTTTAAGGCATCTGTCCAGGAAAGTGAAGAAAATACATTTTTTTGGCAGCGAACACTGAGAAAATCACGCAGCAAATACAGTAAATTGAAATGAACAGAAAACACATGTCCTAGTTGCTGGCTTGACTTTTGACAAACCCTGTTGTTACACCATGCTGCAGAAAGTGAGCGTGGGTGAATACCAGGATAGCACTGTGGTGTAATTTTATCGGTATTCTATTCTATATCAATATCTATTGATAATCTATTTGCATTTCCAGTATACTTACTACATTGTCATCCCTTCCCTTGATCCATCCAGACCCCTGTTATTTTTGGCCCCTGCACCTGCCATAGCCAGTACTCCAGCCACAGTGGTTACAGTCCCCTGACGCCTGTGAGAACACACAGGTCCATGGAGGCTCTTGGACCATACCCATCCTGGCACAATGGTGCCCGGGGCTGAGATTTCAGGCACTAAAATGCTGGCCTTTTACAGTGTTTTCCACTCCTCACTGTTTTGTATTCATGCTTTCCATTATCTCCCCATTTTAGAAGCCAATGAAGAGCAGGGCAGGCATATCTGTCACTCCGTAATAAACAGGAGAAGGAAAGCAGTACTGAAGCGCAGCTCTAACACCTAAAAGCAACTTACTAAAATTTCCATTTTGAAAGTTGGAAGAATCAAGCAGTGACATCCAGTTAACTGTAAACTGAAGCTGCTAAAAAGTTCCTTTCCAGAGGCAGAGGCAAGAGCATTTAGGGAACATTAGGAGATTTTTAGGGGCATTTTCTGACACATGGGGAAAGACAATGAAATGGTGATAGGAAAGTGAAATGAAACAGAATGAACTAAATAAAACAGAAGGAGCTGGGGAAATGCAGATGCAAAAGGAAAATATGGAAATAAGTGAGCATTTCACAAACTGCAGCATTTGCTGAGGAAATGCAATGTGCAGACCACTGGATGCGATTAAAAAAAAAAAAAAAGAGAGAGAGAATTTGAAATTATTTTAAAATGAGTAATTGTACTTCAGGATAAAGATACTTGTTATATCATCGGACTGGGTAGCAGTGCCAATTAATGCAGCATACCTATGGTGTGTCGGAAGTATCAGGGGATGATGCACATTAATGAAGCATTACCGTGCAGTAGGTCCTGGGTTATTAGTTTAATTGAAAAAAATGTTTTATTCGCCCAGCTCTCCCCAAGCACCGAGGCAGGGAGGTGAGCGCTGCTCCTCCCGGCGCCACGTCGGGGCTCGGGTTGAGAACATCCACCCGCGAAGGGGTCGGGTGGGTGGGAGAGGGCAAGGTCTGTGCTCCCGCCGCACCTCCGGCTCGGGGGGCACCGTACCGGCTGCCTCCAGCGCTGACAACCGTGACAGGGCACGGAGCGAACCCCCGCAGCCCTGCGCTCTCTGCCCACGGGAGACCCACAGCCCCGCGACCACCGTCCCGGGGGGGACACACGGGCACGACACGCACGCACGCGCGCACACACACGCACGAGGTCCGCGAACTTACCGCCGCTCCCGTCCCCCGGGGCCGCCCGGGCACCGCTCCCGCCGCCCCCCCCCCGCTCGTTTCCGCGCCCGCCCCTCCGGGGCATTACCCCTCCTCGCCCCCCCCCCCCCCCCCCCCCGGCCCCGGCTCGGGGGCCAGGTACACTTGACGTCAGGATGTCTGTCGTCGTTTTGACGTGTAAACACTCATTTCCATTTCGGCTCCGGAGGGTCTGGTCGCCGCGCAGCCCCGGGCAGCCGCGCCGGCAGCAGGCAGGGACCCGCGGCGCCGCCGCCCGCTCTCCCGCGCTCGCCTAGCAACGCGGCGCCCCGCCGCCCGCCGCCCGCCGCCCGCCGCGGCCATGGACGGGAGCCGATGGCCCGGCCGGTGCGCAGCCCTAGCGCTGCTGGCCGCCTGCTGCCTGGCCCGCGGCGGCGGCGCCGAGCGGCAGTTCCTCAACGAGTGGGCGGCGGAGATCCCGGCGGGCCCCGACGCCGCCAGAGCCATAGCGGAGGAGCTGGACTACGACCTCGTGGGACAGGTATAGCCGGGCGGGGGGGGCGGCCGCGCAGCCCCGAGGGAGCTGCCCCGCGTCGGCCTGCCCGAAACTTGTGGCCCGGCTGCCGCTCGCCGGGCGCCGGGAGTTTGAAGCCCCCCCGGCCCGGGTCCGCATCTGGCGGGCAGCCCCGCGACCGGCCGCGCACGGCGCTTCCTGGGGAACCGTGCGGGGCTGGGCATGGCGCTTGGCGCTCCCTGAGGGGAACAGGCAGGGTCCCCGCCGTTCACTGAGGAGGAGACCGGGCAGGGATCAGGCAGGGCGCTCCCGCTGCTCCTGAGGGGACCGGGCAGGGATCAGGCGGGGCGACTCTGCTCTCCAGAGGAGACCGGGCAGGGATCAGGCAGGGCGCTCCCGCTGCTCCTGAGGGGACCGGGCAGGGATCAGGCGGGGCCACTCTGCTCTCCAGAGGAGACCGGGCAGGGATCAGGCGGGGCGACTCTGCTCTCCCAGAGGAGACCGGGCAGGGATCAGGCGGGGCGACTCTGCTCTCCCAGAGGAGACCGGGCAGGGATCAGGCGGGGCGACTCTGCTCTCCAGAGGAGACCGGGCAGGGATCAGGCAGGGCGCTCCCGCTGCTCCTGAGGGGACCGGGCAGGGATCAGGCGGGGCGACTCTGCTCTCCAGAGGAGACCGGGCAGGGATCAGGCAGGGCGCTCCCGCTGCTCCTGAGGGGACCGGGCAGGGATCAGGCGGGGCGACTCTGCTCTCCAGAGGAGACCGGGCAGGGATCAGGCAGGGCGCTCCCGCTGCTCCTGAGGGGACCGGGCAGGGATCAGGCGGGGCGACTCTGCTCTCCCAGAGGAGACCGGGCAGGGATCAGGCGGGGCGCCCGCGCTGCGCCTCAGGGAGCCGCGCAGGCACAGCCACTGTCCCTAAGGGGACCGGGCACTGTCGGGCAGGGCACCGCGGTCTCCCTGAGGGGACCGGGCACTGTCGGGCAGGGCACCCCCGCTCTCCCCGAGGGAGCCGGGCGCGGCGGCCCTCCCGCAGGAGCCCGGGCCGGAGGGAGGCGCGGGCAGCCCTGGCTCCGGCTCCGCGCCGCCCCCGCGCCGCCCCCCCGCCCCGAAGGCCCTTTGCCACCGCGGGGCTCCTCTCCCGCAGGCCCTCCTGCCGCTTTTTTGGGATGCCGTGACGTCAGCGTTGTTAGGGATGAGTAACCGCCTTGAGGTAACAGCCTCGTCCCACCTCCAGACGGGGGTCCTGCGCCAGGCGGCGCGTCTGGCAGCGCTGGGCATCCCGCGCCCCCGCTGCAGAGCTGCCTCCCTCCCGCACCGCGGCCCGCGGTCCCCGCCGGGTGGAGGACACGGCCCTGCGGCGGGGCCCGGTGCTGCGGGCAGCCCCTTCCCGGCCTCCTGCCCAGGCGGGCGGGCGGTACGGTCGGCCCCACAGCCTTGGCACCATCATGTTCTTCAGGCTGTCAAACGTAGGTGTGATCCCGCCGCCTCTGTGGCTTTCTTTCTGCCTCTGGAGTCAGTGGATTCGCCCTCACTGACTTCACACAGCCCCTCCTTAGGGAAGAGGGATGTTTAAAGCCAGGACGGTACACCCAGCGTTCTGGGTGACCAGTGACTGCGCAAGTGAAAATGCCAGTTCAGTAGGTGCCTGTACAAACAAACCCTGCAGTGAAGTTTCTGAAGTGACATGAAGCTTTTTACACCTGTTCAGCTGGAACCCAGGAAAAGCAGATAAAACTGGAGTGTGACATACATAAAACCTGTCCTCCGAAACATGGTCATGTCAAGGTATGTCCATGAGTATACCAGTCACTACTACAAGTGCCACGTTACTGAGTACTGCAGTAGTAACAGCTGCTACTTCACTAGCTTAAATGAAATTATTCCTCCTATTTCTTCTAGCAGCGAAGAGACTGTGATAAGCACTTGCTACTTGAGGAGTGTTGTTTAGTTCAGACTGAAATATCTAAAGGCTAGTTTCTTGCTCTTTTGTCTTTTAAGCACAATGAATTCAGTCGAGTTGCATTTGTTGGTATTTGTTTGCAGTGGGGAGATAATCATCTCTCAATACTTAAAGTATGGCTGTGTCTTACAGATTGGATCACTCAAAAATCACTACCTATTCAGACATAAAAGCCATCCAAGACGGTCTCGAAGAAGTGCCATTCATATCACTAAAAGACTTTCTGACGATGAGCGGGTGAGTGTTATATTTATTCTTTTTTATGCGCTCTGTTTATTCTGTCTCCTTATTGCTAGCTTTGTAATGAGGTCACAGGCAGGCTTTCCTCATTTTGCAATTCTAATATATTCAGCCATCCATACTCATGCTGAATAATACTTTATTATTCTGTCATTAACAGGCAGATTCTGACCCTCCCTTACCATACTTTTTGCAAGTGCTTTCCAAATGAAGATTTAAGATATGCAGCATTGCAGAGGCTTGGAATTTTAGATGTCGGTCTGTCACTGATGAAAATACGAATGAGGAACCACAGGGCTTGATTCAAAGTAAAAATTATAGATGCAGTAAGCTTAATCAGGCCACGTCTGTGCAATTACCATGGGAATTAGGTTTGGTTTAAAGCAACTGAATAATTACCATGGGAATTAGGTTTGGTTTAAAGCAACTGAATATTCAAAAAAAAAAAGGAGATGGAGGTTAAGGGCTGAGGTTTTGCTGGATTCACTTCTATGACAAGCTAAAACCCTTGCTCAAAGGATCCATCACATGTTCTAGGCTTGCAGTCTTTTGATACACTGGGATCACACAGCAACTGGGGAGCCCGCACACTGGAGAGCTGGGGAGCTAAGGTACAATCCACTGGTGAAACAGACTCCCCCTTTATTTGACTTTATTTAACAGAGAAGCATGTCTGTTTGTAAATATATTGAAAAAAATGGGGCGGGTGGCAAATTGAAGAAGCAGACCAGAATGCTGTTAACCCCTCTTTAAAAGCAATTTCTGGCAAATTTCAAAACAATGGAGTTTGAATTTCAAATCAGCATTATTGCAACAAGCATTGTAAAAACATGAGCAGTCCAAAACATGAACTAAACTAGTTGTGAAAACCAGAAATATATCATATGAGGAGGACAAAATCACTTGAGAATGAGCAATTGGTTATCAGGAGGTTTTAGGTGCAAGTGTCTTCTAGGAGGAAATACTCTATATGTAGCTACAAGAGTTAAAGGAGGAGGTGAGACAGGGTATTTTTTTGCCTGTTCTGTTTCAAAACTGTACACTCCCGTCTATCTCCTTGCAATCATTGGTTTAACAGTTAAAGGCTTCTAGGTGAAATCATTCTGAACTGGGGATGTTCAACACCACAGCTTTAGTGTAAATCAGTGTTTTAAGTTATACCCATACCTATGATCAGATGCTCAATGGCATCAGATAGTACAGTGTTCACGAGCAGAGCTTTGGTTGCAGTTCCTCCCTTTTTTGGACATATTACATTGAATGCATCTCTCACACAGGCAAGAATGACCATGTTTAATATGCCAAATTCTAATGTCATAAGTAGAATGGAAGCAACTGTGTTAGACGCATGACTGCCAAACATTGCAGACTTGCATACTTGGATCCAAAACCAGAGCTTCAAAGTGCTGCAGGTGATTTCCTAATTTGAGTCTAATTTCCCTGTTATTTACCATCTAGTATGCAAATTAACTGTGTGAATGAATTGGATGTAATTATGTCAATATAAGTATATAAACACAAAGCAATCATGTAATGCTGTGTAGTTGGTTATACATGGACCGTTGCTCCAAAGAGCTACTCTAGTTCAACAACAGCCTATTTTAAGAGACTTAAATTCAATCTTTAAAAAGGGAGAGAGAAGGGAATCCTGCCTTTGTTTGTGTAATGCTTTCATGAATTTTACGGTATGTTGTGTGAAAGCTGGGCTAAAACTTGGCTGTGATCTGAATATTTATCTGCTTCCTATGGATGTCCCAGTGTTCATTTTAAAACAGGTAATAGCTGTGAATATATTGAAGGGATATAATTATCTGGTTCCCTAACTTCTTCCAGTATTTGCACTATTCTTGAAAGAGACCTGAATCAAGTTTATCTTCATTGCTTTGTATCAGAGACTGGAGGTTTGGCACAGGGCCTTTGGTTTTTGCTGTAGGTGGATGGTTGGAACTTCACCCAGCAGCTAAGTGACAAACATTTGGCTTGTTTGTCTGATACATGTGCTTGGTAGTTTCAGCTCATTTCCCTCAGTGCAGTTGTCCACATAAAAAAAACCCCAACCAAACAAGCATGTAAGTTGTCAATTGTTAATTACTGCTGGGTGGTGAGGAGGCCAAGCTTTGCTGTGGGTAGGAAAGAGAGATAAAGGTAATTGCTATAACCTGTGCCCAAGTGTGTATGGCCCTGGATATCAACAGAGAGCTTTAAAATACTGATACTTGTATGCGTGTATTCATCTTCTGTGAGTGACTTTGGCTTGTAGGGGTTTTAACACTAAATATATAGCAAAGGGAATAGGATTAGAGAGCTTTCAGTGAACATGCCTGGCATAGCTACTGTTTTAAAGGGTTTATGTTCTGATATTGAATTTTCACTAGGCTTTCACTAGGAAATCGTATTTTCATCAAATCAAAGTACTTTTATTTATCATTCTAATTTCTCAGTCACTCTTATTGTTCCATATGTGGTGATAGGTGTAAGGACCATAAAGCCATTCTGTGACAGTAGAGAAAAATAATGAAATCTATTCAGACATTCAAAGCAGAAGGTTAGATCCAAGGCATCCTGTTCACTTGAGGCTTGCAGCAGGGTGCTGGCAATCTAACGAACCTGAGTTTGCTTTGCTCATTTGGAAACTGAGATCAAAACCACTAGCTTGATCTGTGTCAGAGTGATGGTCCAGGTACTAGCAATGAATAACATTTTATTCGCATTTCCAAAAGGAGCACACAGCCCAGAGTGAGGTGTCAGAATTAGGGTTTGATTTGAACGGGTTTAGTAACGTAATCAAGGGAACTAAGTGGGATACACTTCTAAAATGCAACCTAGGGACTTAGAGATTGCTGTGTCCATGCACAAACACTGTGCAACTCCTTGTATCAGTGCTTTAGCAAAACACCCTGAAGCATTTTGGCTTTCAGTTGCCTTAAATGGAGTTATGCCCGTGATAAAGTTAGTCCAATATTCATAGCTTACTAATTGATCACACTTCAAAACACCACTGGGAAGGAGACGTGAAGGTCCAGCTGGGCGATGAGTAGCAGCATCATTATAATTGCTAGACCAAAGCCAGAGATAATCTTTCTCCTTTCCTTTAAACTCCCAATAGAAATAGATAGGGATTAAAATGTAGGTTGGAGAAAGAAGCAGGCTGTGGTTTTGCTTGTTTTGGTAACAACCACTCTTTAGATAACCTTCTAATCATACTGCACATTTGGTATGAAAGCCTGCATTGTGTGGCACTCACAGGAGATCTACTGGTAGCTTGTACTTAATGATTTTCTAGGAATTGATTCTGTAGTATTGTGATTTCACCAGGTCCTCCTCCCCGAAGTATATTGTACTACAGTATAAATAATCCTCCTCCCTGCATCAAACTTTGCTCATTTTGCTTTAGGCATCAAAGTTTTGCTGTGTGAGGAATCCACTTATCTTTTAGGCTGAGAAAGTCCTCACCTGTGGAGGCTTACTTGTCATATTTATACAAATAATTGTAGGTATCATGGGCAGAGCAGCAGTATGAAAAAAAGCGAACTAAGCGTGCCACCATGAGAGACTCAGCAGAAAACCTTTTCAATGATCCTATGTGGAATCAGCAGTGGTATCTGGTAAGATTTTGTTTCATTGTGGAACTGGGGATGGTGAATTTCAGTTGTGCTATCAGTTGCAGTATTGTACTAGTATCGGAATGATTGCACTGAAGACAGTAAATGGAAGGCTCCCTCCCATTAGCATAGGCTATAAAAATGGGAGATCTCCTTGCATAATATTTCCAGGCAACCTTCTATTTTCTTCAAAGTGTCGTTTGTACAAAGATTCTAAAAGGCATTTCAGGCTGCTGCTTAGGATGGGTGTTGATATTAGAAAGTGCAACAGTTAAAAGCTGCATTTATGCTAATCTAAAAGTATTTATTTGCTCTTGGCATATAAGAAGTCCCTTACATGTCTGAAGCTGGCCCTGTATTTCTTTATTAAAATCAGCAGTGCAGAGTGCATGCTCCAGACGAAAACAAAAGCATATGCATGTATGTGACAAGCACCTTCAGACTCTTGGATTGAAATAGAAGAGGGTCTCTACAGCTCACATGTTCAGAACCTCAAAGGAAAGAAATTTCCTGAGGTCTGTAGTTTCTGTCTGCATGTGGTAACTCAGAAATACAGTTGGTTATTGGTGTTTCATATGGCTTCTTTCGAGAGTCTGTATTTCCACTACACAACTAGCTGTACCTTCAGCCTAGGCTTCATTGCTTTCACTCAGAATAGGGATGGGACTAAAGGTGGGTATAACAACTCAAAGAGAATGGTCAAGCACAAATGTGGCCCAAGTAGCAGGAAATACCTTTCTTGCTCTTCATTTCAGCTTAGAGAAAGCAGACCAAATGCTAGGCTGTTTGTCTAGTGTTTTACCCTCTCTTTCCTGTGCTTGAGCTAAGAAAACCAGATTACAAACCACATAGCATAAAATATTTCTATGAAGAGGCCTGCAGACTTCTTTTCAACATAAAAAATGGTTTATCTTTAAGAATCTAACTTTTCATTGAAGCTGATTTTCTGTTTGCTTCTTTGCCTGTATTCATTAGGAAGCAGGAAATTTCCAAGGTGTGTTGGACAAACACACAAACACACACAGAATTCAAAAGAGCTGTTTTGTGAAAAAAGCAATGCCCTGCATTCCAGGAGACATAGTTCCTTTTTCAACCTTTCTGTGGTTTTCATTCTTTTCCCTTTAGTTTTCACACAGGAAGCAGAAACATGTTTACCCTTGTTTGCAGTACCTGTTGAGTTTTTTTTCTGATTAAATGCATGAATGTGTTAAATATTTTCTTCCAAAATATGTTCCTTTCGTTGTAGTAAATAGCTTATTATTGCCTTATTATTAAGCTTTGATGGCAATTGTTTCTATCTCTGTTCAGTGTACCTTCACACATCACCAGAAAAAATGATTATTTGATGGATTCTAGAGAACAAAACTTGAAGCCTCTAATAATTCCCTGAGTGGCAGCAGTCAGAAAATAAAGCATAAAATGAAGGAAGGGTAATACCCGTAACAAATTTCTTTTTCTGAGTCTCATATTTTATGCAATGTTCCTGCAGATACAAAGAAACGAAAAACCTGTGGTCAACTAATGCAATTTTGCACAGAGAAACAGAAAGAAAATGCTTTTGTTTACATCCGTGTTTTTATGGGGGTTGTAAGCAAGTTCGCTAGATTAGATGTATGTACTGCATATTTAACATTAAAGAAGAAAAAAAAATCTATTTAGGAGCTACTCTTCAAAGCGCTTGCTGTGGAAGAGAAGGCTGTAGGATGATTCATGCTTCCAGTTGATTTACCACAGGAACATTAATGAGGGTAGTAAACAGAAAGTTGTGATTCAGCACAGTTGTTCCTAACCAAACGACTACCTTAATTGTTTTATCCATTAATTATTTTGCTCTGGCTAACTTGAATGTCAAAGGAGAAAACACATTTGGAGAAAATGCAGCTCACTGTACTGTGGGGCACTGTCTTGGCTTCTCATCAAGTGAAAAGAACAAACATAGCAGGTCTGATTATTAACTCAACGTTCCAAGGTTCATGGATGCATCCCTATCATTCCCATGTTTCTGCTGCCTGCCTCCAATAAATTCCAGATGCTCTTTGTTTAGAGGTGGTCTTCAGAGTTCTTCAAGTAATGGGGTAAATCTTTCAGTGCTACAAGTATTTGAAGAAACTAATTTTTGTTTTATCTTTGCAAAATTTGAGCAAAATGTGCAAGTTCAGGCTGGGATGGTTTAGAGCATCTTTAGAATATGAGTTTGAACCTGTGTGGTGTAAATGGATCAAAATGTTGACATATTTTAATCCTTTCTGTCCCCTAGCAAGATACAAGAATAACTCTTAATCCTTTCTGTCCCCTAGCAAGATACAAGAATAACTCCATCCCTGCCCAAATTGGATCTCCATGTTATGCCTGTATGGCAGAAGGGGATTACAGGCAAAGGTGTTGTCGTCACAGTACTAGACGATGGCTTGGAGTGGAATCACACTGACATCTACACTAACTATGTATGTTTGGGTGTTAGAATGCTATGGAATAAATTAATCAATTGTAAATTTGATTGACACTCTTCTGAAGATTGCTTTCTGTTCTGTAAGTTGGCTCTGACAGCACAGAGGCTGAAATATTTGTCTTAGGCATGACTTGGAACCTGGTTTGTGTCACAGGAAGCTGAATGTTACTTCGCAATGTTAGCAGGGTGGGGGTTTTTGTCTTGTTTTTCCCCCAGTGGATTTAGTTCCCAGGCATGTTTGTATACAGTGGTTTAATGCTGAATTACTAAAGCCATGTGAAAAATGTATGGAATTGTTAATGCCCATCAAATTCTACCAGCTTGATTGCTGTCAACATAAGGCATACCAAACAAATAAATATGGACTCTAGAGCCCATTTTGTTACATGTTTTAAAATGCAATTTCTAGTTGTCTGAATTAATTTTTTTTTTTTAAATGTAGGATCCAAAGGCAAGTTACGATTTCAATGACAACGATCATGATCCCTTTCCTAGATATGACCCAACAAACGAAAACAAGTGAGTAGCCTCCTAGTTGTGTGAAGAGAACAAAACAGTACATTATTAATTTGTACTAAAGCAGGGAGATGTAGAGCCAGTTTCCCAGGACCACACCCAGACAGCTTTCGAATATTTCCAAGAAGCGAGACTCTACAAGCTCCCTGGGCAACCTGTGCCAGTGCTGGGTCACCCTCACAGTGAAAAAGTGTTCGTTGATGTTCTGAAGGAACCTCTTGTGTTTCAGTTTGCACAAACATTTGCACATAACATTGGCACTAACACTGGAAACTAAGGAAATTAAATTCCCAGATGAAGAGCTTCATAATTGTCGTCTGCCTATAATGTCCTGAATTTCTTAATATGTTTGTATATGTAAGGTTCTGATACATTTCTGTAAGATGAAGGGAACAATCTGTTCATTGTCACCGTGTGTGTTTCAAGAATGATACCTCCTAAGCAGATTTTGACTTTAGTTCTCTGCCTTGCTCTGCGAATTTTAAAAGAATATGTCTTTTATGAAGGCCTCTGGAAGAGACTGTGTCTTAGACGAAGCTACTAAGAAACCCCTCCCTTCGTATCAGCTTTTGTAGCTAAGGACACTACTTTCTGGTTCTGGCTCTACCTTTTGGACCAACAGAACATCTAGCCCAGTGCATGTAATGACAGGTGAAGTCAAGCTTCTGACCTCTCATATGGGTGTGACACACGGTCAGACCTTGGAGGAGGTTACATGCAGTCCTGCGACAATATTTCTGTCTCTTCTGAGGCAAATAGAAGCTTCGTTTAGACCAGATTTGGCCTCCATGTCCTCAAGGTGATAACCTCGGAAGTTTTGAAAGGCTTGAATGCAAGACAACCAGGCAGTTCACATAGTGGGCTTGTGTGTCTTGGAAGGAGAGAGAAATTTTGTCTGATACCCTCTCTAGAGATACTTCTTTGATACTCTGTAGAACATGTTGATGGATCTGTCACACATAGGTGTGTCCATGGTAGTTCAGGTAGGGGTTTTGTCCATCAGAAGGAGAAGAGCATGGACCTCTGTAAAAGCTGGTACACAGAAGAAAGTCAATTTCTTAAACCAATTAGGATGCTGCTACTCAATGAAGATACAGTAAGAAGCTGATGCACTGGTTCCCTGTTGTCTATCAGACTATACAGTAGCACCCACAACATAAATCAGTGCATGGGGAAAAAAACAACGAATACAAGGGTGAATATCCCATGAATAAGACATCTGAAAAATGACATTTCTACTTTGTTACAGCATTTTGTAAGAGCAAGAAGCCATTACCCTCTTGTTCTGGTGACATTGTCTCTTACATCTACCTGTATTACCTCTAATCTTTACTAATAAGTAAATGGAGTTCAGCCCAGAAACATTTAGACACTTCCTTGAGTAACAATCTGTAGCATTAAATAACACAACTCTTCTACAATCTTTTATGATTACACTTACATTAAGGTTTTCTGTGTTGTGGAATGAGAATCAACTGTGGCAAAAAAGAACTGCATAGAAAATAATTGGTTACAAGAGGAATGCAACAATGGTAAGGATGCTTTAAAGGCTCACTTTCTGAAATCCTAAATAAATGCAGTCATTTAAAAAGAAGTATCTAAATGTGTGATGAAAAAAGACCTGTCTCATATTTCCTTCTGAAGTTTAGCAACTTTTTAGCCCCATATTTTTATGCTACTTTTGCACTCTACTGAAATACTGGTAGCTAATAGGTCTATGGACTTCAGTGTAAACTAGGTAAGATATTTATCATCTCTTCACAATGATTCTTTGATCATTCATTTAAAGGAAGACTTCTATCAAATCAAGAAGGTTAGCAATGAATCTTTGTGTACATTACACAAAGATGTTATAAGATGTTTATTCTTGCTATATTTATTCAGGCATGGGACACGGTGTGCAGGAGAAATTGCTATGCAGGCCAACAACAGAAAATGTGGAGTTGGAGTAGCCTACAATTCAAAAGTTGGAGGTAAGAAAAGGAAAATAATTAGATGTCTAATATGTATGGAACCAGACAGATCCTGTGAAATGCTGAGTGTTTTCAGCTACCATTAATCTGAAATACAAATGATCGGTCCTTCTCAGAAAACATCAATCTTGAAGTATTAGGCTAAAAAATCCTGTCTGGCCATAGTGCAGAGTGTTACTTCTATATGACAGCATTCCTTGAATGTCAGTGAACTTTCTGGAATTTGGTTATCAGTTGAATATAAGTAGAAACAACAGCAACAACATTGTAGGTGGTGATGGTGATGATAATAACACCAACAACAGTAGTAACTAGTAACAATAAGCAATAATAACAGCAGCTACAACCTGTATTGTAACCAGAGATTAGACTGTATCTTTTAAGGAAGGATGAACCCACTTATTATAATTGGTTATCCTAGAAGGAAGTGGCATTGGGGAGGAGAGGGACTGAGTGGAGTAAAAGTAAGAATATACAAATCTATACCCAGCCTTTCTTGCAGCATATTGTTTCCATCTACACAATTACATTGGAAAGGTCATGTCAGTCAAGATACTTGGAAGTGCTGTGGTTTTTGTTTTCAGCAGCTTACTTCTCTACTATCATCATAAGTTAATTCTGAAAATAAGTAGTCTTGCTTGCCGTTCAATCAATGCTGCCTTTTTTTAAAGCGGTGACTAAAAGTTTAATCCATTAGAGGTTTATGAAATAGTCATGATCACAGTATCAGTTGCAAATGGTTATTTAGCTCAGAGGAAGATACTTGTACAGTCCTAGTTTTTCCATTGCTCCCTTTTTTCCTTTTAAACAAAGGGACGATGAGTGGCAATTGACACCCATAACTGCCTTTCCCACCATTTCAGTCTTATGTTTGTAGGTTCCCATTTACTCTGCTGAGCTGTCATAGATGTCAGCCTTGCAGTCTGCCTTTGCCATAATACATTATTCTGTCATGCCCTGTTTAAATAAAATATCTCACTCATAAGATGAAGATGCCAAATTTTCAAAGCAGGGCAAAATGGATGAAGCTGCGAAGATGGCTGAACTCCCGCTGTGCCCATATTTTAAGGCACTTGCATCTACAGAGAAGATTCTTCCACAGTTATTTGCATATGCTTTGTGTTCATTTGCAAATGGAGACTACAGATCTGTGCAGGAGTGATTTGTCTAAAAACATGAAAATAACAGGAGAAAAAGCAGTCCAGCAATCCACATCACTCAGAAAATACCTGTGCAGGGGAGGAGAAAGATTGAAAAGTGGAAAGAAATTGTAAGCTGTTAAATATGACCAGCCTGATTAAAGTAGGGACGTAACAAAAATACATTCAAAGAGCAATGGAAGGTAGGAGTAGTCTTCAAAAGATTCAGGTAAATCTGGAGTGGTAAACATTGGAAGGATTTTTTGATCTTCCAAGCTATACAGGATTCATTTCTTCGTGGGCTTTTTTTCTTCTGGTTTTTTTTTGTTTGTTTGGTTTGGTTTGGTTTGGTTTTTTTACATCCATGAAATGACACATTACACACTTCTATTTGACATTAGTTCAGGATGACTTCTCTAAGTGGCTGTTTGCTTGTAGCAATTGCCATATAGGATAAATCCAGCGGTCCACAACCAATGCCTTCTCTCTGCTAGTCAGCAGTAGCTGCTTTAGGGAGAGAAACCCTGATGTATGGAACACCTTGTTCTCTAACCTGCAGCATCAGAGGTTGTTTTAAGTTTGTCTTGATGGGTAAAACAAAACATTACACTCAAAATTTTTTGTTTTCTGTGAAAATACTGACTTTAATAATCCTGAGTGTTCTCGCTGGTCACATTGGTGCCTGGCTGTATTTGGAAACCTTGATTAGTCTCGGTACTTTGTGGCTGTGAATCCCATAGGCTTTTCTGTGCGCTGTGTGAAAAAAAATTAATGCCAGTTTTCAAAGTGACACCTTTCAATGTTCCTTAACGTTCACCTCTTGTTCTGTATAGAGCTAAGAAGTGTGTGTGTATTGATTGCCTCTGGAGTAAAGCAGGATGTGTATATTTTCACGCATACCTAACCATAGCACTGTGCTATGATATTTCTCTGGTGCTGCCATGGAAATCAAATGATTAAGAAGCTCCATTTTACAAAGGACTGGGCTGAGAGTTCCTGCACAGTAGCGTGTGGCTAAAAATAGCCTTCTGCCAGGCAGATACATGTATGTGTCTGAAATTACCTTGGGCTTTGCCCGCTTTTGATTTTGTGGGACTGATGATGGGAGCAAGCATGTGCAAGAATAGGAAAGAGTTTATGCAAGAGGGCGTAAATGGAGTGCTTAAAGAAATACCACTGCAGTCATCAAATCCCCGAGAGTTTTAACAAGCAGGATTTTTGGTGATCACAAAGACAAGACAGCATTTTTTTCTTGAACTGTTTTCATCAGTGTATTGTCAGTGTGCTTTTTTTCTTCCTTATTACATTATTTATCAGCAGAGCTGGCTTTGTCTTCTTCTGTGGGAAGTATCTGTACACTACTGTCTGCATTCCCAGTATCTCGTTATGTGTTGCAAGCTCACACCCGGAGCTTGCAGTTATTTCCACACAGGCAGATCTTTGCTCACAGTGCACTGGTATGAGATACTCACAATTCTGAGCCAACTGAAAAATGTCTACTCAAAATTTTATGAGTGTAAGCCTGTCTAGGGTAAGTGGTGGGTTTGCCACCTGAGGCACAGGATATACCCTTGATTCTTTTATTCTTTTCCCAGCTTTGTAGGTGATAGTGGAGTAGCAGTGGTTGAGGAGATAACTCCTTTGTCTGTTTTTGCCACTAATTAATATGAAATAATAAAGCCCAGCTTTATCTCAGAGTTATTACAAGTCTTAGAAGCCAGTCATTTGGGAAAAGAATTATGCTTATAGTTTTGTGGGTTTTTTTCCCTGCCTGATAGTATAAAAAAACCAAGACACTGGGCTGCGAGGGCGAAGGGATTTTTTTTATTATTTATTATTATTATTATTATTGTTTTAATAGAATCGCCACATTTTGCCTGCCGTGCTTTGGAAAAATCCTCATTTTGTGGAAAATACTAGAAAATGAGTACTCATAATTCACCAACTGCTGATAATGGTGCAGCTGCTGTAGTACTAACTTGCCAAGTTCAAGAGAACCCAGACATTTTTATTACTTGAAAAAACAGGCTGAATCCTGACTGCTGTGGCTCTTATATTGCTGCTGTTGCTGGGAGAGCCATGCCATAGTGCGCATTTTGACAGACTTCCTCTGTTTCTATCCTTCTGCAGCACTGGAAGCTAAGGATTTGCAGAGCAAGAGATCCAGTGCAGGTGAACTGCTGTCTGCCACTGAATTTTAAGTACCACTGAGATCAGGCTTGCTCTAAAGAAGATTAGATCATGCAGTTTCTAATAAAATGTTAATGGCTAGATATCTCTACCGTCTCTGGATTGCTCACAGTAGAAAAAATGCGGCAGTAAAACAAGAGTGAGAATTTTTTGTGGTGCAGATTGAAGAGCTAGTGTAACAGCAGCATCACAAAGACAGCAAATCTTTGATGACTGTGAGGACAGAGTGTTTTAGTCAGAATATTCAGAGCAACACCTTTGAACTAAACTCTTAAACATAAAAGTAATGTTGACAAAACCTGTTTAATTTTAGTGACATTTTGGCAGTTTGAGAAGCCTTTATTACAGATTTCACAGAGAGGAAGAAAGAGTCAAGGAAATGCTCAATGCAATAAGAAAAAGCAGGGACAGTAAGCAAAACGTCATCATCTTGGGTTTCTGTAGAGAGAGAGAAAGAAGTAAATAAGGGGCAGCCAATATTTTAAGAGGGTTTTTGGTTTTTTTAAATGTTTGTAGGAGCACTGAGCTCTGCAAAGGAAGCGTAAGTGCACTGTTTCACACTGACATGGACTGTCCTCAGTATTACATGAACAGCAGTAGGCTGTGTCTGCAGTAGTTACGATTTAATTTTGCTGGCAACTTTACCAACAGTTAACAAAGACAAAGAGGAGGGAACAGAAAGTAAATTCAGTCTGCTGCTTTTTTTCTGTTAAGGTATACGAATGCTGGATGGAATAGTCACTGATGCTATTGAAGCCAGCTCCATCGGTTTCAATCCAGAACATGTGGATATTTACAGCGCAAGCTGGGGCCCTAATGACGATGGCAAAACTGTAGAGGGACCCGGAAGGCTGGCACAGAAGGCTTTTGAGTATGGGATTAAACAGGTATGATGCTTAAGAGAAAGATACAATGAAACGTGGCAGAGAACAGAATTTTAAAATGTTTGATACCCTTATGCTTTCTTCACTCAAACATATTTGAAAAGAAGGAGATAGATTTTAATGGTACAAGTCAGAGAAATTACCAGCCAGAACAGGACTTTTAAAAAAGCACTTGCTAGAGCTTTCTAAGCTGGTTTTAAGCTGCTATTTGCCACAGATAAGCTTTCTTTTTCCATCCTTACTTTTGCTGCCTTTGTCTTGCCCTACCCCCATCCTTCTCTGCTGCTTGTTTTGCACTGAACAGTAATTGGATTTCTGCACTGAAAGCCCATAAAATATAATACAAAATTTCTGCTTTGTGAATATTTTGCTGGGTGAAATAGTGATGCATTTTAGCACCCTGTGGATGGGCTTGTATTGTGCTAATTGCATTAGTTTATAAATTGGTATGTATCATGATCCAATTAAAATGAAGATAGTAAAAATTCATGATGAAGAGTGGTGGAAACACTGTTTTTACAGTTCTTTTTTTATATTATTCTCTTTAGATCTGGTTGGATGATAAGCAGGGTGCAAACTGAGAGCTACCAGGGATGTATTAATAAACTACTCTTCTTGGCAGTGAGGTGAAAAGATACCTAAAAATGGGCAGGTACTAATAGAGAAAGGAAGACTGAATCAGAGATGGGAGAGGAGGGAAACTGAGGAAAGTTTGAAAGACAGAAGCAAAGAAAAAAGATTTTGGGAATAGGGCAGTTAACATTAGCAGACAGGAGAGAAAAAGAAAAAACAGTCTGACAGCTGACAAACATACTTTGAGGGAAGAATGGAGACCAAGAGGAGTGGGCTGGTGATGAACAGAGTTCTAAATCCATAGGTAGACAGCAAGAGAAGAGAGATTTAAAGGCAATAATTAGGGTACCAATGTTCAGCTGTCTTACTCTGAAAAAGCAGGTTCTTTGGTGAAGAATGTGTCGTGTTTTACAACTTGTTTTATTAGTCAAGGGGAGCAAATTTACCCATTCAGTTGTCAGGTTGCCTTTTGCAAGGATCTAGATGATCTCCTTTCTGCTTAAAGTCAGCCAGAGCTGGGGCTGCCAATGACTTTCATCCCTGTCACCTTACTGCTGGCCTGGTAAAGCACTGAAGCTTAATCTTAGCCTTAAGCATCTAAGAGGTGTCAGTAGCATTCTTAAGTGAAATCAAAGCAGGTGTTGTACATATACCAGTGCTTTTCTGGACTGCAGCCTTTATTCTCAGAGAAAGATACTATCTCATTTTCTGTAATTGACATGGCTTGTCCTTCCCAATACTTTTCTTCAATGTTTTTTAAATGTTTTTAACGTTTCTTCTAATATTTTAAGTGCTGCAGTGCTTTAGCACTTGCATGAATAACTTCAAATTGCATCTGTGTGGGATGATAAAAATCTGTATTTCAACTGCAGTTTCCAGTGAATGTACATACACATTAATATTGAACAACACAGGAACTTCTGCTTTTCATGTGGAACATGCTTTTTTCCACCTGAAGGACTAGCATAGCTTAAGACCAGGTAGTGTGATACGTGTTTCCCCTATGACAGCTGTGCTGGTTTACATGCTGTCAGCTGCTGGCATTGGTTGTTAGCTTACTGCTCCTGCATTACACACTGGACACCAGAGCAGGGAATGAATGTGGTTATGTATGGAGACTGTAAGACCCTTCTGTAAGAGAAGGGAGGGTTTCCAGTCAGATGCACTTGCTGGTTCAGTGTGTTTCAGCAAAGGAATGACAACTGTGAAAGGCTTCTTTACAAAAAATAAGTTGGTGGAAAAGTCATATCACTCACGTCATTCATACTGCTTACCCATAGCTCTGTGATTACAGGAAAGACAACTGAAATAACCTCTTGCCAGTTCTTAAAAATAATGGGCATTTTTCCTAGAAATGGTCGGGAACAAAACATCAGCTTGTGGGAAAAATTACCTGTTGAACACAGACTGTGGTTTTAACTTAAAAGCCTATTCTGAGGAAAGTTGCTGTACCTGGAACACTAAACCTAGACCAGTCAGATAGAGATATACTGTAGGATGTGAGGTAGGATAGCTGGTTTCTTTTATCTCTGTCTTCTGTAGTGCTTATGGAAAATCATCCTTTTCTACCTGAAAATTATTAGGCTTAGGGGAGGGTGGGGGTGGGGAGGAGGGGTGGGGGGAGGGGTGGCAACACCACTTGGTAAGAATACGTTGCAGGGACTGATATCTCTTTTGATAACTACTCATTTCCATTTTCTCTAGGGCCGAAATGGGAAAGGCTCCATCTTTGTATGGGCTTCTGGAAATGGAGGCCGTCAGGGTGACAACTGTGACTGTGATGGTTACACTGATAGTATCTACACTATCTCCATTAGCAGTGCTTCTCAGCAAGGCCTTTCTCCTTGGTATGCAGAGAAGTGCTCTTCAACTCTGGCCACAGCATACAGCAGTGGGGATTATACTGACCAAAGAATTGTAGGTTGTTTTTACCAGATTCAGAACAAATATAGAGATGTATTGTATGTGTAAATAACAAGTGAGAGCTCTTGAATGCTTGGTTTCAAGCGCCTGCTTTATGTTATGTTTCATATGCTTAGTGCTTTTGCCTTGAAACATTGAGGCATTTGTAATACAAAAAGTGATTGTATTCCTGGAACATCTTCTACTGTGAAGCAATGGCTAAACAAAATCATTGTGTCAATGCAGTTAAATCGGCATGCTGAATTTGTCTGCTGTTTGTGTATGACAGAGCTCTCTGCATGGTTTCATACAGTCCTTTTCTTCGGAAAGGGCAAATGAAGAGAGACAGAGAGTAAAAGGTAAAAGAAGTTAGTGTACTGCATGAGTCAGTACCTCTGGTGTACATTGCTTTTGTAAGATTGCAGCAGCCAACAATAGTGCTTCCAGATCTGTGAAAGGTACGCAGCAAGCAGGCGTATCAGTCTGTGTACCTTCGTTAACTGTGCAAGAAAGAACTTGTACTGAAGAAAATTGCTGTGATAAAATAATGTTGAAGTACCTATAATTTTTGTTCAGCCCTGGTGGGTGATAATTTTACATTAAACTGCACTGATGGGGATTAAAATGATGTCATTCCAAGTTAGCCAGGAGATCAGTCCTTCCTAAGTGCATACTTTTCATACCCGAGATGTAGATATATGTGCAGATGAGTTTGGTGTTTAATTTCCAAATAAAGCTTATGTTTCATTGCAAATTATAGTTCTGCTGAAGAGGGAGCAGAACACCAGTACTAATCCTATGAGCAATTTTCTAGCAAGCAGTAATTTTAAATGTTCTAGGCCCAACACAATGATCTGTTTTTATGATTCACCAGTAAGCCTGAAACACTTGATTGTGAAACCTTAGAATAAAATAAGATACTCAGTGTGGGAGTATTTTGTTCCAACACAAAGCATTTTGATACAAAAATTATAGTTGAAGTAAAAGAGTGGATTGAAATATGAACAGATTTAAACATCCATCACTTCTTCTGCTGGTGAGGAATGTATTAATATGCGCCAAGTAAAGGATAAGTGATTATTTTGTGAGTGTGGATATGACTGTATTTACAACTGCTTATTCATGCAGTCTGGGGTTTTTTGTTTTTTCTGTCAGACAAGTGCTGATCTTCACAATGAATGTACGGAGACTCACACTGGGACCTCTGCATCTGCACCACTGGCAGCAGGAATTTTTGCTCTAGCATTGGAAGCAAAGTAAGATGTCATACAATTACCTTTGAAACTCATCTCTCTCAGCCACACCACCATCTTCCCCAAAATGCTATCTGTTTGAAGACGCACCATCTCATCCTGCAGCTCCACTTGTCGGTCAGACTTGCTCAGCCTGATGAGAAAAATAAGCAGCTACTTGCCTCAACACTTTCCTAGCAAAGCAGAACCCATATAGGTAAAAAGTGATGACTGAGGAATTTTAGTCTATTTTGTGCATTGGCAACAATTGTTTACTGAGTTCTGGTCAATTGCACTTTAAAGTGGTGAGGCTGCACATGTATCAGGAGAACGTAATTTGAAGACAATAGGTTGAAGGAGTTTAAGTCTCTAGTCAATTTACAGAACCTTTTCTGCTCATAACGAGACCTAAAATGGAAGGTACCCAAGCCTGACTGTCAGAGCGGGCAGGGAGCAGGCAGGTTCAGATCCTGTAGGGCTGGTAGCCAGAATGTACGACTTAGGGTGAAAAAGGACAGGACAGGACAGGACAATGGCTTTTTCACAGAAGACACTTCAAGTATTAAAGACTAGGCTTAGTACTTAATGGTGTAGGTTCAGCTCCATTTTCTATTGCATACTCCTTTGATGACGTAAGCTGATATACTTAGGGCCATATTTTAAAAAATAGAATTAATCACAGACAGAATCAAATACCCTGTGAATTTTCAAAGTCCAGTTCCCATAAAGACTGGTGAGAAATACTAGTTTTGCTAGTTAACTTTAAATGCCTGAATAATTTTGAAGAATCTGACCCTAATCTTGCTAGATACTCATTCTTCATTTACATGGAAATCTTGTCTACCTGGAGCAGTATTGTGAGGATAAGCATTGTGATATGATGTGTATTTTAAAATAATGGGACGCCATATACATTTAAAGCATGTTTGGCTGCAGTCTAATGAGAGAAAAATGATAGGTAGCCCTGAAACAATTAACCAGGTACATTTTCTCAACAGCCCAAATCTAACATGGAGGGATATGCAGCACTTGGTAGTGTGGACCTCAGAATACGATCCACTGGCTGGAAATCCAGGATGGAAAAAGAATGGAGCGGGACTGATGGTCAACAGCCGCTTTGGGTTTGGACTACTCAATGCCAATGCATTGGTAGATTTAGCTGATCCCAAAAGATGGAAAGGTGTACCAGAAAAGAGAGAGTGTATTGTCAAAGACAAAAGCTTTGAACCAAGGTAAGAATTTGCATTAACTAAGCTTATGTGTATCTTATTGGAGCCTGAGGGTTAATATTCTGCTCAGCTTGCTCTGAACCAGACTAAGAGATTTCTTGCAATTCATTTGGTTTTGCCTTGCTGTACTCCTCAGGGATAGGCAAAGAGAATTTGTTTGCTTGCTTTTTTTAGTGTTAAACTGATGGAAATTGCTAGCATGAAGCCTTAACAAAGAATAAGATTATTATGTCTGCTTGTGCAGCCAGCATATAGGTGGATGATACTGAGACTGAACCTGATCAGATAAGATATGAATACTTAGACCTCTATCAGCAGATGGATAAAAAGATATCAGGTTTCCCAGTGCCTTTTTTGAAAAGAAACATCTGTAATTGCTCTTAGCAATTCTCCTGTGACAGGCATAATATATGTTGAAATCAAGGTCATACACTGAGCTTTAGTCACCTCCCTAACACATTTTTTGTGAAACGCAAGTGTCTCAAAGGCTCACTGAAACGACTTACCAGCCACATTCACAAGTACTTCCAGCATAGTGAGCCTAAGCTGAGCTCAACATACAGGTAAGTTGTAATTAGGCACTAAGCTGGTTAATTAATAAGGGTATCTAGATTGTTTTTGCCTCCACTTGTTCACTTACTGATTTATTGTCTAGAAAATATATAGCGGTTTCAAAGATTGAAATAAGTGCACCAAAAATCTCTCTGTAGAAACATATTATAGTGTTTTGGAGTGTCACTGCTTGGTAACCTTTTTATTTATGCTGGTTTACTATCAATTTTCTTTTATGAGCTCTTTCCTTTTTACAGAGTGTTGATCTGGTACTGATGGGTGTTGTACTTTATGTTTTTTTATTGCAGTCCTCTATGCTACATTATAAAAAAAAGATCCCATGACTATGAATTTAGAATTATTTACATGGTAATTTAGATACCCCATTTTCATTAGAAGTAATGGAAATTGTGCAGAGAAAGCTATGCAGTGTATCTTTCTGAAAAGAGAATGGTGCAGAAGTTGGCTTTTTTTTCTTGAGATGGCATTGACTCCAAAGGGTTAAATCAGCCGTGCCTGCTGCAGTATTTTAATTGAATGATAAGAGCCCTTCTGGAGATCTGAATATAAGTGATACAGTTGTGTGATGTAGCTGCTTGCAAAGACTGGTTTTTTGTAGTCTCTGCTGGACAGCAAAGCGTTGACGGAAACCCTTGATGATCAAACTTGCTTGCTTCCTTCCAAGGTGTGTTGTACAAGTCTGTCTTACGCAGTGCCTATCACTTTTTCCACTTCAATATTATCTGTGCTTCCAGAACTTCCTATGTTTTCGACTGCAGCATTCAAAACTATAATGAGTGTGGAATTTGTCTTTACTTCTTCCTTTCTCATCCTTCTCAAATGGGTGTTAAATATGTCATTTACACTTCAGATAATGATCCAGAATCAAAAGTTTCTGTGAGTAATAAAAGAACTCCTGTAATTTTGCCAGATTATTAAGAGCAAATGAGGAAGTCATTATTGAAATTCCCACAAAAGCCTGTGAGGGTCAAGAAAACTCCATTGCATCTCTGGAGCATGTGCAGCTTGAAGCAACAATTGAGTATTCCCGTAGAGGTGATCTTCACGTCACTCTGGTATCTCCATCAGGTACAGGAGGCAAAGGCATGCCTTGCTTGTGTTGCTGTAATGTGTAACGTTTATTTAATGAAAAAAAAACACCTCTGTGTTCTTCAGTGGTTTTAAAAAAAGAGTTAAATATATTCTTAGGCAAATCTAGTGACCTCCAACAGGAGCTGTGAGGACAAAGCATCCTGGGAACTAGAGAACTGGTTCTCTGAAACCCCTTTTGAGCCTTCATGTGTTCTGGGCTATTTTTGTGAGAAGAGGTTTGAAAATCATACTTCAGGAAATGAAGGCACTGTTTTTCATATGTTTTCATTCTGGCAACAGGACCTGACAGTTCATGGCAGACAACAAATTATAGTTCAATAGTGCTTATCAGCCTTACTGTGATTTAACAAACTAATGGAAAACTGAGGAAATCTGACTCCCTAGATTTCATGTATCTGTGTCTCCCCATCGGTGTATTTAAAAACATAGTGTCTGTTAGGCATCTTAGTACATCTATACTAAATGTGATTGAATATGGCAAATTATCTTGGCAATGCCCTGAAATAACACCATAAGGAGAAAAAAGAAAACCAAACCAGGAGAATGAGTATAAACGACTTTGTAGAGAGTAACGTCTCTTAGGTCAACTAGTATTATTGGGGAAAAAAGACAAGCTTTCAGGTGTGAATTTAAACATTAAGCTGATCTAATTTACCGATATTAAAGGCTAGTCTAGTAATTCACAGATAATAAATCACTCAGCCTTGGTCACATCATTATGGCAGGACCTGACTAGAGAGCAGGCTTAAGATACTGTATATGCAGTATATTTCCAAACCCTGCTTTGTCTGGGATTCCCTTTAAGACTAATCTTAATTCTCCCTTTTCTGAGTTTACTTTTTGTCCTATGGGAGCAATATTGCTGTGAGGTGTTTTATCTTTGACTCTTGGTGATATTTTCAAATTTAATTCCATCTTAGATAAGTTTTAGTTTGGGAGTGAATATATGGACTGTCTCTAGGTACATCATAGAGGCGACAGCAATGGTAGCTGTCATTCTACCTTTTGTAGAGGTATTTCCCTCCCACTGTTCTCTTGCTCATATGTAGGAAGCATGGTTTCATCTTAGAGAAACACAGCTTTTTGAAAGACTGACTACAGTAATATATTCTTCATCTTTGTATTTCTGTGGGTTTAGCTGAGGCAGCAATAGTCAAGTGCCACTGCCTCTGCTACAGTATCATGTTGCCATCGTCGTTAAACTGTTTATCCCTTGGTTCTTGTTTTTTTCCACTTTTCTGCAAAACAGTGCTACCGAATGTATGTCATTCCTTTTCTATATTTATGGTGTTACCTGTAAATGTATTTATAGCTTGTGATCAGGCTCCCTAGGGCTTCATTGCTCCTTATTATGTAAATACAGTTCCCTTGCTCTCTCCTTTTAGGCAAACAAGCACAACATATTTCCTGCTGTGCAGTAGAATCTCTTCTGCTGCAGAAATACTTTGTCTACTGCAGCAGTTTTGTAATAATAATAACAGTACAAATGCTTTTCACCCTGTTGGAAATCCAGGCTGTAACAACTTCCATCCACTCAACAAAACCAAAAAAAAAACCAAAACCAAAACAGTGATGAATTCAGGGTAAATCTTTGGTTTCACACCACTGCATGAGCTGGTTTGCCTTCAAAACTTCCATCTCAGAAATTTCCTTAACTGTTCTTCAGTGGAAAATGCTGGTTGTTTCTTACGTTACTTTATGTGCATGCACTACTTTTTTCTGTTAGAGAATGAAAACTGAGCAAGATGTACCTTTTTAGCATGACCTAATGTGATAGTTTTTATGCTTTTAAATACTGCTGTGAAAATAGTTAAAGGAACCACTAGCTCAGAAATAGCATGTGTCCCATTCCACAAGCCACTGTTAAATAGTGTATTTTCCAGGTTACCTATTCACTAGTGTGCAAGCTGAGCAATGGGAAAAGTCAAAGCCGGCATGTAAGAAGAGTCACTACTGTTGATCTTGCACTTACACAGGGACCAGCACTGTCTTACTGGCTGAGAGAGAGAGAGATAAATCTCCCAATGGCTTTAAGAACTGGGACTTCATGTCTGTTCATACATGGGGAGAGAATCCAACAGGCACCTGGGTTTTAAGAATTACTGATGTGGTAAGTATGTACATATGTTAACTAGCTGTGTTTGGAAACTAACACAGATAAATTATCACTAACCACTACCAAACATGTTGAATACCGAGTCTTCTCATTAAACAAGCTACAGCAAGAGTGTATTTAAAGTAAACATCCACCTGGTTTAAAAATAAAAGGAAAAAGTAGGGTCAGATATTCTTGTTCTTTACATAAGTGCAAAGCACCATCCTCACTTCACTGACATGTACCTGTCAAAAAAAAAATTGTGCTTTTGTTTTCCACACATTATATGTCACTGAAAGAAATCACTTAATATAATTTTCTGTGATTCATGGAGTGAAATATGTAATCAGATTAACCTATGATTAACTGCAAATTAGGTTTCTCTGCAGAAAAGAACACAGGATAGATCTAGTCTTCTTTTGGTGCATGTGTATAATTTTCATTAACTCAAAACCTTTTGAATTAATGAATTTCTGGTGACCTCAGAGAGCTGTTCTGATGTATACCTTTCCCTAACTCCTTTCTTAATTACTGCCAAACAATGTTTAAGGATTAAAGCCAAGAAATCTACACATATGACAGAAATAAGTTTACTAAAATCACCTGGGAATACAGATTACAACAGTGAGACACCAGAATAAAGCTGCTTGATAGGCAACTGAAAAATCATTCCCTTTAAAGAGAGGGTGATGAAATGCACTCATCTGTGGAGAATTTCATTAAAGTTGTCTGCTAATAAGCTTGTCATTAGGGGTCAGATCGTGCCAGAAACTGAATGCTTCCTATCAGACACTGAGCCTCCAACCCCTGTTGGCCTCAAATTGTAAACAGGAGGATAATGCCAAGTACTCAGCAGATGGACGAGGCAGTAGAAGTAAATATTATTATCAACCATATAGTGTTAATACTGCAGGCTTATAGATAACCCCATGGTTACAGATATCCTGTCCTTTGTATTTAATGTAATGCATTTTTTTGGAACAAAGTTAAGCTGAGCATTTTGCTTGTAATTATCTCTCATTTTCCATTTTCAACTGAAAAGTTCATGAAACTTAAAATAAACCAAGCTTTTTGTCCTCAAGCTTTCCTCAGCTTATAGGGTTTTGTGGTTCCTGAAATACATTTTCATATTAATGACCCTAATTGAAATCACAGATTCCTGGGCAGAGTTACTCATAATTTAGTTGTCATGTAAGTTGCGTATGTAAACTTTGGTGTAGACTTGTATTAGACAAGAAGAGCTTCAGCAGCTATCTTCAGTCACTAAACAACTGAGCAAAAATTCTGAAAGAAGCTTTGGTAAAATAACATTTTAGTGTTCTCTGTACTTGTCTCCCACTTTCTACTATTTAAATACTGCTACCAAAAATAATGGACAAAGCATGTATTGCTCACTTCCACATGCTGTGTTTCAGATTGCTGTGGTACACCACTACAGAGTATTATTCCAAATTGCTATTCCGATGTTAACTTTTGTGAGGAAATTGCCAAGGCAAGGAATGGCTTATTGAACAAATCCTATTAACACAGAATACTACTTCAGTAATTTTTAGCATTCTGTGTTGTGACAAAATTCTGTTCATGGTTACATGATTAATTAATAATTATATTGCATCAAAATGTGTATTTTTTGAGTAAAGCCAGTGTATTAAATCCCACTTTCTGATATGTCCTGTCTTCAATATACCAGTCTTTTGTGCTTACAAATCATTGTCTGAATTTAGATAGTAAAAACCTTACAATTTATTTTAGTTACTTCCATCTACTTTATGATCAAGTGTCCTGTCTCCTCTTCTTACGTCCTGAGAACTTACGCTAATGCCACACTTGTCTTTTAGTCCAGAAGAATACAAAATGAAGGAAGGTTTGTAAATTGGAAATTAATTTTGCATGGCACTGCTACCCACCCTGAACATATGAGGCAGCCACGTGTATACACATCCTACAATGCTGTGCAAAATGACAGAAGAGGAGTGGAGAAGATGACAGACTTTGTAGAGGTAGTATTAAAGCAGGTTTTTTCCTTACCTATTTTTTGATTTATAAGAAAACGATACATTTTCCTAGTAATAATACACATATTCTGTATTCATTCCATCTAACCCCTGACCACTTTTGAATTGTGTATTGTAATTTTATCCATATTAAGAACTGATAGTTTTATTAATCTCTGTTTTCATTTGCCAACATCTAAGGGTTTTAGGGTGGTGGGAGGATATTGCTACTGAAGCAGTGAACTCAGTAGCTAATGTAGTTGAGTGGTACAAGGAGGGAGGAACACATCTCTGACAGACACTCTATATTTATGTAATTCTAGTGAGAAAAAGTGTCACATCTGAAAGGAGCTTTGCCTGCTGGAGTGCTTCCAGGGAGCTTGGAAGGAAGGTAGTAAGAAAAAGACATGACAAAAGTCAGGGACTCACTGATTCAGAAGGTGTGGTTAGGTGAATCTGTTGCTGCTAGCTCCATTGTCATCCCTTCTTTACCTTTCAGGCGGAGTGCTCTAAACATACTACAGGCTTCTGACAGTGACAGTGGATGCACAGGCTGGTAGCATTGTACATTCTCACAAAGCTTGATTATGTCAACATCTTTGGAATACTTTATTCATCACATTACATCAGTTTGTCTCCCTATTAAGTAATTAGGCCATCCATAATGTACAGAGAGGTTAACCTTCCTCAGCCAGGTTATGAAGAAGATTGAAGGGGACATGATTATGGTCTTCAAATACATTAGATAAGTGTCCACCCATGTGGCAGCCATGTGCAAAAAAATAAATTGGAAGAAAGTAAAAGTGGATTCAGGAGGTATTGGTGAACATAAATAAGAACCAGATGAACATAAACCGGATGTTTAGTCAGGAAGACAATCCTAGTGTAAATGAGGAAGCTATGCAGCCACATACTGCTGTGTCAGTGTGGGAGGCATAATAAACACTGCTGAATCATGCCTCTCACCAACTGTACATCTGTATCTAGCATTAGTCTTTGAAGATCTGTGTCATGGCCCCTGATTAGCCATACTTCACTGTCCTTTCCCAGGTGAGATCACCTACAGAGAAGGTTTATATGGAAGCACTGGTTCAGTCCTTTTCACTAGGGTGTGTGGCACAGTCAGAGCTGCCATCTGCACTGCATATACTTCCTTCAGTTAGACTGCTGAGGAGCTGTCTCCCATAGTACAACGAGACATGTCTTTTAATACTGGGACAAATCCTGTTATAAAATGACACGTTGTATTCTGCCAATGTGGAGTCTGAATTTATAACTTCCTACATTGTGGGGAGATTTGAGATTTTCTGCAATAATGTCCTTTTGGTAGTCCGTTTTGGTGTATGACGGTCTAGTTCTTTTCTAGCTGCTAAGTGGCTCTTGAATGAAAAAATAACATCTACCCACACATAGACGGAAATCACTAATCAGAGCAAATTTTAATCCAGTCAGTTTTTCCTTGACACCTAACCTTTTTTATGCTAATCTGTATTCTAGGACCATACAACACAGGAGAACCTGAGTGAAAAAACAGAAGTCACAGAAGATACCAGCAGCAGCAGTGACAAAGCAGCAGATAAAATCCCATCAGAGGCAATGGTACGTTTGCTGCAGAGTGCTTTTAGCAGACAGATGGCTCAGAAGCGATTGCCAAAGAAGACTGCAAGTGAGAAGTCAAATATTCCATATGAACACTTCTATCGAGCCCTCGAAAAATTAAACAAGCCCTCCCAGTTGAGAGACTCAGAAGAAAGTCTATACAGTGACTACGTTGATCTTTTTTACAACGCCAAACCATACAAGCATAGAGATGACAGACTGCTGCAAGCGTTGGTTGATATTATAAATGAAGGAAACTAAACTACAGGGTATGGCACTGAGTTGGAAATATTCATTCTCCCCACCCTACACGTAGGGTTGTTTTTCTTTCCAAAGTCTGTTGTATGCTGTAGTTGTGTGATTGCTGCATTGATTGCTTCATATTTAATACAAATATCAAGGAAGGGAAATAACAGGTGTGGGAGAATAAGGCAGTAAACTGATGCTTTTTAGTAATAGCTTTTCAAAGCCTTTCTTCATTACCATCAGAGTAGATTTGCCCCCTCAGGAATGTAATGCAATAGTATTCCCCTGAAAACCAGTACAATTTTCACCTTACTTATTCTTCCATCCAATTCACTTAGCATGCAGTAGGATTCAGAACCTGAATTACCAAGCAGTGTTGAACCAGACTCTTCAGGCTATGGGGTGATGCTCTTATCCCTGGATTTTTTATTGCAGTCTTTCTTATATTTGGCATTTATTCCAGATTTAACACTTGCAGCCAGTACTGCTTTCATCATAGGTTTTTTGTTCCTTCTCCACACAGCAATGCTCCCTTACCCTTCTGTTCTTCTGTAAAGGAACAGCTGGGGGGGCTGGAGTTGTACTGGAGCATCAGTGAATGCTGATGAAGTCACTCACGATTTAGACTACATACAGGCATACACTAACATACGAGTGCCCCAAATGAGGCATCCCAGACCATGGGACAGCATTCTCACCACCTGACTTTAACTGCCTAAGTGAAGTGCCTGAACTGTGAGCCCAGTCTTTCTAGGCTGTGTGTAGTTAATGAAGACAGAGGCTGCTATATAGATAACACTTCAGAACACTGCGCTAGTCTTCACACTGGTTCTGAATTACCTGATGGAGTACTGGTCTGTTTGTATCTACGATGTGAGATTTGGGGACCAACCTTCTACCTATGGAGCCTCAGTTAGTTTTCTACAGTTAAATAATATAAATGCCTTCTGAGATGCCTATGTCTGCAGTAGTAAGGACAACAAAGCCAGGGTATCTGTCCTTTCCTTGAACTGTGACCAAAGCAGAATAGAAAAGGTAACTGTACCAGCAAAGTCCACTTAAAGATAAATTTATCTTGGAGCGTCTGTAGTAGATTGTAGCATTTCTTAAATATTTAGGAAGTTAAGGAAAAATGGATGGGGAGAGGTGTGAGGTAAAAAAATTGCCCTGAGATGGGACTCAGAAATGGAGGGAAAGGGTGCATGGAATGTGAGGAGGGAGAGGAATAGAAGGGAGGAGAGGCTGGAAGAGGAGGAAACAGAGGTGGCTGTCAGAAAGCAGCAAGGGTGAGTGGCTCGCTAACTTTTGCAGTATACTAGACAAAGAGTTTTCCACACATACCTCTTTAAAGTCAGAGGCAAAGTTGACATAACATTGTGCTTTTCATAATTTAAAAAAATAAAATATGCAGTGCTGGATGCTCAGAAATTAGGGGATCTCGAACAAATGAAGACTCCCAGGGGATATTCATCTCATTGAAGTGCTAAGGATAATCCAAACAAGTGCTGACTGATTTTTACTTTTCTTTCTCATCTACTATTGAAATGTGTTTTCCAGACACTCTAGTAATATTTGATTGTCCTTCACTGTCTATTCCTTAAAATGATGCAAGTGTCTCTAAGAGAGGAATTTAGCATGCTCATAGTTCATCTGTTTAGATAGAGATTTTCTGAACTTCACACTAAATTCTGTAATTTAAAGGTAAATCTGTTTAAGAGTATTTAAGTCTTCTGTGGAAAAAGGAACTGTTCTGAAGGCAACTTTGAAAATTGTCTTACCAAACCTAAGCTTTAAAAATCTATGCTTGTTCATTCTTTGTGATGGTTTCATGCCTATCATGGGCTTAATCTGTTTTTCTGCCAGCTTTGGATAGACTGAGATTAGTTGCTTTTAAGAATTTGTCCATATTTCTACTCCATACTTCAAGAATAACAACTCCACTATTGAATGTCTCTTACACTGAATCGCTCCCTCTCTACTAAGAAATTTGCTTAGAATGAGAAGTCATTTAAAAAATCCATACAAGTGGTCCAAATTAGAAAGCTTTCTTGTGCTGTCCCTTCCACACACAAGCTTTCCAGCAATGCATAACTGCTGAACAACCAAAACATAAAAATTTCTAATTCATGCTGTTGCACAGTGAGGGTGCTAACTTATTTCCACTAATGCTTAATTTTTCAGAACTGGGAGTTAATCTCCACAATAAATACTCCCATGTGGTGAGGTAGGACCATTTTTAGTCCTGTGCAGTGAAGCTTAGATGCTGGTACCCTCAGATAACAGTAATTTTATCCAAGCTTTGTTCAGGTATGTTACAGCGAGGACAGTATTAGCCTCACTCAATCAGGCCTTGAAAGAAGTTTTCAGATTAAACGCATGGGAAACATAGGACCCTCCTTCAAGATCAGTTCTCACATTATAGCCAAAGTTTCATCAGAGGACAAGTTTAATATCTCTCTTTTGAATGTTTCCAACCCAGAGTAGATTGTACAGGAATTATTTATTTTTATTGTTAGTCTTTCCTTGGTGCCAGTGTGGGTTTTGTGAAAAATGGGGAAAAAAAGTTTTCTCTCAGAATTTTAAATTATATTTTCATTACACGTATTTATAATGTAGCAAAGATTTTATTGAACAGACAGAGTTTTAAAAGGCATAATAAATTATATTGAAGAACCAAATTTTTCTTGGGAAAGAGACAATTTCATCCAATAAAGGTATTTTTTAAAAGGCATGTTCCAACAGCAACTGCAACATGTATGTGATGTGATGTTATAATTTGTCTACTAGTAGCATAATACAGTGTCTTAGCAGAGCTCAGTGTGTGGTCTTAACATTTGTGAAGAAAACAGTAAGATAAAGTCAAGTTATTGACTTAAAAGGACTGGGAAACAGTTTAGAATTAAAAATAATGGCTTGAGGAAATAACCAGGGGTTGGGTGGAGAAAATGCATAATTTGCTGAAAGTGAAGACTTGCAGAGAATTTCTTCACCAGAAACACTGGAGTGCTTACTTTCCACAACTGCAGCTGAAGTAAGATTTGCTGTGGGTATCAGTGACAGCAACACTGTCTGTCATTCAGACCCGGTGGCTCCGAGTTAAAAATTCTGCCTATTTCATGTACAGACGTGTGTGTCAGAAGCACTATAATGAAATAATACAGCAGAGTGAGTCAGGGGGTAAAATCAAATACGCAGTTCTTCACTTCCTTGCATCAAAGCAGCAGCAGTTGCAAGATTTGTTGTTTCCCCCTCTACTGGCATTTCAAGCCAGCAGAGAAACAAGCCCTTCTACACCCATACATACTGGAAATAGTTGCGAAGAACTGCTTTTTAAGGGTACCTGTTTGCTGGTCCATACTGAGGAGGGGGCTCTGTGGGGACCATGCCATGCACACAATTTGGCATGTTCCCTGTGCTGCTCTGACCTGAGCTTGAGCTGGTGGCCAGACGTGCCCAGAAGAATGCAGCTGTCTGTGGAACCCCCTTCTCCCACCGCTAGGCTGAGAGGACACCATGTTTGAGCAAACACTGTGCAGAGATGGACGAGCCTGCTTTCCAAAGCTTTAACTTCCTGAGGACTCACGGATCATGGTCTGCTTCTTGAGTCTCAACTAAATACTGCTCAATTAACAAAACCTGCTTTGTCAAATGCTGTAAGGATAATTAAAACATTTTCTCTGCTTATAATGAGCTACCTTTCCGTAGCAGAAATACTTCCAGTAAATGTGCATAGAAAATATATTTCTGAAGTAGCATAAAAAAAAAAAATCTAAGTCTACATTTGAGCAATATTAACTAGTTTCCATACCAAACAATGGATTTTCTCTCAGATTGGCTGGGTTGCTAAATGTCATGCTGCATTTGAACTTTCTAGCTTTAGCTGTTTTGAGTTACGGAAGCACAGTTTCTGCTGAGTCATATCTTGTAGCTTCCAAACTCAGAAATAGAGTTTTCGAAAGAAGTGTCCTCTTTCTTACCTGCTCCCAAAGTCACTTCAATCTGAAAACAATACAAGCATTTTCAGTAAAAAGAAAGGTATTTTAAGAGAGAAAAGGGGACTTTACGAATACAATACTGGCTTTGGAATTAGATTCCAAAATTAGGAGTGGATCCAGTCTATTTATGAAAAGAGCACATTCACAGGAAGGGGAAACATCTGAATGTTGTTTATGAGCTCTTAAGTATCTTACGTGTTGGTGACACCATGGCAGTGGCAGCCACGCCGAACTCAGTGTGCATCACAGCAACTGGAGGAGCGGCACAGTCCCTGAGAGACTCTTGCAACCAACCTCTGCCACTGCCGTATTCCAAATGTTACAAACCTCGGTTTGGCTCCTGAATTAGTTCAGCATTAATTCCAGTTTAAAAATTACAGGAAAAAAAATGGTCATTATTATGCAACACCACTTTGGTGCTTATGCAGATGCAGAACATGTGCACAGCCTAAAACCTTTCCACTTCATCAGTCTTTCCTTTCAGGAAGTCCATTTCCAGAGCCTAGGAGCCATGCCATTCACAACGGCATTTTAGAAAGGGACGACTCTAGAAATGTGTGTTTTGCTCTGAATCAATTACTCAGCTAGCTAATATTTCTATCTGTGGACTGAAAAAGCTCAAACTCCAATCCTACTAGGCAGTAATTGAGATAATTTCTGTAAACATTTTTCTGTTTAATGACACAGGTACTCATTAAAAATACCGCTTCTCTTATTGCAATTTATGAGGGTAATGTAACCAGAAAGAGCGAGAAATTTTGCTTCCAGCAATGCAGTAAATGTCCACATGAAAAAACAGATCAAATATCTTCCAAGTTCTACTAAGATACCACAGAAAAATAAATAGATAATATATGAACATGGGTAGTTATCAGGAAAATATATCTTAATGGTTATATCATTTCAGCTATTTGACTACATCCAATCAAATGTAGCCAAGCATGTAGCTCTTTCTGATGTCATATTGTTTCCCTAAAACACATGAATTGGTTGCTGTTACACATACCATTTTGTTTGACTATGCCCATGTTATCAGTTCGTGTTTCAAGTCATAAACACGCAGCATAATGCAGTGCTGTTATTCTGATAAGGAAATGCACTCACAACTAAGGACGTGCAGTTTTGCATATACGCTGATGCACAAAGTGCTGATGTGAAACAGACCTATAAAGGTTAGGCAAAGAGAAGAGCCATATGCCAGGTCCATGAGACTTGGCGAATTAGTCCTGCGCTTAAGAATGATGATGGTACGATGCAGAGCATTGCAAGCTTCCATGAAGTCAAGGCAATGTTCAGCGCCATGGTTCCCTAGGGAACTCAGTTACCTTCATGCTAATTTACATTTTGTGGGGGACATATTAAAAACGGAGGATTTAGGAAAAACTCGTAGCTACAAGTTTCTTCTCTTTTACGCTGTTATTTCAATTGTACCACTTGAGTGGTGCACCATATTTGAATGAAGCTTTTCTGAAGATACCTGTAGATATTAAAAACACCACTTAAACCAGTGAGTTACAACAGGTTGCCTGAAGTCAATGCAATTCATTGCTTATACATTTACATGTAAAAAAATACGTATTTGTTGACATGAGTCCATGTAAGCTCTCTTGGCTGGCAGAACATGGCAATGCCTAGCAGGAACAGCAATAAGGAAGAAGCTGCAGCACTTAATTTGCTAGAACAGAGCAAGCACCTCTTTGCTGGGGAAACAACACTATCTGGAGACCTTACTTCCACAGAGGTCAACTTCACGTTCTTACTAAACACTTCAGATGTTCAGACATTTCAAACCTGTGTGACCGTAGCCTTCTTATGAAGTTTAGAGAAAGCTATGCTCTTAATATAAGAAGCTAGACCACAGCATATTGCAATAATCAATTTAGTTTTATATTGTGGTGCTGTACAAATGTATTGGAATTGAAGAACAGTCTGAAGGCAGAAGTGCTGTTACTTACTTTGACCTAAGTTTTTAATAAGTCTGCTGCCCTTATAGGCTCTCTCCAAGTGTTCTCACGTACCTGAGAAATGAAACTAGATAACTTGAGTGGGGTGTTACTCTGTAACAGTGGAAAGAAAGAGAAAGGGAAAGAGGTGATGGACTGGAAGCAGACCCAGACAAGAAAGAGTGAATTTTGTGCTTTTCCATTCCCTTTGTTCAAGCATTTCTCAGTTGCATCGCCCTGGCTTCAAAGGACACATTTTAAAGATCTTTCTGCTGCTCATGCTGATGAGTCACATATGGTTTGTTTTGTAACAGAATTCATTGCTTTCTTGATCTCTCATGTCCCCCTTCCCTACCAGAATTCTAATAATAAAATCCAAAGCCCAGCATTTCCAGCTATTCAAGGTTCATCAGCTCTGCAGTTTGTGTTAATCAGCTCAGTTCCTTGACTTTCCCCCCTCTAATTTTGTGCTGAGAGTCTAAGCCATTATCCATTTTTAGGAACATCCATCAACATGTGCTTTACCTTTAGATATGCTCAGTGTTTACTTATCTCAGCAAAACTAATTGTGTCAGCTCAGCTTGTTGTACTATTCAAACCCCCTGTACACACCTGTCTGAATCATGACCACAGCATATTATTCTTGCAAAAGTGAGGTGATGGAGAAGTGTGTCATTGCTGAAGATTTAAAAGGAAACAGAAGGAAGTAGGGGCCAAACTTCCTTCACCTTTCAGTGGCATCTCAGTACCTAAACCCCTTAGGATTTTTTTAAACCCCAGTCCATAATGCCTCTCTCTGGAACAAAACATCCCTGCATGGATTGTGAAGTGTGGCTAGGGGATTATGTGCTAAACTGAGTGTAATCATCTGTAAGCACAAAGGCGAGGCTCAGCCTGCAAATGTCTATTTGCCTGCATCTGCAGTATGCAGTCATACAATTAGTTTCTTTGTGTGGGTGGAAGTAACAGTGGAAGAGAAAGAGATTTGAGTTACTGCATTGCACCTTGCACTTGAAAGAGCCTGATGTCTAGCTCGCCCTGTCTCCTCGCACCTTTTCTGAGTCACGAGTGGAGCTGATTTGCTTGTGCTCTTTTGTTTTCATCAGGCAGCACTGCTGTCACTCAGTCTGTTCGAAGAACCAAATCATGAAAAAGAGTTAACAACCTCATAGGCTTTATACATTTTAAAAAAGAACAAGTTTTCTTGCTTTAGGTATGCATCCTCCTTGCCCTCACCTCTAAGTGAATGTTTGAAGGTGAATTTTCATTCGAGGCTACCTGCGTGGAACTGATCACACAGTGTACAAGAACTTAGCAAAAATGCATCTTTTTCCCTAACCTGGGAAAGCTTGAATAACCTGTGAAACCTGGAGTAATTCTTGCAGTGCTGACAGAAGCACGCTGGCATTTCACCTGGGTCCAACCCAGCCCTGCCCAGCCTACAGTCTCTTGCCAAAATGAAAAGTAATTTCTCTCTGCAGATCTCCACTCTACCTGCAATCAGGTAAGATTTCACCTGTGCTGGGCAGCATTTTCTGGTATAGCTTGTCCAGATGCACTTATTAGCAATGAAACAGTAATGCTGACAATGTAGTTCATATTGATTCTCCAAACAGAATAAATTATACCAGAAAAACACTTGTTTTTTTTCAACAAGACATTCTGGAAGTCCAAACATTTCTTGTCTCTTTTACATTTAAATAGAAACATTGTGTTTTGGATCCCAGTGTCTTTTGGTGCATTGAAACTAATGACAAAACACAGTTGTCTCATGCATTTAATTTTTGTTACCATTAAGTGGAGATACACATTGTGTGCAAGATTTGCAGATACTGTAATGTGGGAATTTACTGGTTCCCTTGTAGGTACCAAAGCAGATTCCAGATTGTAACCAACCTGAAATAAGGGCATCCTCAGGGCTGGAAAGCTGTAAATTAGCCAAGAGTTGTGACATGTGAAACAGAACCACCCAGCCTGAAGATAATGGTCGTTCTCCTCTAGAGTTACTGGTGTAAAGCATGTACAAATTACAAGATGATGTAAACCATACAAGCATGCATGTATCTCATATAAAGCAGTATAGACCTTATAAAGGCAAGCATCACCAACTCCTCTCTCGGGTAGCATTAGTTTTTCTTCAGTGATGATGTTTCGCGCTCACTCATAGACAGAACTGGACAGCAGAGTGCCACATCTCCCTTGTTCTACCATCTGTCCTAGGTTTTAATTTTTTCCAGCCTGCAGATGGCCGGGAGAAAGATGAGCACTAGCACTTCAGCTAACCGGAAAAGTAAAGCAGGAGAGGCAAGATCACCTTTTGTTTACCCTGAAAGAGGGGAAGGCTGAGTCATCTTCAGACACATCACATGTTTAGTAGCTTGCTGTGCCATCTGTGTGACTGCTGTTCAAAAACCTTCCGATTTGGGGTTATTCTTGGCATGTCCTAACTACTACCACTGACAAGTACCTTGCTCGGAAGTCCCTCAGCCACTTTAAAATGTTATTCAGGATATTTTTAGGTTTAGGTAATACATGAATCCACAGGAGAGTTTTTCTCTGCCTAATAATACTCTGGCTTCATCAAGATAAACACAGCTTGACCAAGATGAAGCTGTGGTGTATGAAACAGTTCGCAGATAGGCTGTGTAGGGCAGTCCCTACTCTGAGCGTAGCAGAGCTGGAGCAGAATGCAGGGAGATGAAGGGTGAAGGCAGGATATGGGTGTCAGACGGCAGCAGGACGCTTTGGCAGAGACTTCTCTCTGCATATATATCCAGCCAGTCTGGCAGTCATTGCAGTAGTCACAACTCCTTGTCTCTGTCCGGTTACCCAACACCTGTTCTTTACATTTTGGAGTGGCAAAGACCATGCCTGGGATTATGGCATTTATGTTTCATGCTCTTGTTATGATCCTTCACGTGCAAAGAAAATCTTTTTGTTTTCTAAAGAACCACAACTGGCATCAGGAATTTCCCTGGCAAGAATGACTTGCTTTCTTCTGCTATGAATAGAAAGGTTGCAGGCTTTGCAGGAGAACTGCCAGCTTCCAGAGCTCCTGCTCCCTAGATGCTGCTCAGCACCTTCCTCAACACAGCTCTGCTTTCTGCTCAGGACAGGCAGAGAAACCCATATCCCAGTGATGTCCAGATAAAGAAAGTTCCTCACTGCCTTTGCTGTTTCTCTGCTGGCGCAGGTCTCCAGGGCAGGGCAGGCAGCTTCTGACAGGCAACTCCCTCCACTGTCAGGTCTGACCAAGCCTCTTCTTACTCTGAAACGGGACACGTGGGAACAAGCTACAGGTTTCTGATGATCTGTAGGAAGCAGTTCTTGCCAATGTTGTGCAGCACCTACTGTGGACTAAGGGATTCCAGTATGTCCCACAGAGAGAGTAAACTGAGGAAGGTGGTAATGTGCTGTCCACTTCCCCAGAGTCCACCAGAGCAGTGGTTTTGCCCACAGCTGGGTGACCATGAGGACCTGGCTTGCAGAGAGTCCTAGACCTCACAACAAAGCTGGAGAAGACCCAGGAGCCTCCCTACGACCGTCACTAGACAGGCAACAGCTCATCTCCTGCAGCAGACGCAGGGCTGAGTGCGTTGTCCCAGGCAACCAGCTCCCCGCTCCCTGGTGGGAAGCAAGGTGATGAGTTTGAGTGAAGGAGTGGACGGATTACTGAGCAGCTGTTGGGCCTGCTGAGCTACCTGGTCTTCTGCCATGATGAGTCTGCCTGCTGATGGGGCTCAGCCTGATCCAGCTCAGGAGAGGGTCGGGCTCTGCTCCAGTATCACTCCTGAGCTTCCCAGTTGGCCCTGGTGGGAGCAGAGCCTTGGGACAGGCAGCTGTCAGTCATGTATTTATGACATTGCAAATAGCCAGCAGCACCAGAGGATTCTTTCTTGCCCCTGTTATGTGTAGGAATCAGCTCTTTGCAGTACCTAATTTTTCCTGTAAACTTGAATAGAATACTCCTTATTGGCTTCGATTTCCGTTGTGCCTCCACTGAGAGAAAAAATGTCCCGTGGGCTTTCTGCCTTCTTTTCTAAATTTTTAAGAATTTTAAAAATCTTCTTGCATCTGCATGGACACATGGGGTACTTGGAGTAATGTCCCTTTCATGCTGCTGTACTGCTGTGACCCTGCTGAAATTCAGAGCAGGGTGAGTAGAGGTGGGTGTACTGGAAATGAATTAGTCGTACATCTGAATTACCTGATTGTCAGAAAGCATTGTCAGGAAGAAGTTACCAAATTTGTCCAGGAATTTTTAAAAAGTTTTTTAACAAGGGCATAACACTAATAAAATGGAAAAACAACACCTAATTCCTGCTGAATCATGAACCAGCAAATTGCCCATGAGGTTTTCGATCCCAAAAATCCTTCCTCTCACTGCTCCTTAAAGCCCTGCTGCTGTCTGTGCTAGCCATGTGCTGTGAAAACACATGCAGTGCATAAGACTGCGCTGAGGGATGCCATTGTCTGCACCTAGGGTAGGTTTGACCCTGCAAAAGACAGTGGCAGACAAGCTGAAGAACAGTACCAGCGTTACAGTCTGTGGCTCCCTTCGTAGGTTTTCCAGGGGATTCAGCAAGTGTTGGCTAATGGAAAGATGCTCATCTGGTGTGGTGGTGGCTGCAGCCTGCCTACAAGTCGTCTGAAGGCATTTACTATGCCTCTTGCATTACCTGAGCTATATGATCAGAGTCTGTAACCACCTATAACTTCTTAGAAATCAGCCCAAACTCTTCTATGATTCTATGTAATATACTTTCCATGCTCTGCCTTTCTGAGCTCAGATAAATCAGAGGCTTTATTTGTGTAAGGCTAATTTTTTTCGGGCAGGTATTGATGTTGCATCATTGCCATCTTGCTAACTATGTAAGACTTTATAGGTTTTTCACCTTCATGAGAATTTACTCAAATTGCTCTTACATTCACAAATGTGGGAATTTCCACGTACTCTATGGCCCAAATACTTTGGAAAGAGTTGCATCTTACTTGCGTGAAAGGCAAAGCTGTGGTTTCAGTGTGCCAAGATGCATTTTGCCTTCCTATTCCTCCTCAGACATAGGTGATGGCTGTCCCCCCTCCCTGTCCTTTCCAAGCCGTGGCTCTGCCAAGCTGTGCTACAGCAGCAAAATTGCAGCACTTCCAGGCTTTTTCCAGAGGCTGAGCCACCTGGGTCCTTTGTCACCACTTTTACTACCCTTTTCTGAATTTTGGCAGCAGCAAAGAAGCGCAGGACAGAGCAGATGAGTGCGATGGTGCTCACCAAAATGGTGCCAAGATGTGGAGGTGGGTGAGCAGCCTTACTGTCCCTGGGTTTCGCTGCAGCACCTTCGCAGTGCAGCCTGGTGCATGACAACTCGTCCGCTCTCCTGCTGAAATTGCTTGCCATGTTACTGCTCCCTAAGTTTCCACTCACTGAAGGGATGTTTCCTCTTGCTGCAATATCCTCAGGTTTCTCTATTGTTTGTTTTCCACCCACATGCTTTGTGCCTTTTGTTGTTCTCTGCCCATGATTCTGGTGTCTGTTGCTTTGCATTAATTTGCAGCTCTCACCAGTGCTAACTAATCCTCCCAAGTATCGAATCTCATTACATGCTGCTTGTTTCTTCTTCTGGATCATTAATGAGGATGTTAAATAGAACGAGTCCTGACACCTATCCCTTTGCCGTCATATTAAACAAATCCTCCCCAGTTTGCTATGCTGTCACTTATTTTGTTTACGGTTTTTCAGCCAACTTTAAAATGAGAGTGTTCCTTCCGAGCCTAATTTACATTAATTTATCAGAAGGAAATTTCATTAGTGTGTCAAGTGTTTCACTGCAGTCCAGATCTGGCTGGTTTTTGCTCTCCTTCAACCTTGCCCTCTAGTGCTTATTTGGTGATTCTTTCAAAATAAGAAAATCAGTAATTTTGTCAGGCAACACTTGTTTCTCACTGCTCAGGGGGTTTCGGCTATCTCAATTACCGTTGGCACAAATCACCACGCATAATTTGTGTTTCACTTCTATGCTAAGGTTCAGCTAGCCTCCCAGTGACAGAGGTCATTTGGTATGATTATCTGCTACAGCGTATTGTTTCTGAAGCACAGCCTACTGCAAACGTAGTGTTTTCACAGAAGCAAGGGAGTAGAGGACAAAACAGTTTTTGGGCTGCTGTTCATTTTTCGTCATGTTCAGCTGCAAACCCTTATGCCCGTTCCTTGCCATTCCAAGTAACGATGCAGAAGAAGCTGGGGCGGGAATGGAGAGAGGGAGGCTGGAAAATCGGCTGTGTGTGAGCAGTTAAAGGCAGGAAGGTTTTGTGTGTGCACACGGACATCCCAGTGCTCACAGCTCAGGTTCTGTGAAGCGTTAGCTGGTGCTGCTGGTGTTACACGCAGCACTGTATGTCGCAGGTCACTGCAACCAGCCCTTTCCTTTCTCATCCTTTTGCTGCTGTCCAATTTTAATATTGACCCAGAATTGTTGTGGTTTGGGTGGTAGCTGTTCCCCCTGAACTACGCAGTTCACCGGGCTTTATTTTGTGCTCTGGTAGACTAATAAGTAACATGTTTTTTGGAGTGGAATGAGAATTGCATAATGTTTGTTTTGTGTTCTGGTGTGTGAAAACGTGATGTCTTTTTCACACTCAGCAAGAAAAAACATGTCCAGGTCTTATTTTCCTAGTTAGCAAGACCATGTATAATTAAAGCACTGCCAGGTGCCCTCCTATTTAGCATGCTTACAAACCATGCAGAGCGCTCAGGCTGCCTTGAAACTCACAGAGCTTGTTAAAACACAACAATTGTACAAAATAATTGGACAACTACTGGTATTGAGAACATCCTTCATTTTACCACTGGAAAATTACACCTTTACTAGGAAGGTAATTTTGATAAAATCAACACTTTGGGATAAGAATTTATTAAGCAAATAAAAGTTGATTACCACTACTTGGTAAGAGCTTGAAATAGTCAATGATAAAGTATTAATAGCATGAAAACCTTTTGCTCTTCTTACTTCATGAATAATCTTATCTATTGATGTAATAATTACAGCATACAAGTTCAATAGTACTCTTGATTTTGCCATCAGTTAAATGGAGGAAAAAACATTATTACTGTGGAGAACTGCAAATCCTTTTTTTAATTTTCATATCGCCTTGTGACCTTTGGAAAGAATTGTTGTGTAGCATTGCATGTTTTCCTTCTGCTCTTTGAGACCATATGTTTTGTTTCTAATTAAAGCTTGACCTTGCAATGAGGATGACTGCTGCCTTCTCATTACCTGCATGAAGTGTTCCTCCTCACTTCCTTAGGTGCATAAGTACCGCGACTTATTTGATCCTTCCATATTTCTCTAAGACCAATAAACCAGCTGAAACATTTCCTCCTTTATCTTGGGCTCTGCTGCCCTATTCCTAAGAGGCAAATAACAGTGCAATTGATACCAAACCTGCAGGCTTTCTTTTTTTTTTAGCCTTGATGTGTAAGAAAGTGTGAAAGTGAATTACATTTGAATCAGTACTATAACTCCATATTTATTTCTGACTGTTTGGTTTTGTCTGCAACAAACTTTCAAATGCTTTAACTGATCAGACTGCAGTTAAAATTAAATGTTATTTGCATGAGAGAAGGGAAACTTCTGGTTGCATCATGGAGTATGAGGGAGCTACTGTGTCTATGTTACATACGGATGTGTACTCATCCTCTGAGCAGGATTTTCTGAGTGCAGAAAGTTTTGTCCTTACATGTGTTAACACACTTTTATTGGATCAAAATTCTGTTTTAATAACTATGCTTGAAGGCAGTACTAATAATTTTTTATCTCTGCTCTGTAACCTGTTCTTCCTAAACAGGTGATCTCTTCAACCTTTATTAGATTATCCTCTCAAAACTTCATCTTGGTATATCAAAACCAGGTTCATAAATAAGGAGGATTAGAAGTTTATGAAAAGCTTTCTATACATGACATGCAGTAAAAAATGCTGCTATTAAGCACAACTGCCACCAACGAGGAACAAAATAAACAAAACTGATAGCTGCTCTTGCATACAATATATAAGATTTTGTTTCCACAGCAAGAACCAGTCATTGAGAATTTGAAAGCTAATAGTTGTGTCTGTGGCAGTTCACCTTTAAGTTGGAACTCAGCAATGACATGCCCTGACTATCACACTGAATATATTCTTCAAAAAAACCCATGCCAAAAAAGAAAGCCTTCTTTCAGAGGACTGTACCTCTCTGAATTCTGTAGGAAAATTAGTAAATTACTTTGCTCTCAGTTAGTTAGCTGCTAGAAGGAGAAATCCTCATGAAAACAAGGTAGTTATAGAACAGAGAAATTAGGGCTGGATCCCAGAAAGCTACATGTTGAAATGCTCAGCAGCTTACTCTCCATCAGCCGGTTCTGAGGCAAAAGCCACAGTGTCAAATTAGAGACAAGAGGCGAATCAGGACAGAGGGGTCGGATGTCTTGGTGCTGTTATACCGAGCAGATAATCGTAGAGAGGGTTTAGCCTGAGATCCTGCTGACGGGAAGCAAAGCCACTTAATCCTCGTCTATCTAGAGGGAGGTGCCCAAGGCTGGTCAGAAATTCTGTGTCTTAACACAGAGCACAAATCCTCCTTGCAAAACACAGGTTAACTCAAAACAATAAGCAAATACTCTGTGAAAAGCTGACAACACCCTGCTCCGTATTTATGCTCAAAGCCTGGAGCTGCCGCTGTTCCCACTGTGCTTTTAATGTCACCTGAGCAAATGTCTGGGAGCGGGAAGGGCCACACCAGCGCTGGCTCCAGCACACAGACTGATGCTGTTGCATGCAGCGAGTGGGGTGAGCCTGGCTCCGAACTGTGTATCTCAGCAAGCTGCTGCTGAGAGCCATGGCGAGGGACACAGCCAGTCCCTCGGAGGCAGAGCATGCTCACTGTCTCTTTGGTGGCTCAGTTCTCCAGCAGCGAGGGGTCGAGTTAGCACTGCCCTCCTCCTCTCGACCCTGGGGCTGAGGTACCAAAACTTGAACTAAAAAAGAACAAAAGTGACTCCTCCGAGGCGGTGTGTTTTCAGCTGTGAGAAAGGAACGTGTCCCAAATCCACCTGCCAACCTCTTATTCCTCCCTCCCCTCTGAGAGCCTTGCTTAGTTGTGGGAAGGCAGGGAGTGGCTCCAAAAATTGCTGTTTTGCAGGTGAATCAGCTTGTGGAGGGATGTGTTTGGTCCGACCCAAGGTACAAAGCAGAGGTGTGTGCCCAAGCTGGGGGAAACCCCCTTATCCTGTCCTGCCCCCCATTAGGTAGTGTGTCCCCAGCTCCTCCAAGCCCACTTTGATTACACCCATGGGGATAAAACCTCTGTTGCAGCTGTCGGTCCTAGGGGCATTTAACCCTGACTTCAGTGTCCCTGATGCATATGGGGAAAGGAGCTGTTTTCCTTGCTAAAACATGCCCTGCCTGCCAGCCTGTCCCCGTCGACATCACAGGTACGGTCCCAGGAGCAGGAGATGCTGATGGATTTGGTGATGGCATCCGGAGGCAGCTTTTCAGTACCATTGCTAAAACATCACTGACCACTACTGAAATTCGTAGAATCGTCGAATCATTTTGGTTGGAAAAGACCTTTCAGAACATCAAGTCCAACCATTAACCCAGCACTGATGAGTCCAGCACTAGTGTAAACATATAGTGTAACTCCTTATTTGGAAAGTATTTCATCTTTCTCAATCTTGAGGTAGGTATCTTATAAGACATAGGATAAAAAGTACAGGTGCAAGAGACATAGCTATCTCCTACGCCCACGTTTTCAGATTTTTGCCTTCCTTCTCCAACATCTTATCTAGATGATTTTATTTTGGGGGTTAGTAGAGGCTTTTTCAGCCCCTTCCTTAGTTTTGTAGTCATGCTCTGGGAGGTCAGAGGCAGAATTCTCCAGTGCTTTGCTTCCCAAAATGCTTCACCTTGTCCTGCACATGTATGGGTGCTCTTGCACTGTAGAGATGCCCGAACACCTCTGGCCAAGTGCATCCAGCCAGGGTCTGGCAAGACGTCAGTGCACCAAAAGCCAGGCTCCAGCAGTGAATGAATCGAGTCCCTGAGGACCAGCTCAGCCGGAGGGTTTCAGCAGGAGCTGTTGAGGTGCAAGTTATTATTCCCTGGCCAGAAACCAACCCTGAGAGCAAAGCACCTGGAATTGGGCACAAGAGATGTCAAAAGTCTACCATGAGTGATGATGGGTGTCAGGCCAGCAAGGGGGTCTGGGCCATTTGGCAGGACTCAGGCTGAGAGCTGAAACACCAGCTGAGGAGCAGAGGTCATTAGGTAGGACGAGGAGCAAGGGCACAGGAGGCGGTAGTTCCCATCCAGAGGGAAAAACCTGCCCTCCTGCTCAGGCTGAAATAAATTTTCATGTTTTCCAACAGCTGGAAATGGAAGAGAATTAGCACCCTAATTGATGAGCCCTGATGGGGACATTACCCTGCTAGTAGCGCTGTGGCCTCAGGTGTTACCAAATTGCTGTCCTTTGGTGACTCACTGCTCCCACAACAGGAGGTCAAAGCCAGGGTGACAGAAATGCAGTGGCTGTTCCAGCTGAAGGAGGCACTTATCAAAAAGCAGTAGCAAAATCATCATCTTTGTCGGAACAGCAGCAGAGGAATTTGTGCACAGCTGGTGGGAGGGTATACTGGCTTGCAGGGCTGTTGCAAGAAGCAGGGGTCTCGCTCCTGCTGTGCTCCTGGGGTGAGCAGGTCCCTGCCAGCACCCCAAGGCACCAGGCTGGCACTGAGCATCCCTGCATGCACAGCACAGCCGCCCTACAAGGGACGTAGCATCACTCAGGTTTTAAAAGACCTTTAAGATCAAGTCCGCGTTTTTTCCAATCACCCAGTTTTAGCATGGTTGTGTGAGGGGTGCTGGAGCTGGCCAGGATGATGGTTACCCACCAGATTTCACATGAGCATTTATCAGACTAGTTCTTATTTTATTTGATATTAATTATGGTTATCAGGAAAAACAGCATGCTAGAAGTCAAGGATCTTGACTCAGCGGTGTTTGACCGAGCAACACGATGACACTGAAGTGCCATCATTTAAGGTAGAGCCCACTGGGGTTGCTGCCTTCCGACCCCAGACCCACCAGGGTCCAGGTTCAGTGTGTTGGTGCAGACACGCATCCCTGCTCCAAACTGGTGCCGCAGGGCTGGGCTCAAAGGCCACCCACAAGAGCTGGCAGACACTGACACAACCAACTGAGCACAACGGCCTCATGCTCACAGGGCTGAGTCTTAAAGGGCAGATGGGGACAGAAAGCACACATAATAGTGCTCATGGAAATGCTGGAACTTTTCTGTTAATAACTTTCTGGCTTGACTCAGCTGGCATCAGCACTGCTACTCTCAATCTTATGAGAAAAACCAGTAAAAATCTCCTGAACAAACTCTCCCTTGGAAAGATGGATAAGATTAATTACTCACTTTACTTCCAATCCTCTAAAGTTACCATGATCTGTTTGTGACAGGACTTCAGGAAAGTCATTTACATTCTTGCCACAATTACAGAAATTGGCTAGTTGAAAGCACTTGAAAATTTTCAGCTAAACACTTGAAATACATGAACATGTCGTTATCTACCATCTCAATTTACTGATAATCTCTGCCTTCTGGGGTTTTCAGTGTGAGAGGGAAGGCAAGCTGACCTAACGCTGTTTGCTCACGATGATACCCCATTTTCTAATGAGACACTTGGGTTCGTATTTCACATCTAAGAGGTCTGGTGACAGAACAAGAGAGCAAACCATCACTAGGTCAATTCAGAGAAACAGATGGAAAAGAAAACCCTTCAAGCTTACTTTTGCAATAATCAGTCATTTAATAAGAAAGTGGATTACATACCCGCAGCTGTACAGTTCTTTGGGAGGGAGGGGAAAAAAACAAGTATACCGTGCAAGACAGGGCTCATCATAATGTTTGGAGCTCCACCTGGTGGATGCTGGGCAGCGACAGCGGCCACTGCCCAGGGATGCTGAGGTCCGTCAAACCTCCTCGGTGGCCGGAGCTGGACTGGGTTGTCAGAGACAGGGACACAGCTTTTAGCGATCTTTTTATGATTACTTTTTAATGCTGATAATGCGGTCCACATGCTATTGAATCAATCTTAAATGTGCGTGTTGGAGTTAATGGATAGACCTACCTCTGAGTCCTGGAGGTTTGTCTGTTCATTTTTTTCTGCTCTGCCATAAAGCAGGGTTTCTTTGTCTAATTAAAATAGTTAATGTATCAGCATTTGTCATCTTTAAGCTGAGATTCTGCCCTGATCCTTCGAGATGACTGTTCAGCTGCCTAAGACCTTTAAAAGATGCGCAGCGTCCACGTGTCAGCTATGATTTAAATACAATCCACCATACACATCAGTGTTGTGTCATATGATCTATAGTATTTGCTTCAGAGAGAACTAGGACAAAGTCACTGCAAGGTATGAAAAAGTCTCTACCAGATATGTGTGCATCAGTAACTACGGGGAAGGAAGGCAACAGTAGGCTGCCCAATAAATGCAGCACATAATGAACGGCTTAATGCACGTCTTCTGCTGCGTGTCTCGGAAAGCAATGCCAGCCCTGGCAGAGCCCACCCACATCCTCACCGATGTGCAGACAACTGCTGAGTAGCACCACCGACTCCTGGGGATGTTCGCTGCTGCAAATGGCTGGGGAGCCAGGGAAGGATGCTTATGTCGTCAGGCCTCTCAGGATGAGGGGAGGACACTTGCAAAGAGAGCATACTTATGTGCTGAGTTTGTGCCAGGAAGTGTGGGTGAGCATGACAACAGAAGTCTGTAGACATAAGAAATCTTTTGATGAAAAGAGATGTAAATGGGTGAGTTGATATTCAAGATAGAAACACAAAACTAGTGGTAAGTAATGCTGAATTGGGGGCGGGGGGTGGAGGGTGGGGGGCAAGGCTTTATGGCCACAGTGAGGAAACCCTTCGCTGGAAAAAATATGTAATTTAATGCTCTGAACAGAAAATATTTCAAGGTGACTACCTATTGTTGAAGCGCAGTAAGGCTAAAATGGGTTGTAGTTCTTTTATGAAGTCTTCAAACAGATCCATATTAAACTATTTACGGAAAAAAGCAGCCATCCCTCTACAGCACTAACAAGGATGCAGAAGTTAAACGTTTTAAATGGAAAAATGGATTCATGGCAAATGCATAGGACAGATCTAGTTGGCAGTGTCCGATTGCAGTTCCCTGGGTACAAGGGCCTTTGAGACAACAGAGTTTGGAGAAGATACTGGAGTAGAGTCCACACACGAAAGCTCATGTGCTCTCTGGAAGCAAAGCTCTCATTTTGCCACATTGTAGAGGTGTGTATGGCTACAGACCAAGCACTAAATAAAGCCCTTACTGAACAGCCAGCTGGACCCTTTCCAGGTTGCTCTTAATGATCAATTGACACAGCGGAACTGATGTACAAAATCCTGTGTGGAGGGAGAAATCCTTAATGGCCACCTCCTCAGCCACAGAAGGTGGTGGGCAAGGTGACAGGTGCAGGGAGCTGACAGGCCAGGCCATCTCGCTGCTGTCTGTCAGGTTTTCACGGGCTGGTTGCAATCCCTGCTTCAACTGCATCGAACCAATCTGGGAGTAAAAATATCTGCGCCCAACAGCTGTTTTAGCAGAGCCCATCAAACCCCAGTGCCAACATGCAACCTCCAGAATAAACTGGGGTGGCAATGCAATGTGATTGATGGGCAGAAGCCCCAGATGCATTCCCAATAGGTAAATTACTTTTTGCCTTCTATCACCCACTCACCGTGGACGTTGTCGGTGAGTGGTCTGTGCCAGACATAAACTCTTGAGCTGAATGCTCTAGAGGGCACCGTGCTCATAGAGTACCTCTGCATTTGTCGCCACCTGTGCAGGGGACCCTTGGGCAGCAAAACTTGTCCTTTAAAATTGCATTTGTTCATTCGGGGTGTCTGGGGAGATTCCCCACTGCTGAGACAGCACTAGTCCCTCCTCCTGAAAGACTTCAGCTCCTCATGGGTGACTAACGTCATCAAAAGGCATGCAGTACAGCAGAAGCAGCTATTACTTTTATCACTAAACCTGATTTTGCATTGGTGCAGATGTGTGCTACTGAAAGAAAAAGTGATCAGCTAGCTGCAGGAGTGGTCTCTGGGGTGGACCACTGCCTGCAGCTGGGACACCTTCCCATCTCCGTGTGCGCACACTGTGCCCACCCACCCCCTCACCCTCACACAGCACGTGCCAGAGGTCTACACTTTGCCTGGCAAAGGAGGAGATGCCTTTTGAGCTGGGTGTAAGCAGGACCAGCTCAAAGGAAGTTGCAACTGGAATCTGCTGGATGCATCTTAGGACCCATTCCTCTTTAGTTTTGTTTTCTTTGCATATATTCTTCTCTAGCCAGGCCCTTGACTGAAAGTACCAGCAGTAACTTCTACACTACGCTTACAGAAGTGACTTCTGCCTGATCACGGTTTATCTAAATTCAGTGGGAAATGAAATGTTGGCTCCTTCTGTTTGAATGACCTTCCTCTGTTCATACCTCAACAACACTGCCTCCAAATTACAGCTGGGAAGAAGCACTATCAACAGGGCTTCAAACGGTATTTTCATGCTATATCTCTCTATCACTTCTCTCCTCACTTTGGCAGTAACACACACACACACACGCGCATACACACCTCCGGAGTAATTTAATTAAAAATAGTCTGTGTTATTTCTCTGTGATGCAGACATGAGTTCTGTGCTCTGCAGCTGGCAGAAGGCAACGAGTAGGTGAAGTGCTGGGGTTTTGTTTCTGAATCTCAGAGAAGATGGAAGTCCAGACAGCAAAAAAAGTTTCCAGCTGCCACCAGATTTATTTAGACAAGCATCTGAAGTCAGTTGGTTGCTTTGAAAGCTCCTTTGGGATTGGAATTATGGGTTAAAGAGGGAACATGTTATGAAAACGTCTCTGACGTTATTATTAGAGTCCACATAATTTTCTGCTATTTGGCCCATAGTTGAACTATTGACTTGTAGGAGCTGTCATTTCCCGTTGATTCGGTAACAGCAGGTGCATTGTTCCTGATAGTGGCATTCTGACACAGTTAAGGCTGTCTTGCTTGGCTTCAATGCAATCTGGAGTGCCTGAGGGTTTACCCTAGGCTGAATTCTCTCTTCAGTTCCTGTAATTTCTTCCCTGAAGTGCCTATTTCTTTCTCTGGCAGCATCTGAAACAACAATAATTAGCAGGAAGCTAATTCTAAGAGGTAGATTTGTTAGACATAGTGCCAGGTAAATCAAATGACAGGTGAAACTCTCTGTGTCTAGGAGGTGGTAGACTGCCCCATGGGAGACCTTCTTAGGGCAGGAAGAAGAATGGAGCTTTAGATGGAGGTTTCACCTCTTGGAAAATCCTGGTAACCTTCCGAGTTTTACAGACAAACAAGTTGAATATACCTTTTTCTCCCCAGCTAGTGGGAACTGAAAAGCTGGTTAGGGAGAATGAGAGTGCTTGAAAGGGAAGTAGGAGTGAGGAGAAATAAAAGACATCCCAGAAAAATCAGTGCGCCTCTGTGATGTGCCACCATTTGTATCTGTGACGATAATTTATTTCTGCTAAAGTACATGCTTTTTTTAAAAAAGCAGTTCCTGAAGGGACATTGTAGGCAGTCAGTGACCCTCCACCAACCCTATCCCTCTCCATGTGCTACAGCATGCTGCAGAACGCCTGATCCGTCAGGGACCTCACGCTGACCGTAGGGGGCTGTGGGTGTTCCTGGGCTGATGTGGCCCCAAGCCAGGCAGAGCTGGAGAGCATGCTGTGGGCATGCTTCCTCTTTCATCAGTGATGGCCTTTGCAGCCCTCACCCACCCCACTGCACCCACCCCTGCCCAGGGACTGCTGCGAGCAAGAGATTTAAATGAGTTGCCATAACACACACCATTAGCCCAACTTACCATCATTAGTAACTGCAGTCCAAATAAACACTTGCTGAATTTAGGTCTTTGAAGCAGAATTTTTCACAAAGGTGGGAGATAAAGACTGGTGGGGTTGCCTGCGGTCTGGCAGGCAGCCAGTTCCAGCAGGAGGATGGCCACCCAGCTGCCCATCCCATGGTCTGGCCCCGAGATCAGGCTTCCTCTCCCTGTGATGCACTGACTGCCCTCCACAGATACTGCTTTGTTTGGTCTTGGTCCTATGAAGGCATGGGCAATGCCAAGGGAAATAATGCAGGAGAACTGGTTTTGGCCATTCCATAGGTCCATGGCTGGTGGAGAGGCATTCTGGCTTAGTCTGGTCAGTGGAGTACTAGAAGCTTTGTGTAAGAGAAGGTTTTATTACTCCCAATTAAGTAACAGCTGGACGTTTGCTGGTGCTTGTTGACTGAATGAGGTGAGGTCTAGACACAAAGCCAATGAAATGAGTAACTGAGGCTAATGTGAGTTTGATCATGTATCCACAAAGTACAGGTTTCATCTCAAAGCTTATCATTTAAAATCTAAACAAACCTTATAAATACAGACAGCTTTATTTATAAATAATATTTATTATATATAATATAAATAATATATATTATGGCCCATGATCCCATTGTCTTTAAAACCAATTTGCTGGGATGAATCCATATAATTTGCTGATTGGATGGGGTAAAGCTTTAACGGTGACTTTGAAGTTTTCTGGGAAGAGCAGAACAGAGCCTAGGCAATGACTGCTAACTGAAAATTTTCTGGACAGTGAGAGAACATGCAATAAGAAATCCTGAATCAGCTGTACCCCCAGGGCAGGCAGTGCTGCACAGGCAATGCTGGGCAGATGCTGACTGCAGTGTGCTGGCAGAGACAGATGTAGGTGTTATGGTGGAGGTAATGCAGCACAGTGCCATTAAGGGACAATGGTAGAGTTATAGGCCAAGGAAGGATAAAAAAAACAGTAGAGAAGTGGGTTTTCTTCTATAGGTGACCAGTGTCAGAATCAGCAGCTGTTGGGTTTGTGTGCACACACAAAAGTCACCAAAATCCTTCCGTGGACCGGTTGAAGTCGGTGATGGATGAAGCAGGAACCAGCTGAGCTGCTTCAGGGTGAGAGCTCATCACCAGCAACAGAAACCTTAAGTGATGGTCCCCTGGCTGCACCTTCCCTAGCCCGTGGCAGGTTAAAGCAGAGGCACCATTTAAACCACTGACATTAACACGGTTAACTCTGGCAGTGACCGACAAAGTGTGGCAACGCAGCCAGCAGCAGCTGGAAGGGGATAACCAGGGATAATTCAGGCAGCCACAGGCAGGTGAGGGTCTCTGCCTGAATCCTGAGCATGCACTCAGAGCTCGCCCAAATGTTGGCCAAAGCTTTAGAGGAAGAGATTATTTGTTTGCCCAGGCAAACATTTGTACTGCTCAATGCATTAAAGGTTTGTCAAAGAGAAGGTTAAGACATGATTTGATTATAATTGAAGAGTACTGATAAGGGAGGAAAACAGATGTTGAAGGATTCGTTAGTGTCATGGGCAGAGGTGTGACATGAAGCTGCATGTCATATATGGGTAAACAGTGAGGCAAAGAATAGCCGCAGTAAAACATCCAGAAAATGGCATTCCCCTGAAGTCCTCAAGTAAAGGTGGGATCACTTTTTTGGGACACAGGTAACTTGTAGAAATGTAATTATCTCCCTCAGCATAGGAGTAACTGGATGGATCAGCCTGCAAGTTAGACTGGATATTCTTGGTCTCCTTTGGCTTTGAGTCAGATGAATGCACTAATCCAGCGTTAATCCAAATAAAGTCAGAAACCCCGGGAAAGAAAAACATAACCCTGGCAAGATAAAATTTGAGAAGTTAGCCAGCAGTTTGTCTTTGATTCTCCCATTCTCCAGCAAAGAACACACAGAAGTACTAAGCCTGTTCTACTGGAAAGTCACCCCCTTGTTCAGGTAATAGGCAGGTATATAAAGGACTTTTTGGGAGATAGCCATCTTGCTCATATCTCTATAGGAATGAAGAAAAGGCTGATACTGAAAGTTGCAGGTGTTGAGCCATCCAACAGGAACCAAGCTTATGCATAGACACAGTGATCATACATGTCAAGATCCCAACTCAACGTTCAGCTCCCTTAGGCAGCTTCAATTATAAAAATATGGATGTTGCAAAGTTCCTACAGGGTGGTTGAGAGAAACAACCAAGCAGAAAAGCCTTTCAGAGTGAAGTTACTACAGAAGACATAATACCAAATGGTATTTTCTAATATCCTGGAGAATTTGTGCAAAAAAAAAAGACATTATGAATTCTCTAATGACAGGGCAAATTTCAAATGAAGCCTTTGCCTCCTTTAGACATCAAGTTCCATTGTGCAGGAGATGCAAATCTGCAGCAAATTTTGGCCCCATTAGTTCTGGTGCTGCTGAAACTCTCTTTTTCTTTAAATGAACCAGCTTCATGGACTATGCAACATATTCTGTGCTTAGGTATACCTTACAGCAAAACCCTTATCCACTAAGAAAAAAAATAAATTGAGCTGAGCCTTTCCACTGGGTTTTGAATTAGAGATTGAACACAGGTAGGTTTGTGTGAGAGATCTGCTTTGACAGATCCATCCTGTTGCATCTGCAGCTCCATACAGCCACCTGTGAGCAGATGTTTCTTCTTAACACAAAACTGCCCCACAGAAGTCTTGGTTCAACAAGTGCTCAGGGTACATGTACATCTTGAAGCACACAAGCAGAATCAGCAGAACTGATGTAGATTCATATGGGTTTGGTAAAGATGGTGGGTCACACCCAGGGTCCAGGCTAAGAGGGCTGGCTGGGTGCTTAGAGTGATTGAGAGGTGGTTTCTGAGGGGTTTGTGGACAAGGAAACCTTCAACACCCAAGAGCCTGAAATAAACACTTCCAGGATCTTCATGTTACATTTTCAAACTTTTTGTCAGTCCAGCCTATCATCTCTGTTGGTTCATTTTCACGCTTAATCTCAGTTCCTACCCCCCCCCCCCACCCCCCCCTTCACACCAGCAATAAATCTTTTGGCTCTGAATTCAGTTGTATATAACTGGAGTCTGACTTCACCCTATTTCAAAGTAGCATGTCCACCACCATTGCATCTCACAGAGTCATTAACCCATTTAGGAGTGTTTTCCTCATTTTACAATGACAGAACCGAGGTCTGTTTCACCCTGAGCAAGGTTAGGTGGGTATCCCATGGGAAGAATTTAGCCTGTTGCCTCTGATGCATGCACCCGATGCCCAAGACCATCCTCTCCTTGTCACTAACCCAAGAACAAACTGTTCACAGGAACATCAGTGCCATGTGAAGCCCATGCCTTTTCTTTGGGTCTATCCCCTTTTGACTGTGAGTACCAACAGAAAGCCTCATTCACGGTATTTAGGCTCTTACATTGATGTTACACCTGCCTTTGTGTGTACCTTTCTCACAGAAGTCATCTTGTGTCCAGAATGTCACTTCTTCCAGGCAAAGCTGTGCAAGCTTCAGTGTTTATTCATTTATTCTTGCTGTGGATACCTTTAAAGGTAACTAGGAGCACAACTAGACAGCTAGAGCTGGCCACAGACCTTCTAAAGTTCTTGATTTTCTGCAGGGAATCATCTGGGACCCCTGTCTTGCCTTCATGTGATCTGAACTCACTTGCCTCCCACAGAGGCAAAGGATGGTTTGCTGCAGGCAGTAAAAAGTGTCCTTACTTCTCTGCATTTGGGGAACACTTGTATGGAGTGGTGGCTGTGGGCAGTGGAGAACCATTCGCTCAGCCACTGGAGGACAGGTTCGGAGAGCAGCCAGTACTCCTTTGTGATCTTAAGGAGCTTTCAGATGGCCTCATCTTAGCTGCATCGATTCAGGAGAAAAGTCCTTCACTTCAGTGTTTCTCTGCTGCAGATGGTGAGGCAGCACGTGACTGGCTTCTTGAGGAGAGGGGAAAAACACAGCAGAGCATTAAGGTGGTTTTGTAATCTGAATTTCTGAGATTTTTTTGCAGCCGCTTTACAAACTGCCTCATAAGAGACATGCATATCCTTACTTCTTACCAGGGTCTTATCTTAAGAGTCCTTAAAAACAGATCAATAACTTCTAATTGGAAAATCGACTTGGAGACAAATTTCTGGGAGGGATCTGCCACTGCCACCACTCTCCCTGGCAGCAGGATGGAGGCTGGGATGGGGCAGGACCTTCTTATCTCCTAAGGCTCCTGCTCCTTCTCCTGTTCCCTGGGCCGGCAGCTGTGCGAGCTCCTCCTGCCTGAGGGGAGCAGCGTGAGTGGGGACCCCTCCAACAAAGGCTGCTGATGGCCAGGCAGGGGAGTGGGAGCAGCTGTGAGCAGTGAGAAGGAGCAGGTCAGAGCTCTCCGTGCCAGCCTCACAGATTTGGCTGGATTGCATCCTGCAGTGTTACACTGAACATCCTGGGTGATGCCAGCCTGGCTGGTGCGTGTCTGCTGGAGGGCATCCTTCAGTTGTGCTCGCCTGCATCCCGCCCAGTATCACCCTGCATCCTTTTCACCAAGTGTGATTTCCAATGCCCGACTCATGCTCCCAGAAGAATTTGGCATTTGGTTTGGGGGTGACTGATGACTACATGAGGCTGCTGAGCTGGGACATGTGTGCAGTATCTTCTATTTCAGGTTTCATACTCTGTTTTACTGTACCTAACTTGATTACTTTAGTTTTGGACTGTGACAGCAGCTTTTCTGAAACTAGCTGTTAAAAAAAACCCAACAAAACCCCCAAACTCTCAGAAAGCTGGGCTCTAACCAGCTTCATATAATGCATTGAGAGTGTGCCATGTCCCATTTTCCAGACAGCATGCCTTTTAGGAACTGTGGTGTCAGGAGAACACCCCCTTCCACCAATAGATAGAAATCCAAACACATGGTGACTTTATCAGTGCCCAGCACTTGATCACATCTACCTCAATCTTTAGCTAAAATAATACAGAAGAATTTAAGGGGGAAAGAGAAACATAGTAAAGACGCATTTAAAAGTTAGTGGCCTTGCAACTGTTGTTTTTAAGGACTGTGCTTCTATATCTGAAAAGCCTGTATGACAAGCAGCTGTGATTAATTGCATTAACCGTGTGCTCTCTGCCTACTTTTCTGGAGGATTTTTACTTTGCAAAAAGTTTTATAGGCCTGTAGCACAGTTGGCATTATTGCTAGCCTGCTTTCACAGCACAAAACATTGGTTCCAGAAGAGGCATTACACTGTATACTGCCTATGAAGAATAATGCTGCCATTGCACAAATATGACAAAGCTCTATATGTATGTATAATAGCTCCTAATTATAATGAGTTGTCATTATTTTGCAAGGTATTTTCATGCAACTGTTGGTCAGAGCAAAGGCCCTTTGAGAGGGAGGGGAGTGCAGGGAGAGACCTTACTTCATCCTGGTGCCTGCCTCCCATGGCTCGAACCAGATTCAGCTCTTTTAGTGTTAATATTAGAAGACAGAGTAACAGCCGGTGGGCTGGAAGCATCGAGTTGATTGAATTCTGCTGAGGACAAGACTAATTACACAGTGCTTAAAACAGTGTCACAGCATCCTGCCTATATCAGGGCTCCTAAAGTTGCTGACAGCAGGATTTCAGTTTTTAATATCCCTTTCTGTAGACGCAGCCCCGACATCCTTAATACACTATTATTCCTGATGCAGCATACATACTGCATCATCTCATTGCCATAAATAATTTTACTTACCAGAAATGATGTTTCTGACAATTTTTTTAAAGTTTCCTATTTAAGCAATAGTTCCAGTATTTAAAACACAAAAGCAGATAAATAAATAATTAATGGGTGGAGAAATTTCAGTGCAGCCTTTTATTCTTCTAATACTTAAACAAAAAGTAAAATTAATGCAATGCCAAGGAAGTTGTTGACACAGTTAATTTAGGGTAATGCAAGCAGTAAACTGGCAATAGTCTTTCTGTTATTCACATACACATCTACATAGCTACATATATCTGTATATCTGTATATAGATAACTATATAGATACAGGTATAGATATATAGATATATAGGTACATAAATATATATAGGCAAATAGACATACAAATATAGACGCGTTTTTTCAGAAGTAACCTTTAGTGCCATGTTCTTCAATAATAACCATATCCCATGGCAAATACAAACACAATTTTTTTTCACAACTTAGTCTGCAACTCTGTCTGTTAAAAAACCCTTAAATTTAAAATAAAGCAGAGGGCAATTAGAACTTATTTGACCATGCCTTTCAAAACTGGCAGCAGTGCTGATCATCTGGAGATCCTCCTGCTTTCAGTGGACTTATTAGGTGTAAATCCAATCTGGTGTGAAAGCAAATTTCAAAGGATGGTTTCCAGCCTGTCATGCAAGTGTAATTCCATACTCTAACACTGGAGCTGGTGTGTTGACCTGCAGCGTGCTCCAGGCAACACCAAACTTTCTGCAGGATATGCAGAGAAAAGATTGATTGCACAGAATGATTCCAGGATCCTTTAATCTTCTGCAGCTGTATTTGAACCTGTCTGCTCCAGGCAACTTCCAGGTTCTGGGTTCTTCATCTAACGATCCTGCAGTGACAAGTGTGCTTTGGCAGGCCCTTGCATGTGCATACTTACTGGTAGGCAGAGGAAGATGCTGTTGCGAGGTTGAAGAGCTGAAGCCACCACAGTGCAGGAGGGAGAAGTGCCACATCCTGATCATGTGAGTCGCTCACAGCTGGACAGCCAATATTTGCAGATCGTGGCATTATATGATTTTGGAAACTACCTTTTCCATTTGCATCTAGAGGGTGGCCCCATCATCAGAGAGGGCAACATAACAATTTTTATAGCCAAGTTTTCCTATGCTAACGTTTGACCTGTAAACACAGTTTGTTACTGTAAAATTTTAGATTTGTTTAATTTTAAATTTAGTTTTAAAGTTGAACCTTAGAAATCCCTGAGTGAACATCCTTTTTGCAGTTTAAACCTTTTATATCAGTCTAGCTTACATCATTAGTTTCACAAGCACAAGCCAGACTCCTATGGCCAATTTCACCTAAATGTTCACACAGAAGTTTACCCTAGTTTAATTAAATCACCTTCAGTCTTAACACTGCAGGAAAGCCTCATGACCCTTCTGAACAGTTCTGGTGATGGCAAAAGAGCTTTAGTGCAAATTAAGTTTAAGTTCTTAAGTCTCAATTGGGTTTCGTTAACATTAAACCAATTTAAAGGAATGTAAATTGGAATGTAATTGGAATACTTCACCCCCCACCCTCACCCCCCAACTCTTGCATGTTGCATGTCTGGTTTAGCTGTGTTTGCTCCAGTCCCTTTCCCAAGAGCTCAATAAAATGCTTCTCCATGGGGAGCAGGAATCAATAGCGTCTTCAGGGAAATGAAACAAAGAAGTAACCCTGAAATGAATTTTCTGCATGGACATCTGACACATGTGAGGAGCCATCTGGCATTGAGTCCGCACCTAAAGCAATTTGATAGGGATGGTGGGGAAGTGAAGCTAGAAATCCTATAATTTATATTTGCAAACCTAATCATTAGCTCCTTTGAGCAGCAGCATGAAAGTGACATCCAGCCTATTTAAAACACCTTCTTTCACCAACTCTGAGAACTGACGAAATCAGCATTCATGTCTCTCTTTGTTACTGGTGATTCCTATAAGCCTTGGGCAGCCCTTCCCCATGGCAGAAAAGTGAGAGAAGGGCAGGAAATTAAGTCTACTTAAAAGAAGAAAAAAAAAAAAAAAAAGCAAAAAAAAAAGCTGTCAACAAGAATCCTCCTCATTAATCTATCTAAAAGCAGAATTCCTTACAGGTAGTAAAAAAAAAACCAAACAAAAAAGAAAGGTACAGAAATGTTCTCATGTCCCCAGGCAGAGGGTTGAAAAGTCAACCCAACTTGGAATAGCTCCTTCCAAAATAATTACTAGTCATTTCAAAACTATGATGTAATAACTACATTGTTTTTCCCCACTCAGGTGATCTGTTGAATATATAGTAACATACACCAATTAATGAGACCCAAAGTTTGTTGCTAAAACTGTTGAAAGGCTTGGTTATAACCATATAACATGGTTATTGTGCAGAAACACCAGGCTACACCTGATCTGAGCATGGGCTTTAAAGGGAAGGTCTCTTCCCCTGCAGAGGAGTCAGCTGCAATTTCAAAACTCAGTCTCATAAATGCAAAGACTGAACAAACCCAGAACCATAGTCCAGCCATATCTCATCATGGACTCAGGAATAAAACTAGATGCATGAGAGGAGGAAAAATGGTGCTGGACCCTTGGGTGTAAGGTCAGATATCATGGTCCCAGAATGTCTGAAAAGCTGCAAATCTTTGTATTCCTTAAAGCAATGATGTCTTGTCCTGTCATGGCCCAGTGCAGGGCATGTCCACCAGAGATGTTCAGGGCCTTCAAGTGGAGACACGAGTGGAACCCTTCCTGCCTTGGAAAGAGATTTCCATGATTACTTTTAGCAGACTGAGAACCTCAGGTTTCACCATCTGTAAAAAATGAGAGCACCTTTTAATACCCAGCTCATGTTCATCAATATTTGTAGGTGATTACAGAATGCATAGGCTGCCACAGATGGTGAAATTCAGTTTAGAGACATCTTGTAAGTGCCAGGCAACTAATGTTTTTGTGTGTGTGTTAGTTAATGAAATACTGCTGCTCATTAAAAGCTTAACTTTCAGCCACATTTTCTGCTTCTTTACCTTTGATTTCTAATAACAAGCATGAACTTTATGTCCCATTTCTGTCAATCAGAGCCCCTTTTTGGTGGCATATAGTAATTCATCACTTGATTTATCTAGTGGATGACCCCAAAGCTCTGCTTTAGTTGTGTATAATTACCAAGGTATTTGCCAATTTTTCAGTAGGTTTACCCAGCAAACTGCATAGAAATGCAAAAAGGTAAAATCAGAGGATGTCCACAAAAAAGTGCAGGTTATCATGTTTACTAATTAACTTCATCAACACTAATTCTTCAGCAGTCATGCAAGAGACTCGTTCACCTTCCTTTATCAAGAGTGCAGACCCAGACTTTTGCAAACTAATAAAGGCAGACTGTGCATTTAAGGAGAAGCACGTATTTCAGCAGGACAACCCATGGTCTCCATCACTGCCCAGCAAGTGCACATGGTATGTACTTGGCTATATAAAGGGATGAAAATCGCGAGCATGATGCTGTGCAGAGATGAAGTGAATAGTGCTAAAAGGGACAGTTTCTTCTTGTTGCAGGTAGCACCTCACCTGACAGGGTTTAGCTAGCACTGATCCACCTAGACCTATGGAGTAATGCACATGCACATCATTCATCTTTCTTGTGAGTTGCTCTATGTGTTCAGTTCTGTATTATCACAAACTGTTGTTACAGGAGAGGAGATAGCAGTCAATAATGATCAACACACATGCTTACCCAGAACTCTTTCTGTGGTGTAGAAACCTGATGCTGTAGAGATGCTGGGCTCATTTTGCCTCAGCTGCCTGAAACTTGCAGCAGGTGAGGCTATCTTGCTAATTTTAATGTTCTTTCCAGCACGGAGGAAGCTGGAGTAAGGACACAGTCATATGAATTAATAAAAAAGTTCTGCTAAGCTTCCAGACCTCAAAATTCTGGGTTTATTTAAGCTTCAGATGAAGTTTAGGAAGGTGAGTCACAGCCCAGATTCATAATGCATTTTGCTTGTGCCAAGAACTTACAACCACTGAAGCCACTGAATTTTTGCAAAGTAATTCTAATAGGTGATGTCATTGCTTCACCAACATCTACGACTAAATGTGGAATTGTTTGTGTAACATTTTCTTTTCAGATGGCGTATTCTTGAGTCTGCATTCCTGCATTGGAGTATGGGATGAGTCAGGCGAGAGCAACTCAAAGATTTTGAGGTTCTTCCTGGAGGGCCCTTGGGAAGTGGAATACCTCTGCAAACCCAGGACAGTTCTGGTTTAAGAGACCAGGCTATCACTGAACCGTGAGTGACGGAGGAGTCACTCCAGTTTCTACTTCTTGCTTTCCCCTTGGCTTGGACTCAATGCTGGCCTAATTGTGACTATATGCTGATCTTATTTATGATGTGGTCTCATGAAATAAATAGTCTGTTTGACCCTCAGTGCCTGAGTTTCCCCAAGTGGAGGAATAATTACTGCTTCCCTCTTGGCTTGCAAGCATTCATTGCTATTACTATCTACAATGAATGGCTCTGCAGAAGAGCAAAGAGGGAAAATATTTAATTCTGCAAATGTGTCTTCATAGGTTTGTCTCCCAGTGACATACCCTATAGCTCTACTGGCCTTTCATGTGCAGGAGTATCTAAAGGATTTAATGGGGCTGTTCCCAACATGCAAAGTGATAACTGGAAAGACTGTGCTCATGCAAATGCAGTTCTGCTAGTCACAGCTGCAAGTCAGGTGCTTGTGCTGGCTTGCTTTTATTCCCACCAAGAATCCTTTTTCTTACTTAAGCCTGAGGGACCTACCATCAGTCAGCTTGATCTGGTTATGATCTCCCCAGATGTTTTAATTCCTGGACTGAAATCTCACTGGAAGTGGATGGTGGGTGGTGAGGAGGAGAGCAGGTCCCTCTGTGGACCTTCATTGCTTCAGATGTGGTGGGGTTCTGCTAGCATGCTTTGATGTAATTAAGAAGTTGCGTTGTGGCTCAAATCCCTCACTGGAGGAAAGAAAAGGCAAGAGCTTGGGAGCCCGGTGCAGAGGACAATGCCGCGTCTGCAAGGAGCCACAATGCAATGCTCTGACTGATGCAGCCGCTTGCCTCCCCAGGCATCCCATGGCTCTGCCAGCACCCAGTGGTGGCTCTGCAGCAAGGAACAGCACAGGCCGAGACCCAAGCACAGCTCAGCTATCGTCGGTCACTCATGCTCCCCTATGCAATCTGTAGAAACAATGTACACACTACACATGTAAATCCAACTTGGTTGAATTCTCTTTGGGTTAACAAAATGGCTTTGTATGCAACTGGCAGGGCTGTCTATAGACCTTTCAGCACACAGTATGTGCCTTTCGAAGTGGCAGGGGGATTCCAGGTCTGGGTTTGGTCCTTGGTGATGCACTGTGTTCAGTCAATACAATGTGTGTGGCTGGTGCACAAAGGGAGCAGAAGCACAATAAATTAGACACGTTGGTTCTGGATGAGTCTCAGTTTTGCTCACCCTTTGTGCAGTAATAAATCCTTTGGGTATTACTAAATTGTTTGCTGTGCAAATAACCCAAAGAAACATCTTTCACTGCTTCATATTAAAAAAAATATATTTTAAAGGGCCTGCTTTTTCTGCTGTGGGGTACGAAAGGATGCTGACTACGTCTCAGGAAAAGGAACCAGACTGCTATACTGGCCCTTTCTCCTAAACAGTCCTATGATGGAGGAAGCTTCTCATGTCTCTTCTCACTGGAATATAAGTCAAACCAGGGATAAATAACAGATGGTAGGCATGCAGAACTTGGTCATCCCAACCCATATATCTTCTAAATGACGTGTCTTAGCAAAGTACCTGAACACTTGGAAATACTGAAGAACTTCACCTCAATTTGGCAATGTAGAACAGAGTATAGAATTGCATAGCATAGCACAGAACAAAACAGTGTGGAAACAGAAATAGAAATAGAATAGAATAGAACAGAAGAATAGAATAGAATAGAATAGAATAGAATAGAACAGAATAGAATAGAATAGAATAGAATAGAATAGAATAGAACAGAACAGAATAGAATAGAATAGAACAGAACAGAACAGAATAGAATAGAACAGAACAGAATAGAACAGAACAGAATAGAATAGAATAGAATAGAATAGAATAGAATAGAATAGAATAGAATAGAACAGAACAGAATAGAATAGAATAGAATAGAACAGAATAGAACAGAATAGAATAGAATAGAATAGAACAGAATAGAATAGAATAGAATAGAATAGAACAGAATAGAATAGAATAGAATAGAACAGAACAGAATAGAATAGAATAGAATAGAACAGAATAGAATAGAATAGAATAGAATAGAATAGAATAGAATAGAATAGAACAGAATAGAATAGAATAGAATAGAATAGAACAGAACAGAACAGAATAGAATATTTCAGTTAGAAGGGACCTTCAATGATCATCTAGTCCAAATGCAAATAAGTAGAAGGCCATTAGAAATATTCTGACATGTAGGCAGGGAAGCTGAGTCAGCAAGAGAATAAACAATGACATGGTCCTGAGCGTGTGATGTGCACCTCTGGTCCAACTGCAGAGCTTCCGTTTCCCTTACCCCCATCACAAAGTCACTTGTCCTCTTGAATCTTGACCATCTGAGGAAGGGACATTCGGCCCTGATGCTGCCTTTCTGGAAGCCACCTCTGTGAGGGCCATGGGATTGGTGGTGTTTCTTCCAGAAGAGTTTTCTGTTTTTTATAGTTTATATATGGTTCCTTACTGGTGCAATATTTTTTTCCAGACCCCTAGAAATGTGAACACCTGTTTTTCCAAAACTGGAGGGTATGCAGTGATAATACAGCCCTCCTTCTCTATCAGCAAAGCCCCACAGAGATCTTACTCTGAAAAAAATATACTTATATGTGAATGTCCAGCTGGTGTCTTCACATCAAGGAATTCTGCCAAATCCTTTGAGTTTGGGTTTATTTTTGTTGTTGTTTTATGATCAGAGGAAGAGACACCAGCATTTTCCTTCCGAAGAGCTGGAGTTCAGCTTAGAGTGATCCTGTGAGGTCTTGGTGAAAAGCAGCACCCTTGTAGCTAGCGCACCTAAAATAGTCCTAGTCAATGGTAAATTTTTTCTTTTGGTCTGCATGATTCATTACACCAGTAAGAGATTTACTAAGGACTGTGAGCTACAATATCCATCCACTAGCTTGAATAATCACCATGAGAAAAAGAGATTTTAATAAGTTTTGGTTTTGTGGGAATTCAGAGTCTCTGCAGCAAGGGCAGGAAATAACTTATAATTAAATAAGATGGATTTTTTCTGTGTGGTTTTCTTCTACTGGCATTTCATGAAACTGTTTTGGCAATAGAAAATAATCTGTTTTTCAGATATTATCCTCTCATCCCTTTTCTCCCCACATTGTTCTTGCCAATAGGTATAAACAAAAAACATAGAAAATCTATGGGTTTTAGGAAGAGGCTTTCAAGGACATCTCCTAAGTACTGTCTACTCCTGTTTTTTAAAGCTGAGTTGGGCAACATGGAGCTTAAGGCATAGATACAGAGTAAATGGATATTATTTTTTCCTGTGTATATTTGGATATTCAGATTTTCTGTCTTGAAGAGCAGTGAGCAATGACCGTAATTAGAACTAAAAGGCTGAAAGCAATTTCCACAATATTGTGGAAAAGCAATAAAATAAATAAATAAATAAACAAAAAAGATAATTTTTTAACTTCATTTCTTCTGTGGAAATGTTTCGAGCTTCATTTTAGTTCCAGTGATCACTGAACATGATGAAGCAAAGATATCTTCAAAAACCTCTGAAGTGAAAAGACTCAAATTCTTCAATAGGTGCTCAGCACGATGCCTCCAAAAGATTGTCAAGATACAAGCAGTGAATTGGGTGATTTCAGATAATTCCTGTCATACAGATCTAAAAGGTAAGGGTTATTTCTTAAAGTACTTTTTGTTGATTTCTGTACCTACCTAACATTAATTCTGTCAAAAACTGCAGTCTGAACTGTCTTCAAAATACAGGTGATAAGAGTTTCAGAACATGCTGAATGACACTTGACATTACTACCCTATGAAGATTCTGTATTTTAACTTCTATATTTCTCTCCACCTCAGTGAAAATACATAATATAATAAAAATAAAAATGTTGACTTCTATTTGATAGGATAATCAACTGCACTGAGAAACTTAATTTCTATCAAATCACTATTAGATTGCGTTTCCCTCTGTCTCTCTCTTGAGAGCTGCACTATTTGTATCAGCACCACCTGCATTTCATCCTACCAAACTAATTCCAATGTTAATTACTTCTCCCACAGAAGAGGTCTGGGAGTCCTGTTAGTCAAAGCGCAGGAAGAGGTGAGGCAGAGACTCCATCAATCGTGCCTGTTAGGAAGCACTACAGCATCATGGGTCAATGAAGTCTGATTTTGAAATGCCTCAACATCTTTGGATCTGAATTGCACTGAATTTTTCACTGAATTGCAGAATTTTGACCTGGGCAGGTGTAGAAGAGTGACGTAAAAAAAATAAATAACAACCCCACATAAAAGATGTAGATTTTTTGTAAAGATAAAGCTAAGGGCAAAAGTGGATAAATTTCTCCATCAAAATGACCTGTTTGTAGCATCTGCCTCCCAGAAAACAGTTTGTCAAGCCATCATTTACAAACAACAGGTTATTCTCTACACTATCTGAAAAAAGTGAAATTAAATGATTGTGGGGACAGAGAAAAGGCTTATGTTCACATGGTCTTTAGCAGCTTGTCTACGCTGCCTGTGCATGAATCACTCCTGAATTATTCTGGTCGCAAGTTTACTTCAGATATGCCCGCACACAAGCTGTCCTAGGATAAACTGGAGCAACACCTACCAGCAAATCTCCCCTTCTCCAAAATCAGCTGTGCACACACTTTTAGTACTCGGTAAATGGAATATAATGAAGAAAGCTCCTGATATTTCCCTTAGCAAAGAACACAGGTAGTTACTGCAGGGTAGCTGATATCCTGGGAAGTTACATTTTACACTACCCATCAAAGATTAGTTTGCTTTGACTTTGTGTTATTCCAGTTCATCTTAAAAGAAGAAGTTCATTGCAAAGAAGATTGAATAAAATGGGAAAAGGACAGAAGATTAAGAAGAAATTATCCTGGAATAGTGGCTATGTCTCTTTTCAAAACACATAGACCTCACCTGCCCCAAGGTGTGTTCCCTGGACCCTGTCTCTGGCCTCCTGAGGACAGGTACCTTGCTCATTCTCTGTGATATCTGATGTGATGCTCTTCTCATCTGCATGTAACTTGTCATTACCACATGAATTAACTAGCTGCACCAGAAAATACTGATTTGAAATCAGGCTGTGACAAATTGGCAAAAGCTACATAAGCGTTCTTGCTTAAAATCACTCTAGAAAGCCTGTGTCCAGTGGAAGCAATTAGACTGCTGGAAATGTATTGCTTGAAGTACTTAGTTGCACAAACTCAGTTCGATAAAGCAAAACACACAACAAGGTAACAACAGAATCCTTTGATTATGCCAGGTCTTCCATCCTACTACTTATCACTATCAGTTTGTGTAGAATATTGCCTAACCTAAAATAGTTTGCAAATCTTAAATAGCGTGCATACATGAATGGCAGATGCATATTAGAAGCAGGAAAGAAGAAAACTGGCTCAAAGGCAAGGGTTCATGTTTGGATCCATCCTTCCTTTCCTCCTCATTAGTATTCTGATTACCCAGCCAAGAGGATGCATTTCCACGAGGCACTTTACGTTTATCAATATTAATTGTAACCGCACAGAGGAGAATGCAATCCCAGCATTAGCAGCTGTTTTCCTACATCATTAGCTGTGCTATCATATCTTGCTCAAAATGTCTAGCTGCACCTTTATGGGAGTGTGACTAATATTTGCTCTTTAGCAGGGCATCTGTTTTTAATGAATCTTTAAGGGCAATTAGTGACTCAGTGTGTCAGTGAATAGGCTTTGAACATCTAAAGAGAAGTTAAAATCTTGCCTATAGTGTAGTAAATGAAAAGGGTTTAATGGTCCCAGAACAGTTATCAATTGCTTCTATTATCTCATGAATTATTTCTTGCAATTTCTTTGCAAATGTAGTGATCTGGTTCCTCAAAAAACAAAGCTGAGAATGTTTTCCAGGCTGCAACATCTGCTTCAGGAATGAACTGGTCTGTGGCTTGTGGGAACATGCCTTATCACAGGGAGCTGTTCATTGCTAGGAGTGCCAACACAGCTCCAGGTAGAATCAATCATGGAATGATAGAATCCTTTAGGTCAGAAAAAACATTTAAGACCTTTTAGTCCAACAATGATTCAACAAGATTAGGAGGGGATGAAGGAAGGTGGTAGATTAGCATAACCTGCCTTTAACCTGTGAAATTAAAAGGTCAGAAGATGCTTTGGTGCAGCATGTGTCATTTTCACACGAGCATGTGTTGTCTATAGGGGAGACCGATGTAAATGGACAAGTGAGATCTTAGAATTAATTCAGGCCTGACCTTATGGCTAGATGAATGTCTTGCACTGCCGCTGCTGACAATTTAATCATTTCAGGTGGAAATGATCTGGAAAAGTACCATTTCTGGAATACAAAAACCATTCATGCAACTTGAAAAACTCTGGACTCTAATGATGTCTTTCCCATACACACAGCTTCAGAACGTGTACTGCAAGTACAGGAAATGAAACTGCATAGAAACATATTCATTTCCTTGCAAGATTCCTTGCTGAGAAATTGGGTTGTTAATACAATTACGCCTTTTTAAGGAAACCTATGGTTAAGGCACATGTTAAATTAATTGGTTTTCCTCCTTACTTTCCACCCACCCACCCACCCACCCCACCCCCGCCCCTAATTTGTTTAAAGGAAAAGACTAATTATATGGCTGGAGTTGTTTCGTTGTTTGTTTTTTCTCTTTTCAACACAAAAGTACTAAAAACTTGAAGCCTGGACCTCCCTTAGCTGCAGCAACACTGGGTAATTATTATTAGCACTTCAGCAAGAGATAGCAGAATTGTATCTCTGAAAAAAGAAATCCTTTATGTAACACCACTTGACAGCGTACAGTTTGAACAGATATTTCAGGAAAAGAAATCAGATACAAAGCTGAACTGGTAACTAAAAATCCTTTCCCTTCTATGTTGTTCCCTCTTGACTCTCATCCCTTGCACCATCAGGTTGCAGTGCTGTTGTAGGTAATACAGGAAATTGTATCCTAGAAGAGCCTGTATTTCTAATGTAAAAAAGAAACCAGACAGATTCCCTTTAGAAAGAGAACTGCACTAGCCCAGTTACCCCAATTATCCTTTCCCCCCGCCTCCACCAGAGCAGTTTTGAGTTGCTGCCAGCAGAAAATGGAGTGGATGGGAGCCTTGCACTCTAACTGTCCAAAATGCAGAATCTCCACCCGCTTCTAGATCTTCCTGGCTTGCCACAACGAAGTGTACAGAAGAAACTGGTTGTTACACATGCAGGCAACACTGGTAGTACTCCTGCTGGAGTAGCTTTTGTTTTGACTTCCCAAGCCACAACACTCACAGGTGAAGCACGAATGGTGTGGAAATTATGTCTCAACAGCTTGGGAGGGTGCCACACACAACTGTGGGAACAGTTTCAATAATCCACTTTGATACGAAGACAACTAAGGTTATTCCCAAAGCAATTTAAACAAGAACAGAGCTGCACATGGAGCTTTCTTGGTCCAAAAAACAACATTTAAGATTACTTTTCTTATGGCTAAGCTGTTATTCAGCCAGCTGCCACCTAAAATAATAGAAAGGGGTTGGGGGAGAAGACAAGCAAGGCAGAAACAAACCGATGAGGGATAGAAAAGGACAGTATTTGCCGAGCCTGATTCTGCTACCAGGAACAGGCAAGTGTGCCCCAACCTGGAGACTTTCCACTAAAGCATGAGAGCAGTATCAGCCTGTATGGGAGCAGAGACACACAAGAACTGTACGTGCCAAACTGTTCCCAAAATGATTGTATAATTATAGTTCAATGCATTCAATGAGGTATTAAGGCAGATTCAGTCCTGCTTTCTCCATTCTGTTAAACATTTTGAAATTAGAGTTATTAAAGCAGATTCAGTATGCTTTTCTCCATCCTTCTAAAGGTTTTGAAATTGCGTATCTCTTTAGTACTCTTCTAAAGAACACCTGCATACTATCATGTGGAAGGTACTTCTAAAAAGAACAAAATAAAAACACTATGAATCTGAATTGAATATGGTGCAGAAATCAAAATATACTACCAGAAGGGATCACTAAAACCAGGAGAAAAAATGCACAAAATACCATAACAGAATAATAAAATAAAAAATAAAATTGACATTTTGACACTTTGATTCAAAAAACTAGTTTCTCCTTGCTTTCATTCCTTTAACCCAGCAATAAATGAATGAATGAATATATGAATCTCTTGGCACTGAGTTAGGAAAACAACCGAGTTCGGGATTACACAGTGATGCTGAAGTGTTCCTCTGCACAGGGTGAGATTTAAGTGTAGATGGACACTTCCCTGAACCCAGATCAAGCATGATGCTATAACTGCACATGGTGCCTGTCCATGAAGTTTGCAAAAACCCAGGTTAGGGGGTTTGTGCTCTTAGAAGGTGCCCAAACGCGGTTTGTAAGGACAGGTTATGCAGCCACCAGTGCGGGAATATTTGGGGGCTGCAGCTGCGCCATGCAGCGTAGTGCACTGAGAAGTGGTTGTCCCATGCTCTGCCTCATCAGAATGGGTTTGTCAAGCTTCTCAGTGTGGGGAGGCAGTGGTTCCCAATTATTTTACCAAAGTTGTGTGTGTGTGTGGTGATGCATTTTCCCCCACTTCCCTGAGCTGCTCTAGGACCACAGGAATCCCTGTTAAACGCTGTGTAATGAGCTGGGCGTTTAAGCATCCCTTAATATACAAGCAACTCTTGCACAGCTGAGGTGGGGAGTGGCACAGACCGTACCAGGAACTCCTGTTGCCTGGCCAAGGTGGGAATGAGAGTGGGGATAATCAGTCATCCCCTGACAGCCTTGGAACATGCCTTACCTGAGTGAAATGGTACCATTGTCATTGGAATTTTGAAAAATTATTTACCAGGATTGTGGCCAGAATGGAAATTTATAGATGACTAGAACCTATCAACAGTGGTCCTTTGTGCTGTCACAGACTGCAGCAGGATGTGACCAGTGTCACCGTCTCACCTGGATGCCTCTCAGAGCTTGTGAACACTCACGTCTGCCAAGTTCAGAGGTCCACCGCCAAGAGCTGACGACAGAGCCTGGGATGAAAGCCCCAGACAGCAACAACTGCCTCTGGACAAAACCAGGGAACAGCAGCCAGACCTTTCCATCCCAGGTGCTCCCGCCAGCTGATGCAATTGCTGCTGTGGGCTCATCCCATTCCCTGCTGGTCTCCCAGTCCCCATCCCCATCCTGGCCATGGGAGATTATCTAATCCTGGCAGTCCGGCATTGCACGAGGCAGTGGCAAGCCACATGACTTGGCACACCTGGTCACAAAGCAATGGGAAAAGTGCTCTGGACAAATAACAAGTCCCCTTCCCTTCCGTCTTCACACCCAAGCTCAACCAAAGATCAAACTTTTAAGGCTTGGGATAATCTGGCTAATTTCCCACCACCACCACTTTTTTTTTTTTTTCTTCATGTCTGTTTGTGATGCTGAGCTCCAGCCAGAAGCAATCTGCTGGAGCACTTCAAGGGAGCCTGTTGTCCCTGGTGTTCAGACCTTGGTCTCTGGCAGCTCAGAAAGGGAAGCCTCACGTACCTACTCCTGCAAGTTCTCTGGCTGGGCTCCCGGCCCCGGCAGCTCTAGCCATGGCTCTGCAGCAGCGCCGGCGAGCCCAGGGGAGAAGGGCTCTCTGCTCACCCAGCTCCTGCACAAAGCGTCATCATCCCCAAGTTCTCAGAAGCAAAGAGAGCCAGATGCCACCATGAAAATGCTGCATGAAAAGTATTTCTCCCTCTCTGCTTTTCTCCCCTTCTTTGAAAGCAGGAGTTCTACTATCTCCTGACATGACTTGTTGCAGCCTACTTGTTCGTAACTATGAGGTCAAAAAAATAAATAAATTCAAGTTAGATTTTTTTTTAAATTAATCATATACCTCCAAGAAAAAAAAAATAATATTATGAACTCAGATATAAAACCAGCAGAGTTGATGACAGTCTTCATTTTATAACGTCACTGCCATTATGGTTCCTTCATCCTGATAGAGAGCAAACCACAACTGCATTAAGAGAGACCCTGTTCCAAATATTATTTCCAGGCAAATAACATAAAGATGAAAAGTGACTTTCCTGAAGTCTCTTTAGTAGCTCAACAAGGTAGAAAAAGAAGCCAAATATGCAGACACTCAGGCCTCTGCCTTCCCACTGCACCACAAGCAGATCACTACATGATCCCTCATCAAAGAGACCTTTGGTTTTTATTTAGGAAAGAGAAGAGGCTAGCTGCCTCCCTGAGCTTTGCTTATGTGTTTTTCTTCCCCAGACTCTGCAAAGTGATAAATATCATCAGCTTCCTATTCTGGAGGTCTTGTTGCAGTGGTGGGCAACTTTTCTAAGACACATTGAGATGCTGTTCTTGCACAGAGCTCTTCTCCTTGCCTTTGGAAGAAAGGATGAGCAAACAACAAGAAAAAAGATTATTTATTTGACTTGGCAAGGCATATCTACCCAGCGATGGTTTCTGAGTGCTTGGGTCTGCTTTCCCACTATCAAGTGGAGGTGGCACAAAGCATCGGCAGAAAGCAGCCTCATGACATCAGCACCAAAAAATACAAGAGCGCTGAAATGGGGGAACAGGGAAATAAATCGGCTGCCGTGGCAGGCACAACTGTATCAGCTACAAAGGCTGGTGACGACAAGTGGGACTTCAGACATTTGCTGAGGCTGGGGTTGGGAAATGAAGACAGTGATTATCTGTGGGGCGAACCCACCATGGGTCTGCGCCTGACTGCCTGAGTGGGGGTTGCTGAGTCATGCTCCACCGTGGGAGGGTTTGCTGCATCATGGTTTACACAGGGCTTCTTCCTGCTGTGCCCCAGCAATTTAACTACACAGGGCTCAGTCCCCACTTCCCCCGCCCCCCCCCCCCCCCCCCCCCCCCCCGCCTTTTACTCCAAAGTCTAGCAATCTTCTGGTAGCGAAATAGTGAACATTGCACCTTCATCACATGGCCCCATTGCATTTTCCCTGTGTGTTGTTTACTAAAGAATCAGCTGCAGAAAATTGCCAAAAGAAAGAACTGGCTCTTGTGTCATGCTGTGCATTTGAAATGCTCAGCGAACATGGAGTACACCACAGCACAAGGTCAGTGAAGAGGCACCTGGGGCTTACTCCTCTTCGTTGGTGAGGGTAACTTTAAAGAAAGGAATTAGACTGCTTAATACGTAGCTGGTTTCCATCTTGACACTTCACAAAAGCAAACAAGTTCCCTATCACTGGCCAGCCATGGTCAGAGTTACTGCACCACAGAATTGGATATGGTCTCCCCTCTCCTGCAGCACCAAGCAAGCGTGAGGGCTGCTCTGAAGAGGGCTGCACCCTTCTGCATCTCCATCAGGCACTGGCAGTGTTGGAGCCAGGGACAGTTTTCAGTGATTGGATTCACCTTGGCAAATGCAGCACTGCAGCAAATCATATAATCCATCCACAAAAGTGACCTTAAATTCCCAGAGGTCCTTCTCTTAATAAAAAGTGCATACTGATCGTGTCTGGAGGCAGCTGAAGCTGACTGCCCTTCTGTTTCAATACAGCAGGCAAGCTGAAGTTTAACTGTGCAAGCTTTGAAACACTAGTCCAGCGCACAAAACGTTGTTTCATGTTTTTAGTGATTGCATGGCTGTAGCAATCAAATGTACTTAATATTTGTGAGTAAATGTACATTGTCTGAATCAGTTTTGAAGATAGGCACTCATTTCTAAGGTGGTGACCTGCACATGACAGGCACTTGCATCCAACTGTCAGTCCCTGGAGCCAACCTGGACCAAACCTATCTAAGCTGTGCTGATCTCTCAGGTATCAATATTTATGAGCCTAGTCCATTTTCAAAAGTCTTTTGGGAAAGAATCCTCTGGCTATCCCATGATGCTTGAATTCTTCAGTGGTGGTTTGCAGGAGGTAAGTAACCAGCACCAGGAAACAAGTTCAAAGTTGAAACATGAACAGATGGCAAACAAAAGAAAACTGCAGCTGGAGGAGCTGAGGATAAGGAGTGCTTTTCTATGTCTGCCAAGTGTGTTCATATTAAACTGATACAACAGAATAGCAAAGGAGGTGAAGGGGGAAATTTAGGGCCAAATTCTCCCCTGAATTGCAGGATGGTGTCTACTGCAACATCCTTGAGAGATCTTGGATGTGTCTTACGGGGCTGGAACTGTGCAGGAAAGAGAAAAAAATATAAATAGAGAGTTCCTGGTTCTCCCCACTTCCACGGTAGCCCAGCAAAGCTTGCTCTGTGATTCAGGTCATTCTGACTCTCATTATCTGCACACTTGAAACCAACATGTGCCAGCATTTCTATCAAAAGATGCACTCCTGCCTGCCCTGAAGCCTCTTGTCATGCAGTCAACCCGGCAAAGAGACTGATCAAGCAGAAAACAAACAAGCAAAAGGGTCCATCTGAACCTGTACCGCTTCTTTGAGTGATTTGCTCAGTGTTCACAACAATCCTGGTGTCAGCATCAGAGGTACAAGATGCGGGACCCAGCAGCAGGATTTCTTCATGCAGCACTGCTAGCTTATGCAAAATATGAGCGTATGTGACGTTGCAGCTGGAGACCCCTGGGCTGCAGATAAAACCAGGAGAGGCTGAGCGTTCCTTGTGCCTCCTGCAAGCTGGTGTATGTTGAGAGCCAGCCCCATCTGACGGACACCCTGTGGATGGGGACATGGACCCCACTGCCTGGTCCCCCACCACATCTCTGACAGTTGAGCTGTGATTGCACCTGTCAAATGAAGAGTCTTGAGGAATATTTCCACATGCCAGAGCTCTGTGGCAGATGCTGTGAAGCTGCTTGAGTTGGCGCTGCCTGTGGCAAACAGCTGCCCCTGGGCAGGTCCAAAGCATCCTGGCTGGCCCGTTCCCAGCACAGGAACAAGGGGACAGCTGCTCTGCTCCATCCAGTATCACGGCCTGGAAACCAACCTGCATGGTTTTATTGTGTAAGTATGAATGTTGTCCTCAGGTCTGCTTCATTTGCTACTTTATGTTTTTTCTACTACTTGCCAGGCAGGTGTTTTTAAACACTTGCTGGTAATGCCAGCTTTTTGGAAATGGTCTTTTGTCTGTCCTGTATCTAAAATCCTCTGCTTCTCTGATCTGATAGATAGTTTCAGCAAAAACATAAAAAATTAAAGCAGTAACCAAAACTTGCCTACTTGCAGACCATAGCCCCACCCATAATACATCTTTATCAAATGTAGAACAGCTGACCCAAGATAAGAGGTGCTTTCTCCTCTGAAAACCACAACCAGCCTCATTTTTCCCCCACTTCAGAATCATAATTCACACAGTGGCTCCATAAAGACACTTGTTTGACTTTTATTCCAGCTTCCCATGTTGTCAATGGTGTGTACCTCTGCAGTGCAGCCTTTTCATTCCCATCTCTTCGAGACAATGGGTTTTCATCAACTGCTCCATCAGTGGCTGTCAGGTCATGCCAGTGCATTGGAATAACAACAGGCAATGGGGAGAGAAAGGCATCAGGTCATGCTAGACAATCCTGTTGCTGGCAGGGAGTTGCGTGTATGATTCTTTTAGACTATCTCCCAGAAATAAATGCTTACAGGCAGATTTATTTTCCAAGGAAAAAAGCAAACAGATACACAACCTCTCCTTTTTGAGTCTTTGCCTAGATGCTCTGCACCTGAGGCTTCCCCTGCTGACTCCTGATGCAAGGACACACAAAACCTGTTGGAATCAGACCTGTCCTTCATGGCAGGAAAGTAGAACCCAAATGGTGAAATACAGCCTATCATTCAGATACACTTGTACATGTTTGAAGGAGCCAGTATTTCATTTCCGCACCAGCCCTGGACTTTGCATTTTTGTCGGCAGATCAAAGCTACCATTAACATGGCTCCATGTCCCTCAGCTTCTTTGTTAACAACTACAGCTTTGGTGGTTTGCTATAGATAGCAGGTCACTATTAAATCAGACTAATTGCTTAATTATTAAAGCAAACATTCTTAAAGTAAAAGCTGCCAAGGATTTAACTTTGTTCTCTGCTCAAGAGCTTTCTCTTTGGATATGTTTTCCTCTGCGAAAAACAATGTATGTTGGCTAGCAGATGAGGTTGGCAAAGAGCATTTATTCTATTACTTTTGTGTGTTGCTGTCTGCTTTCATAAACCACACATGGCAGGTAGTCTCCAGCTAATTACTGTTATTGAACATATATGAAACCTTCCTCAGCTATGCAGCATATAATGCAGTCTGACAATAGACTTCTGAAAGGCAACATCTTCTCTACTAAATGCCTCAACCACAAGGACCAGAAAAATTAAATTGCCATCATGTTAAACCCAAACCAATTTACTACATAGCCAAGAGTTTTTAAAGCAGTTGGCTCAGTTAATGCCAGTTAGTGCTACAGTCCCTAAGCAAGAACCAGTTTCACTAAATTCAAATCAATATTAAGCATCACATGTTTTTTGTTCAAGAATGATACACTTTTGCACATTTTTGCCTTTCTTAGGACTTTCATTAGCCAAACAGACCATGCTAACCTCTCTCCAGCTGAGCTATGTGTGGAGAGGTTTGTCCTCATCCTGAGATGAAACATCAGCTGTTGGAGCACCCATTCTTTAGCAGCCTGTTTTTACCCAGTACATTACATTACATGTAAAGCAAACACTGATATCTCTGAGTATGCATACAATTTATTCCCTGTGTGCTAAACAAACACTGCTCTTACGGATCTAGGAGTTAAGAGTCCTGAGCTGCTATATATCTCCTCTCCATGTCCAAGGTAGGGAGTACAGTGGAAACAAGTAATTTTTAAAATGCCGGCTTACCATGGCATAGACATAGTGTCATTGTAGGCGTAACGAAGATAAAACAGCAACACAAGAAACCTTGAAGCAAACTCCCAGCTGAACAGAGATACTGACACCTTGTGCACAGAACATATGAAGCTATAAACGGCCAGTCCTTTGCCAGGCACACCAGGAGGCATCTCCTTTACCACCCTTTCCCGCCCAGTCTACAGACTTGGCTTTGTGAATGGCAGGCTTTGCACTCTGCGGGTGCTGTAACTACTGAGCAGGTGCAAATACTCCTAGAGCCTCTCCTGCTTCATGCTAGCCAGCTGTAGATGCACTGCATCTTCAAAAAAACCCCAAAACAAAACATAACAGAAAATTCAGTATATCAGAAAGTCCTGTACAGGACGCTGGGTCTGCAGCTTGGCTTTCTCATGTTTCACAGCTGGTTTCTAGCCACTCTGGTCACCTTCAGTATTTACCTTTTGCACCAAATTCTCCCAAAAGAGAGAGATGGATATTGACAAATACTTGCAATATATATCGCACAAATGAATCACCCTGTTGATCTCGGCATGAGCCAGGTAGCCACATATTCTGTGTGGGATGGTGACATCTTTATTTAGTGGTAGACAACTGGAAGGGCTAGGGAAACCCCAGCAGAGGATGTGAGCTGATCGTAGAGGCTGTTGGAATTAACCTGTGCCAGATCTTGGTACCGTGACTTCTGAGTGGTAACTGATGTGCTCAATCAGAAGTGGTCAGATTGAATGTGATATTAGAAAATATTCCTCAAGGTAGGTGGGTAACCTCCTTCTACTCATGCAGGGAGGCATGGCTGCCTGAACATGTGGAGATATGCCATACCACCCACAGTCCTTGCCATCCCCTCTGGATGCAGCTTGGCAGTGGCTGACTGCTGCATCCTTCCCGGGCATTGTGGGAGGTCAGGCATTAATCTGCTTTTCCTGCAAGATGCCTCGGTGGGTTGCTCATGGCTTGTGCTACCAGAGCCGTATTAGGAAGCACACATCTGCTAGTGAACCTGTCCTCCTTTTCTCCTTTAGTGCTGGTGTTGGAGGGAGATGATGTTTTGGCTACACTTTTGTGTAAATTGTCATCTGTTCCTTGGGTAGCCTGTGAGGGATGGCACAAAACAGCTATATGTGTGCTGCAAATCCTCTCCTCCAATGACGGTATCTCACCCCTGGAGATGCTGCCATGCAGCTCACGTGGGGTGGCATGAAGGTGGCCACGCCAGCTCAAAGGAGCCATCTGGCCACCACACCATGGGCACTGACTGTCCACTTTCCTCTTCTCCATCGGGACACCCTGGGCTTCCTCCGAGCTGCCACTTTGTCATGGGCAGCTAAAAGGAAAAAGCATCAATATCAGCTTGTGGCTGCTTGCACCGAGTCAGACCACAGCAGCTTTGGGTGATGCATTTCAATGCAAAGGCATGAATCAATGGGAAGGAAAAAAGTTCATAAGTCCCAGGTTTAGGAAGGGCAACTGCTGCATACTGAACCTAGTGAAAATCCATGAGGAACTGATGCTGAAAGCGTTTCTGTAAGTCTGGGACAGTATCTTGTGCTCCACAACTCATCTACCAAAGCAGGGTCTCTGGCTGCCCTAGCATTGTGATGCGGCACCACTGCTGAGCTCGGTGTTGGCACACCTCCCATGGGATGGACTGCCTGCCACCCACCACTGCAGCCATCACTTCTGAGAGCACACCTCCTGCTTCCCGGTCCAGCTACCCAAGCTGCCCCTTTGCAGCAGAATTTCTGTGTCTTTAAGTACTGACAAGAATTTTAAGCAACTTCGAGGTCAATTTTGCTTCAGGAATGAATAAATAAATGATGGTATTTAACATAATTAATGTGGCCTGAAGCCAACACAAATATTAGAAGAGATCTGTAGACCCACAAAGCTACAAAATGCAAACGGTATGAGCAGCTCTGCGTTGCCATCAATGCAAATTCTACTGCACACCAACCTCTACCAGTCTCCGACAGCTGTCCTTTTTGGAAACAGCAATTCTATGCTTCACTCATTTAAAAAAAAAACACATTTAACTTGACAGCAACATGAACTGACACCCAGGTGCGAGGCACATGTGTATAACCTTGTACAATGTACATGCACCTTGTAGTGCAACGCTCCTTTGCTCCCTACAAATGTTAAATGGCATTCTGGAACAAGATAAAATGCAGTTCTTTCCCCAAGTCTGTGCTTTCTGATGATACATGTTATCTGTGTCATAATCTTCAAAGATCAGTGTCTATAGACTGAAGAAAAGTCCCTGAGAGGCAAGTTTGCAATAATACCTGTGTACCTTCATTTAAAATAATTTGGCTTGTCTATTTAATAATGATTTTGTGACAAAAATTACTTTTCCAATTGAGTTGTTTACCTATTATTAACACTATACTTACTTAGGCATTAACACCACAGGACTGGATGACATTTTAAAGTGTTCATTTCAGAACATGTTTAATAATCTGGGTTTTTTTCTCTCCAATAAATACCCAGAAGATCTATTTGGAATTTAGGCTGCAGTCTCAGGCAATTCAAGTCAATAACAAGGGATGAAAACGACAACCTGTCTTAATGATTTAATAGTTAATTTTTATTCCCTCTATATTAATTGGATGACTTAGGTCCCTGGGGTGTTTTTTTCATTACCTGTGATCACGTAGGAGGTAACCTGTAGTACAGATGCCTGCCCACAAGATGTTACCCAAGTGCAAGGGGTCTGCAAAGCTGGAGGTGTGCAGGGCTGAATGCAGTCCTCCATGCAGCAGAGAGTATCTTCTGCCTGTGAAAGATTAACTCACAATTTGCCCAGGAAAAATTATTTGCTTAATTGTGAAAACATACTGGGATCACTCCCTGAAGTATGTGGTCTGCAACCAGCATGAAATTCCTGATAAAGAGGGAAAAAAGGCATTGGGGTTGTGAATTTAATCTGACATTTCTCTCTGTATTTGGGGGCAGAAATTCCATGTCCCACTTGGATTTAGCCCAAAACTACAACCACATTGGAAGAAATAGAAAACTTTAGGAGAAAAAAGATTTTAGTGCACAAAAGCATGTATTATTTGGGAATGATGAGACTCTTAAAAATATATCTTTGCCACCTTCTAACACTCTTTGAAAAAAACTTTAAGATTTTTATACGTTCTTAGTCTCCATATAAGATTAGTACATGGCAGGCCAAGGGTGCTTTACTATGATTTTAACGCTATACCAACCGTAACAAAAACCATTTAATTCCTGGGGGCTGCTGCAATTCAAGGACTGATCCTTCATGGCACCCAGACTTAAAATTCAGTGTCAGAGTTTATCTTCAACACACTTTGTTTATACAAACAGTGAAGGTAATGAATTATACAATGATATATCTGTCTTAACATTTAAATAAATGAATTCATCTTTTCATTGAAATATCACTTGTACGAGAGAAATACTAGGGAATACAGTTAGGGAAAACCTCGAGAGGTCTCCCAAACCTGGCTTCCCAGCAGGATGCCTCTCCCACAGGGGCTGCTGTAGACATGGTGCTCTGAAGATAAGCACAGGAAAGGTCCGTGTTTTGCGAACCTCTGACCGTCCTCATTGACGCTGTGAGAAGTCTCTTCTTATGGTCCATATCCTTCTTGCATTTGCTGCCCAAAATACAGTGCTTGAGCTCCAATGAGATCAAATAATCTCTTCATACGCTACAGAAAACGCATCCGTCCATGCATTCCACTATCAAGGCACAACTCATTCCCATATATCTCACATCATCTTTTTCTATCAATATTCAAGAATGCCTCAGCAGCAATAGCATTAGAGTATCATTTGAAATCACCTATTTAGGAGTTGACAATGCGTGTTGTCCGCAGTTACCATATCCTACCTTCTACAGCAAAAGCTACTTCAGCAAAGTGTGTTGTGAGAGATCCAACAGCCAGGAGAAACCTGGGAATTTCTGGAAGGATCACAGGTTCAGCCATGGGAAATGTAGTGAAAAAAGCTGCTTATGGAAATAATAACATGCATGGTGCACAAGGGGCATGAACCCTTCACTCTCACAGGAACAACCTCTCACCAGGCTTAATTCCAAAGTGTGAAATTAACACTCTCTTGTGTCATGCTAAACACGTTTCCAACCTTTTCCTGAACTGCTCTGTTTTAATTAGGTGTAATGCTTAGATGTGACAATGCTGCAGGCACAGGAAGAAAAGAAAGTACAAGCATTTCTACAAAATGGAGTATAAGTTTCCAAGACAAGAGATCTTGCAGGCTTCTCCAGCTTCATTTTTATAGTAAGTAATTGGAAAAAAAGTGGTAGATATACTTAGAATGAAAAAAATTACAAAGCTGGAGTAAGCTACAGGGAAGAGAAATCTTTATTCAGTAAATGTGGAAGCAGGACTGCCTTTGGTCTTTGTCCTTAGACCTACCCAGCACATAATATGCCAGATATTTCAGTGTGGAAATTACTCCAAAAGGTTTTCGTTGAGAAACAGGTGATTAAAAACTGAGCAGACAGGATAGGAGACAGAAAAATATAAGGAATGTCAAAGAAAAAGCATATCAGATAGTTCATTTTATGTTTTCTTGTATTTCAAAACCTAGAGATTTTCAAATAAATTGCAAAGGAAAAGATGCTTTACAGCAAAGAAGTAAACATCTTTTAAAGCAATCAACAAATAAACTATGAAGTTAATTACCACAAGATATCAATCAAGAAAAAACCTGCAAGAAGGAGGAAAATATTATGTATATAGTAGTATATTAGCATTTATATTAGGATGAAAACATGCAGATTATATGAATCTTGAAGATTCAAGGCAGAAGATCGGATTTGCCCAAGCCTAGCCTTCTGCTGCTGGGTTTCTATCCTGGTGCTCAAATCATGGATTGCTTTTTCTGTCAGGAACAAAGATGCCTTGCAAAATGGGTGAGCCAATCTGAATTGCAGCCGTTATACATCTGGGCAAATTTTCTTACAAAGATTTTTAGCACAGTTTTGGCTGCAACAGGGATGTCAGAATTAGGCCCATTTAGAATTTTTAGCGCAAAGTACAAAAAAACAAACAGAAAGCAAGATTTTCAAACCAATTATATAAGGCCTTACATATTCCTACCTTATATATTCCTATCAGACAAATGTTTCACAAACATTCTCTACAAGTGCACAGTAACTTTAGCAAACCTTTGTCATTTTGCATATATCAAGAAATTGTGAGCTGCGCCTTCGTTTCAGTTATGTTCAGTTGCAGCTCCTTGATGTTAGTATCAGTCTTAGACACTTCTACATATCCTGAAAATAAAAGGAATAAAATGTACCCCCAAAAATAGTAAGGTAAAATTCTTCGAAAAATCTGACTCAAATATGATCACAAAATGACAGTAAGCAGTGGTGTTAGCAAACACTGGTTAGGTAAAGCTTTGAAAATTAGGTAGTTTATTTAGAGTATGTTACAAAAATTTCTTAGAGTAAAACTTCTTGAGTATAGAAATGCTGGTTTTGAATATTTAAATATTTATTTTTCCAGTGTGGTTGCTTTATCTTTAAAAGCTGTCATGTGAACTAGATTTTTAAGTGGTTTGTTGGTAAATCATTCACTCAGTGAAGGCTGGCACAGAGCTTACATGGATCATTCCATACTCTTGCACTGAACTGTCTAATGAAAAGTTTTCCATCTTTTGGGTTCCATCTTTGTAACTGCAGATCAAGTTTGTTTTGCTTATATGAATAATGCATTGCAACTTCCATCTTGTGTCCTTCAGCGTATGTCAGAGCAATTTACAAGATAAAGTACAGAATCTACAAATATGCACAAGTTTAACATCATGCACAAGTTTAACATCATGCACAAGAGAAGTCAGGCAAAAGCTCCTGCTGTGTAGAAATGTATAGAGGTGTCATATCTAACATCTTAACTAGTGTGCTAGCAGAAAAATAAAGATAATGTTTTTATGTAGCCAGCAATGGCTCAGATCCTCCATGCCTATACATCTGTTTTTCCACACAATAGCAAAAAAGAAAACTTAAAAAATTCTTGCAAGCATTTCTTGGTGTGGCCTCCTCCTGATCCTATGCTTTATCTTCCCAGCCAGGGAAGATCTACCTGATCAGGAAAACTGAGCAGATGAAGCCCTCTATAGACAGACAGGAGCAGCCTCACGTTCACAAGCCCTGGTCCTCATGGGGGACTTCAGCCACCCCGGTATCTGTTGGAGGGGCAACATAGCAGGGCATAGCAATCTAAAAGGTTCTTGAAATGTGTTGACAATAGCTTCCTTCTCCTTAGAGGAGCCAATGAAGAGAGGTGTCATGCTGGACCTTGTTCTTACCAGCAAGGAGGGGCTGGTGGGGGATGTGAAATTCAAGGGCAGCCTTGGCTGCAGTAGCCATGAAATGGTGGAGTTCAAGATGCTTAAGGACAGCGAAGAGGGCACACAGCAAGGTCCCTACCCTGGTCTTCAGGAGAGCAGAGTTTGGCCTCTTCAGGGATCTGCTTGGTAGAGTCCCATGAGGTAAAGCCCTGGAGAGCTGAAGGGCCCAAGGCATCTTGTTGATATTCAAGGATCACCTCCTCCAAGCTCAGGAGTGATGCGTCCCAACAAAGAGGAAGGGCAAAAGCACCAGAAGGCTGCATGGGTGAACAAGGAGCTCCTGGACAATCTCAGACGTGGAAAGGAAGCCTACAGAGGGTGGAAGCAAGGACAAGTAGCCTGGGAGGAATACAGAGACATTGTCCAAGTCTCCAGGGATCAGGTTAGGAAAGCAAAAGCCCTGACAGAATTAAATCAGGCCAGGGACATCAGGGACAACAAGAAAAGCTTCTATAGGTATGTCAATAATAAGAGGAAGGCAAGAGGAAAATGTGGGGCCCTCTCCAGTAGGAAACAGCAAACTTGGTTACATGGGACATGAAAGCTGAGATACTCAACAACATTTTTGCCTCAGTCTTCTCTGGCAAGTGCCTTAACCATGCCACCCAAGGCACAGAAAGCAAGGACTGGGACTGGGAGAATGAAGAACTGTGCACTGTAAGAGAAGATGAGATTTGAGACTGTCTAAGTAACCTGAAGGTGCACAGGTCCATGGGACCTAATGAGATGCATCCATGGGTCCTGAGGGAAATGGCAGATGAAGTGGCTAATATCCATCATATCTGAGAAACTGTGGCAGTCCAGTGAAGTTCCCACAGACTGGAACAGGGGAAATGTAACCCCCATTTTAAAAAAGGGAGAAAAGGAAGGAAGACCTGGGGAACTATAGGCCGGCCAGTCTCACCTCTGTGCCCAGCAAGATCATTGAGCAGATCCTCCTGGAAACTATGCTAAGGCACATGGAAAATAAAGAGGTGATTGGTGACAGCCAACGTGGCTTCATGAAGGGCAAATTTGCCTGACAAATCTGGTGGTCTTCTATAACAGGGTTACAGCATTGGTGGGTAAGGGAAAAGCAACTGAAATAATCTACCTGGACTTGTGCAGAGCATGTGCCACTGTCCTGCATGGCATCCTTGTCTTTAAACTGAAGGCTTGAAAGGTGAGCCTGTGCAAACCTCATGAAGGTCAACAAGGCCAAGTGCAGGGACATGCATGGAGATCAAGGCAATCCCAAGCACAAATACAGTCTGAGAGGAGAATGGAATGAACCCTGAGGAGAAAGACTTGAGGGTGTTGGTTGGCAAGAAGCTCAACACAACTCAGCAATGTGTGCTTGCAACCCAGAAAGCCAGCCATACCCTAGGCTGCATCACCAGCAGCATGGCCAGCAGGTCAAGGGAGGGGCTTTCTGCCCCTCTGCTCTGGTGAGACCCCACATGCAGTGCTGCATCCAGCTCTGGGGCCCACACCATAAGAAGGACATGGACCTGTTGGGGGAAGTCCAGAGGAGGCCATGAAGATGATCAGAGGCTGGAGCACCTCTCCTATGAAGACAGGCTGAGAGAGCTGGGGTTGATCAGCCTGGAGAAGAGAAGGCTCTGAGGAGACCTTATAGTGGCCTTCTAGTAGCTAAAGGGGCCAAAAACAAAGCTGGAGAGGGACATTTTATGAGGGCATGTAGGGATAGGACAAGGGGAATGGCTTTACACTGAAAGAGGGGAGACTGAGATCAGGTGTAAGGAAGGAATTCTCCCCTGTGAGGGTGGTTAGCCACTGGCACAGGTTGCCTGGAGAAGCTGTGGGTGCCCCATCCCTGGCAGTGCTCAGAGACAGGCTGAATGAGGCTTGGAGCAACCTGGGCTGGTGGGAGATGTCCCTGCCCATGAGAGTGGGGGTTGGAACTAAACAGTCTACAAAGTCCCTTCCAACCCAAACCATTCTGTGATTCTTAAACCTGAAGCATCATGCCAGATCTGCAAGAATGTGTTTTGCAGTTGTTCGGAGAAGTGGTGGCACATGCTGCATGCTGCCTGAGTGAAGGTACTTTTTTGTTTGTTTCTTTTTTTTTTTTGGTCTTCTCCAGCATCTTCAGATAAGCAAAAGGGCTGTGATTTCACATGTCACCCAAGCAAGGCAGCTGTCTCCCTGTCAGCTCACCAGGATGAGATGCTGCCTGTTGAGATCCTGGACTATATAGTGCTTATTTCGGCAGGGATCACTGGAGATGGCCAGCACTCAGGGCAGGGCCACCTCCAGCAGGTTGCTCAGGGATGTGTCCATCAAGGTTTGGACATCTCCAAGAATGGAGATGCCCCAACCTGACTGGGGCTGACCCTAAGGCTGTCAGTGATGACAGCACTGGGTAAGCCAGGGTGATGCCTACCACATGTATTTAGGGTTTTTTTACAGCTAGTGAGTCCCAGGAGAGCTGGCAGCAGGGGTTCTTCTGTCCTGGCAGGAACGTGCTTATTTGGAGGTGGATATGGTGGCTACCAGGCCATTTGAAGACTGCTGCCTGACTGGGCATGAAAAACCATGGCTGTCCTCATCGAACTCTAAAGATTGGGACATAATCTGCAAGGTACCTGGAGTGATCCTTCCTCCCCTGGAGAACCCTCTGTAGTTTTATTTCTGCATCTCAAGCGTATCACAAGCCAGCTGAAGAAGTCTCACTGCAAGCACAGTCAGAAATATGGGAAACACGACTTAGAAGGAAAGACTGGAAGAAATAGGACTGTCTATCCTGGAGGAAAGAGAAAGGAGAAATGGTTAGAAACTTCTAAACCCTCCAAGCCTGTTACAAAGAAGAAGACAGCAATGAGACTTCTCTCTCTGTGGTGGGCAGGATAAAAAACATTGGATTTAGGGTCAAGGAGATTCAGGTCAAACATTAAGAAAAGCTTTCTACGGGCAAGACATGCAGTGAAACCTCTTCAACAGTAGGTCAGAGAGGACCGAGTTGTTTTGCTGCTCCCACCAGCCAGGGGAAAGCTGGACCCGTGGGTCCCCTCCAGCCTAAGCACTCTTTCCTTCTCCCAAGTAACAAGCAACAGGACAAGAGGAAACAGCCTCAAACTGCACCAGGGTGGTTTAGGTTGGGTATTCAGAATCATTTCTTCACAGAAACAGTGGTCAGGCAGTGGAACAGGCTGCCCAGGGAGGTGGTAGAGTCACCATCCCTGGGGGTATTTAACAGACATGTAGCTGTGGTGCTTAGGGATGTGGTTTAGCGGTGGCCTTGGAAGTGCTGGGTTAATGGTTGGGCTCAATGGTCTTAAAGGTCTTGTCCAATGTAAATGATTCTATGATTTGGTGTCCCCAGATGGGTAGGGCCTCTGCTGTAGGAGGAAATCAGGCCAGTCATCCTTCACCCAGGATGCCTAACACTGGCGTGTCCTAATACGGGCTCATGGAGGTGCCCACCAGATACACAGCTCCCTGGCATGGTCATGACCATGCTGGCAGAGGGCTGTGCAAAGCCATCCTGTCTCGACTCACACTGCCAGGGCAACCCTGCGTGCCATGCCTGTGGTCATAGCAGCATAGTTCTGGCTCATCCCTAACTCACTCTGGCCTGCTAGCAACTGCATCTTCACCGGCATTGACAAGAAAAGCCTTGGCCCCAACCCCCTGTCCTGCACATGTCAACATGGCAATCAGCAAGAGGCAAGGGGCTTTTCTGGTTTTGCTTGATTTCTTTAAAACAGGAGATTAATTTTTTAGTTGCTCAGCATTGTTTTAATTTTTATTGGGAATAGCCCCAAATTAATTTTATTAAATTAGGTATTAACCTGTTCTAACTGTTGCAGAAGATGCTTTAGCACTGCTCACGTTTACATTTCTAGAGCGCTATTGCTCTAATGCATTATCTGTCAAATGCCCTGTGGTGTACATGAAAAGCAAGTAAAGAGGGTGATTAGTGTTTCTTTTAAGACGTTTCTATTCTATCATCACTCCATAAAGCAAAGTGAGTAGAAGAAAGCGTACAAAAAAATTCTTTTTCTCTGCACATTTTACTGAACAGTTAATGCAATGCGGAACTCAAAACTATTTTCCAGTTCTATGAGATTTCACTTTTTATTAGCAATATGTAAGTCTACCTGTAGATAGTGCAGTGTCCTCCAAAAAAAAAAAAAAAAAAAAAAAAGCAGAAAAACAAAGAAGCCCCATTGATTGTATTCCCTTTCTATCAGCCAGCAATCTAGGTAGATAAATGCCAAGCAGGCATACCTGGAGAAGAAAAATGTTCTAACAACAGCTTGACTACCAATGTAAGTGGGTGCAGGTGTACTTCAGAAATCAGGGCAAAGAATTTTCTGCCATATGTTACACATGGGAAAAAATAAAAAAAGGAAGGAAAAAAAAAAAGAAAAAGGAACTTAGATCAGTATATTGTGAAAAATAATGTGCACATTGCTGTTATCCCATGTAGTTAAAAAAAATATTGAGGTGAATGCACATTCATAAGAAACTCATACACCTACCAGGGATTTAACTTCATATACTTGAATTTGCACATATAAATTCTCATGTATTAACATTTTGTAAACCACCTTTTGAGCATACACCTGACTCAATTAACTTGTGAAAACTCATCTGAAAAGAAAAACTGTGCCTAAGTACTTTTCATTGCTTTCCATCAATTTTGTGCTAAGATACGCACTTCTGTACCTAAAACTACACTAAAGACTGGTGCCTGACTTTACACAATTATGACAGTGCAATGTGGTTATTAAAATGCTGATTATGAAGAAGACATTTTGAATTCTGTGTACTGTGTCAGTATTTTGTATTCTTGTTTGGGAGGGAATAGGGAATTTATTCCAACAGAGTCCAAGTAGCTTGATCCATCCCAGAAACAATCCCAGACCTTTTCTCTGATTCTCAGCCCAGCTACAGGTATGAAATGCATTTGTCAGGTCACCCCCTATCATTCATCGCTAATCTTGTTTCAAACTCCTCAGGGAACATCCAGCCCTCTTTAAGGAGAAGTGGGATTATTGCTATTCACGGGCTTCAAAAGGATAAAAAAAAATGGCATGTTACAGATTGTTAGGGCTCAGAGAATAACGCTTTTCTCTCCAGAAAAGAAAGCCTTCTGGGCCAGCCTGCTCTTGCCTCAAGGCGATAAAGAGAAGTGGATGTTTGCCAGTGCATCAGCAGTGATGTTAGTATATGTGTACAGTAGGAGTATGTACAATTACATGCCAAAACACATGGCGCTGTGAAGTGCTTTCAAGTAATCTGTAAAAGGAGTGCACTCCATCCATAGTTATAATGCACAAAAGTGAATGATGCCTCACATCATGAAATAGCCATTAAACAGCACAGGGGTGAAGCTCCATTCAAGGGAGAATTTATTCTGTAACTGTCTTTGCACAAATCCTGCACAGCGGATGGCAGGATCGGGGTGCAGGACACAGTCCCTCTCAGACTCACTCAGTTCTCCAGGGCATCCACGCTCTCCCCATGGGCTGCAGCTTTCCCTCCCTCAGTCCTCTATGCCCAGCTTGATCTGGTTAATCCGCCACAGTATCAAATTATAATGCATTTACCATTAGGTGAGTGGCTTTTTGCAACAGTGAGGATTTCTTTTAACCCCCCTTCTTGAAGTTTAAAAGAGACTGCAAATATTGTAAAGGTGCATTATGCCAATAAGAACCACAGGTGCCAACAACCTCCTTAACCATAAAGGTGTGGGGGATTGTGATGGCACAGGAAAATAAAATGGGAGCATGTCAGCATATACAAAAAGAGAGCGAAAAATCTAGAGGCAAAATATTTAATTTCATTTTCTCTCTCAAGCAGATTTTTATACCACCTGTAAGAAGAATTCTGGATGTGATCACAAAATGCCACAAACAGGGCAAAACATGTATGCACATTGTAACTGCAAATTTTTTCAGTGATAGTCATTCAGCGTGGTTAAAAGTAATGAGTTCATTTGCTTATGGGTAAAGTTACTCTAATCAATGCTAACTTCAGATCACAGGACTGAAAAAGCCAGAGATACGGCCTCATTCAAGTCTCACTGAAGCCAAGGAGAACTTTTTGATCTCAGCATAGCCCCACTGCTGAAGTTTGCAGTTTCCTGTAACTTGGCAGAACAGTTCTGGAGATGAGCTGTAGACTGGACTTAGGCATGCATCACCACTCAGACCACGTATTCCTGAAAGCAATTTAGCAGAATTTGATAGGAGTGTTGCTTTATCTACCTTACTAATAGTGTGTGATATTAAGTACTATTTCTGCGACAGTACGAATGCATGGAACCTTACAGTGAATTTTCTAGTGATACCATGATACTATCAAACCTTGCTCCACAAAAATAATAGTCAAATCCCCCATATTAATACAAGCATTATTTCTAAAAGAAGTGGAAAGAATGTACTCTTTTTCAGCTCTGTTTGAAGACATCTCTCTTTCATTCTGAATGGTTTGATTCATGTATGCCAGGAGTGAAATAATAAAAATAATTTCACATCTGAGCTTTCAGAAATAAAGTTCTCTTCTCCTGCAGATGCTGCAGAGGTTGTGTTGCTACAGCACCTCTGCCGCAGAGAATTACTTCTAGGAAATAGACAAGGGGTAAATGTTATTTTGCAAACTGTATAGGCTAACTTAACTGTAAAATCACCTGCTGGAGTTTATGACTTTTTGGAGTGAAGAGAAGGACTTGGGTCAGCAGACCTCTGGAGCAACCTGCAATTCACCTAAACACCCAAAGAGGTTTCAAACTAGTTGATTTAGGCCAGGGAGCATCCGCCATGGGTGGGCTGCCAGGTGTTTCCAGAAGGCCTGAAGTTCTCCAGCCCATGGTGAAGGATGCGCTTGAGGTGAGGAGTGGTCTCAGCAGCTGATGTCCTGGCCTCAGCCAGCTGCTTTCACTGGGAGACTGAGCATGCCCACAGCTGCGCTCTTGGCTACAATCAATGCTAGGTTTTTCTCTCAATTTTAATAAGATTTTTTTCAATTTTCAGTATTATTTTCAGTAACTTTTGCTCCAGATCTGCAAAAAAATTTGCCAGAATTGCAATGGAAAACAATAAAGAAAATGGTGCTTGTATTTGGCTTGCATCTGGAAGACTATGCAAAGCAGATGATTGCAGAGAAAAAATAATTTTACTAGTATCTCCCCTAGTATTTGTCAGTTTGTCAATTAATTCCAGGTGTTCAACAAACTCTTTGGGTGGTTAAATTTCACAAGTAAATTCAGATTACTGAATCTGTAAAAACTGAAGCTAGAGATTCATTCATTGGAGGGAGAGTGTAAATATTTCAAACCTGTCTAGTATATTCTTAGGAAACATTCCTGGCATATGCAAAAAATGTTTTTTCCCACAAGCTCAGAGTAACTCAAACTCAGCAATGCTTTCCTAAGCAGTAGTTCCTGCAATATTCCCCTCTTGCCATGTTTCACTCACCACATGAATGCTGTGTTAGACTTTGATGCCCTTTAGAAGTGACTTTTGAGGAGCCTTTAAGCCATCAAGGTATAGGTGGTCTTCCAGATAACCTTCACATGAGGATGAAAGAGGTCTGCTCCTGCAGCCCCTTGCTACTTGTACATGGTTCTTCTTCAGGGTTAATTACCAGGTTGCATAATGATTAATTTGGCTATGAAAAGTCAAAGCTAGGAACTGTTGTTTTAAAGGGGGGGTGGGGGATGGAGGGTGGGCTCTAAATCACAGAAAAATGTTTGCACAGTCTGAAGCAAAGAGGGCAGCATGTGGACACCCAAACCACTGTTAAGGGAAGAGGTATTTTGTTCATGTCACATAAACTGACAGAAAGGCAGAGAAACCGTTCTGATGAGTTCGTGGGTGATGGGTTGTGAATGGAGTTCACCCAAAATGGAGGGTGGGCAATTGGTCTGGAGCTCTGTATGTCCATATCCCCATGTAAAATCTCTTCTACATCTGTCTGGCAGGGGAAAAGGCATTTTGGCATCTGAGAAGTAAGTTGGTGATACTTGTCCCCTCTAAAGGAGAACAATGTGGAGATTTAAGATGAAATGCTGGAACTGGGTGACCCAAGGGCTTCTTTCTCCTCCTTCTCCTCCCATCATCTGTCCTGTACCCCAAAGCTGTTGTTTACATATTTGGCAGAGAAGTTGGCTCATTATCAGAATAAGGAGACATTGAAATCCTCCATGCACCTAGTGGCAACAACAACAGAAACAGAATAAATAGCAAAACAATTTGTTTGCCAGATGCAGACATCATGAAAGAATTCAAGTGAATAATCTGTTTTGAAATCTGGATGTTGGTAAAACAGGTTATTGGAACAACAAGTTCTCATTGTGCGCACATACTTAATAATAACCTAGCCTCTTATATCACATACTTGTTTCTGCATGACACCAGAACTGTTCCCAGAAATGTTCTGTTTTCCAGAAGTAAGTTCTGTGTTTACTGTTATGCAACTACAATGTGGCGGCTGAGAAAGATGTCCTTAGGAATGTCTATTTTTCAGACAAGGGAATAGTTTCTGCGGTGTAAAATAAAATCTAAGTCCACATTTTAACAACAAAAGATAAAAATTACATGTATTCTGTAATGCTACAAACTGCAGTCATTATTCCTAAGAAAAAGCTACTTGGCCTTACAGATTTACTAGAGCAGTGTGAGGTGGTTCATTTCTGAGTGTGTCCAAGGGGACCCAAAGGTCTATCACTAGACAGGGGTCGTAAAGTTAGGGTCTTTCTATTTTGTGTTTACTAGTTTCGGATGTCTTCATTACCAAGTGTTCTCAACAGAATGTGGGACTGGATCAGTCTCTGCCACTGGGGGCTACTGAATCTTACGCAATGCCAGTGTTCAATTTTGCATATTTAAGTTGCTAAATGACCTCTCTTATCTTTATACTGTTTTCTAGCTCAACTTCACCTACTCAGCTTCTGTGCATCTCTTAGAAATACCCAAAGATTTGCACAGATATTTCACAGATAAAAATCTTAAACCCACCTTTCCATAACTTTCCCTGATGTATGATCAAAGTTTAAATTATCTTACACGTGTGATTACATTTTTCAGGAGCTCCGCCAAATGCAGTTGTGATGAACATACAGGTGAGTGTACCCAAGTCAACTCTAATGTTGACAGCATAGGAAATAGCAGCAATGAAAGCAGTGCAGAAATAGCTGGCCTGCACATCCCAGGCTGACACGTTGCTTGTTGCTCCACATTGATAACAACATTCTTCTGCATTTCACTGCTGGAATTTCATCACCATTTGCCATGCAAACACAGCTTAAGACAGTTCTGTGAGTGAGGCTGTTTCCTATGACACTTAACAAAGCACTTGCATTAAAACTTTATGGGAATCTAGGAAAGCATTGTGTGGGCCAAAGCTGGATCATCTTTGCACTTGCTGAAGCTTTCTCTGTGCTAGAACAGTAAACCTCATTACTTAGTAGCTGTAAAGATAAAGAGTTATCCTTCCACTCAAAAAGAAGTGAAAAGCAAAAAAAATATTTTTTCTGTCTAAAACACATGGTTCCTTTGACCTTGGCAAGATTAGTCCAAGTAGCTAGCTAAAGTGGGATGTAAGAGGTTGCCAGTGGCACTGAGATGAAAGTCGCTTCTGTCTTGCTATTTTGATACTTTGCATCAACTTGAATAATGTACAAATATACTTGTTCATAATTTCTTATTTCATCCTTAATCCTGCTAAGGCACAAGGAACTAAAATGTTGCTTGTTTTGACTAACTTAGTTCACTTTTAAGCCACTTCAACTTTTACAACTTCAAGACATACAGTCTTTCTTTCCAGTGCTAGCCATTTCAAATTAGAGTGCTGAAGATGTTTTTTAACAAGCCCATCCGTTTGAGTAACAGCATACCCATGTCACAAGCACCAAGTCTGTTACTGAACTGTGTTTCTGCATGGTCATGTCAGGAGATCCAAGACCTCCTTGCCCTGTTTAGGGAAGGAGCATATTCCATTTCCTCACATCACTTTTGAGAGTAGGGAACAACCAGGTGACACAAAGACTTCCAGAAGAGATCACCTCCTCTGATGGGGCAGCTAAGCACCTAGCATCAAGTCAGGCCTCTGCGACAAGAAACGCTTCTGTTGGATGTCATCTCTTCTGTGTGTAGCTCCTGGTAGCTACACACATTTAATAATATATTCCAGTGACTTTTGGGAAGAGGAGACGGAGCATACACCTTTCCTGCTAGCATCAGGGAACCCTGGCTTCCTGGTATGTCCATGCTAGAATGAAAAGACAAGGGGCAAGGTGCCAGGGCCAGGTCCTTCACAGCCACAGGGACACCAAGCCTTGGTTCTTCCCTGTCTTTCAAATGAGAGGAGATATTACACATGAGGGGAAAGCCCTGAGGCAACTACACAGGCCAACACAAGGCAATGGGATTGATCACCAGAAACGGTGCAGTTCGTCAAAGCCCATACTGAACTTACAGAGTCATAGCTTGTTTCGAACAGAGTAACGTCCCTTCCAAAGCAGATTAACTTCAACAAGGCAAGGAGAAGTGTGGGAGAGCAGGTCATTTGTGTGCTGATGATGCAAGATGGATTACGTCTAAAACCATTAAGATAAGGTTGAAGGTATTGTCCTGTGCAGATGAGGTTTCATGGCTGGTTTAGGAGGAGGTTGCTGCATTTACTGATTTGTTTTGTACCTGTGTGTTATCAAGTCTAAATACATGACAAGGCAGGGCCACAACTAGCTGCTGCCTGAAATCCACATGGAAATTTCCGTGTTTCAGTATGATAAACAAGCAGCTGGGTCCAGTTCCAATTATTATTATATTTTTTAAGTGGGTTTAAAATGAGATGTTTATCATCAGATGTGCATTGAGAAGAAGGCCTCCTACATTTTGCAGCTGAATGAAGAGACAGGTTTCTCGGTAAAAATCAGGGCTGAGAATTTTCAGTGGCAAACCCTGAATGCCTGAAGATCATTGCTCTGCTTGCCTGGTTGCGCTGTAGACACCAGTCTGCCTCCAAGTTTGAGAGGAGTTGATTTCATCAACACAGATGTCAGCAGGAATCCTTGGAAACTCAAAATCTGTGCTGATGATGGACGGACTAAAAATTTGCTGTGGATTGGGTTTTCCAGGGTTGTGGTGCGAGAAGGTAGAATAACGAGGAAAGTAGGAGAGCAGGCACTTGACTTTTTAATGGTGTCCTCTCTGCCAGATGTAAATACAGGAATGCAAAAAATCTTCTGTTTGCTTTTCTTTTAATTTGAAAGAAGTGCAGATGAAAGCCAGAGACAAACAGATCTGGTACCATTAGCCATTATTCTTCTAAAACTTTGAATTGTTCAGGAAAGTGCTGCAATCTCACCTCATACATTCATTGGTCATAGGATTTAATGAAATAATTTGGGCAAAATTTTTTCTGTTTCTGGGCTGCTGTTATTTTAAGCATTTTCCGCTTCTTCAGTGTAGGCTATTCAATATACTGTGTTGCTTCTGCTGTATTATTTAATAACTGACATAGTTTAAGCAAGAAAACAGGACACTGCTGTTTTCCCATCTGCATCACCATGACTGTTAATTCACACTATATATATGTGCTTCACCCTCTGAGAATTTTACTTAACTTTCCTAAGAAACTTGAGAATTAAGCTGGTGGGAATTTTTCATCCCATAAGGAAGTGCAGATTCTTCAAAAAAAAAATATGCAGAAATACAACAACTTCAGCAAGACCTGTTCTGGGAGAGGTTATTCAATAATAGGAAGAACATCTGGGGAGGCAAGGGAGAGAAAAAGGGCTCCCTGAAGTTACCAGTAACTTCTTAAAGGGGCATTCACGTGTGCTGTAGGGAGACCAGGTCTGAGTGGCTGCTGTCTTACATTAAGAGGAAATTTTCTTTGTGATTCCAGGTAAGGTAGAGACACCAAACACTTTACAAGATGTTAAGTGTGTGTTTGCCATCTTCTGGGTGTCCAAACAGACATAAATAATAAGCATCTTTCCTAGACTTTTCTGTTATCCTCTGAAGGATGACCTCCAAAAATTTAAGCATGAGAGTCAAGTAAAAACCCCATGTACTAGAAAAATATGCAGTGAAAGTTTCTATCATAATACAATGCATCTTTGTCATGCTCCTGAAAAAATTGGCAATGGGATTTACCTAATAGTACAATAAAAATCAACCAGGTTGCCTAGAAGATAAACACTATGTGCGTATAATGCCATACACATTACTAACAGACTGGAGGTATTTCTTTTTGCACAAATGCTTTATGGTATCAACCTCATTTTCAAACACTTGCGTTTTAAAGTAAATTCTAAAAATCATGTCTATTGAGCTACGTATCTGTATTTCAAACTAGATGTAAAGTCTTACCTGTGACAGCATCCATCAGCTCCTGTTGCTTTTATAAACCTTTTTTGTCATTCCTGAGGAGCATGTGAGAACATGTCTTTTATGTGAGCACTAGCTACGTTCAACACATAAACTTAACTACAGCCACTGACTTCTCCCTGTTTAAAAGAAAACTGGGGGTTCTCATGAGGAAAAGTAATTACCACTGACATGAAGGGGCACACCATTTAGAAAGAAGCTCACAGTCATTTGATGAAAAAATTCCCCAAATATGGAACAATTTCAACAAAACAAATAGGAATATATTTCTACTCTTACCGACCAAACAAACCAGATACGCTATATATATATATGTGTGTGTGTGTGTGTGTGTATATATATATATGTAAATAAACCCCCTGATTTTTTTTTCTTATATTTTACTTTAGCTGAACATACTTTTTTCCAGAAACTAGGAAACTAAGAAACTACAATGTGCAATGCAGCAATGCAGTCCCTATTTTAACACAGTGTTCAGATCTAAAGTGAAAAAAAAAAAAAAAAGAAGAAGAAGAAACAACACAGAAGGGTGTAGAATTCAGTCAGAAGCTGTCTTTTGATAACAAACACCCATCTATACTGTGCACATGTAGGAGTTTACAAGTCAAGAGACATGAGCTGAGGATCTTCTTTGCATCCAGTCTTTTTGTGCTGCATTTCAAGAGCAGTCCTGAGTCTGCCTCTGAATCCATTCAATGCATCTTTTGTCAAGCGCATAGAGTTTGTTGGAGATGTGCTGAAAACATGATCATTGTGGTTTTTTCCCCAACAGATTTTCATGCCTGCTGCCAGAAAATAATTTCTCCCTCTCTGTAAAGATTTCTTTGTCTTCCTCTGAAGATCAGCAGTTTGTCCTCAAGAGAAGGTGTTTTGATGATCCCAGTTAGTACATGTCACCAAGTGACCAGGGCCGTTTGGTAACCAGCAGTCACCATCCGAACTGAGCATCTGCTCCCTGGATCTGGTAAGGGGGCAGATCAGACCTACTGATGTGGAATGTCCCTTTGGTCTCTGTCCTTGTTGCAGGCTGGGGACACAGCAGGCTGTGTCACATCAAAGAACATGACTTGTACTCACCAGGTTGGCTTCACCAGATTTTAACTGCTGTTTTGTCAAAAGGCAAGAAAACTTGGCTAATTTTACACCACTCTTAACCTTTTCCTATTAGGAGCATGCTTTGCAGTTATAATGCTTATCAAGCAAAACCAGAGCTGTCACAGCAACATAACCATTTATTTTACTTGACCCAATAAAAAATTTCCATTAGTTTTGTTTATATGTACCCTGGCTATCCTGTCAACCTAGTAAAAAACATCCCACCTTGATGAGCAGAGGTACACCTTTTGACACATGTAGAGCAAAAGCATTATTGGAGATAGACTAAAGAAAGGTAGAAGTGCATGCAGAGTTAAATAAAGACAACTGGGATGAGATTGTGGAGGCTCATGAATGGGCTTTTGACTTCTTTGCCTATCCCATTCATTGCTCCTGAGCAACTTAGTGATGATAAGTGAGTTATTGTTGCCTCATTTAGGCCACAAGTTGTGATCTTTCCAAGGCCAATTGTAGGGACAACCATTGTTCCCCTAGATGAAAACAAGGATGTAGTATATCCTATTGACCAAGAACTGGGGTCAAGTTGTATTTCTCCTGTTTCTTGTAATCTTATTTCATATAGCATTTTTTGTCATGCTGGAGAAGTACACAAGGAGTTTTGCATTACTTGTTGCTACTCGTAGACATTATTTTGTGGAACCTTAACTGACCTGCTGCCAGTAGAGAAGAGTACTTTCTAAAATAGTAAAATTGCACCTCGTGTTGGACAGGTAGTGCTCACAGCAAGATATCATATTGTAGACCCCTGATGCTTGTGCCTTTGGGTAACATCATGCCATCTGCAAGAAGGGTTGGTTAAAGACACTTGGCAAGTCTCTGTGACCCTCTGTCTGTGCATTCATGACTTCCTGTGAAGGAGACATGACACCTGCCCACTCCCAAAGTGAGATCTGTTGTTCAGCCATCTGAGAAAAAAACCCCATACCTCCTTACAGAAGTCCAGTGAAGTGAATGGGGAAGTTGACAGCATCCAGCTGATCACTGAACCTCCTGGTCTAGTCCAGAGACCCAATGTGGTGGCCCTGCATGTCCTTCACTTGGCTGCTGAGTCCATGATATGTGAATTTCTGGTGCACTGGCTCAACTGTTCTGAACAGTGTACTTGATCTGACTTATTCTCAGCCAGTGGAGATAGGGAAATTGCTCTAAGTATCTCCTGCTACAAGGTACCACTCTAAAAAAAACCCCAAAAATCATGTGATCAGATGATGAATGGACATGTGTGACCATTGCCTTAGCCACCTACATGACCTACATGAAGTATCTGAACTTGGAGGCTAGACACCTGTAGACTCTCTGTAAAGGGATTCAAAAGAGTTCATTTGGAAGGCTGCCTTTCCCTGCTTACCAACTGCAGAGCAGATATCTCAACCTGAAGCAGAGTGTCTGAAGTTAGGACATGTAGACATGTAACATCTCTCCCAGTGTTCCCATCACTCCTATCTATATGGAGCACAAGTTATGCTTAACATAGCATTAGTCCATGTGACTCCTTCCAACCTATTTCAAACATTGCCCCATTTCTGAGGAAGATGGGTACCAAGGGATTTGGACAAGGTGATGGACCTGGAGCTCCCCACGACTGACTTCCGTATGGCATGTTCATATAGAACTTGCAGAAGTGCAGGCAGAAGATGCTGGAAGGCAGGAAGGGATTTCTGCCTTTGCCCTTCCTTGCTCTTCTTTCCCAGCCTGAGCTGTGAGTCAGACACTGAGATCAGAGGCACTGCCATTCCAGCCAGCTGAGTGACGATCCCCTTCATTACCCACCCTGTGCATCCATCGAGCTCATTCCATTGGGCGCAGCCCTGACACACAGCCCAGCTGAGTCTGCCTCAGCTCATCTGCTCCTGCACCCCATCAGTGAATTAGACAATGATTCCCTTCACCTGCCTTTGTGTATCTATTACATCACCTGAAAAATGAAGGAACCTTGGCTTGTGTTTATATAAGTAACAGAGAATAAGAAATTTCCTCCCTTCACTCACATACCCAAACGTTTTTCTTCAGACATATTTCAAAGTGCCTGAGGTGTGATTATATCATGGTTAAGCAAGGCATTTCTAAAGCGCATGTAATTTGCTTGTATATAGGTACACGTGTGCAGGAAGGTAGGAGTGGCACTGATTAGTAAAGTTCATCTGTCGAGAAGGGGTCTATTTTGCACCGATCTTTTATCTGCATGAATTTCTGCATAGGGACCAGAAAGTACCCCCCTCCTGTGATAATGATACTCTTGTCTCCCATGAAGTCTTCTGTCAGAAGTATGCTCCACTGACTGCATACTATGCTTAGGCAAAATGTTTTACATTGTTAGCACATCATATGAAATAATTGTCAGTAAGTAATGGGCAAACTGCGCACACAGCAAAATACCTGCATGACACACTGTGTTTTACTGACAGCTTCTGAGTATTCTTTTGTGGGATGATGGAGTCTGCATGTATGTTATACAAATGTGAGATAAATCATAATCGGTAAGGTGATACAATTTTACTTAAGCTACACTTGAAAGTAAACTGCTGGTACCTTCATCTGTCTAGAGAACGTTCTCAACCTCAGTTCATTAAGAAATTGCTTAATCTCTTAAGCCCCAGGTCTTCTGTAACATCCATTGGAAATGCACTCACTGTTTGCAACAATAGGTGAGAATGGAGAGAAAGATCTGAGCCTGATTCTCTGCCACCGTTCCCCAGGGTCGCCTGTCTTCTCTGGGCTTGCTTTTTGCATAGTGCTGTTTCAGGAAGGCACATGGCTAAAGACACTAATAAAGCTAAGCCATCAGCTGAAGGTAAGCCATTGCCAGCCTTTGAGAGTATCTAAGAAGACCTATGCCAGCCGACGCTCTGCTCCATAGGAAGTGCTATTGCTCCCTCTATCCCCAGTAAAAAGCTATTTACTATGAAAACGTCAATGCTTTATGGACAGCACAGAAACCACTGCCTTTCATGTTAGCAGTGGTGGCTTCCCATCACTCTGAGCCTGTTTTAATATTGCCTTTTTTGCATAGCCTGAATTAATTTAAAAGACTGTAATCAGCCTTACTACTAGGTATCTTTTTATAAGTAGTTACCGGTTACTTAAAGAATATTAGCAAAGTCTGAACGTATGCATGATTTTGCTGAAAACATTACATTGCAATGCTTCCACATCCAAGTCAGCCTTTTGAGACCTAGGCACTGGAGTCAAATTAAATAACCACTCCTCAGGGTACTAAATAAATTGAAAAAAAAAAAACCAAACAACACCACCACAACATCAGAAGTCAGCAAGGAGAAGAGGTTAGGATCTTGGCAGTCTGCCATCACTGCAGGACTAAGGCTATGGCAATGATATTACAGCCATAAGGGATGTTAGTGGATCCTTGCCCTTCTATCAAGAACATGACATTACTGTCCAACGGTAAAATCTGTGCCAGCACGTTTACTTCCATGCCACTACTAAAAATTTTTTTTACAATAAGCCTTTCACTGAGATCCCCTAAAAGACAGAGAAAATGGAAGAAAAAAACCTTGATCAAAGGAAGAGGTTAAAAATATTTACAATAGAGTATGTTGGAAGTGCCACAAGCACTTGATTTTTTTTCTTTTTTTCTGTGGTTTGCATTTGAGAGGGAAATTAACAAAAGGCCTGTTGAGAAGTATGACATTAAGAGGACTCATATATCCTGATAAATACACTGCAAACCTGCGATAATCACTGCCACTTCATCTCCCATGCACTGAGGAACTCCTGCACCTCCCAACACAGCACAGTTGCTGGGTGCTCCAGACCCCTCTCCAGTTGAGCAGCAGCACAGCGCATTCCTGTATTCCCTCTGGTGGGCACAAAACCGCTGCACTGGGCGACCTGCAATATGTCCTTAGGGAATGTCAGCTATACATTTGGCAGGTTTCTACATATTCACAGACAAAACCAGTGCTATCCTTAAATTAAGAAGGTAATACTCATACACACTGATGTTTATACACATACATACTCTATATATTCTATTATCTACCATGAATGGGTTATTACAATGAATCTGCTAATGATATTGATTTGTTCCTGTTCAGGTGATGCTATGCTTTCTTCAGTGATTGCTGCTGCAGGTTTTGTCCTGGCAAAGATTCACAAAGGCTCCCGGTTGCTGCTGCTTGCAAATGCCAGCCACCGGCAGCCGTCCTGTACAGTGCAGACAGCGTGGCAAGTGTCACAGTGAGCCCCTGCAGGCTCTGGCCACTACTACCTTAGGATCATGGGTTTCAGCCTTTTTCAGTCTGAAGATCCTTAAAAATCTTCTGCTGGTGCTATGGAACCTTGCACAGCAAGTTAAATCTACTGGTGACAGCCTTTCTTACTTAGTTGTATTTCATAAATCCATTAAAAGTAGTCCATCGGTCCCAGGAGACTGCTGACCAGGCACTGAACAAGTCCTGCTTTAGGAAAAAAGTTAACTTCTGCAAATTCTCTGTTTTATTATGTTTGCAGAATGCCATTTGGTACATGGTGGCTGGCTCAGAAAGTAATGGATGACTTTTCTCATGTGCTCCTTCCTGATTCCCAGGGATGCGCGTGGTCCACCTAAGATGGGACAGCCAAACACTCCGCCACTTCTTCCCAACTCACACTTCAGTCCCTCTGGTGATACACTGTCTTCAGTGAGACCACCTGCAGGACAGGACAGAGGCAAGCAGAGACTCAGATTTCTCTGCAGAGGTGTAGGAGCCCGTATAGATGCCAGGTGGGAGCAGTTCCTTTTGCTGTGCTCTCCTTCTTGGGTCCTAGGATGCTGTTGAAGGCAGCTGCCCCACTGCAAGGCCAACCTCAGTCCTCCTGTTCATGTTCGGTGTCTTCTGGATCTTAGGTTGCTTCATGCAACCCATAAACATAGACCTATGCTCCCTGAACTCTGCAGATTGTTTTCCCCAGGAAATCTTTTTTTTTGTCCCCAACTGCTCTGAAATGCCACCACTGTGCCACGGAGGTGAAGTGCAGCTGTTCTGAGCAAACTCTCTGATGCCAGACATTCCCTGCACTGTCAGCTGAGAAAAGCAGATGCATGCACAGGCCAAGCCAGGTGTGTCGTGGAAAGGAGCCTACTCCTGCCTGGTCCATAGGGAAACCTTTTGTGTCCTGCTGGGCAGTCCAATGTAAAAAAATCCCATCAGCAGCTCCAGCTGCTGTGGGCTCCTGTAAGGCTGAGGTATGCAACAGGAAGCATCACCAAATGTTTTCCCATCTTTAAGGTGTAAGCTGTCTCTGACATTTGAAAAACCTGGCTCCTCTGCTTTACTAGCCCCAAACACAAGGAGGATTGTATTACGGGTGTTCAGCTCCAAGGTGCGAAACACACTGCTCCCCGCTGACAGCTGGTTTGCATCCTCTGTCCTCCCAAAACAATGTTTTGACCCAGTTTAATCCGATCACCAAAGACGTAACCTCTTGTCTTCCTTGTCCAGAATGCCTGGATGCTTCATCCACCCCACCCACCCACCCCCCTCCTTTGCAGAGGTGTCTGGATCAGAGAAGAAATGTAATTCAATTTGTCCTGCTTCTTGTCTCCTCCACTTGCACAGACACAAATACTTGAAAGCCAGCCAAGACTGTTCCCAAAGGTTAGAAACTGTGGATCTGGAATATAACACAGTGCTAATGCAGAGTGAAAGCAAGGTGTTATTTTCTGAACGGGATGTCTCTTGCGTCAAGCAGTCAAGAGATTAAATAAGAATTGTGTTCATTTTTCAGTTTTAGAGTTGGGTGGATATGCGTTGTACTGGAACTGTTTGAGTTCCAAATGTGTATACTCATTCGTTTCCTTGCAGCCCTCCCTATCATAAATTTAAGAGACAGACTTCATTTCATGCTTGTGAGAATTTGTTGGGATCTTAAGAACCGCAAAGACAATAAAAGATGAGCCAAAACCAGCTCCCAATCAGCCCCCAAAACAGAAAAGCAGAACAGTTTGTGTTTCATGCACTGTTTAATTATCACCTCAAATCAGCCCAAGAGAAAAAATTCTGTCCCTCTGAAGAATTTTAGTGTCTTTTTAGAAAGGGTTTCAAATCCTGGTATGGTGCTTATTTAGTTTATTTCAGGCATGTACAGGAGAGCTTTTGTGTTTCAGAAATAATGCAAAAGTTAATTCAGTTAATTTGTTAAACATGAGCTTTCTCAACGCTTACAGTTTAACTTTAGGCCCTTATTGGAACTGAACAACGAAGCATCACAGCTTCCCCAATTCCTCTGTTTCCCTGCTTTCCTGCACTAAGGGTCAAATGTTGACTTTGCCCTCATATGTGGTGGGAAAGTATGGTTTGGTCCAACAACAGGAACTTCTCTCCAGCTCCTTTAGCACATCTCATCTGCACTACATTTAGAGGACTTGAGACTCAGCCCACAGTAAATGAAAGGATGCTGGGAGGGCAACTCTGAGTACATTAATTAAGTTCCAGGCAGCTTTAATTAATATTCCCTTAAACGTTTCTGTCAGGTAACAAAACTGTCTTGTTCTCTTACGAAAAATCTTTGCTGCATTCAGAAGGAAACGTTATTGCAATTCCAGTTCTCTGCATATAGGACAGCACAGAAAAGTAACAGAAAAATGAAACACTGCCAGTACCAAATCTTATGAAACAAAACAGATGTAAAACTTCAGGGGACCATAAAGATTTGCTAGATGCTTACATCTATCATAGGCCAAGATAGGCTGAAAACAAGATTTCATCACTACAGTATGACAAATGTTTTTTTCTGAGGATCTCTTCTCATCTCCATACTTGCTGTTCAAGCACACGCACATGGTTCACTTGGAGGCAGAGAACAGAGTGCTACTAACAGAAAGTCGGTCCCTGCTGTGACACAGCTTTGCAAATATTTTCACTGAAATAGTCAAAATGTAAGCCATGGTTATTTAGAACATAGTTTAGTATCAAAAGATACTTTAACAGAGATGTTAAGGTATCATGGATCCGAGAACTTTCTGCTTTGTTTAACTGATTTTGTACTTGCTTACAGTGTTGAAAACCCAGTACACCCTGATTTAATGATAAGGAAAGGATGACTATTTAGTGGTCAGTCAGAGAGAATCCATCCAGGACATTTTCAGGAAAATCTGGGGCATGCAGCGTGCACTTTTCTGCCTTCCAGTTGTGCTGGCCGTTGGCAGAGAGACCGGCAGCCCCCACACCTCTTGTGGGTACCATGGCCAAGAGGTGGGAACAACACAGAACATCACTCAGTTTCTAAAAATGTTTACAACTAGGATTTGCAGAGCATAATCTGGGTGAAGAGTCTTGTACAGTCCATAAAAAAATGCACAGGAGAGTGAAAAAAGGAAATAATGGCTGTGAGGTACAATTTGTGAGTTTGTGTTATTGAATGCTGGGTGGGTAACCATGTTTATCAAGCCTGAAAGACTCACACAGCCACACTAGCACAGTTGCCCACTACCTAGACAGGGAACAGATGCAATACAGCATGACCAGCTCCACGTCACCACCCCAGAACTCCATGTGGCTTGCTAAAGTCACCTTAGCCCAGTAGTTAATCGCTTCCACTTTTTCCTCGCTGCAGGTCAAGAAAAATGGATGTCCTTATGTCTGCACTTTGCAGGTGAAGAATAAAAACCACTGTGTTTAACAGCAGACCTAAAAGTGACTGCGGGGACAGCAGCCCATGGCACTCATGGCTGCATCATGGACACCTTGTCCAGGGCTACATGGAGGTGTGGTAAAAGGCCTGCAGTCCTGGGGCAAGGAGGGTCCCATCAATTCGTAAGGTACTGCCAGCTACACCTGGAGCCTAATTTCACTGTCCACAGACAGGGAATTTGGTCTGAAGGGACCCTATCCATCCCTGTTCAAAAATGTGGCACTGTCATTCTCCTGTGGTCTAAATAACGTACCTGTACTTGTGAAGATGTCTTCTGTGGAGCAAGGACTTGGGTCACCCAGTCTGCAGCTCACAACCCCCAGCACCATCTTTCCTCTTTTGCTTTTAATAGAAATTGTGAAGCAAACACTTATAAAACCACAGACAGTGTGTGGGAAAAGTGATTTTGCAGAAGGTCCTCAGAGAAGGTGTACAGCTGTACAACATCTCCTCCAGCACCATGCCGGCTGGTGAACTGTAGCATAGTTTTCACAAGGAGCAGATAGGCAGAGCCTAGGCAGAACAAGCCCTTAGCACAGCCAGTTTTGATGCAGACCTGCCTGGCTGAACCCCCAGCCCCAGCTTCTGACAACGATGAGCTGCAATTTACAACTCCAAATTTAACCAGAAACCCAGGGATGCTGAACCGCTGGTGTTCAGGAGCTGCACATCTGTGCAGCACAAGCTGAAGCCATGAATACGTCTGATGCAGGCTCAGCCGCATGTCCAGAGTATGAGGCTCCCACATCCCTGGGCAGGGACTCCCCCACCTCACCTCACTCCCCTCCACTTGTTGTTTTGACAAGCAAGTCACTGTGGAGCACAGACGAGTGGGATAGCCCACATGCCCAGAGCTGCTGCTCTTTTGGGGAAGGAAGAGATTCAGCTGTGCTCAAAACATACTTTATTAATCCCTCAGGAGGCTTCTAGGATTACAAATGATGACTAATATGACTTAGAACCTTTACAGTCTCAGAAGCATTGTTTTATGAATGAGAATTAAAATTAGATACTTTGTTATTTCCTCTGAATGATGACACACTTTTTTTTCTTTTTCTTATTTTTCCCCCCATTAATCATGCCTTTGGTGGTTTGGGTTTTTTTGTTGTTTTTGAATGTTGTTGTTGTGGGTTTAGTGAGTCAGGCAGCTCTGTATTTGCAGTATTTTCAGGTGCTGGAGGTTAAGTCTCATGTCACCAGCTTCACTTCCAAACATTCTTTTTTTTTTTTTTTTTGTCCTACTCAAATGAAGTGCTGAGGAGGTGCATAATCAAGTGTTAGCTGCATAATTTACTCTGAGAGATCAGTTAAACTCATTAAAGAATGAAAATTTCTACAGATTTCTGCCTGAGAGGGAAGAAACACCAAGTAATTGCCAAGCCCTGCCTATATTTCACCTGAGCTGTCTACCACTCTGGTGTAAGATTTATTCCTTTAATTTCTACATAAAACCTGGAGGCGGCTTTACCTGTCTCCAGCTCACAGCTCTTTGAGCAAGCTTTTTCCACCAGCATTTGGCAGCAGTGGTAAGGAGGATTATAACATAAAAAAAAAAATAATAAAAAATTGGAGACAGCAGAGGTTTCTTCCGTCGCTGGCAGACACCGCCTTGGACCGTTCACATCCTCTGGATGCTCTCCGAGGTTATTATGCAGCATCCCAACTGCCACACAGCCTCAGAGCCATGATGGGCAGATGCTTGGGAACCACTTCTGGCTCCCAGCCCAAAGGCATTCCACTGTCTCTACATGTCATAGAATTACAGAATCATAGAAGCGTTTAGGTTGGAAAAAACCTTTAAGAACAAGTCATCGAGTCCAACCATTAACCCAGTGCTGCCATGCCCACCACTAAACCATGTCCCTTTAAGCTTTTACCTTCCTGGCATATAACCATGTATATTTAGAGAAAGCAAGCAGACATCCTCCCAGTCTGCCTTTTTCTAGGCAGAACATGTAAACTCTCCTGGCTTCCCCTTCGCAAAAGCCATTAATTTCCATTAAAATACAAACTGTCTATAGCATCAATGACAAGAATTCATGGGGAAAAACACACCCGATAGTATACACAAATCATCTAATTGGGTTAAGGGGAAAAAATGAAGCAATGTCTCCTCACCGTTTCATTCTGAAAAGAACAGCAAAAACTTTCTCTGCAAACTGGCGGTAACACAATGTACTGCCTCTTTTTATGGCTGGAAACTTGCTGATTTATTTCATTTTTACAATGAAAACTCAGTAGAGGTGCTACCCCTCAGCAGGTTCAAAGGTCCAGATCAGATAAATCTACCAATGGAGATGCTTATCAATAACATGTCCAAATTTAGCATCACCACTTAGATAAAAATAAACAGCAGTTTAAAAAAACCTGTGAGAACAAGTTCTTCAACAAATTTCCAGCAGCTGCCTGTTCCAGACAAGTCAGGATGCCCATGAAGTAAAGCGTATTTTAGCAATGATTTGACAGGGCTGGTGGTCAAAACTACTAGCTTGAATCTGTCACAGCACCACGCACTCACTCCCAGTGCATGGACCTGGGCAAAACCCACGCTGCCCTCATGTCTTTTAATGTGTTGACTGAGGAACATGAAGAAGATACTGCTGGAGACACACAGGTCTGGCAAGGTCAGACCCCCAGCACAGCCTCACAGTGGGGGGGCTCACTGTGGGATGCACAGCTGTGATTGTCAAGGTGCAGTCTGAGAGGAACTCCCCAAAACAATCTCTTCAGTTGTTATTCCCAGCCAGATGTGCAAAATGCTAGTGTTACCCTGACATCAAATTCTCTAAAGCTCAGAAAGGTAGGAATAAAAATAAAGCCCAGGAGCAACAACCATGCCAACAGGCAGGGATGCCCTGCAGAGCCGGTCTCTGATGGGATCACGGTACCCTCCGATGAACAGGTCTGACCCTCAGTGCTGTCGGAGGGGTGAAATGCATGCCGGGAAAAAGCAAAACCTGCAGAGTATTTTGCCAGACACCTGCACACAGACCTGCTCCTTTCAGAGAGCATCCTGCTGAAAGACATTTCCCTTCTGCAGGGATGCGAGCCAGCACTGGCGCCGGTGAGATCAGCCCAACAGCACAGGCAGGCGTGGGGAGCGTGGGGAAGGACCGAGCTGGTGAGCGTGTGGCTACGGCAGTCGCCTCATCAGAAAGCATCCCCAGGTGCCTGTTCTTGGACAGCTATTTAAAGCAGAACATGGGGGTTTTTTTCCCCCATGGGAAAGAAAAGTCTACAACAAAGAATAACCATCGATAACCGAAATACAATCGGAATATGAAATACAATCAAAACACAAAACCTGCTAAAGACCTAGACTTGACTTTAAAAAATCCATTGAGAAAATGGGTAAAACATGCAGCTGCAGCCTAAGTCATGCTCTGACAGCTTTTGCTCTGCATAACTACTGGTGTGCACAGTGTTGTAGTTCATGAAGCAGAGGTCAGGAATACATTGCGCTAGGGGCTGTACCTGCCCATGTGCCCTTGCCTTAAACCACTCATTACTTTAATCAGCAGAACAGCACCCGTAAAATACATGAGATCAAGATGTTTGTTCAGGCTTAGGGCTGGAGTCAAGCATGGAGAGGCATGCCAGTTTGCTGCATCCAAACTGGTGCTCGAGCTACCCAGTCTGCTCTCATGTCTCCTCCCTTGCATGATGTGAGGACAGGAGGGCTCTTTCCACGGAGTGCAATGCAGGTGCCTGCAGCTCTGCAAATCTTCTGTTGGCTGATCACAGCAGATCACAGTCTTTAGAAATGCTGCTGATTATAAATGCATACTCGGATATAAGCAGTGGAGAAAAACGATACCAAATGCCCCTCTCTGCCACTGGAAGCAAAGCATGTGTAACCTGTCTAAAGCAGAGGTAGAAGCTGGTCCAGGTACCTCTGCAGAAGTCTTCCCACCCTTTCCAGTGACCTCAGTGGGAGTTTGGTAGGGCTAAAAGAGGAAGAGAAACACCTTATGTTTAAAATGATCAAGAAAGAAGGTAGAAACATTTCTTGGCTCTTCTCTTCTCTGGAAATTTCTCAGCTCTGTTCTGTAACACAGAAGAATAAGAAGGTAATGAAAGTTGTTGCCTGGCTTTCAAGCAAGTCTGACATTTCTGTCTGAAAATTCTGCATTTTCCTGCCCCTCAGGTCCTTACTGACAAGCTAGCCCCAGTTCAGCCCAGCACTGGCTCACAAGCAGATCATCATCTCAATCTTCCAGCCCCTTGCTACTTCTACCTTCCTCAGAAGCGGCTGACATGAGCCCATAATCCAGGACAGGAGGCTGAATTTAACACATTATTGCTTCACACATCCTGGTAGTTCCTCTGCTTCTCCACAGACAATTTGTAGACATGTCAGACAAAATTCAGTTCATGCAGTTTGTTGTAAGGGTTCAGCCATGCAAGGCGGTTCATTAACCGAGCCTGACTGCTGCCACTCCAATCTCCAAGGGTATCTCAGCAACCTCACCAGTGCTCCAGCCAGTAAAGTCTGTGCTGGCTCTTACCAGTACAACAGATGCCTGGAGCTGTACTTAACATAGCCTTATTAGCATTTGGCTTCAACATCAGCTGCCGCCACTAGTCACTGAAAAGGCAAGAAAGAAAATGCAAACAAACGTTAAGTGCAGAGATGAGACAGTGGGCTTGGGCAAAGGGAAATATGCATGTGTGTCTGTGTGTGTCTGTGTGTCTGTGTCTGTGTGTCTGTGTCTGTGTGTGTGTCTGTGTGTCTGTGTGTCTGTGTCTCTGTGTCTCTGTGTCTGTGTGTCTGTGTGTGTGTGTGTAGCTCCCTAAACTAAGGGAGGAAAGAGGAGGAGGAGAAGGAGAAGGAGGAGGAGGAGGAGGAGGAGGAGGAGGAGGAGGAGGAAGAGGAGGAGGACGGTGGGGTGGAGGAGTTGTCCTGTAGTTCCCTGTTAGGAGAACAAGGTCCTGAAATACTGCTGCATACTTATAGCAGCCCTGACCCAGACACACCACCCTTCATCACCTCTCCCTGCCCCCCGTTATTTTCCAGTTTATCACGCCTAGGATGATGATGATGATTAAAGACTGTCACACTGTGTGAGATGTCTCCTGATAAGCACAGAAATGGCCCCTTCATGCTCTTGTTAAACTTGGTTACAGCCCTTGTTCTTCTGCTATCAACCTGTGCAGACAAGCGAGAGAAGAAACTGGAAAGTGAATGCCAGGATTTTTATTTTAAGCATTGTAACACTTTCAGGACATCAGTCTTCATTAGCAGTCTGTTTGGACATTAATGTCAGCTTAAAAAACTGGTGCTACAGACAAGACATTGTGCCAGCTATACTACTAACACAGATACAATTCTAAAAAAACAGGTCATAAAGTTAATTAAAACATATTTTGACCAGAATACTCACCCAAGAAAAGTAGGAGCAATCAGTGGTATCTGTCCTTCCTAGGAAGACAAAAATGCCAGTATTTATATTGTTGGATAAAAAGCACTTCCAAGTTTTTTCAGTCCATCACCGAGTCCATATTCATGCAAGAGTTCGGCAACCACCATTTAAATCCCGATTTAAGCTCTCTGAGAAGGGAAGAAATGGTATTATCCAAGAGTCGCAGATCGTTATTTCACAGCAACAACAATCGCAACGGTCAGAATAGCTGTAGTAATAAGTAAAAAAAAGGACAAAGCAGACTGCAGGGTGATTTCCAAGCAGTTCGTTCTTGCCAGGTGAATACTAATGTGCAGCTCAGCCTGTCTTCTTTAGCTTTTTTTTTTTTTTTCCTGTGTATTTTACCCAATCTAGTAAGCACATTCTGTTTTCTCTAAGTGTTGCTGCTGCCTACAGATGCTTCACCAGCTAGTCAGTCCTTGCTCTCCCAATGGTTCTTTTGTACAGGATGCTAAGAAAAACAACCAAGGAAAGCCCATGGGCAAACATGGGGGTGCAAGGATGCATTTCATCGAGAAGTGTTGCTTTATGCCTAACCCAGCGATGATTCTCAGACCACAACAGCAGTAATTGTAATCAGTAGTAATCTTGAGCAGCTCAAACGTAGGACTGAGATTACAACAGCCAGTATCTACCAACTCCTCACATCTCCTGAGGGAGAGGAAGGTCGTTGCTATCTGCTTGAACATGCTCACTTGAGGCTGTAGGTGGCCTTCCAGAAGCAGCAAGATGCATGGGACACGGCTCCTTGCAGGTTCTCCTGCCTGGGGCAGCCCAACAGCAGGATGGGTTTGGCACGTGCCACGCAAGTCCCATGCTTTGCAGAGGACTCCTGCAGCTGTAGCGATGCCGGCAATCCCAAGCCCAGAGCAACCAGAGCCGTCCACAGACGCGCTGTGCTCACACATCTGCACCTCACATCTTGCTGTTCCTGAGCAGCTGTAAAACCACAGGGCTGTTTGATTGCTCTGTGTGTCATTTCCAGCTCAACAGCATTTCACAGCTGTCAAGCAGAGCATGAAGCATGTTGCCAAGAAGTTTGAAACAGTGGGCTGTTTTTTTTTTTCCTTTACACTTCAGTAGCTGCTCTCAAAGAAGTGTCAGCCGTATGCAAATATTAACTTGCCAGAAACAAGTGAGAAAAGATGAACCTTGTGCCAAACATTATGCTGTTCTTTGTTCTGGTATGTTTCCAGCTAAAACCTCACTCATGAGGATGCTCTATGCCACTAGCTCTTGTTAAAGCTATGCATCTAGGCTACATCTTCCCTGTTTTCCATTCTTTATGCATTTGTGATGTTTTATGGCATTGGGGGCAGGTGGTCTCCTGGCTCTGCGTCGGGGGTCATGACAGATTCCCACCTTGCCCAAAGCTGTGTGATATTCAACCAACACAGCAGTATTTTGCTGTAGCAATGCCTCCTACCCAGCACTCTGAAGTGGGTACCTCTAAAAAAAATGCTGCTATGCTACACAAAGACAATTGATTGTGCTTGTATCCCATTGTATAAATTTACCAGAGATTTTATTTTATGTTATTGCTCACTAGACAGAGAAAACTACTGCTGCTGTACAAGACAGAGGTGGGGCCATCCCACCACCTCCAGGCTTTATCAGAATTGGCTATTAATAGCCCCAGTAGATATCAGCTACATTTTGGCGTATACTAACCCATGACTCGAGAGCCTGTCTTTGAAATCATCATCATTGCTACCTGCTTGTAAGTCTTTAGACTTTCATATGAGTACCTTTTTAAACAAATTTTTTTAAACAAACAAAATAAAATTGAAAATTCTTTGTTGAAGAGAACAGCCAAATTGGCCAGCCCTTGGGACAGCTTCAAAGGCTGCAGGGAGCTGTTGGGAAATACCTGCTCCTGAGCAGAAGACAAGAAGCAAAGGCTGTGAAGTTCAGAAAAGTCGTAACAAATGTCACACAGGCCACCTTCCCCTGGCCCTACACAGAGCTGCATGCTTCAGCATCCCCTTCAGAGCATCCATGACCACATCCCCTTTGTGATTACAGAGGTTTATCTCTCTTCTGGGAGTTAGCTGGAGGGGACTCAGAGGTGACCTGTTCTCCTGTCTTCCCCAGAAGCTTCAGACCACCCAGGATGTGCAGTTACTTTACAGGAAAAAGCAACATTTTTGGACTCAAGATGCACATTAGTGCATGGCCCAAGTGCAAAAGCAGGACCCGGCTCCTTGCACTGCAGCTTTCTGAAGGACATGTTTGCTGATCACACTGCTTTAAATCCGATGCAGCATTTCTCAAAAAGTTAGGAATAAGGGCTTTCCTATTGAAAATTCAATGAAAGGACAAGATCTGGACACACAGAGCTTCTCTCTGGCAGCAGACAAACAATTTTTAAAGGGGGGAAATGTCAAGAGTCATGAAGTAATGCATTCTCTTAAAAAAAAAAGAGTAGCAAAATGCCACAAACTTTGGACTACTCTCAGTAACGTTTTGCAGAGTCTGTGCCCATATTATAAACTGGCTATCACTCCCAAAAATGTAAAGAAACAGCAGAGAAATTGCTGGTACTTGTTGACTGCTCTTCCTAAATTTGACAGGTCAGCAGAGTAAGGGATTTAGTCTGGAGGATGTTTCTTCTCTGGGGCCATTTGTGGTCCTGAGGGAGGACCGACCAAGGCAATGCACATGCCATAATTAAGTTCAGAACAGTTATTTCAAAAGCAGTATTGTTTGGAAGGTAGGTGCTCACATCAGTAGCCTCTTAGAAGCAAATGAGCTTTAGTGGAGTGCTGATAAAACGCTTGTTTATTCTGCTCCCTGGAAGTCAGCCCAAAGTGTTTTACTTTGGTGGCATTAAATCACACAATCTGCCAGTTTGGGCTTTGGCAAGTATTCAAGGCCAGCTGCAAAATACTAAAACATGTGCTGTCCTCTCTGCCACATTTTCTGCCACATATGCATGCCCCTTCCATCTTAATGGCATTTTTATGGGAATTGTTTGATTTCTCTTTTTTGGCAACAGTCTAAAGATGAGAAGTGGTGGAGAATGACAGGATATAAGCACACAACACTGGAATCTTACAGGAAAAATGCACAGCATGGCACAGAGTTACTAAGGAGCTGAGCTTTATTTTTTGAGAAAACCCTAAGCCAACGGTTGGATTTCTGGAAGATGACAAAGAATAAACATACCACTCAGCTGCTTTCCTATTAATTCTCATGCTCAGTTAAAGGACACTAAGGACACAAAAGTGCCTCTGAGGCTAGCCAGGAAGAACCTGCCATACTTGCACTGCATTCACATTTTCAGTAAGAAACAACTGTCCAAGCAAATATTGCATTTCTCCCCTCTCCCAGGTGCAGAGGGACAGAGCAGAAAATAGGTATTTCTTTTTGAACCACAGCAACTTTAAAAAAAAAGAAAGTATAAACCAGGTATCTCTCACAGCAGCTAGCACAGTGTCAGAGAGAGGATTTGAGGGACCATCTTGTGTTTAACAGACAGAAAGGTGACAGCCCTGATGGGAGCCAGGGAGAGAGAGGGGAGATGGTTGCCAGCACCCTTATCCCCCTTGCATTTCAGTAGCCCTGCTGCACCAGCCTTGCTGGCTCCAGGATTACAGGTAATTAAAGGAACGTACTGAGTGATGATCAAGCCCTCCTCACTCTGCCTGGTGCCTGCGGTGTAGCCAGTGTGAAGGTGGAATTGGTGTTCTTGCTGTGGCACATTTGCAGAGGAAAACTCTGGAGGCTATAAAGTAGTGCTTTGAGATAGGAAGAACAAGTTGTTATCACCAATTGAGTTCTATTGTGAACAGCAGTCCAGGAGAAACTGAAGCAGTGTAAAGGAAAAAACTGATTAAAGAGCAGCAGCAGAAGTTTCTGCTGCCTTAAAGGCTATGTAAACAATTGCATGATTGTTCCTGACATATGTACATCAGAAAAGGTTCAAAGCTGCATGTGAACAGGTAATGCCTGATAGAGAATGTTCTGTCCTCCCTCCAAAACCATTTAACCATTTAAAAATTGATCCTGTCTTACCTTTTTCCCCCCATTTTTATTCCTTTTTAATTTTTTTATTCCTTCTTGAGGCACAAGTACATTTCAACAGAACCCACTAGTTTGGCAGAAAGAGAGAACACAAGCCCTTTTTTTCTATTTCAAGGCAGTGTGACTTTCTGTGGAAATTCCACAGGCAAATTTGGATTCCACTTCTTTCTAAGATTGTTGTGACTGAGTCATTCAGGTGGCTGTAAGAATCACCATCAAATGTATTAGCAAAAGTAGGTTGAATAGGAATTTGTGGGAGTGTGACTTAAGTGTTTGATGGCAATGTTCACTCTATTACTTCCTACGTGGATGAAATGTGCAAAGGAAAACTGAGACAGAATGATTTACACAAAGACGGGAGATGCAAAAGGGTAAGGGGGACTCTCCCATTGTGTCACAAGGCTCAGAGTGGACCCCCTTGCTTCCTAAATGCCTGATGGAGCTTAGGTGCCATTAGATCCACTCTTAGTCTCAGACTTGGTCAATGGTTTCTAGCTAAAGGATATCAAAGGTTTATTCACAGTTCTAAGAATGATCACATTTTAGCAGTAGTTAGGCATTGGCTAATTTTGCATTGACTACATTAGATCAATAGGATTGACTGCAATCACAACAGTGATTATGGATCTGAGATGGTAACTTACAGTATGCTTGCTTTGGGGTGTCTAAATCAGTTCACACACACACAGGTGAACGGAGCTAAGGAGCTCTGAGAGGAGTCCCACTCAGAAAGAGAGAGTGGTTGTTGCCCACTGTGGTCCAAAAGCACTCAGAGGGTCCCACTTTGCCACTGCTGTTTATAGGGTTGCAAAATGATTTGGTTTAGTCATCTGGAAATTTCAATTCTGGCCACAATCTGGATCGGTAATTTTTCAAAATTCCAATAACAATGGTAGCGTTCCACTCAGGCTATGACTCAGGTAAGGCATGTTCCAAGGCTGTCAGGGGGTGACTGATTATCCCTGCTCTCATTCCCACCTTGGCCAGGCAGCAGGAGTTCCCAGTACAGTCCGTGCCGTTCCCCACAGCTGCTGTGTGAGCGTGGGGCGTTTAACCACCCAGCTTATTACACAGAGCCCAGAGCTTAACAGGGATTGCTGCAGGTTGTAGAGCAGCCCAGTGAAGCAGGGGAAAATGTACCACCACAGAGATGTCTTAAAAATAAAACATTTTTAAAAAAATAAGATAGATTAGGTAACACTAAAAAAAGAAAATACCTAAAGAGCAAGTTATTATGAACCTGTCATACTGCAGTGGGAATGGAAAGCTGCATACAAACTGTAACATGCACTGCAACTCCTATAGCCTGCAGTTTGCAAAATATTACAGCAGTATGGAGATGAAAATCTGTGGGTTCCCAGCAAAAGGAGGTAAGCAAAGGAAGAATGACCAGTCCCAAATCCATCATACAACAGTTTTGCTCTCAAACAATTTTTAAGATTAATTCCATGAGAATCTTCACAGAAAACAAACAGTGAAAGCAGTCCCGTAGCCCCAGATGGGCTCCTAAGTCACCCAGGAATAGAGAAGGGTTGCTGAGACATGCTTCTGGACAAAGTGCGTAACTGAGCCTAAAATCCCAGGTTCAGAATAGGAACCAAAAATGCAGGGACCGCTCACAATCCACTTCAGCAAAACCAGCTGCTTTATAAAAAAATTAAGTGTCCTCTCGTGTTGGGACCCTTGTATCTCTTGTCTGACACCCTGATGACCCAGCCTATTTCCAGGGTATTAAAATTAGCTCTCAAATTTATATTTGAGGGGTTTATCTTTTTCCACTATCAGCAGGTTTTCAATGTGAAAATCCAGTTTTGGGGTTGCTAACACTATTTCTATACCATTCACCAAAAAGTTGCAGAATGGGGCTTATGAAACATATTTATTGTCAGCGCCTGGACACATGCCTTCACAGGGGTTATGGCAGCACCCACCACAAAGAGGTTCTGATGTGGGTTTGCATCTCTGAGCACTGCTGTAATGGAACTTAATCCCTTTCAGGCAAAGGATCTCTTGCAGCAAGAAGGTTTTGCAGTTATGAATGCAAGGCGTACACACTTCACTTCTTGCTGCCAGTGAATGAGAGCTCCTGGAAGAGGTGGGTAAATTTTTGGGCACATTTTAACTTGCTGCAGCTGAGATTTTCCTTTGCATCTTTGCTTTTGCTTCAGCTGCACACCTGCTAACAAGCAGTGAAACCCCATCTGTAAGCTGCTGCAGGCCTGTGTGACATAAGCAGATCACAGGTGTCTTTTCATATAGGAAGGGTTTCAGCTGCACTGAGTCATACAGCTCAACATCCAAAGCAAATACTATTTGAAATGTACCGTCATCCAGGTCCAGTAAAAAAAACCCCAAAACATAAACACCAAAACACACAAAAAAAAGAAACATTTGAAATAGTGTAATTGGTGAATGCAGCAGAAAGTTTGAAAGACTTCTTTAGAAGAAAGCATAACCTTACTAAACCTGTGTTACCCAGATTAAATAAACCATCATTGGGGTCATCCCTTGCATAGCCTGTGGCCAGTGGTGCTTTTGGGAAGGGGCAGATAAGGCTGGTGCGGGGCTGTGCAAAGATGGCTGTAGCATACACTGTGCTGGGGGTGAGGGCTGGAGTACCCTGTGTCCCCACACCAAAATGTCAAAGAAAAAATATTTAGCAGCCTTGAAATTTTGGAGGTTTTTGGGGACAATTAGTGCAAAACAAGGGCAGTGACCTTGTTGCGCAGCGGTACCCATCGGTTGGGCAGCAGCTGAGGAACAGGGTCCGGTTTTTGCACAGTCCCTGCTGTGATGCGCCAGTTGTGGCTCTGCTGGGCTGGTATCTGCTGTTAGACAGGGCAAGGGGACCCGCCGGGCACCTGTGATAACTACTTATCTTGGACAGAACCACCATGGCACAAACCCCGGGCTTGGTGAGGAATCTCCATCAGAGACCTCACAGGCAGGCAGTCCTTTGGGGAGGTGTGAAAAGGAAAATGAGCAATGCCAGAACTTCTCCCGGTACTCTGTAGATGGCTAGAAAGGATATTTGAGTCTTGTACTGCACATGTAAAAAGACTCAACCATGTATCTGGGCTGGTGTAGTAACAAGCCTGTACAGCTATGTGTTCCCTTCACTGGTTTTGCCTTATTTTTCTGCCCATTTCTCCCTGCTGTACATGTTCAGTGATGCCCCAGCTCCCTTTCTACTGCCTGCCTGGGGCTGGCCCATGAGCAAGCCACAGGCACAAGGTCACAGGTATGAAACTCCGCCAAGAAAAAAAATCTCTGCTGCTGCAGCAGCAGCACAGCACTCCTGTGTAGGTCTTTTGCAACCACTCTGGTACAGGCTAGTACATACTAAGTTTTTAACAGCCGTGATTTCATTTCCTTAAATAAGAGAAACTTTTGCATGCCCTGCTTTTTACTTATTTTCTTAGGAAAATCACTGTTACCAGCTTCTATCCTGCCTGAGAGTGTCTATTATTGATAGCTCAAGTAGGTATTGCGTGCTCCCAGCATCCTTTGGAAGCCTCACAACCCTTCAGACCTTCAGCTTCCTTTTCCACCTATTTTTAAACTGTCTGGCTTACAGTCAGGGAAAGAACTCCGCGGGAGTTTTGATACACATTCACCAGCATAAAGTATCTTCCCATCTGCCTGCATGCTGTTGTTGGGTTGTGCATGCTGATATCAGGTGGCTGACGGAATTGAATGTGTTGGTGACTTTGAGACAGTTGGAGGGAACAAGTTGTTAAGGGTTAATTCAGGTAACAAGCACTTTGCAAGTTCTGCTTAGCACAAATCCTTTTGTTCAGAAAAGGAACTTTACAAGGGAAGCACCTCCACTGGATAGACAGGCTGATTGGAAATTCATCATGGGCAATGAGCTCAGCACAACTAGGGGAAAGGTAATTCTGGCAGGGGGAGATGGTAACCACCGACCCATTGACCACTGAGACTCATTGACCACCAACTCCAGGAATCCCCCAGACCCCAAAGAAGCTGAGACTGAGCATGTGAACTAATTAACACAAGAAGTGATAGAATTATTTAACAAATGGGAAACAGAGTACTAAGGAATGAAGGAGTTGGGTAACCTGTAACAAACGAGGGGTGACGCCTTTGTGTGCTAAATGGTAAAAACAGTGTAAAGTTTTGACAGTCAGAGAGCTAGGCATTTGTGGGTTACCACCTTGTTCCCTTCTTTGCACAAACTAGAAGAAATAAGGAATGCTTCAACTCAGTGTGTGAATTGGTGCTGTGCACCGGGCAGCAAACTATGGGACAGCAATGCCACTGCTGGTAGCTCAGACACACCATGGAGGATCTGGTTCTCTTCCATTTTCTGCTTTCTGAGGATACTTTGCTCAAGACAAAGCATTAGTGAAATCTAACACGTCTCTTATGGAGCTGCTGCCTCCTTAAGCAGCCATTTGTTTGACTACACAAGCAGCTGATTTAGGTAAAAAATAACTGGTTTTGCCAGTGAACAGGGCCTGACCTTGTGCAGCCCATAAGCAAATGTAACAGCAAAACTGAGCCACTCACATGGGACAGGAACAACCAAAAGGAGAAAGATGAAGGAGGAGAGACTCTTTTAATTCATCTCCCTGCAGAATGTTCATCCATTAATAGGCTGAACACAAAACACAGCAGTTTTGATGTGGTGCTTTTTGCCCTCCCCCAGGGACAGGCACGAGTGATGGTACAGCTTCTGTGTGTGCATCACACTTTCCATGACAGTGGATGTCCAGATCTGTAACGTGCTGTTTTCCAGCAAGGGTTGATCTATGACTGAAGAGGGTCCCAGCACCACGATCACTGGGATTACGAGCACAGCGCGGGTTATCGTCAGGCGAACCGGGGATGGATGCTCCGGACCAAAGCTGCACTGCTGCAGCTTCCCCTGCAGATGCCCTTCCATGGCAGCACATGGTAGCACGCTCCTACCTAAAAGAGGGATAAGCTACCCTGTAAATTACCACAGTAGGAGAATGCCAGAGGTGGTTCTTGGAGCAGCTTGTTTGCTAGAACACAAGCTGTTAACTTTTGTACTAGTAACCCACCCACGTGCCAGTATCCTCTCTGAGCAGCAGGCAGCAGAGCCTACAGACGTCTCTGCACGTGAAAGCTGCCTTGACATACAGCAGTCTATGAAAATAAAGTAAAATAGCTGCATCTGACTGCTGCCCCGGTCCCCTCTCCGCCCCTGAAAAATGGCAAGTGGTGCTGCTCACTGAAAAACGCATTAAGGCAGTTAGTTTCAGACAAGGCATTTTTTTCCCCAAACCAGGAGTCTAAAACTGTAATTTCTCTGAATTGCTACACAAAATTCTTTTTGTGTGCGTGAAATCACCTAAGCTTCAGGAGGTGCCGCTGTTTTACAACCGGTGAGCACACTGTGAAGTTGCCATTCAGAAGGGGGCAGCAGGCAGATGAATGGGATCCACCTCCTAGCTGCACGTGAGGAAAGGGAAAGTGAGAACAGATTCAGCCCCACAAAGCTGTACTCTTCACTGATGTGAGTGAATGAGACAGTGACAAAATTCACTGCTGGGACTTGAGACAGACATAAACCATAAACGTGGACGCAACAGTGGTTACACTTGAAATTCAAGACAGTTTTTGTTTTCTCTGTTGGTGAAGCTCTCATCTCAACCTTATTTAAGCAGATTGCTAAACAGACACCTTTTAGCTACTTCAAATCATATCTTAATTGCTGTTCAGCCATATATAACAATTCCACTGAGAAGCAGTGCAAAGTTTTGTCCACAAATACTGTTTACATCACTTCCCACTAGCAAGCACAGATGACATTGTTCATATCCAGACTGATTAAGAGCAATTAATCATCAAAAGTCAGAGTTTGAACACAAGCCTCACAATGACTTAATCACAGATAAGAAACCTGCCATTACAGAAAGATGTGCATTTTTAGCATAGCTTCTCCTTGGTAAGAACATCATGTTCTGTGCTGCTGCACTTTCAGCGTAAAAGGTGATGCGAACAGAGCTCACTGCAATTATTTTGTGGATATCTTGGGAATAGATCGTTACATTTCTTAGAATTTTGGGCCAAAGAGTGGCTCTTTCTACAACTTCCAATAGTCACTGCTCAAGATATGGCCCACATTAGCACAGATGTGTTAACAGACCCAAACAGCCTGAAAGTAAAAACTAAAGGTGGGAGCAAATGTTTATAAGTAATGAGACTGCTGGGGTCAGTTAATCCTTTTTGATGTAGGGACTCGCTTTAACCAGAAAAAATACCTCCCTTAGGAGCTGGAAATTAATCCACTTTCAATTGTGAGCCTGCCATTCAGAGAAGAAATGGTCAAGTTATTCCATCACTATGTAGCTGATCTTGGCTAAATTCTACCTGCAGCAGTTTATTCACAGCCTGCTAATTAGTAAAGTGCATGATCCTTATCTGTTGATGTGACTTCAGCCAGGGATTTAACTCCATCTGAGTCATGGCTTTGAGCATTAATTAGCACCTAGTTCAAACAGCATCACACCTTACAGATTTGTTTCATGTGCACTTGGCAAACACCCACTTGACTTTAAGGCACAGCAGCTCATGGTCCCTATCGCCAACCATCCTCATTGCAGCATGCTCAAAACAGAAGGGGCACCTCTCCTCTCAGTGATTTAATAGATTTTAAAATACCGTTTCTAATTTCACTGGAAAAAAACACCCTGTGAAGGCGGGTATTAAATTGCTGATGGACTTAGCATTGCTACCCACCAACCCACAGCAGTGCCATGTGGATTTGGGTAGATGATAGTTCACATGCATGCACTCTGGTCACGCTTGGACCCCTAAAAAAGTGGGGCAGGGCAGACTGCTGGGGCAGCAGTCACTAAAAATATGCTGGTTCATGCCAGCATGGGGATGCGCACAGGGATGCACTGCACTCTGCCAATGACACTGTGGGTACGGGTACTTGCAGGGAACTTTCCCTCACCTCTGCACCCAGACTTCTTCATGTCCCCTCTTTTGGGGCCTTTTTTGTTGCCTCTGGAGTCTGGCTTTGCATTGCATCCTTGCAGTTGCCACCGATGACAGCAATCAACCTGCCCTCTTGCAAGCTGTCAGGGTTGCCCTTTCTTGCCATAATCTCATGCTCATCATCCTGCCATCAGAGATGGTCAGCCTGGCCAAAGGCAGATTACAAAACCCATCTGGCATCCCAGCCCCAGCCGGCCAGAGGATGAAGCCTGGTTCCCTCCTGAGTGGAGGCAGGCATGGGCTCAGAGGTGCCGCAAAGCAACAGTGCAGGTCTCATGCCGCAGGGTCTGGCCGCAGAAAAGGCACCAGGAGCTTGACAGCAGAAAACAGATGCTGTGTGGGTCAGTGTTTTATTCTGTGCCTATCTCCATCAGAATTAGCCACAATCATTTAAGCTTAGGATAAACGTTTTTGACTTCTACACTGAAGAAAAACCATCCCTTACTACTCTAACTGAGATTTAGCCTCTTTTCCTAATTCAGTTGAATTTTACAACACTCAGTAGGTTCACAGTACTCAGCTGACACATTTTCAGAGGCAGTAAATGGTCATAAACATCTCCAAGTTTTGAAGGACAGTTTAAAAAATAGATAAACATACTGCAGGTTGCCTAATTAACACATAAACCTCCCAATCTTTCTGTTTATGAGCCTGTGGGAAACATGCGGCCTCTGCTTACTTCTTAATTTCACAGCTTGGTTAATAAGTTAGTAAAAAAACTGCAACAGCATCATGGCCACAACTCTAGCTTACTTCTGCAAAGCATATTTATCTTATCACAACAGTGTCTGATTTCTACCACATATCTACTTCTGTCCTTGCACCATGAAATACCATTCTGAGAGGAGATGGAGGCAGCACTGAAAAGCAAAATGTGGCATTCCACAGATCACTTCTGGACGACTTCAAAAAAATCACTTAACATTGACTGGGCTGGCTTTGGGAGTTATCTTGAAGCAACCGACCAAAAATAAGCACCAAAAAATCAGAAGTAGTGTTAGTAGACTCATAGGGGTTTGAAGAACAAGCCTTTGGCTTCAGAAACAATGCTTATTGACTGTAATTCTCCATAATCAAAGCAATTAATTGCAAAGATTTGTCCCCAGTCACAACACAAGTTACATTTCAGTTTTTGCCTAGTCTTTGCTAATGATGTCCACTCTGTAACTGTGCTGCTGCTGGGGAACATCTTCGTGGTGTCAGCAAGTTCAGTGCAGACTGGAGAAAGAAAAGGAGCAGCTTAAGGCTGGAATTTGCAAAGAGCCCTCAGATAGCATGAGGAACAACTCAGGCGCATGGCATTTGTACAAACACAATTATTTAGGACAACAGAATGATTTCGTTTTTAAGCTGCAATACTTATATTAGCACACCACCTTGCTTGGCATGTGGAAATATTCAAACCAGTGTAAATCTGTCCTTGGGGGAAAAGGCATCAGCACAGGAAAAAAGTACAGTTGCCACCTGCAAAAACCAATCCATTATTTAAAATCACTGAACAATTGAGGCTGGGAGGGATCCTTGTAAGTCATATGGTCCAACCTCCTGCTCCCAAGCAGGTCCAGCTAAATTATGGGACTTGTCCAGGCAGTTTACCCCACACAGACAAAATCCCAGCATGTTCTCCTGAACCACCAAAGGCAGCTAACACAGCCCCATGTTCACTCCCCTGAGCTCTCTGTGGAGCTCACTGGTGCTCCTGCAGCTGGTTTTGAACGGAGTTAAACCCAGCAGCTGAGGCTGCTACTACCCTACTGCCAAGCTCCTTGGGCAACCTAACCCAAAATGTATATGAGCTTCTCACAGAGACTTTTTGGATGTTTTCTTTTTAGCCAAGGTATGTTTCACAACTTCTACAAAACATAGTGACCAAAGCCAACCAGTACATGATCTTAAAGTTTCCATTTCAGGAATTTTCCAACCTAAACGATTCTATGATTCTGTGAATCTGTAAGTATTAACAAAGGTATTGGTTTTAGTAGAGCATTTATTGTTTGCACTGGGGATGCTGGACTCCACTCCTGCAATTATTGGAGCTGCTTCAGGGAACCATAAGAGTAATAAGAATACAACATGCTGCATGAACAGCTGAGCCTCAGGTTTTTTTTTTAATATCCAAGGTCACTAGAAAAGCCTTTCTGCATGTTTACAGTTCAAGTTGACCCAAAATAAAATATAAATGGGTTTTTGCTTTCTCAGTGTTTCCAAATGAAATTTATCACAGCTAATTTAAAGCCATTTGTTCTTTTGCCAACAATGCCCATTCATTTAAACAGCTTTTTTTCCTCCTGGACATCGGCACTGATGAATTTATAGGGCATGATCCCCTTGCACTGTGCTCAGCTAAGCAAGCAATTTCTTTCACAAGGCAACCACTGTGCTTCACAGAAGTAATTTTCATTCCACACTGAACCTTTCCACGCATCTATCCTGATGTGACATTTGCATCCTCTTATCATGGGCAACCAGGTTGTTTAGGGCATTTTTCTGTACCTGTTGCTCCAGTCCTTCAAACCCACTCACCTCACTTGCATGATACTTGCAGCAATGCTCTCTAAAATGACAGTAACTTCTAATTTTGCAGTATCACGATCACCAAATTTCTTCATTCCATTCTTCCTTTTTTTTTTTTGTGCCAAGGTCACTAATGAAAGTATTAAATAACACTGCTTCCAAAAACCAATGCCTGTGCAGCTTTGCCAGTGGCAAATCTTCAGCTCAATAGTTCCTTCAGTGCAAAGCATTGTCATGTCTTTTTTAACCTATCTCTTTCCCAGTTTACAGCTTTTTCTACTAATCTTTGCACTGACCAGTTTGTTGTGTATTTATTATGTCTGATGTTCAATGTATTATGATAGCCAGCATTTTATCTAAGCCCGAACAGGTTAGATCAACTGCCTATCTTTTACATAAAACATGAACATTTCTATCAGGGAAGGCTGTCAGGTAAGCTTGGCATAATCGATCATACAGTAAAACCATGCCACTTGCATAGTTTTTTATGTAATTCCATGCCTTGCTACTTGTTTTCTAGCTCCAGCGTACTATCAGCACTGTGTGCCAGTGATTGCTTTGATAAACTGGCAGACAGTTTCTGCAGCCACAAAGCATCGCTCCTCATTTCACACCTGTCTCAGCATCACGGGTCCTGCAGTTTCACATGCTAAAAATCCTTCACTGTCCTAGGAGGCAAAGCAGTGTCACTCCAGGGTCTGCAAATATTGTAATCTTTAACTTTCAGTCTCATCGTGGGGATGTTCATGTACTTCCCGGGTATGTACAAGGTCACAAGCCTTATGCTTCTCTAAGGCTTGAGCCTCTAGCTAAGAATTTAAACAAAGGAGTTAAATTCACAGATATTTTCATGTATTCTTAGCAAAAAGAAAAGTACAAGGTTTAGCTGTTCTTTTTCTTGTTACCTTCATGTTTATTGACTTTGCATAATCAGTGGGAACCAAACATCTTAGACAGTGTCCAATCCCACTGAAAACGAGCTATGCTTTGTAAATGATACCAGCTGACACCACAAAAGACATCATCAGATATCACTATGAAACAACCATACTGCCTGTGTTTTACTGTGACACTACAAGGCTCCTCCATCCTTTTTTTAATCTCACTTTTTTGAGCAACAAATGTTTTGTACACAGTTAGTTGAGCATCTTAAGTCTAGAAACAGTTCCAGACAGAAATCTCCTATCTAACTATTCCCAGACTGGAATCATCTCAGGTTCAGGAAACATTTTTCAAGGCTCCTTAAATTACTAGACAGCTGGGCAACAATCCTAGAAACTGTTTTTTGCAAATGTAGTGTGAGATGATGATTACTAACACAGAGGTCAGCATTCATCATGCCAATCAACATTCAGGAAAAATACACAAAATGGGTTAACATCGAGGAGGCATTGCTACAAACCTTAGCACATGCCTATGCAAGCCTTGATTTCTTCAGCAGCATTTTTAGGAAAGGATCTCAGGCGAAAGAATCACTTGACAAGTAGAATGCTTTCCAATGAACAGTTTTCCTTTGCAGTGAAAAGCAAAACATTTCAATTTGAAACCAAAGGAGCTGATCTTGAAACCATGACTCACCAGAAGCACAGCCTTATGTCTCTTGATCCTGCTATCTCCAGGCCAGATTCCCTAATGCCTCATATCACCCATAACAGGCTGTGACCTCGCTGCAAGAAATCTGGAAGGTCTTAGCTTAGTAGATCAGGGCAGCTGGCTTACTGAAACACAGAGGTATGACGTTATCTGATTTTTTACGCCAAATCAAAATATTTTGAGGGCTAGTCAGTACTTTTTTCTCCTAACTTTGTTGAAAAATCAGTGTTTTCTCTGGAGAAAACTGTTCTGATGGAACACTTTCCATAAACCTCTTTTGAGAATAAAATTTCTTTTAAGACATCTAATTCTAAATTCCAACTAAAAAAAACCTAATGCCCCAGCTGAAGAACATAGTTTGCAGGACTCAAAAATCCTGCATAGCCCTAACAAGGTTCAGAAAAACTTTCCTGTCTCCTTCACACCGAGAAAATACAAAACTACTGAAAACAGCAAGCCACAGGCACACAGCAATCTTGACCCCATCTTAGTGGATATTGTGCAAACAAATGTCAAGGAAAAACAAGTCTCCCAGGCAGGAATAACACTGCTGAAGGAACACATCTTCTAGGCACTAGAAAGCAGTGGTTTCCAAGAATTTCAGATTTTGCAATTGTGCTTTTTCTCTTCTAGCACACATTCACCTGCTTGAGGGTCCTTCCCCTTCCTCCTAAATAGACACATTATTTGAAAATAGGTATTTTTTATAAATTTGGGGGGCTTAAATTTGATTTATTCAGGCTTTTCTAGTAATGCCCTTGTAAAAGACCCAGATCACCTTGGTTTGCAGAAAGTCCACAAGGAACCACATTCTCATCCTTCCATCATCTTCATTCCCAGAGGAAGATGGACAGGTCAGAGCATTGGCTTCAGGGCTTTCACTTCACAGTAATATCCTTCAGGCTCTATAATCGCATGGAGAGATGCAAACCCATTTCCCAATTAAGTCAGCTAGGTATGCCTGACATTAAAACACTAAGGAATAAAACACAGGGTAAAGAGCAGTAAGTTTTTAGAAAGCTGAAAAAAAAACATCAGAGCATCCTGGTTGACAGATCACTGGGTTTATTAGACCATAAAAATATGCAATATGTGACACAGCAATTAATTAAATAGTGTGTTCAAGCTTTATTGAACTCTCCACACCTGTACTAGGTGTCCTTCTTCCAGGAAACCAGCCTCATCTGAGGGCTTAATAAAGTATTGTGCTAAAATGAATCCAGCTGTGTCATATTAAGAATGAACCAACACTGTAAAAGAAAAATCAAATGCTTAATATTCCAAATTTGTGCACTATACACAACCTAGCTGTAACAGAAGTACAACAGAGCTAAGGCTATGACCTGGCTGTATGTGACTACTTGGCTTGTACAGATCATTTTTCCCTGGGCAGGATGTACAACCAAGGTACATCAATATGCTCAAATGAACGGATAAGATTTTCTGTTACAAAAAGCACTTGCTAATTACTGCCAAAATTTTGCCACCCAGCTTTATAAACTTGTCCTTCTGCCTCGCTGTCTGCAAGGTGCAGCACAGCCTGCTTGCACAGGAAGGACATACAGCTCTTGAAAACCCTCTGCCAGATTTGATGGGTAGAAAGTTTTGCCCTGAACAAGGGCACTCTAAATCAAGGATGCCTGGGTTTCTGATGCAGTGAAGGCAGGTGAGCATCCGGATCATTTTTGGCTAAGGAATTTGAGTAAGGCAGCAGGCACCTCATGTGTCTAAAAAAATTACATGTTTTGGACCCCACTTTGCCTGTTAAACCTTAGAAATAAAAAGCTGGCTGGCAAGGCTGAGTGTGCAAGCACATGCTGCCTCTGGGTCTGTGGTGGTCACTTATTTTTTCAGGTGTATAAGCTAAGACAGGAAGATGTGCTTCCTGTAGACCAGACTTTTAAGCACCCTTAATAACCAGTCAAAAAAATGCAACTGTTTGAAGCAACATTTCAGTTTTACACTGTGAAAGGGCTAGCTGGAAATAAATAACTAAACAAACAAACAAATAAATAAAATCTTTACAAGATGACCAGCTTTTTCACCATGTTTAGCTCACCAACTGTATACATGTTAGTCACCTTAGAAATGACAGGACAGGGCCGAACCTGCAGAACATCCCCAGAGATGGTTCATAGAAGTTGATTAGTTAAAGGAAGACTTTCAGCTGCTGTTCTAATCTTGCCCTTTCTTTCTAGCACATATTAAACCCCAGTGCCTAATGAATTACTTGGAGAAAAAGCAAGAGAGAAAGATGAGGAGGAAACCCCAGATAATTATATTTTCTTCAAAGACACCATGGTCCCTGCGTGGGGGAGTAGAAGTCCCCCGGGGCAGGTCTCAGATATTCCTCTGCCCTCCAGACCCAGGTCCTTCAGCTATGGCAGGTAGGACTAACACTGGTGATCTTTCTTCAGAGATTTTAGATGAAAAATAAGCCTACCAGAAGTCTTTCAAAGACGTATGTTACACTAAAAAGAGGAGCATAAAGACAAGTGGTTTTAACCCTTTCACTCACAAGCCACTTTTGGAAGACAAAATTCTGATTTGTACCTGGAAAAAAGAAATTTTGGCAGACCAGCCTTCCAGATCTGGTCTGCTCTGGGAGAAAGCTGCACAGTTTAAGGCACTGGCACAGGCAACAGATAATGTCTCCAGAAGCTGCCCAAGGTCTCCCAAAGTGAAAGAATACAGTGTTCCTTTGGTCACCCTCCCTGAGCTGGCAGGTTTCAACACTGAGATAAGGAGGCTTCACCACTCACACGCATATGCCCTGGGGCTGAGGACTCCTCAGCTTGCCTTTAAGAAGAGCCACCCTCAGTCCTGCTGCAACCCCACAAAGAAACCAGGGTTTCTCTCAGGCTCTGGAACTATCAGTACCACTCCACTGGCTATCCTTCTCCCGGCATGGTCACGCATAAAATAAATACACAATCTTTCAAAAGATTCAGCATAAGTGTTTATATTTGTGTTCTGCTAAGAAGCATAAAGGACACAATAAATCAACAAAAAAAATCTTGGTAATATAGAACAAACTCTTCTGTGCAGCCAGCAATTTGTACTTTATTTTTTTTAATTTTTACTTCTATTTTTATTTACTTTTAAGCTTTTCTTGATGGCTGACAACACTACTTTTGTTATCAAAAATGTAATAACATTTATTATGTTGTTTGTTATGTTTCTGTATTTATAAAGCTATAATCTCACAGGATGCCTCTCAGGCTCTGGAACTATCAGTACCACTCCACTGGCTATCCTTCTCCCGGCATGGTCACGCATAAAATAAATACACAATCTTTCAAAAGATTCAGCATAAGTGTTTATATTTGTGTTCTGCTAAGAAGCATAAAGGACACAATAAATCAACAAAAAAAATAAGCTAAAACCTTCTAGATTAGGCTACAGAGCCATCTCAGTTTGTCGGGCTCCCCCCTCCCATTCTGGGTGGATGGGAAGAGGGCACAGACTCTCATGGCTCTGCTTTTACAGTCCACGTTTACTGTATTGTCGATCCTCTTCCCAACATCTCCCTGTCTCTGCTCCTCCTATGGGGATGAGTCACCTGCAGCTACTGAAGTCATGCAAATTACAGCCTACCCTAAAAACAATTAACACATTAGTCTGAAAACTACAGCAGCTCAGGGGCTGCTCTCTGCTGCTGAATGCTGAAATGTTTTTGAAGCAAAATAAACGGTATTACATTTTTAAAACTATTCTTGACAACACCCTAAATTTCTAGTTTAAAAGGATCTTAACAACATCAAGAGGTTCATTTTGAAGTCTGTGGCATCCCTCAGGGCTGGTGACTTAGGAAAAATTCTGACTCAAGGATTAAAAAATATAAAAAAAACAAAAATACAAAGCTGCTAAACCAACTCCCCAGCAACCGAGTGGGAGCCACTTAAGTTACCTTAAAGGAAGGTGCCCCCACCTGTGAGTGTCGGGGGGGGGGGAAGTGAAAAAAGTATTTGTGTTTTTCAGTATAAAGCAAAAAGAAAAATAATACAGCTTTATTTGGTTTCTTGTCTTAATACAGGGAATTATGAAGGCAGCAACGTCACTGCACGGTGATCCATGCAAGTTGGCACAAGACAAATGATCACACGACAACAAAGCAACAACTGGATGAATATTAAACATGAACCAAACATATGACCTTTCAATTAGCCAGATGAAATTGTGCTAATTGAAGTCCTATGCACTGTAATGCCTTCCCATTTACTTCTACCGCACAAACTGTCCCTAATCCTTTATTTAGAATGTCCTGTAAGGTTCTGGTAATCCACTGACGTTAGTGGGGAATTCCACCTCCATCACCGCATCGATGGTGCCACAGACAGGTAAGCAGGCTGAGTGCTGCTTGTTAATCCTTGATCCTGGCTGCTGTAAATTCTCAGGCTGGTATTTGGCAGTGATCAAACAGCATCTATCTGCTATATTTTTTCAGCTGGCAAGCCAGCACAGAGAACTGTCACTGGTTCAAGATGAGTCCCACATTCCACTTGACACAATCAGCAGGAAGCCTGGCTTTGGTCTTCATGGTGCGTTGTTCTGCTGGACAATGGGATACAGCCTAACAGCACAATTTGTCTGAAAAATCAAAATTCTCCTTGAATACCTTACTTTGTATTTGGAAAGTAAACATGAATTCTCCTAGCAACTTCTGCCAGTTTCAGCAATGCTGTGAAAAAATAAAATGGGGTGTAAATTAATATAATTTACATATAAACAGGTTAGTTCATTTGCATAGAGTATGTAGAATAGCAACTTTTTTTTTTCTCTTTCTGATTGCTATTTCTTTCTCTTCTCAGATGCACATCATTATTGACAATTACTGCTTTCATTCCATCACTTTTCCCCAGAGCTGCTCCTCTACCCTCACAAACAAGACCGTGGAAGGATGGAGTGGGATGCGTTCTTCCAATGCAAAATGAAAAGTCTTGCAACTCTTAAAAGCTTTCAAAAGAGATGTAAAGAATGGCAGCACCAGGCAGAGCTCTCTGTGAGTCTTTGCTTTGCTCTGCCTCATCCTGTTTGCTCTCCCCAGCCCGGGGGGAGCGGGACCACTGTGGCCATGCCTACCCCCCGTTTTCAACATGAAGGATCGTTTTTGGAGAAGCAGCCCTGACACTCTTCCCTGTGCTGCAGGCATCCAGCTCACACACAGCCCAGTCACAAATCACTGCTTAGGTGTGTAAAGGTCCTGGCAAAAGCTAACATAATACAAACATCCTTCCAGCAAACCCATCACCATTTTTCCTGCTGAAAGGAATAAAGATACAAATAATATTGCTTAATCTTATATTTAGCAATTATTTTTTCCAGTGTGCTGCTGTCCAGTTTTTCACCAGACTGCAGTACAGCTGCTACTTTTTTCCTGTGCATGTTGTGACACAAACTGAATGAGGATTTCTGAAGCTGCTACACATACTGCAAGCCAAACCCTCATGAGCAGCTGGAATAAATTCCTTTACACAGAATGTTTTTAAAAGATGATGTGTGAAACGGTTTAAAGCAACAGGAGCCTTTAAAAAGCTAATCAAAACTTTAACATAGCAAGGTGGCTACCTAAATTAATATTTTACGCTTCTTCCAAATGAACCGTAAATCATATCTACCATCAGGGACCATACCAGCACAATGCCAATACTTGAAAAAGCCACAGTACATCATTAAAAGCATAACCAGCAGAGAAGTCAGTTTTTTCTTTATTCTTTTTTCCTTTTTTCTTTCTTTTTTTCAATAAGAGGCTGAAATTCCCTCCTTAGCTCTGTGTCTCTAATTGCTGCAGCATGAAGTACGTGGTATGTGAGATGTCCTGCTGTTTGGAGACTACTGAAATCTCCAGCCCAAACAAAATGAGTTAATTTTAACTCTGGCTCCTTTACTGTTCTAGATTAAGCCAATGAAGTTGTTTAGCAAATTTTTTGCATACATTTTCTTTGTTATTTTTCAATTTTTGTTTTAAAAATCCATTCTAAACAGATATAGCTGATAGATGAGATCTAATGTGCTCTGTTTAGCTCTGACATACAGTTTTCATGTATCTGTAACTCTTCTATACCCCAAAATATGTCAGTTAAACTTTTACTCGTTTCCCATGCTACCTGCTCTTCCACATACTGCATCTACTCTTAGCTGGCTAGTTTGTCCTGCATGTGCTGATACAGACCCCACTCCTTGCACAGCTCACAGTTTGTGATGTGCAAAGGAATTGCAGCTGGTACACACAGCTTAGAAACCGACTTGTCAATCAGTGAAGTTATGGGACTTGACGTGTGTATGTACTTATGTACGGTACACCCAGCCACTTGCCTTGGTATTTCAAGCAAATGGGAGGGAATGGCGGTGGAAAAACATGGAGGTTTTTACCAAAGTTATGAGCATGTGAGGAGGCACGTGCCCAACGAGGGCAGGGGAGCAGCAGGGAGTTGGGGATGTTCTACCCTGCATCCCACCCACTTGCCAGGAGCAGTGGTCCACAGCACATCCCCATGCCCACTCCAGGGTTGCTCCTGCTGACAGTCACCTGCCTGGGCTGCTGGGCATCCACCAGCCACTCTTCCACTGCCTTTCCTTGCCAAGACAGATGCTTCTCTGATACCTACCCTGCACCATGAACCAGGGAGGGCCATGTGGACAGCCCTGTGCCCATCCCCCCGCAGCCCTCCTGTGCCTCCAAGTGCCCCAAAGCTGCAGCACTGGGGCTGGGGAGATGTCCACACCAACGGCATCCTCCCCATCTGCAAAAAGCCCTTCACTCTTGGATGGGGGATTTTTCGCCATAGGCACAATCTAACTGCAGAGTGGCAAGTATCCCAGAATGAGGGACAGCAACAGACACTCTGGCAATGTGCAGATTGTCAACATGGAAATGTTTCCAAGATTAATAAAGAGTAATAATACAGTATCAGTATAATAGTAACCCTTGGGAGACAGACAGGGTGCTTAGAATTTATTCCTATATGGTTATGCTGCTGGGTAATTTAAAAAGTAACTACTTTTTCTGTTATAAACAACAGATTTGCTTACTTGATATCCGTAACAGTTTTGAATCGCCAGTTAGCTGGCGAGGCGTCACCTTTACACATGACCGAAACAACCCTCAGTCACACTGATCTCTGTCATTCAGCACAGAAAGAAAGAGATGTGTGTACGGAGTGAAGTTACACCCCTGGACTGGGTCCCATGATGTCATCCTGCATGAGAAATCTGGGGAGGGCTGCGGGGAGCTGGCTGGGGAGCAGCCCATGGCTGGGTAAAGAGGTGAAGAACTTACTATTTTCTAACCAGAGCTTACTTCATGGGAGAGGTAGCAGCATGTCTGCAAAATAATCCACCATCCCTCCCATTAAAAAACCAATATTAATATTAATAATATTTTATAATATTATTTATTTATAATTATTATATTATAATTATTTATAATATAATAATATTAATATTAATATTAATAATAATAATAATAATAATAATAATAATAATAATAATAACTCCTCATTGTGTCTTGTGTTTAGAGCACAAAAACCATGGGCTATGGTCCATTACCTGTTCGCACAGTGCTAGTTCAATAATCCCTCAGCACAGAGCTGCTAATACAATAGCCCTCAGCAATCCCCAGTGGCAAGCCATAAAAATTCTCCCATACCTCAAACCAAGCCGTAATAATGTGACACATTACTGGACCAGCTGCTGGGAAAACGGCCTTTATCTGGCAGCTCCGCCACAGATATTTGGGCAACTTCCCTCTGGAAGCCCTTTGCCTCCAGCACCAGAGCCCGTCCCTGATGGCAATGCAGATTGAAGCACTGTTGTCTTTTCATCTGGCAATCCAGCCGATTGAAACAACAGCAGCAAATTGTGTGGATTGCTCCCATACGTGGGATCTCAGCTCTGAAGTCTAATCATGACAGCTTAATTGGCAATAACGTTAACTGTTTCACAGCTCAACTCTGTTCCAGAACCAGTGTGCATTTGTTAGGGCTGGAGACACCTAAATCAGTTGTGGTGGTCCTTTCATTTGAAAAGGTACCAATATGTGGATTTTAGTACAGGTCACAGGGAAAACAAAGATGAAAGGTCATAAACTGAGGTATATGCTACTCACCCCTGCACAGAGATTGGAGGATTCAGGATTCAAGACATGTGGGCATCGTGGGAGGTGGTGGGCTTGTGCACATGTGGGTTAGCAGGGCAGGGGAGGTTCCTCTTCTCCTGCTCAGAGCAAATGAGCAGAGGAGCTGTGCTCTAACTCATGTAAGGAGATATGACACTCCCTAAGACGTGCATTTTTTCAGAGGTGTCTCACTTGTCAACTTGTTGCACTGTCCAATTCCACCTCTGTTACCTGATGTGTTATTCAAGTTTATTTGAAACATCAAGAAATTGATGCCTTAACTTTCAGCCTACTAACTGGAACATCATTAACTGGTTTATAATTTGCTGTCAAAGTGACCTGTAATCTCGAGGCCAAAATTAGAAGACAGATTTGGTCTAACACTCAAGATGTTTTCATACTCGGCCAAAGGCTCAGCCTACAAACTGTCATGCAGGAATTTGATTGCAATAAAGCTATTGTAAGTTCCACTGAGGAGCATCCACAAAGGAACATGGAACCTAGTGCAGATTTCCAAGCAACAGCTATTTTGACATCACTCAGCTATGGTTATGCACCAGATCCCAAAATGAGGACATTATAGCTGAAAGGTTTATAATCATGTATTTTCTGTACTTGCAAACAATGGCCATCTTTTTAAACTGATATTTATTATTATCATGCAATCACAATGTGTAGAATGCTCTCTATAGCTAATGGAAGGAAGGCTTCCTAACACAAAAAGGACTTGGTTGTTAAAAATGCTAATACCTAGCTGGCAGTTGTGAGTGTCTGAGCACCCAGGTGACTGAATTTTCTAGAGAAAGAACACTGTCCTTATTAAAAATATTGCCAAGTTTTGCTGAATTACTCTGACACATCAGCCCTCTCCTGACAGAATTTCACTGCAATTAATCTTACAAAGCCTAAGCCAAAAGACAGACATCGCCTACAGCTGCAAACACCTGAAACTATTGCAATTAATCAAATGGTGGTGGACTAGCAAGAGTCTGACTTCATTGTCACCATAACTGCATTCAGGTTGGTATTCTCTGGAAAAAGTGCAGAGGAGTTTGTCTAGGAACTTAGATGCTGACCTAGAGACTTTATATAATATATACATAAAAATATACAGTTTGGTGCACTGGCAGGTTTCTGAGCTTTATGGAGCTCATTAGTAGTTCAGATGGTGTCATGGCACGAGATCACTGGGGACTCTTGGATACAGCACACCCCAGCTCGGGGAGGAAGCTCCTTTCAGCATCAACAGCTTACCCAGGAGCACAGCCAGCACAGTCCCTTCCCACCATGGAGTAGGAACCAATTTTGTCTCCTTCTGAGCTGTTCCCAAAGTGGCTCTTATGCACCTTGTGGTCTCAACCCTATGCAAAGACCCTAGGAAACCCTTAAGGATGCCATTCCAAAGCAATGGTCACTCTGACTACAGCAAGCCACCTGCCAGAGTATCTCATACAACCTCCAAAACTGGTTGCACCAGATGTTTTACAGGGGGTCTTGCACAAGTAATCAGCTGAAAAGATAACAAGTGTCTTACCAGCTCTCTGCCAAATACATATTTCTGGGCAGCAATAGTAATTTTTGAGGTGTTCTCTTAACCTAGTCCCTATTGATGCAATTGCCAGTGATTAGCTAGATGCAAGCTTGCCAGAGCATCAGAAAAAACTTTGGCTTACAAACCACTCTGGTTTGGCAAGCGTATTGCACCCAGACTTGGCACTCACTACAAGCAATGTAGGACTTACACTTTATCTCTACCAATTCTCTTGCCGTGACTCCCCAAAAATTTGTGTGTCTACTCACACCACTCTATAACTTAGACTTATTATTCTCCCACAGACATTCACCTTAGTTCTTTCATATAAAAAGATCCAGAGGGCTCTGCAAAAGCTCTTTTGTAAGTCTGGAAGCTCATTTTTTGTATAGAGTAGCAACACAAGGAAAAGAAAGTGAAGTGACATCATGGGAGAAAGTACAAAAGCTCAATCTCATTTACTTGAGACCTACTTTCATGTTAAGTGTTGTAGTTATCATTTCTACCTGCTTCTTCTTGTGGCTGAGGTTTGTCCACTACCTCAACCTAAACCAAATAAGGACTTTTAGAAAAGGTCTGGATGCGTTTTTCTGCTCAGTCTCCAGCTGTAAATTGCAGCTCTTTTGCCTGGTATTGCATTAGCAATCATTTACTGTCACAGTGACACAGCTCAGCTTCCTGACTGAGGTGGAAACTAGAACTTTTGGAAAGGCAAGTTTTCAGTGGGGTTGGTGAACTGATCTGGATAATCACGCAGTCACACACACCATTACTGAGGCACAAGCAATGTGCTGTTCAAAGGAGTGGAGGAGGATCAATGTGTCTAAACCAACCCTGAGAACATGTGTTTGCATTTCCCTTGGAGGCACCAGATGTAAGTGGCTAGAGAACAGCTGGTGACTAGTAATTCATGTTTCCTCCACGTTTTTCAGGTAAAAGTTAATTAGGTGTCTGTATATGTGTGTGTGTGTATATATCTATATATCTATATCTATATCTGTTCTTGTCATATACAGCATCACTAACATGAGGTTGTACTTTGCAGCTTCACATACTCCATCGCTCTGGCTGGGCAGGTGGCAGAGCCAATGCTAGCAACCATCAGAGTCAGGACAGGAAAAATGCATCTCTCCTGAGAGAATACATGAACGTTGGCTCACACCGCCATGCTCTGCAACACCCAGACTCACATGGAAAGTCACAACAGTGTTTGTGCATCTGCTGTGCACCCAGCAGAAATGCACGGCTAGGCATGGATCATTGCAAGCATGCCTGTGCCATTGCAGCAGCTGTTGTTGCATCCTACCACCATGCAAAAATCAAATCTCAGGTGCTGGCAAGAGGTCATAGCATTCAGTCAACAACAGGTGACTTTTCTCTGACAATGTGGGCATCACCAAACTGTTTCATAACAGTCCAGGTCAGGACAAATCCTGGCAGCTGCACATCCTAGCAGGGCTGGCCCCATGGCAGCCTTTCTAGGAGTAGCTGAACAGTATCCAGAAAGAAAACTTTTATTATAAGAAGGTTATAGAATCATTTAGGTTGGTAAAGACTTGTAAGTCCAACCGTTAACCCAGCACTCCCAAGTCCATCACTAAACCCTGTCCCTAAGCACATCTATGCATTTTTTTTAAACTCCCCCATGGATGGTGACTCCATCACCACCCCAGGCAGCCTGTGCTGAAGCCTGACCACCCTTTCCATGAAGAATTTTTTCCTAATACCCAACCTAAACCTCCCCTGGAGCAACTTGAGGCCATTTCCTCTTGTCCTGTTGCTTGTTACTTGGGAGAAGAGACCAACCCCCAGCTGCCTACAGCTCCTGTGAGGTAGTCAAAGAGAATGAGAAGGTGCCCCCTGAGCCTTATGTAGTGCTAGGAGCAATAAAATGCTGCTCAGAAAGAAAAAGAAAATGTCACCAAACCACCCCAAACTTTAAAAAAGGAACCCTTTCTGGCGTTTGAACCCCTGCTTCCTCTGAGGAATGAGCTGGGAGATTTGTTGCATGCCTGCTCACATGGGTGGGATGGCTGAGCGACCCTTAAAGGGACTGGAGACTCTGCTCCACACAGAAAAGCTTCAGACTGAGAAATCAGGCCATGTGTGCCTGGAACAGGCATTGAGAGCGATGGGAGGATCCCGCTAGGAATTGGGGCTCCCTGCAAGGATCCCTTCAGAACAGTGCCTGGCAGCATTTGCATCCCCCGCATGCCAGGTGCCCTTGAAAGGTGAGGACATTAATTTTATCTTGTCAGTGAAGTCTTTGGTCCAGAGAAAGAGCTACACAGCCCTTCTGGTTAACACCAAGGAGCTAATTAGATTTGCTCCTAACTTAATGAAATCCTGAGCAAAGTCATTAAGGGTTTTGATGACAGTAAGTGACTCAGAAAGATGCTAATGAGATGCCACAGGGACCTACTATGCAACCAAAGCTGTGAGATTTATTTCTGGGTTGTCCAGGAAATAGACAGCATATATGTGTGCATGTGTGCGTGCGTGTGTGTGTTGGCTTTTAAATGAGAGCCTGCACGCTTGATATTTCTATACATAGATATATCCAAGGAAGCGGTCCAACAGACTTCTGGGGACTGTATCAGTCTAATAGTCTGATGGAGAATTTGCCTCAGGATACTAAAGAAGCGCTAGCTGACAGGATGACTTAGTGGCAGCCGCTTATTAATTTTTCTACTCTATTCATTTTGGAAGCTCCCCAAGAAGCTGCTTTTTAGTTCCTGCAGCGCTGTAGCAATGACATCCAGCAGTGTAAGCTGCGGAGTGGCCTAAAAGGGATGTCTTATAACAGGAAAGGGCTTGTGCATTTTTCTTTCTTGGAATTATTTGCAAAATAAAACCTCAGGCCACTTGTGAACATTTCAGTCTTCCCTGGTGAAACAGCCCTCCTTCTGCCCCAGCATACACACCACCTGGGCAACACGCATCACTCATGAACAATATCATTGCGAGAAATTCCCCTTCTGAGGACTGGTCGTTTCTTCATGATCATCTCACACTGTCTGGAGAAATAATTACTAATTAATCCCAGTGCGGTCTTCAATTTGGTGGCTTTCCAGCAAGAAAACTACTCCCAGAAAAGATAAATCATGTGTGAAAAAGTTTTCAGGATTAAGGCTAAATTAATTATTGCCAGGCACAAGAATACTGTTAATCCTAACTTCTTGTTCTCCAGTTTTGCTTCATAGTAAGAGAGACATTGTATAGTAGTTGCATTTTTGCATTTACAGAGTAACTTCCATTATAGGAATTCAAGACACTGCAAAGGTAGCTAAATCAGTATTACGCGCCAAAAAATTATGTTTCTTTCAAGTTACTGCCAGGAGCAGGAACAAAGCCCCGATCTTTTTGCTATTATATACTTGTATTATTGTAGCATCTACCAGCTCCTAGTCATAAGCCAGTTTTCCCTCACACTGAACATCACTGAACCCCTAGTCCCAAATTTGGCATTTTGTTTCTTTTTGCCATGAAACTGAATTGCCTTTGCCTCTGCTTCAGTCTGAGCCAAAAAGCATTTTTTTCAGTGGGTCAGGGGGTGGCAGGAAAAAAGATCACAGTGAAATGAGCTGGTTTTGTTTTCTTTTGCAATGTCCTTAGGGTCCCTAGGGTGATATCTGTTCCTATGCAGTCAACAGCAGCTTTCACAACAGTTTAAGTGGAATCATTAATTCCAGCCAACAGCAAATAATAGCGATACTGGTATATGGCACTTTTCCCCTTCCTTTCTTGTTTTTGAGTGTGGACATTAATTTATTTTTTATTTATACAGTATAGTGTAATCCACTGTCTAATGCAGTGGATCACATGGAGTACCTGATTTCTCCACCAAAACTCATGTCTTCATTTCAAATGCATGACAGAAATTTAAAGACTGGAAACTAATGTGGAAGGCAAACATTCCAAGTCATACTTAACTGTTCTGAATGAATGAATAAGCTTTACAGAGCAAATGTAAAACAAAACTAACTGAACATAAATAAGCTGCTTCCAGCAGTTCCAGCCTACATCTAAATTTAAACTTCTCTTCAATGAAGTAGAAAAAACTCCAAGCTTGCAATTAAAAGACAAAAAAAAAACCCAAACCAAACCAAACAAAAAAGGGGGGGGGGGGGGGGGGGGGGGGAGGGGGGCCAAGTTTAAAATACAAGAAAGGAAAAAAACATTTTAAACTGTGCAATGTAAAATTGGAAGGGGTGACTAGCTAACAATTACTTGATAGTATAAACAATAGCAAAGTGGGATGCACAACGCTAATTGTCAAAATTACAGTAACTGTGGTATTTTGACAGAGCTGAAGGTGTCTGAATGGTGACTGTGACTATTTCTAGCAAATAGGGTAAACAAATCTTATTACTACAGCATTTAACAGTGCTATTTGTAAAGAAAGCCAGTGCTGCATGCATGTACCTATTCCAAGAGCTGTATCTAAACATCCGGGACAATTATGCTTTTAAGAATGGTGCAGTGATAAAGAAGGTAAAAAAAACCCCTAAACATCTTGCTACATACTATGTTACATATAAATTTATGGTTGCAAGTCTCAAAGAAATTATAGTCAGCAAAAACATGGCTCTAATTGGTTTAATGATTCTCTGTCATAACAGAGGCATATAAGACATGTATTATATTGGAAAGAGGCTGTATTTCTATTTATAGAATAAAATTACAATAAGGGCTAAAACTACAATAAGGGCTCAATCATATGCTTTAATAAGGAGTTTAGCAGCTGAACTCTTCCATAAGAAAGCACATCAAGGCTGGTGTCTGTCAAACTATGCAAAAGTAGTGCAGAGTAAAAAATCCTTCACATTCATAATTCTCTATATTTTACTCAAGCAATGAAACAAAAGATACCTGATATGAAGTATGATAAAAAATGACATAAAAAGAAATGTCATGAAATCTGAAAGCTTTTAATCGTTTTATAACCTCAAAATAAAGAGGAAAATTTGGAAAGCAGGTGTCGTTCTCATGAGTAACAAAGTTTTACTTCTTACAGTTTGCTTTCTCAGTCCTGTTTTCCCCATTTTGGGAAAAGTACACAATTACAGTCTCTTTTCATCTCTAAAGACAAAAGCAAGTAGAGAAAGCAAAAGTTGTGTTTATTTTCTTCTAAGAACATTTGCCTTGTACTTAGCTATTTACAGAAAGTATAATCACCAAGAGTTCATTCATGAGAGAAACCAAGCATATTACGGATTATTACTCACACTTTTAAAGGGAATGGAAACCAAAGTTTAGGTCCATTCTTTCTACTGCTTTTCATGAATCAACAAGACAGCTTCTGATTTAATTTTATGCTTACTTTTAAGTCTGGAAATACTAGACAGGATCCAGGGATGCTGGGAAGATGATCAGAGCTGTTTGAAGGACTGAGGATGTGAAGAGACTCTTAGGGTGAGCTCTCTTCCACTCAGTGGGAAAATCTGCAGCAGGTAGCATGGCCCGTGCTTCTGCACTCCCATGTAGTCACACTGGTGCATTCGTGGACAAGCTGACCCTTTAAACTTGGTCTGGGTTAAGCAGAAGTATAGCCAAGAAAACACAAAAAGGAATGTTTGTAGTAGTCTCACTGCTCAGCCTGGAGCAATGCTGTCCCAGCGCTATCCCTTCTATCTAATATTAAGCAATAACTTAGTTAAAAATCACTAGGTAATTTCAGAGCACAGGCCAGCTTGTATTCAGCAGTTTGTATTGTTCACTTTTCCTCCCCATGCAAGTGCCAGGGTGCTGGCACCACCATACGGACACACAGCCAGCAGACACCGCGCTGTGCTGGCACTGGCTCTGCGCTGGCTGCTGGACTCCCCAGCTGGCTGTCCTACAGAAAGAAAACACCTCTTTCCTACATTGTTTCCAGATTTTATTTCCCTCAAATCATCACAGTGATTTAATGTTTGGGTTTAGTGTATTTCACCAGGGAGGCAAAGTGGTTTTGGTCCAGTGGATGTAGTATTGCGCAGAGCCATGGAGTAATTCAGCTGAACTGCTGTAAACCTCTAGGACTGGGACACGCTTGTTTTAATTATATTTATTTCGACAGCAATTAATGTACCAAATGAGATGAATTTTCATTGCAAATGCACAAGGTTTCTAAACCACAGAGTGTGGCACATGAGCTCTTCTTCCTATTGCAGCTGCACAGAGGGAGAGCCACCTCCTAGATGGCTGGCTGCTCTGAAGTGATGCTCCTCCAACAGCACCGCGCCTGGAAAGCAGGGAGGGACACCCAACCTCCTTCTCTTTGAGAAACAGGAAAATGACCTCAGTCCAGGCAGGACCATTAAAAAAACTTAATTTTGGGCAAACACATCAATAACTGTCCCTACTGCCAGATTTTGTTCAAAGAAGGAAAGAGGGAAGGGAGCAGGAAAGAGACAGGTAGCCAGACAAACCCCACAATGTTGGAGGGACTTTAGATGGTGCTTTTTGTTTTTGCATTTTAACCCTTTGCAACAGTGAGTGAGGCAGGCAGAGTTCAGGTGTGGGAAAACCACCTGTTATCAGCTTCAGTTTCAGGTGCTGATGTGGCGCGCAGAGCCCCTCATGTCACAGGCAGGTCCCCCCACAATGCCTGCCCGCTTCAGGACTGGGAGCTGAGGCTGGGGCTCCCACGTGGGCCCTGCACAGGGACGAGACACTCAGACAACAGCCTGAAGAGCAGAGGACCCCTCTGATGGCACCCAAAGCATCTGCCATCCAAAGCATTTGCCATTCAAAGCATCCACCATGGCTCTGGACCATTTTGTTGACTATGAAAAAAGCCCGTGCATCATTTTACCCAGTAAAAACACCTTAACCAGCCAGGGAAACAGATTTCATGCCTTGATGACTGACCAAGAAAATGAATGAGATTTGGAAACAGCATGTTAAAATTACCAACGCCGGACTAATTAAACTAAGTTTTCACAGCAGAGAGCAAGCACTTGATAGTGATTCTGCTTTAGACATACATGACTTTGGTTTACCTTTCATCCCACAAACCCTTACATGCATATTGAACTATCAGCAGAAATGGTCTTTTGGAGTCATGGACTAAAACACACAAACATATATAAAACAGAGCAGCAACAACAACAAAAAATCTTACAGACCTTTCTGTGTACTACTCTGTCACTCTATTCACCTCCTTCAAACATTAATCATAAAGTCAACAAAGTTGCAAAGTCAATTTTTTTAATATTGATATTAAGTCAAATCATAGTTTCTTCCTATCTTGGCTGTATACAGAATAATTATGCTAGCGTCATCCCTTCTATCTCATAATAAGCAGTAATTTGGTTTAAAATCACTAGAAAATTTCAGAGAAGCATACACATTCATCCTTTTGCATCTGAAGCTATGCCTTAACAGAAGTACAGCATTTGCTTCAGAAATGTCAGACTGTCATGACATGATTACATTTCTGTATAATTGATTACAGAAGTGGATAATGTCCTTCAGCCAAATAAATTACTAACTAGTTCTCCTACATCTTCATCCAAATCTCAGTTACCTTAGCAACTTCATGTTATCCAGGGGAATTTAAAACACATCACAGCCATGCAACTTCTGATAAAACAAAGGCAGCATGCTGTGCTGTATGCGGTGGGTGCTTCCATGCCTGCATGGCATGTTGCCAATACATGGACAGTGTCTATCCAACTAGTTCTTTGCCTACAATATGTTTTTTTCTTTAAGCAGGATAAAGAAAGGATTGTGTTTACAGGCAGGGAAGACTGCAGGAGTCAAGAATAACTACAGCATACATTGTGCAGGTATATCTCTGTTTCACAATTCTGCTGAATTTCAGGGGGAAAAGTAACAGTGATGATTAGTAGATTTAAGTTATCACAAAACATTTTTACATGCTTCTATATTTTCAACAGCATTTTGAAAACAGAAATCTTGCCTATGCTTTGATACATATGCCACAGAAATAAATACCATATATATATTTACATGCATATATAAAATAAAGACCATACATGTGTGTGTATGTATATGTGTGTGTGTATATATATATATTTAATACTTTTTTTTTTTTTTTTTTTTTTTTACTGTGAGGGCGGCAAGGCGCTGGCCCAGGCTGCCCAGAGCAGCTGTGGGTGCCCCATCCCTGGCAGGGCTCAAGGCCAGGCTGGACGGGGCTGGGAGTGACCTGAGGTAGTGGAAAGTGTCCCTGCCCATAGCAAGGGGGTGGGACTGGGTGGTCTTTAAGGTTGTTTTCAACCCAAACCATTCTATGATTATACATACATACATACACATATACATACATACATATATATGCGCACACATACACACAGGCAAAAGCATAGCTTTAGGACCAACAGAAAACAGCCATTAGCTCAAGACTGCATAGAGGTTACACAAAATAATTCTACTTTCTAAACACTTCCTGATCTTTCCTGTGCCTCACATAGACCAATAATATACCTAAATAATTTGTTTGGGCAATTTGAAAATGGTACACCTCTCAGTCTCACACAGGCAGTGAGTAATAGTAAAAAATAAAAATTTGCCAACTCAACCTTGGCACTAGGCAGATGCAGAAGGCTGCTGTACAAAGGACTAGGATTGCACAGGAATTATGCACTGGACCCTATATGATACCTGTTGTGGGGTTCATGAGAAGGGATGAGGTTTCACTTTTTGACACAGTGATCCTGTGTAGAACAGGGGTAAGGGATACAGCTATAAAAACATGCATGTTTTTATACACACATACATATATAACGTGTAATTTGACATAGCCTGTATGACAGACAGTATTTCACTAATTGACACTAATGTTTTATGAATGTAGGGAAAGAACCACTTAAGTGGTTAAGCAGATTAATAACTCAACACTGCACTGAATCTGAAAGCAACCTTTTGACGTTCTTGTAACTAATTTACTGTTGAAGACTACTGAAAATTAACTACAACCATTTCTCAGGTACACTTAAAGATTTTGTTCCCACTATCTCTGGAAGTATATTTTTAGCCTTCATAATGAGGAAATGGTGATTTTTCTTGGCAGACCACAAAATGGGCCTAAAACATTCACCTCTCTTCCAGCAGCATCAAGTGCCACTGTAGCCTCCATTGCCCCATAAACTACAAAGAGCTCACTACGCATTAAAGAAAGAACAAATAACGTGAACGGCTGCTTCGCAGCAGTAATTGGATGTTTTTCCCCAAATGCTGGCTACTTTATGTGTTTTTAAGTACAATTGTTAGAGGAAGTGCTAGATGTTAAGACCTTGAGGAGTCCTGTTTATCCAAGTGAGCCACGTGTTTCAGTAGGTTCAATTTTACAGCAGGAGTGTGCAGGACTGAAGCCATCTAAACTCTGGTTATAGTAACATCAGTTACCAAGCATAAACAAAGAAAACCCCCAAAACCCACAAGCTGGGTCATGGCAACCACCTGGGAGACCCAGTCTTACTGAACAGGAGCATGGGGATGTCCTACCAGTGACATTAGCAAGAGGAAGTTCATGTCAAAAACTTGTAGTTGTGAAAGTCCTTTGCAGTTAGTTGCCTTCCTCAGGCTCCAAGCAGCCTGCCCTGCCTAGTGCTCCACAGTGGCACTTCAGGTGTGCTGAGCCACCGTCTGCTCATCCGCACAGGGGTCCGGAGGAACCCTTGTCAGAAATGGAAGGGTTTCCAAAGCATCGCTATCTCCTTCCTCCCTTCCTGAACAGAGAGCAAAGCACTGCTGATTTTCAGCAACAGCATCACAGGAGCAACAGCCCAATTCCTACTACTGGTCAGCTAAACCATGTGTCACAGTAGCGTGCAAGCTAACGCACCATATACCTTAATAACATTGGTAATGAGTGTTCTCCAATTTTGTGCATGTGTGCATGCATGTAACTGCACTACAGCACTAAGAAACCGCAAAGCATTTGTGCTCATTTCAGTATGGAATGAAATGTAGGCAAAGCAGTAGAAGGAAAGAAAATGGTCTGCTTTTATGTCACTTCCCTTTGGTTGTTGTGTTTTCTATAAGCATAATGGTGCACCTCTGAATCACATCAGTTTTTTTCCATATGCAACCCTGACTCCTTTCGGCACATAGGCTGCTCTGTCACACCTCACTAGGCAAGGGATGAATAACACTGTTGCCCAGCTACCAAGCTTCTTATTTTACAGCTCCTTTCTCCAAGCAGCTCTTCTACGGCAGACTATGGAAGAGGAAACAGCATACAAAACTACCAGTATAGTCAGCTCCTCTCCTTCACACACTCTCCAGTTCAAACAGTAACAAAAATACCTCCCAAACTTCACATACATGTACTAGCCTCTGCCTATAGAAAGCCGCTGTCAGGAAGAAGCAATAGTTTCAGCATTTTAAGATGAAATTATATTTCTCACCTTGACAATTGCAGAATCTGTATGAAAAAAAATCTAATCATCAGAAGATCTAGAAACTGCACAAATGTTAAAGCTCATCCATGCATGGAATTTGCATTTAAAACAAGGAAGAGAAAGAAAAAAAGCCTTCTTCCATATCTACCTGCGCTGGTGGAAGAAATTATATCACTTGTTACTTGCCACCAAAGCAGGTTGTGTCAACATTTCTTAATTCACTTCTGCAAGATAAGCTTAAAACGATTTACTGTGAAAGAAGCCTCTCTCATTAGCCCAAAGGTGTCCACTTACAAAGCTGCACTGGTTTAAGTAGCTCAGCATGCAATCACACCTTTAATTAAAAAGGTTCAACTCCATACATTGGCAAGACCACAGGTTCTTCCCTACACAGGCAAGCCCTAAAGAGCAAAAAATACTGCAGTGTGGGGAATGCAAGGCTTCTGACTCCTGTGGAATGCACGCAGGGTTTTCTTCTGGGGGCTGTTTTCAGGAGCAGGGCCTGTGAACTCATTTTGTGAAACCAAGGAGTGAGCTGCGGCACCATTATCAACCTGGTAAGCTGTCCATTATTTTTTTGCGAGTCTCGTATTGTATCCTTGTTCACTTCGATCCTGATAACAGGAGCTGGACTAGATCCTAAATTAACTGAATAACCAGAAATGTTTCATTTCCTACCAAAGATTATTTACATTCTCCATATTGTAACACATGAAAACTAACAGCAGAAAGAAAATCTGCAAGCAGGCAAAATGAGCATAAATTAAGCTTTGTTTCTGCAGTTGCTGAAAGGTGTTTATTTTTTCCACTGTAAAGCTTTGGCTTGCTTTACTAAAGCTCCTGGCTGTGTGTCTTACAGCTGAGGTTCTCTCTGCTTTTCCTGGGGCTGTTGGCAGGGCGAAGAAGATCTGCTGCCTTCTTCCTGCAGTGATGTTTGGGAGCTTAATGTAGGGGAAATGGATGGGAAAGTCTCAAAGTCAGGAGCTGAAGCAGACAGTTCTATTCTCAGTTTTTAATTCACCTGGTATCTAGAAATACAGAGAAAATTATTATACACCTCACACACACACCCCAAACAAAAAAAAACCCAACCAACCAAACAGAAGGAAAGCAAAAAGCAGAAAACTCTCTAAAGGGCTGAGCAATGGCAGAACATATTACAGGAACTGCAAGCTCAGAGGAGGATGAGAATGAAGGTACTGCCTCACTAATACCATGAGCTCTCTTCAAGGTGCTCACACAAACATTTTGCCTTCTACTTTGTTTTTGTACAGACTCTGTGTTACGACTTTGCTGTACATATTATGACCTGGTGAGAACTTCAGGACATTTTGAAGAAATCACTGATGTCTACTCTCCATACCCTATTGGTCCCTGAGATGTTATTATTTATATAATAAAGTAGTTGTGTTAAGAAAGATTCACATTCCAGAGAACCAGTCTTGCAAAGAAACTTATACAGGCAACCTTGATTGCAACAGAACACTGCATAGACACACCTATTACAGTTATAGGACTTAATTAAGCCTTCCCTAAACACGAAATGATACAATATAGATAGAATTATGCATTATATGGTCAAGAGATTACCATTTAGTTCTCTTATTATTACGCATTTTGTTTACTTAGTTTGGCCAGGAAATAACAACCATAAAAAGGTGAAGCCAAACAGGTAAGAAATGACCTGAAGAAAGGGGTTTCTATGAGGGTATGTGTGTGTATATCTATTTGTATATGCATGTATATATGTGTGTATATATACATATACATGCATATAGGGGTGTGTGTGTATATATATATGTGTATATACATATATCAGAAAGTTGTTTTGGTCCAGGGCAGTACAGAACAAAGAGCAACTACTAGTGGAAGAAAAGAACAATATTGGTGGAGAAGAAAACCAAAACAGCAAATTACAATCTCAGCATGGCAGTCAGAAGACCAGATCAGGGCAGATACGGACATGCTCTTGAAGGTAAAGACAAGATTTTAATTTGTGACGTTAAGAATGTGCTTTGGAAGATAACAGTCAATGCATTTTAACTAGTTTGCTTTTAAACCTTCACTCTGTAAAGAATGGACAAGGTTTTGGGTCACGGGGGTTTTTTGTGTGCTGGCTGACTGAGATGAATTGTGGAGCCAGGAGTAAGATTGGGTATGGGGAAAATGAAAGCACAACGATTTTAAGCTGCCTATAAAGTATTTCGCACGCATGTAAGTAACTTAAATGGCAACCTGCAGTCAGCAGAACTATCAGCCTGTAATTTTGGCCAGCGCAAAACTGATCACCCTTGCACGTCAGCGCGGAGCACACGGGAGCCCCTGGATGCTGTCGGCTCGCCTCTTTTTAGGGAGCCGTGGGGTGCCGGAAGGCCCGGGGGCTCCTCGGACAGTTCCCGCACAGCCGCGGCCCCGCAGCACCCTTGCGGGCTGAGCGCCCGGCGCCGGGCCAGCCGTGCCAGGGGCAGCGCGCCGCGGCCGCGCCCGGCGTTGCAGCTGCTCCGCCACCGGTGAGGCAGCGAAGGCGGGCAGCTGTCTGCGGCAGCACCCGGTGAGCCCTGGTTCGCGCTGCACCGCTGCTTCCGCAGCTCCAACGGCCAGCGCCCTCCTTTTTTGTTTTTTAAAAAAACACTACTTAGCGGTGGCGGTGCGGCAGGTGAACCGGCCAACCGGCCTGCGGGACCAGCACCGCCCGGGGCACGGTGACGCGTGCGGAGCGCGCAGGGCACCGCGCCTCCCGGTGTCCGCACCTGCGCCGCCTCACTTTCCCCGCCCGAGGCCGGCTCCTCCCGGCACAGGGCGCGGCGGCGCTCCCCGTGCTCCCCCTCAGGCCCGGCGGGAGGCGCAGCCTCGGCGGGACGCGGCCAGCCGGGCCCTCACCCCGCTCTCTGCGCTAAGACGACGGCCCGGCGCGGCCCGGCCCAACGGCCGTTTACCGAGACTGGCGCCCAGCGCGCGCCGGCCCCGCGGCCCCGCCCCGCCCCTCAGCGGGGGGCTCCGCCCGGCCCGGCCAATGGGCGCGGCGCGGCTGCGCGGGCATGGCTGTAGCGCGCGAGTGGCCGGAGCGGCCGGCGGCGGCGGCAGTTGAGGGGCGTGTAAGATGGCGGGACTGAGGGACGGGGCGAGGCACGGCGTGTCCTGCGGGACGGGGAGACCGAATGTCAAGGTGCCGCACGTCAAGCTGACCGAGACGGCCCAGCGAGCGCTGGAGAGCTGCCCGGGTGGCAAGGTGAGCGCGGCGGCTGCCGAGCCCCGCGGGTTCGCGTCGTTACACCGCCCGTGCTCGGTGCGCATCCCGGCGCTCCTGCCTCCCGCCGGCGGTGGCGGCGGGCAGGTGCCGTGGGGACCGATCCCCGCGCGTCGTGCTCCGTGGGCGCCCCGGGACGCAGCCGCCGCCGGCGGGGAACGGGTGCGGAGCGCCCGGTGGAAGTTGGAGGTCGTCGCACCTTCTCCGCGCTGCGTGACACTTGGTAAACTTTCCGCAGCCCTTTGGCGTGCCGCCCGGCGAGCATCAGCTGCTTTGTCGTTATACCTGACGGACCCGAGCCCGCGTCCCCGCGCCGCGGGGCTGTCCCGGCGGGTGCAGCATCCCCACGGCGGGGACGGGTGCCCGTTGGGCTGCCCCGCCTTGGAGCCGCGTGCGCCAGGTGCCGTCCTTTGGAAGTGACTCGGGCGATTTGGCGTTTGCTCGTGGTGCCGGCGTCCGCGCAGAGAGCCTGGAAGTCACTAGGACAGGCGAGCTCCGTGCTCCCGGGAGGGGATGCTCTCCCGCCGGCAGCGGGGTGCAGGTGCGACCGGCGCGCCCGGGACCGGAGCGCATCCCTCGCGCTCCGCCGGTGGCAGCGGAGAGCAGGTGCCACACGCGAGGCTGCGGTTTGACGTCCCAACACTTCTGCGCCTTTCAGCACTTGACGAGTTGGAAATTGTGCTACCTGTAGTAAAAGTATTTTCTTTACTTGCAGGTATATGTGTCTCGGAAGAGGTTTAATTATTTCTGATTTATGAAACAACTTAATTATTGCCCTGTGTTTTTCTCTTTCCAAACCAGGATAAATTTCCAAGTTAATGTAATTTTGCATGAAAAATGAGCAATACATGCCTAATCATCAGGATATTGCAAACTAAATAAAGAGCTATTGGTGGTCATTATGATAAAAGAAAACAACTAAAATTCTTTTCCCTATTTGACTATTTCTTCATCTCCCTGACGGTCAATGACGCTGTGATTCTTCCTGCAGGTCTGCTTTCCGTAATCTCGCCCTGCTGGAGTTTGAATGTGCCATTTGAGCAGCGACAAGTGGAAGAATAATGGGACATAAAAACTTCGAGCTTTCTTACTCTAGCTTCTGGAATTTCTGGGTTTAGAAAGGGTCGTCTTTTAAACTCTTCAACCAAATCACACATTGCTAACTTTTGCACTGACAGAAAAACCTCCCGCAGAACTATTCAGGATGTGATCCTCAGTCACCTCATTGCAGATGCTTTTTTGGTTTGTTTTATTAATAGTTGACGAGAACGTTGGCATCAGGGGGAGGAAGGAGAAGAAATTGTCTCTTTCTGTTGTCTCCATTTTAGGTAGGTCTGGGTGTGATCTGCTAGCTCACCGTGTTTGTGCGGTGCCAGATGCCGGAGGAGGACAGGATTGATGGTCCGTATCTGGTGATACCTTCCCTCTCACTACCTTAATGTTCAGCTACCTTGCAGACCCATTTCAGTTCTGATGGTGCAACTGAAAAATTTGCAATGAAGACTTAAAATCAGCAATTAGTGATAATGGTGGACGCAGTGAAGGGAATGCAAGGAAGGTAACATACAGCTCCACTGCTGCCTCTGTTCTGTGCTGGGTGATCTTATCTGTGTAACACAAGTAATATCGCAAAAAGTGTGTGTCAGGATAACCCTCTGATGACCTGCTTACCCCATAACCTGTAGAACCTAGGGAGCATGTAATCAGGGTCTGTATACTTAATCACTTAAGGCTCAAATTTAAACAGTCTGCATAAAAAACTAAGTGCTTGCTTCTTGTTGTTAACTCTGCTAAGAATTTTCTTGGCTTGTGTGTCAGTTAAAACTTGAGAGGCAATTAAATTCTTACATTGAAAACATCTAACTTCACCTCCACCTTCAGAAACACAGGATAGAAATTTTATCTCTTTGGCAGACCTGATCTCTGCAGCTTAGTGTAGGTGAGAACAAACCCTGATCTCCTGCTCATTTTATGTGCTCCATCATCTTGGTCTGGGGTTGACCACATTCAGGTGACAGGACATTCTTGACTAGATTTCCTTCAACCATAGTGACCAGCATGCTTCAAGATCCCAGAGCATCATCTGTGGCACTATTAATTTTGATTAAGGTATACAAGTATGGGCTTTGGCACCTGTGGTGGGGTGATTGATGATGGGCAGCTGGGAAGTTCATGATGTGAGACTTGGCTGGAGAAGATGGGAAGATAAGCCCTAGGGAAACAGAAGAGCAGACTGGAGTTAACTGGGAGTGATGGAGAAGACTGGGAGAGAGAATGAGTGAGCAGTCAACTGCATTACCTTCCTGCGGAATTCCAACCTCCTCTAGGGCACAGGACTGCCCTGGACAAGTCAGAGGTCTGGTATGAAGTGACTAAGATGTGTATCCTGTTTCAGATGTCAGGGGGTCATGGCTAACAAGACACCAGACTGCAGGAAAAACTTAGGGCAGCTAAATTCTGTCATAGCAAATATGATGGCCTGATCATAGTGCTTCACCTGCACCCTGCACAGGTGATCAGCAGAGACACAACTGAGCTGTGAAAGTCCAGAGTGGGATTTTGAGATGGCTTGGACAGGTTTGAGGTTTCCTGACTCCTGAAAGGGGAAAGTCCTATTCCACTTCTTTCCACTGGAGCAAAATACCCATTTAACTATTTTTTGGGGAACATCATCTTCTAGGTTAGCAAGCTGAATGAGGGTCCGGAAGAGACACACAAGTGCTGGAGGAAATGGGTAGAGAAAGGAGCTTGACCTTGCTTTTTCAGACACGTGAGCTGTTTAGCAGCTGGTGGCCATGTGACAAGAGTACAACTTTGTTATCCAATACAGCTAAGTAAATCTATTTGTCAGCTTCCCTACGAGAGGCAATCCTGCCTTCGGAGCCAGCATCTCCAAGCAATTTCCCTCTCCCAAAGCTGCACCTGTTGAGCCCCAGGGCTGCAACATCAGAGCTGTGGCTCCAGGAGATGGGGTGAACTGATGAGGTGCGCCAGGGAGTCACGTTCCCGTCTGCCTCTGCACGCTGCTTCTGGTCACCTGGTGCTGCTGCTGGTGCTGGCAGTCTGATTTTGGCACCAGGCGATCGAGTGCTCCCTTTGGCAGCATCCCTCATGCAAACTGCTGCTGCTGCGCACTGGTTGTGGGTAAAGTGGAGGGAACCAGGAGCTACAGGTGAGAATATCAAGTGCCAGTGAGTCTCAGTGAAGATCAGAACTTTTGACTTTTCGCAGTTGACCCCCAAAACTGGCAGGTACCACAGATCATAATCCTGTCTCTCTTTTACTGCTTGTTAGATGGTCGTAATGCCTGCTTATGGTGAATAGAGGATAAATGCACTGGTATTTGTGAAGCACTCTCTGTGTAATGATGAGCGCTGTGTCTCTAGGGTTTATACAATAACCAAGTTGCACAGCCGTGTGCTAAGTTTTTTACAGTGTTTTGGGTTTTCCTGCTCACTTAATACTGTCTAGATTGTATGAAGACATGGTGTATTAAAAAAAACCCCAAAAACCTACACAACAAAAAACCACACCAACAAAACAAAACTTCAAAACTAATTGGGAGGATTAGGAGCCACCTAAGGAGATGAATCAAAACTAATCAAGAGCCACCAAAGCAGGCTAAATTCCCATTACATATCCATATCCATGTATCAGAATGACTGTGCCACCCCACAGCATGGTTGTTTCAATATACTATGCATTTGGAGGTCAGAGCTGGTGATCTGAACTTCATTAAGTGCAGCCTTGCTGGCTGCTTTGGCTCCTTGGTCCTTGCAGCTGTTGGCAGGCCTGATGTGACCGATGTGCTCGCTGCAGTGTTTACGTAAGGAGGGATCCTCTGTGGCAGTGATAACACTGTCTGTAGTAATTCAGTGGACTTTTCAGTGCAGGTAGTCTTTCTTCCCTATTTTTTCTTCTGCTTGTGAGGAGTTCCTCAGCTTAAGTTGCGCTCGTTGACACAACAGTGCTCCAAACTGACAGATAACTTTTTTGGGCTCAGAGGGTGGCTGTAAACGCCGAGGCTGAAAAGAGGAGGAGGGGAGCAGGAAAATCCTTAGGATGGCATTGCCAGGGAGCACCAGTACCTTGTTCTCGCCTCCTCCTATGTAATACATAGCTCTTTAAAAATTATCGAAGCATATGAAAAGTTTTATTATACATCACAGTGTCTAATGTGCTGATATGAAGGCATCTTCTGCTCACTCGGAGTCAGCATGCCTGAAAAGCAGTATATAGTTAGCTTTATATGCAAGAGTGATGCCTTACAAATATTGAAGTTATTTGCCGTGTGCGGTGTGTGCGTGCAGATCTTGAGTCTTGTGAGCAGATGCAGTCCCTGCCCAAAGACTATTAAGCAAAATAGTGGATTTGGATAAGAAAGCTGGCTAGGTCTTGAGTTCTTGCCCTCCACAATTTGAGATTCAAGACCTGACTGTCGCAGCTCCTCTTGTAATGTGGTTTTTTTTTTTAACCAGTCTTGTGTAGGAGAACATTTGTTATCTTAAATAAAATCTTCAGAGGCAAATAAAGAGTAGTTACTTAAGTGAAGTGTGCCTGGAGCTGTTTGTAACTTGGTTTTCAGCTGAGTTGATACCTGATTATTGCTACTCCTTAGCCCTCCAATGTGGATGTTGCTCCAGCTGTTAAGGGGGCGAACAGTTTTTTCCATGATCACTTCCTTGGGCTAACTGGGTGGGACTCTGGAGTTTATGCCCCAGGTGTGGGATCACAGGGTTTTCAAGTTCGCAGTGTTTCAGAAGTGTTGGGCTCACCTGGCCAAACTGGTGAGAGTGGATTGGGAAAAGGTGTCAGCTGACATGTTAGGTGAGAGGAATGATGTGCAGAAAGGGGTCTGGCTTAGCAGTGGTGGAAGTGAGCCCACCTCTGATTTCCCCGGTTGAGTCAGTTCTGGAGCCAGTTTCACCTAAAGTTTCAGGTGTGGCTTGGAGAAGGTACTGAGATGTCACAGCTTGGAGGTGATACTTGGATTTTTCAGGTGATCAGAAAGTGATACTGAGGAGCTCCAGAAAGACCTTGCCAATCTGGATCAGTGGCAAAAAAGGTGGCATATGGTTTTCACCTTAGGTAAAGTAACATGCAGGGGGAAAATAAGCTCTGTATAACATGAAACTTGGAATGGGCAGTTGCAATTACAGGCTGAGAGATCCTGGAGTTGCTGTTTCCAGTCCTTGGAACTTGTTTGTTCGGTGTGCATCACTAGCCAGAAAAGCTAGCAGAGAGCCAGGCACCATCTGGGAGGGTGCTGAGTGATGGAGAGGGTCGCTTTGGTGCTGTGTAAAGCTCTTGGGCCCCCACGTTTTGAGTCCCCTGTACAGTCCTGGTTTGTGAGGGATGCAAGGGAAGAGAGCTGTTTTCTGCTTACCTGCCAGCGGGTAGGTGAGACCTTTCTGCCTGATGCCCTGCTAAATTGAGATTATTTTTTTAAAAGGCATTTTCTCACACTGAAGCAGGGGAGACAGCTGGTTACACCAGCACAGTTTCTCCAGGTCAAAAACCAGCTTGTGTCAAATTCTGTGAGCTGCTGTAAGAAGGTGATGGCTGCTGTGTGGTCCTATGCAACCGCTGCATCACCTGTCTGCCTCAGTGTTTTGTGAAGTGCCTTCATATGTTCATTTCTGTGTGGAACATTAAACTTTGTTCTGGAAAACCTCAGACAATGTTTAGGACTTGTAACTGTGTGCCAGACTTTGCACGTGTAACCCATGGCATTTGTAAAGGGAGTTTACTTGTATGTGCTAGTTAAGCAGACAGGTCAAATTCTGCTCACTTCTAAAACTTCCTGGCTTTAAGTCAGGAGGTATTGCGGAGCAGACAAATTTGCAGCAAGCCGTTTCAGGGCTTAAGGTTGTCTGTGTTATCAGCTGCTGCATAGCTTGAGATAGCGTGTAAGCCTCCAATCACTGCAAGTCATGCATAGGGATTTTTGAAGACCCCACTGCCAACTCGTGTGGGGACTGCAGCTCTCCAGTGGTATTATTTCTGCCTGAGCCCCGCTCTGGGGTTTTGCAGCATTGGGTGATGCTCGCAGGTGACATGGAGCACCGGTGAGGCTCCACTTCGTTGTGCGCTCCTGCTGCCCCCTCTCTGCAGGCTCCAGCGCTTGCTGGCACCCGTGTGAGCGCCATCAACTTGTCGCGCAGCCCAGCGGGGGCAGTTTTCTGCTGGACGAGTGAGAGGTATTACTGCAAAAGGGCGAGGCAAGTGCAAGTCAAGGAGGAGGAACCTGTGGCTGGAGGGAGGGGACAACAGGGGCTGGATCTAGCTCACCTTTCCAGTGATGCTGAGTCCTGAATAGCACCTAAATGTTAATCCATAAGCACTTCTTTTGCTGGAATAAAGTCTGTATTCATTAGGATTTAATCTTTTGGTGCAGCTTGTTTAGTGTAAGTGTTTGCAGAGGGTTGGCAAACTCCCTGTAACACTCTGTGGACAAAGCCGCGCAAATTGAGCTAGTCAGCATAGCTGCCCTACGTTTTTGTGTCCAGCAGCATAATTTCAGGATTCAGTAAAGCTGAGCAAAGTCAGCATTGCTGCTAAAATGGGATATTCTTATCAGTGAGCTCCTGCTGGCACTGGTGGTGTTGCTGTTTGGGCTGTGCCAAGGAGCAGATGTGACCAGGAGCCAGCTTGTGAGAGAGAAAAGTAGTTTCCAACTGGCAAGCTCCTTGATTTTTACTTTTTATGTCTTCATGGGCTGTGGTGTCAGCACAGCAGCAGTGCAGGTCACTTCCAGCCTTGCAGGTCAGGAACAGGCTGCACTTGGTGCTGTGCAATTATAGAGACAGGGTGCAGGTGGCTTTCATTATTTTCAGCCATGCTTCCCATGGCAGGTAAGTAGCTGAAGAGGTGAGGATTGTTTGGGTGAGATCTGAAGTTTTTTAGGGCCAGTTTGATTGTACTGAATCTCTTTTTCACCAGTAAGACACTTAGTAGCTGAGGTTAATTAGCTTAAGAGTGTAGAAGAAGAAGAGAGGTGTTATCCCCTGCCTTCCTGAGGTCAGCAGGGCTGTCGGCGCTGCGGGGAGCACACACTGGTGCCGTGGTGGGAAGCCTGGTTTCCACTGGCAGGACTGGTGCGTGCATGGGGGGCCAGGCAGAGAGCAGTCATCTGAGAGAGTGGGAAGCGATGGAGGCCTGAGCATTGTCCTAATGAGGAAAGCCGTTGTTACCAAGACCTTTCAAGTAGGCTGGTTGCCTGTGTTAATCACTTAATTCGTTCCTGAGTTGTGTCTCCAGAAACAAAGCCAACCCCAATCCGTAACTGAGACAAGGGGGCAGGTGGGGAAGCACACTGCTTGGGACTCCCATGTTTCAGTGATACTTTGGGCAGAGAAGGGGTTGTTTTTCCTTTCAGTGCCAGCAGATACTGTGCACTCTGTGGCATTTTCTCAGACTCCCATGGTCCCCCAGTGTCCTTGCTGGCCAGGATAAAACACAGGCTCTTGGGCTTCTCACCTAGAAGAGAAGAAATCGCAGGTGCTGCGAGGAGCCCTGACCTGATGGGTCTGCACCATGGTACAACTGGGAGGAGCCCTCCGACTTGCTGTGGGCACATCACCTTCTCTTTCTGCAGCCAAAAAACTTCTGCACAAGTGTGGAGGTTTGTCATTTTACTTATACTTATTTTCCTTCTTTTGTAGGACCGTACTTCTTCTCAACCTTCAGTTTGTTTCCAAGGATCTCAAGGAGTGAGTATTTTGTAGTCTTATATAGGAAAATAAATGCAGTGTAGATTAACCACTTCTTTAAAAAAAAAAATCCTATTAAAAAAAATCCTACAGATGTTCTTAAGATCTGCTTAATGCTGGATATGTTTTGGTCTATATTTACTTAAGAGCTGTAGCTGAAAGTTGAAGAGAGTCATGCTTTAGGTATGCTTTGTTATCTTTTGTCATCATTTAGCTTAAATGTGAAAGCTGTGGGAATAACTTGTAAGTCATCAACTGAGCGGTGCAGATTTAATATTTTAAAATGGACTTCAGGTGGTTGGTTTCGAGGTATGAGGTAGGACTGCAGTTCTGGTGGGGCAGGGTTTTGTATACCACAGACTACTGATGGTTCTTGACCCTTTTCTGAAACTCTAATAAAACAGAATATTTCAAGCCTATTGAAGGAAGATACAAGGAAATGTGGCTTCCTAAAGGCCACAGGTCCTGTTAAGCAATCAGGAGTGCAGACTGCAGAACTAAAGCTGAAGGTAAAATTTGATACAGGCTGTGGGGTCTCTATAAATCAAATGATTTTGGGTTTAATATTTGGATTTTAAAAGATGGCTAAAGACTCATTTTTAAACGCTAAGGTATGGATTGTGCCTTTTGTGCTTAATTCAGATCCATTAACTGATCCAGTTTTCCATGCAGCTGCATGGTGATTGTGTAGAGATGGCCAGGAACGGATGAGAGAAGGATAGGTAAATCTGTGAGGAGGTACTCCTGCCCACAGGTGTGAAACTACAGCCCTGGTCCAGCATCCAGTTTGGCTGAAGGGTGCTCAGATGCTGGGAGAGTCATATCTATAACAAAGCTACGTGTGTAGACAAAAGTCTCTTTAACACTGCACTTGTTAGAAAAACCTTTCTCCTTATAGCTTATTCATAGTTTAAACTATACTGGCAAATATTTCAACTATAGGGGCAAAAGGATTTCCTTGCTAGAATGAATAACCATCTTAGCTAAGAGAGTCAGCCAAAATAGCTGTACGAGAAAAGAGTGGCTGGGAGCACAGATAAGTTTGAATCCCTGCTGCCATCAAGAGGGAAGTCATACTTGCCAATTTGTCTGGGAAGTGGTCCAGTAAAATGGCCTGTGCAGCCCTTCTGGCCAGCTTCCTGACCCACCAGCCATGGGAGCAGGTGTGCGAGCACTGCAAGGGATGGATCCGGAGCCCACTCCAAAATAAGCTCTGGGAGTATAAGTAATTAACCTAGCTGTTAATGTGAAGTTCTGCAAGTAGTATGCTGTGAAAGAATAATTACCAGCATACTTTATCTACTCTGAACCCTCTCTCTGCAAAAATTCATGTGCTGCTTTCCCCCGTGTCTCTAGTAGCAGCTTTAAAGCAGTGGTGTATGAGGCTTGAGGTGTTACTAGGCTGGGAGAGACCTTCTTTTTCTGATTTAAAAAGTCGGGATTTTATCAAAAGGTGTCACAATCTGGGGGGCACAAGACTGCTGAAGAGCCAAATGTTAACTCACAATGGTGTCGCCCTTGTTTTTGTTAAACAGTTAATTCAGGTCTGTGCTTTTTCACGATGAAACTCAACAGTAAAATCTGTTCCCATGCTCTATAAGATGGAAACATCTGCAGGGACTTTGCTGCTTGCTGCAGAAGCAATAACCTCTTACGGTACTTTTCCAGTCTGTCCATAATTAAGGAAATGCAAACCAAGGAATTTATTGCAGGAGGTTCCTATATCCCAAGTCTCTGCAATAGGGAGAAGAATTTAAGGTCATTAACATAGATGTTAAATTAAAACAGGGCACGTACTACTGTACATAGAGCAGGAGGGAAATGGTTAACTTGTTATTTCTGTATATTGTGCACCATGTTCTGAGTATTCCCATAGTACACAAACTGCATGGTGGAGGACTGACCTGGCCCTTTGAAAGGCCTTCCTTCCTCTTCTGGACTGGTTTCCATTTGGTGCTTTCCAGAGTGAAGAGCTTTCAAGGTGTGTTTGTCAGTGCCAAGGCTTTGCAGGTTACCTCTGACTGCAAGACATTTCCTTAAATGCTGCTGAAAATAAATAGTGATTTTATTTGTCTCTTGAGAGTACTTCCTCTGCAATTCAGGCAGCTATCTAACTCCCAGGTGAGGATAAAACAGTAGCGGGGGGGGGGGGAAGGCTGCTTTTTTTTTGTTGTTTTTTTTTTTTTTTAAAAAAAGATATTCCATCTCTACACATTCTAGTCGCAGTCGTCTGTGGATGTTGGGAAGAGCTGGAGTGGAGAAATAGAGGTAGCTTTCCAGTTTTCTGGCTTGGAGTGGTCTAGAGTTTTGCGTTAGATGTGGGAATTGAGAAAAGAGCCTTACACTAGCAGAGGCAAGGGAGGAGCTTTTATTTCATGTGTGTGTTTTAACAAGAAGCCGAGATTGGTGTCAAAGGGGCTCAACAGTCACTTTGCACAAAAAAAAAAAAAAAAAAAAAAAAAAAAAAAGGCAAGCCAAATTTATTTCTGTTGTACAGTAATGCTGTTCTGAAGAGATCTAAAAGTGTTGGAAGTATATAGATGGTCTCAGGAGGGCACAATAGCAAATCGAATGTGGTGGTAAGATGGTTTGCATTTGGTATGATAATAAATTATCTCTGCGTGCTGCATAGTTATCCTTTAGATGGTCTTCAGTACAAGAACCACTGAAACCGTGCTGGAACAGTTTGCACAAAACATGGCTAAGAACTCCGTGATTTGTGTATTTATAAAATATCAGTGATTGTTGAAAAAAACATTTGCACCAGAGCACAAGTCAGACCCTGAGAAGGAGAACTTTTCCTCCTGGAACATCTTACTGTATGCACAGTAATGTCTGCAGATAGCCAGGATAGCTGGAGGATACCGAGGGACTGCAAGAAACGGACCGTTACGGTGATACAGATTAATTTTTAAGAAATACCTTGAAATTAAACATTTTGGAGTACATCTAGGCATCCTGCAGAACATAGCAGCTGTGTTGCTAGATACAATAGCCCTGAGGAACCTGAATATTAGCAATTGAATTGTCATGCAGTAGGCATATACGTACAGAAAAGAAAAAGAAAAAAAAAGGCTACTTATACTCCAGTGTACTTCTGCAGTGATACTTCAAACAACTGCACTTTCCCTGCTATGGCTTGTGACCTGTATTTTTAACGTTGCCATGTCCTGCAGATTGCAAATACATTTCTGATATAGAGACAAGCTTTGTGAAGCATGTACCATACTCACAGCTGGTAACATCCTCGATCTGCTCCTGCGATGTACAGGTATCCAGGCTGCTGTGGGGCAGCCGCCGCAATCTCTCCTTCCAACAGTGAGTGTACAAAACCGGTCGCCCAGTTAGGGAAATTCAGCAGCCTGCTGAATCCTCCAGCTCCAGTTTAGGGACAGTTGTTGCAAACCTTTGGTCCCTGCCCTGGAGGAGGGTGCAGCAGCATGGGTGTCAGCGATAGCTGTTGCAGCCCCCGCTTTTCTGCAGCAGGGTGGTGACAGATTCCTGCTGGTTGGCAATGAAACCACCAGGGTGGCCAGCACGTGGGTTCACACTGGTAAACTGATGCATAAAGGCGAACTGCATGGATTTGGGGGAGCAAATGTTAATTTCTTGGGAAAAAAGGCCAGCAGAAAAATAGGAAGGAGAGAGGCAGAAGAACTGAAACTAAAAGAAAGTCCTTCCCCTGAAGGTTGTCCAGTTGACTACAGGTCAGCATAATAGGTAAAACATATACAATTGCAGTGGTTTTTTATGTAGCAAAATATTTCTTTTTGCAAGGCAGCCATGTGTAGTCACATTTTTTCTGTAAAAAGGCATCTTTATTTCCTTTTTGAAAGGCATATTGGCCGTTTATGTCCTGTAGTGTGGATTTAACAGAGGAGGAGGACGTTTAGTACTTGAAGGAAACAGCATTTTGCAAAAAGATTGTCACTTATTGAAATGAACACACAAGAAATCAGCACTGAGATTTTTCTCATGTTTAAGAGCAGTTTGTCAGAGTTTCAAATTGGTCAAATAAGTTTCTGGAGCACTTTTGTCTCCTTGAAGGTGCAGGCTGGACCCTTCTGCTGTAACGCAGAGGAGCAAGGTTTAGGGTCAGGAGCAAGCTTAACTGGGCAGAAGACACTGCAGCAAAGATCCAAATGATGCTATGGCAAAAATCGTTCCTTTGGGGATTTGTAAAAGTGGAAGTTAGATGAAACATGGCAGAGTGTCCGGGCTGAGCAGAAGAGTGCCTTTCGCCAGTAGCAGGGGTTTGCCTTTTGGCATTGCTCCAAAGAAACTGTGAACAAACTTCAGCTTAGAAATGGATTAATTGGAAATGTCTCTCAAAAAAGTAGTCGGAGCCTGACTTGGAGGGCCCTGCAAATTTTATTTTTAAAAAATCCTTTAGTCCTGTTTTAGAGGCTTGTGGCGTGAGCTGGGTGCTGGCATGGCTGCCCATATAGGGCTGGAAGCAGATTCCAGCTCAGGCTTGGGAGCAGCCAAATCTTATCCTTAAAGGAAAGGCTGTGGGGGAAAACCACTTGTGCGATGGCAAGATTGAAATGATTCTGAGAAGAGGCAAAGGAGAAAGAGGGTTTAACACAGCTGCTGAGCAGGCACCTAAGAAACCAGTGCTCATATTAGCCTGATGATGTGATGCTGTACAGTGGAAGAACAAGAGGAGTGGGTAGATGTGTTTAGAAAGAGAAGAGATTAAGTGACTCGGACTTGGAGAGCGAAATACGTCAAGCCTGAATTGAGGGGTATTCTTAACAGCACACAGTATCAGTGAGAATGATGGAAAAGAGGAGGATAGAAGTGGCAAAAACTACAAGCCAGAAAAATTGCAGTGAGTCCACACAAGAGCTTCAGGAGAGAATTATGAGAACTACTTCTGCGTTGGAGAGGCAGTGAGGATGATATGTCAGAGTGAGAGAGGGTAATGATAGATCCGGAAATCAGTCACTGAGAGGAAGGGATTGAAGTCAAGAGTCTGAGTTGTTCTAGTATGTATTCTCTATTACTAAGTGCTTTAGTAAGAAATGGCAAGCCAGTTTGAGGGTGTAGAATTTAAATTAAAATTAGGAAGAAATTCTCCCTGTGAGGGCGGCGAGGCGCTGGCCCAGGCTGCCCAGAGCAGCTGTGGGTGCCCCATCCCTGGCAGGGCTCAAGGCCAGGCTGGACGGGGCTGGGAGCAGCCTGGGCTGGGGGGAGGGGGGTGGGACTGGGGGGAGTTTTTCATCCCCCCCCCCCCCCCCCCCCCCCCCAGCGCAAACCATTCTGTGATTCTGTGATTTTGAAGTAGGCTGCAGAGGGTCAAGAGGACTTCATACTTGTCCTGAAGTGCTCCAGCTGGGGCAGTAGCAACACTGGGACCAGGTCAAAGCACAGAACCCTGCTCTGTGTATGTGTTGGTCCAGTGTGCTGGTGCATGCGTAAGGGTCTGCAGCTGTGGGCTTTGCTGGGGAACCTCCTCCAGTAAAGGAGTGAAAGGCAGGAGGCAGGAACAGGGTACCCCTTTGTGCCACAAAGCACACTTCTGTTGGTACCCTCACCTCCTGGCTCTCCCCAGGTTGCACACATGCTTGACTGGAGCTTGCCAGAGTTCATCTGAGTTTGTTTTAAGTCTTGAAGGTTTTTTTCTTCCTTTTTTTTTTTCCTTCTTTTCAGTTAAAAGTAGAAGCTTGTTTTCATTTGAGAAGATTTGAAGTCTTCTCTGCATTCTTTTGTTTCCAGGCAGCTTGCATAAGAAAACTTTACAATTTTATCCTAAAGTCTCAAATTTCAAAAGCATAAAAATTAGAAGACTCAATCTCTACAGAACATCTGTTCTTCCACTTTTGTTTTCTATATCCTGTGCTAAGACTTGTTATTTTTAATTGAAGAGGACCCTGTACCAACTCAGTCCTTCCTTCCTGAGATTTCCTTTAGCATATACAAGCTGGCATCTTTACAAATTTCACTGTGTTTACCTATAGATAAACAGATTTGGTGTCCTTACTGTCCTGTGCACTGCTATACTTACCAACACTCTCTGCCCCCTGGTGCTCAATCTAACTGCAACAAAGCGGTTGTCGGTTCATGTTTCAGGTAGTGATGCTCTAGGAAAGGAGGACCCTGCTGTGAATGCTGTCACTGTGCATTTGCTGCAGCAGTGATGTTCATGAAGATGGCCTAGAAGAAAACTTTTTTTAAAATTTCTTCTGTAGTTTTCTGCAAGGATAGCTCTCTGCACCCCTGTGGGACTGACACAGTCAAATGCCCTGGCTGGCCTGGGGAAAGCAGTAGGAGCATGCTCATGGAGCCAGACTTCTTGGTGGCAGCTGCCTGTTAGGTTGGCTTCGCTGTGTTTTAAGAGCACGCCATATCACATGAAACCAACACTAGCGTTGTTAAAGTCTCTGCTAATATTTGTGTCCTAAAGTCACCTCAGTACTGGAGATTTGGATGCTTGAAAGCAGGACATCTGTTATCCCATCATCCACTACATAATTCAGGCAAAAAATGTGCCAGTGAGGGAAGATTCTGAGGGTTGATGAAATTTTTCTTTGAATTGTATGCAAACATAGACAAAGTTATTTTCTTTATGGACCCTTAGAGCAGAGGCAGTAGGAGCAAATTTCCTGCAGCTGCTGTCAATTAAGGATGATCAGCCACTCCTGTCTTTTCAGAGTGGATCTAGAATATAGGTTTTCTGCATCTCCATTAGCCTAGGGGGAAGCTTTTGACATTAATGGCAAGAATTCCTGCATGCTTCTGTTAAAATAACGCAAATTCTGTAGCCTAAACAAGCAATTACTCAATTTCCAGAACTGGAAAATAACTCTCCTGAAGTGGCTTCTGACACTACCTTTTTCATGTCACCTTTGACAAAGTATTAATCAGTGGATTCATCAAAGATAGAGGGTTTTTTTAAATATATTTTTTTTAAAAAAAAGGAAAGAAGAAGGATGATGGCACAGATGGTAAAGTGGTGTGAGAAGGCAGCTGTGAAGTAAAGCAGAGAGGGAATGCAGAAGGGAAGGGATTGAAACAAACAGCTGGTCACTACAGAGCAGAAAATGTGGTCAAACCTGGCGGGGAAAACAGAGTGTTTACCTGTCTGTGCCTTAGGTGCATCTTGGCTTGTGTCTTTTTTTCCACACTTCAGTGCCTGCATTGTTGTGATTGTTTCCTGGCCATGCAGGAGAAACACCTGCTGGTGGTACTGATAGCATCCCAGGGATGCTAAGGCTTTTAAGCATGAATGGATGTAGTTTACTGCTTTGTAAATCCTCATCCATCGCAAACTAATTGGGTTATCATATGAAACAGACTGGTGATATTCTTCAGGTGTTTATCAGTTGTGGGCTTAGCTAGAAGCTAGTGGCTAAGAGGGGTATTAAGGGCTGACCTGGGTGTTAGCTGAAACTGGGTCACTTGCCTGAAGGCTGCCAAGCAGTGGGAAGAGCAGTGAGGGCTGTGCGTGTTGGGTAGGATGTACAGGGGAGCTGGCGCAAGGCGTAGTGCAGCTGCTTGCATGGATGCATCTTCTGGCTTCAGGGAGAGTCTTTCATGTGACAGCCTTCTTGCTTAAGTGGGGAAGGAAGCATGTGCAAGGATAAATGTGCTTGGGCATGTGAAAAGAAAAATGATGCCTTGCCTTTCTATGCTAGTACCTCTTCTGGGAAGTATATAGGCAGTGGACTTGCCAACTCAGACCCCTTAGTTAAGGTGTTTGAAGTCAGGCAGTGTTAGGGGAAGGCTGCAGGGTTCATTGTATAAGGATGGTGCCTAGAACAGGGGGAAAGGTTGTTGTGAAAGGTGTTGTGTTCATATACATCCATTTTCAAGGTGGCATCTTCCCTTGTCTGAACACGACTGGGGCAGCTCTTCAGGTAAGATGTGCAAACGTGGAGCTTCTCTTCAGGGCGCTCTCATCTCCTCTCATTGCCTGATTTGGTTGGCTGCTGGTAAGGATCTGGTAGATCTAACAAAGGATTATGGCAAGGACCTTGCTGTTTCTGGAAGAACCATGTGTATCAGCTACAAACGATGGTCAGTTTGCTGTTGAGAAATCCCCCTTTTTGCTGTAAAAGAATATAACAAATTTCTTGTCAGTGTATTACATGCTATGTACCAGCCAGGATGCTCTTTATGTTTAGAAGGTTGAATACAGATCAAAAGCAGCTTGTCCGAAATGAACATGCTCACAGTGGCCTCACAGTGCTACTTTCTGATGCAAGCAGAAGTTTATTTTCTATTATGGATTAATGTAGTTGCAATGTGTATTCTTAGTAAGGGCTCCCTCGACCTTCTCCAAGTATCACTCAAATAGGAAAACCAAACTTTTTGTCACTATGCTTGTCTCAAACTGAATGCAGTATCTTAATTCCGTTGATTAATTAAGTCAAAAATTCTTGAACTGCCTATTGAGCTTTTCAGAACTGTGCAATATAAGTATACAGTGTAAAACCAGGACTGTTTATTCGAAACAGAAGGCTTATTTTCAGAAGTTTCTGAGTCTGTAAACTACTTCAAAGTGTTATTTTTTCTTTCAAGGTAAAGAAAGAAATGGCAGATATGTCAACAGCAGTAAAACTTGTTCTTAAGGGTTGGGGGTGACAGTAGCCTTTTGCAAACGTAGGTATTGTCAGCACGTTTATCCAGATGAAGTACTGCTTTCTCTAGGTTACTGGAAATGTATTAATATCTGAGAAACAGTTTCTACACTGCGTATTGCCTAGCAAAAACCCTGTGCTATACAAGTGTGCGCCTGCAAGATGTTTACTTGATTTATCAAGGGATGAGATCATTTTTGCAAAGAAGCAGGGGGGAAGCCTTGAAATCTCTTCAGGCCGAAGCTGGTGGGTGGCATTTGGTAGAGGACAGTGCACCAGGGTGGGGTTTGCTCTGCATGGCAGGCTGCTGAAGCATTGTCCTTCTCTGGAGCAGTAGTGGGAGGGGGCAAACGTGGTAGAAACCTCTGGTGAGCTGGCAAGTGGATCAAGAGTGGCAGCTCCCAGTTGCAAGTCTTGCATCATCATCCTGGTGTTTAACCTGCTCTTTCTTGTTGCTGTAGTCACCTTGGTGCATGCCAGTACTGCAAAAGCATGATATGGTACACTTGTGTTGGTGGGACATTTGACTGTAATCCGCAGGTAATTTTCTGTACACCTGCTGCCCCATGTTTGGTTTACTTCAGATAAGGTACCTTGCAAAGCCTCTGTCAAAGGGTATTATACACCTGTTTCCAGACTCCATTCCAGTTTTTCAAGGCTGCTGTGAATTTTACTCCATCCTCATGCATTTTGTCCCTGACAGCTTCGTATTAACCCACAGATTCAATAATTGTACTCCATTCCATTTCATAAGTGTTTAGGCTTTCAGTTTTGATCCATAATATGGGAAATGGGCTTATCTGATTTAATTACATTTGATACAACTTTAAAAGACTTGTTTTTTTCCGTTGGACCTTGTCCCAAGTTTTTTAGACTGGATTATCTGAATTACTACAGACAAGTACATTTGCTTGTTTGAGGGACACAGCTTTTGGTTGTGTGGATACTCTGAATGGGTTCCCCAAAAAAGTTGACAAAAATCAAAGGCTTGTGTCTGCTGCATTACAAATTGCATAATAAAACTTTGGAACCAGGGATGAAAGAGTTAAATTCTATCCTCAGGTTAGTTGCACTGCCACTTTTGACTAGCAGAGCAATATTCCCCCACCATTCCTGCATTCTCTTAATCTAAATTAATGAATACCCAAGGAACAGTCATCTAGTTCTTCTGAAGTGTGTGAAAAATGTACCTGAAAATTTCCATTAAAAAATTTGAGAATGCAAGTACATTTCTAGACCTCAGGTCTCTTTCTTGCCAAGTTTGTTGGGTGGAGGAATGGAGCTGTAAAACATTTTTGTTTTTTCCATTTGAGACTGATCCTTGGAAATCATTGTTGATATTAAACTTCACAGGCATTTGCCTGTGGAGGCAGTCTTGTCTTTCCCCATACTTTCATCAGTGTCTTTTTTAGTATTTGTGGTAAATGGGACCTTGTTGATGAGAGTGGAACAGCAACAAACATATTTTTAAATGTGCTCTGACGCCAGCTTCTGCCTTCATGTTACTGTGTGAAAATGCATCGAGCCACTCCATGGTTTAATAACCACAGCAATTCTACCAGAATTTGAATTATAAATATTAGGTTATAGAAATTCCTGATGTGTAAGGTGACTTTATGCACGTACATTCTGTAGACTGATTAATGGAAAATGAAGACTTTCTCAAAATAAGCCTAGAGAATGAAGCAACAGTCACCTGCTTCCCTCTGCTCTGCTGTTATTTCTTGAGAGCCAGCCTTAGATTGATCATAGTGTATATTTGTTGGCTTTCCAAAAAGTCTGTCAGACTGAAAAGCATTACCTCTTCTACAGTGAGTTGAATTCAAATTGTCAAATACATACACACCTGCTGTATTTACAGTAAAATCAGTATGCTGAAACATTCAGTCAGTGGTACTTAATTTGTTACAGAGTGTAGATGAATTTTAGTGTCATTTGGGCCCCTATGGTCTTCGTAGGTTGATGGCTTCTCTGTAGTAACCTTCATAATAATTAAAAGGTGAGTATATAATCCAAGTTCACGTGTTTGGTAACTTAAACAATTTATTTCCATTCTTATACAAAATGCACAGATTGCTCTTTTAAGCATACTAGTGGCTTAAAGTAAGTAAAAGAATATGGTGTTAAGATGACTTGTCTTTCTCCTTCAGACAGACAAGCCACTGTCCCAAGCTGCTGGGAAGCTCTGCCAGGTACTGATGATTAAAATATAAATCGTAATGCAATGGCGTTGTAGTATCACTTTGTGCAAATGACATTGGGATTTATGAAGACTGGCCAATCTCACAAGCGAAATATTGAGAGAAAGATTTCTAAGAGGCAGTTGGATATTGCTTTTACATATCTTTGTCAGTTGTGTTTAATACTCCATTAAAAATTCAAGCAAATCTCAGAAGAATAGCTTTTTAGATTTACTGCAAGCTAGTTTCACCTTCGGAATAAAGTAGTTGGCTGGCAGTAGTTTTGTTGTGCTTCAGTATTGTTTTGTGTAGCAGCACACTGAAATATGTCCTTGTGCCAATACACATTGGAATGATTTCTCATATTTACATTTTTAAGCTCTAGCAGAATGCAGCACGTTCTGTACTAAACTATTAGTTCGGCCAAGGAAATCAAGTTTTGTTTTTTGTAAGTTTAGTCAGATGTAACTATTTACATTTCACATTTATGCAAATAGTCACATCTAGAGCTGAGTAAAAGATGAAGGCTTTTAGTGCCTGCTGGAGTTGAAATTAATCTTTTACAGTTTAGGAAGTTTTACTCTTGTAATTTAGGGGTTGCTGGTTTTTTCCTTCTTGGAGCCGACTCCTGTATGTGCTTCATTAGGACCAAATAAATGACAAAATTTGGGGCAGTGTCCGCTGTGGTCTGTGTGAAATGCTATCATCTGTTTTGTTAGATGGGCTTTGGTCCTTTTTATTGTACTCAGGTGCTTGCATTTAAAGTCAAGCACATTATGCTGATTCCGCCAAATGGGACGAGATTACTTGCTACTTGAAGGCTTTGCTGAATTGGAGGCTGAGGGACTGTAGCTTTTCCAGTGCAGGTACTGCTGTGGCAGACCTGTAGCCAGAGCTGCTTTCAGCAGGAGAATTGTGCCAAAGGAGCCTTTTTTTGTGATATGACTAAAATCATATCAAAACTTGTGAAAATAGTTTCTCATTTAACATCTTGGACCTAGTTAATTGCAAGCAAAAGAATGTAGATTGAAGTTTTTATGTAAACTTTTTCTTTCCTTTTAGCATGTTAAAATTCCCAAAGTTGATTCCTCAAATGAAGTGAAGACATTTAGCTTCAGCTCGTCAAATGTTGGCAAAGATAATCCTCAGGGAAGCTTAGACTGTGTCCAGCAAATGAACTCAAGGTAAGTTTTGCTTGACATTTTCTTTAACGGCAAATTTTAGAGTCTGTGGCTTTGAGCATATAGCAAAAACTTGTAACAGAAGCGTGCTCCTAGTGATGAGTTGCAGTAGAAAATTTCTAGCAATAGTGTGGTTTCTTGCTAATTGTAAATACTGACTTTTACATAGAATTCTTTTGGGTTTTGCTCTTTAAAGAGTAACCTTTTGAGTACTTTCTTACCTCTTGGTGCTATTTTTAAAAGCATTCTGAGCTCAGCATCACCTGAGCTAGACCACATCCATTCTGCAACAATATGTAAATATGATTATGGCTTGCAGCATGCAAGCATGCTGGTCATGATGGATTTGTCTTACTTCAAGAGCCACATAAATCAGTGACCTTATTCATAATTGCATGACTGTGCTGTTTCAGAACCCAGAAGTAATACAGCAGCACCTTGTTCTGGTCCTTTAAGTCAGTGGACAGTGTTAATGTCTGCGGAAGTTGGGAAGGTTCTGTGTTTTGCATTGTTTGCTTCAGGTTCTAGACTCTTCCTTCTGCATAGTAACCGTGGTGCTGGGTAACTGCGCCGTTACTATGACGTCACAGGCAGAGCTTGTGTGTTGATATGGGAAGCTGGTAGTGGGCAGGCACACCAACAGACGTCTCCAAAAGGCGCTGCTCAGGTTCTAGGTTACAGGAGAGCTGCTGCTCTCAATTTCAAAACAGAGATGTGTCTAGATAGCGGGCTTTTGGAGCAATAAGAAAACTGCTAATATAATAGCTTTTTGCCTAACAGGAGATCTCTCATCATCCTCCTCTTTCTCCCTCCTGGGGGAGCCTGAGGCAGTGTGGCTTTGGGGTTTTCTTGGTTTTGTTTGGCCTTTTTTTTTTTTTTTTTTATTATTACTAAAATATGTCTGAAAGGGGCCGGGCAGCTGCCATGGCTGGCAGAAAGCAAGCGACAGGAGTGCAAGCTGGGGTAAGAGGTTCTGCCTCCGCTCCTGACTTGTCTCTCCCAAGCACCTCTAAGAACTCTTCTATTCGGTAAGGAGCACCTTCAGTTGAATTAAACAGTATTTTTAAAGTAAGATTAAATTTATGCAGCTTTAACTGTGAATAATTCCAAATAACATGCCTAGGTAGTTTTAATGTGATTTTACCAACCTTCTTCAAAATCTAATCCAGACTAGCTAGCCAGCTTTGTTTGTGCTAAATTAATTAACTGGCAAAGTTAATGCAAAATTTGTGACATGTTACAGACAGTTAATTAAAAAAATAAACAAAAAACAAAAAACAACACCAGAAAGGACCTCCTCAGAGCCTCTACCTGTAATTTTGTGCTTAAGGCAGGTCTGTCTTCAAAACTGGCTCGGATTTTGAAAATGCCTAGCCAGAGGATGGGATAACAGTGTTTCGGTCAGTCCTTGGCTCTTCTCATGGTGACAAAACACATAAAGGCAGTGATGTTCAAGAAAATGGGCAATGGGTAAAAGCTGTGCTTTAGATGGCAGTAAGGACCTTTTTGTCCTGTTGTAAATGTGGTGATTTCGGAAAGGAATCAATATGTAGCTCTAGGCTATGGGCAAAACTGTAGCTGTATCATCTTGCAGTATTTGGTCAGTGGCTTGGTCCAGCTTTGACTTCGGAAACAATGCAATAAATTGGGAATGTGGGATTCTTGACCCTTCTTGGAGCATTGATGGGGAGTTTTAGAGCACTTAAGGCATTTCGGGTTAGCTGGAGCCAGTGTCCTTTCTTTGGTGGAGCTGTTGCCATGGCGGGTGCCATGCAGGGTACTTGTTAAGGGTGATGATAGGACAGCTTAAACAAAGCCGCTGTTAGTTGGGGTGCACTGCTGGCAAAACTGATGCAATTTGGACGTGTAGAGACAATTTGAAATATATGTGTGCCCTAGCTAGCTGTCAGAACCTGAAAATGTTTTTCTTCACCTATAAAGACAGGTTTTAAAGTTCCTGATACAACCATATTTATAAACCTGAACTAGTGCTTGGGCTTAACCTTTTTCAATGTTTTTATAGTTCCGGAGACTCAAAACTCACTAGCCTGGGAGTTATACAGAATAAAATCGCCGTACGTGCAACTAGTGATTCCTGTCAGACGACTAAAGCACGCTTGACCCAGGTAGAAGAGGAGTCATGCAATAGAAATCTAAAGGTCATTAAAGCTGGTGGACCATTTCTAGGTATGGTTGTATTTCATTTTCTACTAGATGTCTGTAAGATTTTTAAATGCAGTAGTTTGTCTTTTCAGCATATTCTTGGGTAAAGTGGTTGTTACCTTGGGTAAGGTCTTGGTTGTACGTAGCTTGCCTCTCATGTGACAGGTTTGCAGTCTCCTGTTGCTGCGTTCAGACATTCTTTTTCACTCCCAGAAACCTGCCAGTCCTTCCTTGTTCCATATTGCTTGACTGGTTGAAATTTTGGCCATTGAGCTAAGGGGTTTTACCACCCCACGCACCTAAATTCTCTGGTTTACTAGCTAATGCTATGTTTGTGTAACAGCAGTTTTGAGTCCCTGAATACTGTGCTAAACTATTAACCTTAATTTGTAATCTAAAAAATTTAACATTGAGAAGGTCTTATATGCAAATTCATAGCTTAATGTGAAAGACTTTGCTTTTCACACTTGCTAATGCTGATTTAAATGCTTACAGTATCATCTGTGGAGGAGGGGTGTGTATCTACATTGAATTTACCTTGTCAGAAAGTTTGTAATGTGTTTAATAGACTGGCAAGTTCATACTGTTGTAAAAAAAATTTGTGTGTGTTTGCATGATTGGATTTGTTCTTGGAAACCAGAAGGACAGACTCTGGGGGAGCAGTTGAGGTGGGAAAGATTTGGCCTCCACTGCAAGATGGAAACAAATTTTTGCTATTCCGGAGGACAAGCAGTACGTAAGCACAGCTCAGTCTCTGTGTTTTTGATAGAAGAGAGCAAGCTCCAGATTGTGTCATCAGTACTCATTAAGGCTCCCTCATGTACCAAACATGAGCTGTTGATTTCAGAAAAATGCCTGGTTTCTGTCACATCCTCTGTTGGACTGCTAACAGTATTTACTAGAATAATGTTCTGTAGTATTCTGATTTTTTTTATTTTTTTTTTCTGTCCAACAGCAAATGCTGACTAAAAATACAGAGGAGTTTAAAAACAAGGGAGTTGAAAACAAAAGTTTCCAGTTTAAAAACACTGGAAAACTGAGATTCAGGTTGGGTGGAATTACTGTAAAATTCTGAACGCATCACTGGCAAACACTTGCATTGTTCCTCCAGCTGAGAAAGATGGGTTGTGTATTTTTTGTAGAGTATGATCCAAAGTGCTGTGCAGGCTGTGTTTTAAAACTTCTCTGGCCTGGCTCCCAAGAACTGTTGAATTCTTGGTGTATTGTTTCTGACAAACCTGGGCTTATTAATTAAGTGGGGAACATTTCAGCTTAAAATGTGGGGTAACTTATGGTAAGTCAAGTGATTAACACCAAGTGTTGGTAGTTTCTTTAAGCAGTGATGCAGGTAAAGGTTTAGACTTGGTCTCCCTAGACATCAGTGGGGAATCTTTTAATGATATGGAAGACTTTTGCATCACACTTTAGAGTGCACGTCTAAAAAAATGCCAGATTTTCGGTATCAGTGCTTGAGCTTATAAACTGGAAAAATAATAACAGCACCATCTATATAAATAATCAATAAAGTCTTCTTACTAGTATCCCTCATTTACTAGCATTTTTTAATATTGGATATTTGTTAATGTCTATCTTGATGTATCTTTACTACCTGTATTCTTATAGATCTTGAAATGCTATCTAAATAGTTTTTAGAGTTTATCTAGTTTCGTAAATTCTTTTAAATCAACTTTCTTGTCTTCTCCTAACCTCCCATGTCACCCTGTTTTTTTCTTTCTTTTTTTTTTTTTTCTTAACCCTTACTTTAGGCAGAAGAGTACCGATCAAAAAACTAATACGGTGTGGTTCAAGTCCTGTGCTAGTGCGGAATAAAGTGACATCCACAAACTGCGGCAAAACATCACGGAGGTCTCAAAAACACAGTAGTGTTTCCCACAGACCATACAAGGACAGGGTGGTTCACTTACTGGCACTGAAGAATTACAAGAAACCAGAGCTACTTGCTCGCTTGCAGCGAGATGGTGTCAACCAAAAGGACAGGAATTCCCTTGGAATTATCCTCAAGCAGGTGAGGTCACAGAGTTTGTGCCAGCAGTTTTTCCCTCCTGCTGTTCTTTTAATTGTAGTTTCGAGCTGTGTTACTCCAGTGTTTAAATTAGAAAATAATAAACAACTTGGGTAATGGTCCCTGTTTTTAAGTTTTTCAGTAACCTTTACACAGATGCCCCAGACTGCAAGTCAGCATGATGAGGGGAAGGGCAAATTAAAAAAATTTTGTGGAGTGGTTTTGTTTTGCTAGAATGGCAGGCAATAATTAACTATTTCTAGCTCTGTTTGTCCTGATGTCTTAGTTTTTCCTCGCTCTTACTTGGACTGTTCAGTTGCTCAATTGAGAGAAACTGACCACATGTACTCTCAATTCTGTGAAGTAGTTTGTCATAGTATTTAGTATTTCTTGTGACAAGTTTATGAGGAGAGAAGTTTGGTAATTGCATAGGTTAGAATTTCAATTGAATGTAGCTGGTGACCTGTAAAGGTACTTGGCTTCTCTTGGGAACTGTTAGAATTGTGATGCAGGGAAGGGTGTTACAGCCAAATCATAAATGAAATAGGTGGTGGTGGTCCAATTTTGAGCATAGCCTTTCTTTGGTGTCATGTGGATTTTGTCTTTATCTTACTTTAAACCTTTTTTTATATTCAGTGACTTTTCCAGTGCTCCATTAAGTTCCACTTGTATTTCTTTATCACATCCATCAAAATTATTGGTAAGCTTATAATGTGGTATTGGTAAGCCTATAATGTGGTACAGGTGAAAGTTTTAAGCTGTGTGTTTGAGAGCATCACTTAGTAATTTTCTACAACAACCGTTCAGAAAAGGCTTTTTGATGTATAAGATGGCAGTGGCTTCTCCCTTACTTTTTAAATATTTGCTGTATCAGTAGACTGTGGCTGAATTGTGCATGAATTAATATATAAAGAAGGAATATTTCTCATTTATCAAGGGAAAGAAGTGTTTTAGAACCTATTAAAGTGAGTAAAATTCTACATTTATGCAGCTTTGATCCTACACTGAATTTTAAAAACTCATTCCTTGAATATGTCAAGTGTTGTTGCTTTGTTTACACGGTGCAATAGTGGTTTTTTTACCCTGAAGACATACACAATTGAACGAGATCCGTGTTCTTACATACAGATTGAAGCAGTCAATTTATTAAGTCAATTATAAAATTCCAAAAGATCAGTTCTCAAGAGGGTAAAAGGTGCAAAAACTTTGTGTCCTGTTTCTCTTGGCAATGTTTAAGGACACTTTCTTGGAGTCTGTTCCCTTTATGTGGAGTAGACTACCCCAGGCTGTTGGTTTGCACTCAGAAATGGTTGTGTTAGCAGCACTAAACCCTGAAAAGCCTTGCTGACTCTTTTTTCCAGCTTCGTAATAAGGGGTTTTAGGGGGTTTGGGGCTTTTTTTTTTTTTTTTGGGGGGGGGGGGGGGAGGCGGGGGGGGAAGCTGTGTGTGTGTTTTTTTGTACAGATCTAAAAGCAGCAGCCAGAACTTGGTAAGATCTAATACACACAGATTTGCTTCTCTTAGAATCTAGCCTTCGTTCTCTTTTTAATGAGTGAATTACTGTTTCAGGGTATCTTGGTTACTTTGGGTTGGTTTGTTTGTTAGTTTTAAGCTGGGAACAGACAGACACACAGACAGACATGAATTAGTATTTATCACTTTTCATGTTTTGGAGGAAAAAATAGGCAAAGCTGTGAAAAGGCGAGTTATTCGGCATTTTGTATTGATGGAGAGCTTTTCTTTGAGGTTTTCTCTGAAACTCTGAACAGGTGTCAAGTGATGAAGTCTAAACCACCACTTTAGTGGTCAGCAGTCTCAGGGTTTTACTAACTCATTTTAACTTTTTGATTATGAGGAAGATATAAACCCATTTTATTTTCAAAAGTGTACAGCAAGGCATGCACGCAGCCTTCTCGCGACAATACTTTGCTGTAACGAATCCTCTGTCTGCAAAATTAAGAGTGCTTCTCCTTAATTTTTAGCACTCCTTAAATGTTTTAGCACTAAACCTTGTTTTCAAAAAGTAACTTGCTAGATGTGAGTAGAGTTACTTTTTTTCCCCAATTGGCAAAACATTGATATGGCTTAAAACTAATGGCATAGATTAAATAATTAATCTTTGTACTTGAAGTAGTTCAGGGCTAGTTGGGTTATCGCAAAACACTGTGCAGTAGAAAGCTTTTGTGTGGCTTTTAAACAGAATTGCTTTTCTTTCTCAAGCCAAATGATGACATACTGTGGTCATTAATTGGATGATGGAAAAAATGCATTGTTCCATGGATAGTCTGCTCTGCCATCCCAGTATAGCTGTGTAAAACGAAAGAACAGCAGGTTTCCTCCTGCAGTTGAACAAATCTGAATTTGTATGTGGAGATAGCATTCTTCAGTTGTTAAAAAAAGAAACATAAATAAACAACTAGGCCTTATAATGTAAAGTTTTGGCGTAGTATTGGCTGTATTAAAGACAATATGGTGAGGAGAGAGGTTTTCATGGAGTATGTTTCATACAGCAGCAGTGTGGGATTTTCTTACATCCAAATTCCTACCTCTCAAATGGGTCGCATTTTTTTTAAATTGGTGCTCATTACGTGAGAGCCACTTTTGATCTTCACATCTGACAAACCTGGAAAACTGGTGTATGATTGCCTTTTCAGCTTTGATTTAGCTTTGCAGTACCAGTCTTATTTCTGTAGTTCGCATTTAGGTATAATGAGTGTTTATTTTCTTAAATGTCTGCCTGTAGGTAGCCAGCTTGAATCCAAAGGATAACTGCTACGTTCTGAGGGATTACTTATTTAAAGACATTCAGAAAGATTGGCCTGGATACACTGAAGAAGAAAGACAGTCATTGGAGTTAATACTTTCAAAGTAAGCTCAGTTTCCAGGGGAAGGAAAATAGCCTTCTAAAAAACTTTCTCTGGGAGATGAATGTCTGTCTTCCCTATAATGAAATAACTATGACATAGACATTTCTGCTTGTAACCTGATGTTGGGTCATCCTTACAGGAAGTTAAATCCACCTCAGAGTGCCGCCACTGCCACCACTACCAGCAGCGATTCGGTCTCTGCTGCAACTTCTAAGAACAATGATAAATCAACTACTCAGGTATGTTTTTGGGGTGTGTGTGTGTGTTTAACATTATTTACAATGTATTAAGATTTAGCACACTTTATATAAAGATTCATCACACTTTATAGAACACTATATAAAGTTGTGAAGCACTAACAGACTTTTTAACACATGAAAAACTGAAACTTTTATTTCTAATTGGTTTATTTTTTTATAGAGGGAGGTTTGCACTGTCAGAGAGATTTGACAAAATGTCAAAACCCTTACAGTCACGTAGCTTAAGGGCCGCTATATTTATCATTCTGTATTTCAGAATGTTTATTAAAATATTTGGGAAAATAAACAATTGCTCTCTACACAGTATTTTGTAAACACACCTAGGTCTCTGACAAAGATGAGCCTTGTCATGTTTGAACAGCCAACACCTTGGCCTAAATCACAACTGACCATGCATCGCATGTTGACCTTGCAGAAGCCTTGTAGAGTTTCAACTCACCTGCTGAACTTCTTGGTTACCGTTACTGTTACACAACCCTGTACTATGGTTAAATACTTAAAACTGTTTTGTATTGCCACATAACTTGTTTATCTTGATGTGCCTGAAGGTCTTCTAAAGACAAGACATGTATGTTTTTGTTACATGGCTGTATGTGTTCAAGGTTTTTGTGGTATGGTAGTTAATAATACACAAAATATGCACAAACATCCTTGTGCTACTGTTTAAAGCTTAGGAAGGTCTAGAATAAAGACAAATTACAGTGGTGATCCACTTGGAGGAATATGTTTTTAATTATTTTTCCATATAGGCATCATTTAAGCACCTGTTTTGATTTAGGGTAGCCCAGGTATGAAAAGGCAGATCTGAATCAGCAGGTACATCTGCCTCCCCACAGCCTTTTCAGACTTAAAATGCACGTGTCCTGTTTTCCTATCAATACAAGAGGATTGTATTGATAGCATATCAATATGCAAACACTTTTAGAAGAAGTTTGGAAGATTTTGCTTAAAAGGCATCACTTTAAGGAGAAATTTGATACCTTCTATGACTAAAACTGCACACTTCAGTGCACACAGTGTACAGGGGTAAACTGGGAGGTACAGAAAGTCCTTTATCACCGAGATAACCACATTTAAATGGAGGAGGGAGGGCACACCTCTGTTTTTTCCCCCCTGATTTTCTTCCAGTCAGAGCATGAAATGCTACAGGTCCCAGCGACCTCTGTGCGCTTGCCTCTGTACACACGGAGTCTGGATTTATTTCAGCAGGGTGGCACAGAGCTGTGTCTGGCACTCCTGGTCCAAGCTGTCGCTTATACATCAACCTGAGCAGCATATGTTTGCTAGGCAAGGTGATGTGAGCCAGCGTTGCACCTGGAGAACAGCTGGGATGACAGCTTAGGGGAACCAGGGGCTTTACCTGTTCTTATCAGCTTTGCACTTCACACACCCTGGTAAGCTCACTGCCGTATGCTTCTTGGGGCTGCTGTAGTCAGCTGTGTGGCTGTGTGACAGCAAAGGCTGGCTCTTGACCTGGTGTTTCCAAACAGGGATTGGTACCTGAGCAATAACCACCTGACCTCATTTCGGTGACGCCTTTGGTAGTAGAGCTGCTGTAGAGAGCATCTTTCTCCCAAAGACTTTTAGCTGTAGATTTGAAGAGCAACTTGCAAAGTCATAAGATTAGAAACCTGGGATGTAATACAGCATGTATTTAGCTGTAGTACTTCTTTGTTTGACAGCTCTTGTTAGGGAAGGTGTGTTTTCAACAATTGCCTGTTAAGAAATGCTCCTTTTGCAGAACGGCAGCAAAACTTAATTCTGATCTTGTTTTTTTGGTTGGTTTGTTGGTGTTTTTTTAATTATTACAGAAACGGCATTCGAGTCCCATTTCTGTCCGTCACATGGGCAAAAAGCAGAGGATAGCTCATCAGAGCAATCGAATGTACCCCTTGCTCAGCAGCCACCTGCCAGCCCTCAGTGCAAAAGCCACCACTGCCCCTCTGCTGTCCACCACCACCACCACAACCATCTTGACTCCCTCTTCTGCGTTGCTACCTTCCACATGCCTCATTTCCAGCACTCCTCAAGTTGCCTTGTACAAATCCCCCAGCACCCCTAAGGGGCAGGGGTCACAAAAGCTGCCGGTGGCCACCTTCAGTCAAAATGGAAGTATCGCCTGTGAAGTGCAGCAGGAAAAACATACCTCTCTGACTCCTTGTGGAACCCCAGTGGCTCCCGCCGTGCAGGTGAAGCCTCCTGTGTCTGCCGGCAAGAAGCCTGTGGTGTTGCACAAAAAGTCCTGTAATGTGAAAGAGCATGAGAAGAACAAAAGCAATACACAGGATGTTAGGGCAAGTGAGGAGAAGAAAAACGCTAGTGAAGAAGAAACTAGCAACTGGAAAAAATCCTCCGATCTGGATTCAGGTGATGGTATTAACACACTGCTTTTCCTAACTGCTGTATGGGTAATCCTGGTGAAAAGGGACCGCCAAGAAAATGGTCTGTTTTTTCATTTGCTGTATGTTAAGTGCTTTGCCATTATCCCTACTTTATGGTCATGAAGAATCATTTTTTTGTTTTTGCCATTGCATTACCTTGTAAATGTTAGTTTGAAAAAAAGAAGGAAAAAAAACCCCAAACAACAAAAACCACAACAAAACCCAGAAGCTGTCCTCCTGGAACTTCATCTAAATTTAGGTTCATTTTAAAGAATTCTCACTGTGTAGTACAAAAATAATTAGAAACATTAAATGGATTGCTGTTGGGCAGAAACTGGTGAAGAGGAAGAGCTAGGTGCTAGAACAACACAAGGAATGGATTTTTTTTTGTTTAGCTTGATTTCCAGTAAACTGACAGTTTACTGAAGCTTAATCCACTTTTTCCCATCAGCCAATTGTAAAGTCTGTATGCTGAAAATAAAAACCTGTGATGCATATTTATAGCATACTAGTTTACTTAAACACACAGATGTAAATGTATTTCATTGTGTATCACAACACAAGGTTCATCAAACTCTCAGAGTCTAAAACCTACATAAACTGATGTGGTTTACTAGAGTTCTGATTTGAACTGGGCTGTGGGCTCCTCTCCATCTTAGCTGCAGAATTTATTACTTCAAAAGATGTAGAAATGGTACACGCTTAAAATGGCATTGAAAAGCTTAACAGAAGTGCACAAAGAGTACTTGATTTCTTAACATGCACACACACACAAAATAGGGCAGAGTTCAGCTCCTGTGTTAAATCTGCGTGTTAACTAATTTCAGTGGTTTGACTCGCAGATTAGAAGTCAGGTTTAGCTCTCTGCTGTCACAGCTTGGGAGGCATCTTTAGAGTATGCAAGGTGCCTCTTTGAACTGATGGTGTGCTTTGGGATGGTCTTTCCACATTAGCCTGGACATACCTCAAGTGCCTGCATGGTTTGGGATTGCTTTGAATTCGTAAACATCTGACCCGTCTTTCTCCAGAAGCTGGTAACAAAATTTTGAACAGCTAGGGAAGGAAAAAATCTGTACAGCGTTTCAAGTTAGTGCTTACCCTGAAGGTTTCAAATGGTCCAAGCCAGAATGAACTTGAATTTTTGGAAATCAAATGCTTGCAGGAAAACTGTTCACATAAGTTGGTTTTACATACTGTGACTATTAGTATTACTGTTTGCTTTTTTCTCAAATTTTGTTCCCACTTCTGCACTTCTCTTTATACTCTGCTGTGCCATGTAATAATCGTAATATTAAAAGCAGAAAAATTGAGTAGAACATCACATGATAGCTCTTTTCTCCCCCCATGGCTTAAAGCTGAGATAGCTTAGAGATTGGCAAGAATGTTGAGTGTTAGCAGAAATACTGTGTTTACACAGTGGCCATGTAAGTTAATAGTGAACATAAAGGATTGTGTGTTTTTTCAGCTCGCCGCAAAACCCCAAATGAAAAGCAGAGATTACCAGGACACTTGAGTGTTCCTCCTTGTCCCAGCGAACTTTTTCTTACAGCAGCTAATGTTCTTATTTATCAGAAAGATAGGAGGCTCCTGAAATATTCCTTTAAAAACAGGGATTAGAGATTAAGCATACTGTGCTTTCTAAATGCCATTTAAAAGAGCTAAAGAGCAATTTACAAGTGCAAATAACTTTCAAACCCAGTATTGCCATGTTAATGAGGAGCAAGTCTTTGTTGCAGGTTATTGAAGCCTGAGTGCCAGTAACCCATATACAATAGTATTGACTTTCCCACTTCGAAGAGTGCTGAAGTTAAATCTAACTTTGGATATCTGTAATTGGCAAGGAAGGAGGAATAAAAAACATGGCATGAAAAGAACTTAAGCTTTCTACTCTATTTCTCACTGGAACTCGCATGTTGGAATAGATACATATCTGTCTACCTCTGTGTCAAGCTGTTGTCTTTTGTGCAGCTACATTTGTTGCTGCATAATTTGAATTGCTGTGCAGATGCCACATCACGTCTTCAAATAAGAAAAACTGACCTTGGATGAATACTGTGGTAGCACAGAACCTGTAGAATAAAGTAGCCGTGCCCTCTTTCTAAACCCCGGGACTGCCTACTGTGGAGAAGGTCATGTGAGCCCTATTATTAACTTACAGTGCTTATTCAGAGTAATTTACTGTGAGAATAAAACTCTAAAGGATTATGTTTTCAAGCCTGTCAGGTTAGTATTGTTCAGCTATATTAAAAATCTGTTTTATCACAAGTATCAAAATTCTGTTTTTCTGTAGGACTTAAAGAAACTTGCACTGCCTCTGTAGAATCTCCTTCCTCAACATCTGAACAACCAGACTACATCCTGTGAGTAAAATGATGAAAACTCTCTTGCCACTGATGGAAGTAGTTGAAAAATCACATATAAAAACTCTCATTTAGCTGCAAAATCAAAAATTTACCAAAATGTAAATTTAGAAGAATGACATGTAATTTTAGAATAATGACAAGTTTCTTTAAGTCACTCAGCTGCCTTATTCAAGTACTGGTGAGTTTTAAACACTGAGATTGTCCCTTAATTATTGCAGGGGAAAAGAAGTGTAAAAAGAATTTTTGATATACTGTAGAAGAAGATTTGAAATGCTTGATTACATTCTTCTATAAGAACACAATTAAAAAAAACAACGAACCTGTGCTGTTTTCTTTGTAGAGGTCAGGCAATACAGGAGGAAAGCTGAATGCAAAATACTGAATATGTAAATTTGAACATCTTTCCTGTGTTTTCACTGCTTAGTGTTTCTAAGCTGGAAAGCTGGGGAGGGAAGATGGCAGACATTGAAGTCCAGCATTACAAAGCCTTTATATGAGCTAACAGGAGTTAACTATCAAAGTTATTTCTAAAACTTTGGTGTAGAATGGCCACTGACTAACTTGAAGTTACAGGAAAATTGTCCAATTACACCATAGAATTGCAGACTGAAGAGCTAGAGCAAACAGAAAAATCTCAAATTCAGATTTTAAATTTTAGCTGCTTAATTTTGACTACAAAGCAAGATAAAAATGCATTATTTGACTTGCACATCAAATGTTACATATCTACAATGACTGGCATTTTGCAGCCTATGGAATTACAGAAGGGCTTCCTGGTGAGTTTAATTTTAACTCCTTAACAAGCTGGCACACATTAGATTAAAATTCCCAAAAGATAAAATTTTCCTTCTATATAAAAAAGTTTTTAATCTATATCAAGTATTAAAGAACTTTAAAATTAAATAGCTCTAATAACAGAATCATTTGGTTGCCTAAATCCTTTTTTAGAATATTTAAACTTTTCTACCAGGAAGAGTTTTCATTACTGTTGTAAAAAGAGAAATAGCTTCCGCAAATGCCCAGTGTCTGGGCTTTTCCCTCACTGTTTTATCAGTGGGCTTTTTTGAAAATGTGAATGTTGAAAGAGGCTGCAGTAGAATAACTGGAATAACTTGGTCAGTGCAACCTGAATTTCTAGTAAAATGCTCTCCTCGTGGGAGGATAGGCACAGTGGGGAGCAATCTCACCTCTTTCCTTTGCTGGAAGTATGAGATTGAGAAGGTTTTGATGGGCCTTCAGTGCTCAGAGCTGAAACGAGCACCATGATAGGTAAAGCCAGGATGAGCCTGACGCTTGCGGGCAGTGCAGTTGTGTGGCACCAGCTGCAGAAGCAGCGTTGTTGAGTCCCCTCGTTGTATTTGCAGTGAAGGAGTGGAGGGAGAAGCGTGTCTATCTGTTAAAATGCTACACATTGCCAGGTTCCCCAGCTTCTGCCCAAGGAGTAAGGTCAGCAAGGGTGGTCAGACCTCCCCATAGCGCCTGGGTGCATCTTCCATCTGCATTAGAGCAGATGGGGTGGTAGCACCCTGCGTCATATTTAATGCTGTGAGTGATGCTTTGTGAAAAGACTGAGAGTTAGTCTGGTCCTGCAGGGAAGCAGTCTAGTCCTTCGTGCATTAGCTAAGAACTCAAACCTGTGTTTAATTCCCAGCCTCTGCTGGGTGAAAATGAGCAGATTCAGCTCTTTGCTGTCCGCTTCTCAATCAGCTGAGGGCGGTGACACTGAGGAGTAAGGTATGTGGGTTTTGGTAATCTACTATTAAAGTTGCATGTCAATAGCCATTGCTACAAGCTTAAAAAAAAAAAAAAAAAGAAACGAAAAGAAAAAAGCCTTCATGCAAGTTTTCATGAAGTTGGTTTAGTTCTGATTGAATCCCTGTGAAAGGGGCAACATCTGGAGCAATCTCAGAGATAATCAGCTGGCTGTAGTGTCCTGGAAAAAAATGAGGTCGAGCTGTTTCAGACATCTGCCTGATCACTACAGAAAGATTGAAACCTGAGAGCAGCTGACTTGCAATTTGATCCAGTTTAAAGGACTTTGGTAGTTTATTCCAGCTTCTCTTCCTGTCTTTCAAATGCTGCATAATTCATGAGTGAAGGTACTTTCCATCTTAATATAAAGATTATGAGAGTAAAGGAACTCAAGCTTTCTTTTTGCTTAAACTTTGCTTAGAAGAAAACAAAAATGGATTCCTGTTTCTTTCCATTTCTACTCATTTCTTCCCTCTCCACACACTTCGATTGCAAGTGCTTTGCTGGGCTCTTGCCCTATGCTAGGACTCTTGCTGTGGGCTGTAGCCGGTAGTCCGCCTGTCACTTTACAGGTACCTCCCAAAATGTTGAAGGGCACCTGCAGTTTTCCTTTAAAAACCCTCTAGTGCTCTAATCAGGTTCATCTGACCTGGGACACATCACTGACAAAAAACGTTGTCTGCATTGGTACAGACTTTCAACTTGTTAATTTTTTATTGCTTATGAAAATCAACCTAAGGGTCGTTTGAAGGATTTGTCCCTGTGTGGAGGTGCCTGTGTTATCCAAAGAGAACCAGGTCTTCTGGCTAGGGGAACCAGAAGTATTGGTGTGATGGCGGTGCAAAGTGGTATCTGTTACTCACATTGCCACTTTGTGCTGGATTTGTCTAATGAGCTTGTTAAATTCACTCATGTTGACCTGAGGGAGAGGGGAATGAAGCAAGTTTCAATCACATCAGTCATGGGATTTGCCCTCCTTAGGAGGTGAGGTGATGAGATTTTTTTTTTCTTTTGTTCCCAACTTGTCTGCAGTTTGTTTCTGTTGCTGTTTTGCAAATGCCTTAGTTGAGTGGACAGCAATGGAACTGGTTTTCATGAAAATAATTAATTTTATCCTTAACTAGGCTTTGCTGTTAGGCACTAATGTAGCCAAAAACCTAGCTGCATCCAACTCCATAATTGGAGTCACTTATAAAAATATAATGAAAATGAATTTTCAAAAGTAAATGTTACTTAACTGACCTGTCCTTTCATGGAGTTTATAATCTAGCAGTTTCTCTCCCTCAGTGAAGCTGATGTGTTTATTGGTCCTTCTATATTTGTATGATTGCTAATGTTTTCTAAGTATGCCACATATATTTTTCTTTGCCAGCTTCTGAATAAAAACTCTAAAAAGTACAATATTGGCAACTGTCATAAAAGTATGGTAGATTTCTGTAATTACATAAATGTGTTCTCTTGGAGCACATGTGCTTATCTGTGGAAGCAGTCAGTCGCATAGTTAACTGACTTAATGCTTGGGTATCTACACTTGATATTCACTGACCGTGATGTAAAATTTCACATGTACTTATTTTTCCATTAGAAAATACACAGCTATAGGCTCATACAATCAACGCCAGAGTTACGAGGATGACTTCAATGCGGAGTTTGATGAATACAGGACTTTGCATGCTCGAATAGACAGTGTCATCAAGAGATTCACGCAGCTTGATGAACTGCGGAAGAGTCTTTCTCCAGGGTCCAAAGAATATGAGGTAAAGAAGGATAAAACTGTGAAGATTGTGTTTCATCGCTCTCTTAGCCCTTCCAAAAGCCCACATTTTCAGCAGGGCAGACTCTTCAGTATATTAATCTATTAAATTAGATTAATATCATTTTAAAAGACTTGTCAGGTTCAATGTCTGAGACTGAGTAATAGGTCACGTAGCTGGAATTACCAGAGTGGCTCAGACTTTGCTGACTGCCTTAGCATCCTTCCAAGGTGGTTGCTGTTACACAGAGTAGGGAGAGGATTGGAAGCACATGGAAACCAGCGTCCATAATACCAAAGCTTTCCTGCCCCTCTGTTTCCCATGATTTTATACACTTAACTAAACCTACTGCCACAACTTACTCATCTCCCAGGTGGCTGATCCTAGCTACAGTTTTCACAAAGAGAGTTAAACACCTGATATTCTGGTTTTCCAACCTGGACTTCTCTGTGTTGGACATACAAATTTCAGATATTTGGTATTAGGGTTCTTTAATTCTCTGTGCACGCTGAGGATTTTGGGTTGGCTTTTATTGCATTTTTGGCCAGATTGCAGATGTGTTTGTGAGCAGAGGGAGTATTTTAAAATCCCTGGTACTGCTCGATCAGACAAAGGGAAGTCTTGTAGACCCTGCTCAGACCCAGACCATGCTCGGGCCCTGCGTGGGCTAGCTCTGATTTTTGAAGTTTGAGGAAACCCTGCAAAAAGTTGTTCAGCCCTGAAACTCTACCTATTTGAGCTGTCTGTGAATGCACAGCAGCTTAAGTGACTGCTCAAAGGGAATCTTCAAACACATGCTCCCTTTGTTGTCTATTTAGAGGTTTAATTGCAGATTTTGCGTGATATGGGGAGTTGAGGGTTTATTTTTGCAGTGCCAGGAGAGTGGTGGCTCATGGATAGCGAAATATCTAGAGGAAAACTGAGTATATTTTTAGCATTTTACATAAATTTGCATTTTCTGACAGTGGTGAAATGTTCCTCATATTGTCTTCATGTACTTTTTTTTCCTTGAAGGTCTTTTGTGAGGAAGTCTTAGAAGAGTATCAAAAGGTAAAAGAGGTATGTGTAACACCAGATTTGTGGAAGGTAGCAGTCACCAAGACTGGCTCAAGGCTATTTTTAAGCAAAGAAGATGAAATACTAAACTCTGCAGAAATGTTTTCATGCCCAGATTTTCATTTTACCTCATCTTTACAGTCTTATCCCAGCTACTATGAAGAGAAACACAGATGTGAGTACCTCCACAAGAAGCTGTCTCACATCAAGAGAATGGTAGTGGAATTCGACAGACAGCAGGCAGAGACGTGGCACTACGCCTTATTTGGCCAGCACAGTTGAATGAAGCCTGTTTATTTAAAACTTAGTTGCTCAAAGATTCTCCAAGTTAGTATCAAACCTCTGCATTACATAAATTTCAGTATTAGTAGACTTAAGTTAACTACTTGTGGTGTTGGTGGTGTTTTTTTGTTTGTTTGTTTGTTGGTTTTTTTTTCATATTTGAAGCTGCTTTTTCTGGTCCCTTTTCTTCAAGAGTTACGTTTGTCCATTGAAGTAATTCTGTCAGTAGATGCTGGGGACCCAGTGCCTTTACTATGAAATTGTGACACTTTAAGAAAATATTGTCTTAAACTGAAATGTGTTTGGGTAGGTATAAGCCTGTTTTCTGCCCTTCCTTGTTAATGCAAACTCTTTGCCTTAAATGGTAGAAACTTCAGAAATTTGCACAAAGTTAAAAAAAAAATTTTTTTTGGAGGGTTAAAGAGGCATGTATATGTATGTGCTGTATACAGCCCATTTTGTTACAACAGAAACTCACCACTGCAACTTCAACCATCCATTGCAGTGGTTGCCTTAAGGTGTTTGTTTGTGTGTATTTAATGCATTAAATTATCAGCTACACTGCTTCCCACTTTGCACCTGGGAAGCACTGTGTGGCCTACCAGTGTCTGGAAGTGTGTGCGTTTACTGTGTGTGTGTAAGAATGTGTGGGTGTGAGCATGTGTGATGGGGAAAATAAAAGAAACACACAAAAAAAGCTGCTACTTTACGTAGGCGCTTAGGTTAAAACAACTGATCAGTGTTGCTATAGGTTTTTCCTATAAAAATGCTCCTTCTATTGTGGAAGATGAGAGCATTTCATTTCAATAGTTTGTCAGCTTTAATAATATTGGGGAGATTATTAAAATAAAATACAGTTTTGGGGCAAGATTATAAAATTAAACATGTAGGTTACCTATTTATATACTACTACAAAGTATTTTTTGAAGAGAGATATGCAAAGAAGCTACTGCCTACATGAAAGATATATATTTAAAGATTTTTGTCCTGGATACCAGGAATATAACAAAGAACAGATGTATTTAACTTTAAAATACTGTGATCATCAAACAGCACAAACTTCCATTTCATGCAGTTTTTAGGTTTATTTTGATGTAAACCACTGCTTACTTTATCATGTGAAAACACAGGTTATTTGGTCAAAACTGAGGAAAACCTTTGTGTGTCTTAATGTGTTTCTCTTTTCAAAATGCTGCCAATTGAAAAGGGAAGCATTATGTTTACAAATCTGGAGGTTTTGCCAAAATTTTGGTAGCATTGCTAATACGTTTTATATCCAGCATCCAAAAAATGTTGTGTATCACTGTAAACCAGAAAATGTGCAATTGCCAGAAAACATGCATTCAGGTAAACGGGAGCAATGGAGTATTTGCCTTAAATTTCTTGGTTCAAAGACATCACATTCATGATGATGGAACGACAAGCAAGGTGCCTCCCTTTCTGTTACATGTCCAATACTTGTGTTACCTCCTTGAGACCAGGTTGGCTTTGGGTCTCTCAAATTAGCACAGTAGTTTTCAACTCCACATTTCAAACAGCAATATGAAGAGAAGGTTTCTTGCTTCCCGTTCTGCATTCATCTGGGTTGAATGCTGGAATTCAGTGCTGAGCGTACACCCACAGTAGTGCCCAGGTGTCAGCATGGGGGCATTCAAATCGTTGCAGGTCTGGATGCAGCTGCGCTGGGTTGTTAGCCTTCAACCCAGAAATAAAGTGGCTGTTCAGATTAAAACGGTGTGAAGTTCCCCATTATTGGGACCCATTTTGGCAGTTCTGTGCTCTTTATCTGAACTCTGTGCCTGGATCTGACATCAACTGCCATCATGGGACACACAGTGCTGCTACAGCTGTCTCAATGTGTTGCAATAACTGAGACTCAGTGCAGTTAATTGACTTTTCTTTTTTACCTTTACACCTTTTACCATTGGCCTGTATTTGCATGCATCATCTGGCTTACAGGCTGTGTATGTGTTGCAGCTGGATGTTAGTTTAGAGGTCCAGAACTGCATATCATCATCAGACCTGGCAAGCTACTGTAAAGGCCTTAATTGAAAGTTTTGCCCATTTGCCTTGAGCATTTCTGAAGCCTTGCAAGTATACCTGAAAGCCTGTGTATTGCAAAATTGTGCAGTAAATCTACACTTCTCTTGTTTCCTTGGCATTGACATTCCTGTTCAGCAAATGCTGAAGCTGGAGTAAGGCCTCTGACAGTGTGTTTGCCTTTCCTGTAGAACTGGCCTGCTCACTCAGAGAAACAAACATTGCCTGTGGTGGCATTTGGGCTGGGGTTATACTACTACAGATCTGAAGCAAATGATTGATGTAGAGAAGGGGCAACTGCATGTCTCCTTCGTGGAAATTGTGAATGTCACTACAGTTTATAAAAATAAAAGCACTTGATTGAAAGGGAGGTGATAGCCCTTCCCAGTTGGCTGGAAAAACTTGGGGATATTTGAGGGAGAAAAACTGCAGCCTAAGTAAATTATTTTTTTGTAATTGTAGATATTCTCTAAACTGTCGCTTGAAACAGCTGACTTGCCTGCTTTTAAGTTTTCAGTTCACCTTGTCAGTTATATTAAAAACAAAAACAAAAACAAAACACAACAAAAAAAACAACAGTAATCTTCAAATCTTTTGGAAGTGTTTTGTAGAACATGTAGAGAAGTTTTGATGTAGCTTTTCTTCAACAGATTTTAAACAGAAATTGGCTTACAGTGTTGATAATTGTAACTCTGCTCACTTGTTAGCCTTTTTTTAAATAGTAATGTGACAACCAGTCTTTCTAGATGCATAAATGTTGATTCATGCGAAGACCTATGGCTCCTTTGAAGTATAGTTCTTTTCATAAATTGACTATCATTTGTTTCTGTAGCTGATGGGGGACGGACATGGCCAGCAGTTCCATAACCTCCTTTTGGGGAAGGATATGGAACAGATTGAGAAAAGACAATATTTGTGAACATGAAAGATTAAAATGGGGCTGTGGATCCCCCTTTCTGACTTTGAGAGTATTTTACATCTTTTTAAAATTGTTTCTTTTCAAACTGTATTAAGACTGTATGTGAAACGTCCTAAGGCATTTTCTTAATGAACACTTAGGCCATTGTTGCCTTTCTGTTCTACATAAATTTAAGATCAATAAAATGTTAAGTTTGCAATCCTGAGACTTTGGTCTTTCCTTGTCTGGGGCTGAGGGTGTCCTTCTGCATCTCCGCAACCAAGCAGTGACATAAATGCTGCCTTTACCGTGGGGCTGCAGGGAAAATCCTGCTGATGCGGTGAGGGGCCGTGCATCCTGCCACTAGCTTATGAAGCCTGCGGGGGTGCTGCTGCCAAGTATATATAGAGAAATGAAAAAGATGTGCATTGCAATACTGCTGGTGAACAGGAGATGATGGGCTCTGGCCCGTTTGAGTGAGTGTGTGGCTTCGGTTAGAGCCGAGAGCAAATGTGTGTAGGTGTTTTCCTGCAGGTTTGTCCTCTGTTTCTTACTGCTTTCTTTCTTTGGGCCTCAAGTTTAATATCCTGTCTCTTCCACTTCCCTTTCCTACGCTGGCAGATGAGCCCTGTTCCTTATTGTCTGATGCTGGGACCAATTTCTAACCTAAAAGAAAAATGTTCACATGCTAAAATGGCATTTCTTATTTTTCCTCTCTTTTCCAACTTTCAGGCTCCTGTCTGTGCTTCTTGCACCACAAAGCACAGGACATAGACCTGGCAAAACACTTCTATATCCATCAAATTCAAGCATCTGGGAAATTTGCAGGCCAGGGTTTTTTTTTTCCTCTGCCAACACGAACGGCACCATGCAGGGAAGGAAGCAAGCAGTGCGACCTCGGGTCAGGCTGTTGTCTGAATCTTCAGGGCTTTCTCTTCAACAGAAATCACTGATCTGTTGCTCACTGAGTGTTGGTTTGAGATGGTTGCATCACTCTCAGCAGTTAATTGTTAGTTATAAATATGAAACTGGTGGATGGATGAAGGTTTAACAAGCAGATATCCTTACTCTGCTTCATGTTTCACCATGCCTGTAAACTGCCCTTAGGATATGTGGTTCCCACACACTTAATATGCCTGTGTGATTTCTGGCTGTCGTTTCAATCCAGATCCCCAAAACACAAACCAGAAAGAAAACAACACCCACCCACCCACCCACCCCCCAAACAGGGAAAACAAAAATCACCACTCTTTCAAACCCTAAACCAGAAAACTCTTCCAAATTTTTCAGTGAAGAAGTCATGAATCCAGCACGTTCAGAGTCACCTGAAGGGTGGAAAGCTGCTGTGCATCCCTGTTAAAAATAATTCTATAATCTCAGTAGGCTCAGAATGGCTTGTACCTAACTCTTCCAGATTCTGAACTCCAGGTACTCCTGTATACAGTTTTCTATTTGAGCCCTAATCCTGGAGCAAGTTTACATTTTCCTGAAAGCTATATGCAAAAGTTTGATATTGAACTGATACAGAAATATTCCTGTTTTCATTTAGACAAACTGTATGCAGAAAGATTAGCATCCCAGCAGAAAACAGAGGGCTGGGAGCACTATGAGTGTTGTACCTTGGCCGTGTCTGGCCGCCCAGCTCCGTGCTGGTCATATATTCTGGAGCAGAGATCCCTGCCTCTGGTTTTTCACTGACTTGATGGCCAGCTGGGCGCTTCCAATGAGATGCATGGGTGGGCTTGCATCAGCTCCTACAGTGCCAAAGGCATTTCCATGAGTACTTCCTCTAAAGCCTGGTTGAAAATATGATGTTAAGTAAATGTGAAATTATTCTCTGGGAATCATGCTGCAAGATACAACTGTGATCAAGAGTTTAGTGGGATCTTTATAATGACTTAACTTTTCAAACTCTCAGACTCTGCTGATGCATGGTAGTAGCAGGGGAACAAACCAGGAACATCCCTGAAGGCCAGGAGGCTGCTGGAGATCCTTGGGACTGGGGCAGGGCATGGTGTCCCTGGCGGTGATGGCAGGCTGGCAGCCCCGCTGGCATCACCAGAAGGCTTCTACAATTTTATGTTTCTCTTATCAATAACTCACGTGTCTCCTTTATTTTTGTACCATTAAAATTCCCACAGTCCTTCAGGTCTGGCCTCTGGAATGGATGCTGAACATCCTTTTGGGTGACCTGTGACTGCATGATACGTGGCCTCATCCTTCTGTTTTTGCAAACTTTAAAGAATTTTGTAACTCCAACAGGAGTGTGGCTATGGCCACAGCTAAGTTACTACTATGAGCAAATGAGCAGGTCATGTACAATGAGAGCAACTGCATGCAATTTACTGTGGGAAGGGATGGATGGATGGATGGATGGATGGATGGATGGATGGATGGATGGATGGATGGATGGATGGATGGATGGATGGATGGATGGGTGGATGGATGGATGGGTGGATGGATGGATGGATGGATGGGTGGATGGATGGGTGGATGGATGGGTGGATGGATGGATGGATGGATGGGTGGGTGGATGGATGGATGGGTGGATGGATGGGTGGATGGATGGATGGATGGGTGGATGGATGGTTAGAAAGCGCAGTGGATTGGCATTAGGTTTGCTGCAGATCACAGTGACAACAGCTGGCACCTTGTTTCTGTTGTTGTGACATGGTATTCAGCCATCAAGGGTTACCTGGTGGTAGTTTGTGCCCATTTCACTACAGCAGCAGCAGCAAGCAAAGCTCCACTAGTGGCCAGCAAGTAAAAGAGTAGTTGTTGTCCTTAGCAGTCTTATCTAGAAGACTGCAGTCTCTTTTAGAAAATGCTGCAGAAAGTGGTGTCAGCATGAAGGCAGACAGATCAACCAGTCCTGATCTGTTCCATAAGCCTCTGACTGCAAGACAGGGAAGACAAACCCCCAAGGCAGTGACATTTGACCCAAGTACAGTGGGTTGTCTGGGGTGACGGGCTGAGTTCTGGTTCAGGCTTTCTTTTTAAAAGGCTTGCAGTTATTCCTCCTCTCCAGGTCAGTATTTTTGGCTTTCCAGTGAAGAAATGTCCTTGTAGAGTTTTTTACTGTGTGTGTTTAGTATTCCATGTTATTACTAGAAAAATGGCTATTTTGAAAGCATGGATTTTGTTGGGTCTCAAAGCTGTTCACAGTGTGTCCATATGGCTGTCATATTCAGAAAGAAGGAGGAGGTTCAGGCTTAGTGATGGAGAGGGAAAAAAAACCATCCTCCAGTACTGAGACCCTTCGCTTTCCCCAGTTCTGCTCTGCTCCCAGCTGCTTGTCTAAGCACAGCTACCCAAGGAGAGTGGAGAGGGTCTATTTATCTCACCCCATCCCTGCTGAGCACCTGGAACGCTGAGAGCTGGGTGCACCCAGAGCATCAGCCAGGGCTGGGACCAAGCATGGCATGCAGCTTTCTACAGAGAGTAACTGCTTGTCTGAGGTGGAGCATTTTCAATCATCTTTGTCAGACCAGCACAGCAGATAGCTTGCAGGATTGCACGTCTCCATCTCTGCACAGGCTGAGGAAGTGCGTTACGTGCAAGTGAGTTTTGATGCTTTTCTTCTCTACTCAAAGCTGAAGCTGTGTACTCACAAGGATGCTTGGAGATGGACAGAGCCTTCAACAGGGAGGGGGAGCAGTGGAGCTGTGGTCTGCAAGACACCCGACCAGCAGAGCTAAAAATGATGGCTGAACCTAACACAGGCATCCCTCCATCCATCTTCTGCAGGCTGCTGGCTGAGTCCCTGTGGAGGTAGATGAGGCTGGAGGAAAGGCAGCCCTGATTCTGACTTCTGTGGCTGGCAGGGAGAAAGCTGAATGTTCCGTAACCTAAAAAGATTTTTCATGTGATCTGGAAATTTACCTGGGAGCTCCAAGATGAAGATGAACGCATGAAGTTCTCACTGTTCTTTGCTCAGAATAAAGTCTTGGGGGGTTGCTATGGGCAGTAAGTGCACAATCAACAGCTACGGAAATTCTTTTAAAGGTCTGGCCTTGCTCTGTTAACATCAACAAATAGCTGGACAAGCCTGGACCACAACAGCACCATCATCTGTGAAAGACAGAGAAGTTCCAGTTCACACACGAGAAATTTCTAAAGAACATGTTATCTTTTTATTGGCAAATGTGCTGCTATCTTCTTTTTCCTATATAAAACTTCTTGTCAGTGTCTTGACATCTAGCTGTTTCCATGACATGGTAATTATTTTTTGAGCAGTAAGCTGAGGCAGTCAGAGCAGAACTAGAGCTGGCAGAGGCTGTGTTTTATCAACCTGCCCAAAACCCCACTGTTTTACTGCCAGCTGTGTGTGCAACACACACGACCAGACAGCAACCCCATGGTAAAGCTGAGGAGGGTCCTGCAACCTGCCTGTGGCTCCAAAACCAACCTGGAACAAGTAAGAGGCCAGCATGTTATTCGAGGAACTCCAGAGAAGAGGCCAGCATGTTATTCGAGGAACTCCAGAGTGCTTCTCTTTGCTGACCTTCTTCAGCAGCTGTGCTCAGTCCCACCTCCCTGGCAAGGGGAGCAAGAGCTGTTACAGCAGTGGTCGGCTGTGAGGCTGCTGGTCACCCACAGCAGCAGGTAGGGACCCTCCTGCTCACAGGAACAGCATCACCACCAGCACTGTGAGCTGTGATGCTCAGTTCTGTTTTGCACCACAGATGATTCCAGCTGTGGGCTGCTGGAGGACGGAGGATGGGTTATCCCCTTCTTCTAGCTATCTGGGAGCAGCGCCCGACCCCCGCTGCCCGCAGCCCCTGCCAGGCAGCTGTAGGGAGCGACCAGGCCCCCCCTGAGCCCCCTCCTGCCCAGGCTGCCCCCCCCAGCCCCCCAGCCGCCCCCCCAGGCCTGGTGCCCCAGCCCCTGCCCCAGCCCCCTGCCCGTCCCTGGACACGCTCCAGCCCCTCTGCGTCCCTCCTGCAGCGAGGGGCCCAGCCCTGAGCCCAGGGCCCGAGGGGCGGCCGCACCAGTGCCCCGCGCAGGGGGACGGGCACTGCCTGGCCCTGCTGGCCACGCTGCTGCTGACACCGGCCGGGGCGCTGCTGGCCGCCTTGGCCACCTGGGCACGCCGGGGGCTCACGCCCAGCCGGCTGCTGCCCAGCCCCCCCAGGCCCTTTTCCCCCGGCCCTTCCCAGCCCCCTGGCCCAGGCCTGCAGCGCTGCCTGGGGCTGCTGTGACCCAGGGGCAGGGCCCGGCACTCGGCCTCCTCGGGCCTCCTACCGGGGGCCTCGGCCCCTGGGCCCGGCCTGCCCAGCCCCCCCTGCAGAGCCCCCTGCCCCCCGCAGGGCAGCACTGCCCCCAGCCCGGTGCCACCCGCACACCGACCGGGGGGCGCTCGGTCCCCTCGCCCAGCCTGTCGGCACAGACATTACCCAGGGCTGGAGATTTCCATGCACTAGCTACCTATGAGCGGGATATTGGCAGTGCCTTTCATTTTATCTCCAGTTTCTGCCAATTACTGTTCCTGAAAAGCAGTTTTCACTCACATCTCATTGTACCAGTTCACATTTTAAATAACCAACTTTTGCTATGAATAACAGAATCTACACTGTACCTCTGTTCTGATGCTCTGCTCAACCCCTTCCTACAACAGCGACCTGTCACCCAAGGTACATTTACAGTCCATATTTTTGTTACTAGCTTTTTTGCTGGTTAGTGGTATTTCCCCCTCTTTTTTCCTTCCATCCTAGTCCCATTGCAAATCCACAAATTATGCTAGCAACATTAAAAAAAAAAAAAAAAAAAAAGAAATACCATGTCCTTGCCTTTTGTTTTAGTCCAGATGTTGCTAAGAGAAATGTTAAAATAGCAGGATAATGATTCCCATAAAAAATACTAAAATTTTATATAATTATATAATTCAGAGAGGGCCTATGTTGATTGTCCTTTGCTGCCACCAGCAACTTGTGATTTCTTTGTGACCACACTAATTAAGAGATTTAGCTGAGGGCTTGAGTTAAAAGCTATGGTGACGATGAAGCACACAGAGCCATGTTCTCACCCACCGTGTTTGACTGACAAGACAGCAGACCTCAGTTTCTGAGTGTTTCTGCTATTGTGGAATTTTGAGATAAAACGCTCAGGAAGGAAAAGCAAACCAAAACTGCCTGCCCTTTTTGATCAGCCTTCTGAAATTTCTCAAGGCTGTTTGCCTTGTGGAAATGCACATGGTTAGAATTAAGGGATAGCTGGAACAATCATGTCCCAACATAAAAATACATGTTAACTAAATTAGCTAATAAAAGCTAAAAGCCTATCGTCACACGGGGCCTGTCATGGAGGATGCTAAGACCTGACCCTACCTGGCTGAGCTGCAAATACCAGCTAGAAGTGGTGACTTTGCACTGTAGTGGTCCCCTTCTCCAGACACGGATCTTTGTGCCTGTAGGCTGAAGAAAGTCTATTTGGGTTTTCTATTATTATTATTATTATTATTTATTATTATTATTATAATCTACATTGTTATTATACTCTCAGAGGGGCTTCAGGTTGCACCTGACACCCAGCATCTGTCTTGGTGTTAAGTTTTTCTAAGCAAATGCAGACATTAGTTTTTTCTGCCATCCTCATGAATTTGGCAGTTCAGTGAAGTACTTGAGCAGGTTATATTCACACCTTTTCCAATAGTGGCCACTGCTGTAATTCCCTCCTGGTCGTATACAGGACATTGCTATGAGAAATAGCCTCATGAACAACTGCAAGAGTCACAAATGTTTACATTCCATGGAAAGCAAATGGGGTAAAGAGTCAGAACTCAGTAGGGAAGTGATTTTATTTAAATTTAATTCCCCTCAACCCCCAACTAGTTATGGAAAATCCAAAATGGGTTTGCTTCCTAAAAAGAACCTCTCCATATCTTTCAGGCTTTTTTCTGATAGGACTTCTTGATTAGTTCTGTCAATCCCTGCCACAGTGTGAAGAGCAAAGAGTTATCAATGAAGTTTTAGCTGTATTAGAGCAGGGACCTTGTGTGAGTGCATAACCAAGGGAAGGAAGGGATCACTCTGAAATAACAGAAAGTGGAAGTGTTTGATAAGCGAATATCGACCACCATGGAGGTTCATTGATGCAAAACAAACACCAACACAGCAGAGGCCAATGCCTCGACTAGAAGCAGAGTAATAATCTCACCTCTCCCCAGTATCTTTGCCCCTGCAAGAGTGGTGTGCAAGCTGATGAGCAGTAAAAACCCTTTCCAAAGACCAGCTTTGTCATCTCTTCATTCCAGGCTGTCCCAGAATGGCTCCAACACTGCTGCATGCAAGGGGCCCCTCTTTCATGCAAACTGATGCCCACCTCCCTGAATACGTGCCTGCAGCACCTTCTGTGTCCCCCCGCCCAGAGCTGATCCTGCACTGTAACTGTGCCTTTTGAGTGGTTTTAATGCTTTAATTTTTGTAAAAAGTTAACATATTTTAACAACATTTACAGTGGTATCTCCCTTTCTTCTGCTGTTTTTTGAGAGGGGGAGAAGGGGCAATAATCCATAGACCTTCCAAGCACCTTTATGCAGGAAGACTCTTCCAGATCTCTTTTCTTCCCCTTGTTTTCAGGCCGATGCTTTCCCTACAAGAGTGATTGCTTATATGGGGACACCCTCCCCTGTTGTAGGCAACCATTTCAGAAATTATTTTCTTCCTACAGATCACCAGAGACAATCACAGAGCCTCTGTCACCTGTGGGCTGACTTCCCCACTACTTTTGAGAGGGAAAACCTGGGAGGAAAAATCCATATAATTTCCCTTAGCCACAGGAAAAAATTAACTGGAGCTTTCATACGCCTTAGGTGCTCCAATGATAACCAGCCACAACGAGACAAATCAGTGGGAAGTCAGATTTCATTAATTCTGATACTCACAAACCTCACTTTCTTCAACTCAGATTACTTCCTATGTCAGAAGTGGCTGACAGCATTCCTTTCCTGCTTCAGCTATGGAAGGCTAATAAGAACAATTTAAAAAAATATTACCAGGAGGCACTTTTGGTGGCACACCACTGAACACCTAGGCATCCACGTACAGCATGCAGGAGGGTGCAGAGGAGACAAGCTCTATCAAGGGGCTTATGCCACTGCAAGGGTCCCTTCTCTCCTGTAACACCCACCCCCCCCCGCTCATTGTACCATTCAACTAGATGTCCAATTCACTTTGCTTTGAGAAGTGCATAGCAAGAAGCAAAAATACCAGAGGAAAAAGGAAACTGGAGCAATGAAATTAAGATAGTCACAAGAAGAGTTCAAGAAAGATGCACAGCAGTAATCCCCCTGCTTTCCATGAGTGACACTAGTGTAGCTTGTTTGCCTGAATGTCTCCACAAAGAACTGACACACTCCCCGCTAGAATCCAGCCTTTTTGTGAGTTTTTCAGGGTAGCCATGTGCAGGCTTCCATGTTTTTCCAGGGCAGGGTGGCAAGCTGCTGTAACAGCATTTATCATTGCTCTTCATCAGGAATTAGTTGAGCGTTGATTATCAGAAGGCTCAATTTTCCCCAGGTGTCCCAAAGTTCAGCCTGTTCCTACCCGAAGATCTTCTGGCGAGATCAGTTTTGTGGAAAGACCTTGCAGGAGGTTCAGTCTGCAGCTGAGCCAGGAGTGTTACAAAATCAGCTTTGATCTCTGCCGGACCCCCAAAGCACCAATGTGTGTGAGAACATCTGCACTGCAAAATTTGGCATGTTTTCCAAGTCTTAGAAAAACACCTCATTACATTGCATAGCCAAGTCAGTGCCCTCACCCTTACTCCTGTTGTGTCTGGCACAGTAATAGCATGCACGTGTACTGGGAGTGATGCTTATCAGCCTGCACCTTTTTTCTGGACAATACTCTGTTATTTCTTAGGGGGCAGTTACTTTTGCACAGCCCCTGATTGCTTTGGGCAGAGAGAGCAGGAGTCTGCAGCTATTTAGTGAGGCTGGGCCTGCCTTTTTCCATAGCTGGGGCAAAATATCTCCAGTTCAAAACAGTGTTGGATCCAGAGCATCAGGATCTCAATGTTTCTGTAAAAGATGCCTAACATCTTACCCATAGAAACTTTCCTCTAAGACCAACAATGTTTGAATCACTGACCCAGTGCCTGCAAAAAAGGTCTGCCAGAGCTTATCAAAAAGCCGTAATATAAAAAGAAAATAGGTCAGACTCTTCTGGAGAAGCACAGCATGGTTTGTTGAGTAGAGGTCAGGCTGCATCTCACTGTATCTCCCTGAACTCCCTGTGCTCAGGTTTCAAAACTGAATGGCTGCTTGCACCCATAACACACAGATCTGCAGTTGCCCATTGACATCCAGTTTAACGGCAGCTGGGCTACATAAAAGCCCTTTACATCAAAGGTCCTGTTGTAAATGCTGGAACTGACAAGGCAACTGTGTGTATAGAGAATTAAACTGCTGTCTCCTCAGGAATAGCAACTACAGCTTTCTTGCATGTAAATCTTGGGCCTTAGAAAATCTTGGGGGAAAAAAATCCACATATTGTGGTGCACAACATGGAAGGAGGTCAGCCCACCACATGGGGATGGCTGGAGAGGGGTGGGCAGAAAAAGGACCATTCCTGGGCTGTCATGCCTTGCCCTGCCTTAGCTGCATCATGACCTACAGCACTTTATGACATGGTGTAGCTCTATCGTGGACAGCAGGGAAGATCTGAACCACCTAATTTATTAATTGTGCTTGGTTCTTCTGATCAAAAACCTTTTTTGTTTATGCATGGACACATCAGACAGCTATGCTGTTGGTAACAGAAACACTTCAGATTGCTGCAGCATCACATGCCACCCTCACCTGGGGTACTTCAGCCCTAATGATGCAGTGCTAATAGAATTCACACAAGCACTTTTGCCCTCATGTTGTGCTCTTTGTATACTTACAGCATGCACACTGCCTGAGAAAAAATATCAAATGACCAAGGTACTCTGTACACTCCCAAGAGCAACAGCGTTGCCTTTTTTCTTTATAGATAATGAGCCTTGCAGAAATACTGCATGGTTAAAATCAAAACAACTTTTGCTTCTCAGCGGCTTGGCATGGCTTGAAATAGGAAGCAAACTTTGATAAGGAGTATATCCCCTCTCATGGCACCCAGGGTATAAACCTCAGAGTAGCCACTGGATTATGTAGCATAAAAGTGGAACTTCAGAGGCAGTGTGCTCTCCTTTCTGAGCCGTCTGCCATGCTGTACCTTAAATTAATGCTGCAGCTTGGTGTTCTTTTCCTTCAGCTTTTACAAAATACATAGTGCTCAACCCTTAGCTTCTCTTTGCCTCAGACCTCAGCCCTGATTTTGTGTGTCCAGAAAAAATCATATTGGGCACATGTAGCAGAGTATAAACTTGTAGGAAAAGTAACTTTAAAGATTCCTGCAGAATTTCCATGGCAATTTTAGGCAGAAGTTTATTCTGAGAATCAGAAATAAACCAGGAATTTACTGCTTTTGCCTCTCACAAAGAGCAAGGCAGGATCTCTGAGCTGTGCCTCATTCTTCCAGCTTCCTAATACTCCAGAACTAAATCACAGTTTGGGGACTGACTCAGAGGGAACTGTGTTGCCTGCTGAGTCACTGCACCTGCCAGGTCCGTAGTAGCTGCTGGCACCGAAGGCTTCAGGCAGCGATGCCATGCCACTGCTAGCTGTGCTGAGACTGTGCCTGGCCGGTTGCATACAGCATGGGGGCATGACCCCAAGGCAGCGAGATACAGAAGCACAGAGGACTGGGAAAAGCAAGGATGCTGGTGGGATGTCAGTGTCACAGCTCTAGCAGGAGCAGTGGCTCAGCTTCCCAGCCAAAAGGAAGTCTGAAATCATTGAAATTTTCTTGCACTGCAGCTTGCTTTCTTCATGATTGAGGATTCCCAGCAGGAATTGAGGAAGTAAATGTCAATGCAAGCTGTGACAACTGCCAGCAGTGCCCGGCCCCAGGACGCCTGCAAACCGGGAAACATCATGGGAGAGAGCATGGGAGTTTGGAAAGCCCATCGGTAATTAATTGCTGGGTTACTGCTTGCACTATCTCTTGTGCATCGGCAGGTACCCTGTTGTTCAAGAGTAATTGCAGATCGAGTTTGACATCTAGATCTCACTATTTACATAAACATCTGCTATACAAAGTTGAGGCCAACCTGAAGTGCTGCACATGGGCTGCTGGAGGGATATCCTCTATCGTGACAGGTCATGGAGACACGTCATGATAAAGAAGCAAAGAGAAATGTAATTAAACCCTTCCAACCTTGGCCACATACTGTGCCAAGCATATTTCTTCCTGCTGATTCCAGCTAAAAGTGAAAGGTAGACACAGCCACTGCTTGTACCCCTTAATTTTCTCCACGTTAAAGATGTTTATCACTGCGGTGTTGAGTGACACACCATCTCTTTCTACAGAAATTCCAGGCTTTAAGCAACAGCACACTCTGAATTGCTTCTAATTTCTGTACGTACAAAGTGCTTATGACCTTGGCAAGGCACAACTTCCCTTTTCATTCAGAAATACTTAAAAATAAGTAATTTTCTCAGTAACACTAAATCAGCTGTAATTAAAAAAATATCTATAATACTAAAAAAAAGGAGCTGAATTAAATCCTCAGTGTGAACATCGTCTCTCTAGAACAGATATAGCATGGCTTCTTATTTCCTTTTGACTATGCTTTATCACTTTAAAACAGCTTTCAGGGCCACCCTTTGCCTCAGCTCTGGGAAGGATTATTGTGCCTGAAAGCAGAGACAACCAAAAGCCTCTGTGTTGCTCGAAGGTCAAAAAGCAGAACTGCATCTGACCACAGCAGAAAATGTTTCCTAGGTGTGACCACAGGTGGACCAACTGCTTCTCTGCAGGCTCTGCAACTCCCTTCAGGCATTCCGGAGGACTGCACACCCATCGTGTGCTGGGGCAAAGGAACCTGGCAGGGACCAAGGGGAGCAGGATGCATTTGTGAGGATGCTGGAGTGCCTTGCACAAACATCACACGCTAACATCAACAGGAGAATGAAAGCAACCTGAAGTCTTCAGTTTTGCTTACTTTTAGGAAACTCCACCTCTGAAGCCAGTTTGGGGAATTTTTGCTTCCAAGGGCCAAAACAAGCCGATGGAGGCAGGAAGGGCTGAGCTGGGCTCTGACTAATGAAGGCTTTGCAGCAGGAGTGGGTGCAAGTCCCTGTTGCGCAATGGCAGGTTGCCTCTCCGTGGGCACCTTCCCCAAAACCCTGGTTTGCTTCCTTCTCTTACCACTAATAAAGTCTCAGGCACAGGTCATTACCCAGACTAAATTTAAAAAAAACAAAAACAAAAACAAAACACCAAACAAAAAAACCCACCTCTTATGCATACAGACAGCCTGTTGTGAGCCACACAGCAGCAATGCAATGGGATTTCTCTGACACATCAGGCAGATTTTGCTAGTCTCAGCTATTTTCCTGATGCCCCACTGAGCTCTGCGCTTCCTTCAAGATACACAGCAGTGGAAAACAGAGGGAATGACCAAAGCAAGGGGCAAGCACAGATTCAGCATAGCTGGGAGCCAATGATACCTGAGGGGTGCTGAACCACAAGACACTGGGCTCTTCTTTGCCTGGCCACCCATCAGAATGGTCTGGGAGCAGTAACCTCAGGACATGGCTACAGTTTTCTCACTGTAGACAGGGCAGTGCATTAAAATCCTGCAAAAGCTCAAACTATCTGAGGACATGAGTATGTTATGAGGAAATTGGCATCTATACCCACTGAGTTTTCAAGGATGTTACTCAGCCTCCCCATTCCCTTTCAGAAAGAGGGAGTAGTCACTTCACAGGCAAATGTCCTGTTTTACATCCCAACAAGGCACCTGAAACAGCTGCAAGTGCCCCTCTGCATCACCGCCTTCTGCTTGGATGCTTTAGCATCCAGGAGGTGGACTCTCTTAAATCATTCTGCAGGTCATTCAGTAATTAAGGACCAACAACTCCCCCCGACCCAATAAATGCAGTAAGGGAAATGGTATTTCATATCCAGTTATTTGATGCTGGGTTTTACTTCCACCTCTTTTTTAGAAATTTGGTCAGGCTGGCAACAAAAGCATGGTGGCATTACACTGCCAGCAGAGCCTGAGGCTGGGAGGCTTTCTAACACATCCTTGGCACTGCCTGGGATTCATGGATGTACCTGACAAGAGTGGAGCCTGCCTAAAAATTCAATAGGGGGGAGGAAAAAAATCCCCAACTGCTTTTTTTTTTTCTTGTTTCAAAAGCTTTTAAAGCAGTTTGCAAATTCCTTGCATATTCTGTAAGCACCTACTCATTGATGTCCCTGCCCCAGCACCAGTGACAGCAGTATTACCTGGACACCTGCCTGGGAAATGCACATCCCACAGCCACCATGCAGAGCAAACATCCAGCTCTATCATCCAATGGGAGGTACTTCACAGCAGCTGCTGGGCTGCTGCTCCTTACCTGCCCTGGGCAGGGCTGCTTCTGCTGTCTGCCTGCACCCTCTTCTGCAGCAGGCACCACACTGCACTACCTCGGGTCTGGATTTGGCCTTTCCTCACGCCGCAAAGGGACCCGACTGCAGAAAGGAGGTCCTTTGGAAACATTTGAGCAAGCCAGCACTTGCTGAGATGCATGCAGCTGGTGGTGCGATGCCTAGTATTAGCCGGAAAGCAAGTCCTTGGTAAAACTGGGTCTGCTTTTAACAGGCTAGCACCAGTGGGATGAAGTTTGGAAGCAAGCATTATTCAAAGCCCAGACAGTCAGATCTGACACATGCAAACCTTTTTCCTACTAATTTGTATCCACTTTTTTTCCAGTTGAAAAGATAAGCACAGATTTGGGGGTACATCAATAGGATGCCCCAACACCAGATCAATTTACAAACACTGAAGGTGATCTTGTAAACGTTTCAGGTCTGCTCTGTGAGGATTTTCAAGTCTTCTCTACTTGGGTAACGTAAGTGAGAGTGCATTTGAAAGTAAGGATTATATTTAACTTCTATCTCCCAGCTCTGTATACTGATTTGCAAATAACTCTTCTATGCTCCAAAGCAAAGGTTCAGAGGCCTGTGACACCTTGTTTCTCTGCAGAATGATGTCTGTGTTAACACCAGGGCAACACAGCTTCTCATAACAGAAAAAAAAAAAAAAAGTTTTACAATAATTCTCAGAAATGTACACTTTGTAACAGTATTATGTACAATTATTGCTGCCCTCAGAAATACACATAAATACAAAGATTTATTTGCACAGAAGTCAAAAGAAATACTAGTTTGGTATATGTGTTGTTTATTTTTCTCACAACAATTTCCTTCCTCTCACTGTGCTCGGTTTAGTTTACCTATTATAACTCTTGTGGTCCCAGTTCTTCTTTTACACTGTAACAGCCTGTCTGAATTCATGTCTGATGTGTATCACAGGAGTGAAAGGAAAAACTGTGGATGCAAAAAGCCTGCAAGATAATGTAGCAACAGAGGCTCACACACGCTCCCAACACACTGCTTAGCAGCAGCATTGTCACGCGGAAATTGCTTTGACATTTCTATAGAATTACCAAAGCAAGAGGAAATATACAGAATTCCAGCCCTCCAGCAGTCCAGTGCGATAAATGACTCCAAGCACCTCTCAGCTGCAATATTTTTCAATTAAACAAATACTCCATCACCCAGTGAACATTATTACACTTAGGGAAACAGAAAGACAGGAAACCTACTCCACAAGCAAACACAGACCGGGAACAGAGGACAGGAAATCACTAACCAAAGAAGCCAGGCCAAGGGGGAGATGCCCGACCGAAGTGGTTCCCCGCACCCCTGCACCAAAATCCATGTAGAGACACAAAAGGTTAATTTTTTAACGGGTGTGCCCAGCGCGGCCACATAAAAACACTGGCGTTTTCCCAGTGAGCAAACACAAGAAAGGTGAAGGGTTTTTTACATGTGTAAAACAAATGTGAGGATCATTTGTTCTGTTGAGCAAACATGGAGCTGGCTTCACACAAATTTTGAAACTACTGTGTGAAAAAAATAGCAAAAGATTATGTTCACTGGAAGGAAGGATTGAGACTGGTGTTAGCACAGTGTCAGGAGGGTAGACTCTGAGGGTCTCCAGCTGATTTCTTGTGTCACATGTAGTAAACTCCCTCAACCTCTCTGCATCTCAGTTTAGGGTTTTCTAAAACAGAGTAACAAAACTGTTCCTAGTGCTACAAAATAAATCTACAAAAACGTAGTGCCTAAATTAGACCAGTGCCCCGGGATTTAGTGTTCATAACTAATAGACTTAAGACTGTTGAATATGTATGCTATTATTACTAAAAAGACCTTGTTTCTTTAAAAAGGAAAAGTTTTAAACACCCTAAACCCGGGTTTGTTGAATTCCTTCAGATAATTCTTCAAAAAGACAGGATGAAACCAGTATGTCTTTTGCCTCATGTACCAGCCATGTTACTCAGCACTTAACAGCTGCTACACAGGAGAATAAGAACAAGTTGGGCTTGTGCCCTTTTTGGCTTACTTTTTTCACAGTCTTATTTGTTTTCACCTAGTTCTTTAATTCCTAGTTCGTTTGACATATCCTGCAGGAGACTCAGAGAATATAAATGTTTTTAATTACCTCAAAGTTAATAAAACAAGGCTTCAAAACAGTGCCAGAGCATAAATTATGTCCTCCAACAAACCAGACTTTAGCTTGTGTGGCATCTGAAATGACCAGCTGATGAAAACCCATTTTTCAGGTGGTGTTTCCTATGCCTGTGTGAAACCTGCTCAAGTCAACCCATGAAAACACTTGGCTCAAGGTGTGCCAGACACGGAAAATTAAAGCAGAAAAGAATTTCCAAGGGATTTTTTTTTTACCTTTTGTTCTTTAGAAAAGTATAGTACAGAGTACAAGTTCTTCTCAAGGCCACACATGGTGAATTATGTCTGCAAACATATTGGTTAGAAAAAGGCCAATTTGCAGCCAGCTTGCCCAGGTGAGTTCACTGCAAACCATGAGACACCGGTAAGCCTTGACCTCTCCCTGCACCGGCTGCCACGAACCAGTCTCTTTCCACCCAAGTCTGCCTCCAAAAGACTCCAGCCTTCGCACCTGCTTTTTATCAGCCTTCTTTATTCTAGTATTTTCCCACAGTCTGCACCAAGATGCTCTGTCCTCCCACAACCTCAGTAAGCTTTACCTTCCCTCTTCTCTAAAACTGTAATGTTCAAAACCAGCTTTCTGCTGTCAGTGAGGCTGATGAAAAGAGCAAACACATTTTTTTCCACATATTGAAGGGCACAAGACAGAGGCTGGTGGTGACATCCCACCCCCTGCATCAGCACTGGGTTGTGCCCACACCACAGCGATGGGCATTTCAGGAAACTCTAGTTTCCCCCCTGCACCCAATCCAGACCGTCTGTCCCTTTATAACCCAGAAACGGCGACCATGCGTGGTTCTGGCCACCGGAACCATTCACCCCGTGGCTGCGGGGAGGGGGAGCAGGGGGTGATGCGCAGGGCGGTGCGCGGGGCGATGCGGGCGGTGATGCGCAGGGCGGTGCGTGGGGCGAGGTGCCCGGAGCGATGCACAGGGCGGTGCCCGGGGTGGTGCTGCCGCCCTGCGGAGGTTTAGCGCCGCGCAGCAGCCGGAGCCCTCCTCCTCCCCGCACCCCCCCCCTACCCGCCCCCCCCCCCCGGCGCTGTCCAGCCGTTTTGGAGGAGAAGGCGGCGGGTGACGTTTTGCCGCAGGCTGAGGCGGAGGAGCGGGGGCCGTGGTACCCGGGTCACCGTGCGAGTGGCACTGACAGAGACCTAAGCGACGGGACACGCATGTATTTGAAAAGAAGAAGCAGGGAAAAAGTCGTGCAGGCTTTGCCTCTGCTCTGACTGCTCGGAGGGACACGGGGACAGGAGAGGGCGCTGCACCGTCCTGAGCCAGAGGTTTCCTTCGCCGCCGGTGCGGAGCCCCGCCGAGCCCCGCAGCACCGCCGCCCCGCAGCCCCGCCGAGCCCCGCAGCCCCGCCGAGCCCCGCAGCCCCGCCGTGCCCCGCAGCCCCGCCGCCCCGCAGCCCCACCGTGCCCCGCAGCCCCGCCGAGCCCCGCAGCCCCGCCGTGCCCCGCAGCCCCGCCGTGCCCCGCAGCCCCGCCGTGCCCCGCAGCCCCGCCGCCCCGCAGCCCCGCCGAGCCCCGCCGAGCCCCGCAGCCCCGCCGAGCCCCGCAGCCCCGCCGAGCCCCGCAGCCCCGCCGCCCCGCCGTGCCCCGCCGTTCCCCGCAGCCCCGCAGCCCCGCAGCCCCGCCGTGCCCCGCAGCCCCGCCGAGCCCCGCAGCCCCGCCGCCCCGCCGTGCCCCGCCGTTCCCCGCAGCCCCGCAGACCCGCCGCCCCGCCGTGCCCCGCCGTTCCCCGCAGCCCCGCAGCCCCGCCGCCCCGCCGTGCCCCGCAGCCCCGCCGAGCCCCGCAGCCCCGCGCAGCCCCGCCGCCCCGCCGTGCCCCGCAGCCCCGCCGTGCCCCGCAGCCCCGCCGCTCCCGCCGAGCCCCGCCGCCCCGTCCAGCGCACAGCCCCTGGCGGCTGCAGGCTCGATTACCACCCCACCATCACCTGCGCCAGGCTGTATCCACATTCATCTCTACCAGCAGGAGTTAAGCCAGCCATCCTGACCAGGTGATCACTAATACTCATGATGAACAGATATGAAGAATGGCACAAAGGGCAAGATGGTCAACAAGTGCTTTGAGAAGCCCGTGGCCTCCCTGAGGTCCCCATGCCCTTTTCCCTTGGTCACCCCTGCCACAGTGGCCTAACAGTACCACTGACCACACAAGAGGGCAAGCAGAAAGCCTGCCTAATCCTGGTAAAAACACAAAAATTACTGGTTATTTCCCAAGTCCAGACAATTGCCACACTATATGTCTGGAAAAATAATTTTTTAAAAGCCTGGTTGTGATTATAGGAAGAGAGAGCACATGAGAACATGGCTGGTCCACACTACCTGTGTGTAATCTGGCAGTAATGCTACATTCCCATCTGAAAGGAATGTTTTCACTGACATACACTACGAGGTACTCCTGCCATATCACTGGGATGTCCAAAGAGTGTTAATTTTCCTGTTTATTAAAGCACAGGGAGGGAAGCTTCAAAGCACAGAGCCTGGCTGGCTTTCTAAATGCTTCACTGAACTAGACAGGACTTCTCAGGTGCTTGACACCCATCTACTGCCAATCACAAGCCACATCTCACTCAAAATCCTGGGAAGCACAACCTTTTATTCTGAAAATAAAATGATTCAGCATAACAAGGAGTTGCATCTTCTCCTAAGCTCATAAACCAATCCTGATGACTGCACATCACCCTTAAAGAATTCCTACCTTCAAGGCCTGTTTTCAGCTGGCATCCCAAGCATTCTCTCCTCCATGGTGCAAAGCCAAAATTATGGGAAACAATTGCAAAACCATGGCAGTGTTACTGTTTTTTCAACAGGATTTTCATTGAACCCTAATCAACTGCTACAAGTAGCTTCAGTTGTACATGTGGCTGGATCATGTGTTGGAGTTGGATGAGTTTTGCTGACTTCAAAAAACCTAAATTTGCTCTCAGCTATTTCTCCACCATTTTTGCCCAGCTCTGGACTGCGACTCTGCTTTTGCTGGGAAGAAAACGAAAGAAAACAATGGTTTACTCTTATCATGAGTTCTGTCCCTTCCCATGGGCAGACAGGGCTTAGAAAGCTACGCTCGCAGATCAGATTTTTCAAGGTATTAGGGCCTTGCGTTTCTTCACAGTGCAAGTTGGAGCCACCTGGACCCATTTTTTGGGAGCGACCCGAGATCTAGACTGGAGTCACACCAGGTCAGCACTGCAGGATTCACAAGGTACCTTATGGACCTTGCAGCCTGCCATTAGACAGTCACTGGACCCCATTTCTATTCCTGTTTCAAGGCTGTTTACGTGGAAGTGTGGCTGTCTGTCTAGTTGTACTGGGGGACTAGCATGGCTTGAGATGGTGTTTGGTAATGGATGGGCAAGTGTACATGCATGCATGCTTTCCAAGTCAGGCATTACTCAAAGTTTAAAAATGCTTGATGTACAGAAAGCACTACCAGCTAGACTCGGCATCATCTCTAACGAAGCCGCACACAGAGCAAAATGAAATCCCTGGAATGTTCAACAATATTCAAGAAAACTCTCTTGTTTTTCTGAGTTAGGGAAGATAAAGCATACAATTCAGGTTCTGATGACTTGCCTTCATTTTTATTTTCCTTATATTAACAGCATGTAAGACAACATTTATTTTTACTCACAGTTTTCTTTGTGTCGTGTAAGGCTCTGGCTGCTAACCCTCACACTTGGCTTCAAAAGAGCCAAAATATCATCCATTTCATTGAAATGATCATTCAAAGAAGTTAAAGATTAAGCATTTGTGTAAACACAGATGTTGGAGGAGGCTTTTACAAAACCTGACAGAAGTATTTAGCTGTTAGGTTTCCAGAGTTAGTTTCACTTTTCTAAATTTAGCATGCACATATGCAATTCAGATGTTCCACATCTGCAGAAAACTTGGGCATACTTCATTTACAAATGGTTGGCAAAAAGGCTTGCCTGATTCAGGAGGAAAAGTTCATTCAAGTTCAAAGTCTGTGGGTTTGTTCTTCCAAGCCATTTATTTTGTACATACATTCCTGGCTCTCAGGAGTTTAGCCAGCCTAGCATGCTTAAGGCAGTGCAACCCCCAGAGCAGTTTAAAAGCGTGTGTGTCGTAAAGTCACAGGTAACAGGGCTGTACAGGGCCATCCGCCTCTTGCTGCCGGGGCTGTTACAGCCAGGCACGGGCCCTGTCTTTATTGTGCTGTTTCGCACCCATTTCAGTGCTCTTGGGAGCTTGTCTCATCTTCCCTCAGTTGTCAGTGGGGTTCTGGTGGGTTTTCTTACACCAAATAAGCCAAATCTTTCACGGTTTCACTCTATTTCTGGTGACTGGGATCATTCCTTCTGCCAGTCTCAGCACTTCAGCTGACACTGCCTCCCCCTGAAATACAGTCTTTAAAACTGGGAAAAGTAGAGGAATCGAGACTTTACCATCCCTTTAGGAAAAGAAAAATCAAATTAACATTTTGATGAAATTTCTAGGGCTGAAATCAGTAAACGTAAAGAATGTATTTGAAACCAGCCTGCTGAGCTGTTTCACCAGTGAGATGCCGGGGTTGCCACGGGTGGGTTTTGAAATGGTCCTGCAGGGCTGAGAGTGTTCACCAAGATGGGGGTGCAGATTCAATCCTCTCTCTTAAATCTGCATCCTTTGGGCTTTTGGGAAAGTATTTAACCATTGTGCTACAGGCAATGCTTGGGCTGCAAAGATGCTTCTTCACTAAGGACTCCAATAACATCACGCACACTTTTCATGCTTGTATAAGATCAAACCCTGTACACATAGATACTAAACACTGTCGATGTTTTTATACGCATTTTAGCACAGAGATAGCACTACACTTCTTGTTCCCTTTTTCCTTAAATCAATGATGCATTTTAAGTCATTCTCGTAGCAGTGGTTTCCCCTGGGGGAGTACACCTTCCCACTGTTGCAAGAGGTCTAGCATGCCCGGGAAATATCTAAAAGTAGTGTCGGCAGCCCTGGTAGGATTTCACAAAAGGTCAGTTCCTTCGTGGCAATTACAGCCAGGAAAAGTAACTAATGTAGAGTTGGGGCATCACTGGAGAGGTGAGGGATGAGCCTTGCGCAACCCCATCGCTTAGAGACCCTTGAGATGCATACAGATAAAGCCTGTGCTTGTCATAGATCGAGTAACTCTAGGGCACCAGTCACCAAATACTTGGCCCTGCAAGCCCAGTGGGATGGCTTATCCCCATGGTAACGCCACTGGAGCATTTTAAACCAAAAGCCCTATTTCTTTTTCAGTTACAGTGTGCAGCTGTCCCATGGAGCACGCAGGAAAGTGCACCCTTGCAGACTCACACCACACATTTAGAGTGTCACAGCCATTGCCTCATGCAGGGGGAGCTCTCCTGCACCCTGACCTTCTTCACTGTGCCTGCAGGCTCTAGATGTAAGTATCTGGTGATACTTCTGCAGGGTAGGTGCCAGATCATTGCCTACTAATAGCCCAGTCAGGGCTCCCCACCTCCATGCCCAGCTGATGCTCTCTGCCTGTCATCACAGCAGGCATAGGTCGGCAGACTATTTGGTCAGGGGTGGATGGGTGGAGTGGGAGGGCTGTTTAACCCTGATGATGCCTGACCTGACCACTGGCCCATCTTGCATGAGCAGCTGTGAGTAAAGCCTTCTGAGGCTCTCCACAGACAGCAGGCTGCCAGCCTGCCCTCTGAAAACACACCCTGCAATTTCAATATGCGTGTGGGCTCCAACACTGCAGCAAGAACAAATTTACCACTGGAGTATAATTCTTATTTTCCCATCTTAAGTCATAGCAGCATTTATACGTGGATTTAAACGTATTTAAACGTATCTAACGTGGTTAGAGCTCCAGTGAACTCCATGCCAAGAGCTGGTTCTACAGACCATGACATGTTGCTCACTGAGACTTAGTAGCATCCCTCTTCTTCGACTAATTTTCACCAGACATTGTCAAGTGTCCAGCAGGATCCATGTGCTTTATTATGTAAGAAAGTTAAGCAAACAATGCAATACTAATAAATCCAGTATGGAACCCAGACAAGAAAAAAAGCCTGCAAATCTAAGTATCTCTACCAGCTCCCACTCCCATCCTGCTCCTTTCCACCTCTCCAAGAAAAGGGGTTCTGGAATTTCTCTGCCCATACACCTACACCAGGGGATGCAGACAGGGGCTGTGCCCCAAAGGCACTGGCAGCAATGGGCGGCACAGAACATCTGGGCAGCCCAGCCAAGCTTTCAGCTTTTGCCGGCTTTTCTTTCAGGATGTTTTAAAAGGGTGATTAAAAACAAAAGCCGACAACTGTTTTACTCCAGAAAAAGAAATGCTTCTACCCAAAACCGGACAAATTACAGGAAATAAGGGACAAGAGGAAATGGCCCCAAGTTGCATCAGGGCAGGTTTAGATTGGACATTAGGAACAATTTCTTCCCCAAAAGGGTGGTCAGGCATCGGAACAGGCTGCCCAGGGAGTCACCATCCTTGGAGGTGTTTAAAAAACACCTTGGTGACATGGCTTAGTGATGGGCTTGGCAGCGCTGTGTTAACCATTGGACTCTATGATCTCAAAGGTCTTTTCCAAGCCAAATGAGTCTATGGTTCTATGGGATAATCCTTCAACGTTCTTATCATTGCATGCAGGATTACTTAGTGAACTTCACCCATTGTGCTTTCAGCAAAGCAGTCGCCTTTTAAATCTGTTAATTTAACGTACTCAGACTGTAAAGGCACCCTCAGGCAGTGCAAAATCTTTGCGGTGGTTTCTTGGTGGGAACTTGGTACTTCAACTAGATGACACCTAATCTGCAGGTCAACACACCCCAGCTGAAACAGACTAGCAGAGAAATTTACCTGGGAAAAGTATCTGGTGACTGGACTCTTCTATTTCCTAGAAACCAGAGGATGCAAAGTAATACTGAAAGTTGAAAGTGAGGAGAAGTTACACTGCCCAGGACTTTCCGTGGTGCAGCAAGCTCTTGGCCGGACCCGGCAAGCAGCTGCAGGCTGGTGGTGCACAAAGAGCTGACTAACCCCACCACTGAAATTTTAATTTCTAAGGACTGAAAAGGAGTGGATTAAGCCCAAAATGCACACTTTATTGTGCCTAATGGAGCCAGTTTCCTTCTGTAATGTGAATGCTGCAGAAAACAGAATTTGGAAAGCCCTGCCTGGGGTAGGGCAGAGCCATTGCCTGCCTGTCATATGCAGTGCCAATTAACTGAAACAAAAAGTTAGCGTGGGGTCTGGTGCTGGTTTTCCCCTTCCAGACTGATGGCAATAACAAGCTGAATGTCTTTATTCACCTTCTGTGTTAATCCTTGTTATTTTAAATAGCTAAAATATGAGTGGGTAGTGCAGTTTTGGCAAGTGGCCCAAGACACTTGCGGAGATTTCTCACCTGTGCAGCCCAGTCCTGGCCTCCAAGCAGGAGGGAGATGTGGACACAAGCAGAGTGATGCCAGCAAAGGGCCACAAAGACTATGAAGGGATGGGAGCATCTGTTATGTGAGGGGAGGATAAGTGAGCTGGGGGCTCCACCTAGAAAAGAGGATGCTTGGTGGGTAGGTTTTGCCCCTGTGCATGAGCATCTGGTGGAGGAATGAAGATGGCAGAGCCAAAGGCTTCCCAGTGGTGCCTGGTGCCAGGACCAGAGGAAATGGGCAGAAATGGAATGGCAGAAGGCTCTGTCTAAAATTAAGGAAAAAACCATCACATTCACATCCCAGGTGCCCACCAGGCGCACTGCCCAGCTGCTGGGGGGAGCACCCCATGCCCAAGCACCCTGAGGCTCAGCTGGAGCTGCCGGAGCACCCCCAGACCCTTTCTCCGCACCAGCTGCCAATAAACACCTTGTACGATTCTTCCCACGGCCCCTGCGGCTGCAGCCCTTTGGGAAGCGTTGGTCACCCAGTGACGCCTTCCCCAGCCCCGACCCGCCGTGCCACCTCTGAGCTCTGCCAGGTGCTGCGGGGGGCTGGGGCCGTCCCTGCGGGGCTCGGGGAGCCGCAGAGCCCCACAGCTGAGCGTCCGTGGGACCAGGCAGAGGTGCTGAGAACTGCAAGCAGCATCCCGGCAGCACAAGGCTTTACCCGGCAGTGGGGGGATTTGGGAGGGAGGGAGGGGGCGGCCAGCTTTGTCAGTGCAGCAGCACAGGGAAAGCAGAACCGCGTTTCCCAGCAGGAGGGAACTGGTTGGATTAGTGGGAAGGGAAAGTGGAAGCCCATGTCTAGGCTGAAGAGGAGCGGCGTGAGGTTTGCCAGCGAGAGAGGTCACTTAGGGAGAGGAGAAGGCAATTCCCAGCACTGGAGGGATGGAAGAGGGCATGACTGTTTCCTTTTGGGTTTTATTTTTAAATTTCGGTCTGCACTTTTCCCCTTCTGGCACCATTTGCTGTACTGTTGCAGGGTCTGAACCTGCCATTGCAGAGAGAGGAATTCAGTCAATGCCCAATGGGGGAAGTGAAAGAAAGGGCTAGACATGTGGAAAGGAAGCTTCCTAGCAGGAAAACACCCGTTGGTCAGGGCTGTGGGGCAGGAGGAGGTCAAAAGGCCAGAGAAAGGGCTACATGGAGAAGGGCTTGGCCAGAAATGTGCATGTCCTGTGCCAAGGGACTCTGACAACAGCGGTGGCTACCAGGTGGCCGGCAGCACATCCCACCCAGCAGCACATCCCACTCAGTAGCATATCCACCCAGCAAAGCATCCCACCCAGCAGTGCATCCCACCCAGCAGCACATCCCACCCGGCAGTGCATCCCACCAGGCAGCACATCCCAGCCAGCAGAGCATCCCACCTAGCAAAGCATCCCACCCAGCAGCGCATCCCACCCAGCAGCACATCCCACCCGGCAGCGCATCCCACCCAGCAGCGCGTCCCACCCGGCAGTGCATCCCACCCAGCAGCACATCCCACCCAGCAGCGCATCCCAACCGGCAGCGCATCCCACCCAGCATCGCGTCCCACCCAGCAGCACAGCCCACCCAGCAGCGCATCCCAACCGGCAGCGCATCCCACCCAGCATCGCGTCCCACCCAGCAGCACAGCCCACCCAGCAGCGCGTCCCAACCGGCAGCGCGTCCCACCCAGCATCGCGTCCCACCCAGCAGCACAGCCCACCCAGCAGCGCATCCCACCCAGCAGCACAGCCCACCAGCAGCACATCCCACCCAGCAGCACAGCCCACCCAGCAGCCCCACGTGCCTGGGGGGTGCTCTGGAGGGCGGTGGGACTCCTCGGCACTTGCAGAACCTGCCGTGGGCACAGGCACGGCCAGTACCCGCCGCAGGTCTCGGCACTCGGGGCTGCTCGCTCGCTGCTCTGGGATTGTGTGTTTGGAGCACACCCTGCGCTATCCTGGAGCGAGGATTTTTCCTCCTGCAGCTCTCTCAGGTGCACGTGTGCCCCCACCCTGCCTTCCTAGCAGCAGATCTTCAGGCAGACGGGGCGCTGGGGGTGAGAAGAGGAGCGTGCGAGTCGCGGTCCCCCCGGTGCAAAGCCTGCTCGCCGCACAAGCCCCCTGCCCCCCCTTTGCCTCCAGCGCCCCAGCCCCGCTGATCAGCCCGCGGCTTGTTCTCTGCCAGGGCCCTCACGTGTTCCTCGGGAGACTCTCTATTGGGGTACATTAACCCAAATTAGCTCAAAAGAATGTGGAGCAGGGCTGAGCGGTTTAGCAAAAGCTGAGCAAATATTAGACTGCACCTGCCCAGCGGTGCACGATGGGCTGCGCAGGGCTCTTTACCACCCCTGTCCTCAAGCAGTGCTGTGACCAAGCCCTGCAGGCTGGCTACCCATCTGTGTCTTGTACAGCGGTAAACCTATAAAGGACCACAGTCTTAAGGTTTTTCCCTCTGCCAAGGTGACAAAATTGTACTTAGTTGCCTCATACAATATGTGTGTTGGATCTTCTTGATTCCATTAATGTTTTCCCTAAACAGATTTTCAGCAGAGGTCTGATAAAGTGACAGATCTGGACTTGTTTTCAGTTGCAGAACTGGTTCTTTGAACGCTTTTAGTTCCTTGTTCATGTCTGGGGTAAAACACAGACCATTTGGGAACCAAAGCAGGGCTGACAAGCCCTGTAGGCACTTTTGGAGCCTGTAGGCAGGGAATCCCACCCATTACAGAAGGTCTGCAGGTAGCAATACGTACACACAAACCGGTATTTTTTCCCCCTCACTTCTCGGGTGGGAAGACTGTACGGTGAAAGGATGGATGCAGGTTTCCTGATGCGGGTGCTGTCCCCCCCAAGCGGGTTTAGCATCCTGCAGCAGGTGAGGTGAGCGGCAGAGCAGGCATAACCAAACCTGCGTGAGGGGGGAGAGGCAGCAGCAGGAATTCAGCCTCAACCAGAGCATCAGGTCACGAGCAGCTCCCGCAGCCCTTGTACCACAGCGTGTGCATTGAAATAACACCCAACAGCTGCGTGTCCTCCGGCTGTTCTACTGTTCAGCAGTCGGGATTTTCTGTGAAAACGGGCAGAAAGTGGAAGTATTGCTGCTTTAAAAAGCTGGGACGGGTGAAGAGATTACATCGTCCTGGGGAGGAGTTTCCAGGGAGGAAGGCACTGTGCAGCTCATAAATGGCTTGGACTGAGATTGCCGCTGTCCCATGTGCCTGTGAACTCACTGGGGAGGGGCAGCACTCCCGCTCGTCTTGAAACAACGTCATGGATAGGTTTGTGAACAGCAAACTCAAGGATAACAGTGTGACTCTGTTCACCAAGGCAGGCTGCCCTTACTGCAGAAATGCCATTGAGATGTTGAAGAAATACAACATCGCTCCTGGAGGCCTGCAAGAGTTTGATATCACCGGGTTGACAGATGTCCAGGACTACTTGCAGAAAATAACGGGACAAAGAAACGTAAGTGCTCGCAGTTGTGTTTCAGAATGTGCCGATCCGTTGCCCCAGCTGCCCCATAACCTGGCCAGCTGTTGCAGCGGCCAAAGCGAGGTCTCTTTCCCTGCTCCTTTCTGTGCCAGATCTCTGGGAGAAGCACACCCCTTTCTCATTTGTAAAAACTCTCCTTGTTTTGGTGACTCCGCTTTTCCCATGGTCGCAGCCACCACAGGGACCTGGCTGCGCCCTGAGGCATGCAGGCTGCTTCCCATCGTGGGGACGTGGGGTACAGAGCTTTGCTCACTGCCAGCTGCTCCTGGGGCTGCAGCACTTCCCGGGACACGGTACATCTCCTCCCAGCCCCTTTGGGGTTGTAGTGCATGGCAGCATGGGAGAAGCCTGATGCTAAGGCTTGGCCTGTGGTCCTGAAGGCGAAAGAAGGGCTGGTGGAGAGGGGTACTTGCTTGTTGCCAGGTGTCTGCTCTGAGGGTCCTTCAAAGATCTTGCTGTGACGCTGCCTGAGGCAGCATGGATTTGCAGAGGACCATGAACACAGAGCTGTGAGTTGCCTGAATTTGGACTTTGCCCTCTGGCACGAGGCAGAAAAAGCATTTCAAACTGCATCCTGGCAGCCAGCTGTAAAGCAGGTGCCACGCTTACAAAATCTAGCAGCTGTTCCTTTTGAATCTTAATGAAATAATTTGGTCTGTCTTGGGGAGGGAGGTTTTGTGCCTGACCTTCAGGAGGTAACTTCTTTGGCAGGCAGTTCACCCTTCAGCCCTCCTTACAGGTAAGGAATGTGCTTTTTGTTTTCCCTCCCCGCTCTACCTTCGTGATACCAAAGTCCAGCTCCAGCAGGTTCCCTGCAGGGAGGCAGAGGGCAGACGCAGAGGACCCGCTCTTCTTGCCGCCCAGGTTTCGGGGGGATTTCTCCTGTGCTGGCTGCACGCTCAGATGTGTTGCTGGGCTCGGCCCAGGGAAAATCCAGGCAGTTGCTTCTGCTTTCAGCACAGCAGGGGGCTGCTGACTGGCCCTGATAGACAGTGTCCCTGTGCTTGGCCCGTGCAGGTGGTGGCAAAGTGATGCTGCTGCACGCATCTCCTCTAAAGCCCTTGCTCTGAGCGCCAAGCACTTGCCTGGCTGGTGGCTGACCCTGCTGGCTCCATTTCAGCCTCCGAGGGTGGCAGCGAGGACCTTATTCCCCTCGGTGTGGGAACACGGGGAGGGCAGCACCTGGCATGCATGGATCCATCCCCGCTGCGAAGAGACAGCCCAGAACAGATCCTGCACGGCCAGAGGGGAGGCAACGAGGAGCCTTTGCTGGTCCACCATGGGCCAGGCCCTCTGAAGGGGGCTGCACCCAGCCCCACAGCCCAGTTGTGGCTGGTGCAGGGGAGGTGGGCAAGGTCATTATGGCTTCTGGCGTGGTGACTACAGGATCACCAGATGGTTTGGGTTCCCGCGGCTGACCAGCTTGACCCCCTGCACTGAGCAGGGACACCTGAGCAAGGTCAGGTTGCTTAGACGCCCGTCCAGCCTGAACTTGGTGATCCCATTCACATCCCAGGCTGCTCCTCACACATCCCACGTGCCACCAGAGAAAGGGGGAGGGTAACGCAAGTGCTGCTGGTGTGCCCTGGGCTGCCATCGCCAGCCCGCCCGCGGGCAGGGTACGTGTCGTGCCAGTGACGGGAGCCCATGACGGGCACTGCTGCGCGCTCGCAGGGCTCCAGGGAGGGCAGTGGGCAGCTCCTGGGGCAGGGGTCCCTACTCAGGTCTGGCTGCCGTGCTCCCAGAGCCCGACCTGACCGTGGCTGCGCAGGAGCAGGGCAGAGGGCTGGCCCAGCTGCCGTCTTCACGCTGCTCGCTTTTCCCCTTAGTATTTTAGGCCTGTTCTTCCCACGGCCTCAGCCTTAACTCCTTGAGCTGAAACCATCTCAGTAATTTCACTTCTGCCTCTGCTGCATTCATTTTATCTTCCCTGGCTTTAGCTTGGGCTGCTTGCTCCCAGCTCGACAGTGATTCTCACTTCCCCCTGCGGAGAGTGGCACAGGCCTGTCTTGAGGAAGCCTCAAATGCTGAGGGTCAGAAGTTGCTCCTGGTCTTTGGGAGAGGGTTTTTTTCTCCTGTGTTTTGGCGTTTTTTAAATGGCTCTCAGCACTGATTGCCGCTCATCTTGCACCCAGGCGACGATGTGAGATGGGCAGGAAAAGGGACCATCGTAGGCAGGAAAACACATGTCAGTCAGGGCTGTGGAGCAGGAGGGAGACAGAAGGCCAGAGAAAGGGCTACGTGGAGAAAAGCTTGTGCTGGAAAGGCACATGTGCTGTGCCCACTGACTTTGACAGCAATGGTGGCCATCAGACAGCCAGCAGCAAATCTACCCAGCAGAACATCCCACTCAGTAGTGCATCCCACCCAGCAGAGCATCCCAACCGGCAGCGCATCCCACCCAGCATCGCGTCCCACCCAGCAGCACAGCCCACCCGGCAGCGCGTCCCACCCGGCAGCACATCCCACCAGCAGCCCCACGTGCCTGGGGGGTGCTCTGGAGGGCGGTGGGACTCCTCGGCACTTGCAGAACCTGCCGTGGGCACAGGCACGGCCAGTACCCGCCGCAGGTCTCGGCACTCGGGGCTGCTCGCTCGCTGCTCTGGGATTGTGTGTTTGGAGCACACCCTGCGCTATCCTGGAGCGAGGATTTTTCCTCCTGCAGCTCTCTCAGGTGCACGTGTGCCCCCACCCTGCCTTCCTAGCAGCAGATCTTCAGGCAGACGGGGCGCTGGGGGTGAGAAGAGGAGCGTGCGAGTCGCGGTCCCCCCGGTGCAAAGCCTGCTCGCCGCACAAGCCCCCTGCCCCCCCTTTGCCTCCAGCACCCCAGCCCCGCTGATCAGCCCGCGGCTTGTTCTCTGCCAGGGCCCTCACGTGTTCCTCGGGAGACACTGCCTCGGAGGGCTGAGCGACCTGCAGAACATGGAGTGCCAGCTCCCCACCGCGCTGCAGCAGATGGGCATCCTGATGTAGCTGGAGGGTAAGTCCGGGGAGGTCTCTGGCCAGCAGCAATGATTTTTCACTCCTATAGAGAAATTGGAGTATTTCTAAGAGTGAAGCATGACTTGACGGAGGGGTGTTGTGTGCCAGTAGGAGTAATTTGCAAACCTGCCATGAAAAAATTCATTGTGAAGCCATTCCGGCCGTTGACTAATGGCTCAAGCGAGCCCCGACAGACACACGTGACCTTGGCTCTGTGAGCTCCTGCCGGTGAGGGGAGGAGACCTCGCACCATCTGAACCACACGATATCCAGAAGTGCCGGTGTCTCGTCACAGGTCTGCTCCTTTCACGTGTTTGACAGGCATTGCGGAACGTGAGGACCCCTAAGAGTTTAATCTGAAATCTCTCCTCGCCCTGTACCAGAAAGCCCCAGGAATGAGCTTGCCAGGCCCAAAGCAGAGGTCTGCCCTCTTGCCTGGCAGAAGAAGGGCAACAAGCCTCGGGCACATCATGGCACCACCATAGTGAGCCCTGCAGAAAGGAGGTGGACGGTGGGTCCTAATACAGCCAGTGGTTTAGGGACACTCAGCTGTTTGTGATGCGTGCCACCGCTGTGCTTGTGCGGGGCACGGGTGGGAGTGGGCTGCCAGTGAGCTTTTAGGAACATGGCAAAGGAAACGGCTCGTGCTCAGGGTGACAGCCAAGTACCTGTAAATGCGCAGGCTGCGTTACTCCCTGTGCAGGAAGAGAATTCCTGGGTGCTCCTCTACAGCACGCAGAGAGAGACAGATACACACTGGGGTCCCTTGCTTTCACTCACCAAATGTGCCTTCAGCAACCCACTGTAGCACGGAGAACATTGCTGTAAGCTTATATTCCACTTCCTCAGAAGCTCAGGTGCAGCTAAGCGTACACACAGACACGGGTGTGTTTGTGGGTGTGAGCACGCAGAGGGAACCGCTGTGGGTGCTACGCAGTAAGGAGCTTGGAACTGAGACAGCAGCTCGAGTCAAACACACAAGCACTCAGGTGGCTCAATATGTTTTCCACACTGCATCAAACTTACTAGTTTGGTAAGATGATGTTAGCAAAGACGGCTGGACTTACAAGGTGTGTAATATATATAATGTGTGTGTACATGAACAAAACCTGCGTGCATGTGTACAGGCACACATGGCTATCTGTATGCAGGTGAAACATAGAAGTATGGATACCGATGTTAAAGCACCATTTAAAAGGTCTCCCAAGCCTGTTCTGGAATGGTATGGTATTAATTGAATAGTTCCTATGAGCGCTGGTCTCTACTCTTCACGTCTGCTGTTTTTGCTTCCAGGAGAAAGATAGCCACGAGCTGCGGCCTCCTCATGTCAACATGCACGCCTCTCGCTGCAAATTCTTGCCAACTTCCTTCTGCGGGACCAAACGCACCTTTCTGGTGAATGCAGCTCCATTTCCTTTCATCAGTCAGTGCTTCAACACGTTAAAATCCCTTCAACCTTTCTGTAGCTCTGGAACATAGTCGAGAACATGATCTGATTCAGCCCAATAAAATAGGCTTGCTCTAAGCGACTGCACTCACTGTTGTGTTTCTTTTTCGTACAGACCCATTCATGCACTCATCCTGAATGTCTCTTTTCTCCCCATGGTCTTTTTCCTCACTGTCTCTCCCAAGTGACCATCTGAAAGTTCTTGATGTTTTCCATGTCCTGTAACTAATGTAATTCCAATGGTCTGAGTCTGTGGCACGCACAGACTGCTGTAACGCCCGTCTGCTGCAGTGCAGCTCCCGCAGCCTGTGCACGCATCCGCTGCTCTCATGACCCACAAGCTTTTGGCTGATGTCTCATGGCCAGGTCATGATGCTTTGCCCTGGCAGCACTTTTTCAGCAAAGATTTCATTACAAGGCAGCTGCTGCCAGGAAACAATACAGGTTTTTCATTTTCCCCTGTAATCACACTGAGGGAAGAGCTGTTGGGGACAGAAAATGCTGGAGCCAAGCAGCCAGCTGAAGAGGTTGCTGGCTGCAGAACCCCTCCGAGGCAGCACAGGCAGGGTTCAGACCTAAAGTAAATAGTGCTGTGTCAGGAAATGGATTTACGGGAAAGGCACAGCACAGCTGCTCCCAAGGCAAACGGCGTGAAGAGCTGCTCTAAATACTTGACAATAAAATAACACTAAAAAAGTTTAAAGACTGTGTCAACTGGATGAGAAAGCAAAAAAACCCAAGGATAACCACCACCACACACACCCCCACACACACCCCACACACACCCCCGGTATTATTCTTACTTCTAGTTCTCTCATACTTTATTTCCCCCCATTTTTTTTTAACAGAAAAATATTCTTTCCCTTTCTTTCTTGGGTTTCTGGTTTTTTGGTTGGTTGTTTTTTTTTTTTATTTTGGTGGTTCTTTTTTTTTTAAGTTCAATTACAACCTGATTCCACAGGTTGTTGTTTTTTTAAAGCCTGAAACTTCTTTGATTTTTAATAAACCGTTTAACATCTAGGCTTTGCTGGGCAGACAAAGCCTAAGGGGAAGAGCCCAGCCCAGCTTTGGGGTTACCATGCCGGCACAGCCCCTTGACACCCCATCCTTGACAAAACCACCCTCGAGCAGGGTCCCCCTCTCCCACAGTGCAGCTGGGGTGAGCAGCATGAGCTGCCCCACCACCACCAGCCTGGAAAGGAGCTGTGCAACCTCCTCCTGCCATACAACTCCCCAGCGACGCAGTGACGCTGGCTGGGGTTGCTGGTCTCCCTTACCCTCATCAGGAGGGAAAGAGAGCAAGCACAGGCTTTCTCCCTTGCTTGGAAAGGAATGGGAAAGCTAAAAGCTTACTTCATGGCACATTTAAAGTGCCATGAATATATATATAATATAATATATATAATACAATATATATAATGTGTGTGTACATGAACAAAACCTGCGTGCATGTGTACAGGCACACATTTGCCAGCCTCACCTGCTACTCAAACCATCAACTCACTGGGAAAACAGCAGTCAATGAGATGAACAGAAGGGGGATGCCAACTTCCTGAAGCTGTACTGTTAGTCAGAAAGATGCGCAGCAATGTACCCCAACATGGCAGGTTAACCTAAACATAGATCTGCACTTGCCATGATCTTCACCTTCTTTCCAGGAAGATGAAAAACTAATTATAACATTTGCTAGGTCTTGAAATTCATTTTGTGATGTGGATTTTGTGCTTGGATTAGATGGCATTTGGACATACTCATATTTAACAACTTCTTGCTTTAATTTTTAGGCAAAACTAATATAAGAAAGAAAGTAGAGAAGGAAAGCTGTATGGTGACTTTGAAAGAAATTCTTAAAACACTGAGGAGTTTGCAGTCAACACACAGGGCTGAAACACCACTTCAAATCACAAATATAAGTGGAGAATGTAGCCCATGGAAGGAGACTATCATGATATGAACTATAGAAGTGTGGATAATCATGTGTTCACCCTATTGAAGGGGCATGTTCAAACACACTGTTCTTGGAACTAGCCAGTCTTTCACATTTGCCAGGCTAATTAATGTTGACTTTAAAACAAACTATACAAAGTTAATTACAGTTAATCTTGTTGCAGGGCAAAGCAATCTGTATGAAGATTACAGAGGGATTTTTTGCCTTTTCCCCTTCAGGATTCACCACCCAGAGCATCGTGTTCTGTGACACTAATACCAAACTGCAGCTACCAGAAGCAATGGTTTCTGGGCAAATTCAGCACTGTACACACCTTGCAATTTAATACTGAATAAAAAGATGAGATGAAGTATCAGTAAAGTGACTCTTGCTTTTCTTAATTTGAGGGACACAAATGCTGTGCGATAACTACACTCAGCAGGCACTCTGGGATGTGTTCTGTTTTTTTCCATAACACTAAATCAAAACCTGTCCACCTAAAGGAAGAGGATTCATTTTCTATCTCTTTACCTCTAGCTGAACTTCCCTGAAATTGCCCTTCCTACCACTAAAACTTCAGATCAGAGACACTGTGAGTCTCTGTTGCTTCTCATTCCCTGCTCTGCTTCTTCGCCCTCTCCTTCAGCCCTTATAGACACCAAACACTATATGCCATTCCTTCCTTTTTCTCAGTCTGCTGGAGGCTTTTTGCATTCTTCCTCTATTTTTCCTTCTGTATTTTCTCTCCATGCTGCCTCTTTTTTTCTGGTGAGCCACATCAATTCCCAGTTTCCTTTCAAACCTCTCTTCTAGCAGCAGAGGGTAACACTCAGTAAATACACCCCACACACCTTTTCACCTTGCTTCTCATTTCATTTGGCATCTGTCCATGTCCAGCCCTGTCACCAACACCCTTTTGTCCATCACCAAAGGGCGCCCCTGCCCCACTGCCCAGCCTGCAGAGAGCAGCCCCTGGACCTGCCCTCAAACCTCCCCAGCAGCCTGGCCGGCCCCGGCTGCGGGAGCACCAGTCACTGCCGAGGGAGCTAAGGGTGATGCAGCAAGGTAAGCCTGAGAGAATTTGGGTTATTTTAAATTAAGAGAGTGGTGCAGGTGAAAGTAATTGCTCTAGAAGTTGCACACTGTACACATCTGGTCTAGGGAGTTTTCCTGCCACAAGCTTCCAAATATTCGGATTTTTCTGGAGTTACTTTCAGCATGACGCACATCTCCCTCCTACATCACCCAGAGCTAAATTCCCAGGCTTTTTTACGGACCTAAAGTAGCGAGGGCACCCTGCTACTTCTCCAAAGGCATTGGACATAGCTGCCCTGTGTAATTGCTCAGGCTCAACTCACCTTGTTCTTGCTGAGCAGTAAGGACTATCAAGAGCTGAGGGGACACAGATTAGCTGCTCTTTGCTGCTTCACTAACAACAGAAGTTATGCAAAGCACTACCTAAGAAAATTTCAACAGCAGCCTGACCTATCATTGTTTCTGGAGAGTAATAGGTTTAATCTTTGTGATTAGGTTTTATACTCTTCACCCAGTGGCAATTTCAGTTTCATAAATGCACTGGAAGCAATGAGTTCTGCTTGAGAACAGCTACAAAACAGTGTGCCATGCAATCTAGCAAATGTCTGCGTTGAACTTCTCATATTTACGTACTGCTCTTTGCCTGGGAGAGGGCTAAGAGAGGCTGTAAAAACAGGAATCTGCAGAAATTTGTGCAAGTCAGCTGAAGATATCTTGGACTTGCTGAAGTACAAGATTGCTGTTCTGCCAAGAGGGATAGGACTTTAAATGTGCCATGAAGTAAGCTTTTAGCTTTCCCATTCCTTTCCAAGCAAGGGAGAAAGCCTGTGCTTGCTCTCTTTCCCTCCTGATGAGGGTAAGGGAGACCAGCAACCCCAGCCAGCGTCACTGCGTCGCTGGGGAGTTGTATGGCAGGAGGAGGTTGCACAGCTCCTTTCCAGGCTGGTGGTGGTGGGGCAGCTCGTGCTGCTCACCCCAGCTGCACTGTGGGAGAGGGGGACCCTGCTCGAGGGTGGTTTTGTCAAGGATGGGGTGTCAAGGGGCTGTGCCGGCATGGTAACCCCAAAGCTGGGCTGGGCTCTTCCCCTTAGGCTTTGTCTGCCCAGCAAAGCCTAGATGTTAAACGGTTTATTAAAAATCAAAGAAGTTTCAGGCTTTAAAAAAACAACAACCTGTGGAATCAGGTTGTAATTGAACTTAAAAAAAAAAGAACCACCAAAATAAAAAAAAAAACAACCAACCAAAAAAACAGAAACCCAAGAAAGAAAGGGAAAGAATATTTTTCTGTTAAAAAAAAATGGGGGGAAATAAAGTATGAGAGAACTAGAAGTAAGAATAATACCGGGGGTGTGTGTGGGGTGTGTGTGGGGGGGGTGTGTGGTGGTGGTTATCCTTGGGTTTTTTTGCTTTCTCATCCAGTTGACACAGTCTTTAAACTTTTGTAGTGTTATTTTATTGTCAAGTATTTAGAGCAGCTCTTCACGCCGTTTGCCTTGGGAGCAGCTGTGCTGTGCCTTTCCCGTAAATCCATTTCCTGACACAGCACTATTTACTTTAGGTCTGAACCCTGCCTGTGCTGCCTCGGAGGGGTTCTGCAGCCAGCAACCTCTTCAGCTGGCTGCTTGGCTCCAGCATTTTCTGTCCCCAACAGCTCTTCCCTCAGTGTGATTACAGGGGAAAATGAAAAACCTGTATTGTTTCCTGGCAGCAGCTGCCTTGTAATGAAATCTTTGCTGAAAAAGTGCTGCCAGGGCAAAGCATCATGACCTGGCCATGAGACATCAGCCAAAAGCTTGTGGGTCATGAGAGCAGCGGATGCGTGCACGGGCTGCGGGAGCTGCACTGCAGCAGACGGGCGTTACAGCAGTCTGTGCGTGCCACAGACTCAGACCATCGGAATTACATTAGTTACAGGACATGGAAAACATCAAGAACTTTCAGATGGTCGCTTGGGAGAGACAGTGAGGAAAAAGACCATGGGGAGAAAAGAGACATTCAGGATGAGTGCATGAATGGGTCTGTACGAAAAAGAAACACAACAGTGAGTGCAGTCGCTTAGAGCAAGCCTATTTTATTGGGCTGAATCAGATCATGTTCTCGACTATGTTCCAGAGCTACAGAAAGGTTGAAGGGATTTTAACGTGTTGAAGCACTGACTGATGAAAGGAAATGGAGCTGCATTCACCAGAAAGGTGCGTTTGGTCCCGCAGAAGGAAGTTGGCAAGAATTTGCAGCGAGAGGCGTGCATGTTGACATGAGGAGGCCGCAGCTCGTGGCTATCTTTCTCCTGGAAGCAAAAACAGCAGACGTGAAGAGTAGAGACCAGCGCTCATAGGAACTATTCAATTAATACCATACCATTCCAGAACAGGCTTGGGAGACCTTTTAAATGGTGCTTTAACATCGGTATCCATACTTCTATGTTTCACCTGCATACAGATAGCCATGTGTGCCTGTACACATGCACGCAGGTTTTGTTCATGTACACACACATTATATATATTACACACCTTGTAAGTCCAGCCGTCTTTGCTAACATCATCTTACCAAACTAGTAAGTTTGATGCAGTGTGGAAAACATATTGAGCCACCTGAGTGCTTGTGTGTTTGACTCGAGCTGCTGTCTCAGTTCCAAGCTCCTTACTGCGTAGCACCCACAGCGGTTCCCTCTGCGTGCTCACACCCACAAACACACCCGTGTCTGTGTGTACGCTTAGCTGCACCTGAGCTTCTGAGGAAGTGGAATATAAGCTTACAGCAATGTTCTCCGTGCTACAGTGGGTTGCTGAAGGCACATTTGGTGAGTGAAAGCAAGGGACCCCAGTGTGTATCTGTCTCTCTCTGCGTGCTGTAGAGGAGCACCCAGGAATTCTCTTCCTGCACAGGGAGTAACGCAGCCTGCGCATTTACAGGTACTTGGCTGTCACCCTGAGCACGAGCCGTTTCCTTTGCCATGTTCCTAAAAGCTCACTGGCAGCCCACTCCCACCCGTGCCCCGCACAAGCACAGCGGTGGCACGCATCACAAACAGCTGAGTGTCCCTAAACCACTGGCTGTATTAGGACCCACCGTCCACCTCCTTTCTGCAGGGCTCACTATGGTGGTGCCATGATGTGCCCGAGGCTTGTTGCCCTTCTTCTGCCAGGCAAGAGGGCAGACCTCTGCTTTGGGCCTGGCAAGCTCATTCCTGGGGCTTTCTGGTACAGGGCGAGGAGAGATTTCAGATTAAACTCTTAGGGGTCCTCACGTTCCGCAATGCCTGTCAAACACGTGAAAGGAGCAGACCTGTGACGAGACACCGGCACTTCTGGATATCGTGTGGTTCAGATGGTGCGAGGTCTCCTCCCCTCACCGGCAGGAGCTCACAGAGCCAAGGTCACGTGTGTCTGTCGGGGCTCGCTTGAGCCATTAGTCAACGGCCGGAATGGCTTCACAATGAATTTTTTCATGGCAGGTTTGCAAATTACTCCTACTGGCACACAACACCCCTCCGTCAAGTCATGCTTCACTCTTAGAAATACTCCAATTTCTCTATAGGAGTGAAAAATCATTGCTGCTGGCCAGAGACCTCCCCGGACTTACCCTCCAGCTACATCAGGATGCCCATCTGCTGCAGCGCGGTGGGGAGCTGGCACTCCATGTTCTGCAGGTCGCTCAGCCCTCCGAGGCAGTGTCTCCCGAGGAACACGTGAGGGCCCTGGCAGAGAACAAGCCGCGGGCTGATCAGCGGGGCTGGGGCGCTGGAGGCAAAGGGGGGGCAGGGGGCTTGTGCGGCGAGCAGGCTTTGCACCGGGGGGACCGCGACTCGCACGCTCCTCTTCTCACCCCCAGCGCCCCGTCTGCCTGAAGATCTGCTGCTAGGAAGGCAGGGTGGGGGCACACGTGCACCTGAGAGAGCTGCAGGAGGAAAAATCCTCGCTCCAGGATAGCGCAGGGTGTGCTCCAAACACACAATCCCAGAGCAGCGAGCGAGCAGCCCCGAGTGCCGAGACCTGCGGCGGGTACTGGCCGTGCCTGTGCCCACGGCAGGATCTGCAAGTGCCGAGGAGTCCCACCGCCCTCCAGAGCACCCCCCAGGCACGTGGGGCTGCTGGTGGGATGTGCTGCTGGGTGGGATGTGCTGCTGGGTGGGCTGTGCTGCTGGGTGGGACGCGATGCTGGGTGGGATGCGCTGCCGGTTGGGATGTGCTGCTGGGTGGGATGTGCTGCTGGGTGGGATGCACTGCCGGGTGGGATGCGCTGCTGGGTGGGATATGCTGCCGGGTGGGATGCGCTGCCGGGTGGGATGCGCTGCCGGGTGGGATGTGCTGCCGGGTGGGATGTGCTGCCGGGTGGGACGCGCTGCTGGGTGGGACGCGCTGCCGGGTGGGACGTGCTGCCGGCTGGGATGTGCTGCCGGCTGGGATGTGCTGCCGGGTGGGATGTGCTGCCGGGTGGGATGTGCTGCTGGGTGGGATGCGCTGCCGGGTGGGATGCTTTGATGGGTGGGATGCGCTGCCGGGTGGGATGCTTTGCTGGGTGGGATGCTCTGCTGGGTGGGATGCTCTGCTGGGTGGGATGCACTGCTGGGTGGGATGCACTACTGAGTGGGATGTTCTGCTGGGTAGATTTGCTGCTGGCTGTCTGATGGCCACCATTGCTGTCAAAGTCAGTGGGCACAGCACATGTGCCTTTCCAGCACAAGCTTTTCTCCACGTAGCCCTTTCTCTGGCCTTCTGTCTCCCTCCTGCTCCACAGCCCTGACTGACATGTGTTTTCCTGCCTACGATGGTCCCTTTTCCTGCCCATCTCACATCGTCGCCTGGGTGCAAGATGAGCGGCAATCAGTGCTGAGAGCCATTTAAAAAACGCCAAAACACAGGAGAAAAAAACCCTCTCCCAAAGACCAGGAGCAACTTCTGACCCTCAGCATTTGAGGCTTCCTCAAGACAGGCCTGTGCCACTCTCCGCAGGGGGAAGTGAGAATCACTGTCGAGCTGGGAGCAAGCAGCCCAAGCTAAAGCCAGGGAAGATAAAATGAATGCAGCAGAGGCAGAAGTGAAATTACTGAGATGGTTTCAGCTCAAGGAGTTAAGGCTGAGGCCGTGGGAAGAACAGGCCTAAAATACTAAGGGGAAAAGCGAGCAGCGTGAAGACGGCAGCTGGGCCAGCCCTCTGCCCTGCTCCTGCGCAGCCACGGTCAGGTCGGGCTCTGGGAGCACGGCAGCCAGACCTGAGTAGGGACCCCTGCCCCAGGAGCTGCCCACTGCCCTCCCTGGAGCCCTGCGAGCGCGCAGCAGTGCCCGTCATGGGCTCCCGTCACTGGCACGACACGTACCCTGCCCGCGGGCGGGCTGGCGATGGCAGCCCAGGGCACACCAGCAGCACTTGCGTTACCCTCCCCCTTTCTCTGGTGGCACGTGGGATGTGTGAGGAGCAGCCTGGGATGTGAATGGGATCACCAAGTTCAGGCTGGACGGGTGTCTAAGCAACCTGACCTTGCTCAGGTGTCCCTGCTCAGTGCAGGGGGTCAAGCTGGTCAGCCGCGGGAACCCAAACCATCTGGTGATCCTGTAGTCACCACGCCAGAAGCCATAATGACCTTGCCCACCTCCCCTGCACCAGCCACAACTGGGCTGTGGGGCTGGGTGCAGCCCCCTTCAGAGGGCCTGGCCCATGGTGGACCAGCAAAGGCTCCTCGTTGCCTCCCCTCTGGCCGTGCAGGATCTGTTCTGGGCTGTCTCTTCGCAGCGGGGATGGATCCATGCATGCCAGGTGCTGCCCTCCCCGTGTTCCCACACCGAGGGGAATAAGGTCCTCGCTGCCACCCTCGGAGGCTGAAATGGAGCCAGCAGGGTCAGCCACCAGCCAGGCAAGTGCTTGGCGCTCAGAGCAAGGGCTTTAGAGGAGATGCGTGCAGCAGCATCACTTTGCCACCACCTGCACGGGCCAAGCACAGGGACACTGTCTATCAGGGCCAGTCAGCAGCCCCCTGCTGTGCTGAAAGCAGAAGCAACTGCCTGGATTTTCCCTGGGCCGAGCCCAGCAACACATCTGAGCGTGCAGCCAGCACAGGAGAAATCCCCCCGAAACCCGGGCGGCAAGAAGAGCGGGTCCTCTGCGTCTGCCCTCTGCCTCCCTGCAGGGAACCTGCTGGAGCTGGACTTTGGTATCACGAAGGTAGAGCGGGGAGGGAAAACAAAAAGCACATTCCTTACCTGTAAGGAGGGCTGAAGGGTGAACTGCCTGCCAAAGAAGTTACCTCCTGAAGGTCAGGCACAAAACCTCCCTCCCCAAGACAGACCAAATTATTTCATTAAGATTCAAAAGGAACAGCTGCTAGATTTTGTAAGCGTGGCACCTGCTTTACAGCTGGCTGCCAGGATGCAGTTTGAAATGCTTTTTCTGCCTCGTGCCAGAGGGCAAAGTCCAAATTCAGGCAACTCACAGCTCTGTGTTCATGGTCCTCTGCAAATCCATGCTGCCTCAGGCAGCGTCACAGCAAGATCTTTGAAGGACCCTCAGAGCAGACACCTGGCAACAAGCAAGTACCCCTCTCCACCAGCCCTTCTTTCGCCTTCAGGACCACAGGCCAAGCCTTAGCATCAGGCTTCTCCCATGCTGCCATGCACTACAACCCCAAAGGGGCTGGGAGGAGATGTACCGTGTCCCGGGAAGTGCTGCAGCCCCAGGAGCAGCTGGCAGTGAGCAAAGCTCTGTACCCCACGTCCCCACGATGGGAAGCAGCCTGCATGCCTCAGGGCGCAGCCAGGTCCCTGTGGTGGCTGCGACCATGGGAAAAGCGGAGTCACCAAAACAAGGAGAGTTTTTACAAATGAGAAAGGGGTGTGCTTCTCCCAGAGATCTGGCACAGAAAGGAGCAGGGAAAGAGACCTCGCTTTGGCCGCTGCAACAGCTGGCCAGGTTATGGGGCAGCTGGGGCAACGGATCGGCACATTCTGAAACACAACTGCGAGCACTTACGTTTCTTTGTCCCGTTATTTTCTGCAAGTAGTCCTGGACATCTGTCAACCCGGTGATATCAAACTCTTGCAGGCCTCCAGGAGCGATGTTGTATTTCTTCAACATCTCAATGGCATTTCTGCAGTAAGGGCAGCCTGCCTTGGTGAACAGAGTCACACTGTTATCCTTGAGTTTGCTGTTCACAAACCTATCCATGACGTTGTTTCAAGACGAGCGGGAGTGCTGCCCCTCCCCAGTGAGTTCACAGGCACATGGGACAGCGGCAATCTCAGTCCAAGCCATTTATGAGCTGCACAGTGCCTTCCTCCCTGGAAACTCCTCCCCAGGACGATGTAATCTCTCCACCCGTCCCAGCTTTTTAAAGCAGCAATACTTCCACTTTCTGCCCGTTTTCACAGAAAATCCCGACTGCTGAACAGTAGAACAGCCGGAGGACACGCAGCTGTTGGGTGTTATTTCAATGCACACGCTGTGGTACAAGGGCTGCGGGAGCTGCTCGTGACCTGATGCTCTGGTTGAGGCTGAATTCCTGCTGCTGCCTCTCCCCCCTCACGCAGGTTTGGTTATGCCTGCTCTGCCGCTCACCTCACCTGCTGCAGGATGCTAAACCCGCTTGGGGGGGACAGCACCCGCATCAGGAAACCTGCATCCATCCTTTCACCGTACAGTCTTCCCACCCGAGAAGTGAGGGGGAAAAAATACCGGTTTGTGTGTACGTATTGCTACCTGCAGACCTTCTGTAATGGGTGGGATTCCCTGCCTACAGGCTCCAAAAGTGCCTACAGGGCTTGTCAGCCCTGCTTTGGTTCCCAAATGGTCTGTGTTTTACCCCAGACATGAACAAGGAACTAAAAGCGTTCAAAGAACCAGTTCTGCAACTGAAAACAAGTCCAGATCTGTCACTTTATCAGACCTCTGCTGAAAATCTGTTTAGGGAAAACATTAATGGAATCAAGAAGATCCAACACACATATTGTATGAGGCAACTAAGTACAATTTTGTCACCTTGGCAGAGGGAAAAACCTTAAGACTGTGGTCCTTTATAGGTTTACCGCTGTACAAGACACAGATGGGTAGCCAGCCTGCAGGGCTTGGTCACAGCACTGCTTGAGGACAGGGGTGGTAAAGAGCCCTGCGCAGCCCATCGTGCACCGCTGGGCAGGTGCAGTCTAATATTTGCTCAGCTTTTGCTAAACCGCTCAGCCCTGCTCCACATTCTTTTGAGCTAATTTGGGTTAATGTACCCCAATAGAGAGTCTCCCGAGGAACACGTGAGGGCCCTGGCAGAGAACAAGCCGCGGGCTGATCAGCGGGGCTGGGGCGCTGGAGGCAAAGGGGGGGCAGGGGGCTTGTGCGGCGAGCAGGCTTTGCACCGGGGGGACCGCGACTCGCACGCTCCTCTTCTCACCCCCAGCGCCCCGTCTGCCTGAAGATCTGCTGCTAGGAAGGCAGGGTGGGGGCACACGTGCACCTGAGAGAGCTACAGGAGGAAAAATCCTCGCTCCAGGATAGCGCAGGGTGTGCTCCAAACACACAATCCCAGAGCAGCGAGCGAGCAGCCCCGAGTGCCGAGACCTGCGGCGGGTACTGGCCGTGCCTGTGCCCACGGCAGGTTCTGCAAGTGCCGAGGAGTCCCACCGCCCTCCAGAGCACCCCCCAGGCACGTGGGGCTGCTGGGTGGGCTGTGCTGCTGGGTGGGATGTGCTGCTGGTGGGCTGTGCTGCTGGGTGGGACGCGCTGCTGGGTGGGCTGTGCTGCTGGGTGGGACGCGATGCTGGGTGGGACGCGCTGCCGGTTGGGACGCGCTGCTGGGTGGGCTGTGCTGCTGGGTGGGACGCGATGCTGGGTGGGATGCGCTGCCGGTTGGGATGCGCTGCTGGGTGGGCTGTGCTGCTGGGTGGGACGCGATGCTGGGTGGGATGCGCTGCCGGTTGGGATGCGCTGCTGGGTGGGATGTGCTGCTGGGTGGGATGCACTGCCGGGTGGGATGCGCTGCTGGGTGGGATGTGCTGCTGGTGGGATGTGCTGCTGGGTGGGACGCGATGCTGGGTGGGATGCGCTGCCGGGTGGGATGTGCTGCTGGGTGGGATGCGCTGCTGGGTGGGATGCTTTGCTAGGTGGGATGCTCTGCTGGCTGGGATGTGCTGCCTGGTGGGATGCACTGCCGGGTGGGATGCTTTGCTGGGTGGGATGCACTGCTGGGTGGGATGCTTTGCTGGGTGGATATGCTACTGAGTGGGATGTGCTGCTGGGTGGGATGTGCTGCCGGCCACCTGGTAGCCACCGCTGTTGTCAGAGTCCCTTGGCACAGGACATGCACATTTCTGGCCAAGCCCTTCTCCATGTAGCCCTTTCTCTGGCCTTTTGACCTCCTCCTGCCCCACAGCCCTGACCAACGGGTGTTTTCCTGCTAGGAAGCTTCCTTTCCACATGTCTAGCCCTTTCTTTCACTTCCCCCATTGGGCATTGACTGAATTCCTCTCTCTGCAATGGCAGGTTCAGACCCTGCAATAGTACAGCAAATGGTGCCAGAAGGGGAAAAGTGCAGACCGAAATTTAAAAATAAAACCCAAAAGGAAACAGTCATGCCCTCTTCCATCCCTCCAGTGCTGGGAATTGCCTTCTCCTCTCCCTAAGTGACCTCTCTCGCTGGCAAACCTCACGCCGCTCCTCTTCAGCCTAGACATGGGCTTCCACTTTCCCTTCCCACTAATCCAACCAGTTCCCTCCTGCTGGGAAACGCGGTTCTGCTTTCCCTGTGCTGCTGCACTGACAAAGCTGGCCGCCCCCTCCCTCCCTCCCAAATCCCCCCACTGCCGGGTAAAGCCTTGTGCTGCCGGGATGCTGCTTGCAGTTCTCAGCACCTCTGCCTGGTCCCACGGACGCTCAGCTGTGGGGCTCTGCGGCTCCCCGAGCCCCGCAGGGACGGCCCCAGCCCCCCGCAGCACCTGGCAGAGCTCAGAGGTGGCACGGCGGGTCGGGGCTGGGGAAGGCGTCACTGGGTGACCAACGCTTCCCAAAGGGCTGCAGCCGCAGGGGCCGTGGGAAGAATCGTACAAGGTGTTTATTGGCAGCTGGTGCGGAGAAAGGGTCTGGGGGTGCTCCGGCAGCTCCGGCTGAGCCTCAGGGTGCTTGGGCATGGGGTGCTCCCCCCAGGAGCTGGGCAGTGTGCCTGGTGGGCACCTGGGATGTGCAAGGAGCAACCTGGGATGTGAATGGGATCACCAAGATGACCTTTATAAAGCTCTCTTCCAACTAAAAATATGATTTTATAATTCTAATAAATTGCCAAAAATAATTTCAGCCTGATTCTCCAATCCTCTAATGCCCATACGTAAATAATCACATGAGTGATTAGAGAAAATTTTTTATTTTGTAACAAAATTTTACATGTTCAATCACAAAAAGTTATAGATTTATTCAGGGTGTATTAAAGAAAAATACACAGGAGGTTCAGCACATGCCTTGTAAAATCACTTTTCTTCCTTCTAAGATTTTCATTTTAAATCAAATACTCAAGACCTAAAGGATGATAGCAGATTTTTTTTAACTATGGTATGGAAAGCATTATTAGTCCAGAAAGCTTTCTTTATTAGTCTCTATATAATAGTTGGTTCTAGCTTGGGAGAAGCATACACATATATCAGTACAGACAGAATTATACAGTGCAATCCATTATTCATATAATTGTCTACTAAAAGTGGATTTTGAGAGTTAGCTCTAATGAAGCACTTGGGAGTCAAAACCCCACTTAAACCAAGGTCTGAAACTGAAATCCCAAAAGGCACTGACCTGACTAAGGGCACTCAAATTCACCACCAGCTTCCTTCTTTGATCTCAATGCTGCTGATGCCTTGGGAGATCAGGAGATGCTGGGACCAGTGTAAGCCTTCCTCCTCAGACATTTTACTTTTCTCAAAATCTCTTGCTTAAATAACTTTTTTTCTCCAGCTGTTCTTGATTTCAACTTTATACCACAGTATAAAGTTCAGCAGTGGGTGGGGTGGGGTGGGGGTGGGTGGCATAGCATAGAAATTTTACTTTATACCACACAAAGATATTCATGAATACCAAACTCAGTACTGCCCAAATTCTTGACTATCCATGATGGATATGATCCCAAAGCCTCCACTAAAAAACATTACCAAAAGCAACCCACCAAGCATCGTGACCTACTTTCATTCACGTTTCTGAATGCTGAAGTATCAATTTTTTAAAATAGCTTTAAGATAAAGACATTTCTACAGAAAATCATCATACAAAATAAAAATAAGAATTTATAATAAGGATTCTTCAAAGAATTTGAATTTATCAGATGGTCTTTGTCTGCAAGGACAGCACATCTGCACCTGATCCAGGCAGCACTATGGGGATACTCAGTGAAATGGAAAGATGCTTTAATGTCTGAATAGTAGTATGGATTAATCTGTGGACAAACAATCAATGTTTTTACACTGCCTGGCTTCTTGGTATAAAACCTGTGGTTACCACTAACTAAAATACGTAATAGCAAAATATTTCTCTTAGTTGGATACAAAGTGTTTCTATTTTCATTAAGCCTATTTTTAAATGCCTATAAAAGACCTGCAGAAAGTTAAAAATAGCATTTTGTTATTGGTTATCTATACTTTAATTATTGGCAACAGACTAAATTCTAGCAAAAAAACTGAGAAAGCTTTCAAAGTTTTAAAATTTCAGGACTACATGCAATGCAGACAAACATTCACACAAGTTTGTAATTCATACTTTTGATAACTGAGCTGGCTGCTGGTAGAAGCACATGCTGCGACCGAGGATGCTGTCAGATGTCCAGGCAAGCTGTACTTCAGCTGTATGCTCATTTTTGTTCATGACTTTATGCCTCAAAAAACTGTAAGATTTATTTGTATCTAACCAGTTAACTTATAGTTAAAATTTTTAATTTCTACTATAAAGATAGGAAATTACCTTTTTTCACCTTTAATTTCCATACACATTACTTTCCTATTCATTTTTTTCTTTAACATTTTCAGTTTTCTTTAGTGATCTTGAAAAAGCAACATAATGTTCTATATGTCAGACTCCTTATATACGAGATGCAGGTAAGTATATCTCTTCTTTTAAAGAACTTTAGGAACTTCAGGTGAAAAGTAAAAAAAAAAAAAAAAAGAATCATCATTCTCACATAAAACAAACCTTCAAAATTTTGAGCCTGCAGCAGCCAGCTGAGTCACACGCTGGTTTGGTTGCTGTGGTTTTTTGGTTGTTTTGTGTGTGTGTGTGTGTGTCCCTGTCCAAAAACAGGAAAGGAAATACACTCTCAACCTCTGCAAAATACCACCAGAAAAAAAAAAAATCCCTATGACTCTAGTATTGAATTTGAAAATAGCAATTTGCCTATAAAGCTGTACTGAAATATAAAAGCCATTATTCTAAGCAAAAAACTATTCTGCTCCAGCAATTTGCTGTTCCACCTTGATCTCACAGCTGCAGTTTTCAGGTACATTTGAGATGGTCTGCTGTGGAGACTGGGGAAACACTACATCTTTTTCACTGCCTTTTCTTTGTCCTTTTAGGCTCAGACTACGTACAATAATTAAAGGCAGCTGGCAAAGCACAATCGAAAGTACAAGAATGATAATGAAGCATTTAGTTCCTTGACAAGATACCACTTGCAGAAAAGTACCTGTGCTCAGACAGATATCCTTACGTAAAGGTTGGGTTCATTTTGTCATTAATGTTACTACATACATGTAAATGCATAAATCAACATGAGTGATTTAGGTCAAGAAAATTCTCAATAGCATCTGCAAGGGTCATCCTAGTCATAGTATTTGGGATTTCTCTGTTATATCTGGGAAATAACCCACACAGCCAGGAGAGATGATCAGGTTTGTCTCACATGGTGTAGGTTATGAGCACATGATGATAACTGAGTTTAAACTGAGTCCCCACCGGGGAGGGTCGAGCTCAGAGGCCCGCCACAAAACCTGCCATTTGTCATATGGCTGGCTCAAGGGTCACCCCCACACACAACCAGCACATCTAACATGTCAGCTACCAGTGGAGACCCAGGATTATAAAGCCCACTTTTCACAGAAAAGTCACTAGTGCCAGCCACCTTTCTCCCACAAAACTGATGAAAAGCTGTCAGCCCTCTTCCCTTTCCTTCCAGCCCCTAGTAGTACCATATGGATATGCTTCCAGTGGACTTAGTTCTCCCTGACATTTTTTCTCATGGGGAAAAATTCAATATGATCACACTAGCAAAGGTGTTCTACAGATTATTAAAACAGACTTTCATCTCCTATATATACTGGGAGGAAAAATTATTTCCATTTTTAAATATTTGGTAGGCACTAGAGAATACAGTGATGCACAGGCATTCCTCTGGAATTAGAGTATCTACTCATATGACTCTAAGAGTCTCAATAAAAGGAACTACAGACCCACCTTAAAGTGGAAAATGAATAGTAACTAAAATCCTTAGTAAGCCTACCCTTTATTTTGCAAACCAACAGATGCTGCAGTGAACGTTTGCATTCTAAACTATTTGAAGAACTTAGAGGTTGGCTTCTCAGCTTCCCTGTACTGCCACTGTGCTCCTATCGTACACAGATCTACAAAAAAAATCTGTTTTCAACAGATGCCATTTTAACAGCCAAAAATAACCGTGAAAAGCAATAAAATAACCAATAAAGAAATCAGAAGCAGGAACAGATGACAGTCATGACACTGTCCTGTACTACATTTAATCCCCATCAGTGTGAAGTCCTTGTGCTTGAAATAAATCTTCATTATATATTTCTCAATGCTTTAAGGAAAAAAGTAGAGTCATTTATTATTAAAGCAAGGAACATTACTAAGTGCACTACAGTATGGCATACAGTGTTCCAGAGATCAGTGTCTGGTTTTGCTCTTGACATGATTTTTATACTCTGTGTAATTCCCAGTCTGAGACTTGGCAGTCGAGATGCGCTTCGTGTATGTCCAGTCTTCTCACATTACTGTGCAATGGCATTTCTGAGAGTGGACATAGTTCCTATAATCAGCCAGCTGCTTCAGATACAAATTGGAAGGCCATCTGTGCATCTCTACAAAATCGCGTTCCTCCACTAAAAAAAGCAGCAAAGGAATTAGATGTAATATCCAAACATAGAGCACAAGTGCACAGCCTGCAAAAACTCTTTTAGGATAGGTTAAGAAACATTAAAGATATAAACACAACTAGTAAAATGAAGACAAGTACTGTCCATTTTGCCTAGATCTTATTACAGCACAGACATAAATTACCACGACGCTCCCAGGCTATTAAATTAGCAGTAAGTTACATAATAAAATAAATAGTCATTAAAGAGAGCAGAGAGATTACCCTAAAGATGAATATTCTTTATCCTTAGAAGATAACCAGATGTGGTAATCAGCCATGAGGATTTTTCTATGCTGCAACACTATGAAGGAGGGTATCTCAATCCCTATGCCAGTAGTTTGTTCAAGATCATTACAAAAAGCAAGGTAAGGAAAGCAACTAAGAAATCAGCAAGATTTTATCTTTTATTGTATTTGGGTTTTGTCACTGGCAAAATCACGTAACAGGGGTTTTCTGCCGTATTATTCAGATGAATTCCCACTGCCTTTGCAGAAATATGCATTTTCAGTCCCCTCCCCCAGATTTTCCCAGGGCAGCCTGCAGCAGTGATTGCCCTTTAGGGCTCATCCAAGCCAGACAGAGACCAATGCACAGCAGAGAGACCAGCAGCGTGGGGACAGCTGAGGTCAGGGCGATTGCATTGATGATGGGCAGCAGGCAGTGCCTTCCTCCTTGCCCTGTGCAAAACACAGGGCTGCTTCTGAAGATTTCAGCTGTTGGAAAGCCTAGGCTGCCTCTGCTTCCCACTGCATGGCTCTCCCTGAGCCTGGAGGTGATGCTGTGACATGGTGTCCTGAGTAAATAGTTTCAACTACAGGTAACTGCTGCTGTCTGGGAAGTGTCATCCCATCCGCACGTGCCCAGAATGCCTGCACCCCATCCGCCCGTAGTTACTTATGCACTCCTGTTTCTTTCCTCCAGCTGTCTCTGTGCAAGTTTGATGCAGCAGAGCATGTCAACCCCTCCGTGAACCTTGTGGAAGGGACTCAGAGGAAGGAGAAAAGCAAAGGACAGGCTGCTGTGCGTGTGGACACCAAATCTCAAAGGCTACCACTCAATTGGCGTAGTACCCTTTTCCTCTGAGTCAACCCACATCTGCCTGGCTTCAAAACGTCCTGCCCGGTATCAGCCACCCACTGGAGACTTCAGAAATCTCATCCCACAGCCAACAACAGTATTGGTCTGCATCAGCCCTGGCTGCTCCACGAAAGGTGGAAGCATGCAGGAAAAGCCCAGGTGATGGCAGAGCAAACATTTGGTGTGGTGACACTGTACAGCTCATCCCTGAGGTACTCGGGCTCTGGCAGAGCACATGCTAACAGTTGCTGATGAGTGATGCTTATTAGAAGCATCACCTTCACCAGGTGATGCTTACCAGAAGCATCACTGCGTAAGTTTCACGACAGGCTCATACACAGCCTGATATCCATCAGGATAACTGCAACATGAGGACAGAAGCGCTATCACTGGTACGTTCCGCAGCAGAAAAAAAGATACTAATAAGCGATATTGGCAAATTGATATCCCACCAGTGAACTGGAAAATGGGTAAGTAAATGTGCCTAGATTGAGCCCTGCAGTGACCCTAAGTCAGAAGGGTCCCTGTGCTCTTCTGCATCACCCAGGGGAAGCCAGAGGCAGCTCCCACCTTCACCAAACACAGAGGACAACCTGATTCCTTCAGGTTCAGGGTGGTTAAAACTGAAGCCCTGTAGTGAGGAAGACACCACGCCCTGTCACCTGAACCAGCAGGAAGGGAAGCCAAGCAAGCCCACTGTGGACCAAACCCACCAGTGGGTGACACCTGTCAGTACAGATATGCATAGCAGATCTGGCTACACAACATGGACATTCAGAAGATGCGCAGATGCACCACTGGAAGACAAATTCCAGGTCCCAACAAAGCCGGGACGACCTAGCTCTCCTTCCTTTGTTCATAATGATTACAAAGTCTTCCACCATCACACATCCATACAGGCACCTTGCAAATGAGGAAAGCAGTCGTTTAATGTGCTTTGGACCAAACATCTCACTGATGAGAAAAATCCCCTTCTGGAATACACTGGCCCCATACCAATGATCTGAATACAAACCACAGGTCAAAGAGATGCACCCACCAAGATCATATCACAGAACCACAGAATCACAGGATGGTTTGGGTTGGAAGGAACCTTAAAGGGCACCTAGTTCCCACCTCCCCCTGCCATGGGTAGGGACACCTTCCGCTAGCCCAGGTCGCTCCAAGCCCCATCCAGCCTGGCCTTGAGCACTGCTGGAGCAGAGGCACCTTCATCAGGGTGATGAAAAATCCTGTAGGCAATGAGCAAAACTTTTTAGGGTTACATATCAGGAAACCAAATACCAGTTCCCTGGAAGAACCTGGTTTTATTTATTTGAGTGGACATTAGTTACTTGATTTCATGAGACCTGCTGGAGAAAACTGTAAGAATCCTATTTTCTTCAAAGAAAATCCCAACCCTTAACATGCAGGTATTGAAAGTGACTTATCACTTTGATTCAAATGTACGAACTACACAAAATTACGTACATAAGGTAGAGGGGTTGACATATGATGACCAGTCCCAGTTGATGCAGTTATCGGTGGGAACCTGGACATCAGTTCAGAAACCAAAAGACAGGGGGATGTGGTTGCTGGCTGTGCTGCTCTTCACGTGTCACAGGGTCCCACGGCAGAGCGGTGAGCCATCCAGCTCCAACAGACTCCCAACTGGACCAGACTGCATCTCCTAAAAGTCCTAATCACCTTCTCATGTTGAAGTACTTTTGTCCCGTACATTGCTTCTGATCTAAGCAAAACTGGAAAACATCTCTTGTTTTAAAATTAATTGATAAATTACCTGAGAGATCTTGAAATTCAGGCTTCTGACTGAAGATGAGGTAGTTAGTGGCAATAAAATGAAGAAGCCAAGTTGAAAGGCAATCAGAATTGTGAAACTGCAAGAAGAAAGGAAACACAAGCAACACTTAATGCCACAATGTCTAAAACACAACCATGCTTCGCTTGTCAAAATATGTCAGATTTCCACTGTCAACACAGCAGTTTAATAAATTAAGTTTTGACTGTAGGAGATAACAAAGGAAGAGTCATTGATGGAAATAAGCAAACAGATGGAGACCCAGTAACAAATGGTACAGCTCCCTCCCCCAGAGGTGTGACATGACCCCTAACTCCTTTGTTCATGAATCTTGGAAATTTTTGTCTTCTGCACAGAAACAGAACTTCAGAAAAAGGAAGGCAGGGAGTGCATCATGTTGGTTTTGTGGTCTCCTCTTTCTCCACAAAATCGTGTTTGTTTAAGACAATATCCTGCCTGAGACTTGTAAAAATTCAGGTTTTATTCTTCTCTTCTGTTTTTCCAAATCAGCCTTTACTGTCTCTCTTTCTTTAGCCCCTACACTTCTCTTTTTATGCTTTTCATGCATTTCACTCAACATTCCATCAGGTTAGATCGCCTTTGCGACTTGCTTATCATGCAGGTCTCTTTCTGATTAAAAGAGGAAGTAATGTACCTTCACTTGCCCCAAACACATCTTTTCTGGTTGAAGCTGCAGTTAAGCTGAATTACTGCAATGTGTCTTCAATGAAGGAAATGGTATAGAATATGGTACAACTGCACATTCTGCAATAAAAGGCTGAAGGCCTTTTTTTGGCCAGCCTTGTGCCACCAGCTATCCAACAGATTGTACATCAATGTTTCTCATTGGGAATGGAAAATATTGAGATCTTACAAATCTTAACAATTAAACAACCATCACTAACTAAAGTCAACATGTATATTCTTTGATATGCACAACACATACCTTAGCTTTTTTGAGCAAGCTGACAATACTGAGACTCGTGGATGCCAGTTCCCTGCTAGGCATGCTCTGAAGCTGTGTGATAATGTAAAGCTCACAGATGTGCTGGAGTCTCACCACTTGGTACATCTCTGCACAGATCAGGAGAGACATTGCTTGGAGAATGCTGGCTGAAAAGCAAGAAAACATAAGTTACATGTATTTTACCTTTTTGACAAGATGATCAAAGCCACTTTTCACCAAGTCTTCTTTTACACACCCAACAATGAGCACAAAATTAAAAAGAAGTTGATCACCTTCTTTTATTTTTCATTATTATTAATATGTTTGCTGTATCACTCTCTTTTTCCAGATAAAGTATTTAATTAGCAGGAAAAGGGTAGTTAGTACTTTCTAGAAGGTAGATGTAATAAACTGTTGTCAACATCCTGTATCCTGAAGACGCTGAGTCAAGTGCTGCTGGTCTATTTAGAGTAAGTGATGATTAATAAGAGGATTTAGCTTTCTAACTTCTCCTTCAAAAAAGAAATTCTGTGATACATGTACAAGAAAATACAGTTAAAAGGCCAAAAACAAAACAGAGCAACTGTATGTTTAAAAAAACGTAGTACGGTGGTTGCATATTTAAACTGATGGACAAGGAAATGTTAGATGGGCTGAAAAGAGAAACACGCAGAAAATCTAGGAATAAGGTAGAATTATTTGAAAAGAAAACAAAAGCAAAAATGCGTATCACTTAATTCATTTATTATATCAAGGAAAATTGCCTCTATGTAAATTGTATTTCATATTTAGTATGTAGGTTTTCTTCTCATTAAAAAAGACAAAGGTTAAGACACAAAGAATACTTTAGCTCAATTTTTCTTGACAAATGCTCTGATGTCGACTTTTTTCCTGGTTTTACATATAAATAAGATATCCTTGTGTATAAATATAATATTCTCACAATTTAACCTTGTTTATATGAAACTTAACAAAATACATGTTAAAAAAAATGACAATTTTGAAATAAAACCCAGAATTAAGATTAGAAAGGCATATTATTGTGATGTATAAAGAAAACTCCAAATATTGTAAAGGACCAGAAATGAAATTTCATTTTTTTGAGTCTTGCTGCATAGGTATGAAAAAAAAATACAGCATTTTATTGGTGACATTTGTTCTGTATGCAGTTGATTTTAATTGAATAAGAGTGATTTTTTTTATTGCACAATATGAACAAGTTCTCTTTCTTGAGACATTATACACTGCAGTATTGGCATTTTTCAAAAAATGAATTCTGCTGCACTACTCTCTGTCAGTACCCCACTGAAAAAAAACAAGGAAGAGATATACATGTTTTTTAACATTTTCTTACCTGGGCAGCAGGAGTCAGTATAAAGATACTCCAGAAAGGAGAGGAAAGTGTCTTTGGAAACTCCATACACTGGAACAAGAACACTATTTGCTTCTAGATAATTACCATTAAACATAGCTGCCATTACCTCACAGCGAGCTACCAGAACTGCTCTGTGGGCTGGTACAGTTGCACCTGCAGGATGAGAGATAAAAATCTGTGATGATTGTATACAGACAGAAAGATCTTGATTTTAAAGCTCACATTTTCTTAGAAGGCCTTCACTTCACTTAAAGTGAACATTAAAGTATTTTAAATTAACAATATCATATAGAGGACTAATAACACACTCACTTTATACCTGTCCAGATGTTTGCATCTGCCTAGCAGCCAGCAGCAAATAGAAAAAAAATCCAAATTTATTATGACAACCTGATCCCAATACCAGGTGCTGCAAATCGGGCAAACCTTTATCTGTCAGAAACAGGCTTTCAATGAGCAAAAAATCTGACACCACTGGTTACACCATTTACACTAACTGAACCTCTGGCCATCACACAAACATGCAGTGCTGTGAATTATTAAGCAAGTGAGAAATCTGTGTTCATCAGTAATCCCATCGGTAATGAATGTGTGTTCTAGAAGTCAAATTTTCACATAACCACACAAAGCAGAGAAAGGCAAATTATCCCGGATGAAATGTCATTAAATCCATTAAGTACGAATTTAACCAGATTAAGTATTTTGCCTAAGTGAATTTCCTGATGGTTGTCTTACAAAAAAAAATGCCGACAAATTTTTCAAAAAAAATTCCCATTCTGTAATATTTACAAGTGAAGTTACTTTACTACAGCATTTGGAAGACCTACAAAGGTTAAGAGCCAGGGTGGTAGAGGTCTTATGGTCTCTTAACAAAAATGTTGGCAGCCTGAGCTGCCAGCCATGACACCCAGACAGCTGCAAAACCCAGCTGAACTCGACAGTCCTGCCGGCGAGAAAGTGCCAAACAAGTGCCGGGCAGGACAGCCACCAAAACCAGAATAAGAGGTTACAGTCAGGTGCAAATGTTTCAATGAAAAGTATAATAAACAGATCAACAACACATGCCAGATAAATACACTGGAAATACCTACACAGAAGTCACTGCGATCCTGAACTGTTAATTTCCTCCTTAACCACAAGCCCTGCCACCTAGCTAATTCCTTGAAGGCGTCTGGCACTCTTTCATTTTTGTTCTATTTCTATGCACCTGTGCTTCCACTTGCAAAATGACAAAGCTACATGCAAAATGTGTGTATTTCTGTGTAAGGAGAACACGTGACAATGGTATTAATATTCATGCATGCGACATGAGCAATACAGTACGCAGACATATGTAAGATACGCATGTGGTTTTGTACACACATGCAACTGGATATTTACCAGCAGATTAGGAGGCTCAGTCACGCTATGAGCCTTTACACATGCATAATGGGGTCCCAATTTCAATGGCTCCCAAGTACTTTTGTAAGCTAGAAAGCTCAAGCAAACCCTAATATTCAAGGGATTAGTTGAAGACTTAAAAATGCATTTGCCTGATCAAGACTAAAGCCTTCAGTTTCTTTTAGTAATTATTCAATTTTAATAAATTATTCTGGTCCATGAATTAGAGAAAAAGGCTTGGAAGATTTACCAAGCATTAAAGTGTTAGGAAAAACAGTTCACATTTTAGTACTGAATAAGCACACTTTTAAAAAGTACTTGTCAACCCATTGGGCAGTATTTTTTCTTCTGTAAATTATATAGTGGTGGTGTAGTTTCACCAGCTTCCCAAAAAGCCTCTCTCAGGGGTGGCACACTGAGACGAATTGTTCATGTCACTAAACTCAACATCAGTATTTTACTCTCATTTTCAAAGGTCTTTTTGTTTTTTTCTGCATATTAAACAGAACATCTAGAAAGAATCTGCTTGTCCTCATGTGCTTATGTTTGAGGGAGTAATCCTTCATATTTGGCTCTGAGATTTAAAGCTGAAAATAATTAAACAATTGTCTAATCCTAAAAGACTATTTCTGCATGAAGGGTGGGTGTGAACAAATCAAGAAAATCATTAGCATTTAAAAACCATCTCATTCTTATTCTCACAAAAGCATGCAACATTTTCCCCCCCCCCTTTATTTTTAAGGGCGAATGCCTTTAATTTCCAGAAAAAAATCAATCATGATGCTGCAGCATATCGGTGCACCCAAGCATATTCTTTGCAGACAAAATGGGACCAGAAGATGGTTTCAGCGGCGCGGCTCCTGCCCACACCTTTGCTGAGGCACCTCTGTGAGCAGACCTGTGTAATGCCACCAACCGCCCTCCTACCTCCACATCCTGCTACAGACAACTCAGCACAGACAGCCGGTCTCTGCTCCCAACCAACTTCTTAATCCTGGCCACAAAGAGGACTAGGTAACTGCCACCATCTCAAGAGGCTTTTCTTTTAAGTGTTTCTTCTCACCCTCATAGGGTGAGAACCGGCAGGTCCACGCTAGGCACCTGCAAGGCTGGAGGTTGCTTTTGTAAGGAATCACCTATCATACCGAAGTCGCAGAGACCTGCGATACAGGAACCTGAAGAAGGAGCATCTGGAAGGGCGGTGGCACACAGCTGGTGGTGGTGGCACCTAGATTAGCAAGTCATCAGAACCCCAGCACACCCACGTGCATTTCTAGGGGTGCCCACACTGGGGGAAGAAGGGCAGTGAATAAAGCCTAAGGAGGCACAAGAGTGGGACATAAATCCCTGTCAGCTTCTGGAGGGTAAAGAAAGGCACATCCACAGCCAGCGTCAGCCTGAGAGGGACAAAGGGGAGGTGGTCAGGCGTCAGTAACCAGTATCTCTTGAGCTTTCACTGAGGGCAATGAGTATAAACGTGGTCACTGCAGTCCATGCCTGGCCAAGGTTTGATGCTGGGCAGAGCCCTCTGGTATGTCCTGATGCTTGTGCAAGTGGGAACGTAAGCGAGATAGATCAGTTTTAAAATAGAGTAACTGCCCCCTGTGATGCAACCCCTGGTTTAGCCTTGCTACCTTGGTGCTATGCCATCGCAGAAGCCTTTCCAGCAGCACATCCCTCATTTTGCTAAGCCTCCGAGGGGTGCGTGTAAATCAGAGAGGCACAAAGCCTGCCCTGACAGGGGAGGGGGATTCACACAGGCTCAGCCCCAACAAACCACGTTGAGACTGGACACTTGCTGTAAAGCATCCATACGGACAAAGGTCAGTTCTAAGCAAAAACTGCTTTCCATAGTGATAGCAAAGCATATATGTGTTTTCTTAGCATTGATGCAACAGAAACACAGTCACCTCCATTTCCCACTCTCCTGCAGAGAGGATAAATGCTGGAGGTGCAGCAGTGCCCATGTCAACAGCAGCAGAGGCACCATACCTTGTATTTTGAAGATTACATCAGCTAGGACAGGCGTGTTAAAGAACAGCCTGAGAGAAGTATTATACAGCCGTTTTATCTGTTGAGATCTGCAGTCCTTTACAGTGTTTAGCTGCAAAATAAATTATTAATAAAACACTGTCACATAGAGCTGCCCACAGAATAAAAGATGACAAGATATCATTTATATGGGGAAACTAAACAACAGCCTTTTGCTTTCTGCCTTATGTCCTTCTGCTAATGCTGCTCAGCCTGCCTCCTACAGTCAGACCCCAGCTCTTGCCTCTGTACCCTCTTGTACCCTCTGCCCTGTGACAAAGTTCCCCCATCCAGAACCTCCTGGTAGGTTTGACTGCATCACAAATTTTCTGGATTCCAAACTTCTTCATAGGTGCCCTGCTCAGACCCAAGGCTGCAGTAACACAAGGTCTGAGGGCCCTGGGAGGAGCACTGATGGGACACACATCCACCTGCCGGTGCAACACTGCACAGAGAGGGTTAAAATTTGCATGTTTCTTGATATTGCGCCTGATATTGCCTCCACAGAGGCAGAGGAAGCTCACAGGCTGAAGCACAGACTTCTTTTACAATAATCTGGACACGTTGTACTTCCACCTAGTTTTCAATTTTGTTTTTCTTACTTAAGAAATGTAATCTAAAGCTACCAAAAGGAAAAACATCAAAATCACATCACTAGATTGTGCTACATGAAATTCAGATGCAGTTGAATTTATGGTTTAAAATCTTACCTAAGCCATTAATTAAGACTTAATTTTATCATGAAAAATCGCAATTAATTTCTATGCCTTTAAAGAAAAAATTTTAAATGTGAGAGTACCACAAAGGCATAAAACAAACCTAAAACCAACAACAGCAACAACAATTGAGGCTTATTATCTTAAAAGTTTTCAGGACTTTCTAAGTCCAACCTTATGAATGTTTTAGCTGTGGACCCTTAGGGCTGGCAAACCTGCAATCAAATGATCAGAAGCTTAAAATAGCTAAGTAACTTTTTTTTATTTATATTATGTTATCTCAAGACAGCCTGAGATGATTTCCATTTAAACTGACATAGATACTTTGTGCAAGTTCTATAGCATCAGGGAATGTATAAGCCCTACCTCCAAATGGCTGTTAAAACTAATTCTATATTGTAACTTTTTATTAACATAATAATGTGACATACATTTTTATTAACAACATAATGTGACATTTTACTGCAAAGTCATCGGCTGAATTAAATATATTAAATTAAACACAGCTCTCCACAGTATGGCTTTTATGACAGAAACTACCTCTCCTCATCTACTGCAGAAGCATAACTTTTGGCACACCTTGAGGAAATCAAAGCTTTCCTGGGAAGCCTCTATTACATGAGAATTAGCAACATGTAATCATATTGCTAATGCAACGTGAAACGCTGTGGAGTAATCCTTTTAGGGTATCTACTCATGTAGCTTTTTACCGGTTACATTAATTCTGCAGAGGAATCAGCACTTGTACACACCTGTGAACAACCCACCGATAAAGCAGTAAAAGCTGTGTAAGCCAAGGTGAGTTACATTAAAGTTTAAATCAAAGACTGACAGGGAAACTTCGCCTACAAAACCATTTCCCAAGAACTCGAGTAACTAACACTAACAGTTACCCCAAAAGAGTTAGATGTACCTTCCCTGGAATTTTCAGGATACATTTAACTTTCTCAAGCACATGTTCAGTTTTTTCCAGATCCTTCAGCTTCTTTTTTATATCCTCTTCCAATCGGTCCCACTGGAAAGCACCTGTCATGAGACCAGGTAAAGTCAGATTACAAACCCACAAGCCACAGGCCTTAGCAAGCAGAGAAAAGATGACATCCATGGCAAAGAGGTCCTGAAGAAACTATTTTTTTCACATATATCATGCAGAACTTTGTGCTTCAGAAGGGCAAAGTGCAATTCTTCCAGAGTAAAATGCACATGGTAGTTTCACAAGATGGCAATCAAGTACAGAAAAACTAGGGCATCTCCCTTGCTTTCAACACCAATTTCTGAGTTCCTCCCGGTTCAATCACTACATATTGCAACTGAACATTCAGGAAAAAAAAACATCATCCTGTTTCAATATTTATGGGAGTAGTTTAGCTTCTGCTCACATTGCTGGTTGGCTTGCTTCGTAGCTGTCTGAACCAGAAAAGGTTCACACACAGTTACGTTCTGAGTATTGGTAGCTAAAAAAATCAGAAAGTTTGCAGTGGGATTTCTTTTTTTTCTTGTTTTCAGAGTGAAAGACATGATATTCTCACAGGTCTCTCAATAACTCCCTTGGAAAAATGAAAAATGTTGACTGGTGTTAAAACAAAAGACAGTTTATCTTTATACACTTTGCTGGAGTAAGTCTCAAAGACAACATGGGGCTTTTTGGTAATTTCCAGCTCCGATCCCCATGGCCACGCAGCACGGGAGAGGCAGAGACGGATAAAGCTCAGGGTAAAGCACAAGTCAGCATGGCACTGAAGGCACTCTGCCTTTTCAGAAACCTAAAGCTAAAGCATCTTTAGCTTTATCAACTCCTGTATAGATATCATATAGGCTGTACATGTTTATATTCTCATGGGCATGATGTCATGGTGCTGAAAAGCTGAACACAATGACAATCACAATCCGATCTCTTCTCAGCCCATGCCTCAAGTGTCTGAAAGACCTGGTCACCTCTGAAAGGCACCAAACGCTGCAATGGGTTTTTGCAGTGCCCTCCATGTCGGGAGCTGTGACTTACTGCAGGGTTTTGCCCACAGCTGTACACCACCTCTTCGGCTGACATAAACAAAAGTAAAAAGTAAAATCAGTGCACAAAAGGCAGCTGACCAAAGCTGTAATTGGTAACAGATGAAGATACTGCACTTACCTATCACCTGCTGACACTCCAGGTTCAATCCCCTATTCATGTCACCAATTGGAAAAAAAACAAACCCATTCACACTGAAAAACTTCTGCATCTGTTCTTTGTGCTTGACACTGGTTTGGAAAGAACAGGAAGGATTGTTTTCAATGCACAGACTCTAAAAGCTGAAAGAGTGTCCCTTGTGTCTTCACAAGCCAGTGTTCATGTCTCAGCTACTGAGGCAGAAATCCTTTTTCACATGTCAGGCAGGTATCAGTATACAGACATTGACTAAGCTTCTTTATAGATGTAGCTCTAACATTATAATGATTTGGGGCTTTTTAATTTATTACAGTGAAAATCAGAATACATCATTAAAACCCTACTAATTATTTCAACAAATAAAAAAATACATATTCTTACATACTGTGAGCTTGCAAAGTATTTTATAAAGAACAAATGGGTATCACCTGATACCAGTTCAAGACAAAAAAAATCTCTTTCACCTGAGGATTCCTAAGCAGCATTTGAAAAGTTGGAAAAATAAAAGTGCCATTTTAATAGACAACTGTCGTTAGGTGGGTGAGGTCCCTGCCTGCACTGAACTGACAGCAAAACTCATGCAGCATATCAGAGCCCCCTGCACTTCAACCAGGTACCGCCGTTTTCTCTTCAGCAGCACCATACCCAGAAGAGGAATCACCTGAGCTTTCTTAAGTAACCCTGCACGCTCATCAATGTGTTTAGAACTGTTTTAAATATTTTAAAAGCCTGGTATCTGAAACTGTCTCAAACTCTAGGGGTTTTTTGGCAAAGATTTTGAATGTTACTGATGTTAGCTTACTGGCTTTGTTCAGTAAAATGTTGGGATTAATTCATGTTTATTAGATCTGGAACGACAACTAGTTTATTTTTTACTAAATCTAGGTGAAGGGCTTTCTTCATATTTGTTTGTAATTAATGACAAGGGGTAAAATACACATAGCGACATGGCAGAATGTCATCTCCCAACAGCAAAGGCACAGTCCTTAGGGTGATGCATGTACTCCTTCACGAGACATCAGCAGCACGAGAAATGAGTAGCCAGACCCATTCCCGGCGGGTACCTGAATAAATGAAGTGGAGGACGTCTGGGAGACACGAGCAGAAGACAGGGTCCTTCACCACCACCCTGACGGGTGGGACGCAGGGTGGGACACCATGGGGGGCTGGGGGGGGGGCAGCCCCCACCTCCACCGCGAAGAGGCTCTGTGCCATCTGCACGATGGAGGTGTCGCAGATGTCGGCGGGGGTTTTCACCTCGAAAAGCAGCATGAAGAGGTGGCTGACGGAGCAGAGGATGATCTTGTGAGCCTCCACCACCGTGCTGAGATCCTCAGGGTAAAACGCCACGTCCGCGCACTGGCAGCAGCACAGCAGGTTGTGCAGGTCTGCGTTGTAGTGCGAGGCTTCGCCCTTTAAGATTGGCATTTTTTCTGCAAAAGACAGTGAGTAAATAACTGTAAAGTTGAAGCGAGTGTTAACCACTGGACAACTCTATCCCCAGAAGGACAATTTTTGAAAGGACTTGACAAGAAAATTTCTTGTATGCCATTTGAATATGTTAAGCAAGATATGCTAAAAATGGAAATACTTAGTACTGTGAAATAAGAAATATAAGAAATGCTTAGTTGAGTAAAGAGTGTCTACCCTTCTAGGGTAGACCTCATTAGGCATTATGTTTGAAAGAAACCTTGTCTGTGATTCCCAAACCTGAGGGATCTGGGTGAATTTCTAAAACACGTGAGAAGAGACAGCTACGTATTGAGAGGCAGTTACTTGTCAATAATTATTTCTCTGACTGAATGCATCAGATGCTCAGAAATCATGTGCAGGGGCATACATGTCTCCCATGTATGTCACTGCAAACAAAAATATTGCTTGATGATATTGCAGAATAATAAAGCATAGTGTAGTTACTTTCTTTTATAATTTGTCTGTAAAGATTTTCCGTAAAGCTTTTATTAATTCACATTTGCATTATTTTATCAAGTGCATCAGAAACCCACTCCTACTATTTTTGCCTAAAATAAATTAGAAGTCCATTGCAATGTTACATATTACTATACATTTCTCCCCAAATTAATTAAACCATCCTTTAAAGACAACGCAACTAAAGCAACACAACCAGAATAGCTGATGATAGCTAGCACAGCTCACAGTAATGATCACAAAATGTTAATTGTGCAAACAACATGACACACATAATGAACGATACTAGAAACCGGACATCAGCAAGCACCTGGCTGTTCAAGCTGAGGTGGTTGAACTCGCTGGCACTTCTGCGCCTTTTTCCTTTTCTTCATTTTTGCAGATGACTTCTGATTCAAACTTTGGATCATAAAATATTCCAGCTAAAATAGGAAATGCATTTTTTAAAAATCCTAGTTATTTAAGAACAACCTAGACATCAGACTAAGGAGAATCGATGGGTACTGCAAATAGGACCGAAGCTACTGCCACTGTGAACAAGACAGACCCAGCGCTCCTTTACCAGGAGAAGGTACCACATTTCGGTGGAATTAACACAATTTAAAAGACTATTTATTCAAAAGATGGTAATTAATTCTCCATCTGTGTAATCTTCCAAGAAATGACATTCAATCTACAATTTCCATAGATGCTAATTACAAATTACAGAGTAGAATAAGGCTTAGTGGATAATGATCAGGTGCAGGTGATGGAAATAACAAAGCCTTATACCAGCTGTTCAGCTTGCAGCTAACCGCCACCATCATGCAGTGCTGCCTTGTCCCCTGAAAAAGCCACATTGCCATGTGACCTTTGTGGGCAAGGTTTGCTTCACCGGGACAGACTACAAGGATCATCACTGCAACAAAAAAAGTCTCTGAGGGGAAATGACCTCTTTTACAGGAACAAAGAGGCATAAAGGATGGTTCAGTTTCAGTTCATGCGTGTCTTTAAATGCTTTTATCACCCGAGTTAATGTAGCACGTATAGTGCTTGCTAAAAACTAGAAAAACACTCTGGCTAGACCACGTGTTGAGTTGGTTCCTTGCTTTTCATTGGGAATGAAAGGATCTGATAAAAACAGGCTAACTGTTGTGCCAGAGATTCCAAGTTACTACCAATTCCCACGGAAAATACACCATATGGATACACCACTATACTGTCTGGTCTTTACTGCTGTAAAGACCGTGTGAAACTATTGTGCCAAAAGAACTGCATTTTTTTGTTCAAACCCAAATGCCACTGGGAAAGTAACCATAAGTTTCAAAAAAAAAAAAAAAAAAATAGTCTGAGCTTAAAATACCTTATAAAACTGAAAATTAAATAACCCTGTGAAACAATTTTGTGGAGAAGACAAATAAATCTGGAAGACTGTATGGAGAAACTGCTCAGTGTACTTCCTTCTCTTCAGAGGAGTGGGAAAAGAGCAAGCTCATTAGCAGTGGGATATTTTAACAAGACTCTTAGCTTCTGCCTTGTTCAGCTTCACTGCTGCTGACCCCAGGCTCAGCTCACGATTGCACACTGTGTCATGACTGTGTACTGAACAACCACATAACTATGCTAAAAAAATAAGGCAATTCAATTGTCTCACTTTACAAGTAGAGCAGTTGTGAGTGTTTGAGCAATCAGAATTTAAAATAACACCATATTATGGAATAATTCAGGTTGGAAGGGGCATGTGTAAGTCACCCACTCAGGGCACCTCCTCAAAACAGGACTTGCCTTCAATGTGGGATGGGGCTGCCGAATGCCTTGTCCAACTGGGTTTTGATTACCCTACCCTAGCAAGATAGAAGGACAGGAACAGGAGGGGCAAAATTATTGCAGTGTGTGGTATGGCTTTCCTACACTGGTTAAAATCAGAGCAACCTTGGTACTGCCAATTCAGCTAGCATCATGGAATCATGGAATCACAGACTGGTTTGGCTTGGAAGGGGCCTCAAAGACCATCTAGTTCCTCCCTACCCGGCCATAGGCACGGCCCCCTCCCCCCAGCCCAGGCTGCTCCCAGCCCCGTCCAGCCTGGCCTTGAGCCCTGCCAGGGATGGGGCACCCACAGCTGCTCTGGGCAGCCTGGGCCAGCGCCTCGCCGCCCTCATTGGAAATAATTTCTTCCTTGTATCTAACCTAAGTTTCGCATCGGTGGGATTTTGCCCTCGGTGGGAGGGTTCGTGATGTGCCTCCACTCACTCTCCAAAGCCCTGACATCAGTTGTGCACCTCCCGTGCGTGCCACCCTGCTTTCAGCCCAGTGGTTTCTCACTCACCACTCCTCCAAAGTACTTCTGTATGTAGAAGTCATTAAGGGTGTGCAGCTCGAGGTAAGTGGCTCCCAGTTCCTTGGCAAGCTGAACTCCCTCGGAGGTGGTGACACAGCTCCTCCTGTCCAACGTGCACAGGGGGCAGGTGCAAGGTACTCCTGGGATAAAAAGTGATGCAAAAAAGGCCATTTCTGTCAAATAATCCAGAAAGATTAGCTTCTGAAATAATTCTAAACATGCATTATTTAGAAAAGTACTAAGAGGGAAATGGAAACATAGCAATTTTCTATTAAGATATCTCTATAATTACTGCAAAAAAACTCCCAACTTCTTAGTAATGAATTCAAAATATTAGCTACTATACAAAGCTCAGCATATATGACATCAGCGTCATTTACATTTGGTATTCCCAAGGTGGGAAAGTCAAGCAGGACTTCCAGAAGCCAGGTTTGGCTTGGGGCCTCCATATCCTTGTATGCACAGGTGTTGTGCTAGCCTGCAGGTGTTACCATTCATTAATGTCACCCTTAAAGATTTAATTCTTGTGGCCTATCCATGCAGGAAGCATGCACAGTAACTAACACAAGGGAAAAAACTCCACTGTAGTCCCGGCTGTTATGAGCATGTACATGCCTCAGAATTATGACTCAATTACACATATTTTACATGATTTTTTTTCAGCCAAAATAGGTATTTTTATGACTATGCCAGTTAACTGACAAAAATCTCTTAGCCACCCTGGCTCAACTTTGCTTAATGCCAGTAAGAACCTGCTGGCTATGGATGTGCTTTCAAATGTGCCATGCATGCACTACATTAATTTCCTCTGTTCAGACCTATGGATAACATGTAATAACACCCTTTTTTTTATTATTTCTTTTGGCAGCACCATTTGCTACTACAGAGGATTAAGATCTTAGTAATTTCTATGAGCAAACTGCTGTGTTCACAAATACCTCCTAGAAACAAAAGGGTTCTGTGTGTGCACAGCAGTTTGCTCCAGCAGGTCCCAAAGCGAAACCGCAGCTGGAGAGCCTGACTTCTCCCACGGTCCAGGGAGAAAGACAGAAAAAAAAAAAAGAAAAAAAAAAAGGAAAAGAAAAATGTCAGTAGTGGAGTCACTCGGATTGGTGGTATCCTCTGCTTAAATAAAAAAACTAAGAAAAGGCACTGGGAAGACAAACATGACTTTAGCAAGACTGTGCCTTCAGAATGGCACATTTCTTACCCCTGTAAATCATAGCATAAAAACACTTGATCATTATCAGTGAATTACTAAAGGGAAGAAAATAAAGATTTAATTGTTATAGAGTTCTTCAACAGTCCTTTTTAATCACTGAGCAGAAAGATATATAAGCTGGCAAAACTGAACATTACGTCCACAGAAGACACACTTCATATAGCTGAATATTTCTTGGTACATTATAAAATAAATGTCTACATCTGCATCCATCACATCCCTTACTCATAGCAGGAGCGGTACTCAGGAACACTTCTCTTAGCCAAACTCATGAAGCAAAAGATAACTTACAGGCTCAAATTTTGCATTCATTGCTTTACTGAAAAAAAATCAGGCCTCACAACTAAAAAGACCACAGGAAAATCAACAAAAGCACAACACAAAACATTTGGAAACACAGAGTGAATTTTGTATGTTTGTTATACTGTTATCTGTGGTATTCTTTCTGAACTTTATTTCCCTGATATAAACAGAGAGTAGTTACCAACGTGTACCCAAACCATCTCAGCAGTGCTGCCCTGGTCGGCTGCCGGGCACTTCCATCCACTCGGTTCTTCCTCAGTTGTGCAACAGTGATTTTCATATCAATTAAACAGCAACAACAACAAGAACTTTAAATATTCAGTGTAACATCAATTTGCATTGTTCTTACAGCAGACTACTGAGCAGCCTAACAGGGCACTGCGTGGGCACATACGCTATACCATATCTATACCATAGCTACTCTTGCCATGACCGGTCAACCTCGTTGATGCAGTAGGATGTGGCACTTTATGGTACCCGAAGAGCTGGTATGTCTGTTCATCCAAAGACATCCCAGAGATGTCCCAGACTTTTCCACCACCCTCCAGTGGCTGCAAGCTGACCGGCTCAGTTTTAGTCTCATACACTAGAGGTATTTTACACCTGAGACATGACCAGAAAGAACTCATAACCACAGGGTTCGTTTCATACACTCAGATGTACGCTGCTTAATCCAAAGCACTACATCTAATCCCCATGTGTGATGGCTCCACAAGAAGACTCATTGCAGAGGTCAAAGCAGGATAGGATGCCTTTCATCACTAGCGTTAGTTAATTAAGCATAATATTCTTGCCAATACACCAGTCTACAGAACCATAATACATGCACATATTACTGTCATCCTGACAGACTAATTGTTTCTGTTAGCAACTTGGAAAAACAATGAGCTTCTGCTGAAATTACAGCATATCTAACTCCCAAGTGAGATTATAATTATTACTACAGGCGACTGGATACATACCGTTTTTTCTTGCACCAATAGCAGAAATTATTACTGGAACTGAGCAGTGGTTCAATGCTTTTTTTATCATTGGGACATAACTGTCCTTTAGTTCTTGAAATGAAGTCTTGTCATTGACAGAGTATTTAATCACAATAATATCAGCTCCTCCAATGAGGCTGCGTGAGGTGTACCAGTCACTGTCAAATATATCCTAAACAGAAAAAACACTGATCAAAAATCTCCCGTCTATAAAGGAAAAGGTGAACTGTTCAATACTCTTAAAGCAAAACCGTACAGCTGAGCAATAAAGAGCAGAATTCATGCTTTGTAATTGCCTTCTTTGGAGAACAAGTCATTCGTTATAATAAATATATTTATTTTATGAATTCAGAAATTCTTCAGGAAGAAGAAAAAGCAGGGTTCACCTAGGAATATACTTTTTAGGAAGAAACATTACTGATTTAATTACTTCAAGGTGTTTTCATTAAGAAAAAAAGCAGCTGCAGCAGTAGAGGTTTGCAGCAATTCATACAAAACCTTTATTTATCACAACATTTTGGGGGAAGGGTTACACAGAACTATGTTATGTGCCTATGAACCTTTAAATACAAGTTTCATCACTTGAGTACAATTTTTATCTGCTTCTCAAGAGATTCCATGTAGCTTTAGCAAGTGTTAATGTCTTTAGGCTAAGGACTTTCATCACATACCTAAAATTAACTTTTCCAACTTCACACTCTTTTTGTCACTGTTCTGTGCCGTAAGTGTAAAACTTCCACTGTAAAATTATCTGGTATCCTGTTAATTTACAACTCTGCTGTATCTACATGTAATATACAGTTATTATTTCAGAATATAATGTATATTGTGTATATAATGTATGTAATTTCACAATTTCTGCTTTACCTAAAGGTAGCTCACAAATACCAATGAAAGCTATGGCTTTGTACACGTGCTTAACTGAAAACTCCCGACAGAAATCTGGAACTGGTCCAAAGAACTGGAAATCAACTCAAAAAACTAAATAGTATGACCTCTTGGAACAGAGACACCTTTTTACCAGGGCCTGTAGTGATGGGACAAGGGGCAACAGTTCTAAACTAAAAGAGGGCAGATTTTCGTTGGACTTAAGGAAGCATTTTTTACGATGAGGGCGGCGAGGCGCTGGCCCAGGCTGCCCAGAGCAGCTGTGGGTGCCCCATCCCTGGCAGGGCTCAAGGCCAGGCTGGATGGGGCTGGGAGCAGCCTGGGCTGGTGAGGGGTGTCCCTGCCTGTGGGTGGTCTTTGAGGTCCCTTCCAGCCCAAAACATCCTGTCATTCTAGATTCCATAACAGTCCTGTACAGCACAAGGTAAAGCTAGAAGAACTTGGGATCTTGAGAAAAAAAAAAAAAAAGGAAATTAGAAATGATGAAATAAAGATGTAGAAAAGAGGAGTAAATGAACACAGAAGTGATAAAAGGGCAGAACTCAAAGTTTGGGTTGGGGAGGACCAATGTGATTTTTGAAGAACAGATCACAAAAATAAAAGCATTACAGATGGCAGCCAGAGTAATATATAAAAGGTTATTAGTATCAACAAGTGAACTGGATTGCACTGTCGATGTAATTATTTTTGACCACTTCAAAATAGTCATTATTTGAAATCTGGGGTGAGGTACCTGCAATGCTCTTCAGTACAGGAGGTAGCATGAACTTGACAGAAGTGCATCAGTCCACAAATATTTGCCTGGACTGTCAGTGCACAACACACCCATAAGTCAGAAAATAATCTAAAGAGCATAACAGGCATTCCCATTAATTCCTTTAATAGCTCTTCTGGTTCTAGAATAAGAAAACCAGAGGCAATTAAGAAATTATCAAGAATAGCTATTCTTTGATTCACCATGTTGACAAAGAGTTTTAAAAGCACTGCTCTGGGTATGTTTTTTCAGTCAACTCTGTTAGAGGCTGTTATAACCCCAGGCTAAGGAAAATCTCCACCAGCATTTAACAGAATCATCTAGGCTGTGTTAAGAATATCAAGTTAACACATAAACACATGTTTAGCACCTCTAGCAGTAAGACTACCAGCTACAGTGCTTTGAGACATCCAGCCAGCTGGGCATTTGCAGAGCCTGATCACACAGGCAGGCAAAACCCGAGAATTTTCAAGGGACAGCTTTACTATGTTTTAGCTGATGAAGATCTCAACAGAGAATTTTTAGTAGGCTTGTATATATTTAACATGACAAAGCTTTAAGGGAAAAATATAATACAACCCAAAAAATAATATAGAATATTTAGCTGTTCTATGCTGCTGGCAGCCAGAACGCATGCCTGTTCCCTTGGAGTCTCCTTCTATCTGCCTGTCTTCAAGCTCAGCCCAGGTTTGCATAGGCACATCTCCATGAGCTGGGTGACAAACAGCAGTATCACCAGCGAGGTTAGAGCACAGGTGCAGAAATACACAATAAATCTGCCACAGCTTGAAGTGTTAAGGATAAATAATGTTTATGGAAACTTCTTATGGAATGTAACATATTTTTTACAGGTAGTGATGTGTTTGTTTATGGAGCTAAGTCTCCAGTACATTATGACACCATTACATGTTATTTCTGTTTTGACATTTCTAAGTTTTTGGTCAGTATGAACACAGCCATGCCCAAGGACCAGCTCTGACTCTCATGCTTAGCTTCAGCATAAACCTAGTCCTGACCTACAGCAGATGACAGGTCTTCTACATATCAATGTCCTGACACCAGGCCCACCAGCCGCAGAGGACAGGACACCAGGTATCTGACACACACTCAGACACGCACTCTCCTCTGGGCCCAGCTCTCATCTTGGCTCTCCAAGGAGAGCATCATCCAGTAGAATGCCAGCTGGAAGACCCTCCATGCACTAACCTCAAGCAGTGGCAGCTCTAGTGCTCTTCTTGCTGCTGGGACTCCCAACAGAGTATGCTGAAGCAGGCTTGTGTTTGTCTGCATGCGCCTGCTTATGCATTTAAGAAAACAGTGGCTTAAGAGGTCAATATCATATAGCAAAAAAACCCTCTAGGTGGTTTCCTTTTTTTCCCCAGTGAAAACAATACTAATAAAAAAAGCAATTATATTTTGGAAAACAAAACAACAACGAAAAGAAAATGTGGCAATCACCTCGTAGGATTCCCCTGCTCTTCTTGTACTTAGCACAACTTGCCGTTATTTCCGTCTCAGCAGGTGTGAGGAACACTGGCAAAATCCTTACTGAGAACAGATGCAGAGGTGTGCGAACACACCTCTTTAACTACCAGGGGAAAGAAACACTATGGAAATGTGGTGCAGGCTGTCACAGCTTCCCAGGTTGCATGTGGCTGCACGTTGCAGCAGGTCTGGGGAGGTCTGTGCCTTCTGCCACTGCCCCGTGTCACCGCCGCGTGTCTCTATTAATCCTATCAGGAAGGATTTTTACTAAAGTTAATGACGTTCTGGTGGGGATGGACCCTACTTTCACAGGGTAAGGGCCAGCGCTGGGTACATCAAAAGTGGAAAATGCAGAATATGCCAACCCAGCATCTCACAGCGGCCAGCTCTGTTGCTGTCGTGCAGGTTCCCTATGCCCTCACATATTTAACAACCCTGAAAGCCCATTCCGGAAGATGGATGTTATGTTTAAAAACACAGAGGAGAAAAGTGTGTTTCCAGAGGTCTTGTTACAGTTACTTTCCATTCGCGTCAAGCGTAGCACAGAGTGCCGGGATTGGTGCCCTCTGCTGGGAAAATCCTCCAAAAAGACTCTGACAACAAAGGGTTACCGGCGCAAGGCATCGCTGAGACAGCGCTGGGAGCCTCCTTGGTCATCACTTTTACAAAAGCTTTCATGCAAAAACGACAGCGGGAATTTCTTCAGATGACAAATAACAGTTCAGATTCAGGAATAAACCTAATTCCAGACTCCATCTATGAAACCGATGCAGCAGCTACTCCTCTTGCCATGCTTCCTGCTGCTGGCACAGTCCATTTCCCAAGACAGCCATTGACAACAGGAAAAAGTAACTGCACAGCTAAGGTTATTATACTACGACCTTATTAATTATAATTATACTTCTGTTGCTATCCCTCTCAGGACTCATTAGAAAAAAAGCTTCATTCTTTCCTTGCTTGCCTCCATTATGTAAGTCTGATAATATATTCTTGCCATTACTAAATCATACTTCTCAAGCGTTAACATTGAGAAAAAAGCCTTCAGCGGCAATGAAGACGCGATTTTCCTACAAAATCACATGGCCCCTCACAAGGACAATACTTGCTTTGTTAAAAATAATTTATGAATGCCTTTATGGAACGGCAGTGAAATCCCTTGCACAAGTGCCCTTGCAATGCCCACACTCTCTCTAAAAGCTGCCCGTAAATGTCGCCATACCCACCTAGCCCAGCCCTTGATCTGGGGCAGCAGCGACAGTAAACATGCTTTGGGGGGACAAGGGAGCCTGGCCACCCCTGTGGACCGCTCCCCTGGGATCTCCCCAGGATCCAAGAGAGCTGCATCGGGAATATTGGAAAGTTCATCTCCCATTTACAGGACCCATTTACAGACCCGTTCTCCATCAGCAGATCCTTCTTTGCAGTGATGCTTTCCAGACCACGTACCAGACCCTTCCCTGTTTTTTCAGGGTTTCTCTGCAATTTCTGCAGGTCCACTGCAGACAAATTTTCTGGGTGTACTCTTCAAAACTTACTAGTCCCCTGAACTTAGCATAGTAACCTGCAGCACAGAAGGAAGTGTTTTCCTCAGAAAGTAAGGGAATGCAGACCACAACCCTGGAATGCCACTTTTGTTTTTCACTCCAGGCTTTCCAAAAAAGCTTTAACTGCTTGCACTGATGCCCCAACACCCCGAAAAAAAAATATATATATAATTAAAAATTCTAGCATTGTCTTGTGTTGTCCTCTCATAAAGTAATTTAGTAATTAAAAAGCAAAAATAAAGATCATAGCAGGGAAAATAATTTACCAGGTTACAATCATCTGTAGTAAACTGCCATCTTCAGACAGCCAAGCTTAGAAATGAGTAAAGAAGGAAAAGCTGCCAGCTGTGGTTTTATACTGAAGCAGTAATTTGATTTGATTTCTAAAAATAATAAATAAAAGTAAAAAATGGATCAGATCCCTTTACCTTCAGACATGTTAAGGGAAGGCAAGCCTAGCTAGGATAAGGAGCACAAGGACACTGATGTCAGTGCACCTCTAGATAAAATGGGCAGTTTTTATAAACTAGGGGACAGCACAAAACTTCTGGAGGGATGGTTCCCTGGGGGAAAAAATACAAAAAACCAAACAAACAAAGAAAAACCCACCCAAAACACACACGAGCACACAAAACCCAACCCAAACAAACAAAAAAATACACACACACACACACACACACAAAACCCCCAAGCAAATAACAACAGAAAAAAAAAAAAAAAAAAAAAAAAAAAAAACCAAACCAGGTAGCTCACAGAGCAAAAAAATTAAAAAAGGACAGCAAGACCCCCAGCTCAGGACCAAAACACTCTCACATCCTTATCGTACTGCTCCAAGGGAGGAAAGAACACAAGAGGTAATGCAGCTAGGGGACACTCAAAGTGAAGTTTTCATTCTGTCATTTATTTTCCAGCATTATAATCAAATTAATCAAAATATGCATTATAGCTCCCATGCTATGCTTCATTCTGAAGCTGAGGATGACTCACTTGCCATCAGGTACTACAAATTTTGCCTGCACTTTTTCTGCAGTTTTTACTTGTACATATGCAAAAGCATAACAAAATTCAGTGTAAAGTAGCTGAAGCTGAAAACTATACAGAAGCCGATAAAATGACAACTTAGTCCCAAAGACTGTCAAAATTGATATAGAGTGCTAAATAAAGCAACCTTTTCCAAACCGAATCTTAAAATTCATCTTGCAAATTTCTTCTTGTAAGTTACCAGCTCCCAGACTGAGGTTTACCCTGAAAAAAATTAGAAAAACTGGGACATGCTAGTTCAACATGCTTTATGAGCGCACAACTCGAGCATGCATCATCAACTGATCACCTATTAAAATCACAATATTCAGTACGGATGTTAGCACACAGGTATGTTTTCCCCAGTTCCTTATATCTCCTCTCATCCTAGGTCTTAATTTTTTGTCAAAACATTTTCCAGCCACATGAATCACAAGGATGTTGGTCCACTTTGGTATCTGTCCCCTGCACATGGGAGATACCAGCATGCAGCTTTGCAAAAGCAGCACAGGACACAGTGGGCCATAGTGATATCCCCAGTGATTGACACGTGGAGACCAACATGGTTTTGGAAACGGTGACATTTTGACCCCAGATTTTGAAAAGAATGGTCCACCACTATCTCTACAACCCCATGTCATCTGCATGAATGATAACACCCCTCCCAAAGCTGGCACTTCCACCCTGCATCCTGCAACTGCCACGGGAAAGAGAGCTTCTCACAACACAGTGCTGCTGTTCTACGTGTTGGCAAACATGAATTTATCCTTGCAATTTTTTAAGCCATACAACATCAAAGAGTATAGTACCTGCACTGGAGATTAAAAGATTTACAGAGCTGCTGCGTGAAAACAGCAGTCCCAATGCAGGTTGGAAACACCATTCCCCCATGTCTGTCTGTAACATCTGATGGGCATTGCCTTGGGTGATCGTGACCAAGAAGCTTTCCTACCTACTCTGCAGTCTGGCCTTTGGTCACCTTCAGCTTATAGAACAGAACTCCCTCAGAGCAGCACAGTGCCCACCAGGCCAATGCCACCATGGTAGTGTTCACCACATGGTCCAGACCTTTCATGTTTCTCCAACCCACCAGTGCATGAGCACTTTGGCAGCTGCTGTAAAACCTTGCTGCAGCCCTTTCAAAGACAGACACAATACACAGTAAGGTGCCTTGTATCATAATATCATCAGGAAGGGTGCCACCACCGTGAAGAGTTCAACCAAAGACACTTGAGCTGTTGACCCTTCCTGCAGAACTCAAAAAGTTGAGCAGCATCCTAGGCTAACAGACAGGTGCAGCAGCACACCAGCAAACTCACCCTGTGCCACAATCTACCTCACAAAAGGATCCCCGCCATGTTCTGCTTGGCAGAACCTGTATCCACGTTGCTTTTCCAGGCAGACAGCTGCAGAAGGCAAAAAGCACTTGGGCACCCTTGAGTTTGGAGACTCACAGCTATCAGCATACTCAGTTGCCAAGTTTATGTCTAGGACTGGCTTGCCTTAATCATACAGATTTAATCTAGATGAGATACAAATCACAGGTAAAATGCAGATCTGCCTTTATATTATGCTCAGATGACAGAGGTGGAAATAACACAAGGCCCACCATACCACCCTCTCTATGTTTCAGTTACGTGCAACAAGAACCCTTTTCCATGGAGAATATGACCTGCAGTGTGAGTCAATGTTTTGAATTGTCCTGTACCATTTCCCCAGGCTACCACAGGAATAGTCCTGAAAGGATCACTGTGATGCAGCAAACTTCAAGCATCCAGACTATGGGAAAACTCCTGTTCTGCCTCACCCTAACAAGGAAGTAGCTTCACTCAGAACAAATAACCCCTTGCAGAGTCCAAAGAGTACTAAGTGAAAAACGCCAATTGTTCCTCATCATTCCCAGCAATAAATCTCCTGCCTCCTTTAGCTGAGAAAGGAAGAAACAAGAGGCCTCCGAAATGTAATGTCCCAGACAATAGCAAGCCAGTTTTTCAAGGGCAAACATTATAAGGTCTCCAGAGTTGAAGAACCTTGTTTTGTAGAAAAGCAAATGCAAATAAAACAACCTAAAACCACACAAACTGCACCTCCCATCCAGGTCCTTTCTTCACCCTTCCCCAGCTATCCTTGCTTGCCTTCCCACCTGCCCTACCAACCTCCAGTTCTCTGAAATACCCTTTGAAGTCCTACAGCCTTAATTTATATTCAGGAGCTTTTACTCATTGATGTGCTCCAATGACTCCAGAAAAATGCATGTGCAGGTTACATGCAGCTTCAAAGAGTAAGAACAGGATCCCCCCATCCACCTGGACTGGTGTCTGTAAGCGTCCCTGACAAAAAAAGCATGAGAAATAAGAGAACAGAAGGACACCTAAACTGGAACACTTGGTTTCAAGACTGCAAACTTCTGATCATGTATTTCTGGAACTGTTAGGATTCCTGCAGATGCCCCCAAAAGTTTCCCTTGCAGGACTGCAAAATCAACCTAAGGATAGAATTATGGAGCTGAAACTGATTATTGTTTTAATTTCTAAAAGCTGCTAAGCTTAATTTTTTTTTAAGGCTACTAAGTAGTCATTAATTATGTTTTAATTTAGATTATTAGCATCACTTCTTACATAATCATTGATCTGCTCGTACTCATAACTAAGTTATCTCACTTACTAACAAAAGTGCTGACAACTTGGAACAGTGCCAAACCCCTTTGTATTTACCTTCAGATAAAGGAAATAATGGTTTGATGTGATTATTCATTACAACAGCACTAGAAATTACTCCATATACTGTATTCTGCAAAGTACAAAATCTTATAATCTGACATTTTTCAAAGCTGGAAAACTGACTCCCTTTTCATTTTTACAGAAAAGATACATACAACTTGGTTTACTGTTGATTAATATTTGGAGAGAGTGTTTATGATGCAGTGTCACAGAAAAGGTATTCTTGTTTACGTTTGGGCTACCTTCAGTAAGATTTTCACTAAACAGTTGAAAATACCACCTTCCTACAGAGCAAGTGGGCAGCAGCTTGTTCATAAGAAACTTTCCATAGCACCTTGGAGATTTTGCAGCATTTGCCTGGTTACATTTTGTATGCTTTTAATATTAGCAATAATGAAAATATAAGTAAAACCCCATAATAAAGAAAATAATTTTAAATTAGTATATATTTTCATTTTATTAAAGCAGTTTACGCTGTTATGTGTGGTTAAAAAGATTGTGACTGATCTCTTACCCAGACAGGACAGTCGTGTACCACCAGTCTGACATTTCCAAACGCGCAGGCTTGGTACTCAGTACAAACTGGGCTCCCAATGTGGCTCGCAGACAAGCTGCTGTCGATCTGGGAAATGAGAGCGCTTCTCACCAGATAGCTCCAGATCAGGCTCAGCTGCTGACTGTCCTCAGAAAACCCATCTCTTTCATTCCCAAAGGCTACAATATTAACCGACCTAAAATAAAAATAATAAAGATAAAGCTGTGTTAGCAAAGATGAAGGGCTGGGATAAGTGGCATAAGAGGAAGAAAAAAACCCAACAAAACACAAAGAACACAACAATCCCCTTAAATCAAAACTAACATATTAATCCTTCCAAATACTGTTCCCACCCCAGATTTTTAACACCACCACCACCACCACCCCCCCGGTAACCAACAGCAGAACACATACATGATCTCAAATGCAGCAGCAGGATGAGAGCAAAGCAGGAGAGAAACCTGAGCACGCTGCTTGCATGACAACCCCCGTTGGCTGGGCTCTGTGTTTGCTGGTGCCCACTCAGCGTCGCCGCGGAGACCCCCGGGGCTCTGGGCACATCCCCTCGCCCGCAGCCGGGCTGGCAGGCTTGGTGCCGGCGGCGCCGGGCGATGGGCTGCGGCCGCGCACCGGGGCGGCGGCGGCGGCGGCGGCGGCAGCGGCGGCGGCGGCGGCAGCCCGCGCAGTGGCGGCGGCGGCGGCGGCGGCAGCAGCCCGCGCAGTGGCGGCGGCGGCGGCAGCCCGCGCAGTGGCGGCGGCGGCGGCAGCCCGCGCAGTGGCGGCGGCGGCGGCAGCCCGCGCAGTGGCGGCGGCGGCGGCAGCCCGCGCAGTGGCGGCGGCGGCGGCAGCCCGCGCAGTGGCGGCGGCGGCGGCAGCCCGCGCAGTGGCGGCTGCGCTCCTCAGCGGCGGCAGGTGAGGCCGGGCGCGCGGCGGGTGCCGGGCCGGGGGGTCACGGCCATCGCATCCTGACGTCACCCGGCACGAGCGGAGCGCGGCGGGCAGCGCGCGCTGACGTTGCGGCGGGGCCGGGAGCGCAGCCCGGGCAGGGGCGGCGGAGCGGAGCGGAGCGAAGCGGCCGGGACACGCTGCCGCCGCCGCCCTGCGGAGCGGGGACCGGCACAGCCCGGCGGCACCCGGGGAAACCAGCCCCCGGAGACCGACACTGCTGAAGGAGAGCGCGATGTGCAGATCCTCCGCTCAAGTGTTCCAGCCCCTTTTTGTTAGTTTCTTGGTTGTTTGGGGTTTTTTTTAATCAATCTGTCTTTTCAGTATCAGGCTGATAATTTCTTAGATGCCATGTAGATCTTTTATCATTCGTGCGACATTTAAAGCACTGTTTTCAAAAAGGACAATCTCTAATTATAATAAAATGAACACAAATTTCTGGAAACAAATCCATTCTAGAATGTCATGTTCTCTGTCAGATACCGCTACACACATTAGGGTAAAAAAAAACAGAGTAAAAACATTTTAGGCACACTAAATGATAAATAAACACTCTTTATATGTGAACACATGCTGCTGTTAATCCCACAGGCAGGAACTCATTCAACACAGGTCTTGATACGATTATCAACAGAATAATTAACAGACCTTGGCCTGCAACACCCTATACTCTGAGAAAGGTACTCTTCCACTACTGGCAAATGTGGGAGATGACAACTGATGTCACTGCCGAAGTTTTATACAGTATTGTATTTGCTGGCCAGGCCACTTTTACAAATCATAAGCATTAATACTGTTGTATGCTAATGAAGTCAAATATTATTTATATTTTTATTAGCAGTTCTTACAAGGCCTACTGAAAAAAAAAATAAACCAGAACAAGAAGATATAATTGACCAACATTCTTGTTTCTCCACGTTTTATCACATTTGAGCTTCTTCTGCTTTTCAGTCTAGCTTTACTTATAAAACTAAAAGAAAAATGACAGGTGGAGGTTTTGGTTTTGTTTGCCCACCCCCCACCCGCCCCCCCCCCAAAAAAAGAAAAAAAAAAGAAAAAAGCTTGAACCCATGTTTTTTAGCTGAGTTAAAAAACACAGGCAAAGGAAGCCACTTTTTCTTCCTCCAGATGATCCTTCAGCTGTGATGTATCACCTTCCAGATCCAAGCCCTCAGCAGTGTCCAAACGCTGGGTGTAAGAAGTTCGTTTTGTGAGAGCCAACATACTCAGTGCCTTCACACTATTGCAACCTTGTCTATTAGTGTACTTCTTAAAGGGCACTGAATATCCTTGGAATGCTTACATTTGAACTTGCAGTGGTCTAGCTGCTATAAATAAGGAAAACATTGAGAGAAAATCTCTTTACAACACCAGTGAGCACTACTCGTGTGGCTAAATAAATATGCACACACACATACAGACACAAATATGTATATATGCACACAAAAGCATGCACGCACATAGAGAGTTGTAACACCAAGAAAAACTGGGCTGGTGAATAAGGCAGCCCTAGTCAGAAGTGACCCAATTAACCAAACTCCAATTAGCATAGCTTAGCACTGCTGCAGTGCTAGCCCTGGCTAAGGATGTGATGGGCAGGGGTACCAACAGAGATGGAAGGCCACAGAAAACACTGCTTTTACTCTCAGTCCTTCCTTGAACAACCTGGGAAACTAATTAGGACTGTCAGAGCTATCAATTCTGGCAAATTATGCAGATGGTGGATATGGGATCTGTCTTGCTTGATGAACACCACTTAAAGCCTACAGACTACAATATTGTACTGTTTTAGTAACACTTCAGCAGTCAGAAGATTTAAAACAACATTTAAAGAGCAAGCACTAAACCTGGATGAAAATGCTGTCTGTTCTTCTGTGAAAGTAGGTCTGTAACCCCGTTTTTTCCTGCATTGCTGAGGGACTGCGTAATACATTTCAAACAAAAAAAACAGAAAAGGAAATTAGTTCACTTTTGCAGGGTAATAAACATCACAAAAGGAGCAGTTGCTTGGCACCCCTACCTCAGATGCATTCTGTGAGCTGTGTGGGCATTGCAAGGGTAAGCCATAAAAGATGGTTTAACAGAGAGGATGATAGAGGATTGCTTGACTGTTCCCTGTCTGGCAATCTGTAAGTTGAATATCCTATGATCAGCAAACGTTGCAGCCAGCAGGCGTTTGCCTTTGCTGCTAACATACAAAAGCAAAACTGCAGAGAAGGGAGTCTTTGACAGGGTTCAGAAAACAATGGCTTATTTGGTCTTGTGTGTTTTACGCTGGAACGTGATCATTTTTGCTTCAAATTATTCCTGTTGAAGCTTTCCAGCGAGTGTTTCAGACAAAGCAATGAAAACAAATACACAGTTTTGGCTGACAGAAGGGTAATGATATTTTCTACGGCAAGGAGGTAACTGCAGCCAAGTCAAGGAGGAGGATTTTTTTCCCTTGTGGAAGCTGTAGGCTTGCTTGCACTGATCCACATATGGCTAACTGGCCCATACTTTCAGGACAGTGAGGGGATTTAATGCACTTGGATTCAAAGTTGTTGCCAAGCCCACTTGCTAGCTGAGCCTGCGTGCTGCACCAAGCTGCTGCTGCTGCTGGTACAAGCAGCTCTAGGTGCACTTCCTCTAGCAGATGTAACATTCCAGTTTGGGGGGTTGGTTGTTTTTTTTTTCCAAAGGTAGAAGATGACTCCAGATAATAGTAATGTACTTAGCTGAATAAAGGTATTCCCTCCTAATGGTGCTAAAGACACCTTGTGATAAGCTTGACTTTATTGGTGCCTGTCCACACCAGAGAAAGCAGCTGCAAGATCTGCCAGCTGAGACCTCCTGCACACACAAAGCACCAGCAAACAAAAGGAGTTTTTCTGTTGTTGTAGCTCATCTGCCACATCCAAACCAACAAAAGCTGCCTGTGTGTGGGAAAGCAAGGAATGAATGGCAGGACACTGTTAAGGACGGCTAATATTTTTCATTACAACAATGCCAGGAAAATGGTGTAAGGTTGAATGGGCTTGGAAGCACATTTATTCCCCCCTACCCACCCTGAATACACAAGCCAATTTCAGAGACAGCACAGGCACTCTTGGCCAGAGGTTGCTGTCCCTCCAGCTGGACAGATCTCACTGTTGACTGCTTTCTAGAGGTTACCGGTAGAGACATCAAGAAAAAAACAGCACAAATCCCAAGGCTTTTGTACCAAGTTGTGCATCAAGAATGCATCCTTGGAGGCATTCAAGGTTTCACCGGAAAAGTCCTTGCACAATCTGAGCTCATTAGACATGCTTGAAGTGGAGGCTGGGTTAGATGACCTCCAGAGGTCCCTTCTGACCTCAATTATTCCCTGACTCCATGAATCCCCTCCCTCCTGGAGAGTGACCACTAAGCCCTGTCCTTCACTTCCTCTTCTTACACCAGCTTTCAGACCAAAAACCAACCTCTCGTCCAATCTTGTGGCAACTTAGTTTATTTACAAAGTGTAATAAGCTTTGCAAAAAGCTTCTCAAAGGCTTTTCGAAAATGCAAGAGGGTTATTATGCCCACACGACCCCTGTTATCGGCATACTTACCACCCTTCCTCCAAATGCCAGTGATGCTGGACTTCACTGGACTCTCTCCAACACCTTTGCAACAGACTGTGTTGATCCACCTGTCCCTTAGTCTCATCCTCTACCGTAGACTGTGTCATCTCACCAGGAACAGCAGCCGGCTCCGTTGCTTTGGTATGTCCCAGACCCTGTTAAAGCAGTTTTTCAGCATACTGGCATCCTCTGATGGCACTTCCAATGACACACAGACCCAGACCCTGCTCTGTGGTTTCTTATCTAAGTTTCTGAAAGATGCTTTCATAAATGTTACCTACTCCTGACCACTTATTAATGTCTACTTTAACTATTTTTTCCTAGTATTACTGTATCAGATGAAGTAATGTAATATCGGCCCCATATTGAACCAAAAGTATGAAGGGGGTGGAAAATGATCTGATGGGAGGAGAACGAGAAAGAAAAATAACACTTTTTAAAATTTAAAACAGATCCAGTTTGTAGCAGAGCAGAGCTGTGAAAGCGACTGCTGAGCTGTGGAAAGCTGCTAACGCTGTGAGGGTGAGCCATGGATTACCAGAAGCCAGCTCGGCTGCTGCAGAAGTCCAGTGCAAGGACTTTGGCTGTGAAGGCAACAAGGTCCTGTATCATGAGGAGGAAACCCATCTGGTGCCTACATGCCCCAGCTTGCTGCAGAGGTGAAGGGCTGAAAACACTACGGGCTGCAGAAAATACCCCCTTCACAGTGGTGAGGATCCCCAGCTGCAGGTGTGCATCTGCTCCATGGAATTCTGGTGTCACTGTTTAACAAGTGCTGCCAATTGCATTAGAAGGCAGGTCAAAGGATCAAAAAAAGGTAGTTTATATGTTTTTTTCTGGTGTTTCAGAAACAAAAGCCCATGCTCTGAGGTGGATATGGACCATCACATCATGCAGAAGGGCACCATCCTCACTCCAGCCCACCCTGGTTCTCCCAGGCTGAGGCCAAGCTGCAGGGAGAGGTGAGCATGGAACAAGCACCAAGGGGAATGGGGAAGGGGCAGGTGATCCCCACCAGAGCGATGGGAAAGGTCTCTTCTGGAACAGCCCGGGCCGTTGTACTGATCAAACTGCTCTGTAGGTCTCTGCTGCCTGGGTGCCCCTTTCCACAGGGTTCTGGGAGAGGCACGCGACCACCTTGGCAGGAGATACTGCTGTTCTTTGGGGGCAGGAAAGGGATGGCATATGCTCAGCATGTTTTGAAAGTTCTGGGATATTTTAATCCACTTTATGATCCCCTGGATAAGCGCTTAAGACTGAGTGACCCAGCACTTGCATTCTACAGGGAGAAATGACTCAAAGTACTTAACGTGCTTCTGCAGAAGACCTGCCCTTTGCCTGCCAACAGTTTTGTTCAGTAATGTATAAAGTTTCTAGGCTTTCTTACTAAAAACATACCGCGGGAGTGCAGGCAGCATTCATTGCATCAGGTAAATGTTACTGATCTAATAATGTCAGCTAGGGTTGATGTGTGCTTCAAGAAGAGAAAAGTGAAGAAGAAAGATTATACCTAGGTATACAAATATCTACCATATAGTATATGAATGACAAAAACAGTTTTTCACCTATTGAAGTTGCAAATTCTCCACAAGTCATAAATAAAGCTTCATCAGGAGTGAGTTTCCTGTTTAAAGTTACCTTCTAACCCTTTTCATACAACTGCACTTCTCCAGAATTAAAAGACAGAGCAAAACATTGTCAATTAGCTTTCTTTATATATATGTTAAACATGTTCCAAGCAGTCGTTGGATGGACATTTCATATTTTAAAAAATAATTTTGGTGTCAAAAAATCCAAAGATCCAGTTCAGAGCTAGACTTTAAACCAGCTTTTTCATTTTTATCATGTATTTATTTTCCTGATTTCTGCTTTCTTATTTTCCCTGCTGTTATGATTTCACTGCTATTTAATACCCCTTCTAGTTCTCAGCCTCCTCTGCCCTCCACACACCTCCAAGTGCACAGGCATGTATCAAGGCAGCAAGAGAGGATGATTTGTGTGTGGTAACGGAATGTGTTTCATGGATTTGAATGTTGTCTGTACTGCTTTCACTATACAGAAACTCAGCTTTAGTCTCAGCCTCTCACATTCTCCTGCACCCTTGTATTACTTACTCCAGAACGGCAGCCCACTCTCGGGAGGTACTTGGGTGCTCTGGGGCATTTGCTGGGTGATACCTGTGCACGTGATGTGAGAAATGGCATGTGATAAAAGCCATAAATAAAAGCGTCTTTATAAATGGATTATTTTTAAGAACAGAAGCCAGTAGACCACTATATTCCTGTCTCAGATCCTGGGAGTATAATGTATAGTCACAAAAGAGTTCTGATCTTGGCTGTTGTCTCCGAAGGACTGTTAATTGAGGTCTCAGCACTGAACAGCCTATTTTTACAAAACTAATAGGAATTTAGGATTTTTAATGCTTTTGCACCATCAGTCCACTATGGTCAAAGTTTACTAGTAAGAGCTGACAGGCGAATGGTGTGGACATTCTATGGTGTGTGTGTGTATATATATATATATATCCATATAAACACACACATACACACATACCAATGGGTGGTATGACTCTCTAAGCATTGATTCTGCTGGAAATCAGGCTGGAAATTGCTTCCTCTGAAGAGGAAGAAGGTGAAAATTCATAGCACTGTGTCATTTTTTATTTCACTGTAGTTTCTTGGAATTTTTGTTGTTTTGTGGTTTTGTGGGTTTTTTTTTGGTTTGGCTTTTCTTTTTTTAATTTGAGGTGCACGTCTGCACTAAATCTCCCACCTCTGAAAATACTGAGGAGGACTAGGACAAATTTGCTAAGTTTTCACACAACGAGTTTTCAATAAAAAGCTGCTTTTTCTAAACACCAGCTCTCCAAATGAAAACTGAAACCCTGGTATAATCCATAAATCGGTACTGTACTTTTGTGCTTTACTTACTCTTAAGTTGAGGTAAATAAAAGTAACCACAAATTATTTTGTATTTGGTGTTGGTCTGGAGGCTGCACAGATATGAACTGCCTGGTTAGCACCAGATATTTTCTGGTAAGTAGATTTATTGTCTATTGCTTTATTAATAGTACTGTTGTTGCAAGATAAACATGGACAAAAGGCCAGACCGGTCAGTGTGAAAGATGGTCTGCTGGGAAACGATCAAACTAGGTTACCAGCAAGGGCCTAAATCTGTCATCTTGCAAAAAAAGAACACTTACAGAAAAAAGTAAGAAGAGGAATTTTCCTGTATTATAAAAATACACGATTCTTGATACTGCAGAAAAACTAAAAGAATTGCCAAACAGTTTGAAGAAGGAGCTGGCAAGCAATTGCAAAGAGAGTTGGTTCAGCTGGATGGAAGGAGCACACATACCAGACCACTCAGTGTGGTCTAGCAAACCTACAGGTCTAGCAAAGGTCTACGAAGGTCTAGCAAACATGCAGCCAGTAAATGGTCTCAACTTCCTTTTTCATTTCTTGTGTTTTCTTTGTCATGGCAGGTGTGCTGCTCTTCCAAGGGTAGAGGATGCATTATAAATTTCCACCTGCTTCTCGTCTATGAACCTCACAGTAAAACATCAGGCTTTGTTAATATGAAATAATGCAACTTTGGATTTCATAAATATTTTTCTTCCTTTCTTAAAGTCAACTTTTTCTCTACTGAATCATGAGAAAGAACAAAATTGGTATTGCTTTCATAAATCATGTTCAGAGCCTGCCGAGTATGAGATCTCACATCCCAGTTTAAAACTGAAGATAGAAACAGCATATGACAAACAGCATGAATTTTACTACAGCAAAGGCTCTGGTTCTGCCTTACACCCAATAATTAAGGTGCTCTGACATGTTTACAATGTAAGTATAAAGAGTAAATACTACTAAAAGGTAACATTTTAGGCACACATTTGACTTTTCTTCTCTGAAAACATTTTAAAAAAATCTGGCTTTTTCTGCAGGAAAAGATTTGGCAGTTTTTGGTTTATTTTGGGGGTTTTCTTCTTCTGTTTGAATCATCGCTTTTCTACAGTGAAGAGGCTTAGGTTTCATCGTGATTTTCAGTTACTGATTTGGCAGCAACTTCAGCTATAGTCTTGAATGTAGATTCCTATCTCCAGTAATCTTGCCAGCGTTGCCTAACAATGCTTTTTCATCTGACAAAAACAGAAAAGTAGGGGCATGATGTTCGGAAAAGACCGAGCAGGGCAAAATGTTTGGGAGCAAGGTAAAACAAAGTGGAAAACAAGTTACAAAGAACAAAATCAATTGTGTTTTCTCCTTGATAGCAATAGGCGTTTTCTGTAAGCTGCTAGGTTTATTGACTTCCCCATGGATTTCACAAACAGTAGTTTATTCGGCAACATCTCTGCAAGACAGTTTATTCTCTTCTCTGGTTCACTTTTGACAAAGATGTATTCTACTGGGACAAAATATTCTGGTTTTACACTTAGTTCCCCCCTCTGAAAGCCAATGCTCAGTAGTGTGTGTGCAATGATTTACGCAGCTTGCACTTTTTGACAAAATTATTTTAAAGTAAGTTCAAAACAAAAAAGTATACAACATCATGACTAAACCAAAAATAACTCATACTTAAAGTACAGGAGTGGAGTTACCTCTTATTTCCTATCCATTACATGAAAACAAGAAAATTGAAAGGAAAAAACATAAATGGAACTTAATTGAAAAGCTTCAGTCTTTAGGAGTATTTTCCATTCTCTACCAGTCGAAACATTTGCACTAATTTAAAATTGAGCTGTCAGCAAAGTAATGAGTTAGTATATAGAAATATTTTGTGTGACACATTTCTACAGATCACTAAATGGGATTTGATTGATTCAGTTAAAATGTTATTTTGTTTCACATCCATGGTTTAATATGTACTTCTCTGCTAGAGAACCTGTTGCTTTAAAATCCAGTCCTTTTATGAGGTTTGTCCCTGACCAACTGACCAAGAGAAGCTTGAAAAAACCAGTCAGTAAAAGCAACAAATCTGGTAGTATCACCCACAGAATTTCTGAACTCTCTAAAAAATAATTAGCTCGATCCAGATATATTCCACAGACACCTCAAAATGGAGTGAGAGTAGGCTCTTCAAAACTCTTACCCCATTTTCTTCCAACCCCTGAGTCGTGGTATGGAGCATATATGGTAAATGCCTATCCATTAGATACGTCTCAGTATAAAAATCTCAAAAGCTCCAGAACTTCTAAACTAAACAAACCGTTCATGATCAAGACATCTGTTCATGATGAGAAATTAACTTTTTATGGTTTTGATGTTTTGGATTCTGCCAACAGTATTCTTTTGAAACTGTGGCTCACAATTCATAGTACACAGATCGTTGTCCGGAACTTGCCATTTCATACTTGACCACTGAAGACAGGAATAGCTTGTCAACAGTTAAACAATGTTTTTAAGCAGGTAATGAAAAAAAAAACCCAACCTTAAAAGAAAATGGGTAGTGCAATATTTTGCCTGTGATTAAATAGTACTTGTTGCAAGGATGAGGATGAGCTCTTCACTGTTCTCTTTGTGGAAATTGCTTGACTTGTTTGGCATTGTAAATTTTCTAGCCTGATTATTGCAGCTGATGGTCATGCACAAGTAAACTTTGAGCTCTCAGGAAGACGGCGTTCCAGTCCTCCATTCTATACATGAAGTTTATAGAAACAGCACCAGGGATCCAGCTATTCCACTACAAGTGGAATGTGCCTTAGGTTACCTCCATGCCCATGAATCTTAGAAATTTTATCAACGTCCCCTAATTCTCGAGGTGTTGGAAACCCTCCCAAGATGCGTTGCAAGGGGAAGGGGGTAGCCAGACCTCAGTCCTCGCTGCTCTGGTTGAGCTGCAGGAGGCATTTTAATACTGGGCATTGTGCCCTGCTGCTGCCTTATGGTCTGTAGGGAAATTTTGAAATGGGCTTGTATGGAGGGTGGATTCTGCTGAAGGCACATCAGAAGGCTGGCCCTTATTCCCTAGCAAATATCAGAATTGTTGCTATGGAGTTACATATATATATATAGTATGCATTAACACAACAAGCTAGGAGCTTAAACCCAAAGACTTCTCATTTGTATTTATCTTTAACCTGATATCAGGCAGAATTTGAAGGCTAATGAAGAATTCCTGTCATTCCTATTGCTGACTCTTTTGATTATCCTTGGTCTCAGTTGCCACATGCGCTCTGACAGTAAGACCACAATTTTTGTTTCCAGTAAAAGAAATTCTGCCCCCTAGCCCGCAGAATTTGGACTCATTATTTAACAATTTGAGATACTCAAAGAAACAGAGGAACAGCATCTGCTTCTCTATGAATCACCCTTTTAGGGTCTCTTTCTACAATGTTATGTGAAGTTTAGGGCTGAGGTCGGTTCTGCTTGCACACACCATATCATGCTCCACCTTTACAGCAGAGCAGCAGTGATGCATGAGCAAAAAATCAAAAGGAGTACAGCAAAGAATGGCAAGATAGTAAGAAACCTCAAAAATATCAATTTAAAACGTATAAACACTGGCATAAAGTGTTGAGAAAATTAAAAGAAATTCAAAGTTATTTCTTACTAGAACATTAAAAGGCGGGGAGGCAAACCAATCCATCTTCGCTTCTGTGACTTTAAAAGCAATTAAATACTAGCTTTATTGTGTTGAAATAAAAAACCAGGTCATCACATTTATTTTTTCTGATAGCAATCAGCAGAAGTTTCCCTTCCTTTGTCTTCCTTTGGGTGATGAGCTACCCTTATAGTGAAATTAACTGCAGCAGATACTCACAGGCTACTAAATAACTGGAGTTCCCCAGAAGCATCTCAGGTAAGTGCTGGTCTGGAATAAAGTCATGCCAAGGCAGTGATCCATTTGGGAAAACACTGTTGTTTTACAAAGCAGTTCTTACCACACACTCCCAGCTCCCAGAAGGAGATCCTGCAGAACAGTTTATTTGGCTCTCCTAGCCAGATCCCGACATGGCAGAAAAATAAAATACTTGCGTTTGTCTGAAAGCTTGCATCTTTTCAGAACATCAGACCAAAAGTTTGGCCTGAAAAATCAGTTTGTTTCCATCTGTGACCTTCGTATAGAGAGGAGGAAGAAAAGACTTCATGCCAGGGAAACTGCCGAAGGGAAGGATCCCATAAATTCATGGTCCCACCATGTAACCTGGACTTTTGGAACTGGATGTATAAATTAGTCACCTAAATAAATGACACATATCTGTTGTTGAACAAGTACCTGCTGTTGTGGCAGCTAAAAGCCTTGCCGCCTGAAGGATGTGAGATCACTAACATGAGTGATCTCATTACAAGTACTAAGGATGCTCAAAATTAATAAACTATTTTATTAATTTAGCATACTGAAAGGAAATAGCACACCTAGCTATTTTAGCCTCAGTATTTGCTTCTTACAAGCTTAAAGAAAATCTCTGAACAATGCTGCATCATAATCAATGAAATACAAATTCTCAGACCTTCAAATGAGTTCTGCATTGTTTATTTTTAGGTAATGGATTTGATTGCCATTTATTAGCACTGAAACATCTTACATTGTCCAGAGATGAATCTATGCCTGATTTCTTTCTTGATGCCATCTACCAGGAAATAGATCATAAGTATTAGTGAGCTCCTACAGCTAATCTTGGTGGATTTGGGCCAGTGGTATCAGAGGGTTTGGAACAGGAAATCATGTGTCAGACATCTGGTTAGGATGTAATGCAACCAGCTAGAGGAACAACAGGATTTTCAGAGATGTCTTTCAGTATACCTTAAATGACCCTTTTGATGTTTTGGAAGGAGGGCCTCCTACGTAAAATCACAAATGACAGCAATATTCTTTTTTTAAACTAATTTCTGATTATTAAGCATAACAGCAAAAACCAGCATTAAAAACACAGTAGTTAACACTATTCTTAGGAAATGCAGGGGCAAAAGTCAATTATAAGAAAGGGAAACAGCAGAGTGATGTTAAAATTCTATTTGTGTTTTAAATAGATCTTGTGTTGTTATTTCTTGTGCATTTGTTTGCAATACTGATTGGGATATAAATAAATAAACACTTTGCAGATTTCTTCCAAACTTTCTGTTCCACTAGAATCAACTACGTTCTTTCCTCTGTTCTCACTGTCCTTTTTTTTTTTTCTTTTGCCCACGCTACCCTGTACTTCCACAGCTGCACATTTTCAAGTAAGTTTTCAAAAGGAAAGCTGAATTACTTGAGCACATTAAAGATATTTTCCTGATGGAATTCCATTTCTTTAGAGGCTATATACTGTATTGTCATTGACGGTAAACTAATCGTTCAACATACACCTTGATTAAGGTGTGTTGGGTTTCCAGCCAGGAGACAGCAGCCCCAGGCACCCTGGGCAGGCAGCCTCTTCACCAACACCAAGCTGTGCCTGCGACCCCCGGACACAGTCTCTCTCTCACCCCCAAACCTCCAGCTGGATTTTCATCCACATGCCTGTGGCACTGGCACCAGAGGACTGCAGGGCTGGTGTCACGCTGAACCCATGCTGTCCCAAGAAACGGCCACTGCTCGTGGCTTGGGGATGCTCAGAGATCAGAAGGCACCTGGGTCACCACTTGGTGCTGCAGCCCCCATTAAGCAGCCTGGGACTCCACAAACATTCACCTTCCACCTTCTGTTCTTCTCTGTAGCATTTTAACTCTCTCGTTACGTCCCAGATTAAGAGGAATTGAGGATGCAGGGTCTCAAACCCACAACCAAGGTAACAGCATGGGGTTGGGATAGCGACTGTGACGACGATAGCATCAAAAAGGTTCTTGTCTCAAAAATCTGCAGTATGCTGTCACTTACAGCTTGAGTGAATGAGCTCATTATCAAAGTAAAAATTCTAGTTACTCTTAAAAAATTCTTTCCTTGCTAGATTTCTTAAATAAATTCAGGCAAGTAACTTGAAACAAATTTTAAAGGGCAATGACTAACTGTACATTTCTTGTTTTCTTGACACTTCATGCTATGATTCATTTAGGTACAGAGTGCTTACCTGAAATCACCTCTGAAGAAAGCTGTTGTTTCATAGAAAAGAGCTGAGTTATTATGTACTCAGGAAAAAAACAAAAAAAAACCCACAAACCAAACCAAACAGGTTTACAGTATCTCACTTTAGAGATATGGGACTGGACCTGAAGTTAACAAGCACCATTTATATTAATTTTTGCCTCATTTACCAGGAATAATGGGGATCGTTATCCTTAGATCTTGCTAGAAAATTGTGGTAAGTTTTTCATTGAAAACTTTGACATTACAGTGGTACAGTTTGAGACATACACAGAGCAATTAAGGTAAAACAAAGCTTGCAGTCAGAGAATATTTAACACATAAGAGCCAAACCACTGGACATCAGGTCTTTAATCTGCAAAACAGTATGTGCAACTGTGTCTTTATTCACCTAATGAGTTTTGCTGAACTTGCCTTTACATTGGTGAGCACTAATTAGGGAAATGTATGAGATTCCTATACCTTGGAGTATAAACTTCCTCTAAAAACCTCCTAGTCTTTTTATTGCTCCAGAAATTTTGCCCCGAACTTGAAGGCTGTCATGGTTTTGCATTTGCATTTACCAGCAAAGGATGAACTGTGCATGTTAATACAGTGGGGTTCTAACGCAGCTGAGGTTGTGCTTCACAGCCAAATGAAGGCACTATTTTAAAAAGTGTTGCTAAGTCATGCCCTCATAGAAAAGCGCTGATTTTTAGCTGCTACAGTACCCCTAAATTACAAGGTTTATGTTTGTCCATTGGAACCTGGATTATCAAACTCTGAGAAGGATGAACATCTGAATGAAGAAATGATCTAGCAGCTACCCCATTTGCCATCCACCATGTTCTATAGCCTAGCAGCTAGAGCTTTATTTACAGAGAAAGTTTGTATAATGTGCCTGTGTATGCATAACCATGTACCTTAGCCCCTCTTAATCCAAATTAAAAGAAACCTGTGACCAGGTACCGTTCCCAGGTACCACGGAGCGTTATGCTGAGGTCCAGTCTCAGCAGAGCAAGCATCACTCACAGCCCACGTTCAGCAGGACAGGACACAGCTACAGTCAGTTCCCAGACACACCGCTGGGCTAAAAAAAAGATCTTGCAAACAGTGAGGGTTGCTTGTTTAGGAAACTCAGTTCCTTTTTGGAAACTCAGTTTCCTTTTGAAATAAACACCTGAAGTCTGACGGCTGTCAGGCACCTTGCCCTCCATTGTTCCGTTTCCCTAGCTGCAAGGAAACTTGGAGATGGAATGATATGTGGAAGACCGTGACAGTGATTTCATTAGTGGTGTTCACTCTTTACTAATGTTTGTATGTTGCTGCCGACGTATAGGGATGACCCTGCAGCAGCCTGTTTTATGTTAAACACCACGAGTTTGTCAGGGGTCTCAAGGTGAAGTTGCATCTTTCATTTGACCTGGAAAAACTTTGGCCAAATAAACTGATATTCTCACTGTCACTCTTTCCACCCTCAGCTCCTTTATAAAGGGACTTGGAGGGTTCCGCGGGAACCCCATCCTCTGTACCGGACCCGGTGATTGATGTCCAGCTACCTTGCAGCAGGTCCACAAACAGCACCACAGGACCCCAGCCTTGCCACACAGCCCTTTGCAAAATACCCTGAGCAAAGTCACCTGAGGAACGGGCACAGGCCCTCCACGTGCATGTCTAGCGTTTGCTGTCAACCACCTGAACCACTGCGGCCACGGCAGGAACCACCATTCCTCACAGGTGCACAGATTCCTTTAGAAGTCAGTGAGGGGCTGTGAAGGAGTACACCATCCCCTCAGGTCCTGACCGCTGCTCCCGGCGAGTTCTGCAGAGCCAGGCACAGGGAGGGTGTGGGAAGCAGCCTCATACGTGTTAGAAGTGGCTCAAATGCTTCAGTCACTGAAAAGCCAGCAATGACTGTTAAAGAGCATAACTGCTGCCTTAGCAAGGGGCAGCCTCTCTAAGCCATGTCGCTTATCTGAAATCTCAGGAAGGGGGTTTGGAACAGCTCTGTTTTTGTTGCTTTTGAACTTGAAAAGACAAGGTTTATTTGGTTTAGCCTGAAGGAACTTTTGGATTCCTCCTTGTTTCCATTTTTCAATAGGGAGATACAGGGAGAGTGTTCGGGTAAATGCCAGAAACACATTTAGTATTACTTTTGTTTCATTTTTAGTCCTTACACTTTTTTTCTAGAGGAATACTCACCTATAGCAAATTAAGTTCTGCTTCAGTTTCATAGCCATGAAGTGTGATTAATCTTACCAAGGAGCTGACTGATAAAATTTGAAAATGCAGGCTATATGAGGCAATATTATTGACTTACTGTATTTTACTGCGATGAATGTTCTCAGAAAGGACTCTTCCATTCTGCACAGCAAAGAAAAATTTTGTAAAAGTTGTCCATAGAAATTAACAGATAATCTCTGTTAAAGCTTGCATAGTCCAAATTACAGAAGGAAAGCACATTGGGATAAGAGAGCAGTGCAGCAGCAGCCCATCTTTTTAAATGCCAGTATGTTTTGTCTATATAGTTAAAGTTAATCAGTTATCAGCTATTCCAAAAGCAATGGAAAAAATAACCAGGAATACAACATTACATAAAATCACAGAATCACAAAAGGGTTTGGGTTGGAAGGGACCTTTACAGACCACCTAGTACAACTTGCCACAGGCAGGGACATCTTTCATTAGACCAAGTTGTTCTGAGCCCCATCCAACGTGACCTTGAATGTTTCCAGGGATGGGGCATCCACAGCTGCTCTGGGCAACCTGTGCCAGCGCCTCATCAGCCTCACAAGAAAGAATTTCTTCCTAATATCTACCCTGAATAAACCCTCTTTCAGTTTAGAACTGCTGCCCCTTGTCCTGTCACTACAGGCCCTGGTAAAAAGTCTCTCCCCATCTTTCTTACAAGCCCCCTTTATTTTACATAGTGAAAGGCTGCAATATACAGAGCCTTCTCCTGTCTAGGCTGAGCAAGCCCAGCTCCCTCAGCCTGTCTCCATAGGGGAGGTGCTCCAGCCCTCTGAGCATCTCCATGGCCTCCTCTGGACATGCTCCAACAGGTCCATGTCTTTCCTGTGCTGAGGACCCCAGAGCTGGATGCAGCGCTGCAGCGGGGGTCTCACCAGAGCAGAGTAGAGCAGCAGAACCCCCCTCCTTGACCTGCCAGTCTTGCTGCTGGTGATGCAGCCCAGGACACGGTTGGCTTTCTGGGCTGCGAGCGCACGTTGCCGGCTCATGTCCAGCTGTTCATCCCCCAGCACCCCCAAGTCCTTCTGGGCAGGGCTGCCCGCAACCCCTTCACCCCCAGCCTGTACTGGTACCGGGGGCTGCCTGACCCAGGGGCAGGACCTTGCACTTGGCCTCGCACATGAATGTAGTTAATACTAAGCCTCCTTTCTGCTTGTGATAACTTCTGCAAAGTGATAACAAAAACTCATGTGAACACCTGCATCTCCAGACTGATGGTGAGCTTCAAGTTTTCTTTAGTGCTGAGTATCATGAAAAATACCATGAGCACTGCAAGGTGACACAGCCTCCTGGGAGATGCTATTTGTCCTGAACATCTATTGCTTTTCAAATTCAGATGACAGTGCTGGTGTTTCTTGGGTGTCAGGCCAGTATGGTGTCAGGAGCACTGCAAGGCCATATAATCAATACAGGGCAAGGCCATCACCGCACCACTCTTTCCTGGGCCAAAATACAGCTACAGAACTATGCAGTTTTTCCTGGAGCTATCTGTGCCAAATAAGCATGCATTTTTTTCAGGATGTTCAGTATACACTGTAATAAAAAAGAAAGGTTTTACTTGAATGGGGATTAATTGAAATCAAGGCAGGAGATCTGTGAGCAGAGGTAATGTCTCCTATCAAACAACACTTTCACTTGCAGCCTAATTCAGTAAAATTACAGATGTCAGACGATGAAAACTGAGTTTAAGTCTTCCATTCCAGTGAAAAATTCCACTTAACAAAATCAGTAAGTCTGCCAGAATTAACACCACATTAAAAAAAACATTTTCTGGGTAGCATTCAAAGAAAGAACCAAAACCACTGCACCCCTTTAAGCCTCACCTACTCCTCCTGCATCCCAACGCCCTCGGCACGGTGCCAGCATACCCACTTGGCAGAGCTGGCTGGATGTGCTGGTGCGGCAGAAAGCCACTTACCCTGGGTGCCTCAGGTGCAGCTGGGGCAGGGGAGACCCCACGGGTCAGATCCAGTGTGGGACCAGCTCTCCCACAGCACTGCCAGCACAGGGCAGTCTCCCCACACGCGTCCCCTCTCCCCACACACAGCCAGGGGCTCAAGTACCTCTCCAGCAATATTATATCCATTGTCCACCCCCTGCTTCCTCCAGTAACCTTCGAAAGCAGGTGCCAAGCCAAGTGGGCAGAGCGATGGGACACTTGGGAATTGGTGAGTGCTGACTCCCGCAGACCATGTTTGTGCGATCAGCAGGAATAAATGTGAGTTATTTTTCCTAATCATATCAGAAAGCACAGGTGCAAATTTCAGACCTGATCTCATTCCAAAATTAAGCATGAATTTAGGAACCGTACAAATCTATTGAAAAGGGCTTCAACAGTGAAAGGTGGGGTTTAAAAGTTGTTTTCCTAGGCACCTGACATTTTTATCAGCCTGGTATGATCTCCTACCCTGTAAAGACTGCTCTCACTGATGTATGTGCTCCATATAGGGTATGTTCATGAACTTCTCAATCCTGACTTCATAACGCTTTTTACATTGAAGTTGTCCTTTATTTCATGTGCAGCACTAAATGAAGTCAAGGATGTGCAAAACAAGGCAGAAGGTAAATGCACACCATCAGCCTTTGAGACAATATTGTCTAATTAAAGTTTGCGGTGCAGCTACATCAGGGTAAGACTCAAGCTGCTGTTCAAACCACTACAGTCATAGTTTTCACCTGTCTTACATTAAAACATGGCTCCATGATAGGATAAATATAACTTGTTTATTCTGTTCAAGCTGTTTGTGAAAGCAGCTTACAAAGCCTGAATGTCTTGCAGAGTCATCATGAAAATTTTCAGTCCAAAGCACAAAATATATTTCTCTGTTTGGCTGGTTAATGATAGGAAAACAGATGGGTTTTGCTCATTTGTCAAATTAAACTGAACCCCCAAAACTATCACCAACGAACCACTCCTGAATGATTTGCAAGGTTGATTTGAACATCACTCTCATTAACACATCTTTCCAGGAAGCTCTAATTACACAGCCAGTGACTCTTCCGTCTCTTGCCCACAGCGACGACTCATTCCCTCTGCCTCTTCATTGTCTTTGAAATGCCGCCTCAGCCTCACCACCTTAACCACTCCTGTCTTCCTCCTTGTCCTGCTGTTGCTCTCTGATTGCAAACAGCTACATGCCAGCCTTCCTCTGCCCCCACCAGCAGCTCCCTGGGCAGCTCTTGGTCCCCCACCCTGCTTTAGTCTCCTTGCTCCCAAAAGTGCTCTTTGCTGCCTTTTCTGGTTTTCTCCACTGAAGCCTCCTTCCCTCCTCTTCTCACCCATCTGGACACTCCTCACTTCCCACCCAGCTCCAGCACCTGCTCTCCTATCACATCCAAGAACCCCCCACACTGCCCGTCTATGCTTCCCTACCAGTCCCCTGACTGTCTCCATTTCAGGACAACCCCTGTGTTTCCATGTTTTCCACGTCTTCACAGGATAGATCAGTATAACTAGAGACTCAGAAAGGGCTGGCAGGACAAGAGACTCAGAAATACCCAAACCCAGGACATTAAACGTTTACGGTATTTTCAAATTAGGTGCATATTCTAGCACTTCAAAACTCAGACGAATAAAATGGAATAGCGTATATATTATTTTAAAGGTAGCAACTTTAGCAAGCCATAGGTTTTGTTCTTTGCTGTCAAAAAAAAAAAAAAAAAAAAAAATCTAACAGCCAGCCAAGTCTCCCTCCTTTGTTCACAACCACCTGAGTTAATAGTTCTCTGTTCCTTCTCTGTTCCGGATCATCAACAAGAAAATTGAGGGGAAAGCAAACTAATGGATCAACTTCAGATGCTAAATTGTGATCTCCCTCAGAACATGTTTAAAGTACAAGCAAAAACACCTTAAAAGCTTGCAAACAGGTATTATGCTTGAGAAGTACTGAAGAAAAGGGACTTATCTAAGCCTGGACACGCAGTTCCACTGATTTGTTATAATTAACAGTAAATATATGACTAAACACTTTGCTGGATTTTAGCCAGAAAATTCAATTCTGCAAAAGCCTGAGCACTCTTCTGCCAATATGAACATGTTCATGAAAGTTTCAAGTAAAACTTCCTATTACTAACAATCTGCTAAATGTCATACAGGCAGCAGCATATTCACTGATAATTGGTACTTTCTTAAACTGAACTGCATCTTTATTAATTTAAACAGGAAGCTGATGCAGGTATATCCGAAGATTCTTACAACACTTTCCTTTTATATGATCTATGCCTTTCAATAGGACAAGACATCCATGGTTAAGTTCCATTGCAGGTGCAGGTAGCTGGGTGAGGAGGAAGGGATTCTCCATCCCACTCTGCACCACCCAAAGGGATGCATGTTCCAGGCCTCTTGGACGATCAGCTCCATCACCTCCCCACCTGCCTCACCTTCCTGCCAGCTACCCTGTGGCTGCAAGAGGAGAAGTTTATGTTTTCCTTAAAAAACAAACAAACAAAAACCACCACAGAACTGGTCAGTACACAACAGTATTTTCTAGCAGATGACTAAGACGTGACTCGTCTGATGGGAGGCAGACATGTTCACATCTGGTCTCATCAGCACTGGCTGGTTGAGTGGTCAGCGAGAAGAGGAGGAGGAGAAGAAGGAAGCAAGCACTTTTTGCTGTAGTACTATAAAACACAAAACTGAAGCAGGTCAGCTCAACAGCACTTTGAAGGCATGCATCACTTCTCTCTACTGACCATGAAAACAACGTAAGGAGGCATGATCAGAGGTGGACATCTAAATTTAAATGTGGTGAAATAAATTGCATTTTCTTTGCTTTTTTCATCACAATCAGTGGGACACAGATGTTTTCCTCTGATATCTCCCTATGCCTCAGTACTTTAAAACACATTTATATGAACAATGGCTTTGTCACAGACCTGCATACATTAAAATTAAAAAATAAAAAATATAAATAAAAATATAAATTAAATTAAATTAAATTAAATTTTAAAAGATCTTCACATACATTAAAAACAATACAAGCCACCAGATGCACAAGAGAAACTTAAGACTGGTAAACTTCAAACTGAAACTGATTATGACCAAACTTTGTAAACAGCCCACAAATCACAGAAAAACACACCCCAAAGAACTGCAGCCATGCGAGAGGCTGCTGAGCGTTCACATGGCAACGCTGCACTCCAGACCCCACTGTGTCCCAGAGCCCAGCCCTCCCCTCAACCCAGCACAGCTCGGAGGGAAACTTTCTTGGAGGGGTTATCGAGGCGGGTTTGACATTATACAGTGAATGCACACACAGAAACCTAACTTTTGACTCTAAACATAAATGTAACATTTTTCAAATGTATAAAACTATATTTACAACAAATAAAATCAAACAAGAGCCAGTACATTATGTATCAGGTTTTTATACCAAACAGCTTCTTCCTTATCCAACAGACTCAGGAAGAATAAACTATACCTGACAAATACTTTTCACATCATTTGATGAACTACCAAAAGGAGTTCAATTGAGAAGGAAAAGAAATATTTCCATGGACTCATGGTAGTAACACCCAAATAGGCACAAAAAAAAGCTCACTAAAATATGCTTAGGTTTTGTACTTCCCTTTGTGGTACTTAATAAACATTCAGGATTGCTCACATATCTAAAAAGTTTAAAATTTCCATGTCATTTATACCAAAGACATTGTCATTATAAACTGTTAAGTACATAAATATAACCTTTACACCTGACTATTTATCTTTAATTATGTAATACGTTTTATAAGCAGTGATATACTACATTCCCTCCTAAAAATTAAAAAAAAAATAATCTAGCAAAATAGGATTTCTAAATATCAAGTATCATGAAGCACTCTGCTGTAAATAGTCCTTTTGAAATGCAAGTGCAAAAAAAAAAATCATTGGCACAAGATCAGTCACATTTCTGACAATGCAGAGCTTCTTATCTTAATTCTACATGTTTCAATGCTTTAACATAACATTAACACTAGAATGTAATCTGGAGACAATCTTCACGGCCACAGTACATTTTTATTTCATTACAATGGTACTTCATCAGTGCATTCACCCAGATTCTGCTTTCTGGCCACAAGTTACTCTGCTGCTTGTGAGTTGCTTTGTTTTTCCATAGCTAAATCACCACCATTTTTGTACTTGTCAGCAAAATAATCAGAGTCAAAGCTTACGGACAAATCAGGAGGACTTACATAAATGTTTCCATTGTCTATTGTGACTTTATGAATCCTTTGTTTGACTCCTTTTGACTGCCATTGTGGTGTTGGTGATGGATCCAAAGGGTTTATTCCTTCATATAATCCTTCTCCTGTTTCCAAAGTAATTTTATACTTGTGCCAAGGACAAACAATACATGCTTGACCATTGATATCCTGTGAGGAGAAGAAGAAGAAGATGAAGAAGAAGAAGAAGAAGAAGAAGAAGAAGAAGAAGAACCACCTGCAAGTCATCAGCTTCTGCTTCTTCTTCTGGAAGAATCTCTAGGGCAAAAGACATGCTTGGTGATCTGGCTGCATGGCTGTCTGTAATTTTACATATATAACCACTTCTTTTGATGTCATGTTCAGATGAAAGTATTCCAAAAAAATGCATTTGAGTTTCCACATGACTGTATGCCACTATATTATTTTTATTTTGCTTACGTACCTCTATTTCTCCAAGACATAAAGGGCCTCCTTCATCTGAAACATGGTAGAGGACAGTATTAATTTATGCAGCAGATGTTATGCTTAATAGTTGCAACATTGAGATCACACGTGCAAATATCTTACGGTAGCAGCGGGAGTCCATAGCATGAAATTTCCCTTCATGGTAGAAAACAACAACTTCTCTGCCATTGACTTTGGCTGTTGTTCTTTGGGACTTCTTTATATCATCTTCTTTGCCAACTAATATAAGACCATCTGGCTCCATTTCAACTGTTCCTGTGCTTGAGCTGTGCAAATCCACATCCTCAAAACAGAAAAAAAATATCAAAAATCCACTTACAGAGCAGTTCACATTTGGACTTCTATACATACAATGGATATCTCAGTCCCAGAGAAAACCCCTATCCACTTAACACGTGAGGCAAAAGGAGCAGAATTTTTTGTAAAAGACTATCACCATGCACACGAAGCAAAGCACAGGAGCTTGGTGATAATGCTCGGCCAACGTGTTCCCTAACAGAACAGGGACTAGGAGAACCAGCTGTTGCAAACCTGATACCTGAGGCTGAGGCAAGATAAATTCTCAATCACTATTCACTTACTCTGCACTTTAATTGCCACCTCCCCTCGAAACTTATATGCAAACAAATACAAGGATATAAATTTATATAAACAAATACACAAGGACACAAATTTATATAAACAAATACATAAGGACACAAATGCAAATATGAAATACCGTACAGTTTAGCTATGCAGTGGGTAGCATTTACACAGAAGTCCAATAGTGTTCTAAATAACATGGCTAGAAATACAAATTGGTACAACTTGCTAAAAAGTTTCGCCTGCAAAAGGGGGAAAAATGATTTATTAAGAAGTCATATTCAAGCTGGCCTTTTCAGCAAATCTTTATGTACTTCCCTCCCTCCTCATATGTATTTCAAATGTCTGATAGCTTCTCCCTCTCCCAGCAGACGACATGCTCACAAAACTGCCTTCCTATAAAATTTTCTGATAATTAGCTACTGTGTTCCAGATCCCCCAGTTCCCAGATCAACCACACCACCCTGCTCCTTCAGAACATCAGGCCAAAAAAGGTCTTTTCATGTGCTGAGGCCAAAGGGGAACCACGCACGGGGGGAATCCTGCTGCAGGGTGTGTAGAACCACGAAGAGCCACACGGTACCTTAGGTCCATGCCAGATTGCAAAGGAGATGAGAAAGCAGATGAAGAAATGGAGGCTCAGAATAATGAGATCCAGCATTGCCTTTCTTCAGCTGTGCCTATTGCAACTGTCCTGCCTTGCTCACATACGCAACAGCTTGCCTCGCTACCCCTCTTTATGTGCACATAGGAGGCGGCAGGGCCAGCCCCTGCAGCTCCAGAGGCAGGATGTATGGAGGCTCAGCACGGCTGAACCAGCTCTGCCAGGGCTGATAAGGACCAGGGACACGCTGGGTCTGGCCTGATAAGAAGATGAGAGCTCTGGGTTCCCCCTGCCACCATCCTCCCCGTGAGCCCATGCCACCACCGCCTCCTCCACGTGGGACACGCTGGACCAAAACCCTGCTCAGAGCCGCACACTGCCTTATGTGTTTGCTCAGGATCAGCAGCTGCGTGTTTCCTAATAAACTGTTACAGCAGGAACGCTGGTGTAAGTAATGGTGTGGCGTTTTCAGGGCCAGTTTTTATCTGATTTACACATGATCAACCATAAGGACCAATCCTCTGCTTTCCAGTTTACAGGAACTTCCACCCAGTCTTACCTAGAAAATGAAACGTCACTGTCAGACTCATGGGACGATCCAACAAAGCATTCACGCCTGTTTTCTTAAGAAAACAAGCATAGCACACAGCAAACTAGCCACAAGAACAGGAGCAGGAAATCCCTAAATTTTACTATTACCTTTTGGCCGACTTCGTCTATAAACATTCCAAACTGGTCACAATCTTAAAATGCAAAAGCCTGTAGTTAGGAACAAGGCACCACTAAAAAAATTGTATGTCTCTACACATACACACATAAAAATAGACACGCACACACACACATATCTACATGCCTCAACACACACACACGTATACATGTATCATAGAATCATAGAGTTGTCTGGACTGGAAGTGACCTTAAAGCCCACCCAGTCCCACCCCCTGCCCTGGGCAGGGCCCCCTCCCCCCAGCCCAGGCTGCTCCCAGCCCCGTCCAGCCTGGCCTTGAGCCCTGCCAGGGATGGGGCACCCACAGCTGCTCTGGGCAGCCTGGGCCAGCGCCTCGCCGCCCTCACGGGGAGAATTTCTTCCTGATATCTAATCTAAATCTACACTCTTTCAGTTTAACACCATTCCTCCTTGTCCTATTGCTATAGGCCCTGCTAAAAAGTCTCTCCCCATCTTTCTTATAAGCCCCCTTGGCCTTTAAGTGCTGGCAGGCTGCTTTAAGATGTCCCCAGAGCCTTCTCTTCTCCTGATGGAACAACTCCAACTCTCAGCCTGTCCTCACAGGAGAGGTGCTCCAGCCCTCTGGGCATCTTTGTGGCCTTCTCTGGGCTTGCTCCAACAAGTCCATGTCCTTCTTACGGTGGGGGCCCCAGAGCTGGACACAGTACTGTAGATGGGGTCTCATATTTCAACATATTTGGACATATGTATGTCCAAACCAGTATGAAAATAACACCTGGCACCAAACCTCCAGCTCATTTAGTAATGATATTTATACTGTTAACCTGGATTTTGTATACGTAAATTACCAGAGCATCATAGAATGGTCTGGGTTGGAAGAGACCTTAAAGACCTTCTAGTTCCACCCCCCCTTGCCATGGGCAGGGACACCTCCCACCGGGCTAGGGTGCTGGCAACCCAGCCTGTCAGCACGTTGTAGACCCCACATGGCCCAAGTGGTGTAAGCAATCAATAGCCAACAGCTTCATTTTACATTGCATAAGACTTGCATGCTTATCTACAGCCAACTGCAGATTAAGAGCTGCCCTGGCACATAGATGGTCCTCCAAAAGAAAGACTCTGAGACAACGTACACTTGTTAACATGCTACTGAGTTTGTTAAATGCACGGTGGCAAAAGACTTCCTTCCCTTAGAAAAGGAGCATGGTTACGGACTCCCCTTCACAGAAGACCTGTAACTAGACCCCTTCACTGCAGGCCGACTATTGGCCACTTTCTCATCCATGAGGTGGACGTTTACCTGCAAAGTACGAATGGAACATGAGAAGTTTCAACCTGGAGCATGCCAAGAGGCAGTGAGACCCCACAGGAGGCTTTGCAGTTTCTCACCGAGAGGAGTCATCAGTCAGGGACAGGACCCAGCATAAGGGAAGGGCAACAGACCTCCAAAGTGGTTTTCAGTCAATGTCACCTTTACTTCTTCCATCTCAGCTCCCCCCTTGGTGCCATTGGGAGAGCACAGCCTCCACAGCTGGACACAGACCAACGAAGACCTGTTTTTTCCTCCCTTTCTTTAAACAGCAAAGCCATGGGCACGAAGCATGGTTCTGGAGAGAGCTAAGCTGGTGAGCATCACTTGCCTATCAAAAGCACATTAAAATGGCAATTTGTCTGTCTGCCCTCTCACAGCCCCTTGCAAAGTGCACTCTCCATCAGACTTCAAGGTGAAATAATAATCAGTTTGGCTTGTTCCTGTTTTTTCCAGGCTGATGACCATGTTACAATCATCTATTCAAACAAGACAAGGAGTATGATGGCCCATAACACCCCCCCCCAGGTCCCATGACAGTGTCTTGGGCTACCAACAGGTACCAGAGCAGAACCTGGCAATGGAAGTAAAAACACTTCAATCAAAAAGAGAAATGGTTATTTCCCACCCACCCCCACCCCCCACACGCAAACACACTTCAAGATGATTTTCAACTAGATTTTTCCTGACGTTTTCTTAAGAGTTTGGCTGTTTTGAGGATTTCTGAGTCACCACACACCATGCTGGACGGAGGCGTCCCTGCAGCCAAGGGCCATCTGGTGGGAAAGGGATTTGTGAGCAGCAAAAGGATTGGTTTTCCGGCTAGAAATACAGCTGGGAATAACAGTGAGTCGTAGTTATTCACTGCTGCACGCTGCTCTAACTCTTTTTTCCCTCGTTGGGAGGGGGTGTGTGCCCCACGTGCCCCGGGAACGTGGGTGTCAGTATGGGCAGCCATCAGGGGCTGGCCTGGGTCCCAACACCTCCCATGTGGAGACCACAGCAAACAGAGACACGACCCCCTGCTCCCCCCACGCTCTGCCGCTCACCCCAGCTGTCCTCTGGAGGGGATGCTCACTGGGGGTGTCAGGGCAGGCAGCGGCGTCAGGCAGGAGGTTACTGAGCTGTGGGGAAGGACCCTGCCAGCCCCAGGCTGTGCCAGGGATGAGGACACCAGCGGGATGATGCCCACCAGTCCCGGCCGGTGCAGGGGATGAGGACCGCTGGGGGAAGATACCGGCTGGTCCCCGGTGGCTAAAGGGGAAGATGCCCGGCGGTCCCGGGCCGCGTCAGGGATGAGAGCTGTCAGGGTATGATGCCTGCCGGTCCCGGGCCGTGTCGGGGATGAGGACTGCTGGCCCCGGGTGGCGCCAGGGCTGAGGACCGCGGGGGGAAGACGCCCGCCGGTGCCGGGCAGGGGACGATGCTCGCCGGCGAAAGATGCCCGCGGGTGCCGGAGGCGGGGGGCGTGCGATCCGCCGTGCGCGCAGCCCACCCCCGGTGCCGTATGACGGCGAGCCCCCTATATATGCCTCCGGGGAGCGGTGCGCTGCCGCCGGGGAAGGTCGGCGGCCCGAGCGGCGGCTGCCCGGATGGCGGAAGACCCCTTCCCCCACGGCCTGAACCTCTCCGCCCCCGGCGCCCCCCCGTCCCGCCCCGTCCCGCGGGCGGCCTGCGCGGGCGCCGTGCTGCTGCTGGCGCTGGTGGGCAACGGGCTGGTGCTGCGGCGAGTGTGCGGGGGCCCGCGCCGGCGGCGGGACCTGCTGGTGGGGCACCTGGCCCTGGCCGACCTGGCGGGCTGCGGGCTGGCGCTGCTCCCGCCGCTGGCCGCCGACCTCCCCGGCGCCGCCGCGCCCCCGGGCGCCGCCGCCTGCCGCCTGCTGCCGCTGCTGCAGCGCTGCGGGCCGCTGGCCTCGGCCCACGGGCTGGTGCTGCTGGCGCTGGAGCGGCACCGCCCGGCGCTGCCCGCCCGCTGCCTGTGCGCCCTGGGCTGGCTGCTGGCCCCGCTCCTCGCCCTGCCCCAGGCCTTCGCCTTCCGCCCGGCCCCGCGCCCCGGCGGGCCCCGCTGCCGCAGCATCTTCGAGGAGCTGCCGCGCTGGCACGGCCTGGCCTTCGCCGCCTACGGGGCGGCCACCGGCTTCCTGGCGCCCGCCGGGCTGCTGGGCTGGGCCTGCGCCCGCAGCCTGGACGCCGCCCGACGGCGGCGGGGGCGCGGGGCGGGGGGCGGCGAGGGGCGGCCCCGGGGCCGGGCGCGGGCGCTGCGGCTGCTGCTGCTGCTGGCCGCGCTCTTCGCGCTCTGCCGCCTGCCCCGCTGCGCCGCCGAGCTGGGGCTGGCCTCGGCCGGGCGGCGGGAGGCGCCGCCGGCGCTGGGCATCGTGGCGGCGGCCAGCAGCGCCCTCAACCCCTACGCCTGCCTGCTCCTCCACGGCCGCCGGCACCGGCCGCGCCGCCTGCGGCGGGGCCCCTGCGGGAGCTGCACGGCGCCCGCCGCCGCCTGCTGCTGCCCCGGCCTCGACGGCCAGGGGCCGCGGGGGGCCACGCTCCGCCGCCCGCTGCGCCGCCGCGCCCCCGGCTCCCCGGGGCCCCGCGGGAGCCCCCGCGCCTCGGCAGCCCCCGTGCCCGAGCCGGCGGTGCGGCGCTAGCGGCGGCGGGGCCTCGCCCCGGGGGAGCGGTGGCCCCGGCGAGGGGACGGGACGGGGCTGCGCGCTGCGGGGCGTGTGGGCAGCCGCGGAGCGCTGCCCCCAGACCTTCACCTCGGCGGTGGCCGAGCCGGGGGTGTCGCGGGCTGGCTATTACCTGTCTGGCATGTTTCCGTGTCAGGCCCGGAGAGGGCAGAGCCGGCAGGGAGGCTGATGCTGTGCGAACTGCCCGAGCGCTGGTCCCATCCGCAGCCCGACTGACTGGTCCCTACAGAGCCTTACGCGTATTTCGGTCGTACCGTGTGGATTTCTTGGTACCTCATTCGGAAATAAAATCGGTCAGTACAAGAAATTTACTCTTTTTTGTTGTTGTTGTTGCCGTTGTTGTAGTCCGCTAGGAAAGTGTGGATGTGACCATTAGCTTTCGGGTGGGCTGGTGCGGTTCTTGGGTCGGTTAAATAGCTGTACAGGCTGAGCAGGGGGCTGCAGTGGTGTGTAGCTGTATAAAACACACCCCTGCTTGTGGCAAAAGTCTTCTAAAACGTGGTGTTTATTCCTGCGTGGCATGTGTGAAGGCAGAACAATGAAGCCGTACTGCTCTGAGACTATATCCTCGTTTAGCTCTGGTTTTATTTGTTAGATTTCCATTACACCCACTTCACCAGCTGAATGTGTTGACATTCGTTCATAATGTTCATGTTGACACTACCAGTTAAGCCAAGCCTACATTTTTCTGTGATTCAAGAGCTCTGTTTCTGTAGGACTGGGCACGAAGGATGTGCAATGTTTATAGCCGGTAGCATATGCGTATCAATACTCTCAATATGTTGACGACAGCTCACATGTATGAATATGCCGGAGCGAGAGCTCTGTACCTGCAGACAAACTGCAGCGTGTTTATGCTGTGATTGCATGAAGCTGTTTCTCACCCAAAGACCCTGGCTGTAGCTCCTGCGCGGCTGCTGCTGGTGCAGGGAACAGCACAGCCACCTGGGCAGGTCTCAGGAGCTGCACAGCTTTTTGAACAGCAATGTTTCTTTCCACGGGGAAGCTGCCAAGTGGGGCTTTTTAGTTCTAATTATCTAGCAGTGATCTGTGTGCATTTAGGCTCTCACCAACGATGCTCACAAGGGGGGCAAGGACAGTCGGTTCAGGGCAAGGCTTCTATTTGTGCAGGCTCTTTAGCAGGGCTTTTCCTTGCTTAGGTGATAAATCAGCTCTGGCTCAGCGACAGAGGACCTGAGGCTAATCATATTCTTGCTGTCTGGCTCTCACCAACCTATCCAAAAATTTCTTTACACTTTCCTCTTTCCTGTGGATATCACGTCTTGTCTCAGAACTGTCTCTTGCTGTGTGCTGGTGTCACGGGTGGAGAGATGCACTTCACTCCTAAGAGGGAAGCAGCAATATGTTTTATCGGTATAAACCAGCAATTGAACCAAGTTTGATAGTAAATGTGGCCGGTTTGACAAGATTTGATGGCAAGGTACACTTGATTATTTACTGCACAGAGGACAGAGCCAGAGAAGACTGTTGGGGGACCCTCCCGTTGAGTCATGAGGTTCAGAAAGGACACCCCTGCATTCCGGAATCCTTCTCAGAGGGGAGTTGTGGTGCGGATGGATCCAAACTTAGTCCCAGAGTTGGTCAATGGTTTCTAGCTGCCGGATTATATGTGCACTGCCAGTCCTTTGTACCACTTAGCCAGGATTTCAAAGTTTAGCATGCACTTAGTCACTTACCAAGAATCTGTTGGGGCGACGAATCTCTCAGCCTCAAAGAGTATGCCTGAGGGGTGTCCCCGCTCACGGGGATACCCTGCCATGCATGAGGGTTCAGCGGGCCCTGGGCTGCCCTTTATTTATGGGTTAAGATGATTGACTTACATTTTCATACTAACTAAAGAAGTTGGTTTCCTTCATACCCAGCTTGAGTCAGACCTCTACCAGCGTTGTGGTTAGGTGGGTGCATTGTTTTAGCCCTTGGCTGTTGTGGGGTTACCTGTCTCCCCAGAATCCTTTTCGAGTTGGAGGCAGCCATCACAGCCAGATGCATCATAGATGTAATGTAATATATAGCTGCCAACGGTAGTTATCACGTGAGCAGGGTTACGGAAATAAAGGTCAGGTTGAGGTGGGAGGACACTGTCATAGCTCCTGTTGTACTGCAGTTACATGTCAAGGTATCAGATGCTGACAGGTAGCTGTAGCATCTCAAGCTCAATGAGCTTCCTCTTGAGGAAGGCTGAAGGTGACCAATTTCCTTAGAAGAAAACATGACTCCAAAGCCAGTGACCTCATGTGATGTTTTTATTTATCTTTACAGTAATTGGTGTCTGCTCATAATTACTGCTGCTGACAAAGGGTCATTACAAAGGTGAGTAGAGGTGAAACTGGGCTGTGTAGATGGGACTGAACTTCATTCAGAAAGAAATAAATAGTGGTGAAGCTGAAATCACGCAGAAAGGGGCTGTGAAGAGCATCCTGCAGGCATTTGTTCTGGCTCCCTGATCTAGTGCAGGATCACACATACCTTGGCCATTCTTGACAAATAATTTCAACATTTTTTATTAAATTCCAGTGACAGAGTTTAGATAGCTTGACAGGCTGTTTACATGTCTAAGCACTTAAAAGTCCTTTCTTTCTCTCCAGACAGCTCATCAGAACAGCCCTACCAGAAAAACTTTTTCCGCTCTCAGTGGCAGCGCTTGTGGTGCTCCTGTATGAGCCTTAGTCATAGTTGAGGACTTGTCAAGTTTGTCTGATGGATGAAACACACCTAATATGATTCACAGGTCCATTATTTATAGTATTTTCTTACAAATCCTCTCATCTCTTTATGGCCTTAAGAGACAAAGCCACAAAGTGGAGACAATACCCTTTTTTTAGGAGATTCACTAGTGATAATAAAGTAATTGCCTCTTGTGTCTTTTCATTAAATGATCCTCAAACGTCACTGTCTTCCTTTGTCGCCACATCACGCTGTTGATTCATACTCCTCTCCTGGTTCTCAAAAATCTCCAGGCATGTGTTCTGGGTTTTTTTTTTGTTTGTTTGCTTGTTTGTTTTTTTGCTGCAAAACTGCAGCCTAGAAAGTTTGTTGTTCACCATTTTAAATATTTTCCCTTCATTTTGACCACGACTAATCCATGAAAAACTTCACCTGACTGATTGCAAATTATTTTTCCAGCTAATCGAGACTACTTTAGTTTTAGCCTGTCCTCAGAAGTGCTGACAGTTCTCCCAGGGTGCATTTTCTCACATTTAATAGAAGTGCCGAATCCTGCATTCAAATTACTAACTAAAAAAGTACCAACAGTACTACACCACGTTCTTGCAGACCTTATTTGATCAGCCTTCTGTCTTTAATTTTTGGTACCTACTACTGAGCTTTATTTTAGCCAGCTGTGAAGCTAACTTACAGTAATTTTATCTACTCTGTTGCCATTCCTTGCTTAAATTAAGATCAGGTAGACCATTGCCCAAGTGCATTCAAAGTCTGGATTTCCCCTCTGATTTATTTCTTACCGACTCGGCTAATTATCCTGACAAAGGCAGCAGGTTATTCTCATGTGATTTGTTGGCAAATTCACAGTGACAGTCTTGTACCTATCTGGTGACATCTAGGAACTTGCATTTGCAAAAGTAATTCCCTTTTTTGTTCATCTGGTCAGTAGCACCTCTCCTGCCTTTGTGAACACTTGCAGGTAAAAAGGAAGGTTCAGAAGCCCTTGGTAGTCAGAGGTAAATCTGAAGAGGCTGAATTGACCTGGCTACATCTAATAAATACATCTGGACCTGCTGGCATTCCAGCCTGCCCCCTTCTCCCTTTCACTGCACTGTGTCTCTTCACTGTTAATACTACGTAAGTTGTTTAGCATGTTTGAAAAACAGGGGGGTTTGCCCTTCGTTAGCTGGCCAGCCTTGCAGATTGCAAACCTCACTCGGTTTGTGTTACAATAATGCAGATGCGTTAGCACAGTAAGGCAGAGTAACCGAGTATGATAAATGCGTCTGTTTTGGACTGAAAATTAGCTCAATTCTGCACTGACACAGGTAGATTGTTTATTGCAAACAGAGGTTGGAAGGCATTAGGGGGATTTTGCCTTCTCTCCTGACTCTTCAGAACAAAGGTTCACAGGCAAGTAATAACTTGCAAAACTCAAAGTTTGCTTTTAACAAACAAGTCACTATCTTCTCTTTAAATAAGCATTTTAAGATGACCAGGTATAAAAACAAGTACTAGACAGACTTAGGATCCGATCACAATCCACTGCTGGTTGGCTCACATGCCATAGAATTGCCTTGCGAGGGGGTATCCCTACCTCCTGATGCGGTAGCTCTACTTGCAAGCCGGCGCATTCCTGGGCTTTCCTGCGTTTTCTGGAAACCTGCTCCCATGCACTGGGCTTCTTTGGACAGTCTGTGATAAAATAAGTTTTTGCAAGGAATTCTGGTAAGAAGTTTGTTTTTCCAGGTTTTTTTTCCATTTCACAGAGTATCACAAACTGCACTTTTGTAAGCTTAATACTTACAAAGAAATGCATCTTACAAGCTCGTGTCTTTACAGAAACCACTGTCTGCAGAACTGACAGAATACAATTTTCCCTAGTAATTCTTTAAACATTCAGTCGTTAAAAAAGCACACACAAAACACATCCAGTTCACCATAATTTTATTTTAATACATTCTGTACAATGTACTCTCTGACAAGTGAAGTTTATTTGTTCTTTTCCCTCCTGAAGAAGCTTTCATAGGGATATGTTTATTTTCTCTACTTATGCAGCTGCTTTACATTACACCACTAAGACATGGGTTTTTTTAAAATAATTTCATTGCTATCTGAACTCATTTTAGCAAGAATTATAACGACATGTGCTACAGTGTCTGAAGGGTTTTTAAAAACTATTAATTTGTTCCTTGCCCACAAAAAACCCCAAATAACCTGGAAAACATGCTACCATAGCAGTAAGTAGTGTACGGTTAGGCTTAATGTCCTATGAACACAGATGTAGAAAACAGCTAAAACATTCTAATTCTAGTGTGGGAAGTAATTTATGAAATGCATGTGGAGTGCTTAGCTGTCAGAAAACACAAGTATTTTTCAAGTTTATTTTTACTAGCTTACTGCTACTGGTGAGCACTTCATTACAGATTCTAGAAAGCATTCACGCAGGAAGTATAATGTCATCCTGAGTTGTTACTATAGCAGCAACAACTGTGATCAAGAATAAGTAAACCTAAGTGCGGCTACAATTATGTTTTTCTTAAGCAGAAGAGTTACCAGCTAAATCTTCCATCTTCAAAAACTGCTTTTTTTTTTTTTTGGTCACATCCCTCAAAAAATGTCAAATAGTATTTTTATGTTAACTTTTTCTCCAAGCTTCAGTTTTGTCTCCTCTGTGTACATTTCAGGTTCCAGTTCTCCACGCACTGATGCACATTAAAACATATGCCTGCAGAATCTCACTGCATAATGGAGATTTATTCAAGAAGCTTTCATCTTATGCTATGCGAATCAGACTATTACTTATCATCAGAGGGGTTTGTTTGTTTTGTGGGTTTTTTTAATTTCTGACAGTGACCAGATTCCTCTTCACCTGCACATATGTTCAACTAGTAGCCTATGCATATTATGAAATTTATTTGAACAGCAAGGAGTGATAAGTACCAGATCCAAAAGCAAGAGATAGAAAGCCAATCTTGAAAAGATGGGAGTCAACCACATATGAAACAGGAATGCTGACACAGTAAATACTCGAATAAACTGCATCCATATTCAGACCAGCACTAGCTGTTAACTTTCTGATTATATTTTAACCACTATAGCTTCTCGAAGGTGGATGAATGTGTATTCATTGTAGACTTAAAATCTGCCTTGATGGAAAGTTGGCTCCAGCACATTCCACTGTAATTGGTATCCGACTCCACTAAATTTTATAATCCTTGCTTTAGTCTGTCCTTAGAAATGAAAATTTGTGGTGAGTTCTAATGCTTAATACTCTGCATTTTTGCAACCAGGTAAATATTCCATACATGCAATTAGTACTTAAGTACTATCCTTCCTACATACACTTAAGTGTTACAGAACTGTAGTATCTAAAAATCTAGATTTGTTGCGCTGGCTAGTTACATAAAATGCTTTTGGCTTTCTCACACAAAGCAGTAATTGTTTGGGCATCTTTGCTGTCAATAGCTTATATAAGAATAACTGTAATACTTGAAATATAGCATAATATTACAAATGCAGAATGTTTTCATATCATTAGTTATATAAAATCTAGGTGGTTTTTATTTACTTTGACTAAGCCACTTGTCAATTGCATTCTCATATTTTTTTGGTTCCTTTAACCAGTCTTGATGCCACCTAAGGTTGGCAATAACATTTGAGTAATTCTGGCCCAAACTTTGTTTCCAACTGATAAACTGTCTTTTGTTATACTCCTTAACAGAAGAAGAAACATTTGGATAGTTTACTATTGAGCGAAGTAGTGTGTCCAAGGAATGTACAATTATTGGGAATTTTACGGCAACATTTGTTAGCTCATCTGGATCAGCAGTAAGGTCTGGAACAAAGAAAAAGTCAGTTAAAAGCCAATTTGCATTTAAGTAAATCAATTCAGTCAGTTAGAACATAGAGGTTGTAACATACCAAACAGTTGTGGAAGTACTGAATGGCCATCTGAGTACGCGATATATTTCCATTTGCCAGTTCGAAGCATGTACATGGAAGAATTGACATTGCATCCGTGGTACTCGCTCAGCACCCATGAGGGCCGAAGCCCTCTGGCTGACGCTTCATTTTCAGCCTTTCCACGTAGCAGCGGTGTAAGCGAATATCCACTGAGGTTCTGTGGCACAGGAATTCTTGCTACATCTGAGCAAAGATATACAAAGTCAAAACGCTACTGCAGTTAACTGTGATTGAAAAACCCTAATGTAATGCTACAGATGTCTGAACATAAATTCTATTTCATTAATAAAACAAACATTTGTAATTATTCTTCTTGTAGAACACCGGAACCAAACATACGTAAATATTAAGAAAAACCTTAAGGAACTTTCCAAAGTGAGCTACCCACTATCTTGATCAAAAGCACTATCAGCTATGTCTAAGTCAATCTTTAACAGATGTTTTTAACTTTTTAACAGTTATTAACTGATCATAATAGCCTCCAGTGATAGGTGGTGCTTTTTTGTTATTTTTAATCATTTTACACCCTTCCCTCCTGCTCTGACCATATCAGGCAGGAGAAAGAGATGTCATACCATGAAAGGACCCTACAAGCTCCATATCCAACATAGCCTAACCATTCATTTCTTTGGTAATAATGGTGCTAAGCACCTGTCTAGCATCCTTTATCAGTGAGTTACAAAATACTTTACGAAAGGTGGCCTTTATAAGTTATCACCTATAACTGGTGGGGAAACCGAGCAACACGTGGCCACTTGCTTCTCTGGCAGGGCTGGAGATAAAGATGGTATCAGAGGTGGTATCAATACAGTGCACATATGGAAAAACTGGATGACTCTATAGCTTGCTAGATGGCCCCTAGAAGATGCTGTAACTTGAATAAGCTTCCTTCATATCAACTTAAAAACATCTCTGGCTTCCAAAGATCAGATCAGTATTAAGAAGCTGCAAAGACTCTCAGAGACATTCTGAAAAACACGGATGAGAATCCCAAGCATGTTAGCTAAACTCTGTTGTGTCTGGAAAATGGGGTATGACAGTAATGATGTTTTAAATCACCCTACTGAACATAGCAAGTAGTCATCTAAATTCAACACTTTCCATTTCACAGAGCACCGTGGTAGTATTTTATCTTCTGTGCTATGCCAAGTGGTGATACTCAGATATATAAACTGCCCACAGGTGACTTTTCCCTTCATCAGCACATACCTTCCTTTTTCTCCTCTGCTTCTATAGCATATATACCTGTCAATAATCTGTAGTTCTTCCTCTAGTAAATAAAAAGGCCAGCATTTGACTAAGCACTAGGAAGACCTGTAACATGTAAACCCAGTAGCTTCTGGCATGTGGGCTAAAAACTTGAAAAAATACATATGATATTTGAACAAATGAAAAAGGGATGTAGGCCTTCCTCTTCTGTCATCCGAAACCAGTAACGCTATTCATTGCAGTAACTGCATTTACATGTGAAGAATGCTCCAGGCTGGCTGGCACCTTCAGTAGTTCCTGCTTTCCAACAGAGATCCAAAGGTACCTCCGTACAGACCAACAAAGCTAGTGCTGTCTGGAGGAAAGGTTATGCTACAACCTGTCAAAAAATCCTGGCTGAATTACCTGTATCACCCAGATTCTGCTGGAATCAAAACTTCTGTACCACACTCACTATAGGGTGCACTGAATGCTGAAGTCAATAAAGGAGGAAGTATTGAGCAAAACATTTAGACGGCGCCTTAAAAGAGATTATTGCCCTGAGACAACTGAAAGCAAAGGGATTAAATTTATTACAAAAAAAGACTTGAAATCTATTTCCTCACTAGTCAGCAGCAGCATGCAGCCTGAAGAGATAATAGTTGACAGAGATGATTCTTCATGTTTTCACATTTATCTTGAGCTAAGTGCCTTTTTTGACATTCAGATTACAGGAGAGGGGAACTGCCAGAACAGAAGGAAAGGACTTAAAAGTTCTGGGAAGAAAAAAAGAAGGAGGAAAAGAACAAGAAGGAAGGATGTTAAACCATCTGACCAATTATATTACTTGGGGAAAAGGCACAAAGAAGAAAAAAAGATATTTTTAACTCTTTACATATGATACCAGAACTTACTGAAGAACCACATCTAACACAGATGACTACATATATAAAAGATTTGATATCAGAATTTGGAAGAGAAAGCTACTCAGTTTATAGCCTGTTTTCAACTGCTTCAGAAGTTTTGAGAGGAGAGAGGCAGATAAATATCGTTTGTGTAGAAAATCAACTTAAAACAGTACAGAAAATGATTTTTCATTGGCTTTTACTGCTAGAAGTACCATTTTACCTACTGCCCCACGATCTCTCAGGCAACTGCAGTATACACATGACACTTCTTGAAGGGCAAGCTTTGCAGACTGCCTTGAAAAGAACATTTTTCTAGCCTAAAAGATCCCAGATAAAGCCTCAAATAGTGAATTCACCTAATGTTTAGATCTAGTGAGATTCATGTCTTGCATGATTTATCACAAGTAACTGTTCAAAAATTCACTCTTAAAAGTAATTTCCATCTGTAAGTAATTCATTGTCAGTTCTTTTTATTTGATTTTTCTGCCCCATAACAAATATTTCCATATCCAAGAAAGTAAGAATGGATATCCATTATCATAAACTATTACACTTGCCCTTTCTATACAAAGCTTTTATCACATTTTTTCCACATGACCCTTCATAAAGGATATTCCTTTGATAAGATAATGAACCTGCTATCCTTTCAGGTTTAATCTCATCTCTGGATGCATTTACACTGTAATTTCTACAGTAAACCATCAGGTATAAAGACTAGCAGGGATTATTAATATCTAAAGCAGAAGTGACTGTTACAAAAAAAAAGGTGATAAAACAAAAATAATCCTATAAATAATCATTCACTGTAATTGTGTTGATGACAGTTAACAGTAGTAAGGAACATCATCAGCTCCTTTATTTAATTTTGACATCATATTTTTGCATTTTGTATTAAGTCCATATGTATGCTCCACAGATAAATTATCTCCTTTTGTGTTGCTACATTGCCTCACAAAAAGGAGATATAATTCTGATTATAATACAAATGCATGGTAATAATAGTAACTGGGGAGGGGGGGAAAATCACGTGAAATGACTTGACTCACCAAGCATAGTTGGATATATATCCACAAGAGATACCACATTTGGTATTTGCTGCTGTTCTTTTATGCCTGGCCCCATAACTAGAAGAGGAACATGCGAACTTCCTTCATACATGCTCATTTTATAGAACTGCCGGTGTTCCATGGCAAGTTCTCCATGATCTGCAGTGAATATAACAACTGTTTCTTTAAGTAGCCCAGTATCTCCCAGAGCTGAAATAATCTCACCTGCAACAAGAAAGATATTGAAAAGGATATGTTCAAAATAATCCTTTCAACTTCAGTACCTGCAAAGCAGCATGAAACACTGAGAAATCCTAGTCAGAGGGTTGGAAGCTCCTCTCTCTGCCACAGAGGGCAAAGCCCAAAGTGTTCAGGCCCAGAGTAACATACAGTTGTCAATGAGTTGCAAGGGTCTGGCTCCCAAGGAAGTGTGGAGGGTAACAACCACAAAAATTTCAAAAAGCAAGGATGCACCACAGGACAAGCTCCATTTCTGCTATTGTCACTTTTGGTTAATTTCTAGCATAACTAGTAATAGTTATTAAAACAGCAGTAAAATAGGTCATGAGAAGTTCTGACATTTAGGGTGAAGCACTCTTGACGTATCCACCTTATATATAACCAGTGGAAGTTTCTCCTTCCTGTGCCAACATACCCACAGACAGGGGTTTGTGCAACACAGACAGGGCCAAGATCAATGAAGTTGGTAATTAGGCAAAGCACTTACACATCTTTAACATTAAAACACTAAGACGGTTCTTGCTTAACAGACATTAAAAACTTAAAATACATTACCAAATTAAACTGCAGTGCAGCTACCTGGGAATACCTTAATTTCCTAAAACTGTCAGGCTCGTGTTGATCTCTTTTCTTTCATAAAATGTGGAAGAGTAGATGTGTGTCTTTTAAATTACTTCTAACATTGCTAAAATATTAGCTTATTTATTCATTAATTTTGTATTAGAATACAAGGAAATTCTTGTTCTTTCATGGCCACTTCTCAAATTAAGAAATAAGATACTGTAAATGAAGACCGATTTGCATTGTAACTTCTATGTATGTAGACCTTACTGCAAACTAGGAAGAATTCGGAATGCCTAATTAATTCTTCTTTTTTCTTCTAACTTTTTATAATTTGCTGCTAAAGGTGACGTCAAAGGTAACCTTATTGTTTAGTCTATGTGTAATAGCTGTCGTCCAGTCTATGCATTTGAAAAAATCTCCAAGGAAACTGCTTATGCCCTAAAATGTATCTTTCCTTCCAGCTCTGCTTTGCTGGTCTGTCCCCTTCACAACTGTTTCCATTATTTGAGTTAGAACTTAATCAAAGAGTATTCTGCTTCTTTTGTATATGAGCCAAGTAATGTTTTACTGGGCTTTTACAGGGCCTCTGACTGGTGGTTGTGATTACTTTTCAGAGTGCTCTGTCTCCTTGCAACAGCCTTAAAAGCTATCCAATTATTTATCATATAGACTGGTAAGCAACAGTCATGTGACTTAGTCCCAGATCTGAATTGTGGTTCCCCCCCCTGCCCTGCTACGCTGCCCGCCCCCCCCCCCCCCCCCCCCCGCCACCACCAAGAAAGCCCCTATAAGCATTTTTGTAAAAAATTCAGCACAAGAAAACCCACCGTATAATGAAACATTACCTACCCAGCATGGCATCTGTCTCTGCACACATAGCATAATAAAATGCTCTAATATTTCTCACTTCTTGCTTTGTAAACTCTCCTGTGCAATTCTTGGTGTAAGACGAGTAATAGTCTACTGGATGCATCTCTGAAAAAGAAGACCATCTGGGTATTTTAATAGCTTCATAAGTTACCTAAAAATGAGAGGAAATTTACATTACTTCAGCAACTAAATTAAAGAATTTTTAAAAGAATGGATTTAATTTACAACTTTTTAGCATAAATTCAGAGCAATCAATTTGTTGTCCAGGAAACACCAGCTGCTTACATGTTACATGGTGCTGCTACCTCCTCAATACTTCCCCTCTGCTTCCCCAGGTATCAAGTGATTTTAAAAGAAAGCTTTGAATTCTGCTAGAAACTAAGGTTAGGGGCCAATATATGCTTTACCAGCCGATGTCTTTCTTTAAGACAGACACTGCAGAACAATCTTCTAGAACTGTACTCTAGAGAAAATACAGAAATACTGGCATAGTGTCTCATCAAAGTAGGATAACTACAAAGCATATGTACAAAAAATAATGGGAGCTTAAGTGAACTTACAGAACAACATGGAAATTCACTTAAATTTGGGAAGGTCTGCAGGACAGTGGATGACAAGTCTTGACATCTTGATAAAAACAATTCAGTACATTAGTCCAATTTTCTAATACTTTTTTATTTGTTTCTACAGATGTCAATCCATTTAATTATAATGCAGTGTAAGATCAGTTTGAAACTAAAAAGTGGGAACCAAACAATTACAAATAATGCTGGATTTCTATATTCAAACTGTGCAGTCACAGACATTGTGTGCTGCAGTACCAGCTTTAGAGCCTCAAAGTCTGACATACATTTAGCCTAGGCAGTCATACTTGTAAGTGCGTGCTGTGTTTAACAGAGTTAATTACTCCTATATTGTGGACTTAAAGCACAAATTATCACAAAGCAGAGAAGATGTAATCTCAGTATGGACAACTTCAGTTTATTAAATAATAAAACCACACCTCTGAAAATCTTCTCTAACAAACAGAGGCGAGGCCTACATTATGGCACAGGAACTCTGGTGCCTGTCCAGCACCTTCCCAGGGCTGCAGCCACAGCTCCACACCTGAGCTGGCCCCAAACGTGTAGCGCTGGCTCCTGATAAAATACCCAAGATGAAATACTGTCCAAGGGCCTCCACGCGGCACAAAAGCAATCAGGCCAAAGCTGCCCCTGGAAGCATTACATCCCTGTTTATTGGTGTAGCAATTTAAGTGTCAAACCCTGCTGAACCCCATTTGGTTTTGCCCCATGTGTGGCATGGATGACTGAGAGCTGTCTAGGGAGCTACTAGCATAGTGTCTGTCTCTTGAGCACATGCTAACATCATGTTGACCACCAGAGCTGTTACAGCCATGTGTTCTAGTACCCATAAAGTTCCACTTCCCATGACAGTCAATACTCTTTCTTACCTAGCACACGTATTAAGTCATAGAATCATTTAGGTTGGAAAAGACCTTTAAGATCACCAAATCCAACCATTAACCCAGCACTGCCAAGCCGACTGCTAAGCCATGTCCCCAAACGCCACATCTACATGTCCTTCAAATACCTCCAGGGATGGTAACTCCACCACCTCCCTGGCCAGCCTGTTCCACTGCCTAACAACCCTTTCAGTGAAGACGTTTTTTCTTAATATCCAGTCTAAACCTCCCCTGGTGCAAGTTCAGGCTGTTTCCTCTCCTATCATCTGTTACTTCAGAGAGACCAACATCTAAACAGCTGTTAAGACACCAAGAGTTGTAAGTGCCCACAGGGATAAAACCTGGCTTTGTAATAGACAGACAGACATACCAAAACATAAATTTCTTTTAGGCCCTATAGAAAATAGGCTGCAAGAAGAAATAATGGAAAACAGAATAATAGCAGACAACTGCTTCAGTCATCTCCTGATTGCTGAAGGTCCTTGGCTAAATAAACTCACATTTTAGACTTCTCAAAGGGTATTTATTAGTTGCTTAAGATATAATGGGAGCAAAGAGTGTCTCTCTCCATCCATCGTTTGTCAGAAGACTGAACTCTATTCTATAGGACTACAACCTAGTTTGAAGGATTCACAAAGTCATAATGCCTTTGTCTGTCTGTTGTATTTCATAGCTAGGAAAGAAGCCACACGTCCTGAAAAAGTGCCAGTTTGTGCAAAATAGAGGGGACCATCTGCTTAGTTTAGCAACACAGGGTTTCATAAACATACCGAGTTGATACTCCGTTCTGTATAAGCTCCCTAGTAAACACAATTTAAGTCAAGTTCATCTTTGCACTCAAACTTCTTCATGAGATTGAGCTCTGGCATTTTCAAAGACTGCTCCTTCCATGGCCAAAACACAGATACATCCCAGAAGAATCAGCCAATGGTCAATAAACGGTAATATGTGGGTCACACAACTGAGTATGTATGTATATGTAGTGGTGAAAGGACCTCAGCAATAACTGCATTAAGGATGACAACAATTTTGTCAGAGATGTTATAACTTTGTCTGTGACTTGATGGAAGGTATCCCCACTTCCCAAGACATGTCTAACCGAGCTGTTAGCACCTAGCAAGTTTTCCTGAATACCCAAGCTAGAACTTGCTTTTTACAAATGAAGGGTTTTTCCCTCATGCTCTTCCTCTCCCCACAAACTTCTCACCATTTCTAGAACCCACAACCCTCACTATTACAAAGAAACTCAGATCTCCCAAACTTCATTTGTATATCCTTTTTTCTAAGTCTTTCCATTTTTATTGCACCTAGATAAAGAGATTTTGCAGTTCCCCATCAGAAAAGGCCATGAGTTATATAAATTGTGTATGTTTTTTTCTGAAGAAAGCATAAAGTCTTTTCAAACCTAATTCTCAGTTCTTCAGCTGCAGAGACTTTTAATGCTTTTATGCAGGGAAAGCTATTGTAACCCATTTATATTTTTTTTTATATATATATATATAAAATAAGATAATGGCACCTGGAGAGCACACAAGACAGCAAAAAAATATTTTCTTCTTCTCTGGAATGGAGTGCTATCTGTCAACTTTCCACATACTGGAATAGGATGGGATTTTATGCACTCTATTTCAATGGAATTTTACTGCACTCTAAAAACACTGAAAAGCTACAGCAGCATGGAAAGAAGTTAGCAGAAAAGAGACTTATGTTGCCTCATGTCAATTACATACTTATTACAATACATACATACCTATTACAAAAGAAAATAACTCAGACAGAATGATTACATATAGCATAATTTATAACAAGCAGAATACAGAATGTTGTGACCAATGAACTTCAGACCATTGCTGAAAAAAAATTACAGCTAAGTGTAGCAACAATTTCATCCTCCGTTTAACGTATTTCTAGCCATTAAATTTTAAATTTCTTTATTGACTCAGTGACTACTGCTAACAAGCCCTTTCCTATAACAAGGAGAAATTCTTCATTTCTGTTTGCTTACCCTTAAATCAGAAATCTACCATCCCATCCAAGTACTTTTTTACTGTGTACCGAAATATCAAAACTGAGTCTGACTTGAAAAATCACGTAAGGAATAAAATACTATTCATAGTAAGTACTGTTATAAATAAATGTATATTTAAATTTCATTTTCACATACCTTTTCAAGCCAATAGGGAGATGTTAAAAATGTAGAGGATCCAAAATTTTCTCCTGCATAGGGTGATGGATATGGATGTGGCAAATTTAGTCCCAAGTAAAGAACAAATGGTTGAGTAAAGTTAATGGCCTCTTCCTTTATCCATTTCACTGCTTTATCAGTATTCTGCCAATCTGCTTCCATCACTCTCACATGCTTCCTGTCACCAGTAAGCTTTACCATGGGTCTCCCTTCTTGCCGCAGCAGGAAGTCAACATCTCTAGTCCAAGCTTCCACACGGTTACTGAAAATATATACACAAGATACATAATCAGTGGAAAAAGTTTCCTTCAGTTTTCCTCCAAGTCAAAAGAGTTAAGAATTCCTGAAGAACTTCCTCTATACTTGTAGCTGCAATCTATTTGTAATTCCTACATAAAGAGTTGTTATTCAATTGATCAATATCTATTGTGCATCTACTTTATACTCTGACCTTGAGCCATTTTTTTCTGCTTCTGAATCTTCTTTCATATTAATTATAACCTCATGCCAGAATGGTTCTCCTTACATCTACAAAATAATATTTAGAAATAGCACTCCATCTTGTTGAGCCGGCTCCCTATTCTGGCATGGGTTCAACCCTATTTATCTGGTAAAGAGGGCCTTAGATTTTTGTTACTTGAAAAAGTCCCATGGGAAGTAACTTGCCTGGAGGGGCTCCTTTAGAGGCAACATATTTTCTTGGATTGTACTATTACAACATTTTTAAACACTATCACTTATGACAAAAATCGTTTGATTTATCCTGTGCAATTGCTGTTGATACAATGGATAAATGCTATAAAGAAAAGGGAATAATATAGAAGGGTATAGAAAAAGCAAGAAGAGGAAAAAAAAAAAGGCAACACTTTAATGATAAAATATTTTTGGAACAGATTTTCTATTATCATGGCAACTGTTGCCTCTCCAAAACACTGAGAAATCTGAGCTGCAGATGTCCTTGTTTCTTTGCCAGAGCGAATGACACCACAACTGCTGCCGTACACAAGTGTTGGGGAGAAACAGCTCATTTAAGACCTTGACTAATCTCCCTTTTGTTCATGGCAATTCCAATATAATCAAAGAAATAATAAAAGAAAATACGAAACTGTTCAAGGTTTGATTATGTACTTTCATCAAAATGCATCATTTCTATTGTTTAAAGAGCATCTAACCAGTTTTGTCATCACAGGAATTTTACCAGTCTGCTTTTAACCTCCAGAAGAACTCTTCTGAATTATCTGTAACAACAATTTTTTTAATTGTTTTAACTCCTGGTTTAGGCTCACACTTTCAAGGTAAACAAGCTTACACAATTTACTTAAAACAAGTTAAGGTAGGTAGATGGCCTATAAAGAAACCACGTATCATAAATATTAATATGAAATTATGGTAAAGGAGGGTGTGTGGGGGGGTGTCGGTGCATCAAATTGCATCTAATATCATAATACTGACATATACAGAAGTTGTCATGTAAGCCACAGACCACTCTATCCAATCACAATGAGGTTAGGATCAAGTAAAATAAACTAAACTAAAATCCCCAAAACTCAACCCCTCCCAACCCCAAAATATCTGCTTCAGACCCTTTCACATTCCAGAGCAATAAAGGAGGTGTTTTGACACACCCATGAGGAAAACTAAACATCAGGCAGAAGAGGAGAAAAAGATATGCCAAAATATGAATCTTCAAAAAGCCAGGCAGAAAGTTGAAAAAGGGGGCAATAAAGATTCAAATCTTTGTTAAAAGAGCAAAGACTTGACAGATATTTATTCAAAAGCTTTAGAAATTAAATTCAATTTCCAACACTTTCAATGGAAATGAAGGGGGGGTTACATCTCCTTTGCTAGTGGACAGTACTCCAGTGATTCTAACAAGCATACAATGGAAAAAAAGCCACTAAGTAAAGGACGGGAATATAACAATGCAACACTGAAGATGAACTACCACCATTATTAACCCAAGTGAAAATAATTACATGGGAGTCAATAACTACATCTATTTTAAATTTTAAGTGAGGACAGCCACCAACATTCAAAAGCACACATGGAGTTTTTCTGACAGTAAGCAGGGGCTTTGTGTACTCAACAGTCCAGAGGGTGAAGATCCAGCTCTTTCTGTTAGTATGCTTTGTATGCACTTCCTAGGAGCCCTCTTCCTCACGCCTAAGCAGGGGCTTTGTGTACTCAACAGTCCAGAGGGTGAAGATCCAGCTCTTTCTGTTAGTAAGCTTTGTATGCACTTCCTAGGAGCCCTCTTCCTCACACCTCATTAATTCACAGCTATGAATAATTATCTTATGAGTAAGTCACATTCAAATGGATACCTAGTATATTTCACTACATATCTGTATATTTAAGATATGTGAACTTCTCTAGTTACAAAGATGATGTGAGTTAGCAATGTGCCATTTGCAATAGGTTAGGACAAAACAATCCATTTATGTCAAACATGTTGCAGGAGAAAAGCTAACAATTACTCTTTTATTAGGTAAATACGGGATCAGGGAGCAGTGGTGGTTTTGTCATTTAAAGACAACACAGGTGGAAGAAAAGTTTCTAAAGAGGTAATACTGCCTGCTGAACCTTGTGCTAATTGAACTCTTGTATGTCCCTTTGCTAGGCTCCTTTTTAACAAGAAATTAAATCAGCAGGACATTTTAATTATCACCACAATAAACAGGAACCTTTGTCATAACTGTTCTTCACTATTTTTAGATTAAGTGGCTTTTTAGGGTTTTTAAATGACTACACAGATGCCATGCTAGGAACGAGATGTAAATTTTTCTTTGACTGAGGAACTCTATTTGGCATTTCCATTTTTTGAATTAAAACCAGTGTAAACTGCTGTTTCCAAATTCCTCTTGTGCAGGTATAGAAAGGCTGACTAACCGCGTTTTATTTTTGTTTATTCTCAAATACTACCCGCATTTATTCAACTTAACAATAAGGGCTTGATCCTGTTAAGTACAGATCTAAAACTCTCACTGAAGGGAAAAATGGTATAAAAGATTTGCACCAGGTGGAAATGTAGGAAAAAGGCCTAGGAAAAAAGATAATTAAAAACTGCAACACCACAGTACTTTTCTGTTACCTTTGAAGTGCCTAAGAATTCAGCCTCACATTAAAGTAGATGAATCTACACATGGCAGAACAAGAAAAATCAGAGTACACAATTTTAACTGCACTGATACTGGTGCTGCTACAGTTTTGCAAAACCCTGAATTGATTAATTACTTCTCATCTGTGGAGATGTTACAAAAATACTTACAATGGTATCGACAGAACCACTGAAATATGAGAGTACCAGACAAAGTAACTATGAGAGCAAGGTGAAAGCAGTGGTGTGCATCCATAGGCAAGAATGTGAATGATACCAGCGAACAGGTCAGTACGGGAGAAGGGGCTGTCCGCGCTCAGATCACCATACAGATGACTTGTCAGTAGCATCCTCATAGCAGGAAGGCAACCAGGTCATTGCACACTGTGTGCCATTCCTCTCCAACAGAAAACCAGAATACAGTAAGATAGCTACAATACGGAAACAAAAAGGCTTTTTGCCTAATGTTTCTGAAGACTGAAGTAAGCAAGATTTCAAGGCACAGCATCACACCACAGTAACTTTTCACTCCGAAAGAGTGTAAAATACCTATGCAAAATAACATTTCATCATTGCCAATCAACAGAAAACTAGGAAAGACCTCATCAAATGACATCCCTTGCCCTACCACATGCCAGCAATCCTGTTCAGAACACAAATCCTAGTATTTGTAAGTTGAAAGAGTTTACCAACTTAGAAAGTTAAGTAACATAAAAATTACATTCCTGTTCTATACAGTCTTACATTAAGGTTTATTTTGCGTTCATTCCTGCACTAAAATTCGAGAACTACGGACTATCTGTTCAGCTTTGCTCTCCCCATGTGAAGGCCTTTGTACTGAAGCCAGGATTCACCAATGGCCTTCAGCTCAGGCAAATGAAAGCAAGGCTTCTGCAATCCAGACATTTATATGCAACCAACCTTTTCTTTAGCGCCAACTTGGTGTTCCACTTATCATATGAACAGCCAGGAACTTCTGGAATTACTTAGAGCTGCTCTTCTTTAAACCTAGAGTGACACTGGATTAGAGATAAACAGATTGCAATGTTATAAAACATTTCTTCCATCTCAGTTAAAGGGCAGGGTGAGTGCATACTATATACCATTTAGATAACCCAAAATTTTCCCTGCACAAAAGTGATTCAGAAGAAAAGTGTAAGAGTCTGAATAATACTGCAGATAATTTACATTTTTCAGAGTAATTTACTGAAAATCTATTCTAGAAATGCTTCAGAATGATGCACTCACAGAATTATTCATGTCTTGCTTCATTACATAGCACAAAATCTGACCTTTTGCTTTCTCAAAGAATGGTCTGTTACTGGCACTTCACAGGATGCTGTTAAGACTCAGCTCTTTTGAAAAGCATGAATGCCTGAGGCAGTCACAACGTAACATCTCTACATTACAACACCACCACCATCTCTAAGCATTCACCTTAATATTCAGTTGTCTTGCCAGAGAGAAAGTTTTCCCAGCATTCATATAAGCAAGCACAAAGAATCACGGTAATACTATAGCAGATGACTTTTTAGTACATTGTGTAAGTACTGTTTCTGACAGGAAAAACCCAAAAAGTCTTAAGAATAATGCAGTCTTCAGAAAAAAAAAAATCAAACCAAAAGACTAGAGGTCAAACACCCATCTGTTTCTAGCTAAATGCCAAGTTACTAAGAAAAGCTGCAGACACCTACAAGAGAGAAACGTCAGTAGTACATACATAAATATGTACACTGTCTGGTAAAGTAAGTAAACATGAAGTTTTTGCTGTAAGTCTGCATTTGAATAATCTTTTACTTCCGACATAGAACTGGTATAGAGAAAGTGAAAAAAGCTTTCTTATTTTTGTCAGTCTTAAACTGATTATTACTTTGGCCAGATTCTGAAGTGGATACTATTTATAAAGTATTTTGTAGATGAAAAGCAGTGTGTATGTGCAACACACTATTAACTATTAATGTGACCTTTCAGCTTCTGATGATCATTTTAGTGAGGGAAGCAAGGAAATTTTAAGTAACTCTGACCTGTTTAGTATCAAAGAAAAAACTGCTCTTTATTATAATATCAACCAAGGACATCATTATTAATCAGGGAGACCGTGCACCTTCATAAAAACCACACAGAAGTAAGACAGCGTATTTTGTCCCAACTGTCCAGACACATTATGCTTATTACTTTTTGAATATAATGCAGTTATACTCTGAACTCTAAATTGCTGTAATTTAAGTATTTTTTAAAAAAAGAAAGCTTTACAGCATAGGAAGTAGTCATACTGGGTTTGTGTGGCAAGGTTTTGGTAGCGGGGTGGGGACTACAGGGGTGGCTTCTGTGAAGAGGTGTCAGAAGCTTCCCCCATGTCCAATGGAGCCGATGCCAGCCAGCTCCAAGATGGACCCGCCGCTGGACAAGACCAAGCCCATCACCAACAGCGCTCGCGCCTCTGGGATGAAATATTTAAGAAGGGGGGAAAAATGCACAACTGCAACCAGAGAGGAGTGAGAACACACGAGAGGAACAATTTTGCAGACACCAAGGTCTGCTGGACCAGTCTGTTCCTGAAGAGTCCCACAGAAGGAACCCATGCTGGAGCAGTTTGTGAAGAACCGCAGCCTGTGGGAATGACTCATGTTACAGAAGTTTGTGGAGGACTGTATCCCATGGGAGGGACACCACACTGGCGCAGGAGAAGAGCATGAGGAGTCCTCCCTCTGAGGAAGAAGGAGTGGCAGAAACAATGTGTGATGAACTGACCGCAGTCTCCATTCCCTGTTTCCCTGTGCTGCTGGCAGAGAGGAGGGAAAGAAAATCAGGAGTGAAGTGGAGCCCAGGAAGAAGGGAGGGATGGAAGAAAGGTGTTTTTAAGATTTGATTTTATTTCTTGTTGCCCTGCTCTGACTTCTAATTAGCAATAAATTAATTTCTCCAAGTTGAGTCCATTTTGCCCATTATGGTAATTGGTGGGTAATCTCTCCCTGTCCTTATCTCGACCCATGACCCTCTCATCATATTTTCTCTCTCAGGTCCAGTCAGGAGGGGAGGGATAGAGTGGCTTGGTGGGCACCTGGCATCCAGACAGGGTCAACCCACCACAACAGCACAAATCTATAAAAACAGCAAAGGCCTTCAAAAGAAAACAAAAAGCCCACATCATGCTTTGTGATGGTAGATTTAATATTTGAGTATTATCAAATTTTTCCTTGTTCTGCTTTTCCTACACTGCTAGTATAATCAAGCCACAAAGTCTCAAGGCAAGGCAAAAATGGTTTATGAATTTCACTTAGCGAGCAAGACCAACAATCAAAAATAACTTTAATTCATGTTGGGCAAAAACACAGTCTTGATATCCACCTTCCAGCTACAGGTAAAAGACAAAGTGCATCTGTATGGGATATGCTTGCTTCTGCAAAAACTTGCAAGACAGACCCCTGCTACGTTCCTAACACAATTTCTTTTACAGTAAAGCTAATACCGTTCCGATCAGAGACAGAAATCACTTGCCAGACTGTTACATAGTTTGTTGACTCCTGTCTATTTCATAGCAGGAGAATCTTATCTGATTACCTTACTGAATGATGTCCAGAAGTATAGTCCAACTTCCCATACTTCTGTGTGCGGTAGCCATGCTTCCCCATGAGATCCATCCACGTTACATAATCTGGATCTAGACCTTTGAAGTTATTCCAAGATTCTGTTAAATGAGTGAAAAGACCACTCCACATAGCTGTGGGAAGAAAAAGAAAGAAAAAAAAATACATTTTTTTGACAAGTAATTGGTACTTCCTATCTAAATGTAAGCTGAATATTCTTGAGATGAGATCAATCCTCTTGTTATTTTAGAGGTAAAAGTTCCTCATTGTGGTTCAATAGAGCAGGGAATACAAGGTATTACTCTTCCAAATCTTATTTTCATCATCAATATGAGTAACAACATTTACTAAAATAACCCCCAGAACTGCAGAAGAAGGTCCCATCTCTTCAGGCACTATGCAATCATTAAATCAGGGTTTTCTGTAGATCAGGAAATAATCTTACTGATTGCAGAAAGAAAACAGCATGGTAGTACAGATCCTGCTGAAACAGTCATTATTTACATGTGTTCCAGAGTATTATCTCCCCTTATTCTGGTTAGATTAAAATTTAAAATTAGGTATGTTTTGGAGAGAATTACAGTATATTATTTTCATAAATACTATATGCCCTCAGTTTTACCCTCAGTTTCAGATAATCTGTTTCACTACCAGCTGCAGAAACAAAGTGAGATTATTAAAGAAGAGGACAAGAAGAAATGAAATGAAGGGAAGAGTTGCAAAGGAACTAAATGGCAAGTTTTTATTAGTGAATTCCTGTGTTTCTTTGCAGCTTGTTGAGAATTGTTCACTCTTCCCAATGCTAATTTAGAGTCTAAAGGAGTCCTAAGCTGAAACTAAGCTGTTCTATAAGTAGTGGAAATATCCTGTAAGCACAAACAACATGTCAATCCTAACGCCTATGCCATGTGAATACTCCTACCTTTCCCACCTCAAAGTCCTCCTTCCCACCATCTCTTCTAGTATCATCCCCGACACCTCCACAATAGATGTACCTTCAGTTCTTGCAGGTCTCCAAGCTACTGGTTAAACAAGAGATGTCCCACTGGTTTGGAGCTACACTTGTGATGACTGACCAGTGGTCATGATGATGTTGATGGGCCACCTACATTGCTCAGTAGAGCTGATGAATTGTTGAATTCATCATGCAGTCTTTTCCTCACTGGGAAAACTAGACGCCTTTTTCACAAAACTTCCAAAAAATTAAATAACCTAACACAAAGTTATTGTTCTCGACAAGACTGGCTGAAAGACTCAAAAATCAAGAAAAAGAAAATAAGACTGATAGCATGTTCATGTAATCTCACTCACTCAAAATGTGACCTTGAGAAACAGAAAAGGGGACTAAGTTATCAATAAATGGAATACTAAACACTAACACTAAATTTGACAGCCTGTGCCTGCTGCAGTCAGGACAGGTCGCTTCTTCCAGTTTGTACTTGAGGCGAAGGGGGATCTGCCTTTCAGCTGTAGATGAAATCCATTTACATCAGCTCTGGAGGGTCTTCGCAACAACTGACAGGGCTAGTAAAGTTTTAAGATGTAACCTTTGATTCAAGAATATAGCTTCCTTCTAACTTCCCAGCAAATTCTGCAAATGTGAAATTGAACACAGGGCAGTGATTGCAGCAAAGTAAAGAAAAATACTGAAGTATTCAATTAAAGTTACTGAAGGATAAATTACATATTTAACAGAGTGGAATAAACATCACTGGCAGGCAGTGCTAGCAGCCACCAAGCTATTCAGCTGCTATTATTTAATACTTTTCCCCAAGAACAGGGAAGAGATTTGTTAACTTTGTATTGGGAAGGGAGAGTAGCGCAGCTTCAGCACTGTAGCAAACAAACTGATGATATCTCCACAAATGCTAAAGATTTAAAAAAATACTGAATCTTTAGTGGAGTCTACAAACAGCTTTGAGGCTGCACACAGCTGGAAAAAGAACAAAATAAAAAAAGGGAGGAAACATGACAAACAAGAAAGAGAAACAGATCAAACATGCGAATACTATGTAAATACACACACAAACTAAAAAATTTACTGAAAAACAAAACAAATATACTGAAATTAAATCCTTTGACATTTCCCATCATTACCACACACTTAAATTGACACATGCAAGTATTTATCTGATGTTTTGCTCGGTCCTACCTGCGCGGGAAGGACAACAAATTGGAGAATTGGTATAGGCATTGAGAAAGACAGTGCCATATCTCTTCATAAAATTCATGAAAGGCAAATCCACAGTCAGATTTCCTGGATAAAATGTCAAGCGTCCATCCTGCAATCAGAGAAAAACAACACATAAACGGCATTAACCCAAACTATTGGCTGCATAGACATGTTACCTTGAATTTGTACTATTCCGATATAGCCAATTCTACTCGGGTATGGAAAACAGAAGCATTGAGAATATTTAATTAGATCAATAAAAAATGGATTACTTATGAAAAAGAGGAATGTAAAGGACAACTGGCCTTCTTCATAGTAAAACCACTTCCTTTCTATTGCTATACTAAGCTTCCCATGATGCATCCAACAGGGCTAGGTATGGTAAAAGATGAAAAGGAGTCAGTCTGAATCTTGATGCAGTTGGGTGCACTGGTATGTATTTCTATGAAACCACAACCAATCTCTCACCCTCATTCTTTTCCTCTTTTTAAAGGTTTATCCATACCACATCTCTGTGAACTTATTTATAACTACAGACTGGAAAAGTGATCTGCAAGCTGAAGGAAGGCTGTTCTCCCACTGAAATGCCATCTGCCATCGTTCCCTTTTGATGTTTTATTGATCCTTCATTTTACCTATTTCTTTAGCTTGAGTTTTTAACCAGTAACTTTAAAAAGATCCAAAATTTTGAATTGGTACGTTCAGTGTACAAAATTATGATGATGTGAAACCAGGTTTCATGTAGATTGCCCTGTTTCAGGTCACTGTCTTTTCCTGTTTCCTGTATGTATTTCCTTGGTCCAGTAAGACGCCTTGGCTTAGCTCCAGCCTTACAGGTTGGCTCTTTGGTGACAGTGAATCTGCACGGTTTAAATAGAACTCCCAATTAGAGACATTACTCAGATGCAGGCATCTGACTAACCCTGCCTGAGATCTGTGACAGAAGCACAAACACCTTAAAGCATGGGTAGCTTAGAAGTTGTGTTTTGCACAGCATTTAGTTTGCAAGTTAGGAAGGCCAGGACAATGCATCAAACGCTGGTTACAAATTCACCAGCTTCTCGCTCATTTGTTCAAGAGACAATGTATAAACTACAACATCAGAATCTGTATAATAAATACCAGCATGCAAATACTTACCTCTAGTCCATATATGGGCAACAGACCATCCTACAAAGTTACTTTAAATTATTTTCATTAGGTGAAAACAGTTCCTATATGAGAAAACACAGCAAAACAGCCTCTATGTGATTGGGCTTGTAACCCTGCAGTAACTTTGTATCCCCATGCAGACTACCACCATCAGCAGCCTACAAAAACTGCTTTCCATGCCACACAATGCACAAGCCTAATTTGTCACAATGGGTTCTTGGTGTCTACTGAAGCCAACACTCATTATTACATGACATCAAGAACAAATGCACTGTGGCTTTTACTGTAATTTTTTGGTGAGAAATCTTGAAAACATTTATTTACTGAGATCTTATGTCTTCAACAGAAAATACTCAACTGAATGACCGCTTTGCTCCTGTTGAATCATAACCAAAAACCAGCAGATACAACCAACGTTGAATCATGGGAGTTACCTTCTCTTAACACTGAATAGGTAGTTTTAGTCAACTGATAAAAACTCCATGCTCGCTTCAGATGGAGACCTTGGACCATCAACTTCAAAATGTAAAGAACATGTACAGTCTCAAGGGATGCAGGACCAAGGCCTTACTACCTTCTGTGAAATTTCACCTTTAAATAGCAGTACCTTTGAAACAGGTACAAACGCTTCTCAGGCATCTTGAGTCACAGTGTAAACTCCAAAGGGTAACAGAAAATGCTATCAGCTTAGAACAAAAAGCAGGTAGATCAATGCATGAGTTTTGAGAACTACTAGCCTTTAGAGTTTTCATGTAAGGAAATGCATTTTTGTAAAAGACTGTACTTGTTTTGAAAATAACTGTTTGAAACAAACACAGTGCTCTCCCCTATGAAACATTACACAAACTTACATAGAAAGGACAATTGGTTCTTTCTGTCTTCAGTTTTTCAAGAATGCAGATCAGACAACGTAAGACTTCATGTCAATTTCATACTATGCCTTTTCTGCACATCAGCAGATGTTTCGAATTTTCACTTTAGTTTTACTAGTTGAATTTTCCAGAATAATTTGTGAGAAGACAAAAAAAAACCAAGCCAAAACAAACCAACACCAAAAATAAGTGAGGGAAAACCTTAGTGCTTCCGTTACACATGCCCAGGGGTAGGCACTAATCATCCAAGTGAGAATTTAAAAAGAATACTCTACATAATCAGATTTTGCAAGGTTTCAGAAAGAACCCAGAAAACAGAGTTAAGCACAGCATAATTGTGCTCCACAGCTGGAATTAACATTACTGAAATATTTTAAGATTACAATTATTCTGTCATTGTTTAAAATATTTTAACTTTACAGCACGAGCACCTCATTACCTCACTAGCCACCTATCCATCGTTCGTGTACCAAGTCCACAGTCTGAGACTAACATTTTTTTCACTGTTTAGAGTTCCACCCAGGGAATGCATGCAGAAGGAAATAATTCCATTTGTTTTCTGGCACAAAAATTCTATTGGATAACATGGTGTTGTAGAGAGAAGCACTTCATTTGGCACCAGCAGAGCTAACTGTGGCATCCCTGCACTGCATTGCAGTGGACAACTATGCAGTAAACCAGGCCACTGGAGATCAGAACGTAACACAAAAACGACTACCTGATTTTGTACACTGCTGCAAATGGCAACTGGAACAGGCGTTCAGTAGGACAAACTGGATATAAACCTGTCATCTAATCTACAGTATGATCTTGAAAAGAACTTCGGGCTGAAAGTGCTCTTTAGAAAGTGACTGATGTGTCATCCTGTCAACAACGCATTTACTAGTTTCCCCAGCAAAGACACTATTTGTTTGAACAACTGGAGGCAAGAATTCATTCTTTTGACTGCAGACAGACAGGTGACATGTCTATTCAGTGAATGAAGTAAGCTTCTTTAACAGGATGAGAAGGTGAAACTCTACAACTGTTTCTGGAAATCTACTCTCTAAGAATTGGGTAGCATTTGCGGATATTGAAATATCCGAGGCAATACAATTATTCTGAGTAACACATGCAAGCACATTTCACCCAGGAACTTGAGCTGCACTGCAAGCAAAGCCTGTCTTCACTCAGTTAACTTCAAGTAGCAAATTAGGAGAAAAAAAAAGAAGTAGCACATTCTACCAGCAAGCCCTATGAGCCTCACAGTGCTTGATGTGACCCAACAGCAGAAAGCTGACTGTTTGAGCAAGAGGTCATTGCTCTGGAGGCCAAACACAGACCAGCATCACTGAGAAGAAAATTTTTGTCATGCTTGATGGAAGAGGTGCGAGTCTTTCACAGACAGCATCACCCACAACAAAGGCAGGCACACTTTGAAATGAAAGCCCATACCTTCTAACAGCCTGCAGGACCTTAAGCTTTTTTTCCCCAGAAAAACTGTTAGTATCAACAGTACCCAACTCTTCTTGTTCTCTACTAGTGATGTGATCAAAATGGTTAATCTATTTCTGCCTTCAAATCCGTCTCCTAAAAAACATACACAACACAATGATTCTTTTAACATAGTCTTCTTCAAATGCACTACACAAACACGACAGGCTTGTGTAGGAGTAGCTGGAAAGCTGCCCAGTGGAAAAGGACCTGGAGGTGTTAGTTGACAGCCAGCTGAACATCAGCCAGCAGTGTGCCCAGGTGGCCAAGAAGGCCAACAGCATCCTGGCTTGTGTCAGAAACAGTGTGGCTAGCAAGAAAAGGGAAGTGATCATCCCCCTGTACTCGGCACTGGTGAGGCTGCACCTCGAATCCTGTGTTGAGTTTTGAGCTCCTCACTGCAAGAGGGACATTGAGGGGCTGAAGCATGTCCAAAGAGGGGCAGCAGGGCTGGGGAAAAGGCTGGGGCACAAGCCCCATGGGGAGTGGCTGGGGGAACTGGGGGTGTTTAGTCTGGAGAGGAGGCGGCTCAGGGGGGACTTGATCGCTCTCTACACCTACCTGAAAGGAGGCTGCAGTAAGATGGCAGTCAGTCTCTTCTCCCAGATAACGAGCAACAGGACAAGAGGAAACGGCTTCAAGTCATGCCAGGGAAGGTCTAGATTGGATATTAGGAAAAATTTCATTGCTGAAAGGGTTATCAAGCATTGGAACAGGCTGTCTGGTGAGGTGGTGGAGTCATCATCCCTGGGGGTGTTTAAAAGACGTTTAGATGTGGCATTCAGGGACATGGTTTAGTGGCAGACCTGGCAGTCCTGAGTTAATGGTTGGACTTGATGATCTTAAAGGTCTTTTCCAACCTAAATGATTCTATGATTCTATAAATACTTTTCAGAAACAGCACCTTGTTCCTAATTGTTTTTGTAAGAAACACCCAGATGTCTGTGATGTTGTCTTTCATTTTTGTAAGGGCTACCTCACTAATCCCTGTAAGATAGAAGAATCTTCCTGGTTACAGGACAACATACAGAAGCTTTACTAACATTTGTCTGCTGCTGCTAGCATCTGGAGACAAACTGCCCATTGATGAACTCTCAGGACCTAAATTATTAAAAATTCAGCATTTTATTGGTAAATAATAGTTTTAATAAAAGCTGAAAATGTGGAGAAAAATTCTCATCTAAAAAACCACATATCACTTTGAAACATTAAGAGAGATGATAAGATTATATCCTCCAAATAAAATAAAAATAAACAAAGAATACAGTCAGAGAAAGAAAAGTAAATAAGGAACTACTGCTTTATCTTTGAAATCACAGCAAACATATTTTAAAAAAGGGTCTGAAGAAGGGTAACTGATGTTTACCAAGTACTTAGGAAGAATTCATCTCAAGAATAGCAGGCAGCAGACAAGAGGTCAAGTGCTGCACTTACCTGTACAGTCAAGGATGGAATTCTGAGATGACTGGGAGTCAACTGTTGATTTCTCAACAGTGAATGAGAAGTGATGAGATGTGAAAGTCCCTGAAAGTAATACCGTGGAGCTTCTGTCTGATTTACCAGGAAGGAGAGATTAGACAAGGTGGAGAAACCAAGGCCTTCCATTTCGTCTGAGTAAACCCCTCATAAAAGCACTACCAGTATGCTGGGTGGGCAGATAGGAGCATGGTGAGAAAAGGGTGAAAAATGTGCTCTCTTTAGCTGTAAGCAAGGAAATACTTAGGACTTGTGAATGAAATAAAATATTTTCTACCTGTCTGGGAGTTAAAACAAGTATGTCAGTAAATCATGTAATAAAGCCATTAGAAATTTATAACAATGTACCTACTGTCTCTTTTATCCGCTTAGCTAGACACTCATCTGACAAGTTTATTGTAACATTTGTTATACCTCATAAAAGTCTGAGCAAGTCAATATATGATGCCCAACAGCTTAACTCATTCATTCCATCTGTGTTGACAGGAATTCTCCATCCCATCTGTTGCAGAGACCTAATTTAGGATTTACAATGGCTAGAATAATAGGGCTTAGTGACCCTCCTTTCCTTTTTGGTTTTCAAACCAACAGAAAAGTATTCATTTTACACGCCAGGTCTGTTGCATGAATTGCTGCCCTGCCTCACAGTGCTGTTGCCAGGCCCTATGTACCCAGCTGGCTGCGGGAACCACCTATGCAGAAGTACTGCCTATCATAACGCACCTGATGAAAACATGTAGCACGGTCCGGTGAGCACAGCCCAGTTTTATTTGGAATACAAGAGTTACTTGCGTCTCAGCGACACGGGAGACCTGCAGTCATTGTCCCAAGCAAGGCCTCCACCCCGTGGAGGTAATGGAGAATAAAAGCCACCCCTGTTTTCGCAGGCCAGTGGGTGTAGCCTGGGTAAAGCCACGGAAACTCCTCGCAGCCACATACTCGGAGGTGCCGGCCACGCCAGGACCTGCGCGACGTCCCCACCGAGGCAGTCCCCGCCGCCCGCCCCCCCTCACCCACGCGGCGACCCGGCCCCGCGCCCGTACTCACCAGGGAGTCGCAGGCCACCAGCACCACGTTGGGCCGGGGCTGGGCGCCGGGCCGCGGCCTCGACCCTACCCAGGGCGCGGCGCCCATAAGGAGCAGCGCCAGCCCTAGCGGCCCGCCGCCTCGCATGGTGCCCGCGCTGTGACCCGCCTCTTCGGAGAAAGGGCAGCGACAGCCCCTACAGCCGATTCTGCCGATGGGGCCCCGGTCGCTTCCCTCAGCGCCGTGGACTACGGCGCCCAGCGTGCCGCGGGGCGGCGGGCACCGGGAACTACACTTCGCAGTGCGCGAAGCAAGATGGCGGCGGGCACGGCCCAGTCGCTTCCCTGACGTCGGGCGCGCAGGCACAGCGGCGCGGCCTGTCGTGGCCGTGGCGGCGGCGGGTGGAGGTGAGGCTGAAGCGGCGGGGCGGTAGCGAGGGGTGATGGTGCCGGCCCGGCCCGGCCTCCCCCGCCGTGAGGGCTGGCGGCCCGACCTGCTGCCGCGCCCGGATGAGCTGGCGGAGAGGGGCCGCCTCCGCAGGCGGACCCCGCGGCCCGGCCTTTCGGTGCCGTGGCCTTCACGCCGGTTCTTTCTGGCTTTGCAGCTGCGGTCCGGAGCGGGGCCTGCCGCGAGGGTGAGCGCAGGAGGAGCAGCGTGGACCGAACCCGAAGGTGAAGGAGAAGCTGGCCGTCGCACTACGGTAGGCAGCACACAAGAAAAACTGCAACCCTGGGGAACCCCTTGCATGTGCGTCCAGCGCAGTATGCCTCTTAAGCAGGGGCTGCTGCTTCTTAGCAATTCCTCTTGAAAGAATCTATGTCCAGGGTGTCTTCAGAGTCTGAAGGTGACCGTCATATAACATCTTTCCTCCTGTTTAAATTCCTCTTAAACCTTAATAAAAAATTTCCTTCTGGGATAGCTACTTACCATTTAGCTATTTGGAATATTGACTTAATCCTGCCTTGAAGCTAAGTGTAAGTAATTTCAATGATGTCCCAGCAATCTTTTTGTGCTGTATGCGTTTTGGCATATTGTACTATATTTCTGTGTTTAAAATAACTCTCCGTGCAATTGCAATAGGATATAAACGATATTTTGGTTTCAGTATGCCATTTTGTAAGAACTGATCGTATGTCCTTTTTACTTAGTAGCCACAATGTCAAATAAAGAGGTGAAGGCAGCGTTAAAGAGTGCTAGAGATGCAATACGAAATAAAGAATATAAGGAAGCTTTGAAACATTGCAAGGTAATTGATTTTTTTACTTGGAGTCTAATATTTTAGCACATGTTATTTGCTGTTCCCATACCCCTGCAGCTGTATAGTAATGCAGATGTGGAGACCTTACTGATGTAATAGGTGAGGTTGATTCTCAGTTTTTACTGCATCAGTCATTCATATTAGTTGCCCATGCACAAACTTCTGTTCCCCTTCCTTTTACATTTGCTTATGTGTGGCAATAAGAACATTAAGTCTGGAATGACAGAAATAAAAATGTGTTTCTAACCCAGACGTTGACAGGAGTGCTTTAATTGCTGAGCTGCAGATACGGTTGTTGGCTGAATAGTTCAGATAGGAAGCATTCTTAGTCTCTTCCTAAAAGTTACATAACTTCTAGTATTACCATATAGAATAATTCACCAAACTGTAACAATAAAACTTAATTAACACATGGATCTGTAAGATGCACGTCATTTATCAGTTTCTCTTAAAATTGTGCATTTCTAGGCAGTCTTGAAGCAAGAAAAAAATAACTACAATGCTTGGGTATTTATTGGCGTGGCAGCTGCTGAGTTGGAGCAGCCTGATCAGGCCAAAGGAGCATATAAGAAGGCTATCGAACTTGAACCAAACCAGTTACTGGCATGGCAGGTAGGTGAAAGTACAGAGTCACTTTTTATTTTGCTGAAAAGTGTCACAATGGAGTTAAATATAGGAGCAAAGCAGAGTTTGAGACTTACATTGTGTTCTCATTGGGCCCTTAGTTCTACTGAAGCTTCGGAGTAGCAGAGGTTCGTGTTATTTGTGCATCCAAAGTAAAGCTGTGGGTGGCTGCATATGTATAGCAGGGTGAACTTTCGTTTCAGTATTTTTAAGTTCTTATTTCTTTTGTAGCCTAGGTAGCAGTGAAATGTGTAAGAGAACATGAACTGAAACATATTGGAAATTGATCCATGCCTAGGAGTTTCGGTACTTGTAGCTCATGAAACATTTGACAACGGCTCTCATAGGAGAGAACATGTTCTATTAGTAACTTCCTTTTCTAATGTGTAGTGGATTGTTACTGAGTTTTGTTGTTACTTATAAACAATAGTACACATTTTAAATCACTGTGTGATGGATGATGTGTGCATGACAACCTGTAACAGTTTATAGTTCTGTTATTTGGAGACTTGTGAAAGGTAAGGTTGCATATTAAATCTGTTTCTGATAGTAACAATCGGTATTTTTTCTAAGTTAGTAAGGTTCTTAGTATTTTCAATATAAATACCTTTTTAAAATATAACTGTTGGTGCCTGATTTCAATATATTGAGATATATTGAAATTTCCTCAGCTTTGCAGTCAAATTCTGGCTGTTACTCTACAAGATGGTATGATATTTGGTTGTAGATCTTCTATCATATGACTTAGTGTGCTTTGTATACTGTGTATTATGCAGACAAGATTATGTAATATATAAAAGTTTCAAATATTGTTGGTATTAGCTAAGAAAGTGAGGAAAGCTTTTAACTTAAAATAAGTAGATTCAGGAGGCTGTACAGAAGTATCAATTTAGATTGTGCTCAGAGATTACTGCATTAATACTTGACCCCATTGAAGGCAATGGAATAATTTTTGTAGGCAGCAGTAACAGATACTGTTGATGTCAAATATTAGGTTTTTTTTTTTTCTTTTTAAAGGGATTAGCAAATTTCTACGAGAAATCCAACCAAACAGATGTCAAAGGAGACTTAGCAAACGTTTACCACAAGCTCTTGGAACTCTATGAAAGGTAAAGAGTTTTGAATAGTAGAATTTAGTGTAAGATTTCTAGTTCAGTGAATGCCATTGCTGATACACAGGATAGGCTGCTTTTTTTTTTTTTTTTTTTTAAAGCCTTGTTACACCAGTGGGTCAGTACTCATTACTAATGTTTGCCATATGTGTGTTAAGGTTTCTTGATCCTGCCCCTTTTGATAGGGAAAAGCTCTTGGAATAATTTTACTTGAGGCTAGTAATTTAGAGAATTCTGTGTCGTCCTGTCTCTAAACTTGCTGTCTTGAAGCATTTAGCTTTGATAGTTCACTGTCTGCATTAATAAGTCGGTCTATTTATCTCTTCTTTAAGGTCACAGAATGTATGTCATCTTGATTCATACAGCTATAGATCTAAACACATTAACTCTCAGCTGTCACTGTAGGTGACTGGAGTGTTCCATTTGTTTCCTTAATTTGAAAATTGTATAAAAATACAATCCCTTAAAGTAATTTTAATTTTTTTACTCAGTTACAGAAGCAATGAGTAAAACAACTAGGGAGATCTGTAGTATTTATTATAAATGTTTTTTTGGCAACTGAATCTAGTAAATATTGTCAAAATTTGAAAAACATAGGGTTTTATGGAAAACAAACTTCGTCTGTTTGTGTGGGATTTTCTTCTTTCTAGTGGTGACAAGCAGAAATGGTATGATGTATGTAACAAGCTTGTGGAACTATATCATCAAGAAAAGAAGTATTTAGAGGTAGGTTGAGTACTTTACTTTCTGTCTTCTAACAAGGAATTTCCATTTGATCAGAACTAACCACTTTTCATCATGGAATCCCCAGTTTTTTGGGTCACAGACCACTTAAGATCTCCTTGTGGGCCACAACCAAGAAGGACTGATTTTTAACTCAGTTTTTTTCCACTGTGTAAGACTTGGATGCAGTATATTAAACTGACAAAACCTGAAAAGGAATGTTAGTATACAGGCTGAAAGGGTGGCCCATCCTGTTTTATTTCTAGAAGTCAGCCACAATCCCAAATGCACATTTACGTGTAGTATGTGGGAGTCGGATGTCCTCTGCCTTAGCTTGGCCGCTTCTACGTATTATGATTAGCTCTTCACCTGGGAGATGATCCCATCCTAGACTGTCCCTGATACTGCATGCCAGAGGGTAAGGTGGAATTTGTAGTCAACCTGAACTCATGCTTACATACTGCACTGCATGCACAACAATAAGGACACTAAAGCTGCTCCGGGGAGACCCAAGCTTCAGCCTGCGTAGCACTCCTGAAATCCGTGTCAGCGTCACCATTGCAGAAGCAGGCGTGGCCCTTGTCAGTTTACCACAAGGTGGAGCTGTTAAATGCCTGAATGGTTCAACAGTAACCTTGCCTATAGTCCTTGCAGTAATACTACAGGACGCATGTTTTTGCAGTTACGCTGTTCACTCTTCCTTTACTCTTTAATAAGGTTGCTTTCTTACAGGGTGGTGTGTGGTCTCACTCCTTGTCATGTTTTCCCCTTTTCTCCAACAATGGAAAATTAAAACCTTTACGTTATTACTTAACATCAGGCTCAAAACTATTAATTGGCTCCAAAGCCTCTTTGTATACCAGATTCTGAAATGTAATTCCGTGCTAATAGTTCAGCATATGAAGGCTGTATGCACAACGGGAAACTGCAAGTTAGACTTCAAGGTCCTGTTGTCTTTTTTTTTTTTCAGTTACGTTGACTTTTCCACTGTCCTGGTTTCAGCTGGGATAGAATTAATTTTTGTATTAGTAGCTTGTGCTGTGCTGTGTTTTGGCTGTGGTGTAAGAACAATTTTGATAACACATAGAGGTTTTTTTTAGTTCTTGCTAGGTAATGTTTATAGTAAGGCAAGGACTTTCCAGTTTCTCAGTCCCTGCCAGCAAGAGGCCTGGAGGGTCACAAGAAATTGGGAGGGGACGCAGCCAATCTGGGCAGCCCAAACTGGCCAAAGGGATATTCCATACTGTAGAATGTCATGCTCAGTATGTAAACTGAGGGGATGTGGGGGTGGGGGTTGGCTGGAGCTGCCTGATCACTGGTCAGGTGCTGGCTGGGTGTTGCTCAGTGGGTAGCAAGCAATTGTATTGTGCATCATCTTTTTGTTCTCACTTCCCTTTGGATTTTATTCCTCTCTCCTTCTCCATCCTTTGCATTATAATTGTTACTACTATTTTTTGGTTTGGGTTTTTTCTCCTATTTTATTTTAATTATTAAATTGTTACTCTCAACTGTGGAGTTTTACATTCCTTTCCAATCCTCTTCCCCATCCCTTGGCAGAGGGCAGGTAGTGAGTGAGCAAATACAGGTTACTTAGTTTGGGGCTGGGGTTAAACCACAATATCCACACTGGAATGTCAGCATGGACTACTGCTGTTCTCTCTGTGTTCATAGTGCTGTAGATCCAACAACACTTAATTTTTTCTTCAGAGTTTATCGGAGAACTGTTTAGGTTTATTTTTACTGTTGATTTCCTTCAAGAACTGGAGTCAGGATTCATACTCTGGATGTTGCCTTCCTTATTTACTGTACCTTGGAAGGTGGACAGGTCCCTTTGGGACTTGTTACGGTTTTGAGACTTGTTATGATTTTGGGACTTGGTACTGCTTTAATCAGGAAGCAGGTAAATCTGGGTCGTTACTTTAAATGCTACTCTGTTTTCTACCCTAGTATAGTAGAGTTGACAGTAATTGGAAAGCTTGTGTAAGAGTGACAGCCTGGTTCATATGTTCCTCTTGACAGGTGGCTGAAACATGGCACAAACTAATAAAAATGAAGCAGGAGGAAGGTGCAGAAAAGGCAGAGCTTCATCAGCTTTGGAAGAAGATGATCCAGTTACTGAAAGACAGTACACAGAACCAAGATAATAAGACTGAACAGCTGGTAATGTTTCTCACTGCTACTCATCTAGATACATATATGTGTACACTGCAGCTAGATTTCTAATGAAGCCTTAAAAACCATGCAAATTTGTGACTATTAGTCTCGTTAATGTTCAATGGTACTAAACTTCTCAGGAAAAGGTGGGTGGTTTTACCTTCTGACAAAAACTGTGAGGGTGCAGCAGCTGCAGTGGGTATTAGGTGCAATCAGATACCTAAATCCAAGCAGTTGTCCTGGAATTCCTTCATTAACTGCCTCCCAAGTTTTGCAGGAGTCTAGGTTTGCACTGTAGCACAGTGATGCATTGTTCTGTCTCTGCATGTTATAAGAATCATCACTCATCGGTTTTGACAGGGTTGTGAGTTGGCCCTGTCTGGATGCCAGGCGCCCACCAAGCCACTCTATCCCTCCCCTCCTGACTGGACCTGAGAGAGAAAATAATGATGAGAGGGTCATGGGTCAAGATAAGGACAGGGAGAGATTACTCACTAATTACCATAATGGGCAAAATGGACTCAACTTGGAGAAATTAATTTAATTTATCGCCAATTAGAAGTCAGAGCAGGGCAATAAGAAAATCAAATCTTAAAAACACCTTTCTTCCATCCCTCCCTCCTTCCTGGGCTCAACTTCACTCCTGATTTTCTCTCCCTCCTCTCTGCCAGCAGCACAGGGAAACAGGGAATGGAGACTGCGGTCAGTTCATCACACATTGTTTCTGCCACTCCTTCTTCCTCAGAGGGAGGACTCCTCATGCTCTTCTCCTGCGCCAGTGTGGTGTCCCTCCCATGGGATACAGTCCTCCACAAACTTCTGTAACATGAGTCATTCCCACAGGCTGCGGTTCTTCACAAACTGCTCCAGCATGGGTTCCTTCTGTGGGACTCTTCAGGAACAGACTGGTCCAGCAGACCTTGGTGTCTGCAAAATTGTTCCTCTCGTGTGTTCTCACTCCTCTCTGGTTGCAGTTGTGCATTTTTCCCCCCTTCTTAAATATTTCATCCCAGAGGCACGAGCAGTGTTGGTGATGGGCTTGGCCTTGTCCAGCGGCGGGTCCATCTTGGAGCTGGCTGGCATCGGCTCCATTGGACATGGGGGAAGCTTCTAGTAGCTTCTCATGGGAGCCACCCCTGTAGTAGACCACACACACACACTGCTACAGAAACCTGCCACACAAACCCCGAACAGGAGTTCCCCAAAACAAACTCCCTCACCTTTCTTCTGAGCTTGAGGAAGTAGCTTTGTGCTGTTTTCCTGTTTCTTCGTACCTAGTGCTTAATCTAGATAGTAATGCTTTTGTTCAGGTTTTCTTCTGTAGATTTTAAGCTCTCACTTTTTAGGATATGTCAAAGCTAAATAGGGCAAAAAAAAAATGGATCATGAATTATACTGATCCTGTGTTTTCTATGGCCAAAGTTAATTTTGTTTTGTCTGATTTATCTGTTCTTGCAAGATGAACCTCCTTCAGAAGGAAGGGTGGAAATTTCTCATTTCCATTCTGGCTAGTAGCAGTGCTCCAGAAAGGTAGCAAATATAAATCGAAATAATTTCAGATAGCAGAAAACTGAAGCATGCTCTCTGCTATTTGAGAAGGCGAATGCTTTTAACTCTACAAGCTATTATAGGAAAAGGTGCTGCAGGCAGCACTGCTTTCTTTTTGGTAACAAGAAGTTTACAAAAAAAAGTTGCATTAAATACCAGTTGCATAAATTTAACGTGCAGATCTACAGTTCATGTTACTGCAGTTTTGGTTAAAGCACCTGAACCTGGAAGGATGTGGCATTGAAGGCAGCATCGTATTTCACCTGTGACAAACCGTGGGCAACTTCTTGTTCAGCATGCTTGTTTGTAGCCTGTGCTCTTTGGTGCCTGTGTCCTCCAATATATATGGATTCAAGAAATACAAAACTAGACTTCTAGACTAGAGCAGAGGGGAGGGCTAACAGCTAACCGTAGAGAATAGTAACCTAGTTTTTGTGGTACTGAGTCCTTTGTATTGAGATTAGGTGTGGAGAAGAATCTCACATTTTTAGAAATTTTACCTTCCTTGTACCCACCCTGTGTTACGAAACAGCGTATTACTGCTTCGTCTTGTGTTGCGACGGAAGGAAGACACAGTCACTCAATATGAGTGATCAGCAGACTTCGTTTATTGTACCTTACAGTCACCTTTTATGCCTTGTTATAATTAGCTCATACATATTACAAAAGTTAAGCTCATTATTGGTTAGTTGCCTAAATACCAAGCCTGCCCCTAGTTTCTCTTTTGTAGTTATCTGTTCCCACCTGCAACATTCTTTTCCCACCGCGATCTTCCTGTTACTGTGTAACAAGAACAGCCAAGGATAGTGTATTTTGCTTTACTTCAGTTAAGCTGAGAGCGATGTGCATTTTTGTCCAGCCAGCTGGACTATGTCTATGTGACCCTTTTCAGCTAGCCAGTTATCCGCAGTCTTGTACTAGAGAATTCACATGCTTTGGCTGCTATTTGAGTGCTACTTCATGATAAGGAACTTGCTTCTCTGTTCACAGTACTAGTATAAACTTAACTAGTAGGATCCAGGTAACAACATGTATTTATCCACATAGCTATAGAAAACTGGAAGGCACATCCTGTGAGTAGCAGCTGAGGGCTCTGGGTTTGTCTAGTTTGGAGAGGAGGAGGCTGGTGGGCAACCTCACTGCTCTCTGCAGCTTCCTGAGAAAGAGAAGCAGAGAGGGGGGTGCTGAGGTCTTTTCCCTGGGATCCAGTAACAAGACACGTGGGAATGGCTGGAAGGTGTGTCAGGGGAAGTTTAGACTGGACAATAGGAAGCATTTCTTTACTGAGAGTGTGGTCAAACACTGGGACAGCCTTCCTGGAGAGGCAGTCAATGCCTCAAGCCTAGCAGTGTTTAAGAGGTGTTTGATCAGTGCCCTTAACAGCATGCTTCAACTTTTGGGCAGCCCTGAAGTGGTCGGGCAGGTGGACCAGATGATCCTTGTATGGCCCTTGCAACTGAAATATCCTATTCTATGATGATAACATTTTCCTAGGGTCATTGTTTGTTGCAGTGCTAATTATTTCTTATTGCAGTTTTTGACTGCGTTTGAACATGCGATGAATTCTGCTGACCCCATTCCTGGTGAAGACCACCAAAATCTTTACAAGGACTTTATTCAGTGCTTGTCAAAAGTAAGGTTATGTTAATCTGTCTTCATCAGTGAATAGATGTAATAGTCCACATGTGTTAATTCATACAAATAACTATTTATTTTTTTTCTGTTCAAGTTTCCTCATGAAACGCCTAGGTTGGCAAAGGCCTGTAATGATATGATGGCTTTGTATCCTACTGTGGGTTATCCTTTAGAAGTACTTTGCTTGCACTTTATTCAGTCAGGTGAGTAGGCTGGATTTAGACATTTTGGGGCTTAAATTATTTCTTTTATGGTTAGTTTTGTGACTATCTTTTTAAAAGTTTTTACCCTTCACAACCCAATACAAGTGCACTATTTACTTCTGTGTTCTGTTTCTGCCTGTCTGGAAATGCAAAGTGTTTGGTCCTATGATTTGCTGTTTCTAGCTCTGTAACTGTGTGGTGACTGTAAAGTAGCACTGTGAGTTAAGTCCAACATTGACAATGTACAAAGTCACAAAGAAAGAATGCCTTACAAAACTTGAAAGCAGCCTCTCCAGATATGGTTAGCTGCTTAAGCTTAGAAGAGGAAACGGGAGAATGCTAGCCAGTGCTCTAAGGCTGAGGACAGGCTAGATACAGGTTATTCTTGACACAGAAAATGTCTCTTGGCAAAAAATCCAAATGTTTGTGAAACTCTTCAAAAGAATGTCTGGCGAATAGGTAATAAAGAGATCTGTTTAGATACTTGTTCTAAGTAGTACAGGAGAACCTCTAAGGAAAAAAAATACCATAGTGTGTTCAGTAGTGCAGGGATCTGAAAGTATAAAATTGCTATTTTCAGTAGTTCACTAAACAACACTACAGTAGTGTTGGACACTTTCTCAGCATTTTCAAAGGTAGCTGCTGAGTTTTGGTCTTTTATTTTACTGTTTAAGACATCAGAAGTTGATTTCATTTCTTTTTGAAACAAGGAAAGAAAATCGGGAAAAATCCCTCTCTGGTTTAGATAAAGAGAAGTAATTCTTCCAGCATAGAGAATAGAAGGCCTTTTCTATTTTTTGAAGGTAGGCTTCATGAAATAATGTAACGACATAAAACAAGAGAGAATTTTTCACTTTGATTGGAACAAATGAAGACAAATGAGTCCCAGACACATCTCCACATGAGAATGCTTTACAGTTCAGAGAAACATGTAGAAACTAATTTCTAAAGGAAGAGGAGCATCTGATTGGCATAGCTCTTATACACCAATACTCTGACAACATCTCATCATCCCACAGCCATCTCAGGGTGGGGAGGATGATGCTTAGGCTTTAATAAGGCTGTTTTGTTTGTATTTGAGTCACTGCAACTGTGTTGTAGTACTCATAGCCCAAACTTGCGGGCTTGTAACTTGGGTGCATTATTAGTCACCTTTACCAAATGCAGATCAAAGGCAACCTTTAAGTCAAATGAGTCCATCATTTTTTAAAGAAAATAGTAGTTCAGAGACTGCTCAAGTCACAACAGTTGCTTTAAGCCATGACTGCCAGGTATACAATCACAGCTCAACACAAGTGTTAAAAGTTCATGGCATCAGTTAAAATTAAGCCAAGACATTATGTGGTTTCACAGCAAGACTGCTGCAGCAAGCTCATCACAACAAATTTGTAGGTACACAAGGCTGCTCTGGAAGGAGATTATTTTGATTTAATTATGGCAGATTTTGACATGTGGGTATTCAGCTGGACTTACATGAGAACCATGTGAAGGAATTAGTTTTTATTAATAAAGGAACTACACCTGTAGCAATTTAACACAACTGGTTAAAAATTCAGGTTTTGGACTGTTTTGTTTGGTGCTACTGGGTATTTAGGTAACTGCTTAGGTTTTGTGTTTGTTTTCAAGGTAGAGGGTGGCAAGCGTGTAGTACCTTTGGAAAAAAGCTTAGTTAATAAATGAATTACTTTGAGCAAAGGATAGGGGTCATATTTATGTAGATAAGGTATTTTGCATTTTTTTAAAAATTTAAAACTTTATAAAAATACTTCTTTTTCTGAAACCAGGTATTTTGTCAGAAGAGGCCCTGCATTGTTTCTCTAGGCTTTTGGAGATGGATGCAAGTAGTGGTCCAGGTATCATTGGTTTTGGTATAAAATGCATCCAAGAAAAGAAATACAAAGAGGCTGTTAAGAGTCTAACTGAAGGTAAATGTGTAATATGAGGTATATAAGTAATTTAAGGTAACTTGAACACCAGATAGTTTATGCTGGATATTTTGGGAATCTTATACTTGCATAATACTTTGCCAGTTCTAAGACAGCTGGATTTTTAAAAGAATACTCAACACTTTCTGTGATTGGACATTTAAATTTTTTAAAAAATACAGCTTTAATATAATGCCTTTGAAGTCTATCATTACTGTTACAGTCAGCTCTGTAGTATTTTGGTGTGATCAGCATCAAACTTTTTCTTAATGTGACCATTACTGGGGAAATACCTAGGTGAAGCAGTAAATACAGCAATAGCAGTTAATGAGGGAATGTGGAATTTACAAAGTAAAATACCATACAGCTTCTCAAGTCTAGTCACTGCATTTCTATACCTGAAAAAAAGTGACTTTGCTTTGAAGTTACATCATTTTAAGACCATTTTAACACTTACATTGGGTAAACATTTTTATTGGGTATCTAAAGAGAAATACCAGAGGATTATTTTTTTTTTTTTACAGTAGCCAGATTCACTGAAGAATTGGCGTGCTAACCTGTAATTATCTTGCTTATATTGAAATAGCAAAGCTCTTTGAAAATTATTCATAAGTATACTTGCGGGAAAATAAGACTATCCACTCTCACTGTTCTGGCCATGGGAAATTCAAAACAACTTATTGAGAAAGCTGGTTAAATAAACATTTGGGATCTAAGCAACCATGAGTCAGTCAGGCTGGGATACCTTGCTTACTTTCACCCAGGTTTAGTATCAGACTGTTTCTGAAATTGGATTTTGGAATATTCTACCTTATCTTACTGACAGTGAAATAACGTGTCTTGCCCAAAATATGAAATAAAAAATGTCAGGTGCTTAAGAGGAAAAGGTCTTCCGTGGAAAGCAAATTCTTCTGGCTTAAATGACTGCTAGATGCTTTAACAAAACACACATCCTGGTTTTGACAAAAGATACATCTCCCAAATAGCTTTTTTGGTTTTATTTTTACATGTAATACTCCCCTCATGAAGGGGCTAATGCAAAGTTCAGGGCTCTTGATAAAATGTGTAAATGTGTAAAGCTTGGAAGTAATGTCTTTTTCAGTAAGCCATACGTTTGCATCTTAGGCATTGAACCTTCAAGGCATTTATTTAATAGCAATATATATATATATATTGCTATCAGAAGACTCAGATTCAGCTTTGTTATTGAATCTTTAATTAAAGCAACTTTATCAAGAAGTTTCAGTGAAACAGTCTTGCCATTTTTTTGCTGTCTTGAAATCCTATAGGATTTTCTCTGGTTCCTGAGAAAAAACTAAGCGGTCTACGGGCTGCTGATGTTAATGTCTCATCAAAGTGAAGGACTTTTTTCTTTTTGAAACAAAAACTCACCCTAAGCTAGTGTTGTGTATTTCCTCACTTCTTCCCCTTTTTATTTTCTGTATGCTTAATATTATATGCAAATTTAAGCCTAAGAAAAGCTTATGTGCTTCTTAGTCTTTGCCTTACTGCATTGAGATCTGTATGTCTAAACCAGTTCAAAATAAGGCTCAAAGAAAAAAATAACTGCAAGTGTTACTATCTGATTGATAATGTGTTTCTGATGGCATTGTATGTTCATACAGCATCTACACCAGCTACAATGTGTTTGCAGCCCTAAGCAACTTTTCTTTGGGCCTTTTAAAAACTCTTCTTCTGTTAGGTTTGCAGAAGACTAGTGAGTGTCCAGCAGCATGGCATTATTTGGCAGAAGCACAGATGAAAATTCACAAACACAGGGATGCTGTCCTGTCCTGCAATCAAGGTAACTGCCTGCTAATCAAAAGAGCAACTGCAGGGGTACACCACTTTATGTAGTTCAGCCAGTGTGGCCTTTGCATTGTAGATCTGAGTGCACAGCATAGTCCTTTGCTTTTTGCAGTGTCATGACTTGTGCTGGTGTCCCCTGCTTCTCTTGGTTTAGGACAGCTGAAGAGCACCTTGGGCTGCTTGGTCTTAGGAAAAGAGAAAATACTTGGCTAAGCAGAACCAGAAAGCTGCCTGATGGTTAATACTTAAAAGGTTTGCATGTTCTGAAGTACTTACTCAGCTGGTGGTTGACCAACTCAGCCAAACAGCAGGTAATTGCCTGAAACCACAAGGATAGGTGTCAAATTTTTAGTCTGATAGACTTCATATTTATACCTAAGATTTTAATCAAGTTAATGTAAAATGCAGAAATGTTGCATAGTACAACTTAAGAAGCCTCACTTGAATGTAAATCTTCATCCGTGCTAACTGGGAATGAAGGCACTTATTACGATCTAGTGGTGCCTGTCTGACCTGAATAGAACCATTATCTGATGGTTATAAATGAAGGGGCAGCCAAAGTGGACTTTTTTCTGACAGGGACAAACGTGATAAAAAACTCCACAAGAAAGACTTGATGAGGTAAATGTATGCAGACCTGGCTAAACAGTCATGGGAAATTATAAAAAGCAAAGGGAAGTACTTGCCAGTGAGCGAGATTCAAAAAGCCTGTACATTTGGTTGGAGAAAATGTGAAAACAGGAAAAAGTAGGTAAAAAGAAATTTGTGAGGTGATGCTTTTCCCATTTGTGTTCAGTGCGGAACAGCTCAGGGTGATTTCTACACCATGACCCTACTTTTCAGGGGATTCATTGAACAACCTGTCTGTGATTATAACATTACTAGAAGGTGCTACAAAACAAGACAAGAAAAATTAGCATTAAGGAACTGTAGGATCCTGACCTAGGAATTGACAGAGGAACAGAAAGATGAAATTGCTGAAGTACTAAGGGGTTTATGTAATTGATAGCTTAAACTGTCTTGGCACCCAGATACTTGGAGGTAGGTAACATGATCCTAACTTTTAAAAAGGGTTCTAGGAAAGATCAGGGAAACCACCAACATGTCTGGTATGTTTAGTGGTTGAATTAGTTAAAGCTGAAAGAACAGAGTTAGGGAGTTTATGTAGAAGAATTGTTTTGGGGGTTAGACAACATGGCTTTTGTAAAGTAAAATTGATTTTGTAGAACTCTTTGAAGGAGTTTATGAGCACATAGGCAAGGGAGATGTGATCAGACTTCTCTGATTTCTAGGTGGTAATTGATAAGATCTTTTACAAGACTGTTAAGGAAAATAAGCCGTATTGGGTTAATAAGTAAAGTTGTAGCATTGAGTGAGTTTTGTCAGTTTTACATAAGTTAAAAGCTAAAGCACTATATAGTAATAATGCTTGTTTTCAGGCTGGAAGGAGGTGTCCTTGATGTCTTCACTGATATTTGTGTTGTTCGTTCTCTTTTCTAGTCATTCATGGTTGTTGAGTAATAAGGTTACAAAGTTTGCTACTATTCAAAGCAGACTGCAAAACCAAGAAGTGATTACCAGAGAGGGTAACTAGGTGTTAAAATAATGAAAAAAAATTCCATTGTCTTAAATACAAAATCATGCAATTGTGGGAAGAAATATTCCCACAAAACTATCCTGCAGTCTTGTTGAAGTAGAAAGCAGAAAGGTCCTCATTTTGTATGAAAAAATATGACTGTTTCTTTCCCCTTCTATTCTTTACACCAAGTTAAATGTTAGGAATTACAAAGAGAAGGGAATGGTTAGTGAAGCAGAGCACCAACTGCAGCTGCTTTAGGAACTTCAGCAGCCTGTTGAAATCTGTGTGTGGTTTTGGTATCCATCCACCTCTTCTACTATTACTTTCTTTTTGAGAAGTTAATAGCCTAGTAATAAGGATGATCAAATGTATGGAAAATGCAGCGTATGAGAACAAGTAAATAGCCTGTAAAATCCTTTTCTGGCCTGGAGAAGAGATGATTTTGAAATCTGTGAAGTTGGAAGTGGTGTGGAAGATAGGTAAAGATATGTGTTTTGTTTTCCTGTGTGAGGTCTAGTTAGTACCAAATGAAACTAAAAGCTGGCAGGCTCAGAAAAAATGAATTAAGTTTTGTTTCTCAGTGCAAGATTTAAGCTAAGCTATTGTGCCTTGCTAAAAGATGCTATTGATGCAGAAAGTTTCATTGAGTCCAAAGAACATGTGTAAAGTTGAAGAGAATCCTGGGGAAGCATTGTTTTATGCTTGCCTGTCTTACTGGCTGTATCAAGTCAGACAGAAGTTAATCATATGTGCAAATAAATAGAGTTAATTGAGTTACTCTGAAAGATCTTGCCTTTGGAGAATGCTGAAGCTGAACAGAGATGCACTCATTTTCTGAGGTACTGTGTTAGAGAAGTAATCAATGCTGCATAGAAAGGTACAAAAGTTACCTTTGCACAGGCAGAGAGTTAAATCCATGGTTTCAATAATACTTATTTAAACACTGAAGTGTAAAACAACTTGTTTATTGAAAGGTCATTGTTTTCTCAGAACATATATCAGAAAAATTTAGCATTGCCTTTGTAAGGCCAGCAGCTGGAAAGCAATCAGTCTCTCCATGTGTCTGAAAGGAACTTTCTAGAATTGTTTTAACCTTTAAACTTGAACGGATAGAAATTTTACAGAACAATTTCTTCAGCGTGGGGGATAGCAGTCAAAAAAAAAAAGTTCTATTAAGTGGTGCTCTACTAGACTGAAAAAGTCTGATTAACAAGATTTAAAAAAAGGTGGAAACATGGTCCTGTTTGTAGTTCCTTTTCCTGTTTTTACTTGATGAAACTTTTCTGTTGTCAACAGCTCTTGAGGCTTTTCAAACTCCTGAGGGTCCTAGTCTTCGGTGGAAGAACCTTATCCTTCAGTTGAAAGCAGAGGCTTTGATTAAAATAGCTGATGCTGATGCTGCAGAAGAAGCCATTAGAGCACTTGAGCAGGTATTTTCATAGACTAAAAGGTATATATTCTTATTTTTAAAAGTGCTCTCATCTTTCTGTTCTAAAATCTCAAGCTGTGTATTTCTCCCCTTGCCATCTGTTTACATTGTGTAGTTTAGACAACAACCAACTATGGAGTAATCCAAGCACTCCATCCTTCTCTGTTTGTTTTTTGGTTTTTTTTTAGTCTTTGCTACAACTCTTTTTTTCACTCACAACACTAATTTTGGAAGCTGTCACTTTTGACCTTGTCTGGTCTTGCTCAGTGCTGCTGGGTTCTTGCTGGTTCTATGGATTTTATTCATCTTAATTTGAGTTATAGTTACAATCCTGTTCGCGATGTTTTTCATTCATTTGTCATTAGTAAAGAACAAGAGCATATTACCTTTAAGATTGAATGATTAAGCTTTAAGCAGAAATTGCTTTCCCTCTTTTTTTTTTTTTTTTTTTGTCTCACAGTTTCTTCACTGTTCAGACTTCTGTACTTTTGTCCTTGCTCTCTACAATCTTCTACCTGTTCTCCATCAAAATTATTCTGTCTAAGGCTTCGGAAGGGTATTCTATCTACATGATTTCTTGTCTTGTATCTTCATACAGTCTGCCTACTTTGACACCTTTGATTTCATAATCTGGGGAGAGAATAACTTCGTTGTGTCTATTACCTGGTTTTCTAGATTGTGGATGCAAGCAGCGATCCAGTGGTTTTGGCTGTCAGAGGTCAGGCTTATCTAAACAAAGGTTTACTGGATCAGGCTTCAAAGGTTAGTGCTGTATTGTCATTCCTGTAAGCAAAATAGAATTTTTGGTTTCATGGAAGTAACTAGAGAAGAACGACATCCTTTTGCAGGTTTCACAAGAGCTTCTGTTGTCCCACCCTGATCTGGCTGAGTCCCATGCTCTACAGGGTTTCATCCATTACTCCCAAAAGAACTATGAACAGGCAGAAAGCAGGTAGATTTATTTATTCCTTCCTCCAACAGGGAAATGTCGGGAGAATAGAATCAGTGTTTTGCAACTTCTGAGAATTTGTCTGATCTGACCTCTGTTCTTTTTATTTAGTTTTCTAAATGCTATTGAAAGAAAGGCCGAAATTGCAGAGTATCATCAGTACCTGGGGCTCACATACTGGTTCATGAGTGATGAGACAAAAAAAGGAAAAGCGCTTACTCAGTTCTTGAAGGTAAAAGCTGCTTTAACTATTTGTGTGGGATTAGTGTTTTACATATCAGAAACAAATATGGAAAATACACTGACTGGAGTGACAGACTTGAATATTCTGCTTGTTACCATTTATAAGCCTCCAGAGCCTGTAAACCAAGTTCAGTTGTGCAGAAAGGCATTGCAGGGAGCTGTGCAGTTACCTGGGATCTCTCTGCTTCTGTTTTACTCTTCCACCTAATTCTTGAGGCCTTTGATTTAGCCAAATGTAGTGGTGATTCTCTGAATCTTCTGTCCTTGAGATTTTTAAAGTTGAGGCTTCTAGATGACCAGTGTAGATCTTTGAAGACATTTTGAAATGGGGAAGGCAGAATTCAAATTTGAAAAAAGTGAGGAAGAAATTATGAGAATGGTGTTAAGAGTCTCAATGCCTGTCCAAGGGAGTAAGTCTGCAAAACCCTGCAATTCACATGCTTTTCCTCATCTTTGGGTTCTTGGTGGTTGTGGCTTTTTCTCTGAACATAGGTAAGAATATGAATCCAAAAGATTTGGTCTGATATCTTTATTGGGGACATGGAAATATGCAAAATAAGGCTGTAGACATTGTAAACTCGCCGTATAACTTCATGATAAGTGTTGGCAACTCAAATCATTGCCTGCAGTTTGCACTTTGGTAACAGCAGAGTATACTGGAGAATGTAGTTGAAGTGAACAATACTTTTGGTTCTAAACTGTTTTATGTGAGGTTTTTTGATTATTATCAAAGCTGTTTGCTGTGAGGGGGCTGTGGGTTTCTTAAGTATAAACAAATCTGCCAAGTGTATCTAAAAAGGAACTTAAACTTTAGAAAATGCTGGAGTTAATTGCGATATAATGCTGTAAGAGTATGAGCGTAGTGATCGAAATGGCATAGAATGTGAAAATGATGGCATGTAGCAAGCTCAACTAGCTTTTTAGTATTTCATGTACAAAATACTTTGTGTCATGAGTTTTGTAACAGATTTGCAAATATTTAAACTCCAGTAACCTCTGACATCTTAAGGTTTGACTACTCAGATGTATCACTGAAGAAGCTTAAATAAGTTGATAAGCAGAGATTGAACAAGTAGTTATCACTGGACCTGTCTGTCAGTATAGTCCTTTAAAATGCTGTTTCATATTGTGTTCATATTTTCTTATAGGCTGCAAAATTGGACAGATACTTGGGAAGTGCCTTTCATTATTTAGGTAACTACTACAGAGATATTGCTGGAGACAAAAGTAGAGCTCGTGGTTGCTATAAAAGGGCTTTTGAGCTGGATGGAACTGATGAAGAATCTGGAATAGCAGCTGTAGACTTAAGTGTGGAACTTGGAGACACGGTATTGTACATTCAGGGCTTTGGATTACTGCTGTTTTGTTTTTCTGTTAATCCTGCTCTTTTAGGAATCACTTCAGGTTTCCACTGTATTTGAGTTTAAGATCTGAAAACAAATGTTCTGTCATTGCTTAGCTGCTTTCGCAGTTGGACCTGCTTCAGTTTTATGCTTCAATTCCATTTGAAATCTACCTGGGGAGAAGGATAGGGGAACCAAGCATAACATTGCAGTCATCGCATATGTGAGTCAGATGAAGGATTTTTTTCCGTAGGGACCATGAAGAGAAAGTTGGTTTTCTTTTCATGTTTAACTCGGGCCACTTCTCTCCATCCTCCACCTTGCTGCTTTCATGAAAAGCATCCAAGGTCATCAGAACATTTAAAAAATATTTCTTATATAGCATTGTATAAAAAGTTCTTAGCCTGTGATATTACAGAGCAAGAAGGCAATCCATACTTTGACAGACAGCATTTGAACATCTGGAAAGTCAGTCTGTCTATTTGCTGCAAATATTTGTACCCTTCTTTAGTGTAAAAAAAAAAAAATCTCTACAAAACTTCCGGAAGCTACTGTCTCTTTGCAAAGACAGGTGCATAAGAAATAATCATGTGTTTGGATATGATAATTTCTTCCTCTAATCTGCCAGCTTTAAAAAGCCCCTGTAACATTGTTTCAATGCAGTAATTAACAGGTTGGACAGTTTAACAATTTGCTGGATCAAGAGTATTCTGTAACAAGAACTTAATCTTTGCACATATGTATGTTTACTAACCTGGCATTGGCGCCTTGTTAGGACACCGCTCTGTCAATCCTGAATGAGGTAACTGAAAAAGCGAGTCCTGGTACAGCAAAATGGGCCTGGCTTCATCGTGGACTTTACTACTTGAGAACTGGTCAGCCATCACAAGCAGTGGCTGAGTAAGTGAACTGGTGTTTTAAGTAATTTTCTATAAATTTCTATCAATTTCTCTAAACCCCAGTAAAGTGGCCTTTGATCTTAGCAGGTTTTGAAAATAAGTTAGCTGATTATGGAATGGCTTGAACTAAACAATGGGAAATGAGTCTGAGCAAGCTGTGTCCTGTCTTCAGTTCCAGAATTAGCACAATGTAGTCTTTTCAGCGTAGCAGTGTTCCATACTGACAAGCCTGGTGACAGGCATAGACAAGCACTGTACAGCACTGAATAATGAGCCAAGACTGGGTACAACATCTAATTTGTATAATGTGCTCTGAAGATGAGAATGCTACTGTACAGTGTTTAAAGTTCTGTATAATTGTGTCCTGAGAACATTTAATGCAAGGGAATAATTTGTTTATGTTAACTTACTTATATCACCTTTTATTTAGATAAATTTATATCTTGATACTTGCAGTTTGCAGGCAGCCCTGAGAGCTGATCCAAAGGATGCCAACTGCTGGGAGTCTCTAGGGGAGGCTTACTTGAGCAGAGGTAGCTATGCAACAGCTCTGAAATCCTTCAGGAAGGCAAGTGAGCTGAACCCAGCGCTTGTGTACAGTGTTTACAAAGCTGCAGCCGTTGAACAGATTCTAGGCAAATACGAGAATGCTATAGCTACCTATCAGCAGATCTTAAAGAAGACAGAAGACTATGTGCCTGCACTGAAAGGTAATTTTAATTTCTCCCTCTGCACGTTGTAGTGCTTCAGTCTTGTGGAGCAGATCTTGGTGTATTGTGATTTTCCTGCATGGAAGGATAGGGTTGGATTTCAGGTGTGTAGAGCACTGTGATCCCCTGCATGAAAGTTAGTATGTAGTAGCCTGTGAATATCTGGCAAGCTCTTAAATCATCATGCATGGAAGTGATTATTTCTCTTTTAAGTAGGTATGAAAAGTAGTTACTCCTGTGTAGCTACCAAGCCAAATGGGTAGAAGAATCAAAGACAGATAGAGGAAGCAAGCTAACAGTGCCACAGTTTCACCTAAGCAGCCAAACACTGGCTCAGCAGGCAATGGAGCCAGGCTACCATTTCAAAGAGATGGGCTGTACTAATTGTCTGCTGCTCCTGATCGTGTATTCTTGCTTTATATATTAGCCCTAGTGATTCAGACCCCTCTGAGCTTTCTCAAGTGATGAAAAATAGCAGGGAAGTACCCCAAGAAGTCTCACAGGTGTTAGAGGTGGCAAGTATACAGCTGGGAGCAGAGAGAAATGGGAGAACTGAGACTCCTTTCTGGTGATAGAACTGCGATTCTCAAGAGGTATAATATTGGGAGCCTGTAACATTCTGGTAGAACCAAACCATTTGGTTCACATTCTCTGTGCCACTTAGTCTTCAGTCATTCTCACCTCATACATCTATCTATCTGAAATAGATGCTGTTTACTGCTTGGTACTGGTATGAATTTAAGTTACGGAGTGTTCTTTTGTTGTGTGTAAAGTCTTTAGATTTTTTCGAGTAAATGTAAGCAATTATTTTAAGTCAGAACTGTTGGGTTATAATTGCAACAGTAAGCGTTTCATCTGAAAGGGCTACAGGGTGGCTGTCCCTCCACCTTCTCGTAATTTTGTCACTTGGAGTTTGCCAGACTGAAGTGACATGGCAAAAGCTCTGTGGTGGAGTTGGAGAGTATTGCACATAGGCAGTTTTAATAGTTGTGGGGCAAGAAGGCAACAGCTGACTGCAGCAGCAGTTTGTAAAGGTGTTGTATAGAAGTGTGCATGTGTATATGGCTTTTTCAGTGTCTGTAGCTGACAATTGACAGCATTGCTTAGAATAATATGCTCAGAGAGGACATACACACATGGTATCAAGGTTTCCCCCCTTGCAGTTGCCTCTATACTTAATCTTTTCTTAAAGTCTCCTAAACCTTCTGTCATAATCTCTGACATCCTAATCTCCGTTTTGTTAGCTCCAGATCCTACTTTGAGGCTGAAAACAGTCTTCACCTTCTTAGTGACCTTAATGTTTAGTCTCATATGGTGTCTTTTGTGGACCTGAAAGTCTGAAAAAATAATTTTGAAAATAAAGAACTCTGAAAGATTAATCAGTGTTCTTTTGGTGCTGTTCTGGTTAGTTTAGACGGTTTCTGCATGGAGTTGCTGGAATCATAGTCTCCTGGTAGGTGAGAGAATAACTATAGTGATGTGACTTGAATACATCTTTTTGATTTTTTTTGTTGTTTGTGTGTTACTAAATGTTACGATTTTTTTCTGCCTCTGCTCCAGCATATCTTTTAATACATAATTTTGGGGAATAAAATCAATGTTGTTTTTAGATTACAGAGCTTCTTGACATCTGAGAAGCTCGTGATCTTGGGACTTCTATGTGTTCAAGGCAAATAGCTGGTGGGGGCAAGATAAAGATGCTTGCAAAACATGACTACTGTGATTAGTAGTTTGGAATAGGTACAGGGTAAGATAGCATGAGGAAGGTAGCTTCACAACTGTGAAAGTAGTACTGAGAATTAATAGTACTCATGGCCAGTGACTTAACGCCAGACAGAATCACTACTATTCCAGCAAAGAGTATAAAACAAGCAGTTATTTTATTGGTTCCAAAATGCTGGAAATCATGATGTTAGATTCAGTTCATTTTTAACAGTTAGATTTATTTGTGTATGTGTTGAGTTGACCTTGGCTGGATGCCAGATGCCCACCAAGCCACTCTAGCACTCCCCTCCTCAGCAGAATTGGGGTGAGGGAGAAAATAAGATGGAATAAACTCATGGGTCAAGATAGAGGAAGTTTAGTAAGGCAAAAGTAAAGGCCATGTGCAGAAGCAAAGGAAAATAAAAGATGTATTCCCTGCTTCCCATCGGCAGGCGATGTCCAGACACTTCCCAGGAAGTAGGGTTGCAGTACCCTTAGCAGTTGTTCCAGTAGGTGAACATCATAATAATTAATGTCACTGCTGGCCCCGCTGCCTCCTTTCTCTTAGCGTTTATTGCTGAGCAAATGTCACATGTACAGAATATCCCTTTGGTCAGCTTCAGTCAGCTGTCCTGGCTGTGTCCCCACCCAAGATCGTGCCAGCTCCCAACCTACTGGTGAGAGAGGATGTTGGAGGGACATCTTTCATGCTGTGTGAGCACTGCTTGGCAGATGCCAAAACACTGTTGTGTTCCCACACCTTTCTAGCTACCACTACAAAGCACAGCACTAGGAGAGCTGCTGCAGGGAGAAGTAACTCCCTCTAAGACAGACGCACTACACTGTATGAAGTAAAACCTTACATAAATAGGATTAATGTTGGTTTCAAGTCTTCTTCAAAGAAGGGTTCCCTTTTTGCCTACCTTGACGTTCTTCTTTTGGTGTTATGGCAATGATTTTTGACTCATGTGAACTGGAAGGTGGTATATTTGTCAAAAACTCAACAATGCAGAGCAGATTTCTCATGAGGGCTTTACTTAATACTTGAGGAGAAACCCAAAGCTTAAATACTATGTTTTTTATAATTAATTATGTTTAATTTAATATACAAATTATTCTAGAGTTGAAGCTTGATAGAATAGGTTAAAAGCAAAGTCTCTGTTGTGAGCACTGTGGGTCTTTTTGATTTTGGCATAACCTGTGCAGCGTATAAATCTTTGTATCATGCAGAATACTGAGCAGGCTTCTGCCCTACCACCACACCTCCTTTATCAAGCATTTCATAACAGCATCTCTTTTCATATAGAATATTTTCTCTTATTCTCAGGACTTGGTGAGTGCTATCTCATGCTGGCAAGATCAGCCCTTGATGACTATCTTGACAGGAAGGCTGTGGATTACATAGACCAGGCTCTTGAATTTTTTACAAGGTTAGTACCAAATATTCAGTTACTTCATTTCTACTGGAATTGTGGGTTGACAGGTGGAAGTATAAGAGTTAAGTGTTTGAGGATTTTCAGTTAAACCAAATCAAATGGACCAGGCTTCTAATGTAGAAGTAATGAAATTACTTACTTCTAATCTAGAAGTAATTTCAAACTTATTGAAAATGGTTTGGATAATGAGCGGTAGTTACAGAGCTCCGCAGTTTCTGTTTGAAGATGCAAAGGCATTTCCTTTTAACCAAGTGTGAAATGACACACAATTCCCTCCAGTAGTACTGTATATATGGGGCTGGGAGGAGGGCGTTTCTATCAAAAATGGTGGATCCCTCTCTCAGTCTCTTTTTTTTTTGCATCTCATAGAGAATGCTTTAGTGTCCTAAATTAAACCTTGGGATAGCTGCTGTTATAGGCTAAGGTCCATCGGGTTTCTGCAAATGAGTCATGTCTTGTTAATATAACATGTTAATGCTCTGAAATGCAAGAGTGGGTGTCATCAGCTGACATGTTGATAATAGCAGATTTTCAGAACTGGCTCTTAGTCCCAACAAAGTTAAGATACATTGATCTTTTGTAGTTTCTCTTTTGTTGGTTATTTTTGACCTTTTAGACCTATATCTTGAACAGGAGGAAAACAACAAAAAAACCCACAAAAATCCACAGCTTGTTGATTCAAAGTGGTGAACTTTCTTTTAGGGCAAGATACTGAAGTGTCTGAATGGGTGTTGTGCATGTTTTCTATGCCATTAATTACAGAGCAGCAAAGTACCGTCCTGATGTATCTTGCCTTTGGAAACTGCTGGGAGATACCTGTACTAGCGTGCATGTTATTTCACCAACCAAAGTGAACATTCAAGTTCCAGGATACCTTCTGGGTCAAAATGCAGGCAAACAGATTCTGAAGAAAATTAAGCTGCTCAGATTGGGAGGAAGGTAATATTTTTTTTTTTATCAAGAGCTTGTGTGCAGCTCAAGATTATAGAGTCTCAAGTATTCTAGACTATTTCATTTCCAGAAAATGAAAGACAAGCTGGTCTGTCAACACCTGCCTATCAAGCAAAGATTAGCAAGGTGGTAAATAGATTCATGCTTCTTCCAAATTGCACTACTCCTTTTGGGGTATGTTTCCTGGATTGCCACAGTGGCTGTGAACACTCTTCTAGCACCTGCTCTTTGTTTCTGTCTGCAGAGCATGGCTACATCCTGCCTGTCGTTCAACAAATTGTGCCTCTTTGAATGAAGTCGTTGCAATAGTTTCTAATTCTTTCGGGACTACTAAAATACTTTAAGCTTTCTGTCTGCACTACTTCCTTACGAAAATGTTACCAATTCTTGCCCTAGGTATGGGGTCTAGAGTATGTTGGAAGAGGAAATTCCTTGTTTCTGGCCCTGGAAGCTCATGATGGGGGAATACATTTGTAGTATTTCTGTAGCTTCTTCTGTGACTGCCTCTGTGCCGTTGGATGTGGAAGGCAGGAAATGCAGCTGCTTAGTAAATCTCAACCACGATAGGTGAAGTCAAATACTTCCTAGGGGAGGTCTGATTAACTGTAAAAATGACTGATACTTGTTCTGAGTAAAAACGTGTGTATTGCAACAGACAGAGCTTTGATTTAATGCATAATCTGCGGCTTCACAAGTGATGGGCACTGTGGACTGCCTTTAGACCAGGATAGATTCTGTCAATATAACTGTCTGAATGAAAATGCGTTAATTGCTTTAATTTGCCTTCTTCTCTTGTCTGTTTTTTTTTTGTAGTTGTGCATGTTTGCTTGGTTTAGGTTTTTAAGCCCTCTTTTGAATGTTTTTTCAGCGTTGTGCTCTTCACGCAGAGAGGCCTGGGATAACGCTTCTGTGATTCATGTTTCTGTAGGTGTTACGGCAGAGCTTTAAAATTGATGCCTTTGCCTAGCATATGGTGTGATCTTGGAATAAATTTTTATCGACAAGCAGAGCACCTCACAGCAGTGGGCACTGATATGAATGAGATCAGTGAACTGCTAGAGAAGTCTTTACAGGTATTGGTGGTTTTTCCTGTTACATTCTTTAAAATTTAAATTGGTATTAGGGCTTGTATGTATATGCTCTGTCCTCAATATCTAAGTAAGTAAATGCATAAAGTCCTAATTTTTGTTCTTCTAGTGATTATAATTCACATTTGATTTTCTTCCAGTGTCTCAAAAAAGCTGTGAGGCTTGACAGCAAAAATCATCTTTATTGGAATGCACTTGGTGTCGTTGCTTCCTGTAGCGGTAAGTCTTCAGCAAAACCCCTAGTTCTGTAATACGCTAAATTAGAAGGCAACTTGAGTAATGGTGTTTATGAAATTCAGTTAGCTTTAGCTCTTTTTTCTTTCCCCCCTCAGCTATTGGGAATTATGCTCTTGCTCAACATTCGTTCATCAAATCTGTTCAAGCTGAGCAAATTGTAAGTGCTGTAGGCAGCTGCCATCTGTTTCAAGTGGGCATTTAAAACTGCCCCGATGCAGTGTTATTTTGGAGTATAGTAATGATACATTCATTTTAACTTTATTTGTTCTGTCTAGAATGTTGTTGCCTGGACCAATCTGGGGGTATTGTATCTGGCAACTGGAAACATTGAGGTAACTCTCTTTCCCATCCTCAGATACAGTTTTCCATTTGTTGTTTTCAAGTGAGTATACAGGGGTGGAAGTGTGGGCACCCAGTGAAGATTGTCCCTCTTAGATTCAAGAAATTTGCTTCCTTTGAAAGAAATTAAATTGGCACCTGTACCTTGCCTGAGGCATGCAAATAAGTTAAATACTTGTTCTAGAGGGAATAAGTATATGTGAAGTTCTGCTGAATCAGCAAGGTTGCTTTCCAGGCAACTAGATGGAATGAAAATTGGAAAGACTGAGAAGTGGTTAGTCAAACCAGTGCACAGCAGGTTTGACCAAGAACTTTTTATTTGGAGGTTCATAAACTGAACTTCTGGTTTTTGAGTTTCCCATAGATAGCTACTTCCTGCTTATCAGCAGATTTATGATTTGCTGTAATTTTGTGTAACCTTCAGAATGTCTGGAGAAAAATTAGAGTACATCTTAAGTGTACTTAAGTCCAGAGTATTCATGCAGCTAAAACTGCATCGTGTCCTATTTGCTGGTCAGAATTACAGAAATTTTGTTTAATTTGAAATGTGATGGTCAGAATTACTTTTAATCAAAAATAACTTGGTACTACAGACTGCTTGCTGCTTAGACTTTGTTCACATTGTGCCACACTGAGGGAGGAAATCTAAACATAATGCAGTTCATTAGGGGAAGATGACTTGTGGGTGGTAATCAGTTTTCTTATTTTGAAAAGGTCTTTGTTTAACTGTTTACATGAAGGAAAAGCAGATTTCCAAAACTGGATCCTCCAAGACTCTTGATTTTAAAATAGTGATTGTTCCAAGCATTAATCTAGCTGCTGAACTCTTTTATTATTATGAGAAGGAAGTATATTTGGAAGGGAGGGAAACTTCAATCTTGTAAAGATTGGGGGGTGTGTGTGTGTTTGTTTGTTTTAGGGTTTTTTTGTAAATAAGACTAAACTGATTTATTTCTCTGGACAATGCATTGTTCTATGTGGTACAGTAATTTTTTTTTTAGTAGTGACCTAATTTTCTCCATGAAATATCTTCCAATACTACTGCATGTCAATACTGGTGTATACTCAAAAGTGCTTTGTTACCATGCGAGACAGTTCAATAGCACTGTTATCTTTGGTTCTGCAGCAAGCTCATGAAGCCTTCAAGATAGCCCAGTCTCTGGAGCCTTCTTATTTACTGTGTTGGATTGGGCAGGTAAGATGTCAAAAAAATGATAAAACTGGGCACCAAAAGCAGTTGTTGGTCGAAGAGAGGACTTGGGCTCCATCCTGATAATTGGCACTTAATCATGTTCCTGAAAATTAAATGTTTTAAGTAAAGGGAGCTTCTGCTTCCCTTCAGGGCGGATAGGACCCTTTGTTTCCATAGTGGTAATACTATGAAAGCTACATTCATGAGATATCTCTATATAATGTTTTTCTGGTTGATATTGTGAGTTCTCTAAGAAACTAGCTATTAAAAAACCAGTCATTGTTTGTGCTCTGAAGCTTTTATTGAGCATTGTCAACAAAGCACAGTCTTCAGAGGTGCTAGTTATTTCAGCTTCAGCTGTACCACTAGCTCGTAACATGGCACTGCATAACTGTCTTCTCAGACCCTGCTCTAATACCACTGTTGGAAAGAGCAAGTCTCTAATGTACCTGGGCCAAAAACAGTTCTTACTTCCCGGGAAGTCCCTTCCTGACCCTACCAGAAGGTTGGATATGCTCCCACTGGTATCTAGGCCATCCGTGAACAGTAGAAATCTTGTGACTCATGCTTATAAGGATCACTTCAAAATCCAATGCTGTGTACTTGCTAATGATGTCTAATTGAAACTGGATTCTAGGGAAGAGCTAGCACCATAATGTTTTGAAATTAAGCTCCTGACAAATGTTATTGTACATCGTGCTAGCACACACACAGTTTTTGTCCTGAAGAATGCAAAGTAGCAGCAGAAGACTTCTTAAGTTTCAGCTATTGATACACTGATAATTGCTTGTGCTCCCTTTAATTGTGTTCATTTTATTGCTAAAACCAATGTTTCCTGGACAGTGTGAGGGAAAGAAAGCTTCATATTAAATGCTTAAGATGTCCCTGACGTTAATGTGTGCTGAGATTTTTGTCAGTATCATAATTTTTAAAGTACTTGACCACAGCAACTTTTGCTTCTTTGTAGGCTCTTATTGCAGAGTCAGTAGGCAGCTATGATACTATGGATCTCTTCAGGCACACAACTGAACTCAGTATGCATGTAAGTAACAGTTGTATTGTCCAGAAGTTTCTGCATATCTAATCTCTCTACTTAGGTGGTTTATTTTTAAAAAAACAGGCAAGTCTTGAGTGGTGAAACAGTTATGGTCATGTTCCAGATGATATTGTCTGACTTCTTTGGTGGTATTCCTGGCTTATGCTGGCACTGAATAGCAGGTAGTTATTTTATTCAGTGCTGTAGTCCAAATGGTCCAAGAAATCAGCTCCGTAAGTCATGAAAAACATTCTTGGTGCTCCACAGAATTGGACAGAGATCAAAGGCACAACTATTCCAGGAGCGAACAAGGATATTGCCAGTACCCTGAGTAATAAGAAAGCATGGGACTTTACATTCTCTTATAGCTTTTTTTGTCTGTCATCCCTCCAGTGATTCAGCAGATGATATGTTAATGTGAGAATTCTCTTTGCCCAAAGGAGAATTGAAAACTGTGTGTGGAGGAATTCAGTTTGGTGTTTTGTTCTGCTAACACCAATGCAGATTTTTAGCCAAGACTCTGCCTTAAAACACAGAATTATTATAATCTTTAATTATTTTGCTGTTGCTTGAACATGTTACGTGACTCCTATTTTGGGGCTTTTTTTGTTTTTTTTCTTGAGACTGAGGGAGCAAAAGGCTATGCCCACTGGGTATGTTCAACACTGCAGGATAAAAGCAACAGAAACACTGAACTCTATACATACAACATTGTTGAAATGAATGCTATTCCAGCAGCCCAGGTGGTCTTGAGCAAATATACAGGTAGGTAGTTTAAATACTTCAATAACCTGTTAAGCCTAACTGATACACCTGTACTAGTTCTGTCAATGAGTGATCTGGCAGGGTTGGGGAGAGGCTTTTGAGCTGTAAAGGAAGTAACCAAAACAGGGTAAGTGGGGCACTGATTTTTATTATCGCACAAAGATGAAATTGCTGTGAGTTCTGTCTACCTACTCATTCCAGCAGATTATTTTTTTTTTCAAAAAATCTGATCAAAATAGGGGCCAGAGCCTTGTTATTCTTGTTATCACATTCACTATCAGACTTCTTTTGGGTGTGTCTGTATGCATAGGCACAGATAGATGCTAGCTTCTCTTCCCTTGTGCCATCATGTCTGGCAGAAGCCTTCTCCTTGATGCTGTGTAACTCTTGTCACCTCAAGCATGTGATTATCTCAACCTTCAACAGAAAACAGATCGTGTTCTTGGGCATGGTTCCAAGCCAACGTGGCTTCCCTGTTGGACTACCTTGTGTATGTCTAACCTGGAAGGTAGATTGAGCAAATGCAGATTCTCTTTAATCTGCATATGTTACTGTAAATACATCTTTTAGTAACCTCTTTCTGTTTTTTGAGAGCTACAAAATAAAAGTGCAAGCACTTAAAACGAGACAAATGTGAGACTTCCTTTGTGTAATCCCTGTTCTTATACAGACTGCAGGAGGGACCTACATGATCCTTCCTAGTCTGGGAAAAAAGGTTAGAAGTCTGAGATGAGATGACAGCTGACAAATCTATGCCGTAGCTATTAATAAGCATTTCAAGGTTGTAGTGTTCAAAAGAAACTAGAAGATTCTGATGGTATTTTACTGGAGTCAATATAAGTTGAATAGTTTCCTATTTCATTACAAAAACCTCAAACCACTGCATGCTGAAAAACTTAAAATATGCTAAAGACTTAAATTTAATTTAGTTGTAAACGTTTTTGAGCTAACCTGATGTCATATTGTGAGTCTTCATATCTCTTCTGTATTTGCCTGCAGCCTGTCAAAATTATTCCAGTGAGCAACTAACAGAAGCACTTGGCAAAGTGTTTTGTATATATACATACACTGTAGCATCAATGTAGCAATGTTTTTGTAATGCTTTTTCACAGCTCTTTCTGATCATGTTCTCCTATATTGTCAATTCTGATTTTCTAGAAAGAAATCCAGACGATGCATCAGCTTTCATAATGCTTGGTTATTTGAACGAGTATCTGCATCTAAAAAGGCAGGCAGCAGATGCTTATGAGAGGTAAACTGTACACCCTTGGAAAGTTTACTGATAGGAGCTCTTTGACATCTTTTTCCATACACCAGCTGAAAAACTTAAGGGTTTTTCTTTTCCTTTAGTAAACCTTACTTTTCAATTCAATAGTACATTTCAACTAAGCATACTGTAAGGGGAGGTGTGGGGATGTTCTTACATCAAACTTGGAAATGCAGAACACAGAACTGGAGGTACAAAGGCGTTCCAAGGCTTTGGTGTCTTACTAGGACATATAGCTAATGCACTCTATGGGATTTAAGTGATGTTTTGAGGGTTGGTAACTTGGTTTTACTTTTGATCTCTACTCCATTCTAATTAATGGAGGTGGTTGGTCTTTGTTTTTTTAACCTCCCTTCACATGGTAAAGGGAGGCGGAGAAGGAAATCATGTCTGGTGAACATGTTTGCTGATGCATTAAAATGTTAAAATAGCCTCTGTTTGTGCTTAATTACGTAGGAAAGCTTCTGCATAAAACATTTGTCCATTCTGCTTTGAGAACTATTGTCAAAGTATGCGTGTTACAGTCAGATGGTAATTATCTTAATTGTGGTTATTTTCAGGGCAGCTTCATTGCTGAAAAACTCTGAAGATACTGAGAAATACAATACAGCAATGCAAAACTATGGCAGATCATTGTGGTAAGTGTTTGTTGACATACCTTCCCAGCCCCTAACTTCAGCTTTGGATGTAGTGAATGCAGTGGTGCAAAACACAGATGAAGCTAAATGGTGAAAGGTGGTTGCTAAAAATAATCTATTAAATGTCATTCTTAACTGTAGACAATTTTGACTGAATTTTGTATGTGCTCCAGAAATGGTTACTGTATTAAAAAAAAAACAAAACCAAGGAATTGTGGTATGTTCACAGTGTCACATATGTAGATATATCTTCACATATAAGTGATTCCCTTACCCTTAGCTTGATGTACTTACCTGCCTTAACATAATCTACACAATGTAACTTTTTATGGTCTCCAGAATGAATTGGTTCTTCTACAGTCTCCACACTTGAGATATGTAGTAGGATTAGTCCAGATAAAATAGCTGCTTCGGGTTTATTAGAAACCCCTTCTACCTGCCCTTTGAATATCTATTGACTTGTACAACCTGAAGCATGGGGGTTGGGGTGTTGTATACATGTATGTAATCTTTCTTCTGATAATCCTGTCTTCTGCAGTCCTACTCACAATTCCATGTTTCCTTCACTTCTGGTTCTGAGGGAACGCAGGTGTCATGGTTTAACCCCAGCCAGCAACTAAGCATCACACAGCAGCTCGCTCACTCTCCCCCATTGGGATAGGGGAGAGAACTGGAAGAGTAAAAGTGAGAAAATGATATAAAGACAAACTAAGTAAAGCAAAAGCCATGCACAGAAGCAAAGCAAACCAAGGAATTAACTCACCGCTTCCCATGGGCAGGCAGCTGCTCAGCCGTCCCCAGGAAAGCAGGGCTGCATCGCGCCCAACGGTGACTTGGGAAGGCAAATGCCATCACTCCAAACCTCCCCCTTTCATTCTTCCCCCACCTTTATCTGCTGAGCATGACACCTTATGGTATGGAATATCCCTTTGGTCAGTTGGGGTCAGCTGTCCCAGCTGTGTCCCCTTACAGCTTCTTGTGCCCCCCCCAGCCTACTCGCTGGTGGGGTGAGGTGAGGAGCAGGAAAGGCCTTAGTGCTCTGTAAGCCCTGCTCAGCAATAACTGAAACATCCCTCAATTACTGACACTGTTTCCAGCACAAATCCAAAATACAGCCCATGCTAGCTGCTGTGAAGAAAACCAGCTCCACCCCAGCCTAAACCAGCACAGCAGGACACAAGTCTGAACGGATGAAGACTTTCAAGCTTCTCTTTGATAGGAGATAGCTCAAGCTCTGCTAGTTAGATATTGGTCAGCTCTCTAGGGAAACTTCATATATTGTTAAGTTTCTGTATGTGACACTGGAATTTCTAGGCTGTGATGATGTGATAATTCATTATTTAACTGCAAGGAGGATTTTAGAAATAACTCTTCAGTATTCTGTAGTCTCATATCCAGGCTTTATGTGTGGTGATTCCTATATGCAATTTCTACAAGAACAAAGCTCCAGTAACTAATAACTACTTCTCATAAACACAGTTCTGTATAATTTCTGCCATAGTGGTCTTAGAACAAGAATGCTGTATTTCTGTCTGTATATCCAATTGCCAGTGTGTGTGCATACTTTGATTTGCTTTTTTCATGTTTCTTTGCCGTTTTGCCCACTCCACTGTGCTGATCATTAAGTGACATTCTTACAGCTTTCATGCAGTAGGGAGAACTTTTTCATATCAATTATTCTTCATGCAACAGGTAGTTGGAGAAAGTAACTGCTGTAACTAACAGAAGGAGGGTGGAGACCTAATCTTGTTCTTTTCCAGGTGTCTGCTTACAATTGCTAAGGAAAAGAAGATACTGCTCTGTAGGGACAGGTCCTCTGAATTGTAGCAGCTATTGCTACATCCTTCATACCTGTGACTGTTGTTTTTACAGTGCCCTGGGTCAGTGTGAGAAGGCCATTGAGGTTTACATGTCAACACCCCTAACTGACTTTGATAGCATCGTAGGGATAGCATTAGCCTACTTCAAGAAAGGACTCTTAGAAGAAAGTATCAAAGGTAAGCATCTGCCTAATTAACACATTATGGGGCACCTCTTGAGATTAATCTTGACAAAATTTGTCTGACCAGCCTAGCTGTAGTTAAGTTTATTTCACTGTTTCGGTCCGAATGCATAAGTACAAATTCCACAACTATTTTGATCAGGCTGTTTAGCAGGGTGCTGAACTATTCAAATGTACAAAAGGAAGCTACATTTCATCAAGTGTTTAATTCTTGTCCATTAAGCTGTTAGGCTCTTAGCTTCCCTTGTTCTCAAATTGAGTGGCTTTTCTGGAAAAATCAGTTCTGGGTAGGACATTAATGTGTTGTTCAAAGCCCTTTAGCTTTAGTGATAAATATAAGTGCTGTATTGTTGTGTTCTGCACTGCTAAGATGTGAGACTCCACAAAAGGCTATACTGAATTGTCAGTGTGGAAGCGTAAGCACTCGCAAACAAACAGCCAGCTTAGCATTTTAAATAACCCTTAGTTTTTAATTGGAGTGATGTGTGCCCATCTAAAGCACTATTTCATAAATAAACTGTCATAGGGGAGTATTTATACATGTGTGTTCTTTCAGGCTTTTTCTGGATATTACAATACTGCTTTTCAGTTTTGGTTCCACTTGCTACATACTGAACAACTCCCGGGCCCTAAACAGCCCTGTAAATTTGATGTTTCCTAGCCCACAATTACTTCCAAAGTCTTAGTCAACTTTTTTGTCTTCTGCCTATGGTTTGAGGTGTGAAAATACAGTGAACCTGAAACCAAAGCCCCCCCCCCCCCCCCCCGGCATGTGTTCTAATATCATGCCTTTGTAGAGGCTTTATAAACATTTTTTTCTCCTATTTCAATTTTGACTATTAAATTTTTACCAGCCTATGAAAAAGCCTTGTCTGTTGCTGAGTCTGAACAAAGTAAAGCACATATCCTGACTGCCTTGGCAATAATAGAGTATAAACAGAACAAAGTGGATGCTGCAAAGACACTGCTGTTTAAATGGTGAGTGGAGGGAATAATAATCAGTATATGATATTTCATTGTAATGCTGAATCCTGAAATTTACTTCTTTGAGTATGTCAAGTGGATATTTTCTTTTTGTGTTGCAGAACAAAAGTGGGAGTGAATGCCGTGTTTTTCTGAGCTTCTTTATGTGATAGATCTGTTTTGGTTTGTGGCCTGTCTGATCTTGCATATTTATAAAGCAGTATGGAATGGAAGGGTTAGTGGGCTGTTTAGATGTCTAATATCCTTGAATGGCATTTTTAATAGGTTTATCTTCTAAGATACCTGTCGTTGTCCAAAGCGCTAGGCAATATTTTTGCTCTTTAGCTGTAAGAAATCTAGATGACTAATGAAAACAACTTCAGTTTAAATAGTCAGAAATGTCCAGAACAGTTGCGTTCCAAGCGCCATGGACAAAGACAGTCTTATAGCTTCCCCATGAAAAGAAATAGATCTGTATCAGTTGTTCTCTTAAGTCGTGAAAGTTGTTTGATTTTATTGTTTTTAAGAGCTGTGGAGGCTAAAAGCCCATGCATTGTTGTTAGTCTCCTGGTAGCTATGGATTAAGAGCTAACATTTCAGCCTCTCAGGGTCAACTCTCTGTCGGTAGAGAACTCCCGTAATGGCTATGCGGTCTCCATTTTGCCAGCAGACTCCTGAAGTTACTGAATTAGTGAAGGTCCATGTCATAGTACACTAAATCCTGAGTAACTGATCATTAGCTAGCTAGGAACTTGGTATTACCTGCATCCCATTAATCACTGCCGACTTCTATTTTTGTCATAAACATCAACAATGAGGATTTTCTAGATTACAGTTGTGTTTAAAGGGAAAAAAAAAAGTAAATCGTTTAGGGAAGTAACACGGCAGTGTATACGGCTAGATCTGAATGGGAAGCACAGTGCTTCAAAGGTATATGGTGGATTTCAGTAATAAGAACAAAAATGGTGTATTCTAGTCCAATAGACAGATGTCTTTATTGAATGGAATTGATGCTAGATGACATGAAGAGCCCGGTAGGACTTTGAATAAGAAGCTGCCTTTCTTCTTTTCTCACAGCCAGCTTGGCACAGAGATTTTAAGCAGGTGTCTTTATAGCTAATATGATAGAATCCCGCTTCTCACTTGTTGAAGGGCATCCCTTTTGCACCAGATAACATACATGGTGCTGTCGATTCAAGTTTATCAGCTTTAACAGCTCTTAGAAGTTTTTCTTGCTATGGACTGAAAACAAAACATAGATGGGAAGTTTACATTCTTGTCTTTTTGAAGGCAAAAGTAGTCATCAGAAGCTTGATGAGGAGCCTGATAAGTGAAAGTAAGTAGCACTTCGTTATGTAGTTACATGTAGGACATTACAGTGAAGTAACTCCAAATTGGTGTTGCTATGCTCTGTTTCGATACTTGCCTCTGTTCAGTACTGCAGTTTATTGAGTTGTCCTTGTTGTAAGAACCCCTTCAGCTAGTACATCAGTTAAGGTCATTGATTTTGGTTGGTTATACTGAGCTTACTGTTTTCACCAGAATAATTTGCTGGGGGAAAAAAAGTAACTCTATCTAGTATGTCTCAAATAAAGCTTGGAATACTATTGATATGAGGTTAAACTGCCTCTCATAGTGAAATGAATGGAACAGTGCAGCAGATAGTGATACTAAAACTAATAGATGGTGGAAAGCATGCTCAAACGACCTTACGTTGGAACCAGTCTTCATGACAATAAGGCATAAACATCCCTGTTCTCAGAAAGAGCAGTTTTATGCAGCAGGCTTATTCCTAGCTTTTTCCTTCCTGGATTTCTGTTGTAAAGCTGTAAATAGGCACACTACAGCTCAGGTTTGATACTAGTTAGAAGTACAGATGTCTTCAAGAAAAGAAAATAGTTGTCAGTGTTACACATAGTCTCTTACCATTCATTTTATGGCTGCTGCTGAAGGGCAATTAATGTGTTGGAGTCTTGCCAAGTAGTTATTCCTTGTAAACCTGAGTGCTGAAACGGCACGTAACCACTGCTGTTTCCTGTATCCTGAGACCTCAAGGGTACTGACCTAGCTTAATCCACTGTCCCACAGTGAGAGACTGTTAATTCTGTGTACCATACATGATGCACAGGGCCGAGAGGACCCAGAAGTAACAAGTACTTCTAATGTTAACAGTATGTAAATTTGTGCTGAAAAATAGTGTTTCCTTCACTCCCTCTGATTCAGCAGCTCATTAAAGGAACCTACTATGGAAAGTCTGAAGGCTTTGTGCACACTGGGACTGGTAAAACAGGATGCTACACTTGCAACTGCAGCCCTAAAAGAATTACTGAAGCATGAAAAAAGGGATGATGGGATTTATGAGACGTGCCTGATTGCATCTGGTGTTTATGCATTGCAAGGTAAAAATGTGGAGGTCCAGAGAGAAGTCTGCAGAGCAATACACCAGTACGTATTTTGTTTTTCTTTAGATTGCCTTGTAAATATATTGCTTTGATTACATTGAATAGTAAGCAAACCTCTGTTCACTTGCAGCATTCTTCTAAAAAAAAAATAAATTGTTTTTCAAATGTGACTTCCTCACTTGAGGTTTTAGCATTAGCTGACAGAAGCTTGCTTTCTGATTTATGGGATCAAATGGCAGAAGCTTCATGGCTAGTTTGGGGTTTTCTGGTTTTGTTTTGGTGGGTTCTTTGGTAGCTGTATCAGTCCACTGTTCTGTGCAAGCATTTTTCATCATATGTAGCAGAACTTTCAACTTGGAAAAATCTCTTGGGCTTTTATTTAACATTTTAACATCCTCTGAAGCTGTTCATTCCATTAGCTAAATAAATGTCTGTGTTTAGGTGTGTTTTGATTAGCCTTAGCATTCTCAAAAGGGGGAACTTCAATCAGTGCCTTTAAGCTAGGCACACCTCACTGTCTCTCCAAGTGCTTTTGGAAACTATTATTTATGCAAATTGTTTTTCTCCAGCTGCAATTAGAATTTTTTGCTCTATTTGTGTCCTCACACTATGAGGACAAGACCTGTAGTCCTAAAGTTTATTTGTTTTCTTTCCATGAATATTGATATGCTTATTGTACATTTTATTTCTTTAGCCAGCAATGTGACTTAAATGTTTTGTTGTTTGTTTAAAATTACTACCCATGTCTATTTTCAACTACGCTGTGATGTTTTCTCAGTAGAAGAAAGATCGATCTGGGATTTATAGCAACTGCCAGCTGAGTAGTGGAAGACCAGGTTCATATCTAAACCAGAAAGCCTAATATCCTTTTTCTTTTCCCAGTAATCCTAATAATCCTGCCCTCTGGTCTCTTCTGTCTGGACTAGTTCCACTGTATGCACCACAAAAGGCAAAAGTAAGTGCGTTGCTGTAATACATGTGGGCTGTTCACATCCTGAGTAGTCAGTAACTAAAAAAAAAATCCCACCCTTCAGTACATGGACATTCACTGGTTAATACAAGAATTTAAGGCTTACGTACGCAAGCACATACAGGGCAATGCACGGGTACGTATTGAAGTTATGTCTCCAGTTATTTGCCTCTTTCATGGGGTAGCACTTCTTTATTTTCTTGAAATAAACAGGAAAAATATGCTAGAATTATTCCAACAAGAAAACGCTGTACCGTGTATAATTTTTTTTTTGTTTAGTTTTATACATGTGTGTGTATATAAAGATCTATTAGGATTTACATACGTTCAATTTGGTTAATCTAGTCCATTTCACTTTTTGCAGTAGCCAGTTATTTCCTTGATGCTTTTATGCTCATTATTAGCTCTTCTCCAAATAAATATGCTTTGTCTTAATTTATGTCAATTTTGTAAACAGAAATAGCACCTGAAAACAAACCCCTTCCTGTGTGGCGTTAAAATTAGAAACACAACGTGTGGATAAGTTCTAATCCTGAATGTCTTTTCCTAATTCTTTAATAAAACATTATACTGTAGGCAAGGAAAAGATCTCATTGTGCAAACACTTTATTTCTGATTAACAAAGATAGAAAGATCTTGGCGTTACATTTTGTTTAGAATCAGTCAGGTAATTCAATTTTTTTAATCTTGCAGGGGGGAGCTGTTGCAGGAAAGGTCGCTTGTGTACTTGATGTAAACTTCGAAAAGGTTTGGCTTTCTTAGATTTCAACTTTGTAATTCCATAAACAAGCCTTAAATTAATTCCATCTGATCACTTATGTTATAGTGTTAAGTCACTTTTATGTTCTGTTTTATAGGAAGTCCTGATGAATATTGCGGTGAATCAGTTGGCAGCAGGATGTCACATGTTAGAAGATGAGAAAAACAACCCTCTGAAAAATATTCAGAAGGCAATCCACCTCTGTCCAGGTTACTCTTGTTCTCAAACACACTACTGATTTTGTTTACCCATCAGAAACAAAACTATTGTGCTAACAAAAATAATCCGTTTTTCTTGTGTCGTTTTATTGTTTTACATTATTGATGTATGTTTTGGAGAGAATCCTTATTGGTGAAATTTTAAGTTATTCCATGTTTAGACACGGGGAATTAAACCAGACCAGAAGAAAAAAAAATCACTGAGTTTTAAGGCTGGTTCTGAAAACATGGGTAATTTCTTAATCCCTCAGCAGGAGAAAAGTATTATGTAGTATAGTAGACAAAAAAGGAAAAAAAAAAAGTGCACATGTTCCCTCAGAGTCAGTATGCTACACCAAGCAGAATAGATTTATCCATCGAGCTTGTGAATTTGGATTGGAAATATTCTGCTACAATATGCTGGTTAAGAGCTATAAAGGAGATCTTCATTAAATGTATGAACTGCAAATCTAGTGGCTTTTTTAAGTGCTAATTTGCACTTGCTAGTGAGATACCAAAACTTTGTTTCTTCTGCAGTAATTTTGTTCTGATGCATTAGTGTGGCTGCAAGTTTAAAGTTTCAGTTACTTTCCTATAGGTACATACAAGAGTATGACCACTATTCAAAAGCTGTATGCTTTACCTTTTACTTTGTTAGATCTTCAAGCGTTGTTTCATTTTGCTGGCAAATTTATTATCTTTGGGATGAAAATTTGCGTGGGTGAAATCTTTAGCGGAGCTTGGTCCAGTTCAGGACAGAGGCTACTCTTCCAGTCGTAGATGCTCCTCATGGGGCTAGGTCAGGGTAAAGCTGATGCTGGAATTAGCTGACACTAGAGGTGAGCACTTGCTACCATAACTTTTATGCCAGTGGTGAGGCAATACTGAGTCTTTGTGACTGAAAGCTGTGGATGGCATCTTGAGATTTCTGCTGCCACTGTTATGCAGCACTAAGTGGTAGTCAAGTTTAATCTGTGTACTGAGAAACAAACTGGCGTCTTCAGGTTAGCGCACCAGTGGTTATGTGAAAAATGTATTAGTTGGCTTTAGAAACAGCATCTTTGTCTTACAGTTTGAAGAATCTTACTACTTAGAGGTGAGTAGCTCTCAGCTGCCTTGGGCTGAGCTGATGCAAGGGTCTGATTGAATTACTTGCCTTGCTCTTGCTGTTATTTACAGTGTGTGGTTTCATTGATGGCTATGTTTTTATGCCTAATCTGGTAAAGACCTTTCTAAATGAATGACCAGCATATTTAGAATGGTCACGAGTTGCCTTTAACAATCCTTTTCTAGATAATCCTGCTGCCTGGGCAGTGATAATGGCAGCCTGTCATGCTGAAAACACTGTCGCCTGTCTGAACAGCTCTCAGCCAAAGCGAATAGATCTGGAGATGACCCTTTTATCTACAGTTTCAGCCAAAAGTAAGCTATACTAGATTTCTGATTGAAAAAAGTAAAATAAAAATGAAATCTTCTAAGCTTGCAATACTCTTCTGAATTTCAGAAACTTGCAAATAAGCTGAGAATTTCCCAGTAGTGGTTTGAGCTGCAACTGTACTTTATCACATAAAAATGCTAAATCTTAATGTACAGCTACAGTTAATTATTTAAACACAGGTTGCTTTCCCCTCCAAAGCCTCAAATACTTTTTAAAAATAGCACTTCTCAACTCTGCCTAAATGCATGGATGGATGTTTTACAGTACAGGAGCACTGCTTACAAGGAAAGGCTAAAGTACTCATGAATTCTGTAACTTTTCCTGTAGAGGGGTATCTTTAGCCTCAGTCTTGCTTAGTGTCTGTAGTGTTTTGAAAACTGGAATTAAAATCCCATGTTTGATTTTATTTTTTTCAAACCATTAAATCAAATGGTGTATTCTTTTTTCCCCCCTTCTTGCTTTTAAGTTTATAGTCTCTTAACATTCCCGCTAATGAAGGAAGCCATTTCAGGTTTATACTCCTTGTTCTTGTTTACCAGATCTAGAGCATGTGACATTGTATGGCACTACAGCATATACAGTAGTCTGGTTAAGTGTTTTATCTTGTTTTGCAGCTGGAGAAAGTAACCTTCCACGTAATTATATCCAGACTCTTGAGGACTGGTGTCTATGTCAAGCTATTACCAGTCTAGAGGAGACTGGTAAACTCTCAAAAGCTGAAGCTCTTTGTACCAAGGTATGATGGCGTCATGCTGGCAGATTGTGGTGCAATTGTACAGAAATCATGGTATGTGTGCATTTACAAAAACATAATCTTTGGATTAGCAACTGTCTGCTCCATCAGAGCTACAAGATGCAATAGTAGTTAGCATTTTCTCCTCTCCCCAAGATACTTGGTCTGTTTGCAGCATGAAAACTGTGTTAATAGTTGAACTAAGCAGTGTATGATGAGACAAAGCTAAGTCTGCCCTTCCTGCTTTTATTCATTAACCTAGTGTTAAGCAAAACATGACAGAAATTCAAGACAAGAAGTCCAGGTAGGAGACTTGCAGGGGGCTTCAATGTCTTCTACTCTGTTGTGTTGGTACTCCATTTTGGAGCCACAAGTGGATGCTACAAGTTTATTAGAAAAGTCTTGAGGCAGCACAGTTGGGAGTGTGGACTAGGGTGTTAACAAGCCTCAAGTGTGTGTTTTATGTGTTCAAGAACAGAAGACTTGACAAAAGATAAGCAAACAATAGGACTCAGCAGCACGCATCCCTGACTTTCATTAAGGAAAGTGACTAATCTCATGCAAATGTGATCCTTGCTTATGGCATTTCTGTATTAACAGGGAAGAGAGTTTAAAAATAACAAAACACCAAAACAAAAAGTCACTGAACATGCTGGTTTTCTAGGGAAAGTACTTTCTTGTCTCTTTGCTTGATGAGGAGGTGTTTTCCTCTTCTGGCCATCATGTCTTACCATTAGCAAGGATCAAAGACTTCTAGACATGCAAGGTGGTATCTGGCCATGGGGGAAGGTTATGGTGGGGTTTGTTTGGGTTTTGTTAGTTAAATTGCTTGGGGAGAAGATAGTTGGTGCCTGCAATTTATAAAGAAACAGGAGTTACGTTCTCTGATACTCAGACTCTCATTGATGGTTTTGGACTCCAGGATTCTCAGAACGCAGTGTAACTGGAGAGGATGAGTCAGGCACTGCAGTCTTTCAATTTGACACAGGCAACGTGATTCCACACTTGTTAATGGTGGAAAATTGCAGCAAACATTAGCAGCTTCTTTTGTGTTTCAGAAAGCCTCTGGATGTTCGTGGGTTCTTTGCAAAGCAGCAGCTTTTTAAGGACTCTCAGACAACATTTTTTTTTTTTTTTTAAAAAACAGGCTGAAAAGTACCAGTGTTGTTTCTTAGAGAGGATCTGGTTTGAGTTACAATTCTTAGAAGTATTGTGATTGATTTGAAAAGTTAAAAAAACTTGTAATGTGACTTGCAGAAGCTTCACATGCTTCGCCTGGGAAGGATGAAGCAACAGATGGCTAGTTTTCTGTCTCCTTTTTTGCATGAATTTGTCCTAAAAAGTACTCTGTAGGTTTCTGCTGTTACTGAACAGGAGATGTTTAGTAAAGTGCTTCTGTTCCAGTGAGAGTAAAGCACCTTAGCTGGAAGAACTGAAATTGCTTGGAACAATCTCAAGGTTACTTACAGCCACAAGAGAGGTTTTTGCCTCCGTTAGCCAAAAAGTTGTAATAATTGTGAAGCCAAAGGAGAATGAGAGGACTGCCATTTACCTGTCTTTCAGAAACCTCTGAAAGGGTAGGACATGTACAAAATTTAGGATAGACTTCAAATGTATTTTGAGGACAGAAAAAAACAGTATCTGTTTTCATGTGTCAATTCCTGGAACACTCCTTTGTGCAGAGTAGGAGGAAAATGCCATGTTGTGAGCATCCAGAGAATGCTTCCAATGCTGTTTTCTGTAAAGACCAAAATGGAAAAATCAAAGTATCTTCTGTTAGTTGGAAATGATAATTCTGATATCACATTGTTTTGGGTTTAGGGTTTAAAAAGTTGCCCTGAGCACCCGGCTCTGTTTTTGCTTTTGAGACAAGTTCAGTGTAAGCAGCTGTTGCAGTCTCACAAAGAACTTCCAGAAAATGTCCTGGAGGAGCTTCGCAAGACAGTCATGACCACTTCAACTTCAGTTGCAGCTTGGCAGGTAAGTGTGGATCCTCTCCCTGACTTTGGTGTGTGGCTCTCAGCAGAGCATGCACCACTGTAGGTGGGTGCGAGTCTGTTTCACTGTTGGGTTTTATTTGTCTGCCAACAGCCAGTGGCAGAAAAAACCAGCTTATATTCAGTTCACTTTAAGGTTGTAACATGTTAACTTTCTTTAATAGTTGAAATAACGAGGACCGTTAGTTAGAGCAAGCAGACATGGAGGCAGGAGCATTAAAAACTTGAGATAAACCCCTGGCACCTGTGTCTTTAGGAACATGTGACTTGGCATGTGAACATAAACCAGCAAGTATTTTCATGTGGTAATATACAATTGTTTATTCAGGGTCAGAAAACCTGAGTAAGTCTTTTTCCATAATGATATCCTGACATGAGTTGTCACTGTTGTTTTGGCTAAGTTGAGCCTGCAGGGAAGAGAAATCAGTCCCAGTGAGAGTGTTCACTCCCTCCCTCCCATGGGATAATTTTTAGTTAATGTGAAGGTGCTATAACTCACTTCATAGGCTTTTTTCTGTGAGACAGTCTGAAAAGTCTGTCTCACACATGCCAAGAGATCTTTCTGGTGATCCAGCATATTTATTTATTTATTTCCTAACTGTTGCTGTTAGTTACAGTTACTATCTTCCTTTACCAATGTTAGCAGCATGTTGTTTAGAAAAATTCCATGAATTTTAAGAGTCCTTTATGTAGTTGCAGGTTTTATGGTGTTTCCTCTGCCTGTTGAACAAATAAAACTCTGTTTGTGGTAAGATTTACTGAAGCTGATTTCAGTCATAGAAGATCAGTGCAAGGCTGCTTGTTATAGGGCTGCAAATCCTCTTCCTGTATGAGTATCGTTTGTGGAACAGTGTTCTTTTGACACATTTTTCTTTTGTTTGTGAGTCTTCATCTTTCTGAACTGCAGAACTCATTCAGATGGATTTGCAAAATATGGGGGCACGCAAGACATGATTGTATCCTCTAATTTAGTAATATATTTTGAAAATGGGAGTAGGGCTTGCACATTCTTCACGCATCACTTGCATAGCCAACTGTCGTCTTGCTTACAAGCAGGGGGAGTAAGTGAACTGAAAAGTGTATGTGATTTGTGGGGAGGGAAGAGTTGTTTTGTTTGTTTTAATACAGGCCTCAGGTAAGACACCTCTGAGGAAGATCTTTGCAGTCTTCAATTAAAGGAGATACTTCTCGGGGCTTGGATGTCATTCTGAAAAAGTCTGGTTGCTGTATCTGTTCCTAATGGATAGATCTATGCTTTAATGTTTTCTGGCTCTAGACTTCCGAAGAGTTTGATAAATGTTTTGTCTTACTCGGAAGCATCTATTGTGATGCCTTACAGTTACACTAAAGGTAGGGAGGCCATTAAATTTCCTTTTTGCTTAAGGTTTTGCCTTTTGTCTAAATGGTAGTTTTGCAGGATTTAGGAGTTCTGCTGTTCTGATGGCTGTTCTACTTTTTGTGCTGTGGATTACCAGGAAAATAAAGAAAAACTGATCTGGCAGAGCTGCCATTGTGCCTTTACATGAAGGTTCTTTTCTCCTTCAGATTTTGAATGCTAGGTTATCTTCAGCTGCAAAGAGCTGAGGCTGAGGAAAGCTGGAGGGGTTTTTTATTGCACATGAATGGATGTTTTACTTTACAAAGCAGTCCTGCAGATTGGTGTCAAGGATGCACAATCTCACTAGTGTTAGTAAATACCTCCTAGTGTGTCTCTTCTTAATGGTAGATAACTTCTTAACCCTTACTGATGCATAGAATTTTGCCCCTTCTAACACCAGGCAGTCTTCAGCTAGGAAAAGGCTAAGGACCTTTGCTTAAAAGCAAGTGAATTTTGGTTTTTATTAAGAAATTGCTTGTTTGCTTGGCAATCCAACAAAGAATATTTCTAAATGTGGCTTGTGCATCTTGATGCATATCATGTACATGTCAGGAATTTGCAAACTTGTGGCTATGTCTGCTTCAAAACATGTGCCATGACCGCAGATTTAAAGAGGGAGGAATTAGAATCCTTTTCTTTCTTTTCATGAGCAAATCCAGGATATCCTGTGCTGAAGGAGCAGGAGCATGAAACTGCACAGATCCCAGTGCCTTACTTCCTTTGCCCCATGCAGGCTCCTCCAGCATGACTCTGCTGGGTCAGAAAATGTGTAGATAATGAGCTCAGGCTCGCATTGTCATGTCTGTCATGTTCCTGGCATTACTTAGATGGGCTGGGCAAACCTATCAAACAGTTTTCCATGAGTGGTCTAGGGAACTCCGGAATAATTTGCTGTAGTGAGGTGTACTGCCAGCTCTGCAGCAGACTGCATTTTCCTGCAGGGCAGTGGGCAGTATGTTCTTGGAATGAGGGCTGGATGTATGGTGGTGTTTTAGCTAATAGTATGCTGCGGTACTCTTACAAATTGAACTAAAAGATATTACCTAATGCATGTGTGTTTCAGTGCCTCCATAACTGATTTTGTTCAATGTTTATTTTCAGTGGCTGGCAAAAGTGTATCAGTCTCAAAGAATGATGGTTGGAGCAGAGATGTGTTACAGAAAGAGTCTACAGTTGGCATCACAGCAGGGCAGCTGGAATGGGAAGTTATCCAGTCTGTTCTGCCTAGCTATGCTCGCACTGGAGATCTGCATGGTAGGATAATCAAAATTATATATATAACTGCATGATTCAACAGGAGTTCACGGGATGTAGGACTTCCGCAGTCTTTAAATGAAGCCCCTGTTCAAATGACTTAGCATTCTGTGAATGACAACTACAAAATCAGACTGTGAGGGGCAGCGGACTGTTTGTGGAATGTCTCTTTGTAAGAGAGGTTGCTGTGAAATAATCACAAAGAAGCCCTGTGTACATAAAGAAGCTAAGTTGTTCAGTAAGGCTTGTTTCTCTAATAACAGATTCAGATCGATCATCCAAATTGACATACCCTTCAAGTCTTTGTCCTCTTGTTCAGACAACTGCCTAAATAAATGTTTTTCATGCACAGGTGCATGGACACTTCCGTCAAGTTTCAAGTAATTTTATGCTGTATGGTCATTTCTAGATATGGCTCCTTGCCTTGAAGTATAAAAACAATGTAAGGGCAGTGTACCTTGTGGTATAATGAAAATCATTCTACTCCCTGCACCAAGGTGAACATAACTCAAATTCTTGGCGAGTGTCTGTTCCCTTTAAGCATTGTCTCTAGAAGCTTGACGTGCATTACCACATTTCTTTAAAGGCTGGTGTAAAACACAGATACTGCTGTGATCTTGGCTAAAGCTTTTTTGTGTATTTTAACAGATGATCAAGGTAAGAGCCGTAATCAAAATCAGGCAAAGGAACCCCATATGTCCTGACCGCTTATATAAGAAAACCCAGTCACTTTTACCAAGGATAAAGCTGTAAAGCTGTTGCTCCTGGTGTGAAAAGAGAATCCCCCTCAGTGTAGACAAGTTTCTTTCTCACAAACCATATGCTTCAAAAGACAGAATTTGTTAAGTGACAGGATTTTTCCTCCCATGGTTCTTCTGTCTGTTTTCTAGTGGTCTGCTCCCTGTTTCCTGTAGCTCCTAAATGTCTCCACAGGTTGCAAGATACTTGCTAAGTTAATTAATACTACATCTTCAAGTGCTGGCCTGAATTACCTGAGAATATACAAGACTTTGTTTTAAAATATGATTAGTATAAATTTTACTGTCTTACGTCTACTATTTGCATGAGCAAAGCAGCTGATGAGTGGTTTTCTTTTCAGCCTCTCTAATCTGCGCTGGCAAAAAGCCTCCTGAAAACCGTGCTCACACCCAAGAAAACCTGTGTTTGAAAATTACTTGTCTCCCATTTACCTGTCCAAATGAAAATTTGGGCACCCCTTCAAATACAGCAATTTGAATGCTATCCAGACACAATGGAGATAATAAGGTTTTTCTTAAGCATAGTTGCTCTGTTAGGTAACTACTGTCTTGAAGTTGGTTTTTACTTCTGGTAAAATATGATGCCACTTCTGGGGATAAATTCTACATTCTAGAGTAGTCTTGTACATGGGATGAAGATTTACAAGCTGAAGAGCAAATAAGTGTTTCTGATTAAAACAAGCATTACTAAAACATGCATGGAAAAAACAGAGATTCTTTGCATAAATGAGCAAGTGGAATGCTGGCAAGGCTGGTCCTAGGATACTGAATGTGACTTTTCCAGGCTCTTCTAACCACTGTTTGTTGAGGTTTTTTGAAGAAACTTCTTTATAAATTGCCAAATAATCACAACACTTCAATTAAGCTCTCTCTCTCTAGAGAGCTGCAAACAAAACCTGATTTACACTACATACTACAATAAAGCTCTTTCTTTTTTCTTTATTTTTCTATTTTTCTCCCCCCTGCCCCTCCTTTATCATAGGCTGATGTCTCAAATGAGCACTGGCCATCCTTGGTTCAGGAGGCAACAACTGAGGCTTTGAAACTTTCTTCTAGCCCCCTGGCAGCTCTCCTACAAGCATTGCTACAGTGTAACCGTAAAATGGGAGCAAGGTATGCATGATCTTTTAATTTTAAATTGAACACTCTGTGTAAAGAACAAGCAGTCATTACCCTCAGATGTAACTCCAAGAAGTAAAAGAAAATCACAAACAGGAAATAATTCTTGAAGTAGTATGGCAGTTAAAATGGAGAGGTGGGGAAGCAGTTAGTAGTGTGGGGAGCAGGAGGCAGCAGAATGTGCCTCCTTTTCTGAAAAAAAATGTTTATGACCTTCATACCAAGAGAAAAACAGCCGTTAAGACAACTTCTGTTTTAATAGCATGTTAACTAAAGAAATTAATCAGGAAAACTGTACATTCTCAAAGATCTTGTTAAATAGCACAGTGGAAACAGGTATCATACTCTGTCTACTGCTGGGTTTCATTTTGATCCTAAATTGAGCTCGCATGCAAAGTTCCTGTTCATGCCCAGACAACTAGGTGCCCATTGTGGAAAGAGAAGAAGATTTGGGGAAGGAGCAGGGCTTGGAAACCTCCTGCTTTGTGGGTTTGGTTATTAAATCTAGCTTGTCTTTTGCAGTATTTTTGCTTAAGCTATGGAAAATTGGAATGTTCTTGATGGCTTTGTTCAATAATTTCACCTGGTTTTATAGATAATGCTAAAAAACTGGCTTAGTTTCTCTGTGGGCTTTTGGGAAGGTGGCAGGCAGTCAAATGTAGTTGTGATGGTTGTCAATTTTAACAAAACTGGGCCGAAAACTTACTTAATCAATTAAAATCAGTCTTACTGCAATTTCAGATACTAATTTATGTGAACAGTAAGAAACAGAAACACCTTACCTGCCTAGGTGTTTCAAAATCCTGAAACAAGAAATTAATCTTAAGTACAAAGAACAAACAAAAACCAGATGTAACCTCTCACAGCCTTTAAAATCACAATGTACTGGAAAGTCGCATTGGTTATAAAAGACAGAATTCTTGAAACAAGAGCCAAAGCTGATTGGAGCACCAGTGAATGAATACGACATCTGTAAACTTAATTGCCAGTTTTTACCAGATTTCTAATGACACAGTGAATTTGAAAATGTCTTGGATAGGTATAAACTAGTGGTGTTGGAAGGTAGTATCAGCCAAGTGGAATTTTAGACTTTGTGTAGCACTCTTTTTTCCAGTTTCCATCTCTTCTGCAATTTTGCGTTTTGCCTCTGCATTTGCAGGAACTGCAGCACCTTTTCTGAGTGCCTGGATTAAGTATATTTGTGTATAATATTAAATTCTGGGATTTTTACAATTTATCGTGACACCTGCTTCTCTCAGGTGCAGTCTTCCAAAAGATGTATTTCATAGCTTTTAAACAGGGTAATACCTGCTATACTTGTTCAGCAGGTACAAACTGAGACCAAGAGTTCACAGACAGATTATGTTTATCATGTTATTGTAGCAGTCATAAACTCTGCTCTGTCAGTGTAATTTGGGTTACTTGCTAGTTAAAGCAGTAACTTGAGTGTAATATACCAAGCATGACAGCGGTAGCAGTATTCCTCAGCATTCTAGGTGCAACGATGGATGTAGGAAACAAAGGAGTGTACAGCTCTGCTCCCTCACTTTCTTGGGTGGTATGTAATTAAGGATTTTCCCTTATATTATTCCTGATCATTGTTGCTTGCTCTGGAACACTGGTATGTTACATGCCACCTATTCAGTTGCATTTGATTTTGATTATGTTTTGATTATGCTTCTAGGGAGACTCGTCGAATGTTGGAAAGAGTGGTTTATCAACCGGGGAATCCAGAAACCATAGTGTCAGTGGCACGCTGGTACCTGCTGCAACATCTGTATGCCAAAGATGATTACGAATTAATAGATGTAAGACAGTCCACTTTACACAGAAATTCTGTCAATTTATATTGAATATTGTGCCTGCAACTTGGAAGTGGGGTGGAGGGAGGCTGGGGAGGTGCTGGCTTGCCTGCTCTAAGGTTGCAAGGTTAAAGGATTCTACGCTGATGAAATTACCTCAGTTTTTGAAATTGCATCAAGTCTGTTTGAAAGTCTTCCATTCCTCCATGCAACGCTAATAAAAAACCAAGCAGTAATACCTCTCTGATGCAAACTGGCAAGAATTCTACTAGTGACTCTTCAGTAGACATGAGGACCATTTTGTTAGAATTTTACAAGAACATACTAAAGCACTGAAAATGTGAATTCCCTCAAGCCTGTCTGGAACAGTGCGGTATCCTTGACCCAATAGATCTGAACAGTAGAGTGCTGTACTTTCTGTACTTAAGACTTTCATTACATCTGTAATGGTACATTATTTTCAGTATATAGTAAATGGTACATTAGTTTCTGTTGACAGTACTTCACAAATGGATTTGCTCAAACTCACAAATCCACACAGCTCTTTCACGTGATGCAAAGAGGGGTGCTTCATTTTGGTTGTAATTGGAGTCATTGAGCTACTCAGACTCTGAATACACTCTCCTAATAATCTCCTTGCTGCCTCCATTGGCACAATGAGCTTTTTTGCCCAGATTAACAACTATGCCCTGGTGAAACTTTGAATCCATAACAAAATGCATTTGGAGGCACGACACATCAAGTAGGCTCAGCATTGACAAAAATTCATACACAGACACACAGGTTCATAAAAAAAGCTAGAATTAATGAGTTCAGATGACTGTGGTACAATCTCATGGCACTTGCTTCCTCAAAGTCATCTGTACTTCCTACCAATGGGTATAATAACAATAACAGCTAAAGATTTTCTTGACTCTCCTTAATGGTTTTCCGTTGTAATATATGGATGTTGCGCATATATATATGTATATGTATATACATATATATACACTACAATATATATAGTAGTATAATGTGATTGGATTACAAGTGCTGGAAGTTTATGAGCATCTGGAACATTAGGCTGCCATGGGAGCTTTTTTAGTAGTAGAAAAGCTGCACATAGGAGGTGTGGAAAATAAATCAATGAAGGGTAAATTTAAATGGGGGCAGCAGAAGGATACCTTGGCAGCCTTGTTTAAGTAGCTGCAGAGAATGCTCCTGTTTGGCAAATTGAGATTTATACAGATGTACTAGGAGGAGGCAAGTGTGTGTCAGCAGGGAGATAGGTCTCACCTAGCTCTGCTTGTTTCATTGCCAGAAGGTAGCTTTACTTGTCAAACTTAGTCTCAGCCTCCAGAACGGAGGAAGCAGTTGTAGGGCATTGCAAATGACTGCTGGTGTAGCAGGTCACTACAGGGTGGAGTTTTTTGAAGGCCTGATGTTTTAAGCAAGCTGATGCATGATGTTGAGTATTACCTAACTGGGTTTATGGGTTATGTCATCTTTTAGGGAAACTGCATAGCATAAATTAAAATGCACTTGAAATTACCAGTAAAACACTACCAGTAAAATCTTGAATTCTCGGGTTTTCATTGTTTGTTGTTCTCTGCAGATGCTTATAGAAAATGCCAAAGCTAATGGAGATGTTAGAGCTCTGGAACTAAATGAAAAATTGTCAGCAAGTGCCTAGTATGGACTGTCTCAAGCAACAAGTCTTCCATTCATCCAACTTCATCTGTCCATCTTCCAGGAGAATATGTGGTCTGGGCTTTACTTGTTTGTGTCTGGTTTTGATTTTGTCTGCAACTTTGTCTTTTGTTCAAGAAAAAGTAGAACTACAGTAGGTTATTCTTGTTGAGTCATGGCATCACAGACTGGTTTGGGTTGGAAGGGACCTCAAAGACCATCCAGTTCCACACCCCTGCCCCGGGCAGGGACACACACACACACACACACACACCCTTCCCCAGCGCAGGCTGCTCCCAGCCCCGTCCAGCCTGGCCTTGAGTCCTGCCAGGGATGGGGCACCCACAGCTGCTCTGGGCAGCCTGGGCCAGCGCCTTGCCGCCCTCACGGGGGAGAATTTCTTCCTGATATCGAGCCTAAATCTGCCCTCTTTCAGCGTAAAGCCATTCCCATTGTCCTATCCTACATTCCTGTGTAAAATGTCCCTCTCCAGCTGTAATTTGGTTTGCATAGCAAGGTTTTGGGTGGTAGTGGGAGGACTACATGGGTGGCTTTTGTGAGAAGCTGCCAGAAGCTTCCTCCATGTGAGGTGACATAGAGGTGACACCTGCTGGCTCCAGGATGGACCTGATGCTGCAAGCCCATTGGTGATGGTGGTAGTGCCTCTGGGATAGCACATGAAGAAGGAAAAACAAGATAAAAATCTGTGCCAGCAAGAGAGAGGAGCGAGCGACAACTCTGCAGACACCCAGGTCAGTGCAGAAGGAGGGCAGGAGAAGAGCAGAGATCCCCCGGCAGCCTGTGGTGGAGACTGTGGTGAGGCAGGCTGCCCCCATCCACCCATGGAGGTTAACGATGGAGCAGATCCCCACCCACAGCCTGTAGAGGACCCCACATCAGGGCAGGAGGGTGCCTGAAGGAGGCTATTGACCCATGGGCAGCCTGCACTGGAGCAGGTTTGCTGGCAGGACTTGTGACCCTGTGGGGGACCCACGCTGGAGCAGGCTGTTCCTGAAGGACAACATCCCATAGGAGAGACCCACGCTGGAGCAGGGGAAGTGTGAGGAGGAAGGAGTGGCCGAGACAGCATGTGATGGACTGACTGCAGCCCTATCCCCCTGTGCTGCTTAGGGGGAAGAGGGAGAGAAATCAGGAATTAAGTCCAGGAAGAAGGGAGCAGGAGCAAAGGTGGTTTTGTGATTTGATTGGTAATAAATTAAACTAATTTTCCTCAAGTTGAATCTGTTTTGCCTGTGATGGTAATTGATTGAGTGATCTCCCTGTCCTTATCTCGACCCACAAGCCTTTCATTGTATTTTCTTTTCCCTGTCTGGTTGAGGAGGGGAGTGATAAGACTAGTTTTGGTGGGCACCTGGCATTTTGCCAGGATCAAACCACCCACACCAGCTTTCTTGTCTGCTGGTTTAGGTACTGGAAGCTCGCTAAAAGGTTTCCCCAGAGCCTTTTCTTCTCCAGGATGACCAAACCCAAATCAGCCTGTCTTCACAGGAAAGGTGCTCCAGCCCTCTGATGATCCTATACTTTATCTGAAAGGAAAACCCTGAATTTTGCTTTTGTTTTCCTCCTCACTGAAACTTCAGCACTATTCACAATGGAGAGTACTTGTCTGTATTTCCCCCTTGGCCACACACAGAAGTACAATATTAACGGCATTGGCAGTGATGCGAGGTTTTGTTGGCATAGAATTTACTAGCTAAGTAGCAGCTAACTTTTCTTCTCTCCCAGATACTGTAAAACAATGAGAGATTTAAAATGCCTGTATTATTCTGATATACTTTATTTTGCAGTTGAGACCCAAATTCACTTGGAACTTCCATGTGGTGTCAGTTTATACCTTGTTAAATTATATATTTTTTTTTAAGCTAGTTTTAACTACAGCAGTGTATCCTCTTGACTGCAGGCTTCAGTGAACATTCCCATCAAGAAAAGCTTGTGATCATCAGGGACAGGGTCATATTTATAAATGTGTATAACAGGCTCTATTTATGTCTAGATAATTCTGCTGCGGACTGCTTAGTTGGATGAGTCACGACAGTGGCTCTTAAGACGTGATGTTATTTTGCCTTTCAGTACATGAAAATAAATAATAAATCAATGACTAATCTGTTAATGTCGCCATTGAGATTTTCAAGCTGTTGACAGGAGTCACGATAGCTCTCCATTTCCTGGTTTAAAGTTTCTTGAAGCTACTGTCTGTTCACCGAAGGTTTATGATGGCTCATGCAATCCCGTGTCACAGAGACAAAAGGGCACTTCCCAAGGGCCGCAGTGGGGGTGCCTTGGGCACAGGGTGGTTTCAGAACCATTTGTATTGGGCTTAAAGAAAGCAGGGTGCCGAGCCGGGGTGCGTGGGGCATGCATTGCTGCAGCCGGCTGTGCACGGTGGTCTCTGGAAAGTGGGCGAGAGCTGCACGTGTGCCACTGTCATCTTAAATTGGAAAACTAAGCTCAGTAGGCTGGGGTTCTGCTCTGTGGAGGTGAGTAGAAGCTTCCCTGAATGGCAAGAATCCCTCTTTGTCTCCCACACTTTTTTCCTCCCACCCATCTCCATGCCAAAGACCTTCTGTAAAAAGCTTTTTCCCAGTAAATTTAGATCCATTGTGGTTCCCTTCACAGCCTGCTGTCACATAGTCTTGAACCATCAGTAACTGCAGATATTAAAAGCGAACGTTGCAAAAGCCAGACTCGTGACTCTCAAGACTAGCTATAGCTTTTTTTAGCTTGCTGCTATTAAAAACCGGGAAAAGTTCTTGCAGCGTATAGTTTGCATCCCTGGTGTATGGTCTCTGTATTTGTGCCTCCTACTCTAGTGGTGGGAGAGCCATCATTGCCAGCTCTATGACAGCTGCCTGCCCTTGGTGCCTCGGGCAGAGATCCTGCTCCACGAGCGTTAGCATGTACTTTCTTCGGCACTAAACCTTAAGTACTTTCCAACACCCAGGAGGACAGACAAGTAACAACTGGCCAGAGAAACCAGCGAAATAGCTGTCAACAGTGAATATTCTGTATTAGGAAAAAAAATAACAATAGTAGAGTTTTTTTCCCTTCAGAAGACCATGAAGTTACTTCTACTGTGATGGGTGATGAACTCCGTGAACACAATAATTATACAGCCCAAAGCTATATTACATGCCCCATAGGAAAAAAGCCCCCACATCTGTCTACCACCTACTCACTGAAAAGTGCTCAGGGAACAGGAGTTTAAATTTTAGCTTCTGTAAAACCCAACAGTATGAGGTAAAAATCTTGCTCTCCTCTTCTTTTTTTAACAGTGTACAGGGTCTACAAAATCAAGACTTTGTAGAAGGTCTGCTGAAACACTGAAAAAAACTTCGTAAGTTCATGCAGGTTGAGACAGCCCTGTGTTCTATACTGTTGCAGAGGTCAGCTTTAGAATGCAAAGTGCTGTAGGAAGGCACACGAGCATCGCTGCGTTGGGGAACAGAGAGTTGTTCATGGATTTCATTGCCTGGGAAGACAGTTCAGCTGCTATTAGTGTAAAGAGGGAAAAAATAAACACTCCCCAACTGTAATTTGTTCTGTCATGGCTTGTGCTGAAGGCAGAATGGAATGAGGCCTAATGAATTTCAAGGTGGAACTTTTCACTGCTTCAGATATGAAGGGTTTTATATGCTGGTTACATTTCCTTTCACATGAACATCAGACAATGGCTTGCTTCTGAGTATTTTATTTATTTGGGTCTTGCATGTTCATCTCATTCTCTGTTCCCCAAGAATTGCTGGATTGGGTTTCAGCTCAACTTTTGAGCTTCTCTTAAGATGGTATCATGAAGTACAGTGGGCAATTGCATTATTAGTGTGTAACAAAACCACAGGTGTATACTTCTCTCCCCAATACTTCTGTTTGAAACCTTTTATATTTAAAAAATAATAATAATTTAAGATTTATAGATATAAACCCCTTGAAAACTGTTTTTTCATGCTACACAAATGCACCCTTGCAAGGAAAAGTACGTCCCTAACCCTGCAGCCCAGCTGAGTATCATCCTGGATGTCTAGATTTCAGCTTTCCTTCTCCCCCCATTAATTTGCTTTCTAATGATTTAACTGAACAGCTGACAGTTAAATAACTTCTACATTTAGTGTTCTCACGGGAGAGAGGGATCATTCTGAGTTGGGTCACAGTGTGGAGTGATAAATACTGAGATAACTCTTTTATGCAGTGAAGTCGTTCAAACAATAGCGATGTTCCAAATATATATTCACATGTGATCTGAATTTATAATTAGGCCCTCAAACCCTTCTGTTGTAATCATAGAAATCAGTGGTTAGATAAAGCAACATTTGGTTGTGCTGTATTGCCATGTGAGAGGACAGGTAGACAGACTGATAGACGGACAGACAGGTAGCTAGACAGATGGACTGATGGATAGGTAGACATAGACAGACAGACATAGACTGATGGATAGATGGTAGGGTGATACACTGATAGACTGATGGATAGATAGACATAGACATATAGATAGACATAGATGGATAGGCTGATAGATTAGAAAGACAGACTGATAGACAGACAAGAAACGTGTAGCAGTATTTCTATCCTTTTCTCGGTTCCAGGGTTAGACTTTGAAGGTTGTCCTGGTTTTTCTCTTTCTCTTTTTCTTTTTCCTTTTTTTCTTTTTCTCTTTTTCTTTTTCTTTTTTCTTTTTCTTTTTTTCTTTTTCTTTTTCTTTTTTTTCTTTTTCTTTTTTCTTTTTCTTTTTTCTTTTTCTTTTTTCTTTTCTCTTTTTCTTTTTCTCTTTTTCTTTTTCTTTTTCTTTTTCTTTTTTTCTTTTTCTTTTTCTTTTTCTTTTTCTTTTTTTAACACCATGTGCTTTTAGAAACACATTCATCCATAACCTTGTATTTCACCTTTTTGCTGTCCCTCGGTATACCAGGAACCACAGCACCCAGGGTACTTGGTGGGGAGGCAGGTCCACCAAGCTGGACTAACAGCTGTTTCACCAGCAGCCAAGCACACAGGGCAAGAAAAGGATGACAGTGCCTGCAAGAAGCTAAAGAAAGGCAGTTTGGGAGGCTGCCTCAGCCCCAGGTGTCCTGCTGTGACTGCAGTAATGGACTTCAGGTCTACAGTGAAAGCAGAGCTCCCTGTAATGGGCAGAACATACAGAGACCAAAATACGGATCCAGAATAGCTCAGACACTGCTGTGTGTGGGGATTTCAGCACTGTGGCTTCCTGCTGCTTGTAGGCAACGTGCCCAACACGCACCCGACGCGGCAGCAGGCGCGGGGCTGGGGGCCTTTCCCGCGCTGTTCGTCTCTGTAGAGCCTAGCCACAAACAACATGCAGAAATCTGCCACTTAGGTGGCTGTTCTTTGCTTTTGACCAGATGTGAGTGGTTTCTAGGACTTCTTACTGACTGGGAAAAGTTTAAATGTACCCAAGTTTCCACCTGCAGGAGCAATGAGATTGATTGCTGAAGTGGCGTTCCCTACCGACTGCATCGATTCGGGTTCAGCCACCTTGCTGTGCAGGTCTGGCTTCTCAGACAAGCCACCTGTAGTCCATGGCTTCAGAAACCTGCTTTTCTGTAGAGCAAGGAGCACAAGAGACCTGGATATAGATTATTGGAGAAGGATTATCTGAGTCCTTGAATTTTCTTCTCTGGGCAATGGACAGTATTGGGTTCTCTGGAAACAAATGTGCCATAGAAATTGAATCTGTTGGAACGGCACTGTGACCATGTTTTCTGGCCTCCCTGCTAAATAACTCCTATGAGCTTCTGTTGGGAAATTATAGACATGCTTCTTTTGCCCTGCTCCCAGTTTTCCTCCTTACTTCAAGATTGTTTTTCTTGTTTTTTGAAGCCAAACAAAACCCATACTGTCAGTTACATTTTTGAGTGTTCTACTGCAAATTACCACTTTTACTCAGAGAAGATGAGAAATAAACCTTCTTAAAACTGTATCTGCTAATAATTAAGTTGCATTTTCTCACCTGTACCCAATTTATCAGTTACTTTTAATGATCTATAGTTCGTTATAACAGGTCCAAATCATGCATCAGTAGATTTTTTCATACCAGCTTTCATGATGCTGTTTGGAGCTGGAGGAATTTACTAGGCCTGATTCCAATGTTTACACCAATCAAAACCTGATGTCGCTTATGGCACGACTGGGCTAACGATGCTTAGTTACTGAATACTTGTCTTCTTAAAGTCCTCTAAATGATATGAATACTTTTGTGTGAAATCTGCTTGTAAAATTTGAAGTAAATCCTTAAAGTTAAACTTTTCTTCTACAGCAAAGTAGTATGTTCTAAAATTGTTGTGGAAATGTCTGTTGGTCTTTGTCACATGCCAGTCCGAGACCGGAGCGTGGTTCTCTTTGTATTCTCGGGAACAGAATTAAGACTCAAAACGGAGTCAAGAACCAAGGAACTTTATTTGCCCAACAATAAATCTGCGAATGCAAAGGGAGAGAGAGTGAGAGATAAAGAGAGAAAGGAAGGAAAGAAAGAGGAAAGAATGAAAGAGTTCACAGCAGTAGCTACCACCCCAGAGCTGCGGCGTCCCAACAGTCCAATTCATTTCCAAGTCTGGCAGGGGAACATTCTGTTCAATGTTAGTTGGTTCCGGTTTTTTAGAGCTGTTACAAGCTGTTCTGCTCAACCACACCTTCCACCCGGCAATGGTGTATGTGCCCAACATTCCTCAGGGGCCTTGGGGCACCTTGTTCCCCCTGACCCCAGGGCTGGGCACATGCACAGGGGTTTGGTTGAGTTTTGCAGGATCAGCCTCCCCCATTGCTCCATGGCGTCAGTCGGTTTGCTCCTTTAACAATGTAGAGGTAAATCTCTGCTGTGGCAGTGGTGTTACCTTCCTGCCTTAACAACGTATAGATAGATCATTCACTGTGGTGGTGGCGTGAGTTTCCTGCCATAGCAATGTTGAGACAACACATCTGCTGTGGCGATGGTGGGTCTCACCGGCGCAGCCTCTTACAGTGTTACAGAGCTGTTGTTTTTCTGGCTGCACAGTATCCTAAGTAGCAGTCAGATCCTTCAGGGACAGGGGAGAACAAAATCAGGTGTGTCTAAAGGCTACGTCTTTAACCCTGTGCTGCTTCCCACTGGAGAGAGCACCTGCAAGGGTTGACAAGGCTTGCTCTTGGTGTTAAGTCTTCTGGGAGGTCACTTTCATTGTCTCTTTTTCATGTCTTTCTGAATTTTCTTTTTTTCAAGTTTCAGCTTTGTGTTCTGTATCTGCTTGAGCAACTCCAGAGACTCGCGAATGGATTGAAATCCTGGTAGAAGAATAGAAAGAATTCATCAAATAGTGGTCGCTTTCAACACATTAAAAGAGCTTTCTTTTTCTTTGCAAAGGTTTCTGACCCACATTTAATACAGAGCACATCAAATCTATTTCAGCATTTTATTGAATACTACAGGCATGCCTGAGCAGCTTGGGTTGCAAGCTCCTTGCTATAGGACTTGTATCTTCCAATACATTGAACAATACCAAGCATGATTATGCATAGCAGTAAATTGCAATTGACATCAGATTTGCGGTGTGAAGGAAAGAAAATACTGTCTTTAAAACCAAGGGTATTGTTAGCTTTTAAAGCATTTTTTTTTTCCCATTGAGCATTGGGTTTGTTTTATCTGGTCTGGTGTTTTTTTAAGTCTGCAGTCCTTATTTTGAATCAAAGACTCTGTATTCCTATGGGATACTGACACTGCTGCAGCCCGCCTACCAGATAGCAAGGTTGGTGCCATGGGTATCCTGGAGTTGTAGCAGCTGTAAGAGTTACCCTTAATCTGAATCAGGTGCTGGGTTTTTATGCAATTCTGGGAGAACAGGAGCTCAGCATCACTGGCTATGTGCTTGTGCAGCTGTACACAGGTGTATAAAAAGAGAGAGATGGCAATATGCAGACACGCTTTTTTCCAAAACAGAAATACAAAGCACCTGATACATCTTTGTGGCACCACTGTACAGTCAAATATTATTAAATATAGACTGGAAAAGTAGAATTGTAAGCTGCTGTTACCTAGCTGTTTCCAGGTTGCAATAACTTTCAAATTATGAAGTAGTAGTTCTTCACATTTGTCCAAGCATGTCACGTGTTAACTTATTAGCAAGCAAGCAGCCTAACAGTGGAGTAAAATTAATTCTCTTCCTCTTTTTATTTTTTGTTCTTAAACTGCTAATTGTAACATGGCAGCTGATGACATGTTTTTCTTTTTGCAACGGTTGTTTAATATGGTTTAATTTTGTTACTGCTACAGTCTAGATAGTGTTCAACCAAATTGCTGCATAGAATTTTATAAATTCCAGACATGTCTCTGATTTCCAAGATGCCAATCTGTGCTGAAGCACAAACAGCTGCTGAGACAGTCTAGAGGCTGCCTCTGTGCCCTTCAAGCTGCTCTGCACCTCTTCAGTGGCCTCTTTCCCCGCTTTTGGGGTCAGCCCCTGCCGGAGGAATGCCACGGGGAAGAGCAATCCTTGGACTTGAATTTGAACACAAGCATGGCCAAAGTTTGGTATAAACAGATTTACTCTGTTGTTAATTTCTGCAGGCAGGAATTTGAAATTAAGGACTCTCTCCTCTCAGCACCGGCATTTTCTATACTGACATTTCTTAGCCACAGCTTTCTTTAAGATGCCGTCCTGTGCTCACTCAGATGGTCTCGTAGACAACCAGGCCTTCCTGTGTCAAAGCTGCGCAAAGACTTTAACTAATTTAGAGCTTGGTTTGCTACAGCCTTGGAGCAGAGCTTGTAGGTGGTTGCAGAGGATGAAGGAACTGGAGCTGAAGAGCTGGGGCCCTCAATCACAGACAGCTTGGAAGATGAGAGCCAGACGCTTGAGTTTCAAGTGAGAACATGTAAGATGTGAAGCCCTTGTGTGATGATTTTCAGCCATCTGTTCTCATGAAGAGAGGGCTGAGTGATTTTTTGGGGGAAACTGATGTGTCCACTGTGTTTCCACGATCAGCTGCGAGTGGAGGGTACCACAGCAGCTACGTCTGAGTGACATAGGGCAGGTTACAGTAGGTGAAACCTGCCTTGGGAAGGCCGCGTGCTCAGTGCCAGGTGAAAGCCTTCCTAATTGCTGCTGAAAGTTGAAAGGCCAGAATCATCTCAGATCGGTAAAGCAGTTCATGCTCTGTGGGAGCATTGCTGTGACTGCCCCAGGAAGCAGCTGCCGTGCATTCAGCAGCGTTATCTAACTGCTTCCCTCTCCACTTGCACAACGTATGGTCTGTGTCGGGAAGCTGTGACTCATCCAGATGCCTTTCTCCAGCTACTGTCGGTTGAGAACAAGAGTAAAGGATGGAAATGGTAGAAAACCATCAAACGCGCCCTCAGCAGCAGGATCTGTGCAAAACGGAATGACTTGTGCCTCCCAGCAAGGGTTAGGGGCTAACAGGAGAAATAGGTGCTCTTAAAAAATCTGGAAAACAGGTTGTGAAATTGCCTTTTAAAAGGTCTTACCCTGAGATTCTTAGGAAGAGAAAGTAACCTGTGTGCAAATGTCATGCTGTTTGCAAAGACAAGTGTGCTAACCCATACACCTCGGTCTTTGCAGATTGGGAGACAGAAATAGTAATATTAATGTCTCTCTGTCTTTACTGTAACGTATTTTCTGAAACAGCAAGTTACTATATAAATTTATTCTTAAAATAAATTGCATGGAAGCCCATCCTCACCTGATCTGTATTCATTCTGGATTTCCTCAAGCTCCTTCCAGATCTGTCTTTCAAACCTGGTGATTCTTGCATGCAGGTTTTTTTCATCAGTTCTCATCTGGTTCAACTGCTTTTCATATTTCTGTGGCTTAGATGTTTGTTCTAGCTTTAATGACAGAAGTAGGAGCTTTTCTTCTACTCTTTTTTCTGCTCTTTCCTTTAAATACATAACACAGGTTTATAGTACATATAAACACATGCCCACATTAACCTGCCTCCTGCCAAACCATGCATTTAATTGGTCTTGCTTCCTAATCCCATGTGTGACAGCACATGAATAATCAATAAATGCAGGTGAGATTTGGTACCCTGGAGGATGCATCAATCCTCTCTTCCCCAACAAACCAAATAAACTGGGAAACTGAGGCTGGGCCAGGGCAAAGGTGCTTTTTAAACTATTATTTTATTTATTCATTCATTTAAGTCCACTGGTTTGTTGTTAGATTTTGCAATGGGAGACTGGGAACTCAAACCACCTATCTCAGGTTGCTTTCATGCACCCATCTCAAGTCCAAGCTTTGCAACCTAAGGGGTGCAACACTGGTGTAAACCCAGCTCAGCTGCTGGTGTAAATAAGGAGGCTGAGCCATGTAAGAGCTGCCTGAGGGATGGCAAGCAGCTCTCTCCCACTGCTGAGCACAGCACAGCTCTTGGAGACAATTCCCCCTCCTTGAGGCATGCTCGAACCTGAGCTGTGTGGCTGCCCACCCCTTCCTCGGTCTCCAAGTTGCACTGAGGCCAGTGGTCAACTCCAAATCTGGTCAGTATGGTCAAAATCCTCCGACCTTCTTTAGCCCTTGAGGCCCAAGGGAGTCCTGGGGCCAAGGCAATGGCTCTACCTCCCACGGAAGGTGTTTGCACACTCAGCAGAGCTGTCTGAACCCAAACAGAGTTTTAGCGTGGCGGTGGAACATGCTCTGAGTGTACAAACATTGCTGTGCAGCGCAGGTGGCTGCTGGAGTGAGTCAGCTCCAGGAACAACCGAGCTGCTGCTCTGCACACCCAGAACGGCTCCATCACCAGCACACAGCCTGCCAGATCCACCAGCCCCCAGCCCCGGCTGTGCTGGAGGCGCATCCCCCCAGCCCAGCCGAAGAGCGCAGACAGGGACGCTGCCGAGGGCAGCTGCCTGCACCGCAGGGCCCACGGCTGAGCTGGGACAAGTGCCCTCCTGGCACAGGTGGAAGCTCATCCCCAGCTGCTTTTCTCCAGTATTTGTGCTGAGGTTTCCTTAGCTCCGGAGGACTGAGATGTGCTTCCAGAGGAGTGCCATGCAAGCCCCTGTGCATGTCTGTGCATACATGGAAAAACAAATGCATTCCTTATTCAACCTATTCAAGAGTGCTTTGAAAGCTCCGACTCCTGTTAACACTGTCTTTTTTGGCACAGCAGTCTCACTTAAGGGAGAGTAACTGCAGACCTTGGTGTGGTTTATGCAAAAATAATCACAAATGCTGTTAGTGGAGGGAGGGAACTCAAAGAGTAGCTTCAAGATAGAGGCTGACAAGATGGAAGTATTTTTATTATCTTCCTAGCTGCACTAAGTGTTGGTTGCATTGAGTAGAAGAGACCATCATCAGGCAGAATAAATGGAGACTAAAGTTCAGGAAAGAGCATTTTAGTTCAAAGCAACTTCTGATTCTGGTCTTTGATCAGCAACCTTCATCCTGGCTCTAAGACATTACGATCGTGTTTTGATCACTTTTGAACTCTGAAGTGCAAGGAACTGCACACAGCAAAGGAGGATAAGCTTTAAAAGCTGTGAAGGAATTAATTAAAAGGCATTGGTCCCATGCCAAGCGCTAACTGCCGCTGTGGAACCGAAAAAAGCTGCGTTTTAATGTACCGACCGCAGGATGGTGAGGGTTTGCCTATATTTAAAGCCAGGCAGGATCTGCACAGACCCTCCCTTCCTTTTCTGAGCTTGTCAGTGAGTGCAACTGGCTGGTCAGTGGTGGCACCGATGCTCACCTTGGGACAGGAAAATGCCATGGTCAGGTATATCAGGGTTACACAGATGTGAAATTGTGCCTTAATCAGGGAAGAGTTTATTTCCTGGGATGCCCGGAGCATTCCATCCTCAGAAACAAGAATCACTTGGACGAAGCTCAAGCTGTGACTTTGTTGTTGGCCCGGTTTGAGCGAGATGTTGAGCCTTATGAATTTCCAGCTATCCCTTCCAAAATAAATTAACCTGTGATCACCTGATTTCTGTAACTCATCACTTTGCTGGCTGCATCCCAAGGCAGCTGGTTCTGTGCTAGACCTCGGGCTTTGTGTGCGTTATTTGGTGCCTGCCGGGATGAAGGTGATGGGACCAGTGCTTCTTGCTCCCACTGCTGGCAGGGATGTGGGCCACCCCAGTGCCTCCACTGCCAGTTTCTTACCAGTCTCTCCTTCACCAAGTTAAGCAGCTGATGCCTGTGCTGTGCTTGATCTTCTTCAGAGCGTGCCTGCTGCGCCTCTGTCCACTTCCGATGAGTCTGTATCTGATCCCTGAAGTCACTTACAATACTTGTCAACCTAAAATTATGAGTATTTTTTTTAGTAACAAGACTGAGGCTTAGTCAGTGTTATGGAGGAGTCCTGAGTCACTTGAGTAAATTGCTTAAATTACTCCAAATCTCCTCAATAGTTTTCTTCCTAACAAGCCCTAAGCTCAATTATTTTATTAATCCTTACCTTGGAGGTTGTACCTACATGCCAAAATGTGATTTATGTATTGTGGTCTACTTTAGGAAAATATCTGAGGGCTGAAAAATGTTAATTTCCCATTTGAATTAACTCTGAAGCAGATGAAGAAACTGCACTATCCCACTGAACGTCAGCCACACCACTGGGCATCAGGGAGAGCAGCGCAGCCACTTGCGGTCTGAAAATGAAGTTCATAATGATAAAAAAAAAGTGTATAACTAACCCAAAAAGAGAATACAGAGTTGTCTTTGAGGCAGTAGGTGGATAGAAATGTGAAAGCCCACCCAGGACAGAGCAAGCAGCACCTGGAGAAGACAGGGAACCACAGGCAAGAGTGCTGAAAAAACATGCTGCTTGGGTCAAATCTGAAAAATGTCAAGTTAAAGGGAGCTGTATGGTTTCGATTTTGATTTTCTTGTGCTGAAACATGTAATTTACAGCATGAACCATGACAAGAGATGAACTTAGGTCCAAGCTGTAGTCATATATACAAATTTTCATGCTTGTGCATATGACCCGATTGTAGGACTGTCATGAAAAAAATTAATGTAATTGTATTCATTTCTAACACATACTTGAATGCAAACAATGATTGCTTAAAATTTGTTTGGGCCTCACGTAGGATACAAACCAACAGGTAAGGAGCAGAATTTTATAACCAGACCTAATGCTTACAGCACTTCTAATATTTAGTATCCCTTTTCAAAATGATGTTTGAGTTAAAGTATTTTTTATACAGAGTGATTGATAACAGCTCTGTATCAGTCTAATGAAGTGATAATTACCATCAACAGTTACTGTAAATGTGATAAAAAACACTAATGATAGCAAAATCTCTCTAAGTGGTATGTTACTGCCGTTTGCTACAGACCGTGTAATTTCAAGATCTTCTATATAAGCAGCCTGTTAGGTCACTTTATCACTATCACTCATTTTAGTAGTTCTACGATTTGACTTTTCATGAGACAAACATGTTGTTTTCATATAGAGTTTGTCATTTGTAGTCCTACTCTGAACACGCACACAGAGTTTGCTTCCTGAAGCACTCATCTTTGTTCACGAGGAAATAAAAGCATACTGTGAGAGCATGCTGATGATAGAGACCACCAATGATGACTACACTTTCATATCTATATGTGTAATCAGGATATTTCAATCCATCAGGCATAAAACCAAGGTCTCTTGCCATCGTTTGTGTTAGGATTACTGAACAGCTTTGGGGAATATCATTTAATGGGTGAATATGAGTTAATGACGGGTGACAGAATTGATGATCAGGTTTGTTCAAGGGCTCCAACCCAAATTTTGCGTAGCTGGCAAGTGGCGTTTGACATTGCTTCAGTTTCCCTGATGCTGGAAAAGGAGGAAGAAGGAAATACTTAAATCTAAAAATTAATTACTTGAAACTGCGTTTAGACAACAGAATAAGATTTGGCTTGCCTCGGGGGGAAGGGGGAGAACTGCAGAAATAATTAATTTTATTTAAAATTATTTAACAAATACTGAAAATGACTGCTGTGAACCACACTAGCAGTACCGTGAGGTTACACTGCCTGTGTGGTCCAGACCAAATGATCACAACAGTCTTTCTGGGATGCAAATCCTGTGAACCACAGCCAGCACGTGGCTCTGCTGAGGAGGACAAAGGCGGCTGGGGCCCATCTCAAGGGACACACTTGACAATGGCGAGATGATGATGATGGTGATTTAACATTAATGACTTCTTATTAATAATAAAACACCAACATGTTTTATTTTATTTTAAACTTCCTTCGATTAGCATCCCTCCTACATGTAGCTTACAAAAATACATCTAGCAGCAGCAAGGCTCCAGGGGCAGATGATTTGCCATAGTCTTTGGCCCAGCAAAGCCCTGAAATATTAATAAGGGGACGCTTGTGGATAATTAATAAAAACATACTCCAGGAGAGCTACAACAAACCTTCACATGTGAAAACTGATCTTTTGCCGACTGAATTGACTTTCTGTGGTAGAATGCAGCTACTCCAACTTAACCAACCCTGAGAGATAAGCATCGCTTCCCTGCGAAGGGCTATATTTCTGAGCAAGGCACAACTCCCATGAAATACACTTAAAATTAATCTTTTTTAAAATTTTTTTTCTGGTAACATTATCAGTTTGTACATTTACAGTACAACTGCCAGACTGCAGTCAAAGATGACTAGGTCCCAGACAGCTGCATGTCAACTGACAAGGTAACTCTGGGCTTTAAAGATGATTTAAACATGCCAAGATTTATGCGGAAGCTCCAGTCTGTTCCAGAAGTTAAATTTTATTTCAGCTCTATAAAAAGAATACATAAATCTGGTAGACTTATAAAGGAGAAATATAAAAGGAGACAGACATTCCCCAAAAGGGCATGCCATTTTAATTAAATTTTATATTAACTAGAATAAAATCTCAATGTTTAGTAAATGCGTATTTTTTATTTTATGTTAAATACACAAAGCCAGCACTTCTCAGTGTTTGGAAAGTCAACTTTTTTCAAGCTTCCTGTTTCTGCTGACAGTGGCAGTAAGGTTTCATTAACTTTTGAGAAACTCAGCATTTACTTCAATTCAGTTTTCCAATTTCTTTCTTTTCTGGTGTTGTACCATTCCTTCGTCCCTCTTATTTTGTTTTCATTCCTTGTCCCTTTCATATCATCTTGATCTCCATCATCCACTGCTCTCTGCCTCCCTATTCCTTCTTCCCTTTTTCCGGTTTTAATTAATTGCTATTATTTCCCCATTCACACCGATTCTTTTTCCTGTTCTCTTGATAAGAACCTTCTTCTGTTTAAAGTTCAAGCCAATTTTTACTTCTGAATACAATTCAGATAAAATCTTAATTAAAATAAATCTTTATTCAATACTTCACCATTTTAAGGAGTGGAACTATTGCCTTTGAAATATCATTATTGCAGGATTATTATAATTAGATTTTAAATTATTTGTGCTGGCTCTGCTATTCATTGCTGGGCTGTTTTGCATTGTTCTTGATATGGATGCCAGATGCTTTTGTTCATTGCATCATTCCCTGGAGCTCCCTCCTCTCTAGAACTCACCAAGATTAAAATGACACTCTAAAAATACTTCTGCAGCCAGAATAGGAAAAATGTACTAGGTAAGTAAGGAACCAGTCACAAATCTGTGAGCACATGTGGCTGTGCAGCTACTTCAGCCTTCTGCCCACCTTTCTTTGTCACCAGCACCCTTGCCCTGGGTGCCTGTCTTTGAAATGAGCTGACAGTCTGCAAGTGCCTAAAGCAGATGTCTTGTTCTGCACATTAGGCAAGTCACAAATTAGCCCCAGTTATAATGGTAAATAGTCTTTGTATTTGGTGCCTTCTTTTTCAGTATGGAAAGTTAATTGGTTTCATACCTTTCTTCTTACAGGATGGCATTTAGTGCCCCATTTTAACAATTAGCTTGCAAGACAATATACTTTTGTTATGTATTTTCATTATTTTATGGCATAGATCTTCATTAACTGTCTCTTAGTGTTTTGAATGCATGTTAATTAATGGGTTTGTTTTGCTCTTTCATGGCAACCTGTTCATCACACTAAAGCACTCAAGATGAATTATCATAATGAAAAACTCTCCATCACCTACTTGAAATCCAGAAGTTGCAATTTGTGATGTTGTTCTCCCTGGACTGTCTTTAAATTCGAGCTTTGATCAGAGTTGGAAGTCTCTATCTTGCCTAATAGCTGCATTACCTAATGAGAATTCAGCAGAGAAAGCCTTTATGAGCCAGACTACGAGCACTTACATTTAAATATGCATTATAATTGCAAGCATGGAAAAAACCAACTAACATCAAGGTACAACTACACAAAAATGAACCTTTCTCACAAGTAATTTCATTCAGTATTCAGTAAAGACTGAAGACTTGAGCTCAGAGTCACCAAGGCTGTAAGACATTCTGAAGTCAAATGTCTTTTTAGATGCAGGCTTCGCAATTAGATGCAGGGGTAAGCAACACTCACGTGGTTTGAACAGAGCATCGGGCACCACTCAGATCTCCCCATCAGTGGCAGAAACCGAGGGGTAAATCCATGAAAGCGCATGCATGTTGCAAAGTGTTGGCTGCCCAACACCTAATGGCATCCCAAGAAGAGCAAAGAGAAACTCTCCAGCACTAACAGATGATCTGGTGGCTGCAGCACCCAGATGGTACCTGGGGGACCCTGTTCAAAGTGTCTGCCCCCACTGCCGCATCTGTGTTGGGGTGCACAGCCCCAGCTCTGCACAGCCCCAGGGTCTCTAGGCTGTGGGACTTCCCAGGTACCTAATGCTCTCTCAGACTTCTTTTGCTTGGAGATGCCCCTTTCACAGGATCATTCATTGTTGGGGTGAGGGGAAAATAGATTGCTTCACCAATGCAACCAGCAGGCTGAGAGCCCTCAGTTGGGATGCAGAGAACAAGGTGGACCTGCGAGGTGAAGCCAAGCACCCCGTGTCCTGCAGGAATGGACATGCAAGTGCTCGTGGCCTTGGCAGCAGTGGCCTGATCACATTGGGGTCTATGGGCAGGAAAAGGTGGAAATACCCCATCTAAGAGTTGCAATTTCAGTCTTTGGAGGGCCTGGCAAGCCAGGGCCCTGAGCTGCCTGCCCATCACCTGCAGACACCTGGCTCTGCACATCACAGTTGGTGTGAAAATGTGATGCCCAGGGCTCCCGACACATTGGTGATACAGCACACTGGAGTGGTTTGGAAACACCGTGGATGCTCCAGCAACTGCATCCACTATTTCAAGAGAAGCTAGAAGTCCATGTGCCTCTGGAAGATGGCATGTGAGTGACTCAGGAGACTGGCAGCCACCAGAAACCCATTTCTCGTGTGACCCCTCACCATCCAAGGGTTTTCCCTGTGCAGCCTGGGTTACGTTACCTGCTGCTGCAGGTAAACACTTGATCTTGAAGAGCAGTCTGATGCAAGGGATGATGGATTCAGCCTGCCTACCCCTGGTTATTTGATGAATTAAAGCAGATGTGAAAACCCAGCAGATTTTATAAAATCTTATATAAAATCCCAGAAGTTTTTATACCTAATGAGTACCAAAAAAATCCCGGCAAGTAGATGCCACCACATGCTTGGTAACCATGGCACATCGACGTCAAAAAGGTGCCACTGAAGACTCATAATGTGTTGGTACCTCCTTCCTTTACAGCAACAGAAGAAAATTTTCTTTTCAGAAATTCTTTCCTTTCTTGTCTCCTACAGTCACTTGAGAGCAATTCTTTCCCTTTTCAGCTGAGGCAGTTCCTTCTGCATCCTGCTCCATGTCTACCCTGACTTATTTTCACATGAATTTGTGTACTGTTTCATGCAAGTAACACAGACTTCCCTTCCCTGCTTCCAGGTACAGAAGAACATTTTTCATAGGTATTCAAGTGCACAGATGTCCAAACAGTGCCTTTTAACAGAATTCCAGGTAAATATCTTTGTTTAAGTTCTGTCATGAGTGATTTTTCCTTGGAGAAGAGGGCCTTGGGTAGGCAAGGTACATGACAACTGGCATTGTGCCCTGTGCAACAGAAGATGCATTCAAAATATGGTAATGAGATTATATGCAATAACAGAGTGCATGAGAAATTGCATGTCCCACATCTGCTCAATCCTGGCAGGCACAGGTGACGTCTAGTTTGGAGCAGGAGCAGAAAGCCGTCATGCTGCAGGTTTAGAAAACTGAATTTTCTGGTACACCTGGATTGTAAAATATTACTGTTAATGCTCCCAATCCTGCTAGAGGCTTCAAAACCACTACTGAGCATAGCGAACCTCTCACATGCAAAGGCCACCTACATCCACTGTTGGCTTATGCACTCCATGGAGAAAAAAACCCCACCACACAGAAAAAAACACCATTTTCCACAACTTTTTCAGTGTTACAGTTTCAAAAGCCTTTGAAGCACTACCAAAATTAATATGGAATTAGATATATGCTATTAGATGCCTCCCTGCCACCACCCTAAAAATTAAAGAAAAAAAGAGTGAATTTAGATGATCTTTTTAGTGCCAAAGTGTCTGCAACTGAAATTTCCAGACACCCTCAAATATAAATGATACTGAGAAACCGTAATGGGCCATTTATGATCTGAGGATCCCTATATCTTAGAATATTTTTATTATCTGTTATTAACTTACATCTATTATAAACACCACTACCAGGTGGACACCAGTGATGAGTAGTGTCCCTCAAGGGACTGGGACTGTTTTAAGCCTTCATCAGTGACATAGTGGGATGGAGCACACCACCCTCGGCAAGTTTGCAGATGACACCAAGCAGAGTCGTGCGGTTGGCATGCCTGAGGGACCTGGACAAGCTGGAGAAGTGGGCACATGTGAACTTCATGAGGTTCAACAGGGCCAAGTGCAAGGTCCTGCCTCTGGGTCAGGCAGCCCCCGGTACCAGTACAGGCTGGGGGTGAAGGGGTTGCGGGCAGCCCTGCCCAGAAGGACTTGGGGGTGCTGGGGGATGAACAGCTGGACGTGAGCCGGCAACGTGCGCTCGCAGCCCAGAAAGCCAACCGTGTCCTGGGCTGCATCACCAGCAGCAAGACTGGCAGGTCAAGGAGGGGGGTTCTGCTGCTCTACTCTGCTCTGGTGAGACCCCCGCTGCAGCGCTGCATCCAGCTCTGGGGTCCTCAGCACAGGAAAGACATGGACCTGTTGGAGCATGTCCAGAGGAGGCCATGGAGATGCTCAGAGGGCTGGAGCACCTCCCCTATGGAGACAGGCTGAGGGAGCTGGGCTTGCTCAGCCTAGAAAAGAGAAGGCTCAGGGAAGACCTTACAGTGGCCTTTTAGTACCTAAAGGGAGCCTACAAGAAAGCTGGAGAGGGACATTTTAGAAGGACATGTAGTGACAGGACAAGGGTTAATGGTTTTAAACTAAAAGAAGGTAGATTCAGACTAGATATAAAGAGGGTGGTGAGGCACTGGCACAGGTTGCCCAGAGCAGCTGTGGATGCCCTGTCCCTGGAAACATTCAAGGACAGGTTGGATGGGGCTGAGAGCAGCCTGATCTAGTGGAAGGTGTCCCTGCCCATTGCAGTGGGGTTGGACTACATGACCTTCAAAGGTTCCCTCCAACCCAAAGTATTCTATGATTCTATAGTATCATGGAAAACTTATTTTTTTATTAAAAATCCTGACATATTTAATAAATACTATATCAGTCTTCAATATTGGTCAGCAGTTAGGAAAAGAAGCTGTATCTATGTGTGCATAGTCACCACTCACCAGATATTGCACTGGACGCTTCTCTACTCACCTTCTTCTCAAAATCGCCAACACAAGTTTTGAGGGCAGAGTGAAGGCCATAAATCTCTTTATCAGTCTTCTGGGCCTCACACCTGATGATTCTGATGTCTTCTGACAGCTTCGCAATGCTTGCCTCACACCTGTGGTCAAACCAGAGACGAAAGCCTGTGCAGGGGGCACTGGAGAGTGGCTGAAGGCAGGTGCCGGTCTCCATGCGCTGCTGCCAGCTCAAATCCATCGCCCCAGGACCACCCTGGCAAGTGGCAAAATAGGCAGAGACACCCCACTGCAACAACCCTGACCCCCGTCTGCTCCCAGACGTTACTGCCCGTTACAATGCTGCTGGAACTACGGTGAGGAAGCAGGAGGCAGCTGGAGGGATGCCCTCCACTGCAGCAGTGATGCCCATGGGCTCCAGGGGGTCTGCAGGACCCATCCACAGCTCACCCTGCCAGACTGGGTCCCCCCTAAATTCCGCTCTGCGATCTCAATAAATCAAATCTGACGCATAAATTAGGAGTCCAGTCTGAACTCTGAGCACCCCCAACTTTTGGGTGCTTACCAGGAGAGATGGCATCCTGCTGCCCCAACCCAGCCTGCAGCCTCTGCTGGCTGGACCCAGGTGTTGGGGAAGATCACTTTTACAGCAAAAAACCTTGCTGTTTTGTAAGAAGCATTTGTCATTTGCTATTTAAATGCTTGCAGTTGCGTTCCGCAAAATATCTTGTCACATTTAAAATTAACAAATAAATGATTTGAGGGCGGCAGCATGAACTGAGCAGCACAGGCACTGAATAACACTCAACGAGCTACTCTCGCCAGGTGGAAGGAATGGCTGTTTCAGCCCCTGTTTTTCACGTGTGTGTATATATCTATAAATCTATAAATCTCTCTCCATTTCCACACACACACATCGTGTATGTATAGTATCAGTATAGAGGTAAATATATATTAAAAATATATTTTTTTAATTTGATCAAGAAGATTTTCTTCTGTGTCTATGTAAATATACATATAACATTATATAGATGCTTGACGTGAGCAAAGAGACACAGGCTTCCCCTCCTGCACCCCACCTTCACACTGTTGCCCCAGAAGTGACTGCCTGCCCCAGTGCTGGTAGTACTTAGAACAAGAGTGGGGGAAAAAATACCTTACAGGCACAAAGCAGTGCACAATTTCTTATAAATAACAGAATAAAAGTTGTGTGAAGAAAACAGGTAAGTTTTACAATGCCAGAGAAATTATCCTCCAAAGCACCACCACTGAATACAGCTGGTGCTGTTGACAGGTAAAGGATCTAAAGAGAAATTTTGACAGTTTAAATAGACCAGTTTTTCGTCATCTCCTGATGATGCTTAGATATTGTGATACACCTACAGAGCTTGTAGATGAAGGACATTTTTTTTTTTAATAAAGTTACTTCAGGTAATAGAGGCTTTGTACAAAGGCCAGAACTTCGATCAAAGAAACCATTGATTTGGAAAACAAGTACAAAATAGCTGCAAAGGTGAACATGGATGTGTGAACATGGAAAGGGAGGATGCTGCTTCGGAGCCGACTGCCACCACAGCTTCTCCCCCTGCAAAGCTAGAAAAGAAGCTAGGAGCCAGCGAGGGAGGGTGGTGGAGGACCATGGTCCTGGGGGTTGGAAGGTCCCCATCAGGACAGGGGACAAGCAGCACTGCAGTGGGCTGGGGGCTTCTTGTGCTGGTTGCGAATGTGGAGGCACACGAGCACAAATGACACAAAGCCGCTGTTGAGGTGCAAGGTTGCTGACTGACTGCACCCACAAGTAGACCAGCTCTTTCAACAGAGATCGGAGAGATCCTGGCTTATCACTCCCTTAGGAAAATCCCACCCCAAGGCAACAACTGCAAGGCTTTGCAAGGGGTTGCAGAGTGTGAGAAAGATGAAGGTTAATGGATCTGTGGCAGTAAGAAGACATAACTTCCGTAACAAGAAAAGAAACCTGAATATTCTATGAGAATACTTTAAAACAGAGGATTTGACGACGGGATCCAAAAAGCTTGAAAACTAGGCTTGCAGCATGGGGTTAATGCAACTACACCTGCATTACTGCATAGCCTGAGGGGTGAGAGCCCTGCCTGGGGAACACCAGATGTGGCAAGCTTTGCAAAGACTCCCAGCACCACTGATGTGCCTTATGTCTCCACGTCTGCTCAGATCTCTTTTCCCTGCACATAATATCATTATTACATGCAAATTAGTTAAATGCATTATTGCAGTTCGGCAGATTGAGTCCCGAAAAGAGTGGGGATACTTGGAACTTGCTTAAATCTTGCTCTAATTTGGTATTTCATGTAGGAGACATTCTGCAGCTTGCAGTGAGATCATGGCTTTCCAGCTGTACAAAACAGAGGCTGGAGAGTGCACAGGCAGCCATGCAGATGGACTGGGAACAGTACAGAAAGTGTGCTCCTATGAGATTTGCATATAAATTAAAAATTAAAAGAAATAAAAGCCTCTGATGGTTGTATCAAAGGCTTTAATTAGAGACAGGAATATAGCTACCTGCTATATGTTCAAGGAGCTTTATCCTCCAAATTCATGGAAGGAACAGTATGTATTGGGCTGCTGTACTTGCCAAATTACTGCATTTTATGAAGGGTCAAGTAACTTCATGGGCATGCACCAGGGCTTTTGATTGTCTAGTGCTATGTTGGACTTACCCTCCAAGCAACAAAATGCTCACAAGAAAAATAAGTACAATATAACCATCTGTGAAAAGTTCATTATTTATTCATTTGTGCATTCATTTATTCTTTTGTTGGTGAGGCTGAAGAGAATGAATTAATATTTATCAGAAGTGTAGTTTATTTTACAGTCGATTACCTAATTCTTATTACTATAATACATATTCCCATGCCCAAAGGAATTCTTGTGAAGAGTAAGATATAAATAAAATATATAGTTAATTTAATGGGAATGCCACTATACAGGAGATGCTGGAGGCTGTGTTTTTTCGAAGATCACTCCTACTTGACACATAAATGTTTACATGGTGTAGAAATGTAGTCAAAAGGTCCAAGCATTAATGGACAACCACCCCAGTGGCTGGCAAAAGCTCTCCATCCATTTTTCAGGGAAAGACAGAGTAAAAGAATAGACACAACTTGAATTAGAAGAGCTAATTGTATTAATCCTTTACACATGGCAGAATACAGGAGGATGAATCATTGGCTGTGAGAAAGAGCAGTGACTCCATTTAAGGTTCATTTCATCCCAAATACTCTTGGATTAAGGTTAGGGTACAAATCAAGAGGAAAACTGTCATCGTAAGTTTGCATTTGGAAGATATCTATAAATTCAATAAACGTAAACGATATGAACACATGCATTTGTCTCCAGCAAGCCTGGGCTCTACTTAACACACATAGCAATTTTAAATCCTGAAACTCAAGAGCAAAGAAAAGTGAAAAATCACAATATTAATCATCACTGTAATGGCAGTCCTCTGTTATGTCAATTTTGGCTCACCCCTCAGCCACGACCCTGGGGGCAGGCACCCAGTTGAGGACTGGTATTTCCAGAGGGGAACTTCCACAGAAAGAAAAACATGAAAGTGCTGATGATTCATGAATCACATAAAACTATACTATGCTTTAGCTTAACGACAATCATTTGCATAAAACTGCATTATATTATTGCTGTTGAAATGCTGCTAACACACCAGATCTGGCTCTGCAATACCAGCAGGTTTTGACGAAGCTTGAAAACCTGTCATTTTCCCTTTTTCTCACCTTAAAAATAAATAAGGTCTAAGGACTTAGTTTCCAGCATGCTAAGATAATGACTTTGGTGCCCTCAGAATAGGTTTTTATGTGCAATATGTGTTTTGGGACCCTTCCTTCTACCTGTGGAAAAGGCCAGCCAGTGCACCTGAAAAATCGGCAAGAAAGGAAGAGAAAGCGGGACCCCGTAAAAAGTGTTGTGGACCTCCACGAGCACTTGACCTCCAGTTTCTTGGTTTGTTTGTATTTTTTTTTTCTTTATGCAAGTAGAAGTGGACTGGTCATTTTTTTCCCCCACAGTTACCCTGTTTTCCTGATTTCCCCAAGTGCTTTTGCTTTTCTCTGCTGCAGGCAATCACTGAAGCACAGTAGCTGGGAGCAAGCCCCCGTGCAGCTGATGAAGGGAAGGATCTCACCTAGGAAAACACCAGGAAAAGTGAAGCAATACACTTCACCCATCAAATGTTACAGGTTTGCTAAAAGCATATCATCCAGAGAGCCTGCCAACCTGAATTTGAAAACATCAGGAGACTTGCAGGAAGGATCATTTTGTGCCAATGCTAATCAGCCACAGGATTAAAAAAAAAATCCATCTTTTTCCTGCCAACTTTGAATGTGTTGGCTTCAGCATCTGATTTTGGATTTTTGGGTGTCTGCAATAGTCTGGAGTCCTTCAGTATCCTATGATTGTTTTCCTTTCTCTCCTGGTAGTTATACATGGGAATGAATACATCTCTGGATTTATTTTTTTCTATAAACTATACATAGATGTATACTTCTGTCAGGCAGAATTTTTCCTCGTTCTACCATCACATTCCTGGCTCTCCTTTACACCATAACACGTTTTTAACTTCATAAAGGGGACTCTGGGCTCAGCACAGTATTCTGGTTTCAATCTCTGTGCGACGTGTAGAGCTAAAATACACCCCCTGTTTATTGGTCCCCTGCTTCTTTTGCCCGAGACCACACTCCTGGCATTTCTGATGCCGCATTGTTGTAAGAGCTCACGGTGAGTTATTTACCTGCTGTATTCCCCAAACTTCTCACTTGTGAAACAGTCTCTCACTGGGTTTATGAAGTACATTTTTCTCAACCAGCCCACATTGCTAATATTCCTAGTTATTCTCTATGACCACCTTGTCCTCACTTGACCAATTTTTGTGTTATCCACAAATGTCAGCATCAGAAGCATATGACTGGCCTCTGGAGGAAAAAAATGCACTAGGAACATGCCATAATGATTACATTTTTGAATATATCAGTTCAGACAGTTCCTAATCCATGTGCTCTCTTGATACTACATAGCAGAGTTTCACTTCGTCTTTCTTTAATCATAATATTTTGTGTTTCGAAGTGCCCCATGGAACTCCACCTGTTACATACATGCAATTACTTGTACCAATGAAAACTCATAATCTCACCAAAGGAAATTGTTTGCTCAACGAGACCTACTTTCCAAGACAGGAAGAAAAGATTTTACTGAAACAACAGGAGAGTTTAAGTAGGAGGAAACAACCACTGGAGTCTAGCCAGACTGGAGAAGGAAAAAAATCCCCAAAATGTTAAGTGTGTGATGAAGAATGAAACAGGAAAATATAGTTATTTTTCCCTGGCTTGATAATTTTCTAACATGGAGAGCGTGAAAGCACAGATCTGGCACTAAAATGGAGACATAAAATGAGTGCGAAGTACATTTATGCCCACTCTGAATCTGCTCTGCACAAATTGACTAGCAGAGATGAAAATGAGGGCCGTGATGCATTCCTTACCTTGCCACTCTTCCTCGCAGGTCTCCAAGACCTTGGATGTATTTATAGTCCAGACTCTGAACCGCAAAATTAGTTTCTACTGCGACACCATCCCTTGTCCTTATTTGCCTCTCCAAAACCTGTAAATTCAAGACCATTAATGCACTTTTGGTTTTCTGCTTTGGATTTTTTTTTTTTTCCATTTAAAAATTGGGTTTGAAAGCACCACTTACAGCAGCAGGTCTGAAAGCTTCTGTTTCTTTCTTGGAGAAAGTAACAGTGTATTTTTCTCAAAAACCTTTATCTGCATAAATAATATGTCCATTTTTGCCTTTAAAAATCTGCTCTATGTTGAAAAGTCTAGCACACAAGAAGTAGGAAATGGAAACATGGGGAAATCAATTTTATTCTCCCCCTCAAATGTCTGCAGTACAGCACAGCCCTTAATAAATAACATACTGTTTTTTTAAAGTCAGTCTCTTTTTTCAACAGAGGATACCAAGTGTTTCGAGGAGCGAGTCAATAGCTAAGCTGAGTGTTTTGCAGCAACCTGAGGGCATCACAGCAAGGCTTTGCAGGGTGGGCAAGGCAGAGCAGAGATGGCTGCAGAATCTCTGCCCCGAGCAGAGGCTGCCCACGCTGCAAATGCACGAATGCTTAGTCCAAGCTAATGCACCTCACCTGGCAAAGTAAAAAGATGTTTTTAATGCACATAGGCCTGTGCAGGGCAGGTTTTGGCTCCAGTGAAGGCACGGACCCTGCTGGTAAAGCGCATTACAGATGTACCCACCCAGCCCTGAGCAAGGATGTGTGTGTCAGTATAAGCAGCTCTTTAATGTCTTGTTTTACCCTTGTTGCTCGGTATGTGGCCTGATATCTGATTTATTGCACAGAATTAAAAGTCTGATCTAAAGATGGAAGGAGTAATTGCCCTGTAGGCTTTTCTGAAGTGGCTCATCCTGATGGTATCTGAATGTGTCACAAGCATTAATTTTAGCAAGCCCTTGTGCAGCTTCTGTAACCTTTCACAGATACAGAGCGGAACAGGGGAATGATTGCTAAAACCTCCCAATTTTACTTCCCAGGCTGAAAGAAGAGGCCTGGGGCTGATACTTCAGTGTAATTCAGCACTACACAGCACTTCACCTGGTCTAAGCACTGCTGTAACCTTTTTAGGCAAATACCCTATTTGTGCTAGAAGAGTGGCTTTTATTGGCTTTTTGTTTGAAATTTTCCCGATTTGGGTTTTTTTTGTGTGTGTGTTTTTAATGATATAGGAAAGGACAAATATCAGGGGAAATTTAAACCACAGAATGCTTGAAGTTTGGCAAAGTTGTTGCAGATGGGTTTGCCCGCCCTGTGGGTCACACAGGCTCGTCCCAGTACCGGGGCTGTGGGAGGGCACAGGGGCAGTCTGGCTGGGTTTCAGCAGGTTTGTGCTGGTGCCCCAAGTTCGTGTGTCTGGATGTGGTGTCTGAGCCTGTTCCCCTGCAGATGTGCCCCTGCAATCGGAGTCTGGGCAAACATCTCCCAGGCTGCTGCACGCAGGGGAGGTGCGGTAGCATGTGCAAATACCCCTCCTGCTGAGTCCCCGTGCAGCACCACCATCCCACTTCTCCAGCAAAAGTGAGGCTCTTTGGCATCCATCAAAAGTGGGGCACAGGTGAGTGCAGAAAGCTGTAATAACTCTGAAGTAAAACATAATTCAAGTCTGTCATTTATGCAGTTATTCCTGAATAATCCTGGCCTCCCTGCACGCGGAGTGTGGATAACTGAAATACTGAGCACACTGGACATCACTATTTCTGCTCTGCGTCAGGAAATAATTTTCTCAAAGGGTTGAATACACTGCACAACTCAAGTGTGCTTTTGGCAGTGTACATGGCAATGCAAGTCTGATGCCACAAGTCTGCAAAGACAGAGGCATTGCATGGGACCACCGCTCCCTCACTGGCAAAAGCAGCGTGAGACACTTGTTCCTTAGGATGGAAAGCAGCAGCCTCCTGTTTATTGAGGGAAATCAATATTCTTCTACTCCATCTAGCTCCCCAGGCTCCTAACAGTGCTCCCACCCCACAGTTCACCCCCCCCTCCCCCCCGGGCAAAGGAGAGCCATGTGCACCATGCCATCCTTGCAGCTGGTGGTCACCCCTTGGCCTGTGTGCAAGCCCTGGGCTGAGGCATGGCTGCTCACAGTTGTTACCAGAGGTGATGCCAGGCACGCCTCCCCTCTGCCCTGAGGTTTTTAGTATTGATGTTTTTCTCGTGCAGTTTGCAATCCTGTCCTGGGATGGTGAAGGATGTCTTTGTCAAGGGACTGGTCATTTTGCACCTGGCACTGGTTGATTTGACATCCCTGATGTGGGGGCAGCGGGGGCATTTTTCTGGCTCTGGCAGAAGCATGTGCGTACTGGGGCTTGGCTTCATTCCTGATGGCAACAGCATGCCAGCCTTTTCCCCAGAGCAGGCTTTTTTGAAGGATGTTCTTCCTGCTTTGGGGAAGATTTGGAGTACGAGTGAGTCATGTTTCCTGGTGGATCTGGTTTTTTTGTTTTTTTTAAAATGCTTGAGAAATCAACATTGCCCAACCGGCCTCATTTGCTGCGTGCCAGGAGCGATTCCCCAAACCTCCACGAATTCTGTAGTGGCTTTGATTGACATGTCCCACTGTGCTGTTTTCTGTGCTGTCGCTGCTCTACCTTTATCAAATCCTCACCACCAAAGTACGCAAAGAAAACACGCACCTGAGATTAGGACCTAGAGAAGAGTCATTTCCAACCAAGGGAAAAGACCAGAATTAGGTGCTAATAGCATCTTAGGCATTTTTCTAGCAAAACAGTCCTGTACAGACTTGATCTGAGTAGGGTTAGAGGAATTGGATGATCTAAAATAAGTGGGTTTATAGCATGTATCACCATAGTATCAAAATCTTGAAAATAAAATTGAAAATAAAATCAGCATGAAATGAACGCAGACCCTCGTTTGTATTCAGATTAATTTCAGGTGAGCCACGACCACCTATTTCTTAAGATAAAGGTGCAGAAGATCAAATACTTCTCCAAGTACATGAAAAACAAAACATATTGTGAATTTAGTGGTATTTGTAAGACATTTAACACTTCAGAGAACAAAACCAATTCCTGGAGAAGTCTATTTCAGGATATTTTTGTACTTTACATCTCTGCCCAAAGAAGGTGTTGGTAAATTTCACATATAAATTTGACAAAAAAGAGCAAATAATCAAAGGTATTTAGCCGGAACAAGGGCATCCCATGCATTTCCAGCACAGAACCATCAGTAAACTCAAAATAAAACATGAACCTGAACCTTCATTCTAGTCTGCACTGAGCTTTGTGAAAAGCTTCAGGAATATTGGATTATGTCTGCATGCAGAAGTTTATATAAAGTAGTAGAACATCTGCACTGGCAAAACTAAGGGGTAAACCCAAAACCGAGCCTTGATATTACACATGAGATGAAAATACAGCATGCTTCTTATTTCCCTCAAACTCAATCTCCTGCACTCGAACAAAACTGAGAGCAAATAGAATCTGAAACTTTGAATCAAAACATGACCAAAACTCTTAATCTGCTTTTAAATTCATTTTGCTTTCCTTTTTTTTTTTTTTTTCCTCTTTACTTTCCCTAGACCCCTCCCTTCTGTTTTCAACAAGTAACTGCAAGTGCCACTATACCAGAAAAAAACAGAATTTGACTAAAAGATAGTGGTCAGGTTGAGTATTTTTCTGCTCCTGAAGCCAATATTAGTGCTGAATGGACCACGGGCTAGAGCTGCATCACTAAAGCAGGGAAATGCTCCTCAGCACGTATTACCTCAATGTCCTGGCTGAGCTTTTTAACAATGCTCGTAATGGTCTGGACGTGATTTTCCAGCAGCTGCCGGGCAGCAGTCTCCCCATGCTGATAACCTTTGCTTCCCTGGAGGCAGGAGACGATGTTGTCTTTGATTCGGAAAGTCTGATGGAGAAGGAAAGCTGTGGTCCTCTCCTGGCTGGATAACCGCTCTTCCAGCTGGCAAGCCCTGTCTCCAGGGCAAGGAGGAGGGGAAGGGTCTTTCCTGTGAACACCAAAAAACCCGGGTGTCACACCAGTCATGGCAAGCGAGCTGAGGGATGTGAGTGTTGGCAGTCTCCTGTCCACAGTGAGACCAGTCTCAGCCCCAGTTGTCCAGACTGTCTTTCCTACCAGGGGCTTTGATGCTCCCATGCATTGCTTACATATCTCTGCAATACCATTATTAATAACAACCTCTCCACACATGGCTAACATTTGGGCATTGGTCCCACTAACAGTTATGGAGATGTAAATGACTTTTTTGCAGCTGTTAAGCAAAACACATACAGCTTAAGGGCCTGGGTTTATTTTCAGAGGCTTTGAGGTACTTGGATAATATGTCACCATTGAAATCCTTATTTTACGCTTTTCCTATGTAATTTCAAATAAAGGCAAAAATTAATACATCCAGTGACCACCTCCAAAAACACCTCCATGGATGTGGCAATGCTCGTGCAGAGCGTCCCCAGGAACACCCCCCGGCCAAGAGGGCGAAAGGACAGCTGATGCCAAGTACAGCAGTGCTAGAGTTTGGTTTTCCTTTGTATTATTTACATCTACCCACTGGAAAGACGCCTGATAGCCTAATAGTTTTCTTACAGATACCCCCCTCCCCACTTGCCTGCTGAAACCCAGAGGACTGAGCCAGGGGCTCAAATACGCTCAGTGGAACTGCTTATAAATATAGAAGAGAGGAAAGATGTTGCAAGGATTTGAAAGTGGCAGGTACAGAATGAAGCTCAATTTAGACAGGCACAATCTGGAGCTTGAGGGAAACTAGTCAGTGATTACTTTTTTGTGAGAGAGATTTAGTTACTGCAGAACTTTAGGTTTGCAAGTTATTCAGAAAATGAAGTTTGTTTTATATCTTAGTTTAACCTGAATGGCATATTTTTTATGCTCTCAATGCTATATGAAGTACCCTTTCATCACTCAGTTTAGCTAAACCCTGTAGCTTAATGATGAAGAAAAATACACAGTTAGTCATACGGGAAAGAAGTCATACACATTTTCTCTTGCTCTCTGCTTTTAGACTGCTATAAATAAAGGTTCTGATGTAAAAATAATTTTTTAAAAAAGAAAGGCGAAGAGAAGAGAGTTCAGCTACCACACTCGATCAATACACAAAATGCAAAGATGACAGTTTAATGACTGAAGTGCGCCGAAGGATGCTCTGCAGCAAATTTTACAGCCATATGGGTTGTAATGATGTTCTGCAACTGGCTTATGTCTGTGTGCACCAGGAGCTACTTTACATTTGTCTGTGCAATTAAGGTTTTAAAATAAACATAACCTTCGGCAGCCATGAAGTACCCACAAGATCTCAATGCTTAATTTCAATCTCTTCTTGGTAAAAAACAAATATCAAAATGACCAGTTGAGGCTGTGTGAGCTCTTTTCTACTTGTGACAGCCAGAAGTCACTAGTTGAAAATTAAGTGCCTCCACAATCTATTTTTCCCCCTTCAGTTTTCACAAGCATCTCGTTTCTTACAAAACTTCATTTAAAAAAAAAAAAAAAAAAGACACTATTTTAGAGGAAAATGGTTGCATGGGAATGTAAGTTCAGTGAAGTCCACTGGTGTACAGCTTACCCCTCCACAGTCAGTCTCAAGACTTAGGCTCAAGGTCTGGTTACAGCAGCTTGAGAAGTTACACAGTCTTACCTCACTCATCTATGTCCATGACTGTAGACCATAGTACATGTGGAACAGGACACCTTAGCTCAAAGCACTCTTAGGTAAGTCAGAAAGAAGTCTTACTACGCTGCATTTTTATGCATGCAGCCAGCTGCATGCACCACGGCTCTGCTGGCGTACGGCAATGCAAGAGCAATGGCTCGATCTGAGCCAGAGCCCTGCTGAGGAGGTGCAAAGAACTTAAATGCGTGATCTCTGAAGCTTTATTCCCCTTACCCTTTCTGCCTTTTCACCCGCCTTGCAGACAGTTTCCTCCTGAATTCCCCTTGGACCCTCATGAGTTGCTGAGCTGGTCCAGTGACTCTGGTGACCAGAAGAGATGGGTCATTGCTCAGTTTGCTCTCCCATCCCTCTCTCCTGCTCTTTCCTCTGCTCCCTTTTTCTGCCTCCAGCCACTTAGTTCCATTTTTGCATCAAGATCAGCAGTGGGGGGTTGGGGGGATGCCATGGAGAGAGGGCGGAGGAGGCAGCAAAAGGAAAAAAAAAAAACAACCACAAAAAACCCTGAAACCAGCAGCTACTGATCAGGCTAAAGAGAAGTTTTGCTGTCATGATTACTGTCTCAAGCCCCTCATGAAGTGATGAAGCCTGCAGGATGCCTGTCAGAGCCAGCACCCAAACCTGGGGGGCTTCCAAGCCTTTTCATATCACTGGCCTGGAAGCCCCTGCCAGCCGGCTGGACCCCCACCAGCTCCTAGTGCATCTCTAAACACAAACGCCCAAGAGCACAGGAGATACCTACCTTGCATCAGCTTCCATAAATATCTTCTTCCTCATTATGACGCTGGCTCTGTCATCACCCTCTACCCTCTGTCACCTTGTGTCAGTTTGAAGGGTTGTATGCATAATCAGGGTGATAAAACACCCTCAACCCTCTGTCGGTACTGGGAGATTTACCAAAGATGCAGATCTGTCATTTGCAGAAATTAACTTCTGCTACAAACCTCAGTGGCCTTCTAATCTAATGCAAATTTGAGGTATGACTTTGTTTGGCTTTAGTAGAACTAACATGGATTTAGGGGGTCCAAGCCACTTTGATTTATTAATGACCTTGAAAAGAGCTGAGTGTGTGCAATAAGCTAACCCTGCAGTCTGCTGCTCTAAATACATCAATTATTATTATCAGTCATAATTAACCACTAAGTAGAGAAGCCAAGAAGGTTTTCAGATTCCAGGGGCTTCATAGGCTAGAAGTACTTTACACCAGTTGCTCCTCACACACCAGGATGCTTTCTGCAAGCAGAGCCACCTCCTGTGGCTCAGGACCAAGCAGAGGAAACACTCTACTCTCCAGCTGTTGAAGGTGCTAAAGCATATGCACTACTGGCCTTGAGTACACAGGCATTGCAAGCAGAGATACTGCCAGAAATTGAAGGAGGCTGACTGAAATAAAAGCTCCCTGGTCCTGGATAAGTTGCTCCCACGAGGCTCAGGTTTAGAGAGACAGGAGGAACTGGCTGTATTGGAAGACATCCCAAAGCCTGAGCTCAGGTGCTCATGGGATGTCCAAGGGAAAGCATACCAAGCAATTGAAAGAGGAAAACAAAGTGGGGAAGCAGGGTTAGTTGGATTAGATCTGCAGGCTGGGTCTGGAGGCTGTGGCTGGCAGAGGTGACAGGAGCTGTGTGGAGATGAGAAGAGGAGAGCTAAGGGGTAGGCGAAGGCAATACAGGTCATACTGCTTTCATTTTGCCAAGTAGGAGAAAAAAGGAAGTGCCTCTGCGTGATAGCCCCAGCCTCTCTCCTAGCCTTGACAAGTGTCACTGGAGAGGTGCAGAGGCACCCGGAGGTACCCCAGTGCACCTGACTGGCATATTCACATCCCTGTTCTGGAAATGTCTCCAGGACAGACAAAACCAGAGCTTGCCACAGGCTGCTGGAGACCACACTAACTTCTTGTACTAAGCACAGCCCCGTTCAAAGCACGGTTCTGTGAACCAACCGCAGTTCCCAGAGTTTGCAGTTTTACTGCCCCTCACTAAATAATCCCTCTTCCCTCTCACGTCTCCCATGACACTTCCCACCCTCCAACCGGGATGCCCTCAGTTCCCGGCGCTGCCTCTGAGACCTTCCCTCCCTGACACCAGCAGCACCCTGCAAACCTGCTCCACCAGCCCGGCGGCAGCGCGCCTGGGGCAGCTGCAAGCTGTGTTTGCACTTCTATGTGTGGCGCTGGTCAGAAGACCAAACTAAATGAAATTAAATTAAATAAATGACCCTCGCTTCACACTGAAGATCGGCAGTGACACTTCTCTGCAGCTCTACATGGCTACTGATTCTCTCTAAACCTGAAGGACATTCAAAGCTTTGAGTGCTATGCTTCCATCAAATCTGTTTGAAATGCCCAAGGAATTAAAAAATTGTTAAAAGCAGAGCGACTTCACTTTCCTGGAAGAGAAGGCTAACAGCAATGCAGGGACACTTGCACATAGGGAGAAAAAAGATTCAAATGGGGCAAATATTCTGTATGTTGTATTTCCTGGATTTTCTTTGTTTATTTTTATTACTGAGAGTGCTTTAGACAGGAGGTGAAAAAAAAAAAAAAAAAAGGACGACCATTTGGCTGCTAGCAAACAACTTCACTGTTCTGCCAAGCAGACAATGAGCATTTCCTAACAGAATTCTCTGCTGGTACAGCTGCAGTTCCAACTTTGGGAAACCAAATTTAAGTCAGTGGCCTGCAGGGTTAAAGAGACCACAAGAAAATATCAAGAAAATTCAGAGGAGGAACATTTATAAATGTGACATCAAGGGCAGTTAATCAATATGCCATTATGTTCCCTCAGTTCTATGAAAAAGATAAAAAAAGAGTAATCTAACACGATGGCATTTCATGGTTGTGAGTAATCTACATGCACCTTCAACTCACATGAGCCTTGGATGTTCTTGGCAGATGCAAATCCATCCTCATTTCTCTGCTTATTCAGCAGAGTGCAGGCAAGGATGCAGCCTAAGGAGAATCTGGACTTTTTCTGCTCAAGCTGCTGGTAGGGGTGTAGGAGAAAATACATTTAAGACCTAAGCACAGAATATATTTTTGGTGCCTTGTTCCAGGCTGCTGCCACCATTCCTGACACAGGGACTTTCTCACCAGCGTGTCTCTCCCTGACCAGTCACCTCCACCATCCCTGCAAGGTGTTAATTTCCAAAATGAGTCCTGCCCTGCATGATGCTCACTGAGTGAAGGGCAGAGCTGAGGAAGCAGAGATGTTCCTCAGAGCTGCAAAACAGGCCCTGTCCAACATGAGTTGTTACACGACCGTGGTAATTCATATATTGCATAAATAATCTATTTTTGTTTGGCTTTTGGAAATCCATATCCAAGGAAGAATTTTTGTAACCACCGATGGGCAGTTTGCCAGTGACTTCGAGTCCTGAAAATTGTCACCTGCTGGGGGGGCAGAGTAGTTTGTACTTTTGATGTAGGTCGCTCTGCCCTTCCTGCAGTGTCACAGTTGCCCCTTCTTCCCCATTATAACTCAGCTGCTGTTTTTTTCCTTCTCCCCTGAGAACAGGGACCGTACCTGCTGCGCAGAAGCTCTGTTAAAAATTACCTAGGCCAGGTTTAAGAACTGCCTGAAACACACAGTAAATCTGGCCACATAGAATGGTTTTGCCGGAGCGATTTTAAGATAGATCTTGAAAAAGCCTTCCAAACCTTGCAGAAATGTACTGCTTAACCATATAAATTATGTGCAGCTGCTGTTGCAATATAGTCATCACAATTTACCTCCTAGCTCAGTTACTACAAACATTTCCCATACTTCAGCGTGTAAAAAGATGTCGGTACAAAAAAGTTCAACGTTGACCCTGTATTATCTCATATCTATTTTCCCCTACTCGCAGCAACTATCCACAGCACCTTCCATGCTTGCAGCAGCCCCCGACACAGCCCACAGGGAAGGAGCCCAGTGAGCTGTAAGGAGGCTTGACTGCTTTGAGACAGCTGACCTTGAAGAATCACTGAACCCAATAGCTTAAAATGTCACACTTCAGCCAATAAAGTGAGCAAATAGAAGTGTCAGCACTTTCAGAAGAGTTCTTATTAGCTTATTCTCCCAGCTAATGAAATTAGCAGGTCACATATTTGAGATATGGGCTTGAGACTGTATTCTTTCTCAAGCAGAAGCCACATGATGCCAAGCAAAGCATGGGCTTGTGAGTCTATAATGTCACATGCCAAGACAGCCCGGACTCATGCTTCTGCTAACTCCAGTGTGAAATCAGTGCTGTGATTTCACGTGCTTTGGTCATTGCGATGCTCCTAGAAGACATGCAAGTGCAGCGTCTCTGCTGTAGGTGTGCAAATGTGGACATGAGTGACCCATGAGAAGGGGGATGGAGAAGCAAAGTGCTGTGTCAGCGACTGTGCAGATGGCTCTGGCAACTCTAACAGGAACATGCGTAGGGGTGTGCAGAGCCACAAGCCCACCTGGGAGCTCAAAATTCAGAAAGTTCAAGATATTCATTGACTGTCTGTGAAACACTCCTGGTCCAGTGGCAGGTGGTTGGTGAGTGGCAGGAGAAGAAGCCAGGAGCTTCATATCTCTCACAGCTCTCCAAACAACATGGGAAGCCATTCCTTGCCCAGAGGCACAGGCCACGGAAATGATGGAGACCTTACATCAGACAAATGCCTCCAGCTGGTTCCAGCAGTGAGCAGAGCAGAACTCGAGGCACTCCGGGATGGGACATTTGGAAAGGGCAGTGCAGGCACCAGTTCATCACAGGGACTGGAACCAGTTTTATGGAGTGAGGGAACAGCAATGGTGCAGGACAGCTGCTGCCACGTAGACCACCATGTGGAGCTCCAGGGGAGCCTCAGAGGTCCTGAGAAAGTACATTACAGGACTGCAGAGGTTCATAACACTTCAGCATGTATCAGTCAGCTTTTAACAGCACTCTTCATCAGCTTTTAACAACAGTCTTCATCCCTGTTGTAGAAAGGATGCCACAGAAATCCACTTGCTGACACCAATGCTTTTCTACACGGAGCAGTGCATTTCATAACCAACGGTGGTGTGATAATGGAGGTTACCCTGGGAAGGGATGTAGCTTAGGAATCAATAAACAGTAGGAGATAGTGAGTTGAATTTATTCATGTTGTTTCAAAGTAACTTCCTGAATGAAATGATTGGTGATGTTGCTCACCTTTTGGTATCTAGATAAATATGGATATAAATAGCGATGTATGTCTGAGAATACTGAACTTAAGGTCCCTTTTCTGAAGTTATTATCTGTTGTAGCTATGAAGAAGCCAAGGAAAAATTAATCAAGTACTTTATGTTTAATATATTTAGTATCAATATATCTTTGATATATTTTTAATATCTAAACATATGATTAATTATTAGCTCATTTTTATTTTATGTATTACAAAGCACCTACCTTGTTTCTACTTAATTAAATAAATGATTATGAAAGCTTCTGCATGAAGAGAAATGACTATAAAATAGGCACAAAATTACACAGCAGTCAAATAGGCATTCTCTTAAATAAGCAACACACAATAAAGATACATACCATTCCTCATAATATAAAAAGTACAGCAAAGTAACATGAAATGCAGTACTGCAAGTGCAGCACAATGCAGACAGTTTCAACAGTGCACCCAGCAGTACTGATGTCTTTTTATCTCGTGGGGCTCTAACGCTGATAGATGGGCTGGACCAGCAGCAAAGCAAAGCTCTGAGCTCCTCCATCCCACCCTCATACTACCACACTCCTGGGGGCTTCTGGCCATCCTGGAGTAATGAGGGTGAGGATTTTGGGGTCGTTCAGCTGTTTTTCTGTGTTGTTTCTCAAGAAGCAGTGAAGCACAGTCTGGGACACAGGAGAAAAAAACTGCAGGCAAAGGACGGGTGACCCTGAGCAGAGGTGAGAAGAAATGATTTGATGAGTTTAACTCCAGGCATGCTCCTTGCTAAAACCAATAACAAATGTTTTGGAGCAACCCACAACACCAATCTGTCCAAGTTGCCTAATTGCTTCTGTCATGAATTAAATAATCCTGGTGCTTGTTAGCAATTCCTTGATAACATCTGTTGAACGGGAGGTTTCTAAGCAATGATAATGATCTAAGGAGTTCAGCAAATAGCTTCCTCAGCCTTCTGCTGTGCTCAGATCTGTCTCCTGAATTTTTATTTAAACCAGGCTGAAACATGAGCTGTCTCTTCCCATACCGAATAAAACCCAGACAAGCTGGGATGCCTTGCAGAGCTGGGTTTAGAGTTGTTGAGTATACTGAGTATAGCGAGTACACCGAGTACCATTGAGTAGACAGGAAACAGCAGGAAAAACTAGCATCAGCAAGAACTTTCCAGGAAAATGGACTAGATCTGGAGAGCTGCTGGTGGTCTCTGCCATTAACCAAAAGCTGTGCTCCAGGGACACCTGCTTGGTGGGTGGTTGAAGCTCTTCCCACAGCTGTCTCCATGGGGCTGCAAACAAGCAAACTGAGAAAAGCCCACAGAGCTCTTACAGCTCCAGTACCACACCAGGCAGGCAGCACAAACACTATAGTTGTGGCCTGAACATGGGCTTCAGGCTGGGAGGATTTGCTTTTTCTTCTTGGTAGCACTCTTGGTTCATTCCTTCACTTGCTTACTTCAGCTCTTCTGGGCTTTAAAACCATGAGGACTGTCATGATTGTCTGGATCTGGACTTCCCATAGAACATATTTCATCAAGTGATCTTGCGGTGGCTAAATGCAGGAGACGACCTTCAGCAATTGACCTTGGCTGACATTTTGACACAGGATCAAATCTCCAGAACTGGAGCCAAAACCTGTCATTTTATTGCCTATCCACTGCATATAAAATTTTAACAATAGTATAGTTCCCCTCACATTTTTATCGCCGCAGCAAACTGGTGTCACATATGCCTATAACTGTCTAAAAGCAGAGATACCAAATGCATGCAGAACATATTTTAAAATAGAAAGTCTTGAGAGAAATCAGTCTGCAATGTCGTGCAGAGCATAGATTCAATGGATTCATAGTGCAAAGCTGTGTAATTGCAGGCATTTTCCCTTGACCTGTTTTGGTCCCTGTTTACAAGGGCAAAGGTAGAAAAATAATTAGTGCTTGCAAGCACTTTAACTAGCTGGGTCTGCTAGTCTGAGGCTGCACATCTCTGAGCTCAAGGAGGATGCTGGTTGCAAATGTTTTAACTCATCTGTTCTAAGAAATCCAACTGCAGGCCTTATTTTGCTGTGTCACTTAATGGCATTTGCTAAACATCACCCCATCACCTGTCTGTGACAGTTTTGTGCTGAATGAAAAACACTTGCAAAAAGGTCTGTCTTGAGCCCTCCACCCTGGCCCTTCCAGAGCTTTCCTCCTTTTTTTGAGCAGCATCTTTTGAGATGCTCTGGAGGCAGTCTTCCTCATTCTGGCTGTGGGCAGACTCAGAAGATAGAGATGTGGTCAGAGGAGTCATCAGACCTTTGAAAAGTCTCTCAAAATGAGGCTGGAAATAAGGATTACCTAAAAGGCAAAGGAAAGTCTTAGAGGAGTTCTGTGTTTTTGTGCATTTAGCGTATGGACGGGGAGCACCAAGAGATGTTTGTACCACGGACCTGGGGTACCAGCTCCTCTATACCTTTGCCCAGTGCTGGCTGGAATCATAGAATCATAGAAGGGTTGATGCAAGAAAATATAGTGAAAAACCTAAAGCTCTGCTGCAGGCAGGAGCTGCATAGATAACAGGAACCATCAACAGCAGGCAGGAGCCTCAGTGTCTGCGAGAGAAGGTCTGGAGCTTGTCCCACTCAGCACTTCAAGAAGGGAGTTAGTACAGATGTAGATGAGCTTCACAAGAAATGTAAATAAGGAGCCTTCTGACAAGGACCTGCTAACTGCTAAAAGAAAAACTACTGAAGTGATAAGACTCAAGGACACTAGGATAAAATAACTGTGGTAGTGGGAGATCTGGACCTCCTACTCAAATGCCCCCCCCAAAGACAGTGAATCCCCACTCGGGGAGCATGCACAGTAAATTTAAAATGAGCTGTACCTTTAAATTGAAGTGAGAAAGCAACTAACCAATAATTAGTTAGTACGTGAGACTTTGATAGAACTAACCCACTTCACTGTATAAATATGTATTGTGAGTACAACTAGGTGTGCAAGTTAGGAGGAATGATCCCCCTTGCACCCAGCGCCGTAACAAACATAACTGCTTTGTAACTTATCCCGAGTTACAGAGTCCAATTCCGCATGTCAGGGTTTGAGTTGCAAGGGACCTTAAAGACCATCTAGTTGTACCCCCTTGGGTACACCTTCCAGTAGCCCAGGCTGCTCCCAGCCCCGTCCAGCCTGGCCTTGAGCACTGCCAGGGCTGGGGCACCCACAGCTGCTCTGGGCAGCCTGGGCCAGAACCTCACCACCCTCACAGGGAAGAGCTTCTTCCTTACATGTAATAGAGCACAAAGCCCATCCTTAGCCCCATGCTGCAGAAGGCTGGGACGCAAACAACAGGTTTAATGGTTTTAGGTGGGCTTTCAGCACACCCACAAGGTATTTTAGACATTTCTGAGAGAATGACACCGCCTATATCAGCCTGGACTTCCTCTCCTACACCTTCATGAACACTGGCATCCCCAGCAGACTGGGGAACTGGGGCTGATTTCGCAGGGGAAAGTCTGATTTCAGATCCAGGAGGAATGACCTTTGCTTTTGTTTAGCAGAGTCCTCTCCACCTGGAGGATGCCGATGGGGGCAGCCACGCTCTGTTGAAGAGGTGCAGCTTTCCAGGCTGTACCTGTTGTGCAAATAACCAGCGATGCCCTTGGTTCCTAGGGCTTCAAACTCTGCAGAAGCATTAATCTTCAAAGACCAGCAGTGGAAGGCTTTATTAGAAAGCATAAACACGGCAGAACGTGTTGGCTGGCATTGGAGAAGGCACATCAGAGAGAATATCCAGACTGGTACAGCTGGCAAATAATCATGGCTTAAAATCACATACACCAGGCAGAAATTCTGCTTTCAGTGGTTCAGAAACAACTTTCTCAAAACCAGTATGTTTGCATCAGTGCTTTCAAAAACACTTTTGGCCCATAAATGTCTACTGTGACTTCAATACTGTAAAAACTTATACAGATGTTTAATAACAGTTATTCTGGAAAATAAACATTTTCCTAGCATTGCTAATAAGAAATCTGAGTAAATAACCGTAACATACTTCTGTCTTTCTGTATGGCACTGCTTGCACTGCATCATGAATTACGAATGCATAAATTAAGTTTGATAATACACACGGTTATGATTCTGTAAGGAAAGCAATGGTAAAGGGTTTCTGGAATTCAAATGTCTAAGTTAAAATGTCTACATGTGTAATACCTGCTTAGGCAGCTGCAGTTTCATATATAAGCTTCTTAAAAAAAACCACGTTTTAAAAAGTATAGAGAAGAACAGAGCTGCAGACGGGTGCTTCTCGCGGAAATACCACCCTAGTGCCACAGCAGCACTGCACTGTCCCCTCCGACAGGCGCAGCCGAAAGCCTCTGGAAAGCCACGGGCTCCAGCTGTACCCTGAAACGGGTCGTTTCCACTCCCCGCCCCCGAAGTTGAAACTTCAACTAATCCCAGCCCCCGACAGCCGCAGCTCCAGGAGCGCCCGCCACGGCACAGCAGGTCAGGCCCCGGTCCCCGCCGGCCCCGGTCCCCGCCGGCCCCGGTCCCCGCCGGCCCCGGCCGCTCAGCAGGTCTGGGGGCAGCGCCGCGGCAGCCCCGCAGGGTGCCAAAAATCCAGTTCCCCGGGGGCAGGCAAAACACTGTGCGATCGGAAAGGGGCACAGAACTTGCCTCCTTAGCATGCTGCAGCAGAAGCCGCTGGGCAGAGGGGCCACCGCGTCCCTGGTCAATGGGCACTGCTGCTGCCAAGAGGTTTGTGTTTGCTCTTGTCTCCAGGATACCCCCGTGCCGGCTCCGAGGAGGAGGTGTGCTGAGGATTAGTGGCTGTTTTTCTTTTGTGTACCCAATCTAAACTGCCATGCTTCAGCCACCATCTGTCCTCCTTATCCAGGAAATCGGATGGCAGGGCTGAAGAGCTGCTGCTTTCCCTGGCTGACAGGAGAGGACCCATGTAGAGCACTGGGGGTGATGCACCCCCCCAGCAGCACCACACTGACTGCCCTGTATTGGGGGTTTGGCCCCATCCCTGGAGTCCTGTGGGTCCCTCCACCTGAGAAGACCCCTTCAGCTCCATGTTCAACATCAGCCCAGGAAAACCTAGGAACAGTGGGTTGCCCTTCAAGTGAAATATGTGATCACAGGTGAATAAATTGCAGGTGATTCAGGGAGTGGGTTGGCACGTTTGCAGGTAATTTCCCCAAGATGAGTTGCACAAGACCTCACAGGAACCTTTTCTGAAGACTGTTGTCATTACAGTTCGCCTGGTAGTCACAGTGTCAAAGCGAGCATCCAAGGGCTCAAGAGCTGGTTTGGCAGAAACACCCAATGTTGTTCATTTCCAGGTGGGCTGGAAAAATGTAAAGTCATAGCTGCCATAGACAAGAAGGATGTCCAAGAAATGGCAAATGCTGCTGTTTCCATGTGAGGTCTCGCATGCAGAGCAGCCCGTGGGAAGATATAAGGGCAGGGCTGCACAAATGTGGTGTGTGTCAGCAGCAGCATCTGGAGGTACAGAGAGGGATCAAACACAAACAGATCACTGCGTAAATGATCAAAGAATCACACTGGACAGCCCTCTCTGTGTCTTGAAATCTTTCTGTGTTTTGCTTGTGTTACACAGTGTGGATGTGCAGGGGATGACACAGAGCTGATCATGTCAAGATGCAAAATGCAAAACGACAGTCCGTTCCTTTTGGTTGATGCTTCTGCAAACAGAAAATGACTGTGATTTTCTACAAACATATGTCAAAAGCAAGAGCTGAACACAGAAGAAAGCTAAAAGGCCCTTAAGGAAATATAGCTGAACACAGGTAATATTTGAGCTTGAGAAAATGGCCTGCAAATCAATTTAAATCCTTCTGTGGCACTGCAGAGATGAAGCGTCATATACTGACAGCTGGATGGCTCCACATTTTGGGCAGCCAAAACATCCACAGCCAAATATCTGGTACCCCTGCTCAGCCCTGCTGCAGTGAAAACAACCTGTGAAACCATCTGAAAGTGGCATTTGTAAGTTCAGCAGTGCTGAATTCTGGAAGAGGTGAGTCCTGTCTCAAAGGACCCGTTTTGGGAAAATCAGCCTCCTGGCTGAAATAAACCTGCCTTGTGACTCCTCCAGGGGTGACACAACCCCTGGCAATATCACAGCATTTGTCTCTTTTCAGAAGACAGGTGGCATTTTGACATTAATTTGGATAGAGGGGAGCCAAGTCCAAAATCCACCGCAACTAACTGCTTCAGATTTATCTCTGTGCCTTACCTTGATCCCCAAAGATTTCCTTTCCTCCCTCCAAAATATAACCTTCTAGGATGACCAGGAGAACTCCATACACACTTTTTGCTGATACGGAAAGGAACATCCTACAAGTGAGAATATTGCCTAATGCAACAACAAAATGGAAAGTTAGCTGTTATTAGAAACTGAGATCCATTGAGTACCAAAGCATGCTAGGAAAAGTTGTGAATAGTAAAGAGAAAATTAAAAAACTGAATTAATCACTGGTATATATATATAAAAAAAGATATGTCAGATTTTAAATAAGGAGCTAAAATTATTTACATACATTTTCTGAGACTTACTTCAAGACCCTCTGTGCACCTCTGCAGCTTATAAGTTTAACCTGCTTCTCAGACAGAAGGTAGATACAGAGATAGGTATATATGCTCCCTAGGTAGAAAAAAATATTCCTTTATGCTTTTTTATTTATATATATAAATAATGTGTATATATATGTTTCTCTCACAGTAATAATGCCCTGCAGAGGCATAAAATGTAATGGCCAGTAGTGGGATGAGAAGGTTGAGACAAGTAAGGCCCTGAGAGCAATCATCTTAAGAATGAAGTCAGAGCAGGTTTTTTTGGGGTAGTCAGATGCTCATACTTAATTTCTTTCTTTGCCTCTTGGAAAATGAGGAATTTTTTTCTTTCTTTTTTGTTCCTGTTTTTTTACGCATGGATTAAACCTGAGCTGTGTTCCTAGCCCCATAGAACTATATTTTGGTGGCAAATAGAACCCAATAAAAAGTGTTGAACAGAGAACCTGCAATCTAGCCATAAGCCAATAATTTCCTTATTGTTGAGGGGAATACACAGAGAAGACAGAGTACATGCAAAACTTGTTATAAACCATGGCAGTAGCTATTGTATTCTGAATTTTAATCAGGGAATGACCTTGAGAAGTACCAGGTGAAACACAGGCATTTGAACTTTACTGGATATGTCCTCAACTTGTTGGTCTCTTAAGGGAACCCACTGGTTTTGGATAATGTTTGCAACAAAACAGAGAAGCAATAATTGGGAAATCCTGACTGCCTCAGCATAAGAAAAGGTTGAAGTAAATACTTAGAAGAGTAAATTGTCTTATTTACAGAGCTGGTCTCTCATGTCAAAAACGTTTATTGCTCAAACTGAATGATGGAAATTCCTTTTCCCAAACAGAAGAGTAAGAAAAAACTAATCACACAGATATTAAACTGAAAAGCCTTAAGCTGCATTTTCCTTGTATTCTCCAATATAAAGGATTATCTTTCTTAAGTTACTCCTAAGCAACTGTAGTAAGAGTTTAAAGACATAATTTTTGTTATTTATTAAAATATTTTGTTATTGATACACTGTCTTTTAAAAAAAGAGGAAAAATCCAGAGTCATACAGCATTGGATAAGGGGGTATTTTTTCCATAGCCCCTCCCAAGAGTAGAAGGAATGTACTTTTTTTGCTATGGATTTTGCTATGAATGTACTTTAAATTCATTTGTACTGGGAAATATTTCAATGCTGTAGCATCATCTGTCAACATCTGGATACTAGACTAACAAGATAGAACTGCTTATCCCAAAGCAGGTAGGATAGGAGGCAACCAGGTAGAGTCCCTATTTTCTTAAGTTAGTGACTGAAAGACTTGGTTTTTAGGCATCTGGTTGGTGGAGTGGTGTTGCAACACCGAAGCTGCTGGACTGGGTGGGCAGGTCCCCATGTTCCCTGCAGAACAGCCACTAGTGCTGACCTTTAAAAAACATAACAAGAGGTCCCCCTTGGCCCAGCAAGGGCCAGCATCTCCAGGTCTGGTGTGGTAAAGCAGGTTGCATTGCAGTCCTTCTCCACTGGCACCTTCAAAGTCTTCTGAAGATCTTGCCCCAACCCTTCATTGCATCTCAAGGCATTTCTGCTCATGCCTTTTTGGTCAGTGGGGAAGAGTAGAAGGACGTGTAGAAATAGGCTGCTACTACTAAAACACTACTACTAGAAGAGTTCAGCAGTTTTACACAACACTGAAGCCAGAGGATGAGTTTATAAGGGTGTGGTGTGGGTTTGGGTTTGTTGTTGCTCCAGGGAGGGCACAAGCAATGGGCTCCTGGGATCCAGCACTGCCCAACAAGACCCTCTGCTGCGTTTTCCCCACATGACAGAAAGATGAAGGGTGGTGTTCACAGTGCCTGTGACAAGTTGTATTTTCAGACAGATGGGCTCCCATGTATCTTGTACCTCAGAAAACTCTCTGGGGACCTGGCAGAGCTGCCAGATAACCATGTGTTTCTGAAGGCAGCCCCTGCACGGCAGGCTCCCGTGTGCTATGTTTAGCGTGGGGATGAACAGATGGACTGTTCACACAGTGCGTGTGCAGGCTGGATTCCCTCAGTGTGAAAATAATGCATATCTCATCTAGACAGGGATTAAATGGAGACAGGGAGGATTCTCATGGAAGAGCTGCTTGGCTTTTCCCATGCTGGGTTTTCATTGACAGTGCACTTCTAACAGGACGGTAGGCTGCTCAAAAATCAGGTTTCTCAGAAGTTTTCAGTTTACTGCAGCTTTTCTTATGTCATTGTGTTCTGCATCAACAGTGCTGTCTGTTTTTGTGGCTGGCATCCAGTGCTTGTCCTTTGGTTTCTACTCCTTCCAGTTAGTTGGACTTCTTTTGGCATTTTATTCTTCAGCATTTTTATCTATGCAGATTAGTACAATTCTTTCACTGTTGATAACTCAATAAGCCACAAACTAAGTAAAAGCAAAAACAAAAATACAAGTTTTTAATACACATTTCAGTAGTGACCTATATAAATTTATCAGCTAAATCCTTCCCATGTTACTTTAAGACAGCTTTTTATTTATAAAGTTGAAATATTTGAGAAGCAAAATAAGGAGCAGGCTGCCATGTCTGTAAAAGAAATCCAAAGTTCAGAAAAGCACACTGTAATTAAAACACATAAATACACTATAGCATTTCTCATAGGTGGACCCCAGTTTTGTGCAAACTGTGACATAAACCAGAGAACATTGTGCAAGGGAAAAAGTCACAAAAGATAATGAAACTTGATGGCTGGTTCAATCTCACATTTAATACAGCTGTGCACAGAAGGAGGTGGCTAGCAGGCAGGAGCAGAGCAAGAGGTGGTGCTGCAGAACAAACTAGTAAGCTGCAACAAGGCTTTTACCATCAGTCAGATTTTACTGTCCATGCTGTTTCTCCTTCCTCCAGAGATCAGCCCACACTACATCTCCCACACTCCTCAGGGCTATTTAACCACTTAGCAGGAACAAGCTACAGGTGCACATCATCCATGTCAATCAACCCACTGCCTCTAATGCAAGGCCACAGCTGCATGCTGATCAATCCACTGCCTTCATTCCTCTACAAGGTGAGGTGCTGTTGAAGGGAATCATGTGGCTGGGCACCACTGTGGGGACCACGAGCTCCTTCAGTCCCAAGCTCCCCAAAGCCAGCAAGAGCCCACCAGTACCACCAGGCTCAGGATAGGGACTCTGGAGAAACTATTGGGATGAAAGATCAGACAGATTCACTCATGGGAATCACTAACATGCAGCCTGTAATCACATAAGAGATTGGAGTGGGAACTAAAAAGCTTGCAGATACTTACTTTTTTTTTTTCCTACTTTCTTTTTTTTGGGATCAGATGGATTTTGCTCTGAGTAGCACCAGGCTTTCAACTGCTCCAATGGAAGATGCTACTTGGCTTCAGCTGGGAGCAGCCTGTTAGTGCAGACATGCTCTGTGAACTCGGACTTGATGGTTGTTGGTTTTTTTCACATTGGAATGCAATTAAAATTATTGCTGGTTTTATTTCAATGTAAAATCTAGTAATTCTTGCTTCTGTAAGCAAGAATTATGACACCGTTTTATAACTGAACATGCCAATCTAAAAGGATATATGTAGCCAGAACGCAAAAACAGTGTCAGTGGAAGCAAAAATGATACTGTAGCAAGTTGCGTATGCACATATACAACTTAAACAGTGTAAAATGCAATAGTTTTGAGCGTTAAGTACTTGACAAGCCAGGTCACTTCATGTTAAAATATTGTGGTGGCTCAAGTGTGGCTGGAGGCCAGGTGCCCCCCAAATCCACTCCATCACTCCCCTCCTCAGCTGGGCAGGAGAGAGAAAGTCTAACAAAACGGCTGGAGGGTTGAGGTAACGACAGGGAGATCACCCACCAATTCCTGTCATCCGGAAGACAGACTCGACTTGGGAAAATTAGCTGAATTTACCACCAATCAAATCGGAGTAGAAAATAAGAAATAAAGTCAAACCTTAAAGGCACCTTCCCCCCACCGCTCCCTTCCGCCTGGGCACAGCTTCACCCCCAGTTTCTCTCCCCGCTCCCCGCCGGCGGCGCAGGGGACAGGGAATGGGGCTGGGGTCAGTCCCTCAGCTGTCCCTGCCGCTCCGTCCTCCTCACACCCTGCCCAGCCCCAGCCCGGGGTCCCCCCGCGGGACACGTTTCTCCAGGAGCTTCTCCAGCGCCAGCCCTTCCCGGGGGCCGCAGCTCCTCACCGCCGCCCCAGCCCGAGGCCCCCGCGGGGCGCAGCCCCCCAGGCCCGGCCGGGCCCAGCGCGGTCCCTGGGGGCCGCAGGGCCGCGGCTCTCACACGGTGCCGCCCTTCCAGCCCCGGCTGCACGGGGCGGGTTTTCCCCCGTCTTAAAGCCGTTATCCCGGAGGCGCTGCCACCGCCACCGATGGGCCCGGCCTGGGGCAGCGGCAGGGCCATCCTGGAGCCGGCTGGTGTCGCCTCCATCGGCCATGGGGGAAGCTTCTGGCAGCTCCTCACAGAAGCCACCCCTGCAGCCCCTCACTGCCAAAACCTTGCCACACAAACCCTGTACAATCACCTAGAAGGCAAAGGCAGCATGGCAATACGGCTGTTCCCCTGCATCACCGTACTAGTCTAGTGTAGTGTGCTGTTCTATAGATTTTTATTTACTGTATGACTAGACACTTATTCCAATTAGATTTTACGGCTTCCTGTCTGAAAGGTATTAGCTCCACATAAGTAGGAAGTGTTTCAGTTATCTTAGCTGGACATAATGGTCATAACATTTTTCAATGATGAGCACAACAGAAGTATTTATTAAATTCAGTGAATCAAATTAAATACACTAGCTACCTAACACAGCACAATAACTAAATAAATGCCACCATAAAAGAATCTTGCAAGAACTTAATTGGTTTATCCCATGATTAAATTTAGTACAGGCCTATATTACACATGAAAAGCAGTAAGTGCAAGTATAGCTATGCACAGGATATTGTAATGAGCAATTCAAATTTGCTAATGCTTTTTTTATTTGGTAGGAATAAGATGCACTTTGTAAGCAAATTAAGGAACTTAACTTCATAACTTTTTTATTGTCGCCTGACTCTTCTGAAGGGGATACATGCTTGAGATCAATTACATGTTGCTGTTGGAAAAGAATGTTATATATTTACATTAATACAGAGATACACATGCATAGCACAGAATTTCCGTGGGACTGTTGTCTTTTGCAGATATCACTATACAGCCTGCTCTGTTTCTCTGAGTATGTTTATTCTTCCCTTAACTTTCTGTCACTATGAAGGTCTTGTAAATTCTCCTTGAAAGTAAGAAACATGAGGAAGACTTACTTCTTGATAGAGTGGCTGCAAATTTTTAAATTTTTGTAGAAATATGAATTCCTAAGTAGTTAAGTCTCTACCTATTTTTAACATTTTTATTCTAATAACAAAAGACATAATACTGAGTAATACACAGAACAATTTTAAGGATTAATCGAGAAAAAGAGCAAAGATATTTAGGGGCAGGTGTCAAGTTGTTTGAGCACCCACAGCCTTTTATTACCCTCTGATCAATAGCATTGACTCTGCAGTACATGGACAGGAAAATAATTTCTCCGGTATGCGCTCTCAAGAAGTAAAATCTCTGCTGAGCATCATCCAAGACAAAGAGATTAAGAAAAAAGTCTCATTTTATAGAAAGAAAAATAAATGTGCTCCTAATTATTATTTCTCATTTTGCTTTAACTTGGATTCTGTCTTAAGTGTGCTCTTTCAGCAGCATAGACTACTGTTTCTGGCTTTAGTACAGAAATGAGCGCACTTCCCTAGCTTCGTATCTCTCTCTCTCTCTCTCTCTCTCTCTGATGAAAGCTGCTTAATATTAGCAGTTCTAACACTGATGAACTAGAAAAAAAATGGGGCTGCCAGCCTTAGTTAATCCTAAAAGGAGAACAACTATTGCAGCTATTACTGGGATTACATATATGCAGTGGGGAGGGCATGTTTGGTACAACGCTGTAAAAAGCCACATGATAGACTAATCCCCATATTATCAGCAAAAGTGCTCTGTCATGGATATATGAGCTCTGCAAGTAAGGTGTAGTAAAAGTGTAATTTCACATTAGTGGCATAGTAATGTTGTTTAACAGATTGTTTTAAATACAAGAAGTAATTGAACATGCTGTTTTGTAGTTGCTAGTCTTGTGTAATTGATTCCATGGTATATTTTCATCAATGATTTATCCATCTCTGTTTGCATGAGTATGCTATTAACACTGGACATATCAACCCACAACTGTAAAGTCTGGGCCAGGTAACCAAGACATGTAACAGGAATGGCTGAGCAGCTCTAAAATAGGCCACCCTTCCCATAATCTCTGATCTTGATCAAAATAATTTGTTGTTCCAGTCGATGCTTAGGAGTGGAAAACGCTTTATGTAATGAAGCTCAGCGCAGCGAGTTTAAGTCCCTTTCAAAAAACAATTTATTTATCACCCTTTCAACCCTTCTGGTCCTCACAGCAGGCAGCTGTAGGAGAAAGCCGTATCGGACCAGATGGGTCATCACTGGCCATGGCCATTAACAGGCAGCTCTGGCTAAAAAAACTGCTCACATGTGTATGAGGATGTCTCTCCATGGAGATGTTGTCTGTGTGCTTTAACTCAAATATGCTGCTCCTTACTTAGGCAACTAACGGTTTTTAACCCTAGTATTTCTTGTAAGAGTGGTGTCACAATTATTGTACAAATTGCAGTGCTTGCAGTGGTTGATTCAGGGTCGGTTTCAGTGTGATCCCCTCCATTTGTCCACAATAAATTTGTATTTCAGTATCATATGACCACAGGATGGCGGAGTTCAGGATCCTGTGCAGAGGAAGCAGGACTGTAACCCTGGCCTTCGGGAGAGCTAACTTTGGCCTCTTCAAGGACCTACTTGGAGGAATGCCACAGGTTAGGGCTCTGGGAGGTAGGGGGGTCCAAGGGAGCTGGCTAGCATTCAAGCATCGCTTCCTCCAAGCTCAAGATCGGTGCATCCCCACAAGTAAGAAATCAAGCAAAGGGGGCAGGAAGCCTGCATGGATGAGCAAGGAGCTTCTGGCAAACCTCAGACAGAAGAAGGAAGTGTACAGGATGTGGAGAAAGGGACAGGCCACTTGGGAGGAATATAGGGCTGTGGTTAGAACAGGCAGGGAGGTGACAAAGAAGGCTAAGGTTCATTTGAAATTAAATTTTACAAGGAAGGGCAAAGACAACAAGAAGAGATTCTTTAAGTTCAGCAGCAAGAAAAGGATGACAATGGAAAATGAGGGCCTGTGGCTGAAAGAGCTGGGTGCCCTGGAGATGAAGGTGGTGTTACTGAATGCTTTATTTGCTTCAGTCTTCACTGCCAAGTCCAACCCTTCACTGTCCCAGACCCTGGAGGCAAGAGAAAAAGTCTGGAGAAAGGAAGAGTCTCCCTTGGTTGAGGAGGATCATGTTACAGATCACTTAAACAAACTTGACTGTCACAGTTCCATGGGCCCCAATGGGATGCACCCCCAAGTGCTGAGGGAGCTGGCAGGTGTTACTGCCAAGCCACTCCACATCATCTGTGAAAGGTCATGTGTAAGAGTCGGTCCAAAGAGAACGATATTGTCTCAACATTGCCAACAGAGACCCGGAGATGGAATGTGGTCCTCATGGACACCAAGACACAAAGACCCTGGGAAAGAGAACTGCATGGTACGAGGAGTACTATGCCATTCCCTGCTACCTGGGATTGAAAGGAACAATTACAATAAGGCTGCATAACCACTGTCCAGAAGATGGATAACCACTGTCGTAGCAATGAACTAGAAAACTTGAACTTCAGATGAACTTTCTTCATTACTATATCATTATAATGTATTATAATATCATTATAATACAAAAACACACCTCCTGGTCTGAAGCTACCTGCCTCTAAGGCAAACCATGCCTTAGGCACTCCTCTTTGGACATGCTGGTAACCTTGCTCGAGAAGGCAACAAGGAGACTGGCAACAATTCATGGGCCAGAGGAGGAGCAGTGTGTGTTGCTTGGCATTCCCCACCAAGGATCATGATGATCAGAAGGACCAGCGGGACACTGCCTGGACCTGGGTCCATAGGGACACCTTGGACCCATGGTGGTAGCTATAATCCTCTTTCCTTTTCTTTTTACTTTACCTTTTCTTCCCTTCCTGTTACTCTGTCTATCGCACGCTGCTTTATGGGCAAACAGTAAAGCTGTGCTGTTTGATCAAAGCATAACCCCTTGGCATGGTTGCCTTGATTTTTTTGCACTTTGAGATCACAGTAAATGAACCATCATGAGTTCGCTGAGTGGACAGTGACATAAAATTGGCATCATGGACAGGATGTATTTCAGACTGTTGATACATGTTTGGCAATCTGGAGTCTCACAGGAACCATCACGATTCCACTGAGTGGACCGTGACATCAAGGAGGACAGGAGAGGTGCCTGAAGGACTAGAGGAAAACCAGCATCACTCCAGTCTTCAGAAATGGCAAGAAGGAGGGCTTGGGGTACTACAAGCTGGTCAGCCTGTCCTGCGTCCCTGGGAAGGTGATGGAACAGCTCATCCTTCTGGTCATCTCAAAGCATGTGGAGGGAAAAAAAGAAGGAAAAAAAAAGGGAGGTCATCAGGAAGAGTCAGCATGGATTCACCAAGGGGAAATCATGCCTGACCAACCTGATAGCCTTCTCTGATGGAATGGCTGCCTAGGTAGACAATGGGAGAGTGACAGATGTCTGCCTTGACCTCAGCAAGGCTTTTGACACATAACATCTTCATCCGTAAACTCAGGGACTGTGGACTAGATGAGCGGACAGTGAGGTGGATTGAGAACTGGCTGAATGACAGCATTCAGAGGGCTGTGTCCAGCGGCACAGAGTCTGGTTGGAGACCTATAATTAGAGGTGTTCCCCAGGGGTCAGTGCTGGGTCCAGTCCTGTTCAACCTCTTCATCAGCAACATGGATGAAGGCACCGAGCGCACCCCCAGCAAGTTTGCTGATGATACAGAATGGGGAGAAGCAGCTGATACACCAGATGTTTGCATTGCCCTTCAGCCAGACCGGGGCAGGCTGGATGGTTGGGTGCGGAGGAGCCTCATGAAGTTCAACCAGGGCAAGTGTAAGGCCCCACAGCTGGGGAGGAACAGCCCCACGCACCAGCACAGGCTGGGGCTGATGAGCTGGGGGGAAGCTCTGTGCAGAGGGACCTGGGAGTGCTGGTGGGCAGCAAGACGCCCATGGGCCAGCAGAGTGTCCATGTGGCCAAGAAGGCCAGTGGGATCTTTGAGGGCATGAGGAGGAGCGTGGCTGGCAGGCAGAGGGAGGTGATCCTCCTGCTCTGCTCTGCCCTGCTGAGGCCGCATCTGGAGTGCTGTGTCTGTGCTGGGCTTCCCTGTTCAAGGGGGACAGGGAGCCACTGGAGAGGGCCCAGCGGAGGGCTGCAGAGGCGATGAGGGGGCTGGAGCACCCGCCTGCTGAGGAAAGGCTGGGAGAGCTGGGCTGGTTTAGCCTGGAGAGGAGAAGGCTGGGAGGGCATCTTGTCAACATCTGCAAATCACTTGAGGGCAAGTGTCAAGAGGAGGGGGCCAGGCCCCTTTCAGTAGCGCCCAGCAGCAGGACGAAGGGCAACGGGCACAAACTGCATCACGGGAAAGTCCATCTGAATCCGTGGAAGGACTTCTTTCCTTTGAGAAGGACTTCTTTCCTTTGAGGGTGACCGAGCAGTGGAAGATGCTGCCCAGAGGGGCTGTGGCGTCTCCTTCTCTGGAGACACTTGAAACACACCTGGAGGCAACTCTGTGTGACCTGCTCTAGGAGAGCCTGCCTGAGCAGAGGCTTGGCCTAGGTGGTCTCCAGAGGTCCCCTCCGACCCTTGTTATGTTGTGATTCAGTTATTTGGTTATTTTTGTGATTCAGTGAAAGCATGAAACACTATTAATAAACTATAATGCAGAATGACTGTCTTGATAGCCATGGAGAAGAACAATTAATGTAGTTTAAAGTTTGGTTTAATGCAAATTCGAAATCATCTGCAGAGAGAAAGCAAACCTGTAGGCATCTTTACTCTGGCATACATGAGACTTACCAAAAAGGTCAGCACGAATAAGCCCTTTTTGATTAGTGGAGGAAGGAGGAGTTGGCTGAGAGAATTGTATCTTGTAATGTACTTGAACGAAGCAACATGACTTAAAGGTGATGGTAGAAATCAAATATATTTGGTTCAAGTATTTTACAAGTAAAATATAGAATGTTTGCCTACCAATAGAGTAAAACTGAATCTGATGGAAACTGGAACAGAGTCCGGGATGAAAAAAAGCGCAAAGAAAGATAAATGCAGGGGAGCCTGGGAGTGTTGCCTAGACACCGCCAACATGAAGTAGCGAAAGCTGCCAAAGAAAAGGGGATCTTGCCCATTGCCATCGTGTTGGATGAAAGCAGAAGAAAGAAGAGCTCTCAAATCCTGTTCCGGCTCCAGAAAAATAAGATACCAGAGTTAGACATGGGTATCAAAAATATCAGCCTTCCTCACAACTGAAAAATGACTGTTGGCGTCTCTTAGGAGATACTTCTGAGTGTATTGATTTCACATTGTTCTTCCATTTATAGTTCAGATTTTTCTGGCTGAACACAGTGATGCCTAACAAGAATTATGCAATATTATCCAGAGGAAGAAAAAGCTGCTATGAAAATCATATAAAGTTTTGTTGCACTTATAAATACTGCTTCAGAGGATCCTAACTTTTTAATTGATTTTTGTTGAAATTGATGAAACATGCTGTAAATATAAATCAATATTTTTATTGTACAAAAAAGTATACTGGTGTCTATTTAATACACCGCGCAATGAAGATACTGTTATTTAGCTCTTCTGATGACATGACATTTCTATTACATTGTTTTGAACATTTAAGTCCCTGACAATGACAGATCATCAGCTCATGAAGATCAGAAGGATGTAGGTATTATGTAGCCAATTCAGATGAAGGTATTTGTTACTAATCCTCTCTCATGTTTTGCTAAGCATTGCTAAGTAAACATGTCACCAACACATTTTCCCTAAAACCCAGGATATTTAATCTACTTACCTCATGTCAAACAACTTTTCAGTGAAATTATCATTCCTAAAGAAATGGATGGTTGATTCCTCCAGACTTGTGGAGGCCACTGATCTGGTGGCCTTTCCATCTGTTTGTTTCAGAAGGTTGCACAGGGTGTAACAAAAGGCAGTCAGTAGCTTCCTCTGCCTTTTAGAAGGAACTTACATATTCCCATTCCCATCCTTAAGCAGTGCTAGGACAGCTGTGGTAACCTTAATTCCTGGTGCAAAGTACAACAGAGAGGGCTACGTTATTTTTTACTACCTGACAGTGACTTCCCAAGGATACAATGATAGTAAAGGTGGAGAACTACTTTAAAAAAAATTGAACATTGATGTATTCCAGGCACAAAACAACTCATAGACTCTTTTATTGTTTTAACACCTCTTAATCAGTTCGTCAATGGCCTGTGTAGGGAATTTGTAAAGGACTGGATTTGTCTTTTTTATGGCTCCTCTGTGCTGTCCCAAACCATTTGGTGTCAGGTGGTGGTCCACACATTTATGCAGACACTGAGTACAGTTATCTTCCTATACGTAACAAGTCAGTGGGCACTTCCATCCATATTCACTGAAGAAAATAGGTACTGCATTAAAATGTTGTTTATCATATTCTTAGTTCAGATGAACGCTTGAAGAACGGTTTCATCAGCTGCAACACAAGAGGAGCACAGAAAAACTCACTAGAAATTCCTGCAGATTATTGCTACTTTTATTGTCCTCCAGCTTGGCTTAACCCCGAAGTGCAGGTTGACCTGAATTCAGCTAAGAGAAATGTCATTTTGACTTAGCCCAAATAGGCATCATCCCGCCTGCTGCCCACATCCAGGCAGGCTGTGCAGTCTGGGGATCTGTGTGGATGGCAGGTTATGTAGGTCTGTGCAAAGAAGCAGCATTTGTAAACAATCCCCAGTGAATTCTAATTACAGGAGCTGCAAAGTGGTGGTAATGATGGATGTGAACAGCGGGCTTCCTCAGCATGTGACACTCCACTTTTATTAAAAAAGCAAAACCTGCAGCCTTGACCACACATTTTATTGCTGATCTCAGTCAAGTGTTGCAGGGCTGTTTCAGGTGGGGAAGGTGTGGATTCCTGTCCTGTTGCAGGATTAATTCAGCAGCAGTGGAGTTACTAATACATAGAATGGTTTGCTCTTACGGTATCATGTACTCACATTATATTTCTGATAAAATGTAGTTATTTTTCCAATAGAGACAGCCATCAAGTTTTGGACAAAATAAATGTTGGCAGTATTTTGTGATTACTCATTGTTTTCCACCTGACTGTGAAAGACTGAATTAATTAAGCTTCTCAACATCCCAATGAAGTAAGTGTTACATTAATTAAAACATGCATGGCCCCAGAAAGCCTACTGCACATCTAAGAAGTCATATTGTAACAGAAACAAAATACAGGTCAGCTTTCTGAACATTAACGAAGCCAAATCAGAAATAGATCTGCACACCAGCTTATTGAAGTGCTCAAAGTGAAAGGCAGATAAATGTTTTTTTATGGGCTCTATTCCACACTGTCATTTTCCATTGGAAATCCATACCAATGACAAGACACTGGAAAGAGCAAGCTAGAAAGACCTACTGTAAACCTCTGAATAAAAGGGACGAATATGAACTTTTATATCCATCTAGGGTTCTTTTTGGGGAAACTAATAGGCCAGTCTATCCTAGTTTAAAAATAAAAATTATGCACGTGACAGAGAGCATGAGTTTTACAAGATGTTGTTTTATTCTTTTGTGTTTAAAATCATGATGGTCTCAGAAAACAGGTGGATTAATTCCCTTTGGAGGCTAGCAGATGAGGGTCATGACAGACTAGGCATAATTTGGCACCCCACTCTTTATATCAGTGATAAAAACCATTATCTTTATTTATTCATATTGCATCCTTTCCTAAACAGTTTTCAGGCCAGCCGAAAAAAGTACCAAGAGATTTTTTTCAGAAAGGAAAGATGCCAGTCTATAGCATCTTCCATCTCAGATGTTTTGGTTCAGTAGTATAACCCCCCAGGTAGTATTACTACTAACACAAAACACCAGAAATTAAAGATGCGATATCCTCAAAGCCCTTTAAAGTAGTGTTAATAAGAATATACATCTAGCCCCCATTGCAGCACAAGGAAAGCAAAAGAAAACAAAAAGGACTGTTCCTGTCTCCTGTAGTTATTTTGGGGCTTACTGAAGACACTGTGACTGCTCAATAAATGAGGCATTTTTTGGGCATATGTACAAGGTTTTCTTCGCAAACACTGAATTTAGAAGTGTAATTGCTCTTCCGTGAAAGCTGACGAGGGAGGTAGTGTCCTGTACAGCAGTGTATCTGCAAGGTACCATTACATAAGCCTGCATGAGACCTTTGGAAGCAGGAATACCTTGGTCTGACGAAGGCATGTGGAAATGCAGGTGAGATTCAACTGGGGTGCCCTTGTTCGCACTTCCCAGGTTGCAGGCAATGCCAGCTTCCCACAGCATCCTGGGGCAGGGACCTGGGGACAATCCATGCTGCTGGGAAGCCACCTCTGAACTGGGACTCCCACAGACATTGCAAGGCTTCCAAGATTTTAGATGTGCTCATAAACCCTGGGAGCTGCAGCTCATTGGAGAGCTCTGCAGCTTGGGCTCGTGGCTGTAAATTCATTTATATTTTTTTCTAAAATTCTTCTGGATGAGTTTTCTGTATGTGCCAGTGTATGGTTGGATGCCTTAAGGTCAAATGATCAAGCATTCATATCATGGTATAGCTCTGCACATCATTATGTAAACAGTGCACACCATCCACCCTCCAAGAGTGCAAAGTCTACAAAGATGAACATGGCAGTAGTTGCCTGTGATCCTTGCTTGTAGTTATTTGTACATGTATTTTAAATATGATTGAATATTTTTTAATAACTTTATTTTCTAGTCTGTAGTCTCCATTTCAGGAATACATTATGTATCAAATGATTTCCAGGAATAATTCAGCCATCCGTAGCCCTTTTGATTTATTTGAAAATGCTCAAATTAATTTAATTAGACAAAAATTATTTTTTCTATGCATAATTAACTCTTTGACCAGCTGTTGCCACTGGTTCTTTGAGAAAAAGAGCTCATTATGAAAGAGAAATCAATAAACCTAATTCCTAATTTCCCATCAATAACTAGGTTTCTCATTAATACTTCCAAAGATGAAGAAAAAATAATCAAGATAAAAAGCACATCTGTCACAAGTAAGAAACAAATACAATATCTCATGAAAAAAATATCTCTTCAAATATCTATGTAGTGTAAGCAAGCAGGGAAATATGCAAGTGTTGCTTAGATTAATTTTACTTTTTTACTTTTCATCATAATATTCCCTAAAGTGTTCTGACACTTTAAACTTCTTAAATCTGCCACTCAGAGTTAAAATGTGGTATGACAGACTGTAGGACTGAATCCGACAGGATTTCTGATCTCACTGAAAATGAAAAGGCAAAGACAACTCTGAAAAAGCAAACAAGTCAAAAGAAGAGTGAATGAGAGAGATGAAATTAACACCCATAAAGGAATAAACAGAAAAAGGCAGAGAGTAATCGCAGTGCTTGAAAGGATTAGTGGGAGTGAAATGACGGAAAAGGTATGTGGGCAGTGAGAGCACTTACAATGTGGATAAGAATGTATCATTTCAAGAGGAATTTGGGTACCAGAGGATGAAGGCAGCTTGCTCAGCTCCTGTATTTTGGGATGCTGTTGGAAGAACACATCATGCTGTAAGGTAGAGCTGTAGCTCAGCACTAGTATGCACCCTTGAATGCTTGTTACACCCCACATCTGCCCATGATGGCCCGAACGAAGGGAAACACATGCTTACCATGCTGTTCCACAGGGATCGGCAGAAGGAACAAAACCCGTTGGGGGATTTTATCATCCTGCAAGTACTTGACCTGTAAAAGCAGAGGGGCAGCACTGTATTAACCTTGAAAGACCAAATTATTTCTGTGCAAACCATAACGTGTGGAAAACCTCTCAAGTAAAACAGGGATTTCTTGTTTCCTGATGAAGCCCACAAAAGAATGGGCGCTGACCAAATCCAGTTGGTCCTAGAAGGGAGTATCCGTGCTTGTTTTCTAAATGCCAGCTACTTTGGCTTTTGATGTAATTGTAAAGTCCTGCCACAAGTAGCCTGCAGAGTTAGGGGTGGCCCTTCCCAGGGAGAAGTGTGGGACTGATTTCTCATGTGGCATAGCCATCAGACAATGGTTCTGCTCCTCAGTTCTCTTCAGAACTGGTTCTGATTCAGCAGATAACATGGCACAAAGTGGGGGAAACAGGTGATCCCTGCTGAGCTCTGGGTTTCCTCTGTGTACTCATAAATATACACACTTACATGGGTATAATTCCATCCACTTGCTGGAAAAAAATATGCCTTTATATAAATTACAGACAAATAATATGCATATTCAAGAGGTAGTTCTTTGCTTCAAAGTAAAGGTTATTTTTTTCACTTGAGAATAGTCCCATTATAGATGGCATCAGTTCAGACTGCTATGCCAAGCAGATAATCTTGCACAGATACAGGTTTTCTTTTTAACTCCTTGTTTTCAGCTACTCTACTTTTTCTAAATTTCTGCTTTCCCAACTGAAGTTCTTCAATCATAACTTTCCAGGCAAAAGTGATTTCTTGAAGTTATTTGATCAAAATAAGAATGCTGTTCTGCAAAGCAGCAGACAAAGGTTGGAAATACTTAGTCTGCTGCTGAATAACTGGTAAATTTTCTTTGAACAGCTTCACAAATAAAATTACCTTTATGTTCTGGAAAAAATGACTTTACCTGAATTGAATTATGAGGCTGCTGCCAGATTAGAAGGACAGCTCCTCTCCTTTTCTTTGATTACCCTGACTTAGGTATTGTCTCCCCAGGAGCAGGTAAATAACTAAAATGCTCTGGCATCTCCTTATGACCTTCTAATGAACATTCTATAAATCTGAAAGCCATGTTATGGCTCATTGCAGTACTGCCTGGCTGCATTTCATGCAGCAGAAACCTCAGCAGTATGAGAGGGTTTTTTTTTTTTGCGTCTTGCCTACTTTTCCTGAAAACAGATTATAACAAAATATGGGGGAAAATCAGATATTTTTTTTTCATTTGAAATGTATCAGCTATAGAGAGATACACAGAGATAGAGAGATAAACAGAGGTATACAGAGATACCACATTGTCTCCAAAGACAGCATCAATTCTGAAATGCTGAAGTTTTGAAGTAGGAAATAGTTTTGTATTCGTGTGTGCTGTTGTTTAAATACTTAAAATCAATACAGAAAGTATCAGACAGTACTACCTCTATTAATTCTAGAACCTTGCAAACAACATCAAATCACTTTCCCTAAAGTAACCATGAGTCACTGTGACATGTCCCAGTGATACTCCTGCGATGCGTCAGCCCAGCTCCACGGTGCTTCACAATTCAACAGATGTGAATAGGCCACAAACTTCCAGCGATGCTTTCAGTACTGCTTTCTGAGGCTTTGTGGTATTCCCTCATGTACAAAATTGTTCAGACAGAAGTTCAAAAGTTTTTCAGCTTAATTTTCAGACACAGTCTTTCACACCTATTCATAGATGCAAAAATCCTGCTGTCTTAATTGCATATGTAACAAACCTATAGTAATTACAGCAGTTGCTTAATCATGAAGACAATTACTTTGGTTTAGTCTTTTGCTGGTGCATTCTTGTACAAGACAAGAAGTTACCCTGTCTGACAATAAGCCATCTGTGATCAGTAATGAATACAAAGATGAGCAAGCTGTAGTTCTAATAGCACATCAAGGAATACAGGTGCTGAATATTAGTAGATACACCTATTCTTAATTGCCAAAGACAAAGTTCTAGGTTAACAATTGTGTGTTAGATAGTATTTGCTTGCAGTTGCCTACATGTTACAAAACAAGCTCATATGGGAATGTACATACCCAGGGCTCCACATGCAAAATGAATCGCACATTTTGCGCATTAGACTACTTGGATTTGACAAAGGTGTGATCTCAACTGCTTGTAGGCTACTTCCATGACACTGATGATCTTTCTGAAAAATTTTGCTTGGTGGGAAAATCCAGAGTCATGCCTAATCTCAGTGAGTGAGTAATAAGAGTTTGAGAATAATATATTCAGATTACAATTTATTGTGTGAGCAAGAGAAATTAATTTCTTTTTGGTATGAGATTGCCACAGATTGAAAGGACTAGTGTTAGTTTCATGCTGCTAAAAAAATTATTTCCCTTCTCATAAGGACACTCATTCTTTCCAATATATACAATGTAGAAAAGATACTAAATAAAAAGTAATTTTATCATTCAGAGGTTTTAAATACTTACTAAATAAATTTCAGGTGAATTGTATATGTAATCAATCTCCAGCTGATAAACAGATAGCTAATAGGTTTAATAACGGGCTACAAAGTCTCCCATTTCCTGTGAGAAGTCCTCCTCGAACGGATGGGGCCTCAAAGAAAGGTGATCTTCCCGTTGCCCAAACTGTTGCCGTTGCGTTGCTCAACAATAGCCTCATTGCTCAGAGCTCTCAGACTACGTTTTGGGTTCAGTTCTCAATGTGGTTAGCAGTTTGGGCATTTACAAATGCAAATATTTGCATGTGCAGTTACAGTGTGTGCAAATGTGATGTGGTAGACAACAGCCTATTTTCAATGGTCAACTCAAAATATATAAAAAAACAATAAAATGTGTATGTTCCATACATCTCTTTTGAAGTTTGCATGTGCAAGCAGGTAATTAGGTAACTGGTTACTACTGCTTGAGTCTTTCATTTAAAATGTCCAAGTGCATAAAAGAGTACACAGAGAATGTGACATTGCAGTCACAGCTCTGAAAATCTGCCATCTGGCTTCTGCACTGTAGATGCCTTTGCGAACCCTCAAAAATCAGTTTTGTTTGGGCTTGTGCAGAATCCTGTGCACCAGATGGCTCTTTCATTGAACTTGGCTCTTAAGTAGCTGGCCACAAATTACTTAAGTATGTTATCAATGTAGTAAAAATGTCTGTCATGTAAGGTAACTCTAGCTTACCTTTGAAGTTTGTTACTTCCTCTTGATATGCAGGAGTTCCTTTCTCTCTGTCATGCAACTTTAAATTAAAGGCATTTATGAACTTCGGAAAAGCTGACATCAGAAAATACATGGTAAAAGCAATGGAACGAACCAAACCCATAAACATTGTATTTGTTATGAGCTTCATATTGACTTTGTTAATGAAAAAATGAAAACTGGGTCAGAATTGTATTAGACTATTATATAGGGAAATACCTATTATTTTTAAGTGTCTTTTCCCACTGAAAGTCTACTGAAAGTGTAATGAGCTGTTTTATTAAAGTATTTGTTCTAAATTAGAGATAGGGAATATAGACATCACCTGAAGGAAAAATCTATCAGTGTAGCTGGAAAATAGAGCTGGCCCAGTGGACTGTAAAGTCTTCACTCTCCAGGAATCTAGGTAATTGCTGGGAACCACTTCCATCTTGTTGTTGCCTATTGCAGTTTTTCTATTAGAAATGACACCTGCATTTCACACTGGCTATTTTATGTCAGCTACAGATGCGGGCCCTAGTAGCTATGTATTTAATTACCTATTTGCACATGTGCATTCTGTCAGGATAATCTGGATCTTTAATCAATCAAAGCAGAATGTATTTGGAACTGTATTTTTAAAATTGTCCCCATGGCATTTACATTTACATTAGAAGCTTTACTTTTGTTTGCTGCTGTGTGTTTTAGGCCCTCAGTGACTGCTGTGGATGTAAGCTCAGTCCAACAAAATCAGGTTAATTTTATCAGATTAACTACCTATCATTCAGGAATGGCCAAGCCTGTGAAATACAGTGCTAAATAGATCCAGAAACACATTTCACATGTGACAGAAATAAGTTTTTTTGCATCCTCTTTCTTGTAGATACAAGCAACAGCTTTTTAAAGATGCTCAAATCTAAGCTTGAGCCTGTGTAAGGCACAAAGCAAGCCCATTTTATTTACAGTAAAGGACCGCCAGTCTAGTCCATAAAGCTATGGATCCAATGTATGCATACATGTATTCCCAAGTGTGTAATATGGCCCCTGTATGTGTAAGATGTGCTTGTGTCTCTTCTCCCACCCAGACGTAAGGGACAATTAGCAGTTAGAAGTTGCTCTGTCTGCCTGTAATACACTGCTGTTCTCAGAGATGTTGTGGCATGCCAGACGAAAGCAATGCCAGTGTTAGTTATCTGTGACTACAGTTTTTCTTCCTATAGGTTTAGACCTTTAGACACATCCTAATTTATTATTACCTTTTCCTAGAAATTCCCCCAGCAAATTACTTAATACCTTCCTTCTTTCCCCATCCTTTTTACCTTCTTATTAACACCTTACCACAATTTTTTGTGTTACTTTCTAGTCGTACTGCTCCTTTTCATTGGATTTGGCCTCGACGACACTGAATTTTCTGTTTCTTGTTTCGTTTTTTCTTCCTCATCTGGAATCATGGCAGACCAATGACATCTGAATCTGAGCTGCAGTTTTGAATCCCACCTGTCTGAACCTCAAATTTAGGCAAAATAATTTGCCTAATTTGCTTGCATGTTGTAGTAGGATTTTTTGGGAAGATCTTTTATCAAAAAAACCACCAAAACCACAAGATGATTGTCTGTCATCCCAATGCTAATTCAGAAAGTGTGTTTTGTTTTGCATCTGTAAAATCCTCCCGAGGGAGCAATATCCAAAGACACTTTGGAAGGAACAGCTGATGCTGAATAAAGCCATTTGGTTTGGTCTTTCTTGTGGCAAGACTGGGCTGTCTCCAAGCTTGCTTCAAACAGTGATAAAAACCCCTTTAGATGATAATCGTTCTTTTATTATTGATTTGTGTCGGCTAGCTTTGACATATTGAAAATTGTGACATCGTGTATCACACCCGTAATTCCCCAATAATTAAATTCATCAAGTTCTTTCTTTCAGAAAGCTCTAATACTCGCCTAAGCGTACAATACAGAAGTGGAGTTGACCATGTACATTGCCCTGAACATTGTGTTCATCTTTGCAATCACTGGTAATTCCTAAATGGGGATATATCAGATTTTTGTGAGAAGTCTGATAAAGAAATCATAAGTGAAATAGCTATGTTTATCTGCTATCCCATCTCAAGTGAAAAAAATAAAGTATTTTTCTTCTACTCTGTGAAGAGCAGCACAATGTTGCAATGTTTCAGACAAGTAGGAGTCCTTTTTAAGCTTTATATGTGTTACTGTTTTATTAAAACAGAATATAGTTAAGGCTTACACAAAAATGCATTAAGGAAACATGATGAAAGCGTTCATTTCCAGCCTCAGTCAGTAAATGTTCTCCTTTCTCAGATCAAATGCCATCGACATGGAGACAGAGAAACATAAATTATGGGGAAACTGCAGAAGAAGCTTAACATTAAAAAGCTTACTCAAATGCCAGAAGACAAAGAGAAAATACCCAAACCACCAACAGAATGATCAAGGTCCACAGCAGATAAATTTTTAAAAAATCATACTGTAGTCACGTTAAAGCAACTCAAATCATAAAGCAGTTGTGTACCAATGACTTCTCATGAAACAAATGAATTGTTAGCACTTAAAGTTACTACTTATGATCTTAAAACCAACATTGCAGTTTTACTAAATACTGGAGCTTCCCCAGGCTGACATTGGACTGTGTATTCACATTTAATTGCAGTTCCATTAATACATGAAAAGCATGTGGATGCTTACTCACAATTTTATATCCATCTTACCTTCTCCAAAGTACAACTGCAAGAAGCACCTAACAGTAAGCCGTAGTGAGTCAATACTGGATTCTCTGAAGGCAACTGCATCAGATGTGTTGGAGTGGGTGCAGACAATGCACAGGCGGTGTGATCTGATCAGGCAGGAGAAGGAGCACCATCTGGTTTTACTGCTGTACGCCGCTGGTGCTTCTTGGTGCTGGCTCTCACTCAGATGTGTTCTGCGCTGGAGTTAGTTCACCTCTGAATGTCCTGTAGCAGCAGAGGAAGCAGCTTCATTGACCTCCAAATGTGCTTCATATCGTGGCATGTTCCCAGCGATGCCCTTGCTGCATTTGGGGAACCCAACAACGAGAGATCATGCCAGGAGAGGGGAGTGGACCTGCTTGGAAATTCTCCACCTTGACCTACAAGCTGTGCTCACTGAGAAGCAAAGAAGAGGCTGAGCTCCCTCAGTACACAAAGAGAAGAGCTTCTCCTCTTCCACCAGCCTCCAACTCCCTCACCCATGCAAGAAGGACAATGAGGTGATAACGTGCCTGTGGAAGGCAAGGCCTCCCTTGCTGTGTGGAAAAGAGAGCAGAGCAGTGACTGAGAGGCTCATTGTCACCTGTGCATATGAGCAGGCAGGTGTGCAAGGTGGGACACATCTGGATGGAGAAACTACTCACACCTGTGCCATTTGTGCTGTGCAGCGTGCACCTCTGGCATGCAGTCACGGGTGTTTCTCCTGGTGAAACCAGCAGCAGCACCACACAGCTTCTCCCACTGGCAGAGGACACTGCCTTACCTCAGGACTGGTCAAAGGCTCAGGGGTAAGGGCTCTGCCAGCTGCCCATCCAGCACAGAGCTCGCGTAGCTGAGGGGGACAGGGTTCCTGTTACCCTTTGAGCACTGAGGAACGGAATAAAGTTATCTTTCCCTAGTCTCTAGGGCAGAAGATGGGCTTGGAGCTATTGCTCCCTTTATCCTTGCAAATTCATGGGTTCTGTGGTAACAGAGGGGACCACTGAGATCACAGGGCACCAGTGAACATGACAGTCATAAAGACTTAGTTGGCAGCAATAGTTCTTTCTGTCCCGCCTCCTTTCCCACATGTGCTTTAAGTTTGGATTATCGCAGTCACAAGGGAGGTGGACAATGGGTGCAGAACAAAGAGCAGCAGCAGATGGCCTTGTTGTTTATCCAGCGTGCAGGTGATCAGCTGCTTAGAAAGATGCTAAGAATGGGGAGAGCAGAAAAGCAAAAAGGTAAGCCCAGGAAATGGTGCTTGAGCATAGGCTCTGTAGCGGTGGGGATGGGCTATGCACGAGTAGCATCAGTAACTTCTGAGAAGGTGGTAGGTTTTTTGGGAGGCAGAACAAAATAAAAATTAAAAAAAAATAATAAAATAAAATAGAATAAAATAAAATAAATTAAAAAATGAAAAAGAAAAAAGAATGAAAAAAAAGAGAAACTCACAGTAGTGAATACTTAGTTGAATAAACTAAAAATGACAGCTACAAGGATGGGTCCTAGCACTGAGGAGGACTTTAGAGATAAAAGATAATCTATAGAGATAATAACAGCTTTGGAATGTCAGAGAGAAATATTGGAACTTCAGAGCTGTGATGAAAATGTTTTTACTCTGGGACTGCTACAAGGGGCCAAGAGCAAATTGTCCACACTGCAGCTTGAAATGTATGTTCACAAAGCCTGGAAGGTGGCAGTCAAATAGAACTGCAGTTGAAAGGATACATCAGAGCAAAATCTTTATTAGAGCACACTGAATTAGAGCGCAGTTATACAGTTACCGATATCTCTTTGGATTCTCAGTGCTGCAAGAAAATTGAAAAAAGTAAGTATGGACACAGCCAAACAAAAAAAAAAAAAAAAAAAGCACAGAGACAGCCGAGTACTCTTTTATGTGGGTAACTTGATAAGCAGTTGTAAGAAAAAGGCGGAATTTATGGTTAACCAAGGCACGGCACTAAAACTTCGTCAAAATTAAGAACCAAGGCATTTCTTAACTTCATACCAGATAGCTTTCTACCTACTTAGACATAAAAACAGCTTAAAATATATGATCCAGAGGAAAAATCAGGCAGTTATATACAACAAGATTTATAGTTTGTCTAAGTAGTGTAACATAGCTATTGAACTCACCCCTTCTCCAGGAAATTCAGAACGTGGCAACAGCAGAAGAAATGCAGACAACAGTTTTCCTAGAAAAAAAATTTTGCAAAGGAAGAGGAAAAAAGTTGTGTAGAACACTAATCACTGTGTTAGGAAACCCTGGGTAGCCCCAAGGAAATAGTAAAGTGTTTTAGAAGAAAAGCAGCAATTAAGTATTTTGGGAAATGCAGAGCAGATGGGTAGATAAACAAGGAAGGTCCAGGGCTAGTATACTGTCAGATCATAGTATGTTCAGACCAAAGTGCAATAGAGCGAGTATTTGATGTCAAACAATATGGACAAACAGGCATGGTACTGAACTCATTAAAATAATGTAAGACAAGATGTTGGTTTAGGATTGACACAATTGTAGCTCAATACTCCAGAAGTCCAAAAGTCAGGAAATATTGCTTATTTTTCAAGTCAGCAAATGCATTACTTGACTGGTCTTATATGTAAGATCAAGGAAAAAGCTCCAAAGACTGACAAATGAAATATCTATATTCTGTGTCTGAAATCACAGGAAGAATTTATTTGGGAAAAGACAGTCTGTACAATACACAGATGTAAGTACTGTGTTCAAAACCAGAAAGAGTGGTAATATGAGTTTATATAGATTGTTTCCTTTATTATTAATACTTCCAAAATAGAGGGGAACAAAAGAAGCTATTTGTATGAGAAATTATAATTAAAGGAGCTTGACATGTTGGTGACTGAAATAACAGAAAAAGGCAGTATGATTCAGTATATATATATATATATATATATATTTATCTATAAGCTCCACATGATTCTCCAATCAGCTTTTTTCTTTCCCGCTCCTAATGCCAGTGCTAGGATGGAGAAGGAAATGGACGACACAGCATGAGTCCTCCACAGTCTCTCATTTCAACTGGAATTGAAATGGCTCATTGTGTCGCAGGACGCTGGTGCCATTTGTGGAATCAGGGGGCAGTTCTAAATATAAGCAACGTTAATGTGAAAAAAAAAAATAATGCTTATATCCTCTTGGGATACTGAGAGCTCACAAACCAAGAAGGCTGTTGGGAGGGGAGATGATTTTAAGCAGAGTTGACTCACAAGTAAAAGAGGAAAAAAATCATTTGTCTTTCTAAATTTGTTAAGTGGGAGTTGAAATAGGTGAAGTATATTGACTGTAAAGATCAGTACATGTTCTTGGTATTGCAATATTTGGAACTGTCATTTATGAAGCACATAGTCAGTTCCCCATATTACTGTACAGGGTTGAGAGGAGACACCTGAGAGAAAAAGCAGGAATGGAAAAAAGGGCTCACCTGGTGCTGCTTCGACAGAGATGTGAAAGCCGTCAAGAACTACTGCCGGAAAGATTCACCCTGAACATCTGAGATGCTTAACATCCAGAGGAACCTACGGAGATGCTTTTTTGACCAAAGGGTTAAAATACAGGACAGTGACAAAGGATAAAACTGTCAAGAAGATTTAAGAGGCACTGTGTTAAAGTGGCTAAGAAACCAGGCAGGATCTGAAGAATGAGATGCTTAGCAACAGCAGATGCTATAATAAGATGAGTATGTATCTGCAGTTTTAAAACTTACTTATTTATTTTTGTTTCTAATGCTAAAATAAATGACATTCTGATTCTAAGTCAACTCTTAACTCCATGGCTACTGTATGTGTAAAGGAAGGAAATAAAGAATCCTAAACTTATACCTGGAGAGACAGAGGAGTTACGGAGACACAGGTCCCAGCCTAAGAGATATTAATGAAATTTCCCTGAAAGCTATGCTAAGGCCCAAAACCCCTTAAAAGAGCTTTTGGAGGGACCGAAAGGGGAAGGAGCTACAGCTGGCCCAGTAACACAGCAGACTGTGAAGGAAACACCAAAACCTGTCCTAAGGACAACACTGAGGAGCAGTGGAAGCATTTCAAGGTTTGCACATTGATCAGACAGGTTGTGAACTTGGAACTTTGTAATGATATAAAAGTTACTTGGGTCAGTCAGCAAAGGTAACTTCAAAAGTCAAAATGACTATTAGTAGTGAATCATAAGCACTGATGGGTTTTACAACACAGGAATAAAAAACCATAAGGCTGAAGTTGAGTTGAAACACAGAACAGAAAAGAACAATTGATGGACATATTTTGTTGTGCAAAAATACTTGTGCCAGCAAATAAAGATTAGACTAGTAGGAGAAGCCAAAATAGTTAATACTACTCATTCCTGAGGACTCTATAAGCATTTAGAAATATAAATTCTTTTTTTACCGATATTTATTCATATTACAAAACCAACAGAGATACAATATAAAGTAGGCAGAGGGTAGTTTGAAACTTTGTGTCAATTATAGACTTGCTTGTCAATGTTTATCCCTATTAACTACGGAAACACTGAAGATGTCAGTGTCCTGGTTTCAGCTGGGATGGAGTTAATTATCTTCTCAGGAGCTCATGCGGTGCTGTGTTTTGGCTTTGGTGTGAGACTGTTCAGTTCCTCAGGCCTTGCTAGCAAGGAGGCTGGAGGGGCACAAGGGGTTGGGAGGGGACACAGCCAGGACAGCTGACCCCAACTAGCCAGAGAGGGATTCCATACCATGGGACATCGTGCCTGGTGTATGTACCCGGGGGGCTGGCCGGGGCAGGCAGGGCATTCTCGGGCACTGGCTGGGCATCGGTCAGCAGGCGGTGAGCAGTTGTGCTGTGCACCACGTGCTCCTTTCCGCCTTTCCCTCCGGATGTTATTCTTTCCCTCCCCCTTTTCATTATAACTGTTATTGTCATCGTTGTTATTGTTCTTACATTTTTATTCTATTTCAACTATTAAATTGTTCTTATCTCAACCCCTGAGTTTTACATTCCTTTCCAAGTCTCCTCCCCATCCTTCTGGGTGAGAGGGGAGTGAGCGGAGTGGCTGTGTGGTGCTTTATTACCAGCTGGGGTTAAACCATGATAGTCAGGCAAGTTTAGAATAAAACTGAAGCTTTATACAATTTCTAAATTAGTATTACAATTTAGCACTAACGTTAATGATGAAAAAGTGAGCTGGAACTCACTTAAAGAAGAGCTGTCTATTCAAAGGTGCAGATCTGAAGGGCAAAACCACCTGCTAACGTCAGAAGGAGTGCATGTCTTGATGCTCAGTCCTCTAGTAGGGGTAGCCTGCTTCTTCTCAGTTGTGAGAATGTCCTGCTGTGCTCCCCACCACTGGGGCACTACACAGTTTGGCATGCTGCATGTGGGTTATGAGATGCCGATGCTGCGACTTTGCACTGACCTCCGACTCTGATTTTCCTTCTCTTTAGACCCAAGAGTTGCATTAGACCTTCCCGCACATGTTGTTAGAGGAACCATGTCAGCCATGAGCACCAGTGATAAACAACTAGCTATGGAACACTAGCAGAAGGCTAGCAATACGGTTAAAATATTAGAGACAAAGATGTACATGAAAGGAAGGGAAATCAGTCTCCAGTAAATCGACTCAGGTTCTCATAACGGTGCACCCTATAAGCTTCATGGTATTTTGCTAATGTATAAAGGGGGTTATCTCACCTCAGGAGAACATTTTGAAGCTTGCACTACCTTAGATTAATGGCTGAATCTGTATTGTCGTTGCTACAAAAAAAAAAACCAAACCCACCAAAAACCAATAGCTCGTTAAAAATACTCAAAAGTGCACCAAGATGATGAAGCATTTTGCAGAACTAAGTTGTGATTGGCTTTGTGAGATGCTATGTTTTGTCAGATTAGAAGAGCCATATGTGGTAGGAGCATAATTATCTGTACAAAATCCAAGAAGAAATGTACTCATTACTGTGTACTTGTGCGTGAAGACAGGACTTCTAGTACCTATAGGCTGCCTGAAGCTTAAAATTGTATGACATGGTTCAATACTTCTAAAATGTCAAGACTCTTAGCTAGTCTGGCCACAATGCTCTACACTGGATTTGTGTCTTGTGCTGAATCCCTGTTTGAAAGTTTCAGATAAAAATACTTTAGCCATGGACAAGAAGAGTGAAAGAACTTGTGGTTCTCTGCATAACACGAAACTTCTTACAAGTCGGGCAGAAATTGCCTCAGATACCACTTACCATGCCAAGAGCTAAAATTCATCACTGTGTTGCCTATGTCCCATTGTCACTGCAGGTGAAAACCCAAGCAAAAAACATTCAAGGCTGTACTTAAAAACTGCATTATAGACATGAACTTTGCCATTTGATACATAACTCAGATGAAAAAAAGGACACACAAATTCATACTAGTTCAGACTGAAGAGACATTGAGAAAGGGTAAGACAAAATGACAGCAGTGAACATGTGCAAGTGATGTTCAAATGTGGTTTCAGGGTGAGAAGACCAAAATCATGTTCAGCTTTTGAGCCCAAGGCCATCTTCCAACAAATACTGCCTCTGTAGTTGCTTGGTATGCATTTCAAACTGTTACTATCTTTGCTGTATTTTAGATTCTGAATCATGGGAGATGGGAGAGTGCTTGAAGAGGAAGACATAACTGAAAAAACGAAGTATATTTCCAAACATAAATACGTATAGATAATGGACTAAATATCAGAAGCTACAAAGTAAACTTCCCCACCCACACCCCTCCCACCCCCAAGAAATAACCAAAACCAAAGAGATATTTTATTTGATGCAAATTACTGTGGAGAAATCTGGGGCCTTGGGTTAGTCTGAAAGGGTGTGAGAAACTAGGTTTTTTTTAAAGCAGGGTGCTTAGCATTGAGTGATACATTTGTTTTATCAGCTTAAATTAAACTAATTAGAGAAATGACATATATAGATAGATCAGATACAGTTCTGAGGAGAATGATAGTTGCTTTCCACAGAAAATGTTCTTCCTTTTTGACATGTATAATTGATATGTTGGAAATAAAAACACATTCTCTACTATGGATCTCCTTGGTTTCATGTTTGAAGTACCAATTTTTTTTTTTGGTTTTATGTTCTGTTTTGTTTTAGCTTATGAAATGTGTAAGTAAATGTTTTCAGATACCATATTTTTTATTTCTAAGGCCAATAAAGGCTTGTTCGTACATTTTGCAAAGTCACTCCCATCTGTACAGGTGTAACATCTATATCTTTGTTAAATGTTGAGATTTCCATTTGAATGTTGCTTGAAGTGTTGCTGTGATCTTTCTGCCAGGTTCAGCTTCAACTTTAATAAACGATTACAGCTCAGAGAATTCAATGTGCAGAATGACTCATTTTATTATAAAACTGGTTATGGTGAATTGATTTGAATTAATTCTAGAATAATCCTACTCTGCCTGTTACAGTGCAGCCATACATTGCCTTTTGGCCCCAGATCTGTTTCGCCCTGAGGACAATGAGTGTTTCTGCAACTAAACAGCCTAAGCTACCCTGACCTTTCTCTTGTATAAGCAAATCTACTTTCTGGTTGGATAAAATGGACATAAATTAGATGGATTTGGAAATGATGATGTAATGACATGATTTTAATGTAAAGGAAAGCTTATGCTGCCTTTTGTGGAAAAAGAATCTGGAGGCCTGCCAGTAGGTTATTTGGGACCACTCAATGCAGGGGTCGTAAAAATGCAGCACAAGCCAGACTGAAAACACTGGTCTGCAGCACTGCATCTTGTGCATGCTCGTCCCAGACGATGAACTTCCACGCAGCATCACAACTTAGGAGATTAGTTGCTGTAGCGAATACATCTATACAAATAACAAAATTCGGGTCTTTTTTTCATAGGGAAGTGTGATCACTGTTGAAAACAAACGTCTAAAGATACAAGAGTAGTTCAGTATGTTGTCAAATAAGCAGTTCTTCCGAATGCAACATTGCATTCTTCCTACACCTATTGGCTTTGTGGAAAGCATATTGACTTTCCATAACTTTAATAGAAATTACTCTTTAACTGAAAAGCTGCTTATTTTAGAGCCATTTCAACTGCAATGTGAAAATAAAAGAAGTAAAACACAAGGCAGATACTTAACATTGAAATGGTTTTTTAGATTGCCCTTGTCACTCTCCCCAGTACTGATGAAGAACCAAATTCATCTTTTCTTTTAGTCTATTGGTTCCTGCTCATTGAGTAAATCCGTTATTTACAGGAAAGCAGACCTTTTAAAAAGCTTCCATTTCAGCACTTTTCTTCTTTGATTTAAAGATATCATCTCAGATATTGAGACACATGAGCTTCCTCCAGGCCTTGATCCATTTGAGCTTTGCTATCTGATGCTTTTGCTTATAGGTGGTTAGAAGCCGATTATTTGTATTCACTTCCAGGGATCAAAGTAGGCTGACTTCTCTGTGATGTTCTATCTTCAGGTTTTTGTTGAAGCTTTTTTTTTTTTACTATGATTATGTTTGGCTTTTTTTGGTCCTGAAATGTCACTTATGTTTGGCTTTTTTTGGTCCTGAAATGTCACTTATCTGACAGGCCTTCTCACAAATAATCTCCTGAGGTTCAAAGGTTATTTTGGCTATTTTCTCAAATATTGTAGATTGAATTCCCAAGGCCCTGGTGATTTGGAAGAATCAATTTTATCACAGTACTTTTAATCTGTATTCTTCTTGTTCTGTTCAGCAAAAGCTGTATTGTCAAATGCCTGGTTGCAAACTTTTTTGGGAAAGCTGAATCAGCATATAGGTGGCCAAACCCTCAATTATGTAAAGAAGCAACTTTTGAAATGAAACCCAGAAGTACATCGGGTAAAGGTGTATGCAAGAAAGATTCCTTCTGCTTCACTTTGTTTCATGAATGTATAAACCTGCTCTGAAAGTATCTTGCTGCTATCATTTTAATTGAAAAAGAAAGCTGAGATAGTGTTATGCATCCAAAAACGCAGCAATGGGGCCAGTAGTACGTCGTGCCATGATGAGAAAAATGTCTAATTATTTGTAAGTATCTTTTTTCGTTTTTTAGAAAAAATGTGACTGTGACAGATGAGCTGGGTGTTGTCCGTCCCGTGTCCCCCCCCGTCCCCCCGTCCCCCCCCCCCGCTGCCTCCCCGCCTGGAGGCACGTGCCTGGCCGGGCCATACATTCTGCATCCACAGCTGCCAAAGGGCAGGTTTGGGTGCTCCCTGCAGCCCTGGCTGTCGGTGCGCGGCCAAGCCCGGCCGCACCTTCCCTCCGCAAGGTCACCCAGGGCCGGTGCCGGTGCTGCCCGGCCGGGACCTGCCTCGTGTCCCCACCTGCCCCCAAAGGTCGCGTGTCCCCCGGCGCAGGGAAACTGCAGCATCACAGCGCGGTGCATCTGCGATGCAGCATCCGTAAGCGGCGGCGGCAGCCGGCTGCCAGCCGTTCACCCTCGGCCTCCTGCACGGCGCGACTGCCGCCAGCGCAAAAAAAAAAAAAAAAAAAAAAAAAAAAAAAAAAAAAAGGGAAAAATAAAGAAGGGGGAAAAAAAGAAAGGGAAAAAAAGAGAAGGGGAAAAAAAAGGGGGGGGGGGGGGGGAGGTGGGGATGGGGGCAGGATAAGCCCCCTCTCGGTGTGCCCTCGCAGTGCCGCACGCATATAAGGGCGCGCCGGGCTGCCACCCCGCGCCCTTCCGCGAACTTTTCCGCCGGGCTCCGCGCCCCACGCAGCCCAGCCCCGCGCCGCCCGCCACCGCCGCGGCCACCGCCCGCCGCCCACGGGGGGGCTCCCGGCGGCGAACTTTCCGCCCGGGGGAGTTCGTCCTTCCCCGCACTCCCGCGGCGCGGCGGAGCCCCGGGCTGCCTGGGCCGTGCCGCGCCGAGCGGGGGGCGGCGCGGCGGAGCCCCGCGCTCGTCCCCGGCGGCGGGCGCCGCTCCGGCCCGCCCCGCACGGGAGTGCAGGCGCCGGGCTCCGGCGGGCTCTGCTGCTGTTGCTCCCGCAGCCGCCGCCGCCGCAGGAGGAGGATGGAGCCGGGCAGGGAGCCCCGGGCGGCCGCGGGGGAGAAGCCCGGCGAGCCCGAGCCGGCCGTGTCCTTCCAGGCCCGGCTGTGGAAGAACCTGCAGCTGGGGGGCAAGGGCCGGAGCGGCGGCGGGCGGGCGGCAGCCGAGCGCCGCACTGCGGAGCCCCCCGCCCCGCCGGCACCGGCCGGCAGCAAGGGGGACCTGCCGCCCGGCGCGAAGTGGAGCGGCTTCAAGCGGCGGCGGCAAGTGCTGGACCGCGTCTTCTCGTCCTCCCAGCCCAACCTCTGCTGCTCGGCCGCCGAGCCGCTGGAGCCGGCCGGCGAGCCCGGCTCCGCCCTGCGCCGCCTGCGGGAGCACCTGCTGCCCCAGGGCAAGGGGCCGCCGGCCGGCCGCCGCGACGAGCCCGCGGCCGGCGATGAGGGGCCCAAGGGCGGCAAGGAGGGCCGCCGGCCCGGGGCGCACCTGTCCCACCAGAAGAGCTCCTCGCTGCCCAGCACCGCCTGCCTGGAGCAGCTGCTGCAGGGCTCGCCCACGGCCGGCAGGAGGAAGGAGCCGCGGGCGGAGGACGGCGGCGCGGTGAGTGCCGGCCGCCCCCCGCGGAGCCGCGCTAGCGGGCAGCGCCGGCGGCCCGGGCGGGCGGGGGGCGGCCGCCGGGGACGGGCGGCGGGGGGGGGGGGCCGGCGCGGGCTCTGCCCCTACCTGGTGCCCGCCGCCCTCGGGGGGAACGGCCCCGGGGCCGCCCTGCGGCAGCGCCCCGGTCCCCGCCCGCGGCTGGGCTGGCGGGACCGGCAGCGTGGCGGAGCTGCGGGGCGCCGGCGCTCCGTAGCGGGAGCGGCCTCCCCCGGGCCCGCCTTGCTCCAGCCGCCCGCAGGAGCCGTCCCGCAGGCGGCACCCGGCGTTCCGTGCCCGCAGCGCTGCTGCCCCGGCGGCCACCGAGAGCCCCGCGCTGTTGGTCGCTGTCCTTGACGCGTCCAGCACCGGCTTCGGCTCAGGTCGCCTCTGCTTTTTTTTCCCCGTGCCTGGTTATCCACTTGGGGATTATTGAACTCCTGCGCGGCACCCGAACGACGGGCACTGGCTCAAACGCGGGCCGAGGGCGGGTGGCTCAGGAGCCGGGGGCACCGGGCCGCACCGGTGGTGAGGCCGCACTGGCGGGGAGCTGAGCCGTGGGGAGCTGAGCCACCTAATACATGTCGTGCCAGAAAAGCGCGAAACATGCGAGTCATTCTGAAGTTTGGGTAATCCTAAGAAGCCCTCCGGTTCCCACAGGAACGGTTGGCCAATGTGCGTTATTGTATATTGTCCTCTGTCATAGTTAGGGTGAAGTAACTGAAGCAAAGGCATGCTTCGGGGGTGTTTTGTGTCAAAAAGAAGCTTCAGGAATGTATTCGGCCTTTGACAGGGCTACAGACGCTGGGGCCACGAGAGCGGTGGTGCTGCTGGTGTCCTGTCCGGCCAGCGGGACCTTCGTCTACCTCTGCAGAGGCCAGCCCCAGTGGCACCAGTGTGGCCCCGTGCCTGGCTGCGTGTGGGTCCTGGTGGCACCAGTGTGGCCCCGTGCCTGGCTGCTTATGGGCCCCGGTGGCACCGGCAGGGCCCCGTTCCTGGCTGTGTGTTGTTGACCTGTGGGGCTGCACTGGGACGGGCACCCACTGGACTGGGAGCTGTTGTGGCTGCTCCTTGCTTGTCGGTGTTTTAGGCCATTGCTTCCTGAAGTGGGATTCTTTTGATCGGTGTTTATGAAGTGAGTATTTCCGTTCAGTGGTCATCTCCTTTCTCCACCCAGCCTTGGCTCACAAAAATGCATCACACATTTGAAGTATTACTGTTCAGGACTACAGGAAAGACTGCTGCATCTAGCAATTAATAATAATGAAGTTTAGGGTGTGGGTTTTTTCAGTGCTGTTTTGCTGTTGGGATGAGCAAGGAAATAGCATGTTTATTTGCAAAACACGTCAATTGTTATTTAGCTGTGAGGGCATTACGCTTCTTTTGAACAAGGTACAGTCATAACATTTGGAAAGAATACTGCTAATCAAAACAAAGTGGCACCCAAGCTATTTAACACTTGTCTTTAATTAGCAGGATTATGGCCAATTCCTCCAAGCAGTTTCTGGTATTAACTTGGGCTATGCCTGTATAGCAAACCTGCTGGCTTGATACCAAATAAAGCTTGTTATGTCCCTTCCGTGTTGGTGGAGTTTTCAGAGCTGCCGATCAGGGTTGTTACAGAGGGATGATTTGAAAGAGCAATTCTTCTATAATCAGTACATCCTCTGCTCATCTCATTTGTAGAGATATAATTTCACTCAGATTATTAAACCTGATTTAATTCTCCAGCTCCATTGAGCTATAGGCCAGTTGAGGAAATGAGACTCAGACTACAAAGTGCTGGGGGGGGGGGGGCATCTCCAGTGGTGTGTGGTACTCTTCAGTCTGTCTGAACACAGAAAGTACCTTCCACTGTGAGCAGCTGGAGTTTCCAGTTTGGTGTATTTCAGGAGTCAAGCCTTGCACACTTAAATGCTGCACCCCCAGGGAAGTAAGGTCCCTGCCTAACTTCAGTCATGGCATTTACACTCCTCTGAGGATTTGGGATTAGGATCTGGTAACGTGAGTTTGGAATAATTTATGTTTTTCAAATCCCAAGTTTTACTTACAGCAGCACAGACTTTCAGAGGTGTCTGGAATTTTATTGCCCAGCAGCCTTATGTGTCCAAAGATTAAAAAAAAAAAAAAATTCCAGTAACTAATAGAATCTTTAAAATGAGATTAAATCACCTAAAAGTAAAGCAATACTAGAATTACAACTTGCTTTAAAATGTATTTAAAATTTTATTAAAGTACAGAGGCAAGAAAATTCTCTTTTGGATAAGACTGTTGAATTTTTTTTGCAGATCTGTACACAAAAAGACCTACCAGATATTTTAAGGGAGATGGTGGGGGAAAATAAAATCCAACCAGAAGTCCTATTTCTTGTGCTTTTAAGATGAAATGATAACAGTGGTCATCAGTGAAAAGGAGCACAAGTTAGCATGGTGGATGGGAAGACTTAGAATGTAAGTTGCTGTACTCTGTGTGGATTTAATCTTGGAATGTACTTTTTGGCATAGTCAGAGCATTTTAAAATAATTTGAACTAATTAAAATGTGGTATAGTGATGCTGCATTGGATGTGGACAGTCTCGCAGAGGCCTGGTTTTCTCAGCCTTGAATAAAGCTTCTGTTGCAAGGAACGAGATTAGTATGCCGGTTTGAGTAAAGGTGCACACGTAAGAGTGGAGTCTTACACAAAGAGTAACCATTACATTTGAGCACAAAATACTGATCTAGTCCTCCCTTGAAGACTGAATACTTCTGAAAGCTGTCCTCGAGTAGTTTTGGAGAGAGAGAAGGGCATCATAACTACAGTGTCTGTTGGCAGGAAACTTAGGTTCCTTTTACAGGGAAGAAGTGTAAATATGACTTGATAGCACAAAGAACTACACATGTACAGAATTACACATCATCCTTCTTCCAGCTTCCAAAGGCTGTATGGCAGGTTTATTTGGCCAGACCTTTCCTGCATGGCATGGCATCTTGTCACCATGGCTTTCCTGGGCATAGCATCCGGTCACCTTCATACAGCTGAGAGCTGCAGGACATGTGCCGCACTCTTGAGGGAGCAAGCCGAGGGTCATGGAAGCTTCTTGGAGTGTTCCATGGGCCGGAGATGTCAGCAGCCCTCCAGGGATTCTGCTGCTGCCCATTCCAGTGGCTGAGTGAGCTGCTGTTGCCCCAAGGCAGTGTGGCAAGTTTTTTTTTCCATTTGCCCCTTATAATTTGCATCTCCTTGACAGCAGGAGCTTGGATTTATTCAGCAGTGCTTGTGCCAGCATGGCCTTTCTCCTGGATGTGAGATGCAGCTTTGCATGGAAAGCTTTACTCTACTTGTGCTTTGTCATAGTTGTGTAGTGAAAACCAGGAGGGTGGAAATACCGTTGTTTCTTAAGATATGCCATGAAAAAGAACCTACAAGTGTTTTATCATATTCATTGGAGAACATGGGGGTGGGCCTGTGTCATCTTGAATCAACAGTGGACATGAAGAGCACTTTAGGGAGAGGGCTTCTGGCTGAGGGGGTGTCTTGGCTGCCACAGTGAGAACCATTGTGGGCCCATTGCCCTGGTGGAGTTTGTTGCGATATAATGATTTGGTAGCAATGAAATTTGTGACTTTTTTGAGTATGTCCGTGCTGATCCATTAAAGTGAAAGAGTGAACAGGTTCTCAACCACTTCCCTCCCTCCCTGTCTCCAGTTTTGTGGTTATGTGGGAGGGCTCTGGGGTTATTGCAGGGGGAGGAGGAAGGGAAGGCTAGGGCTGCTGCTCAAGCTGCAGATACATAGCCATAGGAGACGAAGCTTTGTAAGTTTTGCAGCACAAGTGCTGTTTGCTTAATTAATAAACACCCTTCAGGCCTACCTTTGTGGGTCTTCATGGCCAGAGGCTGCATAACAGTGGTCTAGGCTGTATAACACAGCATGATGCAAGAGAAAAATGAGATGAGAAAAACTGGAGATAGGTATCCAGATATAGGGTCTCTCGCATTCTTCCAGTAATACATAGGTATGGCCCAATACAGTTGCTGTAAGAGTGACCTGTGTGGCTCTTGAGAGGGGTTTGCAGAAAAAGAGTCGTTTAGTGAGCTGGCTCCTATGAAGAGAGGTTGTGCTTTCAGGGCAGTGAGCATGATGTTGTACTGAGATGTCTGGGAAGGAGAAAGGTAAGAGTAGTGATGAAATAGGAGCAGAGGCAGAGCTGTGAGGAGGCCTGAAGAGAGGTGAGGAGGAGTTTGCATTTGCTGTGGAGGGGGGGTACAGAGCCGATGAAAACCTGACTGGCATACCGTTCACATTTTTCTGCCTATACCAAAACAAATCTGTATCTGGCTTAGAGCCACTGGAGTCAGTGAAGTTACACAAGGGAAAAATTTGGCATGTTTGTTCTAATTGGCATATGTCACAGGCCACATTTGAGTAATTGATCCAGCTAACAAAAGCAAAAGAACAAAATAAGGAGAGTAGAAAAGGCAGAAAATTGTCAGTGAAAAGCTTCACAGATAATGTTACCCAAGAGAATCTTAATTGCTGCTTCAGATTTCTAAAACTGGGAAAGGTGAAGGTGGTGAGGAAAACTGAACACATCTGACTGTCAAGGGTTACCTTTTCCTGAGGTAATGCCAATACAAAACAGGAAGAGTCAGAGAGAGCTAATTTGGAGCATGGTTTGAGGGCAGCAGTTCTGAGAATAAGAGGGCAAATTTTTAGAAAACAGAAGGAAGCTTGCTTTTTGGGGCTCTGGCCGCTGACACGTAGGGAGAGATTTACTCATCTACAAAAGTAGATGAGTAAATGTTTTGTCTAGGTCAGAAGAACCTGGAGCTTGATAATGGAAATTACACAGAAGTAGAAATAGCAAGCAGGAGTAAAAAGTTGTTGCTAATACTTGTTTCTTTTTAAGAAAGCTGTTGCAGTCTCTCAAGGCTGTTTGTTTCCTCAAGAGTTAGACATCTGATTTTATCAAGGGATGTTTTGCATTGCCCTGTTTGCCATTGTATTAATTTCTGATAAAAGGCTTATCTTTCTGCAGCTTGAGATGCATTAATCTTTCTTATGCTCTATCAACCTCTGACCAGTCTGTCAACTCACACAGTGTGTGTATATTACTGACATGAAAATCAAGAGATGGCATAACAGAATTGTATTTAATTATATCTTGAATAACCTCTGCTTAATTAACTAAAGAATGTCTCCAGAGTTTTCAAAGTGAACTGCATAATTTTTCAGAATTGGTCAGTTTGCATTTATACTTGTGTGAAATACTGAGGTATCTTAAGGTGAACTAGTAACACCAGTTGTTTTACTATTTGTGTGTGACCTCATTTAATCTCTAATTTATCTTTTCTTTTTCTTTACCTGACTTTGCTGATATGTGAAGGTGTTCGTAGTAGTATAATTGTACTGAGAATGATAGATGGTTGGTCGATGGGAATTGCAACAGTTCTTGCGTTGAGGCACCACCAACAAAAAATTGCCTATTTTCTATGAAGTGAGTCTGCTGTGAAGTGGTTAACTTCCAGTGTTAAGATTCTAGCTGGATTTCAAGTGACTGTGTCAAAACTCTGTTACTTCAGTGTACTTAATGTGTGTATTTCATAACCTACTGAATTGCATCGAGCATTTTAAATGTGAAAAGACAAACACCTAAACATGGTTCTAGCATTAAACTTTTCTAGAAGAAATGCTGAAAAGTGTTTCTTCCCTCTTATTGAAATGCTGGATGCAGAAAATTATTTGGCATATGAGTAAGACTTACCATCAGTTACCATATTGTGGGAAAGAGAAGTATGTTTTAGCTTTTTAAAAAATATGAACAAAACAGTTTTTAAGCTGCCTGTATGTCATTCAGCACTGAGCTCTATAGGTAGTTCTAATTTAACTGTTCTGTCCTGTGATGTGGTGCTAACATATTAATAGGCCCAAATGTCATCTTTTTTTTCCTCTTGGATGAATTGCTGGTCTTTGGCAAGACAACTGAGAACTCTGCATTGATCTGAAGACTGAACTTGGCTTTTCCTCTCTAGTCTTACTATCCATCCTAGATCTCAGGTATTCTGAGTGCTACATTCTAGAGAATTTTAGGAAGGTAACTATAATGTAAGCCCTGACACTGTTGAGATTAAAAAGAAATGCTTTTTCTTCTTCCATTGTAAAAGAAGGCAGAAATCCCTCAAACCTTATCTGTGGTAGACTTAATTTATCAAAACTGCAAATTAGATCATCTTCAGTTCTGTATGGAGTTATGTAGCATTTGTGTTCTTAGGGAAATAGCAGTGTATATTCCATGTATTTGTGTAATGGTGAGCTGATGACAAACCATAGCAAGCGCACAGAAAAATGATCCCTCTGGACTTGTAAGTATTGAAGTCTTGGGGGGTGGCTGATTCCATACCTTGCCTCCAAGCCAAAGGTTTCCTGTTTCAATTAGAGCTATGATAGACCTGCACTATCAAAAAACCTAGTTTTGAAAGTTTCAAACTCCGGGTGTGAGAAGTGGGACCTGGGGATAAAGCTATGGGATGTTTGTCGGTAAAGCTGCCCTGTTACATGTGCTTCATGTGAATGATACTTTGGCAAAGGGGAAGACTGTGTCTCAGCAAATCAAGTGATTGGTAAGAGTGGTAAGCAGCCTTCTGCTCCTTTGTACTCTGCTTGGATGTTGCCAATATGCTTTCCCATGTAGTCGTTTGACCAAATAAAAATTATCACTTCAGGTAATTGACCAAATGAAAATTATAGTTTCAAATTCTTAAAAGTTCCGAAGTGCTTAATTCCTTCCTTACAGAGAAGGAATTAAGTATGTAAGTGACTGCGGGACAGTAAGTGTATATAAAAGCCCTAAAATATATTCCTTTGCTTGTTCCAAACAGAACTATTAACAGTGAGTAACACGGAACAGTGCAATATAGGATACAATTTTTTTTGAAGGGTAGCATTTAACAGCATGCTGAAACATATGTAGCAAAGTAATGTTGAAAAGAGTCGTTTTCTTGTTATTTTTTTGTATTTCCTTCCATATTTCTTTTTGTGGGCTATGGCTATGACTACAGGATAACAGTAAGGTAAACAGATCATTTTTGTCTCTGTACCAGTGCACCCAGCTCTGCCTTGTTTGTGCTTTTCTGTAGCTAGTGGAGTTGACGTAATTTTGCATTTGTCTGATGAGATTCAGCGATAAGTCATTAACAAAGCATCTCCCTCCAAAAAACCTCAGTTGATTTTCCAGGTGGGAAAATGCAGTGATTTGTCTTGGAATTTAGTTATGGCCCATCAATAGAGCATGTCATGGGAAGGGCTGTGAGATACTTGCAGCCTTGTTGGTTCAGATGGTTAGGTTTAGTTCTGCACCTCAGTGAGACAATGGGAGAGGCATTAGTGCTATATGTACTGTACCACGTTTGGGCATTGCATCAATACTTTCACTCATTGTCCATCAAATCCTGTGGCTTATACAGCAATGTGGTTTTTCAACTTGTTTTCAAAGAAAAGACTAAATATGCGTAATGTTTGTGTTAAAGCGGACTAATGATTTGGTGATCTAGTTGTGGTGCTATCTCACCAAAATTTTCTGTGGCTGGTCATACTGGGGTTTCCAGTCATTAGCACTGATAGCAGTCAGGTAATTACTTGACGTTTTATCCTTACAAAAGACTTTATGTTCAGAGCATGCTTTTCCCCGTTAAACCCAGTTGTTGCTCTGATGCATTTGAGACTTAGCATCATTGATGCTTAAAATAAAACTTTTGGCTGTTGGATATGATGTGATGTTTGTGTTTTCCATGTTCAAGCTTATTTCAGCAGGGAAAGACTTTTAACGGTTAAGTTGGGTAGCAACTTGGTGCTGTTAACTAGGTACCAAGCAACGGCTGCTGAATTCTTCATCAAATAATTAATTATTCCTTGTCCACCTGTATCTCGTACCCCAGAATGTATAGCCTAACACTGCAGGAAAGTTGGAGGTGGTGTGTAAGCACTACCACAGAAGGATCCTCTCCCAGTGTTTCAGGTCCCTAGTGAAGTTTTTCTAACCTGAAGAAGCAGGTTAAAAGAGCATGTTGGCAGGTGGTTTTCTCTGGGAACTCTTAAGTACAATGCAAGCCCTGTCAGGAATAGTGCATTTGGTGGTCACAATATGGGGGATAAAAGATGGAATTCTTGACTTGGGATTATGCAGTTGCAAGGCTGAACATTTTTTTGTTTCCCATTAAGCAGAGAGATTCTGAAATAGATGACTGGTGTTTTTAACCACCTCAAAAGGATTTTGATCAGCTTACCCTTCTGCTGCTTCCACCCCAACTCCTGCATTACTGAGATAAATGTTATTTTCTTACTTGACCTTATGTAGATAAGTAGTTCATATCTTCAGGACTGTTGCTTTTGATTTCACTTTTTCTTTTTCCCTCCACCCAGACATGTAGCAGAGCAAAAATCTGCGTTGAATTACAGACATGCAGTTCTGATAATGTGTCTTGTCACACGTGAAATGTACCATGAATTTTGGACTGTGTTGAGGGCAGGTAATGGCATAGCAGAAACACATCTAGAGCTTTTCCTCTCAGAGGAAGGGAGCTTCAGCTATTGGTGAGCTGTCAAAATGTTGAAGTATCTGCAGCACTTTTTCTGAACTGTCTCTTCATTTCAATATTGGGAAGTATGAACCACTGAGCAGAATTTATTCCTTCCTTTCTTCAGCCCGTATTCTCTGTCATTTTTGGCTGTTCATTCTTTTAGATCTTTGGTTTTTTAGATCAAACCTTTCCTATGTTTCCCACTTCTGTGTTACTTTCTTTGTACCAAGATCACCCGTTGCTGCAAAAAATCCAAAGGCAACAACAGTACATATTTCTGAATGAAATATTGTATTTGAAACTGCCCAAGCAGATGTACATATAATTCTTTATAGCTTCATAATTTTTCTCTAGCTTCCTTCTGCTCATTTGAAAGGGGAGGGAGGAAGTAAATTTCTTTCCAGGAGAACAAAGCCGAGTTAGTCGCTTGTTTAACTACTCTTATCCAGCGGCACTGTTAAGATGCTCTGTAAAACTCAGTATCAAAACAGTTTTTGAAATGCTGCAGTGTTCAAACTTTTGCTCTCCTTATTCTGTCCTATTCTGGGGAAGTTCTGCAACTGTTTCTCAAGAAAATCATATTGAAGAATGAGTCATGAAATGTGGTGTCAGGCAGATTTTTTTTTTTTTTTTTTTGAGAAAGGCTGAGCGCTATTTACATAAGGAAGTTAGCTTTAGTCTGAACACCAGGCATGCTACGGGTAGGATGCCATTTGGTTTTGATGTATGTGATCTGGTGGCATTCAGTTTACAGTCTCTACTGTGCATGTGATCAGGTGATCATGATGAATGATCCGTTGAAGGCTTGCAAACATTTGATAAACAAGATAGAATCTGTGAGGCACATTAATTCTTTGTACAGTATATCCAGCTAAGCTATTCAGTACCTTGCGGTTAATGAGTATCCATATGGGTTTCTCACCTTGTGCAAGTGGTTCTGTTTCTTTAATGTAAGAGATGTGCATACCAGCAAGACACTTATTTGCTGCTTCTGATGTGTGTTATTAAATCAGTAGCTAGACTGCCCTGTAGCTAATAATAAATATTTTATGGAGATTTTTAGACAAATACCAAAATCTTCGGTGTAATGCCAGAGGGGAGAGAACCCAGACATTTCTGTTGCCTGTGTTTGGTTAAGGTGGCTTATGCTGTAGTTCATATAATTAGAAGCTGACCTATAGGTAGTGCTTTTGTGGGTAACTGAGCCAGGTTCTCCCTCCAAGCCCCTTCTACCCAGTTCTGGAGCCCAGCACAAAGCACACAGCAGAGGTCACTGGCTGAAATGTAGTTTCAGCCTGTGCTGGCTTTCTATATGCTGGCAGACCCTATGTGTAGAAAAGAAGCTGAGACTTTTCCAGAAACTAATTCTTGTCCAATTTGGACAGGACTTCATTTTCAGCTGTCGCAAAGCTCCTGTGCTCTGTCCCGAAAATGTAACTACCTTCCAGGAACCCTTAGATTCTCTTTCTAATTCCCAAAGCTAGAAAATTCTTTCTATTGGAATTGCATTGGCAAAAAGAAGGGTGAAAAAAAAAAAAAAGCATTGGCTCTGCCTCAGAAAAATCCAGCTGACTCTATCTGGCAAATGGCTCTAAATTCTTGGAGATGGGGCACAAGACTTTTTACAGCAGGAGGAAGCAAATGCTGTCTTCTTACTGTTGCCTTTCCTAGGTGAGGAATGATTATCAAATGAAGCTGCATGCACAGCAGAGACAAAGTCTCAAGTTCTAGCAGGCTTGGTAAAATGTAGAAAGAGTTACTGAACTCTGTTAATTTAAGAAATGGACCTTTCACCTTTAAAGACAGCCTTGCTCTTACAATTGAAGGCTTATTTCCCTCTTTGGCACAGACTTTTTATACTGTTACAGTTTTAATAATTCCATTTTAAAATTCTGAGCATTGTTGACATTAGTTGGGTGTTCTGATGTTCTGCACTGCTGCAGTAGTATAGTATTAATATAAAAACTGTTTATGCCACAAGAACCAGCTTTTGCAGTTTGGTTTTCGACTATGTTTTTATGAAAATAGCAGTAATACCATGTGGGAATCAGCTGGAGTCCAGGAAGTGTGAAGGAATAAATGCATATTCATGATGTAACCCTTGTGTGATACATAAAAATCCCTCTCTGAGTTACAAGAATTAGTAAATTTAATCTTTAACATAAGATTTATATCTAAGATTCAGTTAATCAGTGTAGTTCAATATTCAGTGTAACTTATTTCTCATGCAATTTATGTGCTAAGATTTATGTTACAGTGTTTTTTGTAAGTTGGTGCAGAATAACGGTAGAAATAATAGTCTGATCATCTTGACGTTGGAGATCTGCATTTCTGAAATGATCTACAGAATGAAGGGATTTTCCTGTTAAAGTTGTATCTACACAGTTTGGGGTGTGTGGGTGTTTTGGGTTTTTGTTTGTTTTTTGATTTGTTTTTTTGTTTTGTTGTTTTTCCTCCTCCCTCACCTGTTAAAGCAGTCGGGTACTTTGCCTAGCTTTCAGACTAGAAACATATGGTTGGATGGCTTTGTGACTCTGTGTGGGGAAGATACACTGTGTATGATGCTATAGCAGTGTTTGGGCATATAGCATGTTGGGTCTAGGATTCCAGATGATATGTTAGATGTAAGTGACTTAGAAAGGGTTGTTTTCATATGCTGAAAATGGGTTCCTCAGCTTTAGAAAGTTTTCCAGTCATCTAATCTGAAATGTCAGTACTTGGATCACTGTATTTCCTGAGCTCTAGTGTTCTGTTCAGTCTCAGTGATTCTCTTCTCTTGCCCCTCCTTCCCACCCACCCATCTTAAGTTTGGTTTGCCATGTGTGAGATTCATCTTAGTTTGCTTTACTTTCTGAGTTTTATTACTTCAGGTGTGGGTTATCTGAATGAAAATATGGTGAGTGGTTTAAATGTACGTTTATATTTGAGATGATACTTGCTTAATAGACACGATTCGTATTTTTACCTTTTCCCACAGTAGAAGTAAAAAGATGCATTAGCAGCAAAATACTCAGCCTCTTATGGTCCTAGACTAAACGTGGAAATGGAGGTCTTCGTGTTTCAGAGTGGTCCTGTCCCGTGATGCTGCTTTGTGCTTGCAGATTTTCTGCAGGTGGCTCCCCCTGGTCTACAGCTGCAGACTGACTTGATTTTCATTGAGTTCTGTCTGAATGCTTTTTTCTTTTTTCTCTTTTCCCTTCTTCATGTGGCTGATCTAGGCAGAGAAGAAACATATATGAAATGGTGCAGTATCATTTTAGAAGGCAATGGAAGAAAAGCTAATTAGCATTTTAATTGTTTTGAATTTTAAATGGCTTCTGCTTATTCACTATGGGTTGAAGAACTCCCTTCTACTCCTGACCTGATTACATTAACTACTATTCTTAGTGTAGACTGTTTCTATTACTTGGAATTAATTTTTGTCTAAGGTTAGATCCTCAGCTGATGTTAATGGGCGTACTTCCATGATACAAAAGGCAGAGGATCAGTTTATACCTGCTCAGGATTTGGTCTGGCTTTGGTACAATTAAGTCACGCTCTAGGGATACAGGTACCATAAGGGTAAGGCATTTAGTTCTGGCATCCAGGAACGGCTGTTGGAGGAGTCTCCTTGTAGCAGGCATTCAACCCATTAAATGCAGCTCTGACTTCAGAGTTCTCCAAAGGAAGGTGGCACTTGAGCTTGTTTAGAAGTGCTGCAGCCTGAGTAGCCCCCTGCAAACTTTACATCTGAACGAGGGGCCTAAAAAAAAAAGGTGGGTCTGTGTTTAAGTGCCCCAAAGACTTTGTTTTTATAGACTGTTAGGCACTGTCCAGCAGTGAGACTGGGATCCCTACAAGAAACTTGGGAAAAGATGTCTTTTACATCACGTGGTGGAAAAGAATGCAGTTGTGTCTGCCTCCCAGCCCATCATGTTTTAAGAGGTAAAATAGGTCATCTAGGAGCTGGGAGACCTTGGTTCAGTACCTTCCAATACAGAAAATATTGAAACTCATTGCCTGCCTCCCGTCCAGCTAGAATCTTTTCTAGATAGTCATTTTATGTGCTTATTGTTAAAGGTGAGCTACTATAAAGTAAAAAAACCCAAAGATGCAGTAGTTGCACAAGGCACATAAGTAATCATGAATCTATTGCCTAGAAGCTAAGAATGTAAATGCTGATATTTACTTAATTGTTTCTGGTTTTTTTGGGGGGGTGAGGTTGTTTTGGGCATCTTGGTTTTGTTTCTTCTTTTCCATAAAGAATGTTTAATATGAAGTGAAGCAAGAATTGGCTTAGGGAAGAGAACTTGATTTACCTTTTTGTGCAAGATGATACTGAGATTTTTAGTGGCCGGCAGGAAAGAAAACAAAGACTCTGCTGAAGGAAAGGCTTGGTTGCAGGAAATAGCTGTTTTACCATTCCAATACCAGTTTACAAGACAGGTGAAATAATCTTTGGTTTTTTTGTACTTTAAGTTCTGTATGTTAAAAATAGATTTTTGTTTAATTTATGATATCACTGAAGTGCTCTGTTAGGAATTGGTGTATGCATATGACATCAGATGCATGCATAGCAAAGCTGTCAGCTACTTAATAGCTTTTTCCATATGTGTTTATTCCTGTGTTAATGCTAGAGACTTGCCCACTTCATTTACTCAAAATTAAAGTATTCAGAAATTAAATTCAGAAGAAAAAAAATGAGATACATCCAACTTTCAGTGTTGTCATTATCTCTGTTATAACAAAGTAATGAGAAGTGAGGACTAATTTAACTTTTTGCCATGTGAATATAGGTAATTCTTGATAATTGTTCTTACATATTTGATTAGGATGTGATACCTGTGATAGTTGAATACTTTTTCCTGTGTGTGCATGTTATCTAAAAGTAGACAATTACAGTAGCAACCCCCTGTACAATTTACTCTATACAATTTAATAATCTTTGCCATCAAATGAAGCTTGTCCTGTCATGGATGAGTAGTTTTCTTTTCCAGAATATTTTGCTGAAGGCAGCTTGTTTGTCATTTTAATGTGTTTCAGCTTGGTGTTTGTAAAAGGTGGATGTCTGCAATAAACATTTCTTTTTTTTTAATCCTCCACTTCTGTGTGGAGAGCTAGCCATTTGGTTGAGGCTTTTTTTTTTTCCTTTTAGTATCTAGCTTCTCAAATTTTTATGTATTTTTGTATTCTATTTTGTTGGAGAGAACATATTGCTGTCTCCTTGTTCAGACTATCAGATTGCCTCTCTTACCAGTGTCATGATTAACAGCCTTACGGCAATTCCAGTTGCTTGCATATAAAAGACAGTATTAGTAACATTAACATTTACCATTCTTTTAATATGATTTAGCAGTGGAAACTAGGGAAAAGAAAAAAAATCTCCAACATACTCCCCACCCCCCCCAGCAATATGTGACAAGCCAGCTGCTGACTGACAAACTGTAAAAGATTTCTGAATTGCACTCATTTATTTTTAGAGTCAGTCTCTTCCACCTTCTGGAGAAACTTGGAGAGAGTCACCTTTCTTTTCATCTGTGGGATTATTACTATTCCTAGCCTTTCATGACCCTTTTACGTACTGATGAAGTGTCCACTTAGGTGATTGATGCAGCCCAGATACAGGTTTTCACATTGTTTGTGGTGCTTTGCACCGTTCTGAAAATGCTGGAGTAGCACTGAGCAGCTTGATATGCCTTTGCTCTGGGGTGGCCTGTTCAGGCAGCTTCTACCTGCCCCAAAACCTGCTCTTTGTGTAGCTATGTCAGATGTTCTGGGCATACTTACTTTTCAATATAATTAGTAAATGCCAAGTCCTGATTAAAAAAGAACAGCAATGTAGAATAACTCAGTAAATCTGCCCTTGCACCATGGTAGCAGCTGAGAGAAGCAGGCAGACCTAGGGGCGTGCTGGCTGCTGCCGTTAGCGTTCAAACTGCTCAGTGACTTCCAGTGTCTGTTTCCACTTCGGACCCTGGAGCAAATGCCTTTCCCTGGTGTTACTGTTTGTAGAGGTGCACGTGCTTGTTTTTCTGTGACACTTTTTCCAGTGTGAGTGCAAGAAACCATCTTGTGTGCCTCCATCCTTGCCTGTGAAGCGATCCCACTGGTGCTGAAGTCCTGCTTCAGCATGTCTGGTGGTGTACTCATCTGGGGAGCCAAAGCTGGAGGAGAAAATTGGTTTGAGGAGATCTCCATCTGCCTGCAGATTTCACTAGTGGCATTTCTGCATCCTTGGCAGCCAAATTTTGGCCTGAAGAAGTACCCCTTATGTTGGTTGTTACTATTTAATTTTAATGGGGCAGAAAGATCATTCTGTTCTTGCTAACAATTTTTATTGCTGGTAATAAATAACGCAGTAGACAGAGCCAAACTTAATTTTGGTCTGAAGTTTTTTTTATAGGATTGTGGGGGAACTGCAAGCATATGGTATGGAAAAACATGGAAGAACAATAAACAATTCCACTTTTCAATTTTTTTAGAAAAAATGTACAGAACTTAATTTTGAAGAGGAATTTTTGCCTGCAGATGTGGTGGTAGATAGCCCTGGAAATCTGGAATAAAGCTAATGTTTGTGGTTTTGACTTGGAGTACATTTGAGTGAGAATTTTAAGAATATGGAAGAGTGATAAATAGGGACAGGACCAAAGCTTCTATATATTGAGAAACAGAAGGTACATAGAATTAAGACTTTTTTTTAAATAAAAAAATCCAATGGCCTATGAGGATTTGTTCTGAAGGCTGTGTGTTTCAGCTCAAGAAATTCAAAATCATTGCATTTTTAGGTCAGAGCTGAACTGCAGAGTTAGATTAATCTCCCTAATTTATTCCTTTGTGAATGTTCATTATGAAGCTTTAGGAAAAAGGCTTTGGCTTGTAAGGAAGAGCTGAACTAAAAATATCAGAGAAACAGTTCAATCTCTTGTAGATAACTTGCACTAGATAGCAGTCATCTATTTTTTTTTTCCACCAATTTCATAGTTATTTATGCATCATGAATTTCATGTAGCTTTATTGTACCACCAGTTACAATGTTCTTTTGTTCCTTAGAATTTCAGTCTCGCGTTTTGAAGGTACTCCACTTGCCCTTGCGTGAATGGTTTTTCATCCAAACGTGTATGGGTTCTTTAGCTCGTTCTCATTGCTGTTGCTGAAGTCTGGTGGTGTGGTGAATGATTTCTTCTCTTCCCCATTTTATTTATGACTTAAACAGTCTATTTAAAAAAAATACCAGCCACTGGACACCCACACCTTTTTTTTTTTTTTTTTTTTGTTTAACTTAAAATGTCATTTGGTATCTAGTGGATAACTACCTAAGTAAGCATAGTAACCTCTTTAATTATGTATGTATTTGATACATTTTCTTGTTTGCATTCTATGTTGTTATGATACTAATTAATGAATGTGGTTATGTATCAGAATGTAGAGTTTGGGTTTGTTATTTTTCAGTGATGCATGGTAAGATACCTAACAGCTTCAGGTGAATGTTGCAAATAATAAATACTAAGTATCATGGAGTTTTTACGCATCCTTTTAAGAAAACATGACATGGCAAATGCAGTGGTAACTGATTGCAGCAGACAAAATGAAAAATAATTACAAACTTTTTATAGAAGAAGTTTTATTTCTCCATGGGAAGTATTTTCAGACTACTTACCCCATTCACCCTTGCAGACAGTGGCTCCTTTTCAGTACTGACTGTGAAGCCAGTTAACTGTTTTTACCTTGGACCAAGGATGTATGTGTACCATAAGCCACAAATGGGATACATCAAAAGTTCTCTTTATTCTCAGTGACACTGTGATACCTGTTTAGATATGTAGTTCTTTCTAAACAGGGGTGGTTCATTTATGTTTTTGTGTCCATGTTTTAATGTTTCAGTAGGAGACTTGATTTTGAGATGTGTTCAGCAACTTGTATCACAAGTGGAGCTGATGAGGGCTCTGAATTTCAAAAATTGAGCTGCTTATTTAAGCTCTGAAATATAGACATGTCTGACTTAGGCATTCATTTGAAAAACACCAGATCTTGTGTATAATTTGTACTCATTGTTAAGCAGTACTTCTGTTTAAAAAGAAAAGTATTCTTAGAAAATTCTGTAGCTGATTCAAAATGAGTTTTTTCCTGCCTTGGAATTTTAAACCAGAAAATAAATTTGCAGCCCTTGGTGCTAGCAGGGGTTGCCCAGAGATAGATATTTTTTTCCCCTTCTTCTTCTTTTAATGCAACTAACAAACTTAGTGAAAAGGCAAAGCAGTAATGGATGGAAAAATGAGGGATTATCTCAGGAATTGGTTCATAAACCACATAATCCTAAGTGTTATTCAGTTACTAGCTACATTTGTGTCCTGTATTTGAAGGAAGATTTTGTTATGAGGAAAAATTACCTTCGGAGCAGCTGCTCCAATTAATGTGTTAAAACTGCAGCATAGAATAAGAAAGCAAAAGCGTGTGGTGGGAGAGTGGCATGCAGAATATAATGGTTTCCAGCATCACATTCATGACATTATTTTGCACCTGGTGCTGCTGGTTTGTTATCAGCCCTGTAACAATGGCACGCTATAAGGTATCACTTTACTGGAGCCAGCACTCTTAGGAAAAAGGGTAATATAGGTAATTTTGCATCCCTTCAGGTGCAGGGAACCCTGAGTTGTGTAGCACTGGATGGGCCTGCCATCAGGGTGGGATCCTGTCTGGGGAAAAATTATGTGACATTATGGTCTTTTGAGCCCTTAAAGAACTTTCTTGAAAGAAAATTCATCATTTCTGTTATCAAACTAAAAGGATGCTGCCAGGAGAACCTGCTGCTATGCTGTTAAAGACAAGGCCATGTCGGTGGTGTCATTGCAGGTGCAAGGTGGCTGCCACTGACTGGGCACGCTTACTGTGCTGCTGGGGACGCACCGGTGGGCTCCCCGGGCTCCTGGAGGTACGGTGGTCTGCTGGACAGTGTCACCATGGACACGAAATGTCAGGCACAGAGATGATGGGCTCTGCTGGAGCTGCCTGGTCTGACATCGTCTTGGGGCTGTCACACTGGTCTGAAAAAAGGAGGCCAGGGGTAGGTACTCCTTGATGTCAGCTTTCATTTTCACTTTCATAGATGGACTTCAGTGGAACTGCATTTCACTGCTGCAGTGGTACTGACTTACGCTTTCTGTTTATTTTTTTCTAAAAGTATCCTTCAGCTGCTGAAAGAATCACAAGTGTTTAATGCTGTAGAAGCAAGGGGAGGGCTGGGTCTCCTTTTCCCCAGTCAGTGCATCCCAAGCTGTTTCCTCCTCTTGCTATACCTTCCCTTTGAATTCTGGCTGGGTGAGATCTCTGTGCTCCCGTGTGAGTGATCAGCAGGATCCAGCCGGGGCTTAGGGCAGAGAGGTGTGAGAAAAATCTGCCTGGCCTTTTCCCTTTCCCCCTGTACTCCTCTGTCTGTCCTGTGCTCTCTTCCTCTCCTTGCTTCTCCAAGACCTCTGTGAAGAGTGCACAGTTGACCCTGAGCTGGTGTGGGGTGGAAGGGGAGGAAGGGTAGCTGCAAGCCTTGGTACTCTGTGTGCGTGCAGTCAGGCCAGCGCACTGGGCAGATGTTCCTCCTCTCACTGTGTGATCTCCCGTGTTCCTCAGCAGGGCAGACCTCTAGATCCAGAATGGCATGTCTCCTGCCCAGGACAGACCAAGCTGGGTGACGGGGCAGGTCCCAGAGGGTGTCTCTCTTGTGGGGGCTGGCGAGGGATGGATTTTGCAGGGGCTAGTGAGGGAAGCTCCTGGCTGGCGGCAGCTGCCTGGGAAGGAGCGCCCTGGTGTGGGGTGCGGAGGGTGGGTGCTCCCGCCTTGGGGTGCTGGTCTTGGGGTCAGGATGGGGCCGTGTGTGTTTGGGATGGAGAAGGCAGTGTGGCTCATCATGCTCAGGGAGCCAGTGGCAGCACAGCTGGGAAGCGGCCGATGCAGGATGAGGCCAGAGAGTAGGCACGTGCCTGCCCGTGTCGGCGTGTGGAGCGGGTCGGAGGACCGTTTCATAATTTAAAAAGAAAAGCACTGTTTACAGCCTCTGAGTCCCTGCTTGCTCAGTCTTGTGTGGCTCTTCCAAGGCTTGACATGCTTTTCCAGCATTTTCTTTCTTCTGCCACAGGGGGGCCGGCGGGATCGTCCCGGTCGCTGGTCAGCCATACCTTGAGGCACGGACAGCCCTGACACGGGATGGGCCTGCCTGGGCCAGCTCATTACACGGGGAATTCCGGAAAAAGTTCCTATGCAGAAGGAGAGGGTGTCTTGAGTGCAGAAGAGGAAAGGGCAGTGGACGAAAAAGCCAAAAGGAATTGTGTGTTTCTTCCCTCTAGATCTGTAGGTCTGTTCTCGGCTATTCTCCCTTTCCCTGGGACACCTACCCACGCCAGAGCTGCTCCGTATGTGACCAGAAATTGATTTTTAGATTTCATGTGTGTGAAAGCAAGATAGATTTTTACATGGCTTTAGTAACAATCTCCAAATAAGTAAAAAAGGAAAGAAAAGGTTATTCTTATAACCTACATATACTTCTATGTAATTATGTTGTCATGATCTCATTTTTGAGGAATCCATATCCTGATTTTAAAAAAGTACCTCTGTTAATCCAGACTTCTGGCTGTGACTCTCAGTTACTTTGCCTTTAAAATTCAAGTCCTGCTGTTTTACGTTACTGTAATGCTATCAAGCTGCCAGGATGATCCGTGCCAGTTTGTGGTGAACTCCTTGCACATGAGGAATCCCTGGGTACTGAAGGCCCAAGGCACAGTCCGTCATTAAGTCTGTAGCACAAGAGCTCTTTGCAGAGGGGAAAAAAGGTGCACGGCCAGCGGTGTATTCTGGCAGCTCCTGCTTTCCCAAATGTCTGTTTCCCTTTCTTTTGTCTTAGAAATCAGGGTGCAACTTGATCAGAAGACTGCTTGGAGCAGCGGCGTGGCTGGTGTGGCTAGCCTCCAGCCAGAGTAGTATAAAGCTATACTGAGCTGCATTTCCTTTGACAGATCCTCTAGCACATTCAGCTCACTGTTCGGGAGAATCTGGCATTAAAATTCACTGTCTATTTAAAAGTTGTTCTCACCGCTGCTGCCCCTGCTGCCTGCCCCCCATTAAACCCCGCCATAAACTTATGAGGTTTATGTGGAGATTACTAGCTTGTGGACTAGTGGCTTTGTAGATGTGTGCAAGATAATTGTTAAAGGTGTAATGTGGAGCACTTTCACCGTGTCAATGGTGCTAAGAATTACCAGTTTTCTTACCGCTGTGAAGACCAAAGAAGTTGCGGGGAAAGGCACACATCAAGAAAATTACCTAGAAACACATGGAGCAAAAGTGCTATCCTGTCATGAGATAGCTTTTGACTTACAGTAAGCACTGCAGGCACCATGAATGCTCTAGGAAGTAATGGGGTGGGCAGGGGAGCAAGATAATCATACATAGAATGTGAAGCACAGTATTGTACTGCTGTCCTTAAGTGTTCAAGAATGACTCATGCTTCTTAGAGTTACAAGCTTAGAAATGGGGAGAGTGAAACTTATTTTGAATGCATTCTGAGGCTTCCTTTTGACTTTCAGGAAACTTTCATTTGTCCTGAATATTCAGACTCAAAAGTGCAATGGTTATTAACAAAAAAAAAAAAAAATACTGAAAAGATGTTCTTTTACCTAAGGTTTAATGTTTTACTGTGATGATTCTAGGAGCTCTGAAGAAAACCTCAGAATATCTGAGATCTGTGATAAAAATAGAGGCATCTAACACTGAACAAACTCGTGGTGCATATGATCCCATGTGGTACAATAGATGAAATTCCACAGTAAACTCTGTGAGTAAATGCAAGCAGACAGCTGGAAGGTGTTTTAATACCTTCTCCGAAGATACTCATGAAAACCTTACAAGTGAGGTGAAGCTGGTGTGCAAGTAGAAAGCATTTAGTGGAATGAAAGATGGGGGTGAACTTTCTGATGCATTTTTGTGGCTTTTCATGCTAGAGCTCTTCTTATCTGATACAAACTTTAAATTGGAGCTACCTCAGCTGTGTCTTTGTTCATAAAAACAATCATGTCCCAAGGACGCAGGTACAAAGTCCTTATGCAGCTGCTGAGGTTTTCTGTGCCGCCAGCTAACGTACCTTCCTCGTAGGGGAGTTCTGTGTTCCTGGCTGGCCATATGGCTCCCGCTGCACCATGTGCTTGCAGCAGTTCAGGCAGCCCAGATCCTTGATTCATTTGCAAGTCAGAATTGAAGGCACTGCCAGGGCTCCACTCTCACACGCTGATCCTTGGGCAGTGGAGGGGAACAGAAAGGAATTCTGAAGGGAGGAAAAAAAAAAAAGTTTTAAAAACACAGATGTAGTGGAGGATTTCCTCAGCTAAGCAGGAGGAGAGGAGAGAAAGGGTGAGGGATCTCTGCTAGAAACCCTGTTTATAGGAAATCTCAAAAGTATTTGTAAGTGGTTTCCAAATTTTCTGTCTGCACAGAGTCCTTAGTTCCTTAAGCACTTAAGAGCTTTATTTAAGGTCCAGTTAAGAGTGCTGGCTTGAAGTTGATTTAACGCTTCAAACTGATGGTGTCAATATGTCCAAGGTCAAAGGTTAACAGACACTTTTTCTGTCTCTTAGGTGATGTCTGAACACAAAGCTGCAAGCTACAGATGCTGCATATAACTGCTTAAGTTAAATATTTGTAATCATTAACTACATTAACATTACCTATTTGCAAGTTTGTAGAGTAGTATTAAACTATTGCATGTGATCATGTTAAAAGTATGGGTAAAGCCAGTTAGGTTCTCAATTTTTTTTAGTTCTTGAGGTTTCTGGTTTATTGTGTTGGGTGGGTTTTTTTTCTTAACCAGGTGTTAGCTGTTGGTCAGTTCATCTTGGTTGATTTATCTTAAAGCATGAAATGCCTTTGTTAAGAAGGGGACAGGAAGGAAACTAAGTAAGAACTATTTGGGCTGAAGTGATTTATCAAAAGGTTTATGGGGAAAAATGAAACACTTGTTCAATAAAACTTATAAATAATGCAGAGATCACAGTGCAGCCATACATAACAATAATGAGAGCTGCAAGGAGTCATGAAGCCACGGAGGAATAAATTTATATATGCAAGCATGGAATTTTAAAAAAATAAATTATACTGCTGTTTATCACATGGCCTATATTTTATCTGTGTGCTTGCTGAGTTCTCTGCACACTTACAGAGCTGTGCAAATAATACAAGTGAATATGTAGCTACATATACATACCATGTATGATGCTTCATGCCATTTGTATATGGTCTGCTGTAAATGGAAGGCACTTAGTGGGTGCTGATGGGCATCACAGAGATAACAGAGTCCAAATTTCTGATCTAAGCTTGTTTTCAGCTTTAGAATTATTATTTTTTTAGTTTTAAAAAAAACCTGATACAATGCAAATTCTACCCTTCTTTAGACCTGAATGGCTATGCATTGCTTGCAGCCTTGTGGGATGTTAGTAGGAAAACTCATGAGCCAAATATTTCTTGGGTAAGATCCAGGTAGTTTATAAAGAATGTACAACAGTCTCTTCTGCTGCTCCATTCTGCTGGACGAAGTAAGGGGGGGGGAAAAAAAGAATGACAATCTCCTTACTTATAATTTCAGCCATTACTCTTCCCAAATCTATATGGGCCATCACCTTGTCTTTCTGTTTCTGTGATTGGTTCTGCCATACGCACATACAGCTGCATCCAAATCTGTTCCTAGCTTCTCCGTTTGTTATTCAGCCTAGTCATGTGCCATTTGTCAAGAGTCCCTAGGATCGTATTTGCACAGTTTTGGCTAATAAATACCAAACTTTCATTTAACTACACTGAATGCTGCGGTTGCATTTTCAGCCTCACCAAGGCTTGTGGCTGCTCAAGGATCGCCGGCAGTCACAAGCCTTGTTGAGACCTTTCGTCAGGGGTCATCAAACTATGGCCCGTGGGCCAGATACGGCCCCCCAGGGTCCTCAATCCGGCCCCCGGTAATTACAGACCCCACCACGTCACCACGCACCCCCCCCCCCACCCCCCCCCGGTGGTTAGGGGGGGAAACCAAGCAGCAGCAGATGACCTCCTGCCACTTCTTCTGCGTGCCGGCCCCCTGGTTAAAAAGTTTGAGGACCCCTGCCTTGCATCATGCAGCATGAGAGTGCCATGCGCTTGCAAGTGCAGGGAACACTCGAAAAAGGAAATACCTCAACATTTGGAAAAATGACAGTTATGTTGTTGCAAAACTGGGGAATGAGTACAGCCAGCTGCAGCCACTGAGTTTACTAGAACATATTTTATTTCACATTTGCAGTGGGATGAGGATATTTTCGTGGGTCAGTTAATATAGGTCAGCTAACAGCCACTTATTAAACCACAGGAAGTCAAAGTTATTTAAGTGACTTGTATGTACATTCATGAGAAGAGAGAGGAGGAACTGCTAAGCAAGACAGCTTTGCTTATTCAGTCTGAGGAAAGTGAAAGGATTGCTGATGAGGCAGCAGAAAACATGAAATAGGAGAAGGACCAGCAGCTCTGGTGTGCACTCATTTCCCCTTGCTTTCAGTGAAGCTTGCATAATGTTCTTTCCTGGTTATCAGGAATGGTGGAAACAGGGGATGGACTGTATCTGAAGTGACACCCTAGCAAAATGCTTGTTCTGTTCATTTGTTGTTACCGATGTCTGTATAAGTATCACTTTTGTAGACACAGGTGTTACGAGACTAGAGGGACCAGAGATTAACTTGCTTTAACAGAGAAAACAAGCTCTGAGAGTAAGTCAGGCATAAAGGAAAGGGAGCTGCTCAGGTTAGTGACTGATACAAACTCCTTTTCAGTGTCCTCTTAACCTGGTTCTTTTCTTTCTTCTCACTCCTGACCATTACTGAGAAACTTCACACAGTGGCAGTAGCTGATTATTTTAGGTTTTAAAAACTTCATAAATCATTCCATAGATTATGGTGCATGTTTAGGCCAAGGACCAAATGAAAGAAATCTTGTTGGTTGTATTGATCAGCTGTGGAGCTGAAGATTTTTAGGATGTCTTGAGATTTCAGGGTGGTAAGGTTGCTGTTGTCAGGGTTTTTCGAGGTTGGCTGCAGCTATCATTCTATTTTCAGATACTAGGAGCCTTCATTTGATTTTTGTCAGCTTTATTTTTACTTCTTGCTGAATATAGGAAGAATTCGGAAAAGATTTGAGTGCATTACATAGACACTGAAATCAAAGCAGTAGAACAAAACCTCCAAATTTTTCTATCTACTTCTGGTCTCTTTTCCCTAGCTTTTGAACATTATCTTCTGATGCTTTAGAGGCATATTTCACCCAGTATGTTCTCGGGTGATCTGGGAAAAGGATTAATGGTTTAATCTTCTTCCCAGGCTCTTTTGTGCCTGTGATACTTTTTTTTTTGCATTTTTTTGTGCAGATGCATTTTGAACAACAAAGAGGTTACAGGCAAGGAATGTTACTCTTTAAAAAAATATAAATAAAACTTGAACTTTTTAATCAGATGCAACAATGTAAAATTGCTGTAACTGTCTCTAGCATCAGATAGTGGACCTCGTTTATCTATTGAGTTAGTGTTTGCCTTATTTTGTTCCTTTCAAGGTTAAGACATTTTTGCATGCCTTTAGATAATAACAGATTTTCCCACATGGTGGAAAAAGGAAAATAATACCATGTTTCTTATTTTTTGTTGATACCAGCTGGCCATGAGCAGTTTTTGGTGTGTATTGTAATTGAAACTAGCAAAATAGATATCTCAATGAGCCAGGTCAGCTGGAGGAGCAGATTAGGTCATGCTGCTCTTTCTGGGTTTGAGCTGTTTGTTCAGCACAACATGGCTGTGTTTTTCCTAGGGGTTCTGAGCAACATTATCTGATTTGTAAATTCTGGGGTATTTTCACTTCGGGGATCAGTAGATACACAGCAAGGGGATATTTTTTTCCAGTTCCTTTATAGGATGTGTGTTTATAAATCTTTTTTCATGTATACCTTGCTTATGTGTACAGAGTAAGACAGACTGCCATAGGACCAGTTGTAAATGCTGCTGCACTGTTTTAGGCAGTAAAAAAATAATTGTGATGCTGTACAAGGTGACAGTTGACTCTGGCTGCTATATACTGATGTGGAGAGCATGGAAGACATTGGTATTGTATCCATGAATATGACTCATTTGCCTAACTATTCTGATGTTGTGGGTGGTATAAATTCAAGGGGTTAACTTGCTTCAGTCTGTCTGTCTAGGAAAAGGACTGGTGAGGTAAATTGTTGTGTTGCACTACGCTTTAACTGTAGACATAGTAAGGTGGTAATTGGTCAAAAATATGTTTTCTGTATTAAAACTGAAGCTGGGTATTTGAAGCAGCAAAGCATGAAACGGTGAGATATGATCTGCAGGATATTAATGACCTAGATATATATCATGCAGTTCTTGCAGATGAAGCCCAGAGGCTGTTGTGGCATGGTAAGATAAGTAGGGCCATAATGTTTTCCTGTACAGTGAGGCACAGGAAAGAGGCCCCCAGTCCCATTACAGAGTGGAAACATCCATCCTGCTCTGATATGTACTCATGTTTGGATGGAAAGTCTTGCCTTGAAAAAGAATAATGAACTTGTTCATGGCAATCTTTGGACATGGCTATACTGTTTCCAATTCTGGAGTTGTAGTCCTGCCAAAGTAGTTCAGATCCCTACACTAGGCTCTGCACATCCTGAGGAAGGTATGGGCATGTCCTAAGAAAGGAGAAACTGGAAGATAGTTTTAAGTCATAAATGCAGACCTTCTTCATTAGTTTGGTCAGAATCTTAAGTTCTGTGGTTCTTTGGATAAAGGAGAAATGAAAAAAATTGGCTTTTATCTGTGCAAGTGGAGGAATGGGTCAGTTGAGCAGTAAGGCAATATGGATCCTTCTGAAGTAGGCAGGTCAGTAAGAAGGGTGAAATTTAGAGAACTGTTCCATGAATGACTAGCCACGGGACTCTCGGTGAGGCTTCTGAGAACTGACTTTTAGCAGGAACCAGAGAAAAGAAACAGGTTGTGTGCTGCAGCCAGACTACCAGAAATCTTTGTTTTCCATCAAAGTAGAAAAATTAGCTTTCAAGCTACTTTCATAGAATGCCATTTAACTTAGTTTTTTAATCCCTGACAAAGGCTTCTTTGTTTAAGGTACTAGTTTTGTTGTTCCTCACTGTCCTTCTGTGCTTTCCAAATGCAGACTGTGTTTCTGGGTGGCAGCTGAGAGTGGTAAAATGCAGAATTTGCCCCTACTCTCCGAAGTTCTAGCTAGTTGCTTAAGAAGAGGGTTTCTGAGTTAACGCAACTCTGCTGGCTGCGCTGTGGATCAAGGTGCTGGGGAGATGTTTACGGAGCCGTTGTGCGTAGCACTGCCACCTCCTCAGCGTCTCCTGCACCAGTGATGGCCACTCCCAGAGAAGCACTCCAGACCTGGACGCGGGTATCCCTTATCTTGATGCTACTTTGACATGTCTGCCCAGCAGAGAGGAACGGAAGTATAATGTACGAGAAACATGCTCAGAATTTATTGTACAAGTGAGCACGGTCAGTAAACTGTAAATTGCCTGTCACAGGTCAGCACATACTTCTACTAAAGTATGTTATGTAGGTTAGATGATAATCAAGCAAAAAGTGTTTGCATTTACTAATGTAAATTAGTGTGCTTTTGTAATGCACAGCATTAGGTTTACAGTAGGACTCTTATCTTAAAGGTCTTTTCCTACTTAAATAATTCTATGATTCTATGATTACAAATAAGCATTGCATTACAAATAATTCTTCCAATTAAGAAGCTTAACTTCAATGGCAAGCAGGTGTTAGCGATGTTCACTTTGTTTACCCTTGGAAAAAGGTGGATGCAGTTGTCAAATGTGGGCAGCATAACAGAAGCTATAAAAGTGAGTGTGAGTTGAAGTTGACAATAAAAATTTTTTTTCAGGGTGGACTTGTAAGCCAAGCATTTTGTTTCTGAAAACTGCATACTTTTATTTTAAATAGCATTTCTTCTCAGACTGCACTGGACTTGTTAAATTCTAGGTTTTAGAGATGTCACCAAAGTTTTGTTGTTTATTATCCTCGCCTGCCTAGACTGGAAAACTTTCCAGGGAGAGCTTTGTTAAAACCTACAGAAAATACCCTTGTGAATCCTCGTGGCTTTAACAAACTGCAGTTTGAAGTCATCCCACCTGTTTGTAGTAGGCATAGCATGGCAAACCTCAGTTGTCTGGAATTTCAGCTAATTCAGGCATTTCTGGTTGTAGGTGAATTCTCTCTGTTCTTTTCATTACACCAGTTGTGAAGTTATGGCAATGATATTTTTTAGGTACATACATATGAACCAAGCGAGGTGACAAAAGTAGTTGTGGTTATATTTTTTTATTTTTTATTTTAAAAAAAACAACTGCCTGAGGCTATTAAGAAAAGTCAGAAACAGCTCTGTATGGCACAAACCAGAAAGAAGCAACTTCCTCAACCACAAAATCGAAACCCACACTGCCATTGTAAGAATGAATCAGCATAAGAAAGCTTCAGATACTACTTAAGAAATCAAGGCAGAAAGATACCTACAAAGCAAAAATTATTTTAGTCTGTCCAGTTCCCCAGTAGACAAGAGGGGAGCACAGATGGAGCCATCCCTTGCTGGCTTCTAGACTTCTGTAGTATGTCTTCATACCCTGTGGGTCACACACAGGGTAATAGTATGGAGAGCAGTGACAAAGTGTCAGTGAGCAGCTTTGGAACTGGAGAAGGACTTTGCTTTTTTTCTTTTGCAATGATACTGTTGCTTTTCTCTTCAAACATGAAGCTGTGTTTAGAAAAGTATTTGCTTGGTATCCATTAAAAGATGCTACTTGTCAAATGCTGAGTTTTAGCATCATGTGGGACAGGACACTTGGCTTGCCGCTGTGATAATATCTAACTTGGTGAACTTGGTGCTTTTTACGTGAGGCAAGGTATGTGCATTAGATGCTCACGTTCTGGTGTTAGGTCAGGTCTTCTGAACTTCTGTCTCATAAAATATAAGGTAAAGATGGACAAACTTTATCAAGGCATTATTAAAGGGCAGGCAGCTTAATTAATGTTGTAAAGAATGTATCAGTGGAAGGATTATGCAAAAATGATGTGAGAGAAGAAAAGAAGCCACCATACCAACTTCTGTTGATTGTATTTTCAAGTTTCACATAAAGCTTTTGAGAGGCTGAGATTTTTAACAATTGCAAACTTTGTCTTTTAAAGCTCTCACTTAAGCATTAGTGGGGATTTTAGTGAATTCTCAGAATAGCTATCCTAGATACTAGTTTTCTTAAAAGCTTTGGAAACCAAATTGGTCTGAATTGATGTTTATAGGTTCTGGGATGTTGTCATATACTTTTTGTTCAATAAAGATCCTTCTAGGAGTGAAGAAGTGAAGGAAGAATAGGAAAAAGGTGAAAAGGCAGGGGTTTCTGGTAGCATGAAGCACCGGGAGGAATAGAGGGTAGCAGTGTAAACTCTTCCCTTTTCTATTTGCCGAGTAATGCGATCCTTCTAGGTGTTTGTGAGGGTGTCACAGAGTACTGTGTTTGTGGTCTTCATACTGTCTCTCTGGGAATGTTTGTAGCCTTGCCTATTCCCCCTTCCGCCCCCCTCCCCTCTGTAATGACAGGCTGGGATGTTGTTTTCAGCTGCTTGGTTTTATCTCACCATTCCTCTAGCAAAAGAGCTTGAACTCCTGTGCAAGACAGCCTTGTTGGGATGTATGTGGAGAGCAGAAATTTTACAGCAGCACACGGTGACCTTTTCAGAACAAGCCAATGCTTATTAGTCAAGTGGAATACAGCACGTTGTGTTCTTGAGCTGCTGAAGAGTGTTGAAGAAAAACTTTTTCCTGTGCTGGGCCTGTTAGCTGCTTCTCTGGCAGACATGGATGGGATTTTCTCTGCTTCTGTATTCCTGGAGCAACCGAATCCTCAGCCAGTTAGTTGGTTTTATGTCTTACATCTGTATGCATGTTCTGCCTTTGGGCAGATGATAAAAAGTAATGTTTACAGAGCTCTGTGTTGAGATAATTAGTTCAGAAGGCTAGTTAGTTCATGTCAGCTGGGACTTGATCTAAGGGGTGTTATTGCTTTGTGTCCTCTCTCCTAGGGGAAGGATTTTAATCCTTCTGTCACACAGCATGTCAGTGTGTGGATAAACTGAGTGATAGATACACTTTGTAACTGCAGTTTAGAAATTTCCACATTCAGCATGGGTACATGTAAGTGTTTGCCTACTGTCTTCACCTGGACAGTGAAGACTCTACCTTTACTGTTAATGATGTTTGTTTTCTTTATGTCTGGAAACTTTAGTATGATTTAGCTCAGTTGATGGTCTTAGTGCCAGAGAGACTCAAGGTTGAGTGATTGTGCAGCCTGACCTTGGACTAATGTGCTATGCACAGCCTTGCTGTGTTCCAAGGAAAGCATGAGGTGTTACTTGAATTGTGAAGAACGTTCCCCTTCCCTTTGCCAGTGAAGACCAAGTGAAGTTTGTGTTTGTATTCTGGTGGATGCTGTAGTGGTTGCCGAGAGAAGGCTGCTAGTCTGAGGTACAGGATCCAAGGTAGGAGCTGCAGTTACTGCTGGCAAAAGCTTTACAGGAGCTGGATGGGCTCGGAGGGGCTCCACGGAGGGAGCTTGTAAGGTCTGCCAGCAGAGCCAAGAGATGTTCGTGTAACTATCTCTCTTCTGAACTTGGGGTAAGGGAGTAGAATTCCAGTTTTTGACATTAAAAAACCCTAAAACAGTATCTCTGCCAAAAGTGAGTAAAAAATAGAAATTTGTTGGCCAGGGTAAGAATTATTTCCTTGTCATGAGTATGGGAGTTGTCATGTTCAGCTATGAAGTCCTGAGCCCTGGCTAATTTGCAACAGTTGCTCTCAATTACTGTCTTGGAGGGAGAAGTTGCAAAATTTCAGTATTGAATATTACCCTATAATTTACAGGATGACATTAACACTACCCCCTCCCCCCCTTGCTTTCTTGTACTAATTCCCTGTATTGATTTGAACTACAAAATTTTTGAAGTGGCATAAAATAAAAATGTGGCAAAACCAGCAACTAAATGCAAGATCTCAGAACAATAGTGATTAAAATAATGATATTTAATTGGTTTAAGTGCCATTACTTTAAACTCATATATGTGTTTATATACAAAAATCTGGGGAAAATTTGGTATGTGTCATCTCGTGATGACAAAGTACAAACTGTATTAGACTTAGTAAAGTAAGAACTACTGGGGCAGTTCAGACTGAAGATTCATCTAAATCAAATTGAATAATATTGTAAAATCTCTAAATTGAAACTGCTTGCTATGAAGTGTTTTAATTCTGTTAAAATGCATGAAGCATTTGGCTTTCAAAATGCAAAGGGAAAAATGAGTTCTAGTGACTTAGAATATGATGAATATAAGATAGCTATATGGAAAACTTGAAGAGATTTTTTAAATTAGGATAAGAAATCCTATGATGTATTGATTTGGCAGGATTAGAATGTATCAAGTAAAAGGAAGAAAAATGGCATTTGTAATAAAATTTTGGGAAAATTATTTTGATAAAATTTTTGGCATGTATGTTCAAGTTAAATAAAGGTAAAACTGGAACTCAGTTTTCATGCAAGCGTTAGATTAAACCAATAGAATATTTTATCTTGAGTTTACTGTGGGTCATCTATACTATGTATGGCCAATCACTGAACAGGTGAATATGCTGTCTGTGGTGGGAAGATGCTGGAGGGGTTCTTGGAAGCTGTTCTTGTGAGTGATGTCTTGGTACCTGCTTCTGACCTTTTAGGCAATGAATCCAGGAATAGCTCTTTTGGTTTTCATGGTACAAACTCGACTCCCCATAATGTTTTCATGAGATCATTTAGCAAGACAAAGCCAACAAAAATGAAGAGCTTTGATCTTTAATAAATAATTAAAATTAATTCTCATAAATCCTACCAGTCTCCGCTAACCTTGAAGTCAGAAATTTCTGAACTGCAGAGGGGTTGTGTTCAAATTGAGTCACTTTGTTTTGATATGCTAATGCAACACTATGAATTCTTTTTATCCTTTTTTTTTTTTTTAAGTTTTAAGCAGACAGGATTTAGTAAGCAACAGCAATAAACTACAGAGGAAAACCTGGCAGTAAGCGAGGGTGAGATTTCTGACAAAGTGCAAAGAAAGGGGAGCAGGGAAGTATTGATACAAACCTTGGTGATGTTGAGGCACTGATTGATGTACATTTAGGATTAGGAGAGCTCCTGCTAGTTGTCCTGAAGGAGATAGCTAAAAAAGAAGAAAAATTCCAAATGAAAGCAGTAAGAATTGAAACAATTTTATAGCTTTACTTTCACCTGTCATATGCTTGAGCAAGAAGCAGAAATCCACAGGATTTACTTGACCAATGAATGAGATGGCTGATCTGGCACTGCAGGGTTTTTTTGTGGTGTGGCATACCTATGTAAAGACAGGAGACTGACTTCCCGTGTACCACAGTCTATTCAAAACCTAGGTGCAAGAAATAAATGAAGGAATTTATAAAAAGTGAAAGAACGGTTGTTTTTTATTGATGTCATATCAGGAAGAGTGTCTTTTTCAACAGCAAGTTGTGTCCTTTAGTTCTTGAAAATTGATAAAATTGAAGATCAGAAAATTCAGTCATACCGTCCAGTACTATACATTATTAAATTTCTGGAAGAAACAGAAAAAAGGAGAACTCACGTACTTGAAAATAAATGCCTAAAATAAGTATGTGGTATGCTAATCTCTTGTCAGCCCAAGAAGAAAAAAAGCATAGAGAGTGTTTTGGTTTTTTTTTCTTGTGTTTTGTTTTTGGTTTTGTTTTTCCTTCAAGCATTTTCTTACGTGTTAAGAATCAAAACTTTTTACTACTTCATCTTCCTGAATTATTTAGATTTGGAAACAGAAACAAATGCATTTATTCTTAGAACTTAAGTTGTTTTGATATAATGAAATATAAAACAAGAACTACAATTAAAAAAAAACCCAACCCTTAGATTGGAACACATTAAAACCAAGAAGCCAGAGATGATAGACACAGGGGAAAAAAGTGCCTGCCCTAAACTTCACTGAGCTGTTTTAAGTAACATTTCTGAATGTGCTCTCTCCCAGCTTCAGTTCATTTAACCTGGTATTAATAAAACATGTTAGAAGAGAGAAGATATATTTTGCACATTTTTTTACAGATACATAAGGGCAAAGGAAAGGATTCCAAACATGACTACACTTTTTTATTAAAAAAAGTAAAATTTTAAATACTTCAGAATTTTGATATGCAAAATATAGTTTTAGTACTAATAATTTACTACTTACTAGTGACCCTTCATTGGAAGGGTGAACTCAAACACCTTTCATGCTCTTTGCTTTTTGTTTGTTTGCTTTGGTTTTGAAGGTCAACATGCAGAAAACCAACAGAAAGGAGAATAACCAAGCTTTAAAACCAATAGACAGGGATTTTTCTCTGAATTCTTCCATTAATCCTTAAAAAAGACATCACTACCCCCCCCCCCCAAGCCCCCACAAACCAACTAACCACACAACACACACCCCCACCCACACCCCGACTTGATAAAAGGAGGATTTAAAATCTCCTGGTATTTAGACTTTGGTAAAGCGTTTGGGACCCTGAAAACTGGGTCATTAACCTGAATAATATAAACAGACATTCTTCAGATTGGGAATATTTGTTAAATTTCCAGCACTGCTTTTATCTGCCTGAATTCCCCTTTGTATCAGTGCAGGTCTGTGTGAGCTGAGTCCCTATTTTATTTGTGCATTTTTTGTGTCAGTTAAGTGTTGAAAAATGTCTATGTTCCCTGCTTCTGAGGCCAGAATATGTATTATTTTTACAATTCCTCCTGAACACCTTGTTCAGAAGAGCTGGCAATAGATCCCAGTTCAGCAAACAATTTAACATCAAAGCATATGTAAAAGTGCTTTAGTGATGTTCAGTGTAGAGCTCAATATTGTCTTTTTCTGCAAGATATAATGGTCTGAAACTTTTCACCTGCTAGTGTCCATGTGTGCAGATTGGCTGATAGAGCACATGGCAAGGTGGGATTCTTTGTCAGGAAACCAGAAACATATTTGGCAGAGTTTATTGTTGTCTGCACTTTTGCATTTGAGTGAACTGGTCTAGAAATAAAAAAATTTGCATCAACCCAGCACTGCAGTTATGATTTGCTTTTTTGCCAGATGGAAGAAGTGTGTCGGCTTGTTTACCAAGAACTTTTTCAGGGGCCTAGTTTCTGTGTTAGGATCTTTTTAAAATATTTTTTTAAAGTATTTTTTCAGAAAAAAACAAAGACTGCAGGATAGAAGTTGCATAGGGAGTTTTTCACTCACCATGTGACTAGACTGCACGGTGTACTAAACTCCATCTCCTAGGTGGGCTCTTTTGCTTGCTTGCCAAATTTTGTGTATTTGAAGGTAACGGCTGCTGTTGGGCAGCCACAACATAACAAGAAGTCAGATTGCTGCAAAGAGTAGGAGTGGCTGAGCTTCTACCTGCTTTGCTCTAAAGACAAACACCAGTCAAACAGCGCTGGGAATATTTTTGTAAATTTTAATTCCACAGGCTCAAGCTAATCTTTGTTTTTCTTGCTTATGAGATAAGTGGAAGTATTTACCCTGGCTACAGAGCTAAACGAGGAAGGAAGCAGCGCCTCAAAGAAGGAGCTGTGTTGCGAACAGCTACATAGACAGGTGCGCTGCCAGAAGTGTTCTCGAGCTTTTACAGGCATGTATTAAGAAGGACTTGCTAAATACAGTAAGTGATTTAAACAGGTAAACTGAAATAATTGCATGATCTGTTTCTGATGAGAGCCTGTGTAAACTTTTCTGCCAGAATATTCTTGTTCATAGGAACTAACTCGGTAATTTAATACTTGCTTCTCTTGTGTTTAGGGATTTATTTTTTTTTTAAATCTTTTTCTCTTACACTTTTCCTGTGCTGTTATAATCCTATTTTGTTTGTGTAGTTTCCAGTAGTGTTAAGGCTCTTCTGTTAACAGGTAATGGGTTGCAGTGGGAAGGGAGCTAATCTGTGTACTGGGAAAGCTGGATGCTGCCACTCTTTGAAATCCTTTCACCAAGTTCTGACTTTCTGCTTCTGTTTGTATGATAATAGTATGCCTTACTCTTCAATGTCATAGTGGTAAAGATGAGTTAATTATTAACTACCAACTTCTCTATCAAGTACTGTAGCTTCAACAGTAAGGATTTCTGCTTCGGTTAACCAGCACGAGTATTGCTGCAGATTCTCTTGGCCGTTCACTCGGCTGGGGCTAAGTCTGCCTCTGTAGCTGAGCTACCTAGCTAGCTCGAGTGGAATCTCAGCTAGCTGCAGCCACTGCAAGGTGCATCACACTTAAAACTGACAGCATTTTGGCCAAGATTAGGAGACTTGATTCTGCATTTGGAAAACTGTGTAGCTTACTAGTTAAGTAATAAGTGCCAAACTTTGCAGTGTAATGTCATCCAAAATGAAGTCCAGTACAATTTCACTTCATTAGGTGGAACAGTCTCAAAATAATCATCTTTCCTTAAGTGAGGCAAATCCTCCATTGTAGAAGTTTAATTTATGACTTTGACCTCAGTCTAGTAAAATACTTTAACATTAATTTTAGGCATATAAGGTAAAAGTTGCATGGATTTGTATTCCAGTGCCGAACAACAGCAGGCCCTCATTGTTTCTTCTCTCCGAGAAGTATTTTTGATTCTGCTGATTTTTTTACTCAAACCCAGTAAGTGTATTCTGAACTCCTGTTGCATAAAGAAGTAATGACATTAGTGAATTTCACTGAATTACATTAATTCTGTTGTGGTCATTCTCTGAAAGCAAACGTTTTTTCTGTTAGTGTTGCTTCAGAAATATTTTGATTCTGTATTTTTAAAGTTAATTTCAAAGTAGTTAATACTAAAAATAATGTCTAGTTAGCTTTTCAAAAGTGCACGTGTTCAAATGTGTAGCACATATTTTCAGGTTTATGTGTAACAACTGAGACATTTCCAGCTTTATGTGTAACAGTTAGGACATTTCTATTTCTTTTAAGAGTAATGCAGCAGGGTGATGAATGCCTTTAAAATAATTCTTCCAACAGAAGTTACCATTGAAAGGAATTCCCTGAAAGGACTCTAGTATTCAGTTCCAGAAAGGAAGAGGTATATAATCTCTTACAATGCAAGAATATAACAAAAATGTATACATGCATGTTTGCATTACTGATTTCTATATAATCTCATGTATCACACAGTTTCTGAAAGCACATCTATTACAGATCCTGGTTGTTAATTTATGTTTATATTGATCTTGTAGCATGCAAAATTTATAGTCAACACGTTATTTCACTTTTCAGGTATATTCTTTAGCTGAGGTGACAAATTGCTTATATGCTATATTGGCTATTTCACCTGACCATATTTACACTATCATAAAAATTTGAGAATTCTGTCAAACAGTGTGGAACATGTAGAGCAAACGTTTGTCAGAGTTCTAAGAATAAGGCAAAAAAGTCTGTTAGACTTTGCTGACGGTGTTTCTACATTTTCTGTCTCTCTCATAGTTCAATCCCTTGGAGATGTTCTGCACAAGTTAGCGGTTACCAGTATCACTAAATGAAGCCACTCCCTGTCTTCTATCCCAGATATTCTGTTGATCGGTGACAGTGTGATGACTGCAGTACCCCCTTGCTTGTAGGGCGGTGCTCCAGTCCCATTACCTTTTGCTTGGACTAGTTTATTAAGAAGTGTTCTTTAAGTCTTAAGTGTTGCAGTGAAGGGGGTGAACTTTGGGGACAGTTGTCTCCAGTGTTACAACTAATGTGGAGAGATCAGTATGCACAGGGGATGCAAGCATTTTCTTTAACAATTGAGCTGCCAGAGGGCAATAGAAGGAAATGTCTGTGCGTGGAGCATTTCCTTGGGAAGTCTGAGTACTTCTGTACCAAATGAACTTGGCAGCTAGGTAACTTAATATGCCCAAGTTTAGACTGATTCCATTGAGAGATTTCTGGCCCTTCCAGAGGTGGGGCTTTTGGAAACAGTTAAACAAGTGCACATGTACGTTTATTTGTTTACATGCAGGGGTATGCATATGCATGAAGTATCTTTGTGTAAGTTAGTACTACAACAGAAGAAAATTGAGGTTTCTCTGCGCTTCAGTTACATGTCATTGGAAAGAGTCTACTCTAAATCTTTGTCTCTTCTCAGTGGTGATTTCCTGTTTTTATTAGTTATTTTCCATGCCATTGTTAAACTCTGGGTCTGAATTTCTTTTGTGCAGTCAGCAGTAGAAATAAACTGAGGAGGAAGAGTGCATGCCATGTGTGAAGCCAGGAAAGCAGTGAGACATCCCACCAGTCTTCTCTGCCTTACCCAGAGGAGTTTGCTGATGCTGTTATATAATTTAGACAGCTGTGTTTCACAAGTGTGCTGTGTTTCATGAGTGTGCTGTGTTTATTTTGTCATGGTACTGTAAGGGGGATTACCTTAAAGACCTGGGACAGACCTCTAGCAAACACTTCTGTTAAGTGCTGTGTTCATCAGTAGCATTCTAATGTATCTGAAGTGCAGTAGAGGAGATGCAAGCAGCCTGTTGTCTGAAATATAAACCAATATGCTAAATACATACAGTTGGGTTGCATTTTAGTGGTAAAATAGCGCCTCACCATGCAAATGGAGAAACTGATTACGTTGCTGCCTTTCTGGGTGAGGGAGAAGTGACATGACTCCAAGATTTCCTGGATCCAGAGGCTCTGTGGACAGTGACACACCTAATGCTGTGGATAACTGGCCAGGAAAGTAGAAGGTTGATTCTTTCACGTACCCCTGAGCTACTGGTCCTGTATGTGAAGGTAGAGGACTCTAGCAGCAGCCTCCTTAAATTAAACAGGGGACAGGGAAAAGGAGTCTACCTTGCTGCCTCTCAGAAAATGGTTCTGATGGGGAGAAACGATGTTAAGTAGACAGGTTTTAAACCAGGGCTTTAGTTATAGTCAAGGAATTAAAACTGTTTCAGCATTTCTAATGTAGTAAGGAAACTCTCTGAGGTAGATGCCATGTATTTTCCCTGTTAGCAAGTATCTCTCACTTCTGTGGGCAAGAGACAATAGCTGTTGTGATGGAGTTTTTCAGCCACTGCTTTACTTTCCTGTCTTGTAGTGTAGAAAGCGTGTTTGAGGGAGATGGAGATCTGTTGGAGCCGTGATACACATGAATAAACTCTGTCATTGTTTCAATTGTACTTAACTGTATTATTATATAATTGTTCTGAAAGAAACTGTAACCTGTTATGTAAGTTATGCTTCATCCTAATTATCTGTTTAATTAAACTTACTAGAAATCTCAGAGAGAAAATAGTTCTCTAAGAGTGATTACAAATAGCTCTTTTATATTACCTGTCAGTTGAAGAGTAGCATTGCTAAAATGAAGTACTACTTAATTTCCAAACGGAAAAAAAAATGGTTTATAGCTATATTTCATGAAAATATCTGGAATGTAGTTTTTTGGTAACCATAGAGGCATAAACCAGCAGACTATTCCTTGTGACTGAAGAGAAATGCAATACTAATATTACTGAACCACAGCTGTTAATCCTTCAGAGGAGTATGCTGACCTGGAATTTAAATTGACCTCTCTTTTGTTACCGCCATCCTCTGTTTCTAGGAACTGAACACTTGGGATTTTTTTGTTGGTATGTTTGGGGATTTTTATTCCTTTTATGGTGGTTTCAGTGGCAATTTATAAGTTAACGACAGTGGTTTTACTGGTAACATTCATGGTTTCAGAATTGTCATACTGTAGCTGTACTTTAATTAATTCTTCATGTTGTAAACATCTGTGTCTTTCAGTGCCAACAGTGAGCAGATGACTGAAATTGTTCCCTAAGTGCCTGCTGAAATCTTAAGTGACTGCAGGGCTGTGTGTGCCTTAACAGCCAGCACTAGATAGCCGGATGTGATACCCGGTTTCTTCTATGAAGATAAGCTGTTTGATGCCCCCTGTGAAGTTAAAGACAGAACTGTAGTCATGGGACTTCAAGTTCCGCTGACATAATTGTTGACTTTTTCTTCTTTGTTGCTTAATAATTTTTAAAAATTGAAATGGCTATAAGAATGTCTGAAATAAGATAGAAACCTGTCTGCAAAGTGATTCTCAAAGTATTAAAGTCTGAATAGAGTACTAGATAAATTCATACTGTTCATCAAAATGTAGGGAAGGGTCTTTTGAACCATTTGAAAGTACCTGAGGGGTGAATATATAAAAATAAGTTAATCTTTAAAATTTGCTTGCAGATTTTTTTCTTTTATGTTTAATCATCCTTTGTTTGCATGGATTCTAGCAGAGCAAGCAGATTGCTTGCTTTTGTTGTATGTTTTGCTGGCAGCCACAATTAAGCAGCAATTTGAGGCACTAACTGACAGTCGGTATTCCTATAGATGCTGTGCTTTGCCTGATGTTTCTGTAGGAAATTCATCATTAACCACAATTACTAGGTAGTGAATGTGAACCATTCTAAACACTTGCTGTGTGTTTCATTGCTGCAGACTCTGATTATTTTGGTCAGCTCTTTTAGTCTTCACATTCCTTTTCTGGTGGATTATGTTTAGTGTTTTACTGTGATGTCAGTGGTCTCATGTGGATGGCCCTGTGACTCTATACTGTATTTTCTGAGCAAGATTTGTATTGGTAGCATCTAGTCAGCTTCTTGTTGTTAGATGAAAGGACTTCCTCTCAATCTCACATTTTCTCTTATCTTCTTTCACGTGCGGCCATGGAGTTTTGCCATGCTGCCCTATACCGATACCAGTTTTCCAGCATGCACTCCTCCATTTACACTGCAATTATCAGAATTTATTGAATGTCTTTGAAAACGGTGTGGCTGGAGCCAAGGTGAAACGGAGTTAATCTTGAAACTTCCAGGTTTTCACAGCTGTGGATTTTTACAAGATGTTCTGGAGGTGCATGTTTGTTTAGGTTTGACCTCATCTTTTCTTGTGGCAGACTGAGATTTGTCAGTGTTTCAATCTCAGTCTAGCGTTTCTGGCTTCTTTTTTTTTCTTCTTCAGCATATTTCTAGGGGAGGGGCATTTTATTAGTAGTAATATTTAAAAAATGTGTTTTTTATGCATGTATAGGTAATCCAAATTTTTGCATGTGATAATCCGTTCGCATTTCATGCAGAGCGGATGCGACCCCTTTGGGTAGTTGCAGGCTACTGACCAGGTCTTTCTCACCTTTGGCTTTGCAGAGAGAGCTATAAACTAAGCCATTCACAGTCAGTGGCTTCATTGTGAGGTCTTGATAAGTCTTTGTTATGGATGCCATGGATGAATTATGAAAAAAAAAAAAAGAAAAAAACAAACCCTTTGACAGGGCAATTGTCTATAAAGAATTGCAGTAGCTTTGTCTTCGAATGTGCCAAAATCTGCTCAAGATATTATGTTGGAATTAATAATTTGATATTGATGGCCTGTAACGTTTTCTGTACACTGCTGTAAGAATATATTCTCCTTAGAGATTATTATATCTCTCTATATAATTAATATTAATTTTTATATATATAAATATATAATTAATACAGCGTTTGTAAGGCAATGTAGCTTATTACAATTTTATCTTTGTCCAGGAGCAGAAACTTGTCTTAATTACGTATGTTCAAGTGACTGCTGAAACACTTAGAAACATTGTTTGAAAGAAAAATCTATATGAGAAATAATGTTCACGAAGGCAAAATGTTGACCCACAATTATCTTTGTGTGTATTCGTCAAATAAGAATGAAGGAAACTTAGTGGCTTTGTGTTATAAATCTGGTATATTTAAGTACAGTATATGGTTGCACACTAAACAGAAGTCCGTAACTGATGCTCCTGTGGGTATATAACTAGTGGTATTGTTGAAGAATATGAGGAATGGGATCAATAGTGCTTGTGCCAGGGACATCTATTGAAAATGCATTTGAAAAGTGTAACTGCAAAATGCAAGAAAGGCCAGGTTGGATACGGCTTTGAGCAGCTTGGTCTAGTGGAAGGTGTCTCTGCCCATGGCAGGGGAGCTGGCACAAGGTGATCTTTAAGGTCCCTTCCGACCCAAACCATTCTGTGATTCTGTGACTGTAAGATGCAGTTCTCTCATTGTACATCTGAGGTGTCAGGACATACCTTGCAATGCCACCTGCTGCACTTGACTGTGGATGGTGAACTGGCATAGTGAACTCAACCAGCTTGGTGGAACGGTGTGTGCAGGAGGCCCACAGCAGTTAGGCGGGGAGGAGGTGGTGCATGGGAACACTCTGTTACCTTTCTTCAGGTGTTTGTGAGCTTGTGCTGAGAGCAGGAGTGGGAGATTCGGGGCATAGCCTTTTCCTTTCATGCCAGTGACAGCATTACAGGGAGCTAATCTAATACTGTACAATTATATCTAATAATTTTTGCTGCATAGTATCACTAAAACTCATACTAAAAGTAGTCATGCACAAAAAAAATAGTCCTTTTCTAGCATTACTGAACAGAAATATTTCTACTAAGGTTTTTCAGGGCATTCCATCCAGTGCTTTCCAACACTTTATTTTATGATCTAGAAGTAAATACATTTGCTGTTAGCAAAACTGGCAGGCGACACATTGCAGAACGGCATAGATGGCAGTTTGAGTGACTTTATAAATTAGCTTCATTTAAACAAAGAACAGTTTTGAGTACAGTCAAAATTGGTATTTGCCTATATATCAAATGATGAGAAATGTGAATCTTTGGAAGAGGGGAACAGTATCTTGGAAAGGAGAATTTATAGAAAAGATCTAGGATCATAGTTAGCAAGCAATGCAGCGAAAGAATTTAGCATAACATTGCAGCAAAATGATCTGTAGTGACCTTAAGACTGATAAAATTGAAAATCCTGACTTGGGAGAGTTCATTTCACCTGTGAGTAAGGAGCAGCTGAGAAGGACGCTACAGTATTGCACATAGTGTCTGCTTTTTTAGGAAGATGTTGAGAAATAGTCTTGGGTTGACATAAATAAAATTTGCAGGCTGAAGAAAATCCTGAACAGAGAAAGCCTTAGAGTTCAATAGACTCGGTTTACCTAAAAGAAAGTGCAGAATGATTACAATCCAGGAGTAACTAAGTAGAGCAGAAGTCTCTTCAGTAGATTTTTCTCTGCAAGATTACTAGCAGTGAGAGTAGGGGAAAGGGAGACAGTATCTTGCTTGCCTTCTGCAACATTACATAAATGTAGGCACATCAATCAAGTGCCTTTGGTTCTTGTTATATAAAAAGGCATATCTAACTTGGTTTTGTTAGGATGATTAGCTCTGAGGGCAGCCTATCAAGGTGTATAACAGACTTGCTGTATCTCTTTGCACCTCCAGGATCTGTTTTGTCCAAGCAACGTGATGGCACAGTGACAGGCCACTGTGTTTCAGTGTGCTGTGTAACAGTCAATGTGTGTGAGTTCATAGTCCAGTGAAGTCTTAAATTCTGAAATTGGTGGGTCAATGGAAACTTGTACAGGTTTTTCTGATCTTTTTTCTTTTCTAAATGTTATGCCATGGAACTTACTGATTCAGAGCATGCTTGCTTGCTGTCTTTTTCATGATGTGTGTATTGTATTGTATGATAAACCTGATAAGAGTCTAAAGGGCATTCTTCTACAGAAAGCATAGGATATCCCTAAAAAGGTTTGAGCAGTCTTTTAAAAAAGCTGCATTATTTTTATGTTGTATTTTTCCTGACATTTCTAAAAAGAACTTGTATGTAGCAGGGATATACTTGCATTGCTCTTTGCACCATTGTCAGTGTGGCATGTTCGACAGATTTGTACTTCACTTACATGAGGTGATAGCATTTAATCCTGCAATTTATATACCCTAGTCAGAAGAACTTCAAAGCACAAGAACTCTCTCTGCACTGTAAACAGAATAGTTGTTTACAGCAATGGTAAGTCATTCTGTATTCGTATATTTAAAAGATTGGATTATGAAATACATTCCTCTTTTTTTTTTTTTTTCTTTTTCCTTCTGTGAGTTGCTGAGGGCTTATTCAGAAGCGCTGAGCTCCCACAGGGACTGTGACACTAGTGGGGTGCTGCAGGTTTCTGCCTGCATTGAAAACCTGTCTGATTTGAACTCTGAAAGGATGGATTTCCCATGTACATAAATGAGTTTCTTTACAATTTGTGGTCATAAATTCCTATTACAGAGACATGCTGAACTGGGGGGAAAACAAATCTCAGTCAGGACTTAATTACTAATGATACTGGGGTTAAAGCATTATCTGCAAAATAAAGGAGTGAAGGAAATCAGGTAATTTGAAACTGCACATGCAATGCTGAAGAGAAGCTCTAGGAAATGTAACTAATTGACATACAGCACACCTGAGATTGGTAGAGGAAGTAGGGCAGAAACACTGAAATCAAGGACTAGGGGGGACCTCCTGGATGTAGTCCTTTGAATATGGTTTATCACAGTGTCATCTTATCACATATGAAAACTAAGAGACTACCTGGGAGACAAGGTACGCTTTCCTGTTTCTGCTCTTGTCCTAGAACTGTACTCCTTGGGTAGCGGGTCGCTTTCTTCAGTTTTCCAGCCCAGATCTGTTCACGGTCATTAGCAGTGTTATACCTTACTTAAAGAGCTAGTCTTTGTCTGCATGATCTGTACACAGGTCACCATAGTATGGCTGAGTTTTGATTGTTTTGGGTTTTTTTAAGCACCCTCCCTCCAAAGATAAAGAAATGTTTTGCTATTGGATAGCTTATTACAGGTTGTCCATGCTACATTATTTCCTTGTATCTGCATAATGCTTAGGAGCAGCAGTTGCATATTGCTGGGCTCTGCAAAGTTCCCTCTGGTTCCCTCTCTGCCTGTGTAACAACATTGTTTCTCTTTTAATCCATCTGTTGGCATTATTGAAGTTTTCTAAGATTTTATGTGATTAATTAAAAAGAAAAGGCTGGCTATAACTAAGGAGCTGTACCAGGTGCTCATAGATTCTGAGCGCCAGTCAGTACCACCCTGGTGTTTGGGTGATGGCTGGAGCATGAAAACACCATGAATGCCTAATTCCCACTTTGTGCTCCTTGAGGCAAAGGGTGTAATTGTGCCAGCAGTTCCTACCACTTCTCATTTTATTTTCCAGTTCAACCCCTTAGGTTGAAATGAATCAGCAAATTAGAGCTGAGAAGCATGTTGAGTTTGGATAAATAGTCCTTTTAAATTGTAAACATCTATTTACTGAACAGTAAATAGTAAGCAAGGCCATTCTCTACTATTATTACTTACTGTAACCATCACCCAGAAAAGGTGTATACAGCCATTATTTATAAAAAGTATCTGCAAAGATCTTACTTGCTAAAGCATTTACTTCAGTCGTTGGAGATGCAGTGGTTTTAATTTAATATACTCATCCCTGATCTGTTAGATCATATAATGAGTTTTACTGCGTATATTGTACCTTATGCAGATTACTTGAGTTGAATGCAGGCATTTATGCCCAGCTTATGTCTAACGGCTAGATGCATTTAAGAGGATCTGTAGTGATAGTTGCTAGGCCATAGAACATTCAAATAAGGTTAGGTACTTGTTGGAAGATAAACAGTCAGTAATAGGAACAAATAAAGGCAAAATAAAGATATGCCAGAAAGCTCAATCTTCAGTCTCAAAAGGTTGTCTTTCTCTGTACTTATGTTGTCCCAATTAGACTTGGCATTTTTGTAAGTGTTGGAATTTCTTTCGGCTTGCGGAAGTAATGCTTTTATAAAATCATAGAATTATAAAAGTAATTTAGGTTGGAAAAGACCTTTAAGATCATCAAGTCCAACTGTTAACCCAGGACTGCTAAGGCCACCACTAAACCGTGTCCCTAAGTGCCACATCTACAGGTCTTTTAAACACCGCCAGGGACGGTGCCTCCACCACCTCCCCGGGGCAGCCTGTGCTGATGCCTGACCACCCTTTCCGTGAAGAAACTTTTCCTAGTACCCGACCTAAACCTCCCGCGGCACAACTTGAGGCAGTTTCTTCTTGTCCTGTCGCTTGTTAGGTGGCAGAAGAGACCGACCCCTGGCTGCCTGCAGCCCCCTGTCAGGCAGCTGTAGAGAGCAGTAAGGTTCACCCTGAATCTCCTCCTCTCCAGACTAAACACCCCCAGTTCCCTCAGCCACTCCTCATAGGACTTGTGCCCCAGCCCTTTCCCCAGCTCTGTTGCTTGTCTCTGGACACACTATAGCACCTTTTGCAGGTGATTGGGAATTCATCAGCACAAATGAGTTCATTATGCATAATGTAATACCGTTAAAAAAACTTTTTATTGGAGAGGTATATGCCTCATCCATGAATAGAAACTAAAGGACTTCATATGTGTTCATCTTCTTTCAGGAGTGGCTTTATTCAGCAGCAGATCTACATATATAGAATGTAGCAGGAACCAGTTTATAATCTGTTTCTTGACTGGCCATTGTCAGATCTCCTCCAGTGTCTGTAAACTTTGATCTACTTGTTTTAGACAGTTCCTGTGATACTCTGAGTATTGGAGGATCTTGATGGCATTGGCATGATTGCTTCTGCATAAGTAAGGCAATCGGAATATTTTCCATTGATTTGTTCCACAGAGGTCTTTTTCAGTATCTTACACAAAAAGCTTTTTTGCAGTCTGCCCTGCACTTTCTTTCTGCTTGGTAAGAGAAGAGAGCAGTAGTACAGCACATTTCAGCTCTCGGTTTATGCCATCACAGTTCCATACATGTCAAAATTCTAATTGCCTGATTTTTTTTGAAGCACCGTAATTCCAAAACTGATCTGTTGTTTTCTTTTTTGTCCTTCCTGCTGAAATGTAAGCATATCTTATGACCTTTTTGTTGTTTGGCCCATCATAGGCATTGTAGATTAAATTATACCCCGAATTCCAAGCATCGGAGATGCATCTGTTATTCAAATGCCTAATTACAGTTCTCTGTGTAGTCTACCTCTGTGTTATGGTAAGGTTTTTTGCATTTACTGGGCAGTAGCTATTCTGATATATTGCTATAAATAAATTTGTATCTCTGGAGCAACTGAATTGAAAATAGCAAACCCAACCCCTTCCCTGTTATAGTAACAGTCATAGTAACTGTTTTTAAATCACTTTTAGTATGTGTGTCAAGCTCACGTTAAATTATCTTTAAAATGTGTATATATGTAATGTACTTTGAAACTATCTATTCATAAACAAATGCATCATGTACATATTCAAAATGAGTGCTTCATAAAAATTTTAGCAGAGAGGTAATGCACTCCTGTATGTTTAAAATCATATTTAAAAATTCACATTCTCTCAGGAATTAGGTTAACTGAATATTTGATAAGGACTCCCCAAACTCATATGGCAGACTCTTGTTCCTCTCCAGCTCCTTTCAGAGGCAATGCAGACTGCAAGTCTAGCTTGTAAGAGCAAGTGCGTTAATTTTTAATGTTATAATTTTATATACATGAAAGTAAAGACTTAGAAGGGTTCATAAATGAAGACCCTGAAATGCCTGATATAATTCAGTGTTTGAGAAATAAAAAATTGTGAAGGAGAGTTGATGTGGGACAGTTTTTCTCCCTCTGTATAGAAATGAGTGTTAGTAAGCTTGAATGGTTTCAGAATTCAGCTCGATAGCGTACTGTCTGATGCATCTTGCTTACTGTATTTTGGCATTTGTGTCAAATAAATTTTGTTCTTGCTCTGTCCTTGGGAATAATCCCTTGCCAGATTTAGTGTTTTGCTATGTTTTTTTCATCTTTCATACGAAAAGTTTCTTAGGTGTTCTTGTGGATTTCTGTATTCCTGGAAATGCTTTAAAGAGTAACAGATTTACTTCCTGCCCTTTTGTTGTATCAATATATCTGTATATATTTCATCAATAGGAAGGCATGACTGTAATTGTAAACACAAATGTTTTGGGCAGCATGGTAAAGAATTTTTGTGACATGTCCATTGCGATGTAAGTCTGAGAATGTATTTGGTTGTCCTACATTTTTAGTCTTTTCTAGATGTTATATTTTGGCTTGCTTAGGTGTGAGTGTCACTTGTGTTTTAATATCAGTGACTGCAAGCTAGCTAGCAGGTTAGTAGTGACCTCCCAAGAAAAATCTGCCTACCCACAGTAATCGTCCACCGCTTGTACCTTTCCCAGTTATTTGGAGCGCAGAGAAGCTGCAGATGAGTGTTGGTAACAGTGCTCTGATGTGCTGTGGGAAGGAGCTTGGATGTTGTAAGATGGAGATGATGAAGGGTACCTAGGACAGGACACTGGTTTCCAGAGTTCCTGAATCATTACCGTGGTCAACCCTCAAGACACCTTATTAGAAAACTTTCATTTGTAAAGGCTGGAAAATTAATAATTCCTTGGGCTGTTCACCTGGTGAATCATTGGGAGTATAGCATGAATGTAGCTCTATTAATATGGTCAGCAAAAATGTGCACAGTTTCTATTAGAATATTACACATCAGCATTCAAGTGTTCTCAGTAGATTAAAAAAAGGAGCTATATGTACTTGTGTAACTCCACCAAATAACTGTGTTGACTCATCATCCACTGATCCCACTGTTAAAAATGTATGTAGATTGGAACTTAATGCTTGACCACAGAAAAACACATAGAAAAACCTTCTATCTCTGTACACACTTGTATTTTGTCTATACATCTTGTGTGCAGTCACTTCTGTGTACCTTTGGACTGAAGTGACCCGCTCCCTGTTGCTAGCTCTGTCCTTTTTGCGCAGCTGACAAAAGCTGCTTTAGCTGTTGCATCTGTTTTGTACCTAATGGTTGGTGGGTCCAAATGCAAACACCTCTCAATAATCTTTTGGTTCCGCAAGTATTGCTTAGTGCTCTGATGTGTTCTTCTGGCTTGATTAGAGATTTTCCATGCTAGCTAATCTACACCTGTCCTTAAAAATGTGGGAATGAATGGTTGGTTATCATACTGCTTTTCCAACAATTTCCAACAATTTTCCAACAGTTGAATTTCCAACAAACTCAGATTATTATGTGCTGTAATATTTGTATTATTACAACAGAAGTATCGTCAGCTGGTTGAGGCATGCAGGAGTAAGTTCCTGACGCTGTTGGTACTCCCACGGAGTATGATTTTTTAAATTTGAGTGTTTTGTTCAGAAATTCCCAGTGCTATTTTAGGCTTTTTTTCTGGTCAGGAGTTTGCAGAAAACAAAGTTAATACACCATGTAACAGGTGCAGAGAGCAGGGCATACTAAAGAGGAACCTTCTTAAGTCCTGAAAGAGTAGAAATCAGCCTGATTAAAGGGGTTGTTCCATCAACCAGCACCAAAAAAGTTATTTCAAAGGTATGTTTTCTACTTGGCAACAAAGTTGTGTTGTAGGAGATCACACCTTTCCAAATGCCGCTTGGGTGTAAGAATGTAATTAGCTGAGAGGCAGGAGAGCAGCAATTACTGCCAGCAGACCTCCATTAAAGCCCTGAGAACAGGAGAACCAGTAAGGCACATTATGAATGTTAAAAATATACACCGGCTTCTAGGGACCACCAAAATAAGATGTTTCAGGGTTTAATGTGTTAGTTCTAGGGTTACTAGAAATTCAAAGCTATGAGATGGGTAATTCCTCAGTGTATCTGTTGTGTGTCTTCATCATCAAAGGACACAGTCAAGAATTATGTTTTTGAGCTCTGGTTTTACTTCATTAGGCAAAACTTCACACTAATTTCTTATATTTTCTTTAGACTGCATGATTTTTATACCACTGTGAATTATTGCTCTCAAATGTTTTATTCTAAGAGGTGCCAAATAATTGTGGAAGCATGTTTTTAAGTTACAATTATTAATAAAATAAATGTCTTGATTTTTGTAAAAGCTAACTTGAGAATTTCAACTGACATTGTTTCCTGAGATACAGTATTATTTATTATCTCAAAAATATTGTAACGTTAGAATACAGCAAAGTCATTAATTGACTGTGTTTTGCTAAATTAAAATTTTGAAATAAGCTAGTTAGGACCAAGATTTATTTGACGGTTTTGGTAAGGAAGCAGTTTCTGTTTTCATTTCTATCAGTTGCCGTTTGCTGTAATTGAGGAAAAATTTTCAGCATCTGAGACTTCTCAGTCACGAGTTTAAAATGAAAATGCTGCACATTCATCATCAATTGTTGGTTACCTCTTGCCTAGGAAAGCAAGAGTTTTCTCAAATGAAGAGGCTAATGGGTGGGGGGTCGGGAGAAGAAAAAATGGTACAGTTGCCTACATTATTTCTACAAATTCAAGTTGGGGGGTCGTGCTGCCCTGCGGGGGGCAGGGGGCTCTGCAGGGGGGGCTGGGCAGGCCGGGCCCAGGGGCCGAGGCCCCCGGTAGGAGGCCCGAGGAGGCCGAGTGCCGGGCCCTGCCCCTGGGTCACAGCAGCCCCAGGCAGCGCTGCAGGCCTGGGCCAGGGGGCTGGGAAGGGCCGGGGGAAAAGGGCCTGGGGGGGCTGGGCAGCAGCCGGCTGGGCGTGAGCCCCCGGCGTGCCCAGGTGGCCAAGGCGGCCAGCAGCGCCCCGGCCGGTGTCAGCAGCAGCGTGGCCAGCAGGGCCAGGCAGTGCCCGTCCCCCTGCGCGGGGCACTGGTGCGGCCGCCCCTCGGGCCCTGGGCTCAGGGCTGGGCCCCTCGCTGCAGGAGGGACGCGGAGGGGCTGGAGCGTGTCCAGGGACGGGCAGGGGGCTGGGGCAGGGGCTGGGGCACCAGGCCTGGGGGGGGCGGCTGGGGGGCTGGGGGGGGCAGCCTGGGCAGGAGGGGGCTCAGGGGGGGCCTGGTCGCTCCCTACAGCTGCCTGGCAGGGGCTGCGGGCAGCGGGGGTCGGGCGCTGCTCCCGGAGAACAAGTGACAGGGCGAGAGGAAACGGCCCCAAGCTGCACGGGGGGGTTAGCTCGGGTAGCGGGGAAACGTCTTCCCTGCAGGGGTGGTCAGGCCCCGGAACAGGCTGCCCGGGGAGGTGCTGGAGTCACCATCCCTGGAGGTGTATAAAAGACCTGTAGATGTGGCGCTTAGGGGCATGGACTCAAGTGGCGGGTTTGGCAGTGCTGAGTTAACAGTTGGACTTGACCTTAAAGGTCTTTTCAAACTTAAACATGTTTTTGTGATTCTGTCTTTGCTGTGCTTGGTCCAAACATGTAAATCTGGTGTTTCTAATTAACTTGCTTATTAGACTGATGGTTTGTAGCTCCCTTTGAGATGGAAATTATAGCTTCAGTTTTCTCAAACATAGAAATCGTTTAAGTCAGAATCTGTGGCTGCTCAGGCGAATAACTTCATCTGAGAAGGTGCTGCAGGGAGAAAGAGAGGCCCCTTTCCCTTCAGCTGCAGGGAGCCAGGAGCATCCATGTGGAGAGATTTCTAGAGCCATGGATCCTGGATCTTGACAGGTGCTTTCAGGAACCACAGGATGAGCTGCTTAAATCCATGAGAAAGGGGTAAGCAGTTGCCCTCCCTCACTAGCATAGACTACAAGACAGATTCTCACTTAGCTGTCAGTTTATGTGAAATCTCAGTCAGAGGTGCTTACATTTCACCTTATATTGTGGAAATTAGACATGAACTGGTTTGGGGCTGCACATTCCATAGACTGCTAGAGAACAATAAAAATTGCTGTAGTGAATCAAAATTAATTTTGTTTTCTTCTTTTACAATTGCTTTCATGCAGATTCTCCTCCCTGTTCACTCAGTTACTTCTTTCCAATAGCCATTCTTGTCTTTTTAATGATTGTGGATTCTGTTTATGTTCATGTGCTGGCTTTCCTGCTTGGAAGCACAAAAAAGATTTGTGACAGTTTCTTTGGGGGACATAAAAGGCATACTGGAGGGTATGCACTTGGTGGATCTAAGTTCCTAAACTTAGCGTAGACAACTCGCACTCAGTCTGCTTCCACTTGGTCTTTGGGAATGAATAATTAGAGCGAGAGAAATCTGTGAGCCTCTTAGGAGCAGAGCCTTGCTGCAGTGTGAGCTGTGGGACGAAGGTGACTCTCCAGCTGTTGTTCCTGTGCACGGAAGGCTCCAATCCAGTCCCTGTCTGCTGCCCTAGAGTGTCTAAATCTGGCTGTAATCATCTTCGCTGCAGAGAGGTTCTGCATGCTTCTTGGCTTGCTGTGTCCTTACCTCAAAATAATGCATACATTTCAGCAGGGCTGACTGCTATGTGCATTGCTTGAAGCACAGTGGTTTGCATCTGGTACTGGGGAAGTTTAGGTAGTGTTGCTGGCCTTTATGCAGTGTTTTGTAATTGAAATGCAGAAAACATTTTAGCTTAAATACTAGTTCCAGTCACTTCAGCAAACAGCTAATGTAATGCACTGTGGAGGTTGTGTTTTAATTGTGGTAATGTTGCTTGTAATGCAGTATGAAGAGCTTGTAGATTTTTAGTTTTATCTTACTGTTTTTCACAGAATATTATCACTAGTTTTGCTAATGGGCTTTACTAGTGCCCTAGGAATTAAGACATTTTATAGATGAGCTAGAGTGTATAAATGTATAGAAAGTTTTTATTTTCAGATACTGTATTTTTCATTAAGTATTAAACTCATTGTTCAAAGGGGAATCAAGATTGAATGAATGTTACTGCTTTTTTTGAATTTTTGTGTATCGATGTAGGCAAAGTACTTGAAGAAGATCTGAAGGTGAATTAACTGAAAGTTCTTCTGTATGCATACAGGAGCTTACCTTGTAAGGAAACTTCCATTCTGTGTGGAATGGCATTCAGTTGCAGTACTTGCAAGAAATGTTTTACGTTTGCTAAATCATTCCTAATGCCATGTAGGGAGCGCATCCAGCATAATGCATCACTGGTATTCAGTTGTCCCCAGACTACCAACGTGTGTGTATTCCTGCCAGCAGGAGCAGTGGCTGCAGGGTGTGTGCACGCAGCTGCAGCAGTATGATATAAATGAGGAGCAAACCGTTTTTCTGGTGAGCCAGTGAGGCAGCAGTTTTGCCTGAGATTGGTTAAAGAGCTCTTATAAGGAAGCTAACAGTGTGTGGTTGGAAATACAGAACTGGTTTCTGAAAAGAGCTTGTTTTGAGGGAGGTCAAGAACTGGATTAACAGATAAATTTTAGGTTCAGTGAACAATTTGCTCTTGTCTTGAAAATTGCAATGCACTTCCTGCAGTGCTTGGTTCTCCCACTGCGTACTCAGTGTAAGGACTTAGTAGCTACCTAGGTCTAGTCCAAGATACAGGGGGAAAAGAAAGAAATATGACGGTCTCCTTTTCAGGTGCTGGTTGACATTTTACTTAACACAGAGGTTACAAAATCGGCACATTCCATGAAAGAAGCTTCTTGAATTTACTGAGAACTAGTAAGGAGCTGAGGTTTGGTAAGAAAAAACAAAGTTTGTTCAGAATATGAAAAGTGTAACAATCTGTGGTTTTTGAGGGGGTGGTGATTTAAAGTAACATTTAACAAATAATTTAATTTTTTAACTGTCCGAAACCTGCTATCTTCTCTACTACTAAGTTTTATTATTTAGCTCACCTTCAACTGAGATCGAGTTGTTATCCAAGAAGCTCAGCTGTCATTAAAGAAAATAACTGAAGAGAGCAATTGACCATACTGCTAGAAGTGTGTAAATAAAACATGCATTATTTGCGGTTTGCTTCAGCCTACTTAAGTTCTGTGCACATACCTGTGTTTTTTCAATTACAGTTACTATAGCTGTTTCTGGTACCAGTGTGCATATGTCATCAAGAGATTCTCATAGAACTTAGGAATTTCCTGAGCAGGAATGGGGCTTGTGTTAAACCTATGAACAGAGGTGGAAAAAGCACACTTACCTACTTAAGATGAATCTTGGGCCCTGTGTACAGAGGGGACCCCAGACCAGTTCAGGAAATGAAATTTCATGTTGTGAAAAAAAGCCTGGCAAAAGTTTGTTTAGTTCGCATTTTTTCTTGTTGCCAATATTTTGAAGTCTTTTGTCTAGAAGCATTGAACTTTATGTGCCCAAATCTTTTCTTTCCAAAACAAATTTTGCTTCAGCAGTAAATTAGTAAATCAGTAGCTGCCTTGGGGTCTACAGCAATCTACAGAAATGAAAAACTTGGTTGTAGCTCTTGTCCATGCTACTGAGGACTGGAAAAGTCCAGGGGGTGGGGACAGAGGGAAGGAGGAGGGGAAAATATTGCAGAACATACTACCTATTGGAAAAAACTGCATGAGTATTGACAGAAACATGCCTGGAAAAATCTCTGCTCCAACTTTCAGGTAGTACAAACCAAGTGAGAGAGACAGACTGCTGAGCCGTGACGTGAAGCTTGGTGCCCAGTTTCCTGAGCTGCTGTAGACAGGTGTAGTTCATAAACTCTACCTGGGTTTTTGTTTGATTTCTTTGTCCGTCTGTCCGTGTCCCGTCCCCCCTGTCCCCCCGCCCCCCTCCCCCCCCCCCTTTTTTTTGCTGGATTTTTGTAGAGGTGTGTGTCTCCATTTTTGTTGTGTATCTGGATGATGGGTCATCCACCCTTTTTCAGAATCTGCTGCCAGACTCTCAACTCAGATCTGAGAGAGGAACATTAACATGAAATGCACTATTTCCCACCAGGAAGAAGGTTAAGACAACAGAGCTTTTTAATGTTCTTACATACTTTTGCAAGACTGGAAGACCCAGTCTTTCCGCAGTGTTCCTCTAGAAAGTATTAAGAGTAACCAAAGGCTGTGATTTAGCATTTTAGATAAGAAAGTAGAAATAGAGTCTGAAGGAGGTTATCAGCACATGAGATAAAAAATGGTGGAAACGCTGAGGGCATGGATGGAGGAACAGGAAGAAAAGTGTTAAACCTGTAGGAGAGCAGTTACCCTGTTTTGAGATCATGGTGTGGTAGTAGTAAATCATCAGTCACCTTTAGGGAAAGTAGGGACTATCCCAAACCTCCCTTTACAACAAACAAAATGTCAAGCCTTCTTTCTCCCTCCCTGTCATGTTTAAGCAGCCTCTGAAACCTCTTAAGTGGTGAAGGAAGACTTCACCACTTTGGTGGCTTTGGACATTTTTTTCCCTAACAGCACCTATTACGTGTTAGTCCACTGGGTGAGCTACCATCTTCCTTCCAGCCCATAAACAGAGACACCGCTTCACAGGAAAATATTCATCCCTGGAGAGACATTCACAACCATTTTTCATTCTGATCAGCCTTTGTGATGTGGTTAAAATATAAAAAATTGATTCAAGATTCAGACCAGTTTATTTGGGAAGGAGAAAGTTGGCTAGCTTACTTACAAAATGGGAAATTAAAGCTGTGGCAGCTGAGGCTTTTGTATGGCAGTGATTGCAGTTGTTGAGCAGTGAGTTTTGAAGGCCGTCGCACTTACAACTTCTTACCAGAGCTTCCCTGCTACATAATGGTTTTCTCTTGTCTCTACGGGAATGGGGCAGTTGTTTCAGCATTCAATAGGCTGCTTGAATGATTCAGCCTACCAGAATCCATATGCTCAAAACCCCAAGACATGGCAGGTGTTCAGCTTAAGCTGAGCAGCTGAGCACCCTACACAGATTTGCTTGAGCAAATAGTATCGTCTGTCATATACTCTTTGTTTACTTATGTATTTATTAATTACTTTCTGGAAGAGTATTCACCTGTTGTTGTTTGTTGATTATCACTTTTCTATCTTGTAGCCCTTTTGGAGTCATGCTGAGAGGGGCACGGCTGAAGACTCCTGATTCTCTCCACACAGATCAAATATAAGCATGATTTATGTCAGGAGTGGCCTCATTTGTAGAAAGCAAAGTAACAGAGTGCTGTGCTTTGAACATGACCTTTGATAGCACAGGTTTTGCAGCATATTCTAAGAGCTGTCAAAAATTACTTTGTAACAATGAGATTCTGCAGTGTTACTGGCATTCTTCCTGTCTCACCATTACTGTCTGAATTAATTAGTTATTTTGTGTGGTAGTTGGAATGGATTACCCTATAAGCATCAAGTATTATCTGTGAAGTTGAAAACCTACTTGTTGAAAATAAAACATTTATGACCACATACTAGAAGTATCAATTTTAGTAAGTCCATCTTTTTTTTTTATTTTTTACTTATGTTTTATATATACATCTAATAAAATACTTAAATACATATATCAGAAATATTTTCTTAGCTAGTAATTGTGCTTGAAGATGACAATGTGATAAAATATGGCATGTTATGCAACTGTACGGTTAGTTTTTGTAATATTTAAAAAACTAAACCACATTAATAATTTCAGTCAAGCATTCAAAGATGAGTTATACTATCTTTAGATACAACATCATATGCTTTTTATTTTTTGCTTCTTGTGATATCATGCCACACAACTAAAGACACACTAAGTAGTCTGAAATGAGAAGGGGGTGCTATGATTGATGATTTTCTGTAAATCCTTTCCTTTATCTGTTGAAAAAATATGGAGATAGGGAAGCAAATGAGAAAAGGAGGTCAAGAAGACAGCAACGGACAAGGTCAAAGTAGTTATATGCTGACATGGAGAATTACTTTCTTGCAGTGTTCTTAGAAGGTGTTCCACATTTTTTCCATGTGCTGAACTTGGAATGCCTGGACTTTGATTTGCACCAGTGCCACTGGGTTCATTGTTCCAGAGAAAGTCCATCTAAAACATGGATACCTTAACTCCTCACAGGATTTCTGTGACAATAAAATAAGGTAGTAAGAAATTAGTTACTGAGTGCCTGTTGGATAATACTCATCAGGAGGTAAATTTAAAGCATAAATTTGAACAAGCATTTTGTTTTGGCTATTCGTTGCTTTTGAGAGATTAAGTTACCATACCAGTGTTCTTAGGAACTCCATAATTTTGACAGGAATATCTATCAATATACATTTACCTGCTGCTGTCTTTTTCTAGCATAATGCCTTCAGGTAACTTTCCTGCCAAATTCTTTATTTAATCTGTTAGTATTATACAATGAATGATGTATTTTTTTCATGCTCTTGGTAATGCTAAGCTATTGTTTTATTGCATCTTCTTACTAGTACATCCAATGGCATGAATGGAAAGTTTTTATTACCAATTCAAAGGCTTATTCCTTTAAAATAGGAGGGCTTGCTTTCATTGCAAATTAAGGAAGATGTTCGCGTCTCAGTTGTGTTGCATTTTATCTGTTAAAGCTCCATGATATTAGAAGATGCTTTGCCATGATTAAAGAATGTCACAAGTAAATGAAGTGGTCCAGAAACTCATAAAGGCAACTGCAGAAATCTGGTTTAGATAGTCATGTTTCAGGACTGTTACATAGATCCATGGTGGTAATTTATAGTGTAATCCTAGGAGATTTGAACTGTGCATTCTACTTTATCAAAAGGACCCAGTAGTCTCCTAAGTTGGTTGACTACTTGAGTGCTGTTCAGCTCAACCCTTTACTTGTTTTCCCAGGCAAAATGCCAAATTCCCTGTTACAACTCTGAATTACTGTAACTGACAAAGTCTTTCCTGCATTATTCTCCTGTTGTGTAACATTAAATGTCTAGGTTCCTTAGAAAGAGACTCTTTTTTTCTCTGTTTTCTAAGTTCTGTGTTTCTCTGCATAATTTAGATTGTGAGTATTAGATTATGGTTTACATTAATAATTTAGCTATTATATGAATTTGAAGTATTATTTTCGCTAAGTTATAGCTTGCTTCTTGTAGCGTAAATATATTTAGCTGTTACATCCATCTTCTCATCAAACCTGTAGCAATTCAGACAGTGCTTTATGTGCTTGTCTTCCTTAATTCCTGGGATTCTTTATTTTCCAAAAGATTTCAGTTGTCTCCAGAACTGCTTAGAAGGAGACCAGAGTGTTGCAATTTTGCTAGTGTTTCCATTTTCTCGTGTGTTAAAGCACAGTATTGCATCTTGAAGTGCTAAGGAGAGTGCTTCTTTAACTAAAATTATTCATTTGCTTGGAGTGATGTTTGCAGTATCAAACCAGAGTGTATGTCTATCCTTTTATCTTAAGAAATTACCAAATGTAGGCAAAATGTTTACTATAAAAAAAAAAAAGAGAGGGGATTGAATCTGCTGTTTTCTATGTCTAATATCAAGGAGAGTATTCAAGTGAATAGTTTCTGTGGAACATAAATGTGGGCCTTAAGTTGGTCTGGATGGTAATTGAACATATTGGATTATAAACAAGAAAGTTGTATACGATATAAACTGGTCTCAGTGTTTAGTCACTGACAAATTTGCTGCTTAAACAGCTGCAGATGAATTACTTGGTTGTACATGGAAGCATATGGAGCCTTCAAAACTTAAATAGGAAATTAGCACTTTGAAGTTCTAGCATCTTTTCAAAAAGACATGAAAGAATTCAACATCAAAACAAGCAACTTGTTTCTGAGTGATTGAATAAAAGGTGTAGTATTTTGCAAGAAATATTAAGGGGATGGGGGAACAGATTAATTTATTTTGGCAAAAGTAGTCATCACATATGAAAACTATAAAGTGAGATGACGGTATGTATTTTGGGGGGTGTGTCTGGCAGTACTGAAAACTTGATCAGTCTTTTGATCGTGTTCAGGGCCACCTGCTTCCCTGGTGATGATGATCAGACTGTGGGGTGTGTGCTGCCCTGCCATGCAACACCTTTGGCACAGCAGGCAGCCTGGGAGGACTGCTTTCTGCTTTTGTTCACCCAGGAACTTCAGCGGGTGGTTTTGGGTGACTGCCCCTCCTCCTCTGACCCAGTCGGTCAGACCGAGCCTTTGTCGATCTGTATTAATCTGAAATGACTGTATTATTATTATGATTTGTTTTCTTCTAGTAACATCATCTTTCACATCAGCTATGAAATTAATTTAGAGTAGAATAAATTAGAAATAAATAGAATAAGTGAGATTCACGAGTCAGACATGCCATTACAAAGTACGAAACATGGCAGAACATGGTTGTGTAGGATTTATTCATAGCTACCTGGAAAATAAATGCGATGTTAATCCCTTTTCTAGGACAGAGCTTCCATCCAGAATATACTTTTGAATCCAGAAGCTATCCAGAGGATACTTCTGCAAGGACTGAACGGTTAAACAGTGGGAACATAGGGATAAGAAGGCATCTGTCTGTAGTTGTCCCTTGAGCTGTTATTCTCTTTTGCTAAAACATCATGCTGCTTTGAGACCAGTGACCCTTCCTCTTACAGTTGCAGCTCTTCCATCAAATTTTCCAGGTCATGCTAAGGGATGGAACAATATTAATTCATATACTTCTGCAAAAGCTGTTTTTCTGCTTTTATTATATTGTTGCTTTTAGATATTGTGTAATTTAGGGAATATTCTTTCTCTGCCAAGTTGTGGTGAAAGTGCTGCAGAGCAGCACAGCGAAGCAGCAGAGCATACATTACTACATGGATTTGGCTCCTCTGCTGATGGAGATTAGTCTCCTGTCTAATCTCTTTTATGCCTTCTAAATGGTTAAAAAACTTTACAGCTATTTACATGTTTCTTATAGGAATCTATTCTGGAGAAGCTGTCTGAAAAGCTACACTCAAAGATATAATGGAAACTATTTTCTAAATACTTTCATTTGCCATGAGTGGTTTATTAGAAAACATTTTAGAAAGATGTCCTATCGGGGAACCTTTCTTATTTTCTTAAAATAAAATCATGCTCCTATTTAATTTCCTCACCTTTCTATTTATTTTTACTACTAATTTACTCCAAATTTCATTTTGCTCCCAATTACTAAAAATAGCTGTCATGACTTCTCTGATTTTTCTGAAAAAGCTTAGGATGCAAGTATGCTCCTGAGCCAGGTTTTTTTTGGTGTGGGGGTGGAAGGCTGGTCATGCATCATGTGTCCTGCTGCTTTACCAGGTGTACTGCACCACTACATGTCTCTCCTTTTCCTCATGTTGCCAGTTTGGAAAGAGGGAAGAGCGAACTGGGTTCTTGTTTTCCCTACTGGAAGATACACTTGAAGTGCATTGTTGAGGTCACGATTCCTGCCACAGTACATTATACTGCTCCTCAAATCATCTTCCATAATGTTCATATAAACCACTCAATCACTTTTTCAGAGAAGTATTTTTTTTACTGTATCACACAGGGTTCTGCTTGTTTGCATACTCTGTGCATCTGAGGATTAACGTATTTGCTACATCAGCCTTCTTCATATGTGAGAAATAAATGAGAAAAAATTTCAGGACCTCAATATGATGAGTTTGAGAATTTGGTCTTGAGTTAGTTATCCATCTCTATATTAGGTGCATTTTTATGCATGTTTTGTACAGCACTGTTCAAGGTTAAGTGTCTTGTGCTAAAGCTAAGTTGACAGTAATGAATAATGCCAGGCAGAGCATCCATACTGAAAGCCAGTGGCTTTTCTGAGCTCTTTCACTTAATGTTAATGAAAGAAATGGTTTAATGCAATAAAGGGTATTTTTTAATCTCGTTTTTTTTAATTTTAATAACAAAATAATAAAAATATTTTAATAACAAAATAATAAAAAAATTATTAAACAATTGTGTTGTGTGGCTGCTGTTGAGGAAGACTCTATTAGATAGATGGTCCTAGGGAGGAACACCTTTAAGGCATCTCTGGAAATACAGTGGGAAAGAAATATTTGAAAATCAGAACAGTTTCCTGAGGTCTGTGTATAAGTGTGACTATTTCACTCTGCCTTTATAGGTCAGTCTTGAAAATCTTAGCAAGATTTTCAGTTTAATCAGAACCAGATGATAGGAAGAGTACATAATTAAGATGGAGGGAGTTCATATGGAAAATAAGTATAAGCAATTGCCTATGTTTACTTAAAAGGAAAAGAATCAGCTGAGCAGCTGATACTCAGGTTTGAATATTCTTATAGTTGAGGCTGTATTTTGTGTGGTTGGATGTGTCTGTTTTCTGGTGGAAAAATGAAGCCAGAAAAATAAAGCAGGAAAGCTTCTAGACTGTCTTGGGGAGTAGGGAGGTCCAAAAAGGTGATGAGGAATTCAGATGATGTGCCATGGTGAAAACCTTGACCAAGAGAGGAATAAAAGCAATTGCAGCCACCACAGGGGTTAATGTATTCTGTGTCCCTTTGAAACTGAGACCTTGATAAATAAATAATTTTGAGGAGCTTTCTTTTCTTAGGAACAGCTCAAAAATCTCTTCTCTCTAAGCAGTTCCTGAACTACTAACAAGGAACCAAGGAAATGACAAGCCGATGCTTGCTTCTGGGGGATGGCAGCAGATACAAATATCCTCTAAATGAGTGCTTTTTGTTTTGGTTTGTTTGTGCATGTGTTTGAGAGTACTTGTTTTCTTAGTTTTCCTTGGTCAGTGATCTTGTGAAGGAAGCTTTAGCTCATGTTTCAGTTGAATAAACGGTCCCGAATATGTCTCCTGTGTAGTGTGGTTCATTGAACTTTTGAGTGTTTTGCATCACATCAGTGGAAGAATGTATATATTCAGACATCGCAAATGAAGTTTTTGAGTTAATAGGAGAAAGCTGACAATAGGAGGAAGGCTTTTCTGAACAAATACATCTTCTTCAGGCATGTGAGATTACTTACTTACAGAATATTGAAGATGCACATAGTTCATTAGTTATGATTATTTCACAGATGTAATAGTGCTGTGTTTTCTTCCTGTCCACAATATTGTTCTTGTTGGTTTTATGTTCTCTTTCCAGGTGGTGAATCTGTGTTGAGTTTGTAGAGACGTTAGACGTACTAAATTTTGGAGAGAGTGAGGGAATGAGGGAGAAATGAATTAGGGTTCCCTTACACATCACTTTCTGTTTGAAAGGTAGCTTACACTTCCTGAAGTCAGGCTTTTTTTTTTTTTGAAAAAAAAGGAGGACAAAACAACTGTCAAACACATAAGGTGGAAGGTGTAGCTGAATCCATAAAGGTAATGCAGGACCTTCCCATGTGATCTTTTTGAACAGACAGGTAATTCTGTACATAGGGGCTCAAAAAACAGTTCAGGCCCAAACAACATTTTGAAACTTTCTCCTGTGAACAGCACACAAAATCCATCTCCACAGCCTCATCTCTGCTGGCTGAGGGAGAGTTTCCTGTCCAGGCAAACTAGTCTGTTTGCCGAGGTGTTCGGCTGAAAAAGAAGTTCAGTTCTGGGCTGTCAGTTACATTTCCAAAAGCATCCATGTATCCAACATTGCAGTATTGCTTCTGTTTTCTGCCCTGCTCTATGCCTATAACCGAACAACTTTCCTTTTGGCCTTGCTTTTGTACTTTGGTGAGTCTTGAAGCAAGGTACCCAGGGACTCTGTCTAGGAATGCTGAAATTTCTACTTGAATCCAAGCACTCAAGAATTGTGACCATAGTCATTTAAATATTTATGGAAGAAGCATTTTAAGTTTCATTTTAGTGTCTAATCCTGAAGATCCCAGTGCTGGAACAAAAGAGATGATTTTGGTGAATTAAAAGCCAGATACTGAAAAAATTGAGTGTCCTTTTATTGCTGTGCTGTCACTATTCTTTATCTTCACCGACTTGAACTTGTCTTTATGATTCAATTTCTATTCTAACTTGTCCTGTTATGCTGAGTACAAACTGTGCCAGATTGTCAGTTTTATAAGTGAATCCCTAATGAATATAAAACTGTACCTACTCTACCATGTGAATTTGATGGATTAGCAGTATAATTTACAAGGTAAGCTTATTTCTGAAGAAATGATACAGGTTTCTATACAGAATAAATGAGCTATGGAGACTTCATGTTTTCATTACAACTGTAATTCAATTTGTACTTTTGGAATAATCAGTGAATGTAAGAGATTTTTCTGACAGTCTGTCTTAATGCTTTCTGCCTTCTATACTTAACTGCTTCTCTTTTTACAGCCTAATAAAATCAGAATTCTTAGTAGGAAAATAAAACAAGAAAACATCTTTTGTAAAACTTTTTAATTTTTTTGTTCTTTTAACATGCCACTATGACCTTTTTATGTTTAATTGCTGATTTAGTAATTACTGAAATTGGCTGGAAAGGTATGAGCAGTGAAGACAGGTAAGAAATAGATGTTATAGAAAATTACTCACTGTCCTTTTCCATTAGTACTTCAAATAAAGGCTAAAATCTAATTGCCCATTTCTGAGGTTTCTTTAGCCACCTGTATCTTTCCAAAGGCAAAAAGCTCTCTGTCCTGCAGTGTTCTCTCAATCAAAAGTTGCATTAGGCTCAAACAATTAAGAGCCATACACTTGAAAGGTTCCTTTTTTGTTTTAAATAGTGCTGTAATCTCAGCATCATTTAACTGAGCTGTAAAGTTAGTCCACAAAAAAATAAAATAATACCGCATTCTGAAATTAGCAATGTCATTATTTTAATTTTTGATGTATGAATATTCTAGTTGTTGGTTCGTGCTTCTTGACTGAGGCTCCCGTGATGGTTTTTCATCTCACCGATTTAACTTTTTGTAAAACGAATTTATTGTGCCTAATTCAAATTTTAGGATCACTGTTACTTGTAGTACCAAGATTACATGCTAGAGAACATATGTTGCCATTGTCAATAGCGGTGCCTTTAGTTCAGTGATCTGATTTTTTTGTTGTAATTGGGCCTCCTTTAATATCTTGAATTAAGGGCTATTGAATGTCATGCAGACATGAGGAACTTATATTTTTAGTAGCAGCTAATTAAGAGATGTGAAGAGCTGAGCCTTGATGCTTCAGTGAGTAATTATGTCCTCTTGATACTTACGTTATTTTAAATTTGGCTTATAAAAAGAGTAATTTGTGGCTTTCAGCAGAAGTGTGGCTGTCCCTGGAGACGAGGGCTGCTCAGCCGTGAAGAGCCGTGTGCTGCTGCGTTAGCTGCTGCTGGTGGTGACACCGTGGGCACCAAGGAACTCATGTGTGTATTTTTGGACTGGCTTTTGTCAGTAGCACAGCTGATCTGCAGCTCTTCGTTGGGTCTTGGGTCCCCATTCCCCTCATCCCAGGAGTCCTGATGCCCATAGGGCTGGCTTTCTGCCACCAGGGATTACCGCTGGTGGGGGACTCTTCGCCTGGCAGGTCTGCTGGGTTTCCTGTTGCTTTGCACTGCTGGAGCACTGCAGAGCAGATAGGACAAGAACATAAGGATTTGGTAGTGTCAGATGTTAAGATCTAACTGGAAAGTTACTGTGGGACTGTGACCTTAGCCTTTGCTTTGTGCAGCAAGAGGCAGAGGTAAAGAAACTATTTTTGACATCTGCCAGATCTGCAAAAGATCCCCTTTTGGCCATCTATTTAAGCATTGTGCATCAGTTGTCCTATTTGTAAAGCTTGGACAATTTCTGAGATAATTTTGCAGTTTAATATAATTAGAATAATAAAACATTTGAACATGTTTCTGTAGTTTAGTAAGTACATACATAAAAGAATAATTCAGAAGAAATTCACTACTGTTTAGCTTTTGTGTAGCACTTTCTAATAGGTATGCTATTAAGGTACAGTTTTGAAGCAAACAGCTCTTCAGGACTTAAAACACTACTACTTTATTTCATTCAGTGTGTATTGGCTTGCATCAGTGTGTTCTGCTTGCTTCCTGCTATTGCACGGGTAATTCACGCACTTTTATGTTTTCAGGCACAGTTTCTTTTACAAAGTCTCCTTTTGCAGAATGCAGGTTTTAAGCATTGAATATTTATTTTTCTGCTGCCTAGAATTAATCATAAAGATTTTGAAATGCTGTGTGAAATTATTTTTTTATAAGAGAAAGTGTGATGACTGGGAAAGAACAGATTGTTGAGGAAAACCTGTGCTTCAGAGGATTTAGTAACATTGTAGGACTGAAAGTAGTTGAGTTTCAATGAATCACGGTAAAAGCTGTATAAACGCATGTGCTCAGAAGATGGCCTTGTAGAGAGAAATCAGGTGAAACATCCCATAAACCACATTCACCTGGAAACTCTGGCACTTTCAAAGTGTGTACAGTCGGACTCAATGATCTTAAAGGTCTTTTCCAACCTACATGATTCTACGATTGAGTCCGTAAATGTAACTGAGTGGCAATAACTTGAACACTTTAAAGATAATTGCTACAAAACACTTTGGTAAAGTGTTCAGGTACTTTGTACTGGAGGGTACTTTACAGAGTTTCTGTAGACATCTGTGGCTAATAAGAACAGTACTGTATTGGAGCATTTAAAAACAATTTTGGCAGGAGAGGCTTTGAGGCATTCCGTGTCAACATTAGTCACAGTCCTTTCCATACCTGGTAGCAAAATCAAAGCACTATGAAGTTCTTTCTTCTTCTGAGATGAAGGTGTGGCAGGCTGGAAGCAGTATGCCAGCTGCTTACAGAGTTACATGTGAATAATACTACTATTTTGTAATTTACAGCATGCTTTTGCATTATACTTAGTAAGTGGCCTCAGGCACCAAAGCAGCGATTGAGGTTTTTGGTGTGGCAAGGGAAAATTCTCTCTCTTCCTCTCTCCACGATGAACCTTCCCGTTTGGAGGGTGAAGAAGTGCGTTTAATAGCGTGTGTCACTTGCCCAAGGCCTGTGGCAGCTATTTTGGTAGCCGTGATGAACAGGCAGTCACTGTAGTTTGAAAGTTGTTACAGACTTCTGTGAAGTAGCAAAGTGTTGTGTTTCAGGGAATATACTGGTTTTGGCTGAGGTGGAGTTGGTTTTCTTCACAGCAGCTAGCATGGGCTGTATTTTGGATTTGTGCTGGAAACAGTGTCAGTAATTGAGGGATGTTTCAGTTATTGCTGAGCAGGGCTTACAGAGCACTAAGGCCTTTCCTGCTCCTCACCTCACCCCACCAGCGAGTAGGCTGGGGGGGGCACAAGAAGCTGTAAAGGGACACAGCTGGGACAGCTGACCCCAACTGACCAAAGGGATATTCCATACCATAAGGTGTCATGCTCAGCAGATAAAGGTGGGGGAAGAATGAAAGGGGGAGGTTTGGAGTGATGGCATTTGCCTTCCCAAGTCACCGTTGGGCGCGATGCAGCCCTGCTTTCCTGGGGACGGCTGAGCAGCTGCCTGCCCATGGGAAGCGGTGAGTTAATTCCTTGGTTTGCTTTGCTTCTGTGCATGGCTTTTGCTTTATATATTAAACTGCAGAATTAGCATCCTTGCAGAACATCTGGCCTGGCTTCTTATGGCATGGTCTTTTGATTTTTTTTGGACTTGATGTGCACACAGTTTTCCTAGTAGAGAACCACAGCAACTGGAATTATGTGATACGTTAGATCATCTGTGTATATCTTTTGACATTATTTGTTGAAGTGACACTACACTTAAGCTGCAAATAACATTTGAGCGCTCTAGGTGTCTTGGCCAATAGCTCAGTGCTTAGCCTTTGCTGGAACATCTAAGATCAGGATGTTGACTCCAAAGTCAGTCCTCGGATGAGTGGAGGAAGGACAGTGTAGGTACAATGTGTGGGTGAAGCAAAGCAGTAATCGTGAATTCTGATGATCTTTCCTCATGGTTTTTCATAGATACTTAAAATAACTGCATTAAATGCAGTGTGGGTAGAAAGAGAAGCATAGTAATGACTTAATAGTTGCTTCATGAGAAGATTTTTCTCCTGTTTAGCACGTTTGAAGAGCATTCTCTGTAGTGGGTATTGACAGGCACGTATGAGTTAGCATTTGCTATCCGGTAGAAGAAACTCCCATAATTTGTTTCACTGAGATTTTAATCATGGTGTCGTATCATAGGTATATAGGAAAATAATGGAGGAAATTAGTGGAATTTACGGAAAGCTGTTGGAAACAGAACCCATTGGGGTTTTTTGTTTTATGGAACGTTCTGAGTGTAAGACACTGCTTGGTCATTTATGACACTTAGGTACTCCTTTAAAATAATGGACTGATGGGATGTAAAGACCAATTCTGCTTGAATTATTTTTTTCTGTATTTAAGAATGCTTTCAGACTTTTATATCATACAGGAAAAATGAGTATTTAAAGCAATTATGAAAATCAGTACCATTCTCTTATAATTGATTCTTTTTTTTTTTTTTTTTTTTTTTTACCTGCTGGCTGAAATAATTGATTCCTTTTTTTTACCTCCTGGCTGAAATCAAGAATGCTCTGCAAAAGAACACTTTTTCTTTGGTCTGATTCTGTGAACTTCTCTAAAATTCAGGGAAGCGTTTTTGTTGATAGAAAGCAGGAAAGGAGCATGATAGAACTGAGCAGCTGAAATGCTAAGACTGTTGCTTCTCATCTTAATTCTTTCTTACAGCTAGAAAATTGGCTAGAAGACTGTTGGCCAAGATCTGAGATACTTAAGAATGTTCTGAACCAAGCATAGTGAAGATAAGGCTCCAGATGCTTAGAGAGGCTTATGAGCTGAGCTGAGAGTGAGACAGAGATACAAGTGATTTAGCGTGAGAGACTAATGAGATACAAGTACATTAACATTGACAGGGGAAAAATGTTAGCAGAGCACAGAAATACGGTCTCCCCATTATGTCTGATTCCACCATTTGGAGGTAGAATTGGAACACTTGGCACGTAGCTTCCTGAACAATCTCTTGGTTTAGGCAAGATTTAATGGAAGACGTGAGCAGGTCCACTGCAGTAATAAAGCAGTTGATTTGTGGGGCAGCAGGGTCAAGAACTGTTTGGTACCACTTAATGAGTATAATATCAGGTGATTTGTCTGTATATGTGTAGATGCACTTATAGATTCATATGCCTAAGTTAAATTTACACTTTGGTTTGTCTTGGAAGAGATTTTTTTATGACAGCTGTTTTAAATTTTTGTTTTTTAAGTTTGTGGTTTTATGTGCATGTTCTTACTTGTTCTAGTACAATGATCTTGTGAAATCTTGTGCAGTTAGGTATGTCTGGCATTCAGCTTTCTCACTCTTAATTTTGGTTGCACATGAGGCAAAGGCCCCTGAATAACAGCTTACAAAGTTCATCAGCCATTGTGCATCCTTTTTTAAGCTCCAGACTTCAAAATATATTTGAGTATTGTTTGACTGACAAAACATTCAGTGATTTAAAAGTTATATGGCAGTAGCATTTCAGTGATTCACTTTGCTTTTTATAGATACATTTTTACTTTAGGAATGAGATTTAGAGGCCTAGTAGAAGGCAGTCCTCCTCCAATACATCTGACTTCTTTCGTTTTCACCTCAGATGTCTGTTTTCAGATAAATTATTCTGCATTTCCTGATACATAGGAGAAAGGGACTAGACTTCTTAAAGCTGGGAATGAAAATAAGTATTAAAAATGTGAAAGCAAAAATCGATACCGTATTTCCCAAACTCTGTAGCACATTTTATCATAAGTATGAAAAGTGTCATAAAAGTTTAGGTAGTTGTAATATATGACATATTTTCTTGCCAGACATCTGAGACTCTTGGATAGCACTCCAAAACAGCCGTCTCAGTGATAGCTTTGGTAATGACTTTTATTCCCTAAGAGGAAGTCAGTGCAATCTAATAAATTAAGATTTCACTAATGTGTAACAGCAGTGAGGGTTGTTCACATCTAATTGCTGAGATGGCTATTGTTTCTCAGCACTGCAGAAATCGGTACAGAATATTTCTGGGCTATGATCTCTCATCTCCTATAAGATTTAGTCAAGTGGACCCTTTCCTCCATATGCTGTGGCATCTGCTTATGTGTAACTTTCTGCAGAATTGGGCATTTGCTTAAAGGGCATAGCAGTATCTGCTCTGGACTAAGATGTCTGTAGCTGCATAACCTCAACGTTTTATGAAACAACTTAATCTCTATTAATGTGTTAGCTGCTTTCATCCATACAAAATGGAGCTGTGGAGTAGTTCAGTGTGCTTTATTTGTCTACTGTGTGTACTGTCTCCATCTGTGAGACAAACTGTCAAATCCGTGTTAAGCTTCTGTTAATGTAAATCTAAGGGACAGTGATTAGTTTTCCAAATTATCTATTTCTCTGCTTAGAAATCTTACTGTCTTTTAAATCCAAATGAAATAAGAAAACACAGGTAGAAACAAGAAAACACGGATTTAATCTTTTAGGCCCAAAGCTGTGCTGTTTAGAATATATATATATATATATAATAGGAGAAATAGATCAGCTTTGGAAATGCAACACACGTAAGCCTGTGTGTACATAAACATGTGTTTGAAGTGATAAACCTTAAGAAAGTATTACTGTTAAAATAAAAGTGCATAGTATAAGTAATTCTTACAAAGAAATACCTGGTGCTTTTGTTTTTCTGTGCATGATACTATTTCAATATTTGGATTTGAAGATGAGTTCTGAATTCAATCCTTGGCAGATAGACCGAATAACACAGATGCTAACCTACTTTTTTTTAAGTGAGTCTGTATGCTGTGAGCATGGTACAAGTTGAAACTGTTTCACTTTAAAGTCCCCTATTATTGATCATTATTTTCCAGACAAAAGAATAGGCAAGAAAAGCAATTTGAGTGGCATGCGGGGAACTAGTATGTCTTGCCTGTTACCACTGCAATGTAAGACTGCTGTTCTGTATAACAGATACCTGTAAATCCTCATTTTGGCAGTACCTTTTGTGCCCTGCCTCTCCCGTACTTTAAGTGGCCTTAATACAGACAACTCGGATTGCTTCTGGGAGGCTTGTTCGCCTTTGAGAACTATTTTCATCAGGGAGTGATGCAAACCTATTGGTTGATTGTCACTGGGAACAGATGCATCTCTTAAATTGTATTTCTGAAGAGTATTATATATACAGTCTTTCTCTGCTTAGTCACTTAGGATATAAAAGTCTTATCACTTCAATGAAAAGTATGGCAGTTCGTGAAAAAACTTTTGAAACACATATTAAAAGTTTTGATGTATAGCACAGAATTTCAGTTTGCTAGTATGAAAGGGCACTAATTTCTAGATGTTCAGATTTAAAAAATAGTTCAGAAGTTTATAACTATTCTGCATTTATACAGTAATTTTGAAGGTTCTGTGAAGTGTTCATAGGCATTTTGCAAACATATAAAATACAAATATATAAAATAGTTGGTTTTTTTCCAAAGTAAGTGATAATGGATGGTATGGATTAAGTTTTTTTCCTCTTTAACCCAGTTTGGTGCTACAAAGTGTAAGGCTGGTGGGTGGCTAGATGTAAGACTGAAAGGTTAGAAGTGGAGCAGTAATTACTGGAAGAAAGTTGAAGGTGTAACAGAAGCAAATGAGGAAAAGAGCTGAGGATGAGGAGTCAGGCATTAGGTAGAACATCCAAGTGACTTTGAAAGCTTTCCTTGGTAAAGGTTGGTGACTCTGAAAGTTAGTCACCAAGGAAGAAGTCAGGAATGATGGATTGTCGGTGTAACATCTCATTTCCTTCAGACAAAGGACATCCTGAAAGAGATGTGTTGTTGTCATTGGAAAACGACTAAAAGATGTTTGCAGCTTGCGGAGTTTTTTCTGATCTGTATTCCTTCATTTGCCAGAAGACATGCACTTGCAGTAGCAGGTTGTTTGGTTGGGGTTTTTTTGATCTCTCTTTGTCTTGGCTATCACCCAACTGAGTATTAGCTGTTGAAGTGCCAGAAAATGAGGAATTGTGTCAGACATTCCATAAAGTATCAATGCCAACTTTCTTATTTGTGTCATGTGGAAACTTTGATATCAAACACAATAGCTTTGGGTTTATGGGTTTATAGAGATGATGTTCTGTCTGTGGTGAAGAGATTGACAGTGCCCTTTTGCTGTTTGCTCCTTTTGGAACCTTGCTAGATAAGTTGATCAGTGCTTTATTTCTGATGAAACCCTGGGAAAAGTTTAGATTTGTCAACTCTTCTTATTCCATTCTTGTTACCCTTTTCTTGGAGAAGGAGAAAGCTGTATCTCCAGCAAGATTGCATGCGGTTTCCCTCATCTTTCTGAGACAGCAAGTATGAGTCAGTACAGTTGGTTTTTCCTGGTGTGGTTACCAAAAATACAGGCTAAGGCCAATGTATTGCATTTGAATACAGCAATTAACCAGTTAGTAAATAATTGGCACATGATAGGTGATGATAGGCAGTAGGAAGTGTGAGTTGTGATTTACCAGGTACTTGCTGAACATACATGGAAGAGAAGGATAAGCTGCATTCTTTGGGTTCAGATTGTTGAATGGATGGGCAAAGGTCACCGTGTGCTATTTGGTCATGGGCATGTCGTGTCTTGAGGTGCATTCTGAGTGTATGCAATACTGAAACCTTCTTGCTGAAGGTCTTGTTAGTCAAAGCTGAGGGAACTTGACCTTTGGGAGGAGATGAACAGATCTGAGAACAGCTGATTTTGCCTGTAGAGGAGCAGCCACACTGAACTCCACCCTGCAGTTCAGGTGGTGGCTATGGTCCCCAGCAGTGGCAGCCCTGAATCTGGAGGAGAGGCAGCTCCTGGAAGGAGCAAACAACAAACAGTATCATGGCACTACCAAGTGTAACAGTATTGAAACTTACAGGCATAGAGTCAGTGATGCTTGAGAAAACAGTGGGCAGGGAAAGGAAAGGAGAGTGGTGGTGTTCCCTGCCCCCCCCTCCCCCCCCCCCTTTTTTTTTCTTCTCCTTATTGATGTATTGCTGCTCCTGATCAGGTTCGTCTGCAGGACTTTTGTCTCATAGCGGAGGCTGCAGTTCAAAGTCAATGCAATTCAGTCAACCTCTTCTGCTCCCTAACAGGGATGGGAAGCTCTAGAACAGAAGACATCCCATTTTATTCACAAGGCTGCCATCATGACTACTGCTGTATTAGTACCATGTGCTTGCAGCTTATTATTTTATTCTGTACCTTAAGAACTGGATAATCCATTACATTAGTGTGTAATCATAAGATAGGGGCAAAACGCCTCCTGTAAGGTCAGACACTGCTCAATCAGGTGATGCTTTACTGGGAAACTGAATGGGTTACATAAGCACATCAAGAGGTCTCCCAGTAAAGCGTTACTTAGTTGTTCAGTGTCTGACCTTACAGGAGGTCACATGAACGTATCAAAAAGGTCGTGGCAAGGGGTGTTTGAAAACTGTTGTTTGCTGTTGTGGCATTAGAAACAAGTGCCTGTCACAGGGGTTTGCCTTTATATCCTTTGTCCATTGCTCATGGACAAGTTCTGAACTACTCAGGCTTGACTACTGCAGGGTTTTTCTGATCTCCCTTCCTGCATTATACAGGTTAAGATTGTATCTTTGCCTTTTCTCTTTCTTTGACTTTTCACTGATTTTATCTGTGTTCTCAATTGCCTCAGAGAATATGATATATTCAGCATAGATGAAACTCCTTTTTTGCACAGGTGTTGGATGCAGAACTGGTTTTGTTCCGCAGAACGAAGCTGGGTTTCTCCTAGAAAGTTTGTGTCTTGCAGGCTGTGGAATTGTAAGAAGGGTTTTTCCTAGGCAGGAAGCTAACTGTGTCTCATTTCAGCCTTACTGCAGGTCTGTGCCAAACTGTCCTGTGAAATCTAAAAAATCTGGACTATCAGGTTCTTAGATTAATTTGGATCCATTGCTCAACCTTTTAATTGCTTCATTTTACCATAATGAAAGGTTGAAATTAGTCATGAAGATCATTTATTGTTGTCATCGATCCATCAAGATTCTGTCTTCTCTTTCCTGCCTATCACCACAACTTTGGAATAAACTCAGCCTTCCCATCCAAGAAAATACTCAGTGTTATTTGGAATACAGACAATCCATCTCCTCAGTTGTTCTTCTCGCTCTCACTAATGGCTGTATCGAGATGCCTAGGATTGTGTATTATTTAGGAAGCATTTAGACAGCTGTTGCCTGTTTTATGAAGTGCTGCTTATGTTGTCTGCAAGGTACATATATTGGTTTTGAATCCATCGCTCATGGTTGAAAGCTATAAAACAGACTGTAGATGACTCACTTTTGTGTTTTGAATTGATAGGTTTTGTAAGGTTTTTTATTTTCTTCGATAAGGTATCCTTCTGACATGAGGCTTAAGTGACAAAATACTCAGAGATGTGACAGCATGTGCATTGAGCAGGGAGTATGCAAACTGCCTTTCAGTGGTGATTTACTGCTGCACTACTGTCATGATTTTTTTTTTCCGAACAAATTTGTACAGCAAGAAGAATGTGCAAAGATGTCAAATCCTTTAACTCTGTTTTGGATTTTTTTTTTAATTGGAATACCTTACGTGTACTGTCACAGTGGTTTTACCTAGATATAATTAATAGAAGCTCAAGACTGTTAGTGTGCTTTTTCTTGTGTATCTCAGCGTTACTGGTCACACTGAGCCAGGTGGTTTTTGCATGACTGACCAGTATGAGCTCTAGTTGAAACAAAGAGTTGAGTGTGATGTGTCAGCATCCTACCTGTGGTTGCCTTGCATTACTTCATCACCTTGGGCTGCTGAAAATACTGTAAGTTTCACATTTGTATAATAATGGGAGAAGTACCTTTATGTTTTATGTTCAGATGTTTGGACTAACTGTTTACAGCAGTGGCTTTCTGTGTGAATAAGAAGAAGACAGGGAAAATTAATTTGATTTTTAAATTATAGAAAAATGCTAGGAAATCCAACATACCTCTTTTATGCCGTAAGGAATAGAGAAAGTAGTGTTCTGGGTTTGGTCTAGTTAACATTAGTGAAGCATTAATAACTGACTATTACTCAGAGTGATCGTAGCTTGTATGCAGTATTGGTAGTTGCCGTATGGTTACTGCAAGATTTATTTACTGAGAAATCTAGCAAAAGTCATCACTTAAGAAACCCATTCTCTTTATTTAATGGAACATAACAGTGCAAATTAGTGGCTTTGGCTGAAGAGGTCACACTTCTTTAAAGTGTTTCTGGCACCCCATGGTTTCTTACACAGTTCGAGTTCCCTGTTCTTTGTTTAAAAAGCTGCTGTTCTCTCATATCTCTCAACAGTGTCAGGCTTCATGTGGGGGCAAGTGATTTCTGTGAGAATGCCAAATGCAATTATGAAATACCTAATTCAGTCACATTCTTGAATTACCTACCCTTGGTCACATTGCGTTACTCATAATTCTCCCTCCTTCCCGTTGTGCCAAGTTAAATGGAATCAATCTTGTTCTGTACAGATCAGGCTTAAAGTCAGCAGGAGAAAAATAGCGCAAGAGAGAAAGCATGATCCCATTATTCATTGATGGATTGGCATGCCTTCCAGAAGGTAATCCTGACTTCCAGTCTCCTCTCCCAGGATGGAAATTTAAAGTAAGCTGGAGGAGACAGATAAAAACAGAGAGGAAGGGGTGGGCTGTAGACGACTGTTCTGGCCCCCTTGCACAGCTTCAGCAGAAGGGGCTGGGACCCTTGGTCCTCTTGGCTGGTCCCTGGGGACAGTACCTGTGGGGTGGAGCTGCGGGACTGGCATCCCTTATGTGGGCCGGTGGGTCAGCCAGGGTCTCTCTCCTCCTGGGTGATGGTGCTACAAAAGGCAGTCCCTGCCACTGCAGCCACCTCCTGCACTTTGCAGATGGCTCGGTGAAAGCCCGAGACTCAACTGAGTTCTGACAGTGCCGTGTCAGTTGGCCAGGGGAGTAGCTCGGTTTGGTTTGCAGCAGTGGGACATAGGCATCAAGTGTCCAAGACAGGTGAGAAGATCTGTGCTTGCAGTTCTTCTGAACTTCAGAAGAACAGCAGTAGGTAGCAAATGAGAGCAGGTACCCTCCAGGTCAGATGGCAGATGTAGAGGATTTGGATGGTCTGTGGGGTTGCAGTGCACAAAAAGGTCCGCAAGGTCTGAATTCAGCCTACATGCTGCAGGAAATTCCTAGGTCCTACTCTTATTTTGATCTGGTACTACCTGCTGCTCTTAGCAAGCGTCCTGCTGTGTTTGGTCTGTTTCTTAAACAAAATCTTGCATTTGTGAGTGAAAATATAAGCTTGCCATGTGACCACAAAACAAACTGCCTGTGTTGGCCCTCTGGTATATTCTAAGTCTTTGTTAAATTAGTTGGCTAATTAGGGCATGAGGACAGATGAAAGCTGGGCATGAGGTAGGAATGTTTTCTTTCTAAATAAAATCTTAAGTTCTGTTGAAGAAAAGACATAAATATATGCACTTACATTTTCAGAAGACTTTTTGTAAATTATTTCTAACGTGATAAGCTTTGGATGCATTTAAGCAAAAAGCCATGTCTGCATTTCTTCCCAAGATCAAATGTTTGTAGAAATTGTATGCCTTCCTACCTACAAAGGAAATGCAGGTTAAAATGCAGTCCTAAAATGCAGCCTGTTAAAATGATGCTTTTCCAAAGTGTCTTACTTAACTAGAGATGAAGAGGTTTTGCGCACTGTGTTCTCTTCCAGGAAAGTCTGCGGTGTTCCAGTGGAGAAAACATGCTGTAATGCGCAGTAACTGTGCTTTGAAAAACATTGATGCAATCATTTGATGTAATGGTGTCTCCAGCAGCCCATCTTCAATATTTGTATTTACAAAGGTGTTGTGAATCCAGCAGGTATTTGGGAGGAAGCCTGGGGAAGTGTCAGAAATGCATTTTTATATGAGTAGAAAAAGGAGCTGCTCTTCAGGTTTCCAGACTGGGAAATGGCTGTCGTAGCAAATCAAACCTTTGCTCAGTCTGTTCAATTACTGAACCCTCTTGAGTCCAGTCTCTCCCCAGAGCTCATGATAAATTCTGCTCCCGATTGTTTGGAAGAAATCATTATGGAAATGAAGAAAAAGCCATACAGGCAAGCATAGAGAAACTATTTGAAAACAAAAAGTATGCAAGATACTAAAATGAGAAAATGCCCATTCCCTTCTTCAAGAATAAGATTTAGCATGGAAAAGTACACTTTTATGGTGGATTAGTTATATATTTTTGCATGTATGTTGTTCATACTGTGCAAGAGGAATTATCTAAAAATTCTTTGAAAGGTAATAATGGAAAGAAGATTAAGCATTCTGATACTGGAGCTTTGTAACAAGAATTAAACGGTACACATAGGTTTCAAAAGTCACTGATGCACTTGAAGGTTTCTGAGAATACTTACAGCAAATTCCAGAAGTACTTGGCCTGATAACAGCAAGGACATTCCTGAGTTGCACGTGTAGGGTCCCTATATAACACAGGTGGCTACAGCAAGGCACCTAGTACTAACCTATTAGTTAGTATTAACATCTCATTATTAGTATTTTCTTGACAAGAAACTTAACATCCTGCACCTCCTCAAGCTGAAGAGCTGAATGTCAGAGAGGTGACCTTGGAATTCACAGACCAGCACTGCTTCTGAAGGTGGGCATCTCTGCTCTGACTTTGAAGAAGACACAAATAACCACATCCAGAGGAAGAGTCTCAGCTCTCCTTCCTTACCTCTACACAACATGGTGCTATTTATAACAGCCTTCCTTAGTCAGAATTGCACGCAAAATTACAAATGAAATTGCACTTTAATAGAAAAGTTAAAATCTGGTGCCAGATTGATTTGGAGGAAATATCTTTATGAATTTTGCATTACTTCTAACAGTTTTTATATCCCTTTCTGTTCAGTGCCTGCGTCCCAGCTTTCATCCTCTTTACTGTGGTTATTATAAAAGGAATGTCCTGAAGGTTAACTGGAACACTTTCATGGTAGTCATGGCTTTGATGTATTGAAGAAGGCTGCTTTATAGTAAAGGGCAAAGCATAACCCCTTTATAAAGTCAAGGGATGCAAAGGGGCATCTTAGGTGAATGAGGTTTTTATGGTGTCTGGGGTGGTTGTTTGATCAAGTCTGGAAACAGTTGTCTTAAGTTTATAAGCAGTATAAATGGTGGTCGTAGTGTATTCTACAAGGTAATCAATGCAAGTCTATAAAACTACTCAAAAACCCTTACTCACTTTAGCATGACTTCAGGCTATTTTAGTTCAGCACAGACCTCTTTTTTTCTTTTCTTTTTTTTTTTTTTTTTTTCTTTCTGTGCCTGCCATGGCTTTTTTGTAGCAGAAGTGTCCCCGGTCATGCCACTCTCTGAGCCTTCTTCCTTCTCTTTTAATTTGGGATTCTGTTATAGCTAAAGATCTGTCATAACACCCCTGGTGTCAGTTGACATCTGAACCATAGCCTCAGCCATAATATTTGTTAAAAGAAGTGGGAAAGAATTGCTGCACAGACAGAGACGCTGCCCGTTGTGCCTGTGAAGGTGGCTGGAGCAGAGATGTGGTGAGCCGGTCTTGGTTCTCTGGAGTCTGCTTGTACCAAGTTCCTATCTTCAGCAGTGACATTGCACTGGGGCTGCAAAGCTAAACTGAAGTGGTTCTGTTCTTCGTGGAGCATTTTCCTAAATTAGTCATTAGCATTTAGTAAGATGGTAGCTCCCTTAGCATGTAAATATGTAACTGTAAGTGGGTAGTCTCTCATTTACATGAATAACTACTTATTTGAAAACCCTTAATGTTTTTTCAAATTAGGTAAAATGCAAGACCTTTACAAGATTCTTTTCCGTATTATCTTTAATGGGTACTTAGTGTTGCATTTAGGTATGTCTGAATGTCTAGTTGGCTTTTTTAACTGGCCAGATAGGAGAATTACAGGGCAAGTGCACCTGACTGATAATACCTTTGTTTTTCTAAGTCCGATACCACCCCATCAATGCCCGAATATGCAGCTGCTGGCAGGGGGTGCTGCCTTACATTAGTAATTTTTGACAGGATTAAAGATACAGGCATTTCAAATAAGTTTAGTTTTAGGCTCATCTTTTTTAAGCCATGCTATTTTGGCATTACTTCCTCCAGCGAAACTCCAGACTAATCCATCAAGGAGTTTCCATATTCTGCCATACAACAAATCAAAGCCTAAAAATATTGGTATTAGCAGCACCAACCAATACTTCAGCGTGGGTTAGTTCCATTCACTGCGGGGCCATCAGGTGTTTTTTGTTGTGGGGCGTTCTTGTGTAACTCCATCAATTCCTGTATGTTTCATTCTACGGTGACCGGGTTTTATAGTTACATCCTCTGCCATTTCTTCCATAATTACTGACATCTGTGCTCCTCATTCAATAAGAAAATTTACAACAATTCATTTTGGTCCTGTTGGAATAGCGGTTACAGGTTCATCATGCTTATCAAAGGGCCATTGTGCGGTTAACACCAGCTAGTTAGGGTGGGTCACTGTTCTCCCCAGGCATGCGAGTTCTTTGTTGGGCTATCTATTAAATCAATTACATTCTGTTGAGGGGCTGAGGGCATGGGTTTACCAGGAATCAACTTCCTGCTGACTGACCCTCCCTGCTGGATTGATTCTGTGGTTTAGCAATGGTTATCAGAGCTCAGAGGTCTGCGGTGGATATGCCATATGGTAACTCTTGTGGCACTCCCGTCGCCAGTGATCTGTGCCAAAGGCTTTTACTTTCTTTATCAGTGTTTGGTTTGATCTCTGGTTTAGGCTTAGTGGTGTGGACCTGGCAAATCCGTTGCGGGGGTTCTGGTGGTTTCCCAGTGTTGGGGCCAACCCAGCCCATGCAGCGCCCATAATTCACTGTCTCTTACACAAGCTCCAGGTGGTTACATGGGTCTGCTCCCATGGGGTCTGTGCAGCAGCCTTCATAATGTGGCTGGTGTGCATACGATCCTGAGCATTGGCTACATAAGTTTTCAAACTATCTGGGAGACCACAAATAAGAGGAGTTAGTCTTGCTGGATCAATAGGAGCTAGTACTAAGGGTTTCTTTAACGTGTTTCTTTCATGCATTGCTCATATGCAGGCTGCCTTTTGCACAGACACGGCCAAATCGGAGAACTCGGACGTCTTGGTAACAAGAAGGTCACCTTGCTCTTGTGGGTCAATGTGTGTGTCAACTCCTGTGGTCGATGAATTGTTGTGATCACCAGGTGTGGTGGTTAAAAATATTCCAGGGCCCCGACAGTTTCCTGCTTCTTCCTTAATAAGATTTGGGCTCCCCCCATAAGGGAGACCTGCCACACATATTCTGCCTTGGATTCCTCTGGATGCCAGGAATACGTTTCCTGTAACTTTGTTAATTCAGCAGCAGGCTGCAGGATGGTACGTACAGTGGTACAGACCTTGTCATCTCCCTCACTTGTGGTGTAAGTTTTGGTCAACAGTTGTATAGACATGGGTTCTGGGGTAGGATTGTAATGAGAACTTTCCAGCGGTTCATTGTTATCATCATCATACCAGATGTCTCCATCCCATGTCTCAGAATCTGCACAGTGTATTAATTTCTGGACTTGTTTAGTGAAGACTGAGGACAGCATTTCATTTAATAACAGGTTAAACTTTTTCTGAAGTTTTTTTTGCCCTCACCTTTCAGCTGAGGCTAATAGCATTTTAAGTTCCCTATTTTCAGGTTTTCACTCATGACGGTATCTACTTATATCCCCAGCTTTTCGTGGTTTCTTTCAGAGATCAATGATGCCTTTAATACTCCCTTTTCTGACTTCAAAGCAGCATATTCTACATTTGCTGCTTTTCTCATTTGGGTGGAGGGGACTTTTTAATTTCCTTTTGTGCACAAGATAAGCAAGCCCCCAGCACTGGACAAACAATACCTTTGCCTTTACCTTTTTTTAATCTTTTGTTGACTTCTACATTGTTCTATTCACTCTGCCACTTTGTCCTCATCTTTCCAATATTTTTGGGGCCATTTTGTTCCCACTTGGGATGGTGCATGCTTATATTTTTTGTAGCACTTTATCCATGGCAATCCTGTCCATAGACCCAATTTACCACCACGTTGTAGGTATGAGTCTGATTTGTGGCCAGCAGTGAAAAGCTCTCCCATTGAGTCAGGAGGTTCAGAAAGGGTCCCCCTGCTTTCTAAACTCTTTCTCAGAGAGAAGTCCAGTGTGGCTAGATCCAGTCCTACTCTCGGACTTGGTCAAAAGTTTAGGTCTAAAGGATTATATGTACACAGCCACTCATCAGAGTCAATGTTTGCCTGTCAGAGCCCTCTCAAGGGCTTTTGCTGGAGCAGTTCTGCAGAGTTGAAAAGATAAATAATTTATGAAGGCAACAGATACAACGAATTTGCAATTGCCGTTGATAAATGCACTTTCTGCAAAAATCAAGCTTAAGTGTTCAGCACTTTTTATTAACAACACTTAGCTGGGTAACATCCGATATAGTCAGAGATGCGAGTCTTAACCAAAGAGCCATCCCTGTCTGGGGAGGAGGGAGGTCCAGGTCCATCTGCCGGTCTGGTAGCTGGAGTTCTCATCCTCAGAATGGAAGATTCTAAATGTTGGATTTATAGTCACAGCAAGGTGGGACTAAGTCACTTGTGTGCCAGTTGGCTCTTGGCAAGGATTGTCAGTTCTGGAAGGCCAGTGGGACCTGACGGTTCAGCACGGAGTGGGGGACTTTATAGAGGTATACAGAGGTCTTTCTGGCTTTTACTGAAGCAACACCGGGCTGTGAGAACCCCGCCGCACCCTGGGTGTCACTCAGTTGATTTGAGACTTCTGCTTTGTGAGATAAGCATGTCACTGAGTCAGACCCAGCTGCTCCCTGCTGGCTCACTGTAACTTCTGTAACCATCACCAACAACTCCGGTGTCCCACGCTTCGTTAACAAAGCCTTTGGCAATAATACCAGCAGAGTTGCAAGCCTGTGTGTGTACATTTTAAACATTTTGCATCGTGAGGTTCTCTACACAGATGTGAACCCTACCTTCATGCATCACATACTGAAAGTTCCAGTTGGGTTACAAAGTTTTGATGCATTTAAAAATTGTGATTTTTAAAACAGTGAATCAGGATTGTGTTTATAGACCTAGAATTTGTACTAAGAGATGTTCATCTCTCATTTGGGGAAATATAATGACATTAATAAACTTAAATGAGTGCTTGCAGTAGGGTTTATTCTTTACTGGGAGTTCCTTTTACATAAGCGTTTCAACAACTTTATTGTGTAATCACTGGGTAGGTTTTTACTCTACTGAGCTGAGACATGTATTTTACAGGTGACAGGAGCTGTACCAGAAATTTCAAATGAAGTATGTACTTCTTAAATGGAGAGAGTAAGGATTTAATCTGAGTTTGTGTTGTTCCTTGTTAGCTGTTTCCACTTAGTTTACTAAGGGCAAACTGACTTTTTGAGTTCTTCAGGGCAAAATCCTGTGGCTTGTGCTACCAGATGAAAACCTGTGGGTCTGACTGTCAAATCTACCTGCAAAAAGTTAGACAGCCCTTGAATTAGGGGATGAAAGATGTAATTTCCATGCAATAACTGAAACAACTGTTAAGATCTATGGTAAATTTGGCTGCCATGCTGCTATCAAAATAGATTTTCTTCCCCCAAGAATTCTCATGATTTGAAAGATGTTAGGATAGGCAAAAGAAATACACAGATGAGATCTGTCCAAAGGAAGTTACAAGAAACATATCAAGTATGTCATGATAAAAGTGTTCCAAGCCAGAGGGCAGGAAAAAAAAAAAAAAGGAAGTGAATTCTACCAGCAGCGCTACCAGATCTTTCAGCTGATAAGAATTGCCTTATCCCATTTGTGTGAAGATGTGAAAAGAGGTATTAACCTGGTTTGCCTGGGGACTGTGACAGAGGCTTAAGAGTGTGTTTGTGGGCAAATATAAAAAGCATAAGGATTGTCCTGAATTACCTCCTCCCGTTTACATGTCACTATAGAGCTTCACAGATCATCAGAGCAATGCAGAAAAATAACATTTTAGGGTCCCTGGGGCATTTATGTGTGTGTTAGCATCCTGTTCCTCATGAGCGCCCAACTCTGAGCTCCTTATTTTGGAGCCAGGTTGTTCATGGCTGGCTAGGGATTTTTGTGTGGTGTTGCACTGTGTGTAGGCATACCTGAGCAGTTTGCCTGGTTTATACAGCAAGGCAATGGTGTGACCAGGGTCACCTGAAGTTGTATTCAGTTGTCTCACAGACATGAATGAAAGGTGATTTTTTAATGAAGTTCTAGAATGGGTTTCAATATATGTAATCTAGAAAGGCCTGGAGAAGTGTTTCCAGGAGTTGGTATAAATGCTATAGACATGATCTTCCATTATGCATGAGCCATGAGACTAAATTCCTAATTGAGAGAAAGTAAATGTGCTCTTAAAAAGGTACATAAATAAGTAGAACTCCACCAGCTCTTACCATTCCCTTTTTAAATACATCAAAACGCATATTGCATTTGCATGGTTCAGCAGTGCTTCAAAGGAAGAAGTGCTCTCTTTTGGAAGGAAAAGGAGGTGTTTCAGCACACTGGTTTTGGGTGTCTTGGGACATGGTGACTTTCTAGAGTGCATCTGCCTGTAAAGTGTTTATGTTGGTGTAGGTTATGTATTTTCTAGTTCAAGCAAAATACAATTTTGCACTTCAGGAGGAACATGCAGTTGCTTTATCCCCTTCTCTCTTCTGTCAACTGCATACATGTTCAGTTACCTGAAATTAACAAAGGGTTAGGTCTGGTGGGAGGGAGAGAAATTACATTTCTATCTGATTCTACGCACAAGTCTACTGTGGAGACAGCTTTCTCTATAGGTTCTACTTATTTGCTTCCCTTTCTGTAAGCAGTGGAAGCATATGGTTGCTGTTAGCTTGACTTTCTCATAGTGTGGCAAAAGGCAGATGTCATCCCAGGGTGACTTTTCAGAGGTTAGCATATGTACGCTAATCAGATAAAGGAAATTTAGAAATCTACAATAATAACTGCTGAGGATTAAAAAGAGGGCATGGTGATTTCAGTTTAATGAGTTATTTTTGACAGTGTTTGACTGTATTGATTTGTCATAGATGCTATCCTTTTGCTAAATTAAAAAAAAAATACAATATCGCATGTAATTTGGTGTTCCAAGGACAAAACTTTCTAATTTATGAAATCGTACTTATCAGTTCTCCTCAAACACTTAAGGCACACTATATGATAAATAATGGTGAGGTCTAAAACAGAATACAGTCTAAGTCAAACAGCAAATAGGCCAATAATAAAAATGGTCATCTTTCTTGAGCAACCAAGGTCAGGTTTTGCATTAAAACTATTTATAACAGACTATGGTGGGCTAACCTTACACTGTAGCAGGTGTAATTTTTTTCAGATTACGAAATCCAGAACCTGCCCTTTTCCTTAAACCCACCTATCATTTGATCATTTATACCTTTAAAGTGAACAAGCTGCTTCAGAAACACAATCACAAGTAAAACAAAGCAAATAAGCAAATTTCTAAATCATTGTGCAGATTCACAGCAGAGGCTAGTGGCATGCATGGCCTCCACTGCGCATGGTTTGTGAACAAGCCTTTAAGCTCTGAATATGAGCGTTGTGATTTGTGATAGAACAACGTGTATGTTAATGATACCAATGGGCATTTCATCTGTTCAGCTGAAATGAGAAATTTCATAGAATACCTTACACAGCAAGAAAATGCATTATCTTGTCATTTTTCTCAAAGCGGTTGCTAAATGCTTAAAGTGCTTGGAAAACTAATGTGTTAAGTAATCATCTAGTTTGTTACATTTTTGTACATACTGTTTGTGTTACTGTACCCATCTGTATGCAAAACCGTCTCTATACACCTTAGAGAATAGGAAAACAAACCAATATTTGAGTAGCTTGTAATAAAATAGTAATAGACATTTGTTATTTTTTTCTTAATATGCATTTTCCCTGGACCTAGTGTTGGGGATTTTTTGAAATGACCTTTATTATATGGTTCTTTAAGTTAAAATTTAGTGCCAATAATTACTTCATCAGCAAACGTAGGAGGGCTGTTAGCTTGACATGTCTTGAAAAAATGGCATTGTAATCAGTGCATCCCCAAACAGTTCTTTGCTTTTTATGTTATCATATAAAAAGCAAAGGTTTTCACAGAAGCACCAAGTGGCTGAGGTTGGCAGGAATCCCTTGAGATCATTTTGTCCAACCTTCTCAAAGCAGGGTCAGCTAGAGCTGGTTGCCCATGACTATGTCCAGTTGGGTTTTGAGTGTCTGCAAGGATGGAGACTTCATAACCTCTCTGGGCAACCTGGTCCAGTGTTTGACCACCCTCACAGCAAAAAATTTTTTTCCTTGTGTTCAAATGGAGTTTTCTATATTCCAGTTTGCGCATGTTGCCCCTTGTCTTGAGAGTGGATTCTGTTGAGAAGAGCCTGACTCCATCTTCCTTACTCACCGCATCTGGTATTTATACCCATGCATGAGATTCCCCAAGCCTTTTCTTCTCCAGGTGGAGCAGTTCCAGCTCTCAGCCTCTCTTGTATGACAAACACTCCAATCCATTGATCATCTTTCTGGTCTCTTGCTGGACTTAATACAGTAACTCCATGTCATGGGTTTTTTTAATGTACTGGGGAGCCCATAACACAGCACTACAGATGTGGGCTTAGCAGTGCTGAGCAGAGGGGATGGATCACCTCCCTCAACAGTGCTTTGCCTCCTGCAGCCCAGGAGGCTGTTGGTCTGCTTTGCTGCAAGGACGGGTTGCTGCCTCATGGTCAGCTTGGTTTCCACCAGGACCTTCGCTGCAGAGCTGCTTTCCAGCTGGTCAGCCCCCAGTGTTTATTGTTTACTGGTGTATGATGGAGCTCCTTCCTGGGGCAGGACATGGCACTTCCTCATTTCTCCAGCCTGTCTAGGTCCCTCTGGATGGCAGTGTGACTGTCTGGTGTGTTGGCTGCTCCTCCTGAGTTTGCATCACCGGTGTATGATGAGGGCACACTGTGCCCCACCTTTCAGGTGATTAAAAGCGATGCTAAGCGTAGTGGCCCCAGTATTGCTCCTCAGGGTACGCCGCTAGTGACTGGCCTCCAGCTGGATCTTGTGCTGCTGGTCGCACCACTCTAAGCGTGGTGGTATAGCCTATCTTCATCCTACCATTTTGTCCACTGAAACCGTTGGTGCTTTGCCAGCTCATTGATGAGGATATTATAGGAGATGGCACCAAAAGCCTTGTTGGTGTGGAGATGGACAGCAGCTGCTCCCTCCCTTCACACAGCGAGCCAGTCTTCTCATTGTGGCACACTATCAGCTTGACTTCGATGGTCTCATTTAGCACTTACCAGCTTTGGTGTGTCTGGCATGCAAATAGACTTTTTTTTCAGATGTGCGAAGTACAAGTAGATGCCACTAGGTACCAATAGCAGGTGAGCAGAACTGCCATATTCCTGTGGAATTCCCCAAACTTTTCAGTGTTTATGTAACACAGAGGATTGAATAACTGGCATAAACTGCACTATTAATGTAAATTGCAGAAAAATAAATCACCCCACCCCCATCTGGTTTTCTGCTTTGTATTTTTAATTCTTCCACGTGTCTCTATACAAGCATATGACCATATAATCTTCCTGATTTTTAAAGATTTATCGACAGCTGGCTGTTGTGTAGGCTGCTGGTTCTACAGGTGAGTGGGCTTGCTGCAGAACTCGAAGGAAGCCATGCTTTCTGCCTAATGTGGTGGCACAGGACAGGGTGCCAGAGTGAGTGCCCGTCGACAGCAGCTGATCCAGGCCTTCTAGAACTCTTGCTGGTCTAAATATTGTGTATTTGTGTTTTCCTCTCTCAAATACTGATTTAACAGCCTCTCCAATATCCCCACCTCAGGCTATTCTTTTATGAAAAACATATTGCAAGAAATGTTTTTAGTCTCTGTTGGCTAATAGAATGAAAGCGTAAGGGATGGGATGGACAGCAGATGACTCAATTCTAGCAGGCTATTTGGTAGATAGTGTCTTCCTTGGGAAATTCAGAGATCTTTTCCAAGTCTCTTCCAGACTTGCTGCTCTCTGTCTCTAGAGAAATCTCCCCTACGAGGGTCTGTGGAGACGTTCTTGGAAAGACAGTTGTGGTCCTTGTGTTTGAAACTTTTGTCCTGATTTGTATCAAGTACATCTTCATCCTTGTCACCTGTCTTTTGTAAAACAGGCAGAGAGGCATGAAAAGCCTGGTCTTGTCCTGGAGGATGCGCTCTCATGCTGCTTTTTGAAGAAGTGTGCTCACTGTGGGCAGGACTAGAGTAGTCATTGTGAAGGCTTCAACACGTTCCAGGAGTAGCTGGCTTCCATTTTCTTTCCATCTGGCAGCAACTGACTCTCCACTGGTCTGTAGAGTAAGGCTGGAGGCCTCTAAAAGCCCACATACCAGTGAAATTGTTATTTATTTTTTTTATGTTTTTTGGTAGGAAACTCAAGATCCTAGTAAAGTATTTTATTCCATCTGCAGAAATAATTCATGTGGGCAGAGTAATTAATAAGAAATTTTGTCTGAAGTGTGCTGTCAGTAGGCAGAGAAAAACAGAGGCATTAATCAAGGTGCAGGGAAATTGGCATTAGTAGATTTAACTCACCTGAATTATTCACACTAGCTGCACCATAGTTTTGGTACCATTATTTGTAGTTAACTGTTGTCACCAATGGTTATGGTTGCTGCTCTGTCTCTCGGTGATGAAATTAAGGCCCCACAGACTGATGGAAGGAAGGAGCACTGGTCCGGCTGTTGAGTTTTCTGAAGAAAAACAGCGCTGCTGTCACCTGAGTGTAACAGCTGAAATACGTTGTTCCACTCTTTCAGGTGGATGTACAGTGCTTTACTCCAATGTGTGATTAGGGTGTAGTTAATCAGAGTTCATTATTTCTTAACATGACTAAAGAACTTTTTTGGATGATGTTTTCAAAAGCAGTCATCTAACTGGAATGTGCACATAGATTCTGTAGGAAGTGTTTCTGTTGTGTGTGTTTATTGGCATGTGAGCTTCAGCAGAAAATGCAGTTTAAAAGCACTTTACTCAGTGTCATGGGTCCGTTGTCTGCTGTTTAATTTCTCATAGCAGAGAGCTGTGAGACCTATTTTACCTTCCAAATTACTGATTTCTCATCTGCTGTAAAAGGGTTTAAAAAAACTAATTTGCAAAACATTTGTTAGTGTAACAATACATCATCATGTGCCTTAGAAACTAAGGAGAGAGGCACATTTTGAAAATGCAAAAAAGGAGACCAAAAAAAGAATTTCTCCCACCACTGTGGGAGATGCATGCACTCTGTTGTGTGTATGCTGTAGTGAGATGTACTCGGTATCATACCTGTTCATCCCAGCATCCGCTTGAGCACTGTGGGCAGCGTTTCTCAGTCCATACTAATTTCCTTTGTCCCTTTGCTGGCATGGAAGAGAAGTCATCAGTGGCTTTGGGGGAAGCCCTCAGTGTGAGGACTCGGGAGAGCTGCTGTTGGGACTGGCCAGATAATGGTGGGTTCAGAAGGCATCAGTCAAACAGAGGATACTTTCCCAAGAGTGCACCTGATGGGAAATTTAGTGATGTCCATCTCCCTGTTTTATCCACAAGTCTAAGGGGCTTGTGGGGATGGGTCCCCATCAGCAGCATCCCTGTTTCAGCATGTTGTTGGGGTCTAGAGTAGCAAAGTACGCTCTCTCTTACCATTGTGCAAAGTGATGGCTGTTTTACAATCTTTCAAGCTACTTCTGCAAGGAGCTCTTCCCAGATGGGTTTTGAACATTTGTATTAACCTGTCTTATAGTATTTATTAGTTTGGAGCAGTTGGGGTTTACAGCTTTGAAGGCAGACAGCAGTGATAGATGGTGTTACTTTAAAAAACATGTGCCTTGAAATTTCTTCATTCTGTAGTGTTTTGTCCTCCATTGCTTGTTTTTCCTCTATGGAAAATACATGAGGTACTTTGGAAATTACTGTTAAATGAGAACAGCAACATACGTGCTACTTAAAAATGAATTCATTGTTCTCCAGAGCTGCAGTCAGGGAGATAACAAATGTTACTATTCCTTTCGTGACCTTCTCACTGCAATACCAGGGAGCTCTGCTGTTCATCTGCAAAGTAAGGGGGAATTATTACGCTGCTTCCAGTGGTAGAAAATGAGGCATTAAATGATATGGGCAAGGGCAGGTGTGTGTATCTGAAGCCACAAAAGCTACATAGATCCTTAATAATAAAACATCACTCACTATCATTTTTTAAAATAAAACTTTGCTGCAAAATCTCTCTTGTAGTAGGAAAAGGAGATGCTTTACTCCTTATTAATCTGTTCTAAGTTGCTTCTGGGTGCTGGTGATGAGGAGGACTCTGCCAAAATGTAAGTTGTCTTTATCTGTTGGCATGCAGATTTTGGTAGTGTCATACATGCGGTCACACGTGTGTCATATATATGTCACACATACCATCTTTCTTCATGCCATGGGAGCGATGACTTGTTGAGGTTTCTTCTGGACCCATTCCCTATGATTTCTATTATTTCAGTGTATCACATCTCATCCAGGTCTATCAGAACCTGTAGTCACAGTCTCCTTCCTTAGGCAAGTGATTCTGATATGCGCTGTTTTTTTCTTTAGGAATGATTTTTATGCTTTTGTTCTGAAGTGAATGCCAAAAGCATATTTAACTCCACCATCATGAAGTGATAAACTAAGCTAAAATTAAGACCAAAGTGGAACATTCTGGGCAAGTCTGGTGCGCAAGTTGTCTACGGTGTGATATAACTAATTCCACCAAACTCTTCTGCTTTGCAGCAAGGTGCTGTTGCAGGAAGAATCTGGATTTCTTAACAGTGTTCCATTACAGCCGTTAATGATATATATTAAATCAGTTATTTCAATGTTTAAAATATGACTCCCGGAGAAAAGTGGTTTGCCCACTTGGTTGCAGTCTGCTGTGTGCTTTCTGATTATCCGTAAGGTTTAAAATCAGTATTTCAAATCACACCCCTTGGATTTACATTTAAGCTTGCATATTTCCAGGTGAACTGCACCAATCTGAGAGGGGGTCCCAAGCATCCAGGGGTGTCCTTGTGGAATGGAGAGGAATGGGAAGAGAGTATCCACGTTTCCAAATGGTGCTCGTTTCTCATCTACTGTGGAATATTAGATTTACTGCAGAGAAACCAAACCCCAGAAGACTGAGAACACATAGGTCTGAAGCAGTCTGATCCAGAAGGATGTTAAGGGGAGAGAAATTACTGCAAATACGCAAAAGACGTGTAGAGATTTTAAGGAGAGCTGTTTCTTTTTCTGCATTCAAGGTTCAAGCTAAATTAAAACAACATTTTCTTCAGAGGGTAGAGATTAAAGAAAGAAATCAAGTGTCATACCGAAGGTATATAAGACTGGACAGGCTTTAATGCCAGATAAGTAACAATGCATATCCAGTTTTGGAAAACCAGTTCAGTTATAACTGAATGCATGTTGAAATTCAGTTGGATAAAATCTGCATTTTTATCACTTCTTTCTTATCTCAATTCCTCCTTGATCAGGTTCTGATTTTTCTGTAATGGCCAAGAGGGAATTTTTCTGAAATTTTATACGATTAATCAGGTGGTGTCTGAATACTGCTTTTAAATCTCAAAATATCTTCAGAATTTATAGGCTAGGATAGAAAGTACATTTTCTCAAAATATCTTCACAATTAATACACTAGGATAGAAAGTATGTTTTCTCTTTTATTTTCATGGAACACTTACACATGCATTTATTAAAACAAATATTTAAGTTTAGTATTTCTCCGCTCAAGGTATATTACTTGGAAAAAAAAGTCAGTATAGGGATGATCTATGACTTAGTTCACCAGTTGAGCTTTAATATTTTTTTCACACCAGTATTTAATAAATAAACTACCGAACCCTTCAGTTTACACCATCTTCGGCAGTGGAGGAGGGGGAAGGAAGCAGCTTTCAGTGTTTAAAGATGTGGAGATAGTTGAGTCATTTCCTCTGAATATGTGTTGAAACATTCACGTATCAAGACTTATCTTACTTTCGTTCTGAATAGCTGCAGTTCACAGCAGCAGTCAAATGATACTTGCACAGAGCTGTTGCTACCAGCTGGAGGTGAGCAGTGTTCCTAAGCAGTTGCCAGCTAGAAAGGCTAATTCAAGATTTGCAGGTACCTGTATGAAGCAAAAGATGTTTAACTCACTCCTGTAATACTATTTGAGATAGGTGCAAGCTGGAGGAACTTCTCAATTTGGACCTGGTAAGGTAGGAATTCAGGTTTTTTTTATAAGGTCTGACATGCTCTGATGTAGCATTATATGCACCCTGCTTTAAAATGTAGGTAATTTATAACTCTGTTTTGGAAATAAATAAATGTTTGGTTTTGATGGAAACTGCATGCCCGAAGTGGGTAATACAGAAAGAGGAAAACTGTTTCTTCAGTTTAGGGTGCATGAAGTCACACAGAGGGAAGGATTGCTCGCAGGTAGATTGATACCTGCAGTAGTTGAGAATACATGAGATTTTCTGGAAGCTCACTGCTCTCAATCTTTCGCTATTTTCTCGTATTAACAGAAGGATCTGTACTTAATTACTTGTGAGATTGGTAGTTTGAAGTCCATCATTCTTCCTTTTAAATTGCTCTCGGATACCCGTCTTCTGCTGAGTGGCTTGTAGGTTTTTATGGGGTTTGTGGCATTAACACGCTGCCATTCCTTAGTGGCAACTGAACATATCTAAATATCTAGGCAGCACATGGTCAAGTTAAATCTAGCTTTGACTGGAATCGTAGTTTTAAAATATTTTTGCCATTTGTATGTACAGACCACTCTTATCCTATAGCATTGGTCTTTTGAACCCTGAGTACAGCAAGCACTAAGGAAGTTCCTCTTAGAAGCAGGCTAGTGTTGTTTTACTGGTAGCGGCACTATCGTTGTATTTGCTTTAAAATTGAATCGAAATAATTCAGATGCATTGTTCTGATAGTTATATTTCCCAAAATGTAAAATACAACTTTGTTGTATCATTTGAATCTAAAACAACTTCTGAAAAATCTAGGTTATATAAAGTGTGTACATATTTGTGTATATACTTATTATTGTTATTATGGTTAATAATTATGGTTATTAATGGGGAAAATTGAGTTAGGATTATTTTAGTATGGGTCTCATGAAAATGTGGGCAGCGTACTTTTAAATACACTGACTGGAGATTATTTTTGTTCAAGGGAATGATGTATATGGCATATATGTTGACTTCAGGTATTTATCTCATTTTGAAATGGAGACAGCTAATTGTTCACAGATCATCTTTGATATGTATGTGACACCTGTCTCTAGTTCCCAAGTGAGTTATCCTTCATGTGCCATGTTTGACATAACTTGCAGTGTAATTCTGCACTCTTCAGGCAAGTTAGAGGATTTTCGTGCGTGATATGGCAGATTTCTCTAGAGATGAGAGAAGTGCTAGCTGTCAGATCTTTTAACAGCGCTGCATCATGGGGCTGTTAAGCCTGGAGGAGAGAAGGCTCCGGGGAGACCTTAGAGCACCTTCCAGTACCTGGAGGCGCCGACAAGAAAGGTGAGAGGGACGTTTTACACGGGCATGTAGGATAGGACAACGGGAACGGCTTTACGTTAACAGAGAGGAGATTTAGATGAGATGTTAAGCAGAAATTCTCCCCTGTGAGGGTGGCGAGGTGCTGGCCCAGGCTGCCCAGAGCAGCTGTGGGTGCCCCAGCCCTGGCAGGGCTCAAGGCCAGGCTGGACGGGGCTGGGAGCAGCCTGGGCTGGGGGGAGGGGGGTGGGACTGGGTGGGCTTTGAGGTCCCTTCCAACCCAAACTATCCTGTGAATCTGTGATCTGCCTGAGACTTAGCCTTTGGAAAAATGTGGACATGATTGTAATGCTTCAAAATATGATCGTTTGAGGGATTTAAGGTTTATGTTGGACAGAAAAAAAATATGTGATTTTGTATTTTCAGTGTGTTTCATCCCCTTACAGACTGCTTTCATTTCCCCATTTACTTTGTGTGTGCATCACATGTTCGTAAGTGCAAGTGCGTGTGTACTTGCACAAATGTATTCAGACAGCCCATGTAACTTACAATAATTTTCTTAAGACCAAAATGACACAGGAGTGCTCATTCTTTCTGCTTGGCCTGAGAACTGAACAATTCTGCACAGATGAAAGTCAGATCTAATTAGTTTCATGGTGATTTTAACTTACTGTGCTTAAATAAGTGATTATTTTTTTTAATTTTTGGAAAATATTATACTCTTGGGATTTTGCAGAGTGCAGGTAAATGCACTTTTAAGTGCATACAGGAAGCAATTTCATGTTTATATAGCCATACACAGTATGTCTTTGTGTACCTTTGAAAATAATGGTTTTCTTTGCAGAAAAGACTGTAATGTGCAGGGGAAGGGTTTAAGTTACAACATATGTGAGCACTGCAGGATAAATGCAAGGCATATATATGGGTTTGTTTTGAAGCATTCAGAGTTTGTGCACATCTTGGTATCTTGGACCTGATCTGCTCTTAATGGATGGAGGGGATGGTAGTTGTGAGCGCTGCCAAACCAGTGCAACCAGAATTGGAAAGCAAAACAACCCTTGGATGAAAGGTAGCTCAGGTCAGCACGTACGTTATTTATTATATTTCAAAGCAACAGGGAATCACAGAATAGCTGATAGGTTTGCAGGGACCTCTGGACATAGCTCAGTTGAACCTCTTGCTCTGAGCTGTCATCTCTAGCAGGTTTTTAGTATCTTCAGAGATACTGTGTGGGCAGCCTGCTCCAGTGTTTGACTACCCTCACACAGGAAAACATATTTTTTCCTCATGTTTAAAGTGAAATATCCTCTATGCCTCTTCTGTCATGGGGCACCACTAAGAGCCTGGCTGGTATTGCACAGACAGGTGGGACTCCCCTCTTGGCACAGGGAACTCCGCCAGGCAGAGCGGTCCCAGCTCCCTCAGCCTGTCCTCAGACAACTGATGCTCTGATCCCTTCCTTCATCATCTTTGTGGCACATTGCTGGGCTTGCTGCAGTACGTCTCCATCTCTCTGGTGCTGGGCATCCTCAGCACTCCAGCTGTGGCCTCACCAGCGCTGAGTAGATGGAAGCAGCGTTGGGCAACCTCCTAACTGAAAATAAGCGGTTGAAAAACGGGTGAGGGGTCATGAAAAACGCCCTTTAATTAATGTTTTCTAGGGTTTTATTTTACACTTGAAATAGATTTTAAAGTGTTACTTGCTAATCGAACTCATCAAGGCCCTTTACACTTTTAGTATATTTTTTAAATTACCTTTCAGTTAGAGGTAATAATTCTGTAAGCAGTTGTGGGAAATTCTGTAAGTAAAGACTGGGACCAGTAATCAGCGTCATGTTCCCATGAGATAAGGTAGCCTGTTGGTAACTTTTTTTCATAAGAAAGATGAATAATCTGATGATAAAATTTGCTCTGGAGGTATTTTGCATACTGTTCGTTATTTAGCAGTTAATGAAGAATAGTATCCTCCTTTCTAGTATTATCTCCAGAACTAAGAGTAGACCTTTCTCCCTCTGTGACTCTAGGTTTTCCTTATACGCAATCTTTGCTCAGTTTCCCTCTGAAATAAAAATGAAGGGAACAGGGTAGGGAATGTGATTAGTGAGGAGGGTGCTGCAACACTTTTTAGCAGATTTGACCAAATTACCTTGAGTTTCAAAAGTAATTTCCATTCTGTTTAACAGTCCTCCTTGAAGGGATTATCCCAGGTGGAGAAACCACTGAGACACACATAGCTAGGGAAAATGAAGTATGGTGGTGCAAAGAAAGCATCTCCTCTGCGAGCCCACTTACATTTGAGACAGCTCTAATTATCAGGGAATATACATGGGATTTCTACCAAGCTGTCTGCTTGTGGAAGAAAATAATTTTTTCTCCTTACTCTGCTATGTTTGGGCTTGTGCCAGTCCACTGGGACTGAAGAACTTCCTAGTCAGCAGTGATGAATGAGGCAAACCTGGAGCTACCACATCCAACAGTGATGCTTCAGGAGGAGGAGTAACTCCTGGGGTAAGCTGATTCCTTCTCCAGCTGCAGCATGAGCCAGAGCACTTAATTTCTCCAAAGGCCTGACCTCACTTGTCCTTTAAAACTGGTAGTTCACAGTCAGTTAATCTCCTCGTTTCTTGATTTTCCATTTTACTTTGTGCAGTTGGCATTATGTCCCACGTCGTGGGATTCATTGTGAGGCTCAGTGACAGAAACACCAGATGTCGAGTTCTCTGTCCGATGGGACATTGGTGTGCCTGTGGTGGGACAGCAGGTCTGCTGCCTGCAGCTCAGCCCAGGGATGAAGGCTTCAGCAGAACCTACACGTCAACAGTCTGATCAAATTTATGGCAGGTGCCTGGGGTGCGGAGAAGAGATGTCATTTCAGTTTCTCCTAGGCTCTTCAGCAGATGTTGTCTTCTGCTCCCCTGGTGCCGGTAGTGGCTGGACAGGGGCTGTGCTAGTACAGCTGGAAGATGGAGCCCTCTGATGTTCACGCATTCTTCCAGGGAGGATGAATGATCTCACAACGTTGATGGGTTCACGAAGATGGGGAAGGTGCAGGGGATGTGAACAGCAGACACTGAAAGGAAGGACATACTCACCTGTCACCACTGCTGATACTGGTTCTCCTGAGCCAAGTAGACAGGACGCCTTGTTGGGGGTCTTGTCACTTGTTTGAATCCACTTTAGCAGAACTGGCCTGTTGGTGCTAGGTTGTGGCTTTGTCACAAGACCTGAAGTGATGGGAATGTTTATGCCAATGGTGCTGGCTGTACATGAATTTTCAGCTTGTTTTCTGGTATTGTCCATCCACATTTAGCTTCTCCAGTTGTAATGATGCTGGCTTTGCAGGTGCTCACAGATAATTTTGCTTCCAGAAATTTCTCAATTGCTGTGCCAATACTCTTTATTTTTCTCAAAGATGCTAAAAAAAATAAATCTTTTGAGAGTTGTGTGTGATGATTCTTGTGATAATGGCACTATTTGCATTAAGGAAGGGATAAGAAATTTTTTCATAGTGTAAATTCATGAGAGAAGGTGACCAGTTGCATGCTGAAAGATGATTGTCAGCTGTTTTTCTTACCCTCATTCTAGGAAGAGTTTCTTAAATTCAGCTCAGAGAAATACAATAATGGTTCATATATGCTTCATTATTACCAGTGTCATTTAGTAACAGTTTCCAGCACTTGCTAAATTTTGAGTCTTCTTGGGCATCATTGCGAGAATAGACTGTATTTACAAATTATTAATGACTCAGAGCTCTATCTTTTTATAAGTTGAGAAGGGAAACATCTTTCTGAAGAGTCAGTTCTTGAAGTATGAGTTATGCGCCCATAAAAACACAAGGGCTCAACCAGCTGATAACTCAGTGTTCCTCATCTACCTTTCGGTGAAAAAGCTGTGGGAACAGACCATACTGTCTAACTGAAAATATTGTAAGACTTCAGTAACAGGTAGAGAACAGTGACACTGCCTTGCACACCTGCTAAGAGACTCTTTGCTCTGAGGCTGTGGGCTGGCCACATTTTTCAGCAAACAAAGTTCTCTTAGATTTTGTTTTACTGGAAAACTGGAGGACTGGAAGAGAGCTTGCATCCCCCTGAACAAGAGGCAGCTGGTCAAGCAGCCCCAGAGGGGGCAGTTACCGGTGCTGTTCCGTACAGACTCTGGAAAAAACAGCAGCCACTTGCACTGGAGAGGGCTGGTACACAGCCTCGGGTTAATGGGTCTCCAAGATTTATCAGAGGCTAGGCATTGGTTACTGCTGGAAACTTGAGCGTTGTAATGTACAGCTTAATAAACATTTTCCATCCTTTCTACAAAAAGAACCTATCACCAAAAATTAATAGAAGAGAAGAAGCAGTAAAACTTTTGTGGGAAAATGCTTTACATTTGCTGCTATCTCACCTGAACAGCTTCATCATTGCTTTACCGGTCAGCAGACAGGCATTCTGTTGGAAATCTGCACACATTTTGTTTTATTTCTCTGGCCCTTGATGAGTTATTTATGATGGTAGGGGTTTGTTATGGAGCTGGGAGTTGTCACTCTCGGGTACTTGCCAGAGATGATGTACTGAGTAATGCCCACAGGAAAGCACTTCCCTGTTTTATCTGGCATTTATCTGGTGATATCAGCTGCACTACTGGAAACCTGTGCCTTGCGGTGGGTACCACTGCTCACAAAGGGTTCGTTTGTACCTAGGAAATCAGTATGGCTCCCTGGGTGAGGTTTGTCTGTTCGGTTTGTGGAATTATTTCTCCCCCTCTGATCTGTAATAGATCAATCTGAGATTCAGGTGGGTTCTTGAGGGGGTTGATACAGTCCAGTCCCCATTTTCACAGGATTTCAGGACTTTTCTGAGAAATTCTGAGCAGACCACTTTCTCCCTTTTTTCATCTTGCATCAGTCGGTGATGGAACTAAAATGTGAGCAGTTTGTTGTCTCTGAAGGATAGGAGTGATTTTCTGTGTTGGATATGGAACAGGCAACAGTGGGTTTTGCCAGTTGAGGACTGGGTACCCTCCCATTTTCCAGCCCAAAACCACAACTGGTATTTCTCCTTGCAAACTGTATTCCACTTCACAGCTGATTTGTCTCCTGGGAACTGTGTGTATATGTCAGGATTGGGTTAAGGAGCAGTGGACTTACGGTAGCACTTCTGAGCTGGTCACAACTTTTTCTCATCTCCTCACTTTTGCATCCATTATGGAACTTGCAGTTTCTGCCATCCCCAACTACTTTTCCAGGACCACAGGATGAGAACATCACTGGCTGCCATCACTGGGACCTCCATGAAGTTCTTGAAAGGGCTGAACAGTAAATCCATGCCTGCAATTGTTAAAATGTTCACCTTGGTGAAGAGCTGCAATCTTCTGTTCATGGGACCATAGTCTCGTATTTCAGTACTGGTCATTCTTAGTGTGGAGTTCGGCATTGCCTAACACAAAAATTAGCTGTGACACGCCTGGCTGTTGCAGCTTCTGTCTCTGGAAAACATCCTTTTTTTTTTTTCTCTGTACTTAAAACATTCCTTGTGTCAGTCAAGTGGATAGTATCTAAAAGTATCGTGCAATGAGTGCAGGCTTTGTCATAGACAGGAAGAAAACCCAGTGACTTCAATAATGGCTTTTTTCAGAATGTTAAGCCTAGTAATATTACACACCTTCTCAATATGGAAAGATGTTTTTTCATGTTCATAATTTGAAACCTTGCATTACTCCTTAATTGGCATCTTGCAGGGCAGACTGATACGTTGATCCTCCAAGATGGGTCATTTGGGTATGTGTTGGACAGATGGCTGCAGAAAAGGCATGTGTGGTCATTACTTCCATCTCATTCTTGTATCGAAGATTGTGCAGTAGATGTCCCTCTTGAATTAAGGAACCTGCATAAACAATGTAATAGCTGTAAGCATGTTGAGATTTTTTAGAGAGAAAAAGTGTGCATAAACATATCAGAACTAATACCCATCTCTTCTGTTTTTACAGGCTTTCCCAGTGAAGACCAAAACTTGCATGATTAGCATTTGACTGTCCACATTGCAAGTTTGGTGTTTTCTAGCAGATTTTTCTTTGCCATTATTTGTTGCACTACTTCTACTAGATTTTGTTTTAATTCTTTCTGGCCATACCACGTCAGGTGTTGTTGGTAGGAAGCCCTTCTGTGACCAGCTGGTATAAATTGTTGTTGTTGTTCAGTTTCTGAAATGGTACTTCACAGTATCAATTTTTGCAGAAACCAATAAGTAAGAAGAGCTCAATGCTGTGGAGGGATAGAGGGTTAGTAGTCACGTGTACTTGGTTGGATTCAGATACGTGTACGTTTGTATACCCATTTGCAGGGTTAGGGCTGCTTTTGTTGAATGCTTTGTGTAGTTTGCTGCTGAACAGCCAAAGGCATGACTTAGAAAAGCTATTTTGTAGAAAACAGTTCTGTTTCATTTTAAACAAAGTAGAACATCTCCTTATTCTGCATTGCAAAAGGACTTTTTTGAAGAGAAAACAATAGGAATACCTTACACATTGTGCTGATCTACAGTTTTAATTAGATATGTCAAATCAGAAGTGCATTGATTTATCTAGTATACCTGCTTGATTTATTCTTGATCTCCTCTGTAATGTTATTCAGAAGGGAATTATACACAACCCATCCCTCCCTTCACCTGCAGGAGCCAGCTTCTCCTGAAAAGGCTCTTGCAGTGGTTAGGGAAGCATCTGTCTTACCGCAAAGCCTGAGCTGTCAAGGAGGTTGCAGGGGTTTCTCCACATCAGCCTCCACCATGAAATCTGTTGAAGAACCTGCTGTGGATGTGCTATTTGCTGGTTTAATGAGGAAGCATTGTCAGCAAAAAAAGGTGCTAAAGGGAACGGTTCCAGAGCAAACCAGTAAGTTGTAACAAATCACTTTGTTCAGAGAGTAAAATCTAAGTGTTAAACCAGCTGGTTTAGCAAAACCATGTCTAGCTAAAAGTAGTAGCTACGCTGGAGTGCTGGGCAAAAATAGGTACTTTTGAACACTGATACCGATATTTCTGTACTTATAATCTTGATCGAACTCCAGTTACAAATTCACAATTCAGTAGTTGAAATTCCAACGTAGTTTTAAACTTACGTCTTCTACAAAGGAATTGCTTATCAATAGTAGGTTAAAAAGTTTTTGGTTTATCAAAGCAGTACCAGACAAGGAGAAACAAAGTGGTAAAATGTATTTGGACTTTCAAAAGACCCGTTACACAACCCATTACAAAGAGGTTGAGGCAATATACCTTTAAGGATGAAAAGAGGAATAAGAGTTTGAAAACACAGCAAAGAATTATCTGCCCTTACTTATATGTGAAAACGAAGACTTGCTTCAGTCCCTGTAAAGCTTATGGTCTAAATCCCCACGCTTATAATTTGTTGTATGTAGGTGAGCCATTGTGTCTGTAAGAAACAGTGGACATCCCAGAAAGATTTGGCTTGATTGCAGTGGTTGCTTTTCACAGAAGAGACAAGACAAGAGCCAAGAGGGGAGAGACGGGAGGCCAGGGTGGAGTGCAGCAAAGCTGGGAAGGAAGCTGTGGTTGCTTTGTTCAAGAATAAATGTATAAGCTTGGTGGAGAAGGGATTATTTGTTTTTGTTTTCTGTTCGCTTTACTGTCTTAGTCTCTGTAAGTGGTGCTGCAGAACTAAAATTTTGTAGTAGATTTGAATGAGTAAGTGGCAGCAAACTGAGTTTTCTATCCCCAGAACAGGCTATGGAGTCGGATGGGGGGAGGAACAACCTGGTGGAATCACCTCTGATTGCTTTGCTAGTATTGATATATGTTTGGTTTTCTTTGCTGCCAGACAGGGTTAGTGCTTCAACTGAAAAAAAGTGGAGTGTGCTTCTGAATACCAAAACTTTCAAAACGTTAACATGCTCACACCTTTTATTATTACTTCTCATGTATTAATTACATTTTCAGAAGGAAATGCAGCAGGCTGTTGACAGTAATAATCTTGATACTGAAAATAAGATTTGCTTTTGGTAGCTTTCAAATAAAATCGAAGAATAATAATTAGTACAGATGTCACCAAAAATATTCCCATTATTCTGCAGACACAAATGGTCAGTCTTGCTGTTTGATTCTTAAGGGTTTTCTTTAACAAGGGGATTAAATAGTTCTTTCAGCCATAGCCAAAAAGCTCAGGAAAGAGGCTTAATTTTTCATGTACACATGACTCTTACTAAGCCACAGTGTATTTCCTGAGAACATAAACTAGATGGTCGCATTCAGAGCACAGCAACATATATAGAAGTGTGTGTTTGTTATGTATGTACTTAATGCTAACATGAAAAGTGGGGTTTTTTTCTGCAGAAATAGTCTTGCGTTCATAGTTCTTCATAATTGAGACATTCCAGACTAGCATGTATGCAGTGTTGCCATCACACAATACAGAGCACATACATGAAATCTGACTTTTACAGTTCATCAGCACATTTTATCCACTTCAGAATCTTCACAACAACAGTTGAGGCTTTTCATGTTCGTTAAAATACTCATCTCTTGTCTAGGGGAAACATCTGCTGTTTGACAGGCTTTAACAAAGTAGCCAGTCCTACCTGAAGCACATACTCAGTTAATCAAAAAGCACATTATTAGTGCATATAAAATGCTACTAATATTTCTGCACATCTCCAATAATATTTTAAATCCCAGAATATTAGTTTATATTGCTGTTGAAAGGGATTCACATGATACACCTGCCTTTTTATTTTGGAAACAAGGAAAACCAAGAATGAGTGAGGTGAAGTGAGCTGTGTTAACTGTTTTTACTCAGAAGTTCCTCAGCTCTTCCTGAGCTGCCATCAGTGCGAACAATAGCACAGAAAGTGTTGTTTAGGACATGATCATCGTAACTCTTAAGTTAGATAAAGGCAACACTTTCAGTGAAATTAAAAATTGCTTGTCACTTGGCTTTATTGTCCTAACTTTGAAGCACAGTCAGTTCCCATTAGTTGCACTGACAAGGAGTTGACAGCCACTTGGATATTCAGAATTTCTGAATTTCTTGCAGGCAGGTGTTTTTCTAAAGCATCAAGCTTTGACAAATGAAAATACTCTGAAGAAATCAGTTTGAGTCAGGCGGTAATTGGAGTGGAAAATTCTGCTTATGCAATATTGAAGGCAAAGTTACATTAACTTCAAACTTTTTGATATTTTTTTTTCTGTTTCAAAATTGGTAATATTTCATGCCATGCTGTGAACACTTTACTGTTGATGTTCTGCTGCTGCCTCCTTGCAGGACACTTTGGTTTAATTTCATCTATTGTATGCAGCTCTGAAGGGAATGCTGGGGTATTCACTGCCTGGTGTCCTGAGAGTGACCCAGCTTGGGGACAGTCGCTGTAGCCACATCTGCAGCTTCCCGTGTCACTTCTTTTACACAACTCCTGTTACATTTCCCTTTTCCTTAATCTACCAAAGGAAGTGTTGATGCTGATGCCTTTGTTTTATGCTGAGCAGGGTGGGAAGTGCTTTTTGCTTACCTTCTATCAGCATGTTCGGGCAGAATATTGAAATCAACAGAGCTGTAACCTGTTGCCTAAATGACTCAGATAAGAACGTTTCTTCAATCTCGTTCATATGCATTTCCAAAATATCCTTTTAAGCATAGGAAAATGTTAGAGGGGTTGTTTTTGTTTTGTTTTGGGTTGTTGGTGGTTTTTTTGTTTGTTTTTCTGTATTGCTAAAGGTTTTGGGTTTTTTTCCTTTTTGGAAGGGGGAGTGTGTTACAGGTGTACATCAGTTTTTTTAAATTTCATAAAGCTGAATATTCAGTTTTGGCATTGAGCAAACTATATGAATGTATTTTTTTGATCTGTTCCTGTGAAGTGGTATTTTTTTTTTGCAGCAGCAGCAGGGAGTTCCTTAAGCCTCTTATATCCCTTTAACTGCTGGCACAAAGTTAGGCTAGTGTATGGTATGTGAATTGTAGGGTAGCAACAAAGCCCCAATTTCTTGGATTGGTTTAGCTGATTAATTGTTAGAAATATTAAGAGCTTTGAAGGAAAATTTTGGTATGCATGGTGATATAAAAAGGTAATAGATAGTTTTCGATGGCAAAAGATGGTAATAATCTTCAGGCTTTCAGTCTGGAGAAGTTAATGAGTTAGCTGTAACTTTGTGATGTGGTTTGTAAGAGGACCACACAGATGATGTTACTGATTCTCATCTTTTAGCCATAAATTGCTGGTCTGACTTCAACAGATTTACCCTGACTTTGGTAGTGACTAATGACCAGAATCAGATCCACTTTTTTTGTTTTATAGCACTTTTTTAACAAACCGTGAAAAATGATAGGATGTGGGAATGGTGGTGATTTTAGCCTTTTATCCTGTCAGTTCCAAAGCATTGCAATTTTTCTTGAATGCTGAGGTGGAACTGGGTTCCGACCAGTGAACGCTTCATATGGTGGAAACGTGAGATGTACAAAACCAGGGAGAGCATTTTCCTTTATTGCTGGTGTGCAGCTACTCGCATGTACCTACCCACCAGCTAGCTTGCAGCCCTTTTACATGCTCAACATTTGTTCAGCTGTGAAAAATATTTTTTTTCATTTAGTTGTTAAGCTGCTAAATCTGGAAGACAGTGAAGTGTCTCTCATGCTGTGAACAACAGAGGTGGAAGTACTTGCCTAACTTTTCACATCAGTGAATCGGAGGGGGTTTAGCAGTGAACAACGTCATGGCGTAGCTGTAGCCATAGCTTCCAGCTGCTCTAAGAAATTTTTTTTGAGAAAATTCAATTAATTTTTTTCTTTATATGCCACTGAAGTGGGAGTTTAAAAAAAAAAATCAAGACTTTGAATTACCCTCTCAACAATAGTTTGGGCTTTGTGTCAGCTTGGGTAGCAGGAACTCCCCATGGATACTAGTAACAGGCATCAGAAAACTGGTGGGTTTTTTTGGTGCTAAGGTGCACAGAGTCCTTACATGGGCTTTTGTGTGGCCCATGATGTGACAGTGGCATGAGACCTGGGCAAAGGCATGTTCCTCCTCAGCTCCTCCCACACGCCTACGTTTCCAGAATGGCTGGCATCTCAGTAAACATCTGAACCCCAGAGCTTCTGCAAAAGTGAGCAAACACTATTTCACATTGTTAGACTAACAGCTTAGCTCTGTCAGTGTGCTTAATACATACTTATGTAGTAATGCTGGCTTTGAGTTTTGTTCTTAAAATACAGTACTGAGTGTTTTGCAGTTAGAAGTTATCCATTCTGCTGTTGGTTGGTAGTTGTTCTGATAGGGCATCCCGTGTCCATCATGGGCTTGCCTTGTGTATGCCTCCAGCGTAAAAGGGTTCAGCTAATAAATAACTCAGCCGATAACGGTTGTTGGGCTAAGTTGGATCCAAAATGAAAAACTGTTTTCTTTCTGCTGCCTGGCTTTAATGGAAATCATAGTCTTTCAGATTTCAGATTTATGATATGGAGATAGTTCTTGGTAAAACAGATGCTTGAACAAGGAGTGCCACTTGTTGGGGCCATCAAAAGCATGGCCAGAGTGAGCTCTGTGTTTGGTTTGGCTCAACGAAACAGTGTGTTTTCTGGACATGTTTGAGCATCACTTGGCACGCCATGAGTCAGAAGTGAGTTGCAGCTGCAGATTCATTTATGTGCACTCTATTGAGGAGCTTCTCCTGGATGTCTCACTGAAAGTGAAATGGCTTGTGTTGCTCTTGTTGCTGTTGGGTTGGGTGAGAGAACAGCCCAGGAGGGTTTGGCATTCATTAAAAAATCGGAGTGCAACTGAGGACAGGTACAGTCATCACAACCTCTGTCCTGACCTTTGCACATGGCCTGTTTTCAAGGCTGTTGGTGTTCTTTAACCCCTCTACCAAAATTCACTGTATACAAGGCTTCAGTGTTTGTGCCAAATAATAAATTTCCCTTAGAACACATCGATTTTGATTTAATGGGAAATTGCAGAGTCCAGAATTTAGTCATAGTTTAGCTGAAAGAATATATTCTAAAGTAAAATAATGATAGACCACTACTAAAAATGAATTCAAAGGAATTAATTCAAGCATGACCTTCCCACAGGTGATTTTGCATATGTGAAAATAAGGTAAATTGCCTTTATGGTCTTTGTCTGGAATCTCAACATTTTTGTTAAAGATTTGATAAAAGTAATTTCAAGACCTTCTCTTCTATTTGGATGCTGAAAGTGAAGGCATGCCCTTGGTTTGTCAGGCTTGGTGTCATCCTGCAGCAGTCAGTAACAAACAGCCTTCTGGCTCATAACAGCTTCTAACTGTGATGATTATTGCCCCCCCTCCCCAGCTACAGAGTACCTGTTTTCTTGATGTTACTAGTTGGAATCTAGAAGTTCAGAAAACTTGGTTTTGAAACTGTTCTATGGTTAGGGCAATTGTAGGCTTTCATGAATTCTCTCAAATTTCTTGTCTAAATTTCTACCTTTATTCCATTACTAGAGACCATACAGACATGGTTTTCACTAGTTGCCATTTTGACTTTTGAATTTGTTAATTTACAAAAGATGATTGAAAAATGATTTATTGATAGTTGCATTTACTATGGCAACCACCAGTTTTAACTGCATACTTCAAATGCTGTTGTTCTGATGCAGAAATATTGATTTGACTTTCTGATGCTTAGGAATAGTTAAGATCTATTTGCTTTTTATTTCACTTGTGTAACTGTTCATACCCTGTAGGTGTATTACATTGCTCACCCAGGTGTTTCTAGCCTCCTTGAGCAGCTCTCTGAAAAACTAATTAATGTGAATGTTAAAAAGAAAGTGAAGTTCCATTTCAGGAAAAAAAGAAGGGAAAGCATTGAAAAGGAGGTGAGAAAGGGGAAAGAAGGGAGCAACATGGCACTGTTCAAACCAAGGAATTTCCATGTAGAGCTTGTGTCATACTTTGGCAGGGAAGGAAGAGGGAGAAGGAAGGAGGTTCTAAATGTTGGGAGACATCATGTTTCTTTTGTGTCTGCAAGCTTTTGTAGAAGGGCAAGAAAGGAGGAGGAAAGTTTTGATGTTTATTATTTACTTCAGAACACAAGTTTCTTCTTGCACAATACCTTGGTGAATGTTGGGGTCTAGGATAAGGCTGAGGATCAGGCCAGTATGCAGGTTTTTTTCCATATTTCTGGCTTGACTAGTTACGAAGTGTGGCAGGGATGGGGTGGAGAATTCAGTGTTGTCACTCCTCTGTATCCTTCCGCAGTCAGTGCATTAAAAAAACCAAAGAGATGGCATGTGAGGTGTTAGTCATTTAAAAGAAGGTGGTGGGTGCCTAAGAGTTCCAAGCATACCTCAGCAGTTACTTTACAAAGGCAAAATTAGAAGATAGATGTTGAGAGGTTTCAAGAACACCACCCCCTGCCAAATCAAAGCCCGTGTGACCATTTTCTCTGAAGTGTACTAGGTTTGATCAATCTCATTGCTGTGGAAGCATGTCAGTGTGTGCTTTGGCCAGCATTGTATGTGTTGCAGCAGTAGTCAGTATGCTAGGGCTTAGAGTTGTGACTCTGGAATAACGATAATAAGCCATACGTTAAAATGCCCTTTGTTTTGTGGCTTACCTTGTGCTTTAGATTTATTATTACCTTAAAAAGAAAAGGGGAGGGGGGATGTAGTAGGAAGAGAAACAAAAGTGCCTTGTTGAAGTGGTACAGCCCTTAGTACACACGCGGTCTCTGAGATGTTTCTGTTGTGCTGCTTATTGTTTTTTCTTGCGTAGGACCCATAATCACATAATAAAATATTAATAGCACTAGTCTTAAAAGATTTAGCTCCTAGCATGAAAATATGTGACTGTGGTGCTCAGTGTGTGTAATATATGAAGCTCCTCTTTGTACTGTGAATATATGAGATACAGTCATTCCAGTCTGAAAATTAAATGTGGTGTTCCAAGCATGCGGTGTAATTAGATGCTACTTATAGAGAGATGTGTTAAAAACTATTTTGCAAAAGCTTACTCACACTAAGAAATACAATTTCTCTCCTTTGTCATTTGGGACTGAAATGCAGTTACTATTCATGCAGTCCACAGAGTTCCTTGCATTTTGACTTTATTATAATTTTTTTAAAAAAATTATGATACTGTTTATACAAATAACTACTCTCAGAATGCTATCTTTGCTGTGTCATATGGGCAAACTAATAAGGCATTTATTACAAATGCTATTGCTGCATTTAGTCTTCTTATGATTTTTCTGCCTGCACCAGTTTCCCCCATAACTGTGGAAAAAAACACATGTGTCTTTCAAAGTATTGCAGTAGCTGACCATAACTCATGTATGTTTATTCAATGCCTTTATTATTGCTGTTGAATAAATATAGGATTTGAAGGTACTGGTAATGACTACTCCAAACAGTGCTGTAAGGTCCAGCTCTGTTATTTCTTACTTATTCTGCTTTAGTGCGCCAGGACTGTACGTGAATGTAAATAAAAATGGAGGTTGCCATAATGAATACAGATGTCAAAGAATGATTTTTCAACCTCCTTTTAAAAATAATAAAATTAACCTGTAAGGTGTCAATCATTTTGGGTTTTTTGTTTAAAAAGGATGCTCAGGAGTACTCTTACAGGATATACTCTCAGGAATACTCAGGATGCTGACATACTCATGAGGAGTGGATTCCTTGCTGCTGGGGCGTTAGCTCTGAGGTGGGGGAATGGGACAGGGCTTTGTCTTACTTCAACAGCATGATGATACAAGACAAAAATATACTTTACATGGAATTTTTAGTAACATTAGTATTTCATTTTGTTAATTTTTGGTTCTTTTTCCCTTCCAGGGAACAAATTTGGTAGGAACAAGTAATGCAGATTTTCCCTCTGGGGATCCCGGAATGTACCAGTTGGACATTACTCTAAGAAGAGGACAGAATCTAGCAGCACGGGACCGTGGAGGTAAGTGTGGTAGTAAACACTGCCTTAATGTTTAGGAAGTTGCATGTCCGTTGGGTAAGTCCCTGGGAGGCACTGTGCAACGATAGGTATCCAAGTGCTAAATGGAGCTACTAATGAAAGTGTGTTAGATACTAAAACCAGAGCTTGGAAGTTTTATCCCAGGACTGTCTGACGAGTCTCACACTCGAAGTCTGTAACAGCGTGTAACGCTCCGTTCCTCCAAAACTTTTTCCAGGTCCTCCGCTTAAAGCCTGACAATTAAATTTTCTCCAAGTACTGTGAATTGCACTCTAAAAGAATACTTGAACTGCATGGTAGGAGAGGATTTTGTTTTAACTTTAGCTTTTTGTTCTTTAATTTTTGAACTGCAGTTTCACATCTTTTTAGAAACCTGCTGCTGAACATATTGCAGTCTTGGAACTCAAAGTTGAATTCTCATGTTACACATGTTCTGCACACTTTGTCTTCCCCAAATTTATGAAAAGAGACACCACAACATTCTCAAAAGAAAGGGAAAAGATTAAAGCTGTATTTATGTGGCTAGCAATGCCAGCATTAATCATGGCTGTTGATAAATAGCACCATTGATAGGCACAGCAAAAGGGGAACAGAACATTTCTCGTAAGAGGACCAATATCTTTCTGCTGTCTTCTGAGATGACTGAAAATAATCCTTCATCATAACAAGCAATATTTATACTCTGTTGTGTGCCATATGACAGAAAGAAATGTAACTATGCATTTTAAGTCTTCACCTCTGTAAGAAATCCTGTCTTCAGGCTGATCCAGCTTTGCTTCCAGCTACTGCAAAGCTGTGGTGCCACAACTTCATCTCAGCTGGGTGATAAGGCAGTTTACAATCTTGCTTGTGGCAAAATGCTATAGCAACCACAAACGTGGTTTGTAACATATGCTTTATTTAAGGCCATGCTAAAGTAAACCATACATGAAGTTACATTTAAGAATTCATTTTCTAAGACTTTTTCCTGTAACATTGGGAAAGACTGTGTAGTGTGGGACTTGGTAAGTTGGTAAGGTTAACAAGTTAGCCTTATTACCTACATCTTTGTGTTTTCCGTTGTGATTTCTCATTTGCTTTTTGTACATACACAGTGTGTGTGTGTGGTATTTGTAAGAGTTCTTTTATGGAAGTAAAATTCTTAGGTTAAGGAGACCCCTTTGATTTGTTGCTGGTCTCTGACTTCTTGCATGTGGAGTTTATATGGCTGCTTCTTACTGGTAGAATGCCTTTATAGATGTTTTGCAATATCTTAAATACTGTTTTTAAACAAACAAACAAAACCCCTTGTAGTTGGTACATTTTTTGCTTTAAAACAGACTCATTTTGAGATACAAACTGAAATATTATAGCACATTTGGTGAAAAGGAAAATTGTATCGTAGTCATTGGTTTTCTAAAATTCTCTTCAGTCAAAAGAAAGATAACAAAATTATTCTTTTAGGTGTTTTAAGTATGTTTTCCTCACAGTGTTTTCTTACTACTCTGGAGCCTGGAATCCACTCCCTTTTGTGCATTTTGAGAAATGTACAATGCCAGTTTGCTGCTCCACTTTAGACAGAGTCGGGACATGTGTCACCCAGGTTAATCCCAATTGACACAATTTGTGTCATGTCAAAGAACAGGCTAGGTACATGATGAACTTGATAATTTTATCCTTTCTGGCTTTAAAATTTATTATTTTATTTTATTTTATTTTTTACAAAATGCATTGAGATTGACCTGATCTTGCAAAATAGCACAAGGAAAACGACTTTTTTGAGCATTAAGTGAACCATTAATTTTCTTTTTTGCAATGATCAGAAGTAATGTATTTTCTGTGTGAAACCTCCTGGAAAGTGTTCCTGAAAACAGATGTTTATTGTCATCTGAGGTCTTAACCTCTAGATAGATGGTGTCACCAGATCTCTGTGTCTCTTTGTGCAGGAGACAGTTCAGCAGTGCTTCCTGAGACTAGAGAATCTGTCTTTGTAGAATGAGTTGAGGGGTTGATCCTTAAGTGGCCGATGCTGGTACTGAAACCTGCACCCAAAGATGGCTTCAACAAGTAAGCCAGAAACAGTGTGCAGTTAGTGCCCCTGTGCAGTGCAAAGACTGCATTTCAATTTGATAGACTTAGCATTTCTGATAGGGAATATTTATATCAGTAAAAGACTAGCTGCTTAAATTGAGAATAATTGGGAGAGCTGACTGTCAAAACCAGGAGAATCTGAAGAACTGTAACAGGGGAAGAACATGCACCTAGACTTTGCGTTTTGTCAGGTGAATTACTTTGTCTGCATCTACATTTTCAGGATCTGGAAGAAAAGTCAGTGTCAGTGGGATAATAAGCGAGATGATTAAGTGACCCTTTAAGATACTTCTAGTTTTGTGTGATGACACAGTATTGAAGCAAATCTATGTATAAGGCAATGCATTTAAAATTGTTGAGAAGACTTTTAAGCCTAACTTCGGAACATGTTATTTATGGCTGAACTGTGGGTTTCATTGATGTAGGATACTGAAAATCAGTCCTTAACCTGATTAAAGTACAGTGTATACAGTGTAGCTTTGTAGACTGAGGAACGCTTCAGCCTTAGGATTCAGTTAGGCCGGGATTATGGAATACATTTTCCTTATTGTGAAATATTGCTAACTTTGTAACACAGTTGAGGACGATAGGAACATGCCCCAGTCTGTTTCCTGGAGAGGTGAGGTGAGATGATTATTGGCATAAATCAACAGTATAGTGCTCGCACCATCTTCAGAATGTGGCAAATGGTCATAAGGCAGTGACCAGAGAAGAGTATTTATGCTATAACAGGTACCCAGATGCCAAATTATTTTTAAAAAGCCTTTTAGATTAGTATTTGCATGCTGCTAATTGTGAACATTCATCAAAGTAGCTCTTTAATTATATTTTTATTTTAACGTGTTTATCAGGGGTGGAATTAGATTGCTCTTTCAAACAAAGGAAAACTTTTGGGTGTGCATCAAAGGGTTTGTATTTAGTTTGAGTCAGAGTGGGCAAGAATGTTAGCTTATATGAAGGCGTTTCAGAAGGGTTGTAGTAAGTTTTATCTGATTGGAAAATACACAACAGTTTTCTAAAACTCCTGGGGATGTGAATTTCTGGAAGAACTAATTTTTAAATGCTCGGCTTCCTTGTTACAGAGATAGCAAGGATAAGATGCTGAAACAAGAAATGGCAGCTTGGCATGCTTGTTACTCTAAAATTCATGTAAATATATGTAGAGAAGTGTGCCGGTATTCATAGTGTGTAAAAACATTTAAAGGATGTTTCATTTAAAGGTGCAGGCTGCTTAGGTAGGCACTGCTTTTTGTCTGTGTGTGAGTAAAGGTGCCCAAGATTCAGACTGCTGGAGTTTTGCGTCTCTCTCCCCTCCTCACAGAGAGAGGTTAGCTTTGGTTGAAGAGAATTGCAGCTCTGGATTTCATTCAAATTCTCAACAGGTATGGATCAGCATAGCCCAGTGTGTGAAGTGTGGATGGGGAAAATACTTCCCAGTTTCCCCTTATGCTCTGCCGTAGCCTTGCTGCCGCTGTTTCGCTCTCTGAGCAGCCCAGTGCCTTCTCTCCCTTCGCTCTCTGAGCGGCCCAGTGCCTTCTCTCCCTCGTGCAGCCTGGCCTTCCGCCATGGCAGCTCCAGAGGACAGTGGCGGTATCTTCTGCTCACCTAAAGGCAGCGAGATCTCACGCAGGGTCCTGGCGGCAGTGACTCGTCCCTGATGGTGATGGGGAGCAGTGTCCTTCTGTGATACAGAAAAGCAAGGAGGTGAGAGCAGAGACGAAGAGTGAGAAATGGGGTTGTGCACCCTTCTAATGTGCTACAGCAGTTTTGCCCACCCGAGCAAGCCCCTTTGCAGAAGGTGTCAAAGTCCACTGGAGGACAGGCTCAATGTGTTGCTTTGGTTCTTTCTGCTGTCAGGTTGACGTGGTGCCTGCTTTCACTGCGCTGGCACTTCTCCATCCAGCAAACCAGGTCTGTGTGCAGCATTTTTCTTCTGATGTGGCTTTGTTTCTACCATAGCTGGCACTCTAGGAAGTCCTCACCTGTTGGTGGTTACTCTACTGTCCCCTTAAAAACTTCAGGGGAAACAGCTTCTCCTCTAGGGAAGCTGACAAAAAGTCAGTCTGTCATTTGCACCCCACTGATCTCTTGTTCTCCCTCGTATTTCGGTAAGCATCTGACCCATCATGTTCCTTCTAATACGCTGTGGCTCTTGGTTTTTCTCATTTCCTCCATCACAAGAGGAGGGAAGCACCTGTGGAAGCTGCTTGGCAGCCTTCTGAGAGGGTGGCTGAATGCCCTTTCCTAAGCCTTCAGAAGGGAGTCTGCTCCCCTGCGAAGATGGGCTGTCTCGAGTAAATTGGAAGAATATTAAATAATTCCAGAACATGGCTTCACAGACATTCCCTGGCATTTTGCAATGAAAATTTCTACAGGAATTCCAAAATAAACTCAGTCCTGATACCTCTGGAGACAGCAACAGTTGCTGTGAATTTCCCTGTGGCACGGTCTGGCAGGAGCTGCCTGCGGGCGCTGGCTTGGTGCCACCCCCAGCAGAAACTGTTGAGTACGGGCATCTTCCAGACACTGCTGTCAGCGGGCTCACAGCCCTACTATTTAGGCATCCAAATAGAAGATAGGGGTTTTTTGGAGCTGCAGGATACTTTCAGCCAGAATGTAAATCTGTGGATAGCAGTCTATTTAATTTAATGAAAAATGTAATAAAAAATTAATTAAAAAATTAATAATCCCCCCAACAATAATAATTCCCCAAATGGAGATTTATTTCTGAGAACTGTGGAGACTATGCAGAAAGGTTTATTGATACAACTGAGTGGATATAAAAAAAAAAATGTAATTACCAAATATAAAAATAACTTTCTATTTTTTTCAAACATTTTTTGATGAGTTGCTTTTTGGGACTCGGAATTGAGACTGTCAGTTTGTAGCACACTGGGAAAATTATACGCAGCAAAGGTGACAGTTGTATTGAGGTGGACTGTGGAATAAATATGTTTAGGTTCAGCAATCACAACCCATATTAAAAAGCAGGCTTCCTGAGTATTTGACATAACATCTAGATTTTATGATTAATTAATCTCTGATCCATTGAAGCTGATAGTAGAATCTCTATCCATTTGTGTGGACCAGAATTTCCTCTCCTGTAACAGTCACATGTATAAAATAGTATGTACGATATAGTAGAATCTCATAAAAGCACAATAGAAACAAAATGATAAAATAATCCTTACCTTCTTGGGAGAAATGCTGTCAATATAGGTTTCTCATGTTTTCCAGAAAAGGCCATTTGAGGAGTTGAGTTTTACAATTAAAAATAGAAACTAGAGGAGCTCTCCAGTGAGCACTCACAAATAGCTGTTCAGAGGTGGTCTTTGGTCATCTTTTTTGTGTTATGGTTACAGGTCAATTTAGAAGAATAGGAGGGAATTCTGATGAAAGTTGGAGTACTCATCCAGAGTGTAAGATAAACTGTCAGTAAGGAACGATGCACCTAGGGACAGTGGTATGCCTTGAGATGATGAAACACCGGTGAGACCCTGGCGCAGGCTGCCCAGAGAGGTGGCACATGCCCCATCCCTGGAAGTGCCCAAGGCCAGGCTGGATGGGGCTGGGAGCAGCCTGGGCTGGGGGGAGGGGTCCCTGCTCATTGCAAGGGGTGTGGACTAGGTGGCCTTTAAAGGTCCCTTCCAACCCAAACCAGTCTGCGATTCTGTGATACAACTTCAAGTACAATATAAGTCGAAACTTTCACAAGAGTCCAGCTGTCCAAAAATGTTTTCTTCGGGGTAAGACCTCAGGGATTTTTTTTTCCCTGCCATCTTAAGGCATCATTGGTTTTGTGTGCCCATTCAGCTGATCTCATGATGCAGCAGTATGAGAAAGAGTAAAATGAGTGTTCAGATTTGTTTGTAAAACATTTCTAACAGTGTACCATTACCTGACACCGCTGCGATCACATCGTGGCCACTCTTGTGGATTACAGGCAGATACTTTTGGATTAGCAGGTCAATACAGAGAAATGGTAAGAGCAGGTTTTAGAACAGAGTCCTTCTGGTCTTGGCGGATTGCTTAGCAAATACCGTTGCAATTAAAGGCAAAAATGGGAATTGTCAGAATTATGCATTGCAGACAGGTGAACGAGACAAAAATCTTTCTCTCCCATAACCTAATCCTACTTTCCTTCTGTACTTTTTCCTACCTGTGTTGCTGTTTTAACACTTTAATACTATCTAAAGCAGTGTTTTGAACTATAGTGTGTGTCATTTCACTGGAGATCAAGGGAGTCATACAGAGTAAAGGTCTTGTATTATCTCAGTCTGTCACCTAGTCACAATTCTTATTACCTACACTGTCATGAATAGCATTTCTAATTATAAAACATTGCTTCCCTTTTCTTTATGTTCAAGAAGACATTTTTAAAATAAAAGAACACAGTCCATTAATCCCAGCTTCTGCAGTCTTTTTGGACTGATTTTTCCATTGTTACCCTTGCAGAATATTTAGGAAATAAAACAAAGCAAAATGATAAGCAGGGTAGTTAATTTTCATTTTTATGCAAAAATCAGTTTGTAGTAGGAGCACTAACTCATCAGGAGTAAGAAATCAGGTGATTTTCACTTCTTCACTTCTGATGGTGTTTGCCTTCTCTATTGATTCCTAGCTAACTTCCTGCAGTCGTGTTCTTGGTAGCTCTCGCTATAATAAGAAATGAGGGGTTTGCCAGTCGGAGGGGGTAATGGCTCTACTGTAAACTCCTTTTCTGATTGCTGCCTGTCATAGATGCTGTGAGTTTCCTATACAGAGTCTGGTGAACAAATGTCACTGTGTAAGTTGAGCTGTAATGCAAAAGACAGCAATCACGGGAAATGAACCTCCTGGCTAAGAACGGTAGAAGTCTGTCGTTAAGACTGCTGTGTCATCTTCTGTGAGATCTTCTGACTGTGAAAATTCAGAGCCAGTTATTCTCTGTCTAAAAATGACTGGACTGTGTTCAGAATTTGACTTCAAACCGGGAGAACTAGGCTGCTGTGTTTCTCTGTAATACAGCCCTAACTGGATGGCACAGAAGCTCAGATTTATGAAAAGCACTTGTATTTTTTTCTGAAACGATATAAAGCTTGCGGGAGGCTTACATTTATTACTTATTTGTTGCTGTGTCCCAGACAAGAAAGTGAATCATGGGCATATGGGCGAAAGGCAGGTGCGGACAGATGCAGAAGCCCACAGAACTTCATTCCACCCACAGAGGAGCCCCGCTTTCCATAGCAGTAGCATGATGTGGAGACTTTGCTGTGAGCTACGTGGCATGAGAGTGGGAAGGAAGAGATGGGCTTAAGCAAGGACTGTCTAGTATAGATAAGCACAGATTGCTGTTGGAGGTCAAAAAGTTTCCTGCTAGTTCAGTGGGAGCAGCGGGAGATAGTCGCAGGATGCAAGGTGGGTTTTCCTGTTAGTTGCTGTTATTCCAGTCCCTGAGGGCTTGTTGCAGGGGGAGTCACGCTAATTGCCTGCTGATGGACCAGTACACATTGTCCAAAGCACAAATGAGGTGTGTTCACGTTCTCCCTTGTAAACGGTCATAGACTAGTGGTGTGCTTTGGACCCTTTTTTCTCTCAAACTATAAAACTGTAATTGTGATTCCATTTCTATTAGTTCCAAAAAGGAAAAAAATAAGAATCGGAATTTATTTAAAGATTCTGGTAATAATTCTAGCGATTGGACTTTGTTGGCTGTAGCTTTTTAGTCTTTGGTGCTTTTTACCATTGCATAGGAATGACTATTTCTGGTTTAAGATCAGTACTGAAAACATAGCATGTTTCATCTTTTTTACTTCCATGATAAATGCACCAGGGAATTGCTTATTAAGCAAATACATTTATTTCATAACGAATCTCAGATTATTTCCCTTTCCTTCAGTTTCATTGCTGTGATTCTTTAAGTGTTGTAGGAACCCGCACTTATCATTCACTTTAATTTCACATGACAATGTGTTGTGTAATTAAATGGATTTTTTCTTTGCCAGACATGTGGAGTATAGTGCTAAAAACCGCAAGTTAAAAAAACGTGCTTGTTTACAGCTGGTATTTAAGCTTTCATTCCCTTTTAATAGCTTTTGTTCTCAAAGAAGATACGAATATTCCTAAGAGGGGAAAAAGCCTGTGTGTTCCTGGTTACACCTCTGGATCGTTTCATGAATGTAGGTGATCCCTGAGTAAGTCTTCCTAAGTTACAAATGCCTCACTGAAGCTTTGAACCATCTTATTCCTCTAGCTATAAAGAATGGAGATAAAGCAAGAGGATATTGCCAGTGCTAAAAATAAGGTCATAAAAGAAAGTTTAGTAGGCTGCCAAGTTACCTGTAGTGGCCCTGCGCTGCTACGGCAAGTGCAGGTACCCGTGTCAAAGGATGCGTGGTGCTCCCGAGTAGCCTGTTGCAGAGGGACTTCATGGCAAGGCAAGAAAGCGTGACATACTGGCCAGGGAAGGCAGCATAGCACTTCAGTGGTCTCCGCTACGCCAGTAGCCCAAATCCCTGTCAAGACTTCTGTTGGTAATGCTGGTAAATCAACAGAGCACTGGTAGCAGCAGCTGGGCTTGGGACTTCCAGACGATTGTCTGCAGGTGGTTCAGATGGAGGAACCTGGCCTGTTAATTCGAAGTCATTAGAAGACATCAAACACTTTTGTGTCTGATTGTTAAAAGAGAATAGAAAGTCCTGCTTTGTTAGTGTAATTCTATGTCTTTTTTCTTCACATGACTATATTGCAAATAAGGAAATACCAATGTTAAGATTTTCTAGCTAGTAAATTAAAATACTGTCTTAAGGCAAGGTTCACGTCATATGTTTCTGTGAACATTTCTCCATAGTGTAGGTTTTCCTTCATGTCTTTAACTGGGATTGCATATGCAATGAGTATCAGATTCAAGCAAGGTATTAAATATAATTATACCTTTTTTTGTTGTGCCAAACATATGGGCGCTGCATGCTGTAGGGCTTCTGTTCTTGCTTTACCTGGCATTTTTATTTACACTTTAAGGTTCAGCTTTTATTTCAGTTTGCATTTACCGTGTAGTAGTAAATCCTTATCCCTGGGGAAGGGAGAAAAACGTTTTACTGGAGAGAAATATTGTTGACCGCATTGTCACATTGACAAGGGCAACTCAGGTGTTTGTCAAGTGCCAAGTTCATATCAATAAGGTTATTTCTATAGAACTGGAAGGTGTAATACGTAAGACCAACACTGAACTGTGCTTTTTAGACAAAGCAAATTGGAGCCCTCTGTTCCAGAAGGGGTGAAACCTCTGACTGATATTGCAAAAGCAGGCTATCTTGGAAAACAAGTGGTCATGCTTTGAACAATTGCAGGAAGATTATCATTTCAGTCCTGAGGTTTTAGGGGCAGAGCAAACAGTGTTTCCTGTGATTAAGGGATGTAATTCTGTTTATATTAAAGTATATTAACTAGAATAAAAATTTGAGCTGCCAGGGGAACATTTCTGTAGCAGGCTTAAATCCTCTTTAAATGCATCTTGAGTTCAGCCATCCCAAAAATGAAATATAAATGTTTTGTTGAAGTTAGGCTGACAGTTGCACATTGGCTTTTTGCTGTTCTGTCCTATGCCAGTGTGGTGATTTTTTTTCGTTCTTTCTACTTCACAAGCATAGTTGGTATTTGCTTAAATGAGTATTCACTAAACCCAGTAAAGATACTTCTCATGGGCTACATGGAAATATAGTACCAAAGCTGCCTTTTTTGTGGCAGGAATGAGTCTTCAAAAGAAAGATTAAAAGCTGTGATTGTTATAGCCAGTATTTTTTAATGGGTACTGAATAATTAACATTTTGTATTCCCTGTTGACTTTTGAGTAGAACTCTGCATCCTGTAGCATCTGTGTGCTCACTATGAATTTGTAATTGGCATGTTCATTCTTAGGATACTAGTTTTTCAGAAGTGCTTTGTATCATTTAGACTAATTAGTGTCCTTTCTAGCTGAATTGGGTGGATAATTCTTTGCTAGGTGGCTAGAAGGACAGAAAGTAGGATTATTTATGGAAAAGCTGTAGTTTTTAGTGTTGCAGTTGTAGTGTTTAGTTGACTTTAGGGGGTTGCTGAAGACCAATGAGAAGATTGGCTTGGCAGCTCTTGTACACGACAATTACTATTCCTATTTGTCAAGATAATATAAAATAATTTGTGGGAAGTAATTCCCTACTTTTCCAAATAAATGGTTGGACAGAGCAGACGTGTTCTTCTATGTTTCTTTCTATGCGACACTTTGTATTGCAGTTTGGAAATACAGGGTCTGTGAAATGCTATGAACTGGTACATGTTTTGCTTGGCATAGCCAGCTGCCACTTCCCTGAGAACTGTCCCCACTTTTACTCTCCCCACGCTTTTTCTTCTACCTTGGTTGTAACAAAGAAAATAACAGGAGACGTGAGATTTATTAAGAGGAGAATGGCTGTGGATGAAGTCAGAGAGAAGGGGAAAGAGCTGGATGTCAGTGAAAGAGCTTTTCATGCAATGAATCCAGAAAAAATGTTTGTATTAATAATTAAGCTTCTCAGGAATTATGACATTAAAGTTACTGCGCATCTCTGGGCATCTCTTGTGGTTTGCTTTCTTTTCAAATAATTGTAGATTAAATGAAGTAATTCCAAGACTGAAAATAAAAAGGAAGAATAACAGAAAGCAATGACAGAGGTTTAGTTACCATTCTAAGTGTGATTCAAGAACATGCTTTTACCTTATTTTTGCTTCTAGAAATGTGTACATTGCCTGATTATTTGCAGTAATGAAAAATTCTGTTCTCCCGTATTTAGCAGGTGTTTGCTGCTTTTTACATTGCACTTATTCTTGCGGTATTCCTGCTGTGTTCTGTACAACAGCAAATCATGTTTAATTACTGTGATTTCCAGTTATTACTTTCAAAGCTTCTATTTTTTCAAACCACTAGGCTGAAATTGGCCTAAGTGTGTTATTTATTGTGTGTGTGTGGTGAATCAGGACACTCAATGATGTACATTAGGAACTTGATGGGATGCAACCTGTGTAATGTTACTGCATAGCTTTAGCACCTCTGTAGGTAAAAAAAAATAAGATCATGAGTCCAAGTGGTCCACTTTGCAGCAATGATAACTACCTACAGGGAAGACCTTAAAAAATTGATTTGTTTGCTTTTTTCCCTATAACTAACACCATAGGGAGAAAAGAGGAAGATAGTTTCTCTGATTTGCTCTAGGGTTTTTTTTCTGAAATCTTACTCTCAACAGGCTGAAAACCAAGTGTTCCCCAGGGGAAAGTTAGTTTTTTAACCTTTTTTTAAAAAAAAGTAAACTAGAATTTGGATTGCACAGTGATGAGCATCTAAACTATGCAAAAGCTTTTATGACACATTCATTCTTGTTTTTCGGAATGGGCTTGCATATGGCTTTCTGTGAGTAAATAGCAGTGGTGGAAGAATGGATGCGTTTAAGCTGTGCAATAGTTAAACAGTTTTAATGAAATCAGTTAGTTAGCTTGTGTGATGAATGTACTTGCTAACTCACCATTTTTCTATAACGTAATTTCTTTCTTCTTGTTATTTGAAGGGTAAAAACATCTCTACCTGAAGCAACAGCTGAAAGTGCTCTTTTTCAGTGTTGCTCATCTAGATTATATTGGGTTTTTTTATAGTCTGTATTCCCTCTTTTTAGTGTAAGTTTTAAAATTTGCCTTAAGGATTTTAGGTATATGAAATATGGTACCTGTACCATATATGTTATAGGTAGATTCTCAGCTGAAGTTTTTTAGACATGCTGAAGTTTGACTTTGTTCACATAGGGTGAAGTGCAAAAATACTGTAGAGGGGTATCAATCTTTCTGTCTCGTTAGTCCCAGTTATGGGGGAGCAGTCTCAAGCTCATTACTTGGTCTCATGGTTACAGCCACCCCTGTGTTCACTGCTGAATTTTGTTCAGCTAGCAGTTTATCATATTATGTTAAATAGGATTTCACTAAAGAAAAAAGTCAGTTTGACAAATGGCCTAGTAATGTTGAAACGTTTGTTATGAAGCCTCAGGAACCAATTAAGCAAACCTGCACAATTTATTGGGGAGCGCATGTTCTTTATATTGTACAGCTTGGTTATTCTGGCCAAACTGGCTGTATTTCCACTCTGTTACCCAGCTCTGGCCGTTCTGAAAAGCAGGTTAGTATGCCTTCGAACAAACATCTTGAATATTTCTGCAGCAAAATATTTTTTTTTTAATTTTCTTTTATGCCTGTTTGCGAGATCTAATCTATGTCCCAAACTTGCAAAGCAAAATCCATGTTAGGAGATGCCTGTGCGGAGAGCAAGAGGTGCCAGCGCTAGGGGTGGCCGGAGCTGGGGGGCTGGAGGAGTGCGTGCTCCGCAGGGTCACCCCACAGCGGCACTGATGGGTGGCTTCTCTCCTGGACTTCGGCAGCACGTTTAGGTGTCGGTTAGGCCAGCGTTTCCTAGGAAAAGAGAGGCTGCCACCCTGTGCCAAGAGTCCTCATTGCCTTTACGTAGGCAGTGGTGGTGCTTCAGCAAGAGGGTGGTGGGCGCGATTTGTTTGTCAGGGGAAGGTTTTAAGCTCATGCGTGAAGGCTCCTGGTGATGCTCCTAACTGCCACAGAAAAGGCATACGTTTGTGCAGTTAGGCTTTAGCATGTCACGTTGTTTTGAATGGTTTGGTAAGCAGGAGACCAAGGAGAAGTCTAAGACTTAACAAGAATCTATGATGGATGTCAGGTTCTCACAGGCTCAGTCTGAGGGGTCTTCGATTTTTCTGGTTTTGTGCAGTGACCTTGTAACCACTGTTCACAGGAAGGTCCCAAGTAAACTGAATTTATTTCTTTTTTTAAAAGAGCAGAAATAATATGAATTGGATTGTTGATGTTGATTAAAATTAGGTATCAGTATGTTATTATGCAATGTATTTTAAAAATAGATAAAAATATACTTGATGTGCTTTTAATAGTGTAACATTAATATGAATTCATAATTAATGTATTAAAATTACATGTGAAATATAATACACCTTCAAGTTGGGACCCTGTGAGACAGAGCAGTGCTGGAGGTGACGATGCATTTCAGCAGAACTGAAAGAGGCAAAGTTTTGGTTTCTGTTCTGCTCCATGTGCCCTCCCATTAGGTAAAAGTTTTGTTTTACTGAATGATTGCATGGTGGCAGATTAGGTTTTTTTTTTTTTAAATCTTGCCTTTCTTTATACATATACTCTTAAGTCTCTACAAGGAATGGAAAAGATCTGGAAGGGCATGGAGCTTTTAACTAAGTTGACCTAGTGAGTTCTCAGCTTTAAAGTAGGGATGTGTTGAAGCAAAGTTCTTAGTGGTTCTCAGCATTCGTAGCATGGAGGTACAAACACTTTAAGTTTTGCAGTGTATTGTGGATGGAACTAATATTTGACCCACCGTACTATTACATTTACAGGTGAAAATGAATTAATATTAAATTATTTGACATCTGGATCCTAAACTATGCGTTGAGTACGTATCTCACAACAGCATTTTACATTGATTTCAAATTTCAGAACCGTTTTTGACATTTCTGATGTCTGTCCTTCAAGGCAACAGTGAGGAAAATTGTTGAGAGAATGATGGCTTGCAGAGGAGTGATGCCTGAAATTGCTGTTGGTGTCCATGTTCCAAGTATTCCTTGTTTTTCACAAAATTAATTCAAGTGTCTGATCTTTGCCTTAAAAAGCATGAACATTACTTGAATAACGAAAGAACATGTTAATTGTGCTAAACAGTTTTATGCCACTGCAGTTCTGCTCCAGTAATTACTGAAGAGAATGACCGTAACCCTGTCGCCTGTGAGATCACAGTTTGCCCCTGTAGCTTCTTTGAAAGTAATATATATTTTTAGGTAAAGAGTACTGTCATCTTGTGGCCGCATCAAATAGTGCAAAGAGAGCTGGTCACACCAGCCTTTATATTTAGAAGAGCATGTCGCAATTTTAAAAAAAGCTAATTTCCCACTGGATGTAAACACAAACCTTTAGGATATGCAGGTCTCACGAAAAGCAGTAAAAGTGAGTATAAAAGAAGTCTGCCTTATAATTTTACTGTTGCTCATGAAGGTGTAATTATTATTTGTGCTACATTATTGTTTATCTTAAGATAGTCTTGGATCGATTCGACTCAAATATTGAATTATTGTTTATTTTAATTGGATCAATTAGACTCAAATACTATTAAGGCTTAGAGGTGGCTGAGAGAGAAATAGAAATATTAATCCCATCCAATATTTTTCATTAAAATCTATTTCACTTGCATAACAATGAAACCTTACCAATTGGCACTTTAGGGGAAGTGTTAGTTTGAATCCTCTATCCAGCTTTTTTCTTTTGTTTAAAGACTTAACTGTATTTTTTGTAACCAAAATACGCAGGAAAAGATGAATAGTCTTTCTTCAGTCCACCATGGGGGCAGTGGTTTCATGAGGACCATTGCAGGCACAACTTGTGTGCCTTGCAGCTGTGCCCCGCAGTCCATCCAGCTGCAAAATGACTGTCTTTCTAAGCTGGACCAGTTCCCAAATCCATTTGCTGGCCGGTTCCTGAAATGTTGTTGCTGGCAGAGGGGAGTGGGCAGCAGCGAGCGTGGCAGGTGCTCCTACAGCAGCATTCACCAAGGGCACCCTCGTGATGCTCAGCCACTGCTCTCCATGGTGGGACTGCTGGACACAAGTGGAAGAGGCATTTGGCCCCTTCTGCCCCTGTCCTTCCGCTGGGTTCCCTCTGTTTCCCACGTGTGGCTGTCAGCAGAGCACGGAGTTGAGGTCAGGCTGTGGGAAGTTGCATTGTAGTGTGGTAACGGCAACCTAAGTCTCAGTGTGAAACCTTGTGGCAGGGGAAAGTGGTTTTATTTGAAAACAAACCTGATTTGGGTTATTTGCTTTTGCGCTCTCACACCCACATACCCACATTCACAAGCACAGATGAACTGTCTGGGTCATGCCTGATGGGGACGAGAAGGACGTGAGCTAATGGGTCCTCCTAACGTCCCCAGGGCTCCTGCTGGTCATGTGGGCATGTCCGTGGTGGTGTTGGATGTGCCATTTTGTACCTTCTGGTAGCTGGCGGAGATTTCTCTCAGGCTTGTCATCCCTCTGTGTGCGCCATCAGGTGTTTGCTGGCCATCCTTTTGCTTCCCCACATGGGCGTCTCGAGGAGGGGACACAGATGTGCTTCTGGGTGGCCGCCAGCGCATGCCACCCCAAGAGTCCCCCTCCCACCACCTCGTTTCTTCTGACACTTCCACAGCCACGTCCCGTCTGTTCTCCATTCATGCCACGTTTAACGTTCCTCTTTCCATTATTCCCATCAGGGTTGCCTTTCTGGTCACAGCTGATCATTGTTGGCTGTATCAGGGGGCATAGACCCGTGCTCTCCTGCGGGTGGGTGGCTGCCGTGGGAAGCACAGGAACTTTGTGGACTGACTTTGGAGTTGATTTGCTCTTGGTGAGTGTTGTAGGAAGTGTGTCCGCATGGAAGAGGGAAGCCCGTGCGCTGTAAAGTCAATGAAGAGTTACACTAGTGGTGTGCAGTGGAGCCTGTGCCTTTTCAAAAGCATAAGATAATTAGGTTAATATTTTACAGAAATAATTTTAACTTTATAATCTAATTTTTGTGATTGTGTTAACATAAAATCCTAGTCCTAATAAGGACATAATTCTGTTAACTAAAAACTATGCTGCCAAAGCCAGTATTTCGTGTATGACTTTGAGTACGGCTTGCAAACAACAAAGTGATGCAAGCACCCATTTGATGTTAACACGGTGAATTATGTGAGTAATGACTGTGGAAAATAATAAATTGTAACAATAAAACAATCCTTTCCACAGCTGCTGTTTTCCATTTGATTATCAGTAGGAATTTAATTTAGTTCTGTTTAAGGTAATGTAGTCTCCATTCCCTTAATGTATTAGAACATAATTAAGAGTATATATTTGTCTTTAACAGGAACCAGTGACCCATATGTCAAGTTCAAAATTGGAGGAAAGGAAGTGTTTAGAAGTAAAACAATACACAAGAACCTCAATCCTGTGTGGGAAGAAAAAGCTTGGATTCTTATAGATAGCCTAAGAGAACCATTGTATATAAAGGTGAGACACTATCTTACATATGTTTGTCAAATTACAATAGAGAAGTTACTGAAAGAACATGGAATTTGTAATGTTTGTATACTGAAAAAAATTGTTATGCAATAGCGCCTTACTAAAGACTACTTCAAGGTGAAAATTACTGAAATCACATCTGTAGAATGATCGTGTCAATGTTCTCCCTTGCCCCTCCAAAAAAGGTAAATATAGGCACTTTTGTTTATTGCAGGCCATAGTTGTTTTATACTACTTTAGTATAGTAGTATGCTATAGTGTGTGATCTTAGGAGAAGAATGGAGAAAGTAAACTGTGTTTCATGATGATGACATCTCTTTTTTTAATGGAAATAACATTGCAGGATTCTGACATGAAACGTAATCTGTCCCATTAAAAGCAATCCTTTGCTGGGGTTAATTTGAGAATTTATCAGGATGTGTGCCTGGTTCCTTGGGTTTGGGGTTTCCTTCTGTTTGTACCTGAACACACTGGGTTTGCTTATGTGTTTCATAATGCTTTATGCTCTTTTTTCACATTGTAACTGTCCTTATTATATCACAAGTGAGGATGGTTTTGTCATAACAGAGACATCACTTACTCAAAAATAGCAGATAGCTTGAGCTTAAACGAAAGAGAGGCAAACAATGCCCACAGTAATTAGCAGCAGTGGCACTAGTGCTTCTTAGCTATCCATATCGGACTGGAAACTAGACAACCTGTGACCATTGTTTTATAGGTGTGGCATGGAAAGGCCCTTTTCTGATCCCAGTAGTTTACGGTGTTCTGTATCCAAAAGTGATTAATTGTGTAAAACAAAATCGATCAAAATTTTTAAAAGTGATGTCAGAGAAACTGTAGTCTTAAGGTTCTAATGAGAACATATGTAGGTCAAAAATACTTTGAGAAAGTAAGGAAACTTCTGTCTTCACTACATAATCCTTTTAACTGCTCTGAAAGGATACAATGCTACAAATCAGTATCAGTCTTAATCTGAAATACATGACAATTTTAACCGAAACATCAAATTGTAGATTTTTTTAGTAGATGAATGCTGCTTAAACAGCCTTTGAGTGTCGATCTGTACTAAGTTGCATGTGTTCTGCTCAGATTAAATACATCATTATTAGAAAAGTGTAAAGTTAATTCTAGTTCTCAATTGAGATTTTTCTGCCCTTATTAAATTTAATGACTCATAAGGAGTGAAGGCTTTCCCAACACTGTGAAAGAAAGAAGTAGATTCAAAGAAGACACTTAGAACGTAGCTACCTGTTTCGGTTTATTTATGCTTATTGTGGTTTAACCCCAGCTGGTAACCAAGTACCAGGCAGCCACTCGCTCACCGCCGAGGTCACTGCTCACATCCACAGAGCGTTGGGGAGGAGAACTGGGAAGGAGTGTGAAACCTGAGGGTTGAGATAAGAACAATTTAATAATTGAAATAAAATGAAACCCATAATGATAGTAATAACGACAACAATTACAATGTAAAGGAGAGAGAAGACGAGAGGAATGAAATCCGAAGGGAAGGCAGAAAACCCAGGTGATGCACATCCAGCTGCTGGCCCCCCGCAGAGTGATGCCCCGCCAGCCTCCCAGCAGCAATCAGCTGGCCCCGGCCAACTCCCCCATTTCTGTACTGAGCAGGATGCCCCATGGTATGGACTGTCCCTCTGGCCAGTTGGCGTCAGCTGTCCTGGCTGTGTCCCCTCCCAGCTCCCTGTGCCCCCCGGCCTTCTCACTGGCAGGACCAGACACCAGCCCCCCAACAGGGTCACAGGGGAAGAGGGGTGTGTATTTACTTTTTAGTTTTCTATAATGTCTATCTATATTTGTGCTCTGAACACACCGTGTATTTCGGTTTTTATAGCTTGTTCAGGTATTTTAAGAAATGATTAAATTGTACTGTCAGCTGCAAATGTTTATTTGGTGTTTTTGTCTCGATAATTTGTCAGGGCAGAAAGCAATTCTACTTGGCAACATAAACTGAGATTGCATCGTTCGTTTTCTTTCCCCATTTCAATGAATATTAGCTGGAGAAAATAACGAGGGTACATGCTCAGGTAGATCAGTGCATACGAGAGACTCGTGTTCGGATGCCTCCTTCAGCCCTGTGGGTCTGCAGCCCTGGGGCTGCGCATTGCTGTCACTGCTCCGCTAACCCCAACCATGTTAGACTGTTTGTAGAAGATGAAGAGCTTTAACTGCCTCCTGGAAAAGAGCTTCTGTTACATGACCGCTGAAGTATTTACATAAAAATTTAAGACCTTGAACCTGTCATGTCGCAGTTAAATGTTCTCATTACTAGCTGTTCACAAGTGTCACTCTTAAGGAAGACCTGAAGGTATAGTTTGGCCCCCAGAAATTCTCACGACAGTGTTTGCCAAGAAAACTTAACTTACCTAGAAATTTCATTTCACTGATTGACTTTTCCTGCCCCCCCCCCTTTTTTTTGTAATTTTGTGTCACAACTTTTTTTTTTTTATTGCAGTCCACCTTTTTTGTTGATTTCCCTGCAAAAGCCATCCCCAGTTTATTTGTTATTTTTTCTTCTGATTTGAGAAGGCATAATCTATCTCAAATCAGCAATACCATTTCACATACTAGCCACAGGTTCCAGTTTGGATGCCAGTGAATTTGTCCAGATGATGTCTCTTTTAGGTAGCCAGGTCAGGCTCCTCGTAGTAGAGTAATGAATGTCACTATTTCCTTACACATATCCTTTAAGTTTTCATCTTAGATTGTAATATTTCTTAACCCTAGAAACTTACACAGCCTTCAAAATGTACAATTTTATTATTCCTAATACTGATGCCAATGCTGTAGTAACCCAATTTCCACAACCATATCCCACTTTCTTGCCTGTATTTTGCAAAACTGATGAAGGTATCAATGTGTAGCAAATCAGTGATTCTCATTAACTTTACCTATTCTTTTGATCTTCCTTCTTCTAGTGCCTATGTTTATAAAAACACTTCTGTTGTTCTTAGAAAACGGATGTTGTTCATATGCAGCCTGGTAGTAGCATACCCTTGTGTCTATACATGACACTTTCTGACTTTTACATAAGCAAGTTCAAACTTGATTTTGTGGCCAGAAAGTTTCAGGTTAATTTTAGATAGTCCTGGTTTAACAGGTGAGGAACGTGGAGCTGTAACTCTGGAACAGGAGTTTCAAGCACCAGTCATAACACCAGAAAATAACGAGGAAAGATTTCTAACAGTGAAAAGTGCTTTTATCTCCTTGCGTCTTAGGTCTTTGACTATGACTTTGGATTTCAAGATGACTTTATTGGTTCTGCATTTTTGGATCTCACTTCATTGGAATTAAACAGGTATGGCACAAACAAGGCTACAGAGTAATTCTTTATGGTTATCTGCTAATATCATGTCTGTGGAATTGCAAATAGAATATTATGCTGGAAAATAATTATGTAAACCTACACCACATATAACTAGCTGAGCAGACCCACTTATGTTTAGGGAATTACTGTAATAGGAATGTTAATAATACATTAACTGAACATTTTTTTACGGTGTCTATGGAGAGACACTGGTTTTATAACCGCTTTAATATTGTTTTTGTATTATCTTAATTCACAGCATTGCCACCTACTGTTCAACTTTTTTCCGTTTTTTAAATCCATTAATATTACAGTTCAGTTTTAATCACTTCAGTATGTATAATTGCCTAACACTAGTAGCAGTATTTACTATTTATTTATGAGTGTTTAGACTGCAGTACTTAAAAGTAGAAAGAGGATATATTTGTGACATCATTTGTAAGCAGTTACCTATAAATGCAGATGCCTTTAATTCTCATGATTCGAAAATTTTAATATCTGAGAGCCTGAAATCAAAATAAATGCATTTTTTTAATTTTATTTATTTGTTTAGTTAGTACATTTACAAAAATGTGGTTTTGTCTCCTAGGCAAACAGATGTTACCTTGAGTCTGAAGGATCCTCGTTACCCTCACCATGATCTGGGAAGTATATTGTTATCAGTTCTGTTGGCTCCTAGAGAACAGCGAGAAGTGGTAATTTTAAATATTTTAATATGTCATCACTCTTGTGATTGTTTTATGATTGTATGACATAATGCATAAGAGTAAACCACATATTCTGAGATTAATTTGATTTTTCCAGTTCTTAAAATAATGACGAACAGTGTTTCTGGTATAGTACAGCATACTTCATCTGAACTGGATCCTCCCCGAGACAGTACTGAGGGATCCAGATGGAACATAAATGTTCAGCAGTTTCAGATAAAGTTAGTCGCAGGTGAATGTTGCTCATTAATAAGTAAAAATACCAGAAAACCACTAGTGAAGAATTTTGGACCTAGTGCTGCCATCTCTAGGTGAGAACATTTTAATCCTACTCCACACTGAAAATAAACAATCTGGAATAAAGGTAGTATTTCTGCTTTTTGACATCTAATGATGATGTATTCTTTGATGTGTTCCAATTTCATGACTAGACCTCAATTACAAAATTGTGTGGGTTCCTAGGTTCATTGTAATTCCTTCATTAATCTTAGTTTTCTGAGCTGTTTAGTTGTAAGTGAAAATGCTTTCCATTTTATGGGTCTTGTTAGTTGTGAAATTCTCTAGTTGGATGTATGTTACAGCTTTTTGTCAGTTGATGTTTGACGAGCAATAGTACAACTGTGACAGAAATACAAGAAATGACATCTCACTCAGAGGCTGTCAAATAATACGGATTCCTTTGGCTTCAGGGAGGCCAAGAAAAAAGTATTAATCTGATGAAATTTTCCATGGATGTGGTCAACTATATGGCTTTTGTAAGAATATAGATGTTTCTGTGTGCTGCAATGTGACACATAATCCTGTTACATGCTGGAGGAGTACTGGCAGGTTGTAATGTTCTTCAACTTTTCTCCTAGCCATTATTAAATAGCCTAGTAGGTGTTTGGTATTTGGTATGACAAAGATGTACAGTTTTGAAACTAGGTTTCTTATCTATGAATTTTCTTCATGGCATTCTGTTAGAAATTAACAAAAATAATGAAATATGGCAGTAACATGCAGAAGTTTATTTGAACAGTGTATAGTGTATTTGTCTTCCTTTTAGCAATATGTTTGTCCTTACAACTCGGAATACTATACTGCAAATTTGCACCACAAAAGTGTTTATCACTTAAATTGAAAAATGTATTTCATTCCAGGCTTGTGTTTTGTGTGTGTGTGTATTTGGGTAAGACCAGCATTTCAGAGTCAGCTGGTTACAGCCCTGTTTTTCCAAGTGGCTTTGGCACTATCCTGCCATAATCCCAAACCACGCAGCACAGGAATGGTATATTTTTATGTGGGAAACCATTATGTGAACAGCACGTTAGTTGTGGGGTTTTTTTTTATCATACAGGTAGGGATAGCTACTGTGCCACTGAAATGGCACAGTGTTTTCAACTGTTATACAAAAAACGCTCAAGAAAATCACTAGTGAGAAAGTGAAATTAAGACACTGCAGTGTAACATTGGCTTTCATATGGGTATTCACTTGGTGAATTCACAACTGAACGTCAAACATAATGGGAGCGCCATAGACTTGCTGGCTAGCAACATTTTCATACCCATCTGGCTGGTTGTAATAGAGGAGGAGCTGGGTTTGTGCTGTTACACATTTCATTAGCTTTCTGCTTATTAAGCTAAGACCTGTAGTTCAGCTCAAGGGTCCAGTTTTTCTTCCCATCCAGCTGTTCCATGGAACTTCATTCTGAAAATGCCCAAGATTCAGATTAAACTTCTGATTTGTAATCTGAAGATCCGTAGTTATTAGAAACCAGTCTTTCCCAAGATAAGGATTTCAGAGCGCTTCTAACAAAGCTGCAATAAAATCAAAGAATTCGTGTCAATGCAGGGAAGATGACTTACAAAATCAGTACGGAATTGCTATATATGAATTTGTTAGGGCTTTAATAATTCAAGGCACAATTATCTTTTGTTCAGTTACCATACACTTATTTATTTATTTATTAGGTTTTATTTACTGTCTAAGGAGTAGATATTATAAAATATATTGCTCCAATTAAATTGTTGTCCTTGGTTATTTTTAAAGGTCTTGTAATAATAAGGATAATTTTAATGGAATTTAATATGGTTGAGATCAATAAATTTTCAAATCTTACATTAGAGGATGGAGGCTACTTCTTATCCACTCTGGAAATGTGCACCGTATAAAGTAGTAATTAAAGCAACTCCTACCTTCCCAATCTGTGTAGCATGCTGTTTGAATGGGTACTGCTTCCCTTCTACTTGGATATCTCCATATAGGTAATAATTCAAATAGCATAGTTGAAGTATATGGATAAAAATCTGTGAGCACCTTTAAATATGCTGTGATAGCTGCTGCACAGAAGCACAGCCTCTTCATGTGACGTGCATTTTTCCCCTAAGTTGTTGCAAATGTATTTAAATCCTGTTGGTTTGATAACTCTATATAGCCTACATTTTACAAATCAGTTTTCTTCTGAATAAGTTTTAATTTGTTCAGGTGGTCAGGTGGTAACTCTAAATTGCTTGCACATGTCGTCACATGTGAATGGTATAAAATGGTTAAATCAAGCTGAAGAATTCAGAAATTAACTACTACTAAAACTTCAGTTACTTGAATTCCATATATTTAAAATAAGAGAGTTTATTAAGATCATTGGGGAAATGAAAAAGGGAATAGCTTCAACAAAAGACATGCCAGCTTTCAGACGTAGCTGTAGCAGCAGCATTGTGCCTGATCCTGTATTTTGGGTAGCTCTATAGCCATAATCCAAACCCAGCCCTGTTGAACAAGACTTGCTGTTTGTGATGTTGCATTTCGGTGACTTTTTGATGCAGATTAGACTTTCCAGGGAGATCTCTTCACTGCCTGAGCTGGAGCTGCTGAGAGTGTTTTGGAGGTCACGCACTGATGTGCTGATAAAGGGAAGTGCGTCTTCTGACGATGCTATTGTGTAGCTAAGGAACAGGTCTCGTAGCAGCACGTTTTATTGGCATGGCACATCAAAATAACGTACTCTGTGTTACAGGAAGATGCAACCTGTCACACTGCATGAGAAATACTGACACTGCTGGAGGATAGGATACCCAGTTAGAAGTTTGAAGTGAAATGGTACAAAATCGGGTGCCTTGTTGCATATTGCCACCTGCCTGTGAGAGACGTGTAATTACAAACGATTTGGAAAATCAGCAGTCAGTTTGACGGAGCAATAGTTTATCTTGTTTGGGGTGGAACTATCTTTTTGCGAAGCCTTGAGGTGTGCAGAGATGAGAGGGAGATTGGTCTACAGGGGAGCATTCTCTTCCTTATCTTTCTGGAAGAAATTCTGATGAAATGCAGATTTTCTGTATGCTGACCAATGAGATGCTCTTTAGAATCTATAGCTAGAAGGTCCTGTTTCCTAGGATCAAGAACAGTTTACATCTTTGGATTCAGGTGTCGGTTCAGAATACTAATGTATGCATATATTTGTGCAACTGTATGTAAAATTACATTGCAGGCTAGGATAGAGGAGTATTTACCTTTGAGTCCTGGTGGGTTGTGGAAAACAGTGCTTAAGCAGTTTACAATTTGTGTTTTTCAGTAGAAAACTACTGGATGTGGTTTCAATTAAAAGAGATACAGTATACTGGTTTCATAAATAACGCATTATTTGGTTTTTCTGGTGTGTTTTATTGCAAAAAAATGCAGAAGTAGCCTGGAGTTATCATGGAATAGTAATGTAAGAGTATGGGCAGGTGAACAAACCAAAACTTCTAGCAAATCTTGTATGAAGTGTCTTTGCCTTTTGTGACCTAGTGCTTGTTCTAAAGGCATAAAAATGGGAACTTTTAAAGTAATGATCTTGTAATATCTCATGCAAACTGTACGTGAATAGAAGTCCTATCATTTTGACAGATGAAGGCAATCTGATTTGCTGTGATTTTTGAACAATCTTAAACTGTGAGTCAGAACTGATGAATGAATTATTCTTGCACAACTGTAAAAATAAAAATGCCTTTAGTATCCGTGAAAAGCGTAATCTATTCCCAGCCTGACACAATTAAGTTGCAGTAGCACTAGTTCCGATAATTCATTTGCATTTGCTCTGTGCTGTTAGCAATACTGCACGTTAATGCAGTATCTTTAACTATTTTGCTTTGAGAGGAGAGATAGGTTAAATAACTAGTGGAAACTAAGGTGATGTGAAATAAGTATGGGAAAAGTATATGTATATAAAGATGTTAAAACCTGTGAGCTCTAAAAAATTCTTATTATTTTAAACTTTTTTTTAAATAATGTGTTTATGATAGACTTTCCTTTTTGCTAATTCCTCCTTTTGATGACCAGTTTGAAAGAAGTCAGAGCTAGTAATGACTTAATTATTTTTTCTTACACCTGCTCCACTGAAGCTTGTTCTGTTCTTTAATTCTAACAATTCTATTAATATTTCCCTTTGGATACATGTAGTGCTGTGCATGTTTGTGTCATTTGTAGCTGCATGCGAGCCGGTTAAAAATGTGCCCGTGATGTCTGCAGACTCGGTGTTTGCTGTTGCGATGATGGTGCTGCAGTGCATGTGAGTTTTTCTGGCTCTTTTCTCCAGCAGAGTTCAGTGCGCAGATGTCGTCACTGGGGAACTTGCAGAGTGCCTGTGAGTTCATCGGAGCTGCATGTCTCCCCTCTCCCCTCTGCGGCAGTGCTTCCCAGCCTTGGCCTTAGGGGCAGCTCTCGGCTGTGGGAAATGGAAAAGTTGGTGGCTTGATGAGAGCTGTTGCCTTGGGGCCAGAGGGGGCTGGGGACTACTGTTCCACCACTGCCCACGGCCTGAGTAGTGTAGAAAATTAAAATAAACCCATGAGTGCTACTTGGATGTTGTAATGAGAATAAAATTCATGGCGTTGTTTTTTCCTGAAATAGTTTATCCCAAATTAACATGTAATATTTTTTTGCTTCATATGAAAATAATGGAACATTCTTTTTTTCTTTGCCAGAGGAATAATAATGTAGAAAAAAAGAATGACAGAAATGGAGTCAGTGTATGGAATATTTTCAGATGAAAAAGTTCCATGTAGATCATCCATCCTAATCTGCAATGTATTTGTTCTATTGGCTTTTAAGGATTGTTATGATGGCTTCAGCTTATCCTGCTGCAGCTGGCGATGATGCTGATGCACTCAACAAGTATGGTCATACGCTTCTGTACTTAAACTGAACTTCTCAGAGTTCAAATAATATTTGATATGTGGTTAATTCAGCAGTCGGGCCATATTCTCCTCCTTGCTCACCGCCTGGTCCGAAGCCCAGTGAAGCTGAGTTTGTGCTCTGAGTTGTAGCTTAATAGGGTTCAGCAGTGGCGAGGAAGGGAGGAGCTGTGCTATGCTGGATGGGACCCAGGAACTTAAGGGGTTTCTCCAGGGTCTGCTGTGGGCCTCAAGCTGCTTAATTCTTGTGTGCCTCCCGTGGAAAAATGAGTTATGTGGCTTTCTCCAGCTTTATAAAACATTTAGTGTCTATGTATGTTTTCCAAAGTCACAGTGCTACAATCATCTCATCAACTTAACGGCAGAGCCTTTAGGCTTTAATGGTCCATAGCAACTTCAAAATTTTCCCCAGCAGCTGCTTGTTCTTCTTCTCTAAAAAAAAGTGTCTATTTTAAGAATTTCTGGATATTTCAAAAATATAAAACCTAAGCATTTTCTCCCATTTTAATTTTTTCCCTGTGTAATTCTTTTATTTTCTAGTAAGGAAAACGTTTGCATTTCAAAATTTATTTCCATTAACTGCAGAAGAAGGTGTTTTTGCAGTAGTTAATAAAGAATAAAAATCATGTTAGTTTTTCATTAAAAAGTCTCAGTATAAATTAATGGCCTTTGGTGTATTCTTGCTCAGTCTCAGCAACAGGCTGCTAAATGTTACTAAATCTTATAAATTAGTTTATCTGTTTCCACAGAACTGCTTTAAGCAACAGTTGTGTTCACAGATAAATTGTCTACATCTGTCTTGACCATATGTGTCTTTTATTTAGTGAATAAGAATCTGTGTCTCTGGACACTTTGCCATGTCAGAGCACTGTCTCTAGCAGTGCCAAGGTTTTACAGGTTGTTTAGGTAACAGGATAGGGCTACTGCAGTTTGGGTTTTGGAAAGAGTCAAGGTGCGTTTTTTTTTGTTCTGGTTTGGGTTTTTTGGTATTACCAAAAAAATATTTGGTAATTACCAAACCAAAGAGCTATTTTTACTGCTGTGAAATCAATTAGCAGTGATAACCTGAAGGAGTTTGTAATAAATGGATGTTGTCCAAGGAGCCTTATACAGGATTTCTCTTACGTGGCTACATCTGTGAGCTAAACAGCAGTGCTCCAAAAAATTTGAGTACATTAATATTAAAAAAACTGCCATTCAAGTATCAGTCAAAATTGAAGTCACTGTCAGAAAGAGCACATTCATTTTTTTCATTTGCTTATCTAATTTTTTCTTTCTTTCTTTCTTTTTCTTCTTTTTTTTTTTTTTTTTCAATTTCACATAATGCATTATCTTGGGAAATGAGACATTTACACCACCTAGAAAAGTGTGCCTGGGTGCGCACAGTGCTGCTAGATGTCTGGATTTATTTTAGTCTTGTGTAGTTGTCGCTGGAGTGTACGTGTTGCTGCTTCAGTTGTAGTGGTGGTTAAATGTGGATTGTCCCATTGGAGACAGTTGGCCTCCTTTTCTGTGTTGCAGAGAAAAAGGTAATTAAAATGCTCTATTTTATTTTCAGACAATGCTAATGAGGAAGAGTTGGAAAAGATCAAGTAAGGTAACTTTTAGCATGTGGTCTTCTGGCTTGCTTTATTGTTGTTTTTTTTTTAAGAAGAACAATGATATTTTACCAAACCAGCCATCTAGGACTGCCAGCTGGTGACACAGGATTTATTCTCCTTCAAATTGTGTTTTCATGACATTGTGTTGTGTTTCATCAAATCAAAATCATGAAACTGTTGAGCTTTTAATGTAATCATTAAACCTCTCAACTTTGTTACAGCATTTTAGCCTATCTTGAAATCATCTAGTATCTTCATATAAGTTGCAAACATTTCCTGGTTCTTTTTCTAAACCCTTTTATTTCTCACATATACAAAATTTCTTCAAAGCTTACGTGTTAATGTTAACAGAATTCATGCCAATGGGTAACTTTCATTTTCCTATTACTTACTCCTCATACTGATTAGAGGTTTTTTGTGTGAGAGTCTTCACACTGGTGCTTCTCAAAGACAAACTTCCCTGACTGCTGGACGTGCACAGATGACGATGATAGCCAGGCTTTCGAGTGCCTGAGAAGCCATCCTTGCTCTCCGCTTCATACAGCTCTTCAGGTGCCTCTTCAGGCAAATTCAGCGTGTGGCTTTTCTCCTGTAAGGAGTCACGGGAGTGATGAAAAAGGAGCCGAGTATGCTCTTTTCCACTAGGGAAAGACTGGCAGTTTGTCTGTAGTGAAATACAATCCCTTTTTGCCTTTTTACTGTACGTTTCTCAAAAAAGATACGTGTAGTTTCTCAGTAGTTTTCTGGCCACTCTTACCTAATGCTGCCCTGCTACTTTCAAGTTTTAAGCCTTCTTATTACATCTGTATAATTAAAAATAGAATTAAGATTTCTGACAGTCTTTGGTTGGTGTGGTAGATGTGGGTTTTTTGATCTCATGTATAGGTGTTAACATGAGAAAAATGAAATAGCTATGTGGGGTGTTTTCACTTATTTTGTAAAGTGTTCTACTTTTCTAGTACATTGATGCAACGATTTTAATAGAAGGTTATTAATAAACAGTGTTGTATGTAGTGCTCACTGACAAATATTTGCACACTATTTATAACCTTTAGGAAAAAAAAAAAGAGCATGGTTCACAGTTCTGGGGTTATGGATGGGATTTTCACACAGTCTACTTCTGTGATGCAGGACTGTGCTTGATCTCTGTTTTCTTTTTGAAATCTGTGAAGCAAAGATACTTGGTGATGATGCATAGTATTTTGACTCTCATGTGGTTCATGTAACTTTTCCTGAAATATCTTAAGATGCTCAAACTTCTGAAGAGTTTATGAAAAGCTGTGAGGGCGGTGAAGGGCAGAGCTGTTTTGCATCATGAAAGTGATGCTTTAACTCCTGATGTGCCAGATGTGTTGGATGATTGTTTGTAAATCTAGTTTATTAAGAACTTTCCCATACTTCAAACTGATGGAATCGTGAGCTTCAATAATCCTGAGTGAATGGCACAATGTGGTAGTTGGGAATTTTTCAGAGGTGTTTAAGTGAATTATTTATCCGAGCTCTCCTTCATTACGTTTGATAACATTTCATTCAGTAGCTGTCATTTTCTGCAAAGGGGCTTATAAAAAGATTTGGCAAATGTCGAATGTATGAACTTAAATATTGCATTTTTCTACGTTCATCTCAGCTGAAGTAATACTTCTACCAAGAGATGTAATGCATGTACAACATCTTGCATGTGCTCTGTGTGGTTTATGTACAGAAATGTCTCAGTTAAACCACAGGAGCTCATTTGCCTTGGGGGGGTATTCCAGAGTTCCAAATGTTTGCTCTGCTGTCAGGAAAACAAATTAAAATATTTTTTATTTGCAAAAAAATCCTTCAAAAAAAAATGCTGTTCTCTGGTGCGCAGGATGATCAATATTAAATATGACATAATTTGCAGATTTTAAAAAAAAATGTCTAGAAATAGGTGCTTAATGCTATTAGATAATACAGTGCCCTATTGGAGATCCTTCTTCATGAAGTGTTTGTCTTACACTCCTGAGAACTGAGAAGAAACATAACATTGAGGTGTTTCAGAGATACAACGTTTCCTAAACTTGCATTTTTAGCTCTGTGGAGTCTTTAAAATGGCACTTCTAGTAAACGAATTTGATGTTACAGATTATGGCAGTATATTTTACTCTCTACAATTTACGTACTGGAAGCGTACCTTTTCTGTAACATATGTAGCTTGAAGCTAGGATGTAGCAGTGCAGACCCTGACGGCACTGCTTCTATTCATGAGCTGCCTTCCTGGCACGTAGCTCCTTGGGCACGTGTAGTAGCTGTGAAAAGAATAGTAACGAACCTTCGCATTGACAGCATTGGATATTCACTTGCAGATAATTATTTTGGCCAAATTCCAAGTCTCCACTTCAAATACTGCTCCCACTATGGCACCCTAAAGACAAAGTTAAGGTCTCATGAGATACGCAGGTCAATGCCACTGTGCGTTTCACTTACTTTGTATGTAAACTTGTGTTTGTAAATATTTGTTAGTAGTGTTGCAAAAGCGGTGTTACAAAAGTGCAACACCACTTTTGCTTTTGTGGTTAGGGGTTTTTTTCTTATGTTGCTTGTGGTTTTTGGTGGTTTGGTGTGTTTTTTGTTTGTTTGTTTACTTTTCCCTGTCACATTTGCTTTATACCAGACATACTCTTCATCAAAATTAATGGGAGCTAGCTTACTCACAGTACTGTCTAGGTCAGAGGGAATACTCATCTTTCACTGAATCTAGCAAAAATTAAATTCAAATGATTTTGAAGTTAGAGTGTCTATGTCCTTGCTCTGTGGCAAGGAAACTCAAAATTTCTGTCTTCCATGACAGGAGATTCCCTGTGGGCTATTTAAAAAAAAAAAAAAACAAAAAAAACCAAACCCCAAACACAACCCAAAAAAACCAAACACAAAGAAAGCTGTTTGTTTATTAAAAATAAAAACACCCCCCCCCAACTTCTGCTGAAAGTTAGAATTTGCATCCCGTTTTGAATGGATTGTTCTATTTCATCCACCATGAGCTTGGTGTTGCATTACAGCAAATTGGTGGCCTGCAATTACAACTTTGCAGGTGAGCTGTTTGCCACCTGGTCCGGGAGGGGAAGCAGCTCCATTTCTACTGCAGCATCTGTACGAAGATCCCTTACACATCAAGTAAAGGTGGAAGTGGATTATTCAATGTTTCATGCACTTTTTTGTGAGCTGGGTGTTTGCTCCATAACCTCGATGTGCTCATGCCTCAGTTCCTGGGGGGTGGGGTTCAGTTTGCTAGGTATTGTGTGAGCTAGCAGACAAGTGCCACAGCAAAGAGACAGTGCTTGTAGGATCTGCATAGTAAGCCATTCGTTTAAACCAAGCAGAGGATTATTTAGCTTCATTTTTCTTTTTGAAAAGCTATTGGAAGAACTTTGACCTCTGCAAAATGGCTTTCCTCTCTCTGCATGGATCTGACCTCTTCTGCGTCCGTGATTCTCCATGTCCACCACAGTGTTCCCTTAGGGTGGGTTTTCCTTCTTGCCTTAATTCCTCTGCTGAAGGTGCAGGCTTCCCTGATGGCTCTCGTTCTTTGGGGTGAGGGAGAGAAACATCCTGCCTCCCTCCTGCTTTCTAAACTGTCTGGGTACCAGATCTAATTTGTTAAAGCAGATGTTGCAGTCTGGGTGTAAAAGGAGCACAGAAAAGCCCAAGCTTGCAAGCAAGGTAATTTATTACTAATAGTCAACACCACCTCTGACAGTGAGATGAATGGTGCTAATTGCTGAAGTGATTTCCATTACAGAATCCTTGAGGTGCAAGCTATCACTGTGATGAGAAATAAAATACTGCTATTACCAGCAGGAGCCAGTGCAGACTAATTGAGAAGAGTTGTTTTCTCCTTTTTATTCTGGTTAAGAAAACAAGAAAAAAAATCGATTCTGACTTCTTATTTACTAATTCTCTGCAGCACAGAGACTTTATCAATAGCTGAGGAAAGGATATGGGAAGGGAGCCTATTAAAATGTTGACAACATAAAATTGAGTTAGAAATTAGTCTCCTCGTCATTTTGGTAGTCTACAGTGAAATGCTGTCAAAAACAGTAGTAAAAAAAAAGCTTAATTTTTTCTTTACCATTACTAGGCCTAAAGCTGATAAAAGAAGAAAGAAGAGACTGTTTAAATGCACTCTTTTTTTCTCGTTTAAAAATTATGTTCTCTTTAACTAAGTACTTGCTCTTCATTCCTCTCTTAGCTTCTAATGGTGAAATTTCATTACTTTTGCCGTGCCTTTACTGCCAGTGTTTTAAAAAGACAAAATGTTACTGCTTTTTGCACTTTTTAATGTGAAGTGGTATTAAAATCAAAAGCATAAATACTAAACTTGGTGTCGATGAAGCTGCATTTATAATTCAGCACTGACAAATGTATTTTCCAGCCACAATCAAAACTTTCCCTTGATTATAAGTGGAAATGGGGAAGGCGAAGAGCCAACATGCTTTTAGAGCTGTCAAACAATTCTACCTGCCTTTGATAATTAATTGATTGCATTAACTTAAGCAGAAGTCTTTCTTTGGATGCTCTTTGACAAAGAGCATTTCATTTTATATAGAGCAGGCTGAATCTGAAGATACCGGTAAATATTTTAGGAAAAATCATGTGTTCCCCTCTGCTGCTGTACAATTTGCTGTATGGTTACAGGAGGTTAATTCAGAAAACGGTAAGGGACAGCGGCTTCAGGTGGTGCTGTTCACTTACAGGGTAAAGCACACAAGCTTGCTTTGGAAGTTTTATCCTTGCTGCGCTGAGTGAGAGAAATGGAGGCAAAAAAATTACAAAACAAGGAACTGGGAAGATAACAGAAATGTCTGTGGAAGGACGAGGCCAGTGGCAGGGCAGGTAGTATCAGTGGACAGACCGAACATCACTTGCCAGAACTGCAGGTGTCTGGGATGTTTAAAATTCTACCTGTGTGCAGGGTGGGTGTGAAGAAGATAGGATTAACAGCCTGGAAACTTGTCTTCCTACCCTAAAGTGGGAACAATGACAGCTAAACTGTATTTGGCAGGTGTTTGTTTAATCTGTCCTTAAAAATCTGCAGTGATGGATATTCTACAACTTCCCCAGAGAGCCGGTTCCAGTGCTTAACTGTCATTTCCATTAAAGGGTTGTTTTTTTTTCCCTAGTGTCTAGCAGTATCTCCCATGGTGCAAATTAAGCTCATCTCTTCCCACAACACAGATGGTTATGTTTTGTCACAGTAATTTGGGCACAATTTATATACGTATCTTAGAGTCTGAAAAAAGTGATCCTTTGAAATGTGTGTGTGTGTATATATACTTAATTCAGAGGAAAGTTTCAGGTGCTCACATCCATTTGGAATGAAGCTTTGCTATGAGCAGAAAATAGGTCAGAATGAATGGTGAGAAGATGGGAGAAACTGACGATCCTGGTGGGTTGAGCCCAGCCAGCACAAAGCCTTGATGCTGTGCAAGCACTGATCAGCAGTAGCCGAAACATTGCTGTGTTACCAACACAGGCTCAGCCACCAGTGCAGAGCACCAGGAGAGCCATGGACCGCTGGGGGAAAGTGAGCCCCGTCCCCGCCAAACCCATTACAGGGTCAGGTGAAGCTAGGTAGGTGGTCAGGCTGGCTTGCTATCAGCCACTGCTGGATGTTCACTTACGGGTGGTTGTAGAGCGTGGAGGAAGCCTCTTTGTAAGGGCAGGGACTGCACTAGCAATTACAGATACTTCCCATGTCTCCCCACTTCAGCTGTAACATAGAGGGGCTTGACACAATGCAGATTTACTGGCCATTCCCAGAGGAATGTGACAGATTGTGTTTCACTTTCATCTGAGAACCTTGATAAGCTTCATTGTGTTCCTAGTCCTGTAGGACAACGAAGTACACCATCTAAGATGAGAGCACCATGGTCTGATACCTGCTGAAAGGGTCTGGTCAGTTCTGTAGGGCACACACAGTGTGCTACTCAAGAAGAATACCCAATATTTAACACAATAATTGAATTTAAAGTGCAGCACCTGAGCCTCCTTGTCCTAAACTTTCAGGGTGGAAAACATTTGGGTATTAAAGTTGATTTGATCAGTCCTCAACACGTCTTCCCTTTCTGCTTAATTTATGAGACAGGACTACGAGAGTGGTCGAGCTCTGTCTCAATACTAGTTTAGGTCTTCAAAGCTGAAGATGCAAAGGTGTCAGTCTAATTTTTGCCTCATAGGCAGCGGTCGTCCTCCCTGGTTGTGAACCCTGATGTACCTCCTGTGTACACTAGACCGTGTACTGATGAGTTAGTGACCCTATATGAAATTGATAGATACTCATAGGGAGGACGGGTGACCAAAAGCCTTAATACTGGCTGACCGAGCTGTTTATATTCCTCGAGGGTTTTTTTAAGTTCTAATGAAATTGGCATGCTCCCACATCGAAGTTTGATTTTCTCTGAACAGCATTTCCTGATCTGTAAAGGGAAAAATTTTGACCAGCTTAGGTAGATTATGAGTAAGGTGCTATTCCATTTAAACAGTTTATTTCAACAAATCCTACACTCCTAGAGAACTAAATAATGTACTCACTGCCTCTATTCACAATTTGTATACAAAGAAATAAGATTAACTCATGTTTTCCTATGTAACTATACCTAAGAAAAGCTGTTTTTATGAAAATGGTACCTTTTAGCCAAAGCGTACTGAGAGAGAGCTCTGCCAAAAGTGTTCATTTCACTGAAAATCATTTTCATCTGAATAAGGGTCTGCTCTTGGCCTTTTTACATCTGTGGGAGAATTGCCATTACATTGAGTTCAAACATGATCAGATGCTGTGTTAAACCTGCTACATTAATGGCACGATAAGAAAACATCACAAAAACCTTTGTGTGCTTTAATTCAAGGGCAAAGAGAAACAAGTGGTTTGGCATCTTTAGCCAAACGTAGTAGGGGAAAAGATATTTAATAGCCATCTGCTGTGCCCTGTCAAGTCACAGTATTCCAGAAAAATCTGGAGGAAAAGATGTCACCTTCTCTTCTTTTATACCTCCTCTTCTGTTCTGTAGTATCAATGATGAGTTTAGAACTGGGAATACTAGAATGCACTAAAATTTAGTAATACTCTTAATTTACACTGTTAGTGTGTGATCAGCTGTTTCAATGTGACTTTGATAAACTGGAACCAAAAGACCATTCTTCCCAGAAATGAAGATAAATTAGTCTGGGTTGCAACAGGTTATTTCATTGTCGTCCCAAAGTCATGAGAAGCTACTTCTGATTAATTACAAATGGTGATAAAAGAGTGTATTTACTGCCTAAAGAAATTGATTTTTAATATGCATTTAGATAACTATTTTTGCTTTAATTCAGCTTTAGAAATTTGCATATACTTTTGAAAGGAAAAATAGGAGTTATGAACATTTTAAACAAAAAATAATTGCGAAATGTAAGGCTTTCAGCTCCTAACTGCTGATGTTTTTTTCAATTTATTTTAGAAGCTATTCTAAAAATATGTGTGTTCTCATTGCACAAAATGAAGTGTCAAAAGCTATGGCCTTATTAGCTGACGCTTTTATGTCCAACTTAAAATATTTAGTTTATGTGACTCCTGATTTGCCTTTTCCTGATATCAGATGCCTTATGAAGCATCTTTTTATGTTTTAAAATCGATATGAATGCTTTTCCACTGCAATGAGGTGCTTCTTGACTAGGGGATAGAAGTGGAAATAGCAAAATCATGGCCTAAGGACTGCAAAGACAAGCAGCAGCAGGGAGCTGTGTGGTACTTCTTAACTGAAGGAATTTACAATCAGTTCAATCTTTCAACCAGAATCTTTCAACCAAAACTCTGTGGAATTTCAAAATAGAAGGCAGAATTAATTTGGCTTGGGGTTTTAAGAAGAATCTTTTAAAATTGAGAAAGTACTTGCTTTTGTAAGCCACGAGGTTCTAGATGTCAGTTCATCAGCTGTAAATAGTGCCTGATGGAAAGCTGCTAAATAATAGAATAGAAGCACTAAACGTCAGAGTAAATACACCTGTCTGTTAGACATCTGGTCATAAAAGTTATGCAAATATTTGGTGAGGCTTGTGTTTGCATTACTTGCATTTGAGTGAGAACAATGTTTTGATACTGTTTTGCAATCAGAACAGCAGAGTGGTATTTCGGTGTGGGTTTTCTGGGTTCATGCCCACAATTCCATGAAGCACAGGGAGTTTCCATTCAGTCTCAGTGGCCACTGTCCTTCTGTGTGTCACATTCACATCAGTGTGAGGGCTGTGGTGATGCTGGTCATCCTAAGCAATGGGAAGATCATCAGGAGACCTGTTGTCTTTCACATGTTACGACCAATCTTCCAAGAGGAGTTGCTGGAAGGAGGACAAGGGAGAGGGTTAGGATTGTGCTGCCACAGCCTCTCTGACAACTCCTGCCCACACACCATTGCCTTGTATGAATATATCCACCCTTTTCCAGAAAATGCAAGTCCTAGTGAGTGCCTAACAGAGGCACAGCCTTCATCACATCACATGCTACCAGCAAGTACACTTAAGTGGAATGCACAATCATTGGATTTAGCAAACCACAAAAATGTGTGAAATGCTGCAAAAGTATCAGCTTTTGTTACAAATACTATAGTGGCACCACAGAATTGCAACTACAGTGACAATATTGAGTTGTTAGAGCAAACATCCTGAAGATTTAACGTGGCAGTCACGCTGAAAACACATAGGGCATAGGGCAGTGTAGATTTCTCAACTAGAGAAATTTAGATTAGCTTCACCTAGAATAAAAGTACGCTAAAATGTAAAATACAGCTTACAGAAAAAGTTAAGGTAAATATTCTTTCACATTGCAGTAATTATCAGTAGTAGTCCACTTACAAAACTTGCGTAGCTGCCACAAGCAAACATTAAGCAGGAGTCGTCATGATCCCATTGAAGGTGTTATTGTAGCTCAGTGTCTACATGTTGATTACTTCTGCAAAGTGTTGTCCTTCGTGCAGTTTTTAGTAGAGGAAAAGCATTGTGAATGCATGTGACTGTCCCTTGATTTTTTTTTCCATCATGTGGACAAGGTGCGTAGAACTAGCAGCTGTGTCTATTGACATTTTCATCTTTATTTTACATGTTTTATCCAAGTTGTGCAAGTTTTCTAGAAATTGGGGCAGAAGAATTCTCTTAGGTTTGCAGCAGTCATTTACAATGCTGGCTTTGATTCACTCTGCAACTGCTGCATTTGTACATCCATCCTCTGTACAGCAATGGAAAGGAATATCATCCTTTCCTACATTCTTTCATTGTTTTCTTAATTGGTATTTTATTTAAATGTTCTAAGCCACAGTAGTTCTTTGGGCAAACATGCCTCTGCAGGACATATAGCTGCATTACTTATTTGCTTTTTAAAACTTTTTTTTTTTTTTTAAATAAGTTTGTGGTAGGCACACTGTTCTATTTCTGTGTGTTGCTCAACTATTCTTGAACAATAGATTTTGTGTTTGAGGACACAGGAGAGGAGGAGTGTTTCCTAGTGGTATGTATAATGAGGAGATGTAGTAAAAGCTGAGCCTGTTTGCATGCAAGTGAGAGAGGCGGTGCTTTGCAGGGCGCGAAGGCTGATCAATGAAGAGGTGAGTCCAGGCAGGGAGAGGGCAGATTGTGAGGTTTCCCCAACTCATTGTGGGCTAGAATTTCAAAGGTCACTTAGATACCCAAAGTTACCAAAGTTAAACTTAATTGTGGCAGTTAATACGCCCATCAAGAAGATGGTCTTGATGAACCTGGGAACAGTGCATGGATTCTGGCTATACCTAGTTGGTTTCCCACCCGGTAATACATGACCATGTACAGAACATCAAGCCATGTTATAAGATCATCTTTTAGCTTTGACATCGTATTTGGCTAACTATATTAATCATATCTAACAGAGGATACAGTTCTGTGTCAGAAGATTTTCTGCTGTTGGCATCCCTAGACCTCTCACTACCCCTCATTTAGACAGAATAGGTGGAATACAAATAAAAGCTGGTTTTGTCATGTGAGAAAATGTTGGGTTTGCATGCTGTCTATAGTAGAAACATTAAAACAGTGTATGGATATGAAAAGATGTGAGCTTTTCTTTTGCAGGCAGATTTAAGTATCCTTTGACATGAAAGACTCCTTTGCAGAACTCTTAATTTTAATTTCTTTTTGGGAAAAGAAAGTATGCAGGCTGCAACCGCCGCCCCTCACCCCCCTTTTTTTTTTTTGTTTACAATATGTCAGGTGGGAGTCTCCATGCCTGCATACAAATGCACAAGAATGCAAATAATATTCCCATGTTAATGACAGTTGGTTGTGGCCCGAGATCTTGACCTTCCTTCTTTCCAAATTCTAGCATGATATAGACTGTACAGGCAGTTTCAGATGGGAATGTTATGAAATACGTAACTTCCCACCTATTCCCAGAGAAATGAAAATATGTGCAGTGTCTCCATGGTTTTTTTCGGTTTGTGGCAGAAGCAGGGTGCAGTACGCATTACCTGCTTTCTGAGGGAAGTAGGTTATCTGAGAATTAGTCTTGAGATACTCCTTCATAGGAGAAGTTTGGAAAGATCTGTGCTCACGTCTTCATTTTACTCTGTTTCCTTTCTGACTTTGTAACTAAACTCACTGTGGGCTGGATTACAGAAGGTTGCTTAGATACCTGGAAATGTGCCTAGACATCATGTACCTGTCTCACACTGTGAAATTAAGTACGTAAGGGAAGAACTCTAAAATGCGAAATTCGTTTTACTTTCCCATTATTTTTTTTTTTTTTTACCTATTAGCTTTTTGTCAAATTTGGCTTGAAATCCTAAATTTGTATTTTATTTAGTTTACTTCCTATAAGAAACACTGCATGAAATTGTCAGTGTCTGTAATTTGTGAGGGTAAGGATGGCTTTGACTGGAAGGATGGTGTTTTAGGTGTCTGCTGAGATGCTGTTCAGTCTCCGTTGGAAACGAGAAAAATGACAGCTGGAAGTTATTGTTCCTGGAGAAGGCCACGTAGCCTGTGCTTTTCGTGTTGAGGAAATCCGGATAGCTTTACCTCCACTGAGCTGTACCCCGGGTCTTTCAGTATGTCTCCCCTTTGCTGTTCTACGGATCTGTGCGTTACTGATCAAGACGGGGAGAAAAGGGCACCACTGTGGTCCTGATTCCCTACCTCAAGGAAGAAACGGCCACAACCAGCCCACACCACTTTGCTTTTAGTGGGCGGCTGCTTTTCTTTCACAGGCTGAGATGCGGACCCTGCTGCTGCGCTGCTGGCTGCACGCCACCGGGCCCTGCGAGCTGTATGCGCACCGTAGGCTGGAGAGGTCTGGCGCTGACCCAGCAGGGCTTTCTGCTGCAACACGCGAGCGCTTGTTCTCAGGGTTTCTGCCTGGCTCTTGCAAACTCCCAGCTGACCCATCTGTCATTTTATGCTCTCTGCTTGCTCGTTTAGGTCTTGCCTTGCCACCTCATATGTGAATTAACCCCCGTTGATGAAACTCCCTACTGGTCATCATAAAAACTCAGCATGTTTCATATGGTGGCAGTTGCTCTAATGCTGCAAATTGTTTTAAAAGCCTTAAAAAATTTGGAATTTTTATCAAGTGTACTCTCTAAATGATGCACTGTCTCATTTGTGATTAGTGAAGCTGAGATCTATGCAGTTGTGCTTAAGCTTAAAAGAGTTGCAAGTGTGAACTTGGGCTTATTTTCCATAATAATACCCTGGAAATCATTTGGATTCTCACTCTTAAACCTGCCCCCTGTTGTTTGGGTGTATTCTTTGCCAAAATAAGTCTCAAATAACCACTGCTTCTGTCCCATCCTATCTTCCTAAATGTGCTTTGTCTCTTCTTTCATCTCTCTCATCATCTTATGTGCAGGGCAGAGTCAGTTTTGATTATTTACTAGTCAGTCTTTCTTTTGCTCTAAGCCTTCTAAGAAGCTGGAACAAGGAGAAAAAAAAACCCTACCACTTCTTCACAAGGCAAGTCTTTGGCAGTGTTGACTGTAGACCCCCAATGAAGGGATTTTTGTGCTGAGAAGACATTTATGAAGTTTAATAATGTTCTGATGTTGCAAGTGAAGTCTCTTCTGGCACCTGAGTTCCCACCTTATACCCTCATTTTTGTAGAGTTTCTCTTTCCTGGTGTCCCCCTGTCGCTTCATGTCATAGATTAGGTTAAAGGTTGTTCCACTGTTACATGTTTGCCTTTGGAGAAACAGTAGTTTATGAGAAGTTTCTCCACGGTCAAATCCTTCACTTCAGGAAGAGATATGTTTATTAAATACAGTGAAATATTGTGGGAGTAGCTATACTGTTTGGAATGAACAGTCATTAGAAAACAGAAATACATGCCGATGTGGTATCTGAAAGCGCATTATTCAGATTTGTTCCAACACCAGTGGTCCCAGTCCTCATGTGTAACGCTTCTCTCTGCAGTCTGGTAAGTGCAGATGATAATCCAGTGATTATACTCCAGCATACTTTCTATAATCTTCTCTGGGTAATAAAGTAAAATTCCAGCCCTGGGCGCTCTCATGGCAGTGTCTACCCTCTGAAAGACTCAAGCCGAATTTGCACTGACAGCCTCTTACAGAGACACTGGGGGTATGCAAGCGATGAAGCCAGCCACGCAACCCTTCATGTACTGGAGGGATGCTCTGCCTTGGTTGCTCAACCTATGTTGCATAATAAAGAAAATGTGTGTATTTTATGTATTTACAGCTGAGTATACAATGCAGACTTGCCTTTTTTTATTATTAATTCATAGAATAATTTGAATTATTTGTGAAGTTTAAATATTGTTTAGCTCTCTAGTGTTCTAATTTTAGACCAGGTAACCTTGGGCAAGTGGAATTTCAGAATGGAAGGGAGATCCTTTGGCAACCGTTCTCCTCAGATGCATCGGAGGTGTGTTTACCGGCCTCAGGAGTGCCAGGGTGATTTCCCACTTCTGGTACCTTGTAGCGCAGAGCAAGCTGGCGCTGGTCTTCAGTTACTCAGGCTTGTAACCCCCAGCTCTCCCACCCCCAGTGGAGTTCCTTGATGAAATAGCTGTGGCCATCTCTTTTGTGTGGGTGAATTTTCTTTTAACCCCCCCAGTTGGTGGCTGAGTGTTCACAGCCCAAAAGGATCCTCACAGTTCTGATCAGAGGCTCTACAACGTCTTTCTTTTGAAACTCTTGAACTAATGCGTTGGTATTTAATTCAGTTTTCCTTGCTGTGTCTGAGAATACCACATCATTTTAGAGGCTGAGATAGCTGTCATGTGCACAGGGGTTTATTGACTTATTTTTCCTTGGTCCGTGCTTCTCATGATAGGTTTATATTATTTTAATGGAAATCTCATTTTCCTCACAGTTTTTTGTGTTTGTTCAAGTTCATTCAATCATATGCTACTAATAGAAGGGTCTTTGTAACATTTATTTGTAATGTTGTTATTTCAATCCGCAGAGGGAGAAGTGAAGCAAGAGAAAACACTTTTTTTTCCTGAACATTTCCTTAAGTAGTATTTGTTCTGCTTGCTTCTGCCGAAGCTGCATATGACATTACCTGCGTTTTTGTCAGTTTTGTTTCTCTCCAAGTAATTCTTTGTAGTGTACTTTATGTATGCACTGTCAAATAACTTTAAAGTGGCTTAAGATGGTTGTTCTATATTCATAGTTATATGAAATTGAACATTAAAATGCAGGGGAAATTTTTGGAATTGTTTTAACTAAATCTGTATTTTTATTTCCCTAAAGTTTCAGACCCAGAGCTTACGACTTTCAGACCTGCACAGAAAATCTCAGCTATGGAGAGGGATAGTTAGTGTTACCTTAATAGAAGGTCGTGAACTTAAGGCGATGGATGCAAATGGACGAAGTGATCCTTATGTGAAATTCCGGTTGGGGCATCAGAAGTACAAGAGCAAGGTAATTTTAGCTGCGACCTAAAATGCGCATTGGTTGTGTTTTTTGGTTTGTGTGACTACTATAGTGGTGGAGATTTATTGTTGTGTTAATTAGCTGTCAGAGCACCTGTCGTTTTGTTGAAATGTTTCTTTTTTATTTCATTATAATAAGAAAATAATATGAGATAGGGAAAAATGTCGCACTTAAAAAGGCGGGGTGGCAGGGAGGCACACCTGATTTTCCATGCAGATTGGGCTAACTGTCATTTCCCATGGTGGGTCATTCGTGGCAGGGGAGAGATGTGGAGTGATTCTGACAAGTAGATACTACCTTTGTGCCTTTCTGTCTTGATGGTGGATGCCTCTTGGATGCATGGCCTTATCCTCAAACCATGTCATGCTTTTATCTCACTTTCCCCACAGCAAGTTTTGTTAAAGTTTGGTATACGTATGAGCTGAACACGTAGAGAGGATTGATCAGGGAGAGAATAATCATGGAGACTAGCTTGGCTTCCTTGCTATTTTTTTTTTTTTTTTATTTCCCTGATCCCTACTGGTTTGAAAATTGCTGCTTGGGGAAGATGCTGGATCTGCCGACGACACATGTGACCTTTCCTCTCTCAGTGGCCATGACAGCCCATTTGGTTTACACAGCCAGACAAAGGGCAAAGTGAGGAGGAGGCCAGGAGCAGTTAGCTGCCTGCCTCAGGGTCCCTTAATCTGAAATTAGAAGAAATCCAATTTCATGCTTTTGTGACTGAAAAACTTTTCTGTGTTTTCATCTTCCCTGATGTGTTTTATTTTTTCAAGCCAGTGGAACTGGTGGATGTAGAAAGTAGCAAGAAGGTGCTAGGCAGTTCCCATTCTTGCTCAGGATAGAGGTGACTACTGTGAATACTGCTTTTGCATTATGGTGGAAAAATCTGCAAGCTTTCTGTTCTGCAGAACATGGTCAGAAATACATGAGCTGAAATCCATTGAGGTTACTTCTTTTGTCAGAAGTAACTGGACTGAAAATGATTGAGAAAGCTACTTTCATCTGAGTTGCAGAGGGAAGGAAGTAAAACAAAGTGAGGGTTTTTTTCTGGGGGGAAAGAAGTATTATTCCATAGAAAGTAAACCATAGTACCATCTTTCTCCCAGTGTTATTGCAGCTGAGGAAAAAGGACATGATAAAATTGTTTCTGTTTAAATACTTACAGTCAGCATCTACTTGTCATTGCAGGTGCTTTGTTTTCCCTTAGGCTCAGACACATAACTTTACAGCTAACTGTCACTTAGGAGAGGGCATAATTATTCTACAGAAAAATGGATCCATTCCCAGGGTAAATCCTTTGTTCAGGAGGCTTTTGAAGGTGACAGGTTGCAGGATTTTGGAGGTTGCCGTTGTATGGGAGAGGCATGAGAGGAATGGCCAGTAGTCTTTTCTAGTTGCTGTTCTTTAATTCTCACAGCTTAAGATACTCATACTGCAAACAGAAAAAAAGACTTTCTGAGCAGACTCTAAAGATCAAATTTACAATTCAAGAAAGCATATGCCTGCACAATGCAATATGACTTTCTCTATGCTCCCTTTTCAGATTGTGCCAAAAACTTTGAATCCTCAGTGGAGGGAGCAGTTTGACTTTCATCTCTATGAAGAACGAGGTGGAATTATTTATATTACCGTGTGGGACAAAGATGTTGGCAAAAAGGATGATTTTATTGGCAGGTTTGTGCAATTATAGCCGCCTTGTTCCCTTGGGATGAGAGCAGATGATTAAAATGAGCCTTGCCGTTGAAACTGTTTCTTATGACCATTTTTTCTTGGGTTCTGTTGGTGGGTTTTTTTTTTAAAGGTGAGGGAGGATTTTTTAGAAAATATCAGTAGAGTTTGCTGCTTTGATGCAATTCTTTACTTTGATGGTGTAAAATAATTTCTGTTGACCAGTAGGTGGCAGCTTTTACCAATTGATAGGCTTAGGTTTTCCAAAATAAAAATCCCACATTTAAAGCAATAATCAAGATGCAGGAGGTTCCATATGGCAACATCCTGCTTGGAGGAGAAATAGCGTTTGTGACTTGTAATAGGCACATAAGACCAAAATTATGTACTTGCTTTCTAATCCATTTGGTAACTGAAATGACAGTGTTGAAGGACTACACTCAACTTTTGGAACAAAGAAGTAAGATCATTCACCTCATTCACTTTCAGGGAAAGTGAATCTTTGGGATCTGTCTTAAGAGTTCGAGAAATGGTATAAATTTGTGTGATTGTTCTGCATTTTGGTGTAGGAAGAGGAAGAAAGATGCTTTTGTAACAATGGCATTAACTGTTAGCTAGTAGGGGGAAAAAAACTGTCTTGTGCTTATAGATACGACAAAGTAGGTGGTATTTGGAAAGCTCAGATATTTGTTTACACATAATTTAATTGATACCCATATAGTCATACTAATAGTTATTATTATTAATCTGACATATTTTGATTGTTCGTTAGAATATTGGTCATAGGTATTTTCACTAGGACACTGATGCTATTAACTTGTAGAATTAGGGTTTTTGGTAGTTAAGATCACAAATGAAAATCCTGCAGACCAAGCATATACTTTTGTTGTCAGCGTGGTTATGTTTCCACTGACCTTTTCCTCCCCCTTGTTCCATTTAGGGTAATGGCTGGCTTTATCAAATTAGATCAGTTGGGTAATATTCTGTGTTTATTTCCTACCATAAATTGTGGGAACTCAGAAACCATACAGAGTATGTGGCAAGCAAACAGCTTTAATATTGACAAAACCACTTTTCAGAAGTATACACAGTAGGATTTTATTTTATATGATGAAACCCTAGGGGTGGGGTGCCATGTTTATATTTGAAGTTTGTACTGTATTTTTTCCCTTGCTTGATTCCAGTTGGCGCATATGGTAACAGTAACTATTTTTCCAAAGTAGCATCATCATTTAGTCCTATGTCAACATGTGATTACTTTGGGAAATTGTTCCTGTTTTCTGCTTAACTTTAACCTTCCTATCCAAAAGATGGTGACACTGAGTTTTCATGTGTGATTTTCCAGAACACTGTCATCAAAACAGTACTTAACGTTGTTACTGTTAACAGTAATGATAAAGTCTTTTTTGTATAAAACAAAAGACACCATTTTTGCTCCAGTACACTTCAAACCAAAATAAGAATGTGATAGAGATATTAAAGGAAGAGAAATTAGAGGAAGAAAAGTCTGTAACTTCAACGTGAGTGGCTTAGGTAACTTTTCAGATACCTGAAAAATTTGTACGCCTTAAGTGTTAATCTATTTCTTTGTGGTAACTATGTGCTATTATGCAAGTAACATGATTTCTACGTTGTATTTAAGTGCAAAAAGTTTGATAGCATGAGAAATCTCCTCTCTAAGAAGAATGCTTGAAGCCCGTAGCATTTTTCAGTGGGAGAAATGTTCTGTTTTCTGTCATTTTCCTAAATAGATGTAGTTCTTTTATATAGCAAAAAAGATGCTCCTTGGACAAAGCTAATCTGTAGTGCTTCTGCAGTATACAGCTGATTTTAACAAAATCAGTGGTACTCTTCCTGAAATTTTACTGCTCTTGATTTTTGTGACCTCTCTGCTGTCAGTGTATGTATAATCCCTCTTCAGTTTGTCCTTTCAGACACTCTCTCATTTCACCTTCTGTTCGTACCTTATCTCTGGATAATGCAACCTGCAAACAAGTTCCTCTTCACGAAGATTTCCATGAAAAACTGTCATTTGTCAAGCTCAATCTGAATACAAAAATAGGTCTTAATATTCCCCCTCCCTGATACCCTTTTCCAGTCACTGTGGATAAAAATCACCAACACCTGACAGCTTCACTTTACATTGACCTCACTCTCCCAGTTTCTCCTTTCGAGGCTGCCTCTAAAAGCTGTAAATTTGGTACAGACACCACAGATTTGCCCTCTGTGTGTGTGTGTGTTACGCTAAATATATATTAATTTTGTAAAGCAGGAATGAATTGTGCTCCATGACTAAGGTTCTGTGGCTCTGAAGGCACACATAATAAATTGAATATTTTGATTCAGGTTCCAGGGAGAGTGATAGTGAGGCTATGGAAGGGAAACAAAAGACTTCCTCGTAGTATTCTAGCATTGCTCGATAATGGGAGGGTAATCCCTTTGATCTTACTCTGATCTTCCCACTTTCTTGAATAATGTGCAAGCAGCAGTTGAGATATTATATAGGAATATTTTTACTAAATGCAAATAAAAACAGTTATTTCTTGGAAATGTTCTGCCTGGCTGAAGTATGGTTAGGGAGAAGCCATGCTTGATTGGAGAGATCCTACTCATTGAGGGAAACAGCAGACCAAAATGAGAAAACAGAAGAAAAAGTTTGTTCAAGGAGCAGTTCTCACCTCTCATCCACAGTGTTGGGTTTTTGTGCCCTCCATATCCTGATTGCAGACCACACATGAAAGTCAACAGAACTTCCCATGCAACACAGGCATTGCCAAGCTGCTTTGCCAGGGGACCTCTTTGAAGAGTGCCATCCCTAAAACTGGTTCAGCAGTTCCAGACCGGGCTGGCTGTGGGAGAACAGTGCTGCTGGGTGCCAGGCTGAAGGGGCAATCTCCAGGTTCCTCCTGGAAAGCAGCACGGGAAGCCGTCTTGGGCTGAAATGATCTTGCTGTGCTAATAAGCTCTGTAACTTGCCATATTCCAAACCAGGATGTCATAACTTCTCCTGGAATGATACACTGTCTCAGCCGCACTTCAGTGAAATAAAAGAAGTGGGAAGTCAGGAACGTAGACCTGTGTGGGCCCTACGTGTATCAATCATACCCATGAGGCTGGAGCATGGTAGGGGCCAGGATGAAGATGGGGATGTCAACGAGGCAACGGCATGTGTGCTTAGACTGCGAGGGCTTGGGCTTGCGATGCTTTTCGGAGGGCAGGGAGATGAAGGAAAGGTGTTCAAGAAGGCTGAAGGCATGGAAGTGAGATTCTGGCTGTGGGGTGGCCTGACAGGAGGAAGATGGAAGTGGAAGGGGTGGCTTGTGAGAAGGGAGGAAGGTATTAAGAGGGTGAGAGCAACAGCATGGCATCCTAGTGCAGAGAAGGAGGAAGATACATCTGTCACAGAGCTAGTGTAAAGCTCTGTCTTCGTCTTGGTGCCCAGGCGCATTCAGCATGGTGGTTCCTGAAATGAGATGCTGACTGATTGATTTCCATTCCCACCTTTGAGCATCATATGGTTGTAAAATTCATTTGAGTTTGTGGTGTGCATTCTCCATGAGAATTTAAAGAATGTAGCACCTTGTGAACTTCCATCTTAGAATACTCTAAAAAAATTAAATCCTAGAACCATTTCAGTGTTTATTTTGGGATTTTAAAAGCTGGAAAAAGACCTCAAACAAAAGTTTTGAGGAAAATATGTTTCCGATCATATGCTGTTCTCTATGAGGAAACACTGGGCTTGGCCAGAACTGAACTTCATCATGCAGGAGGTTAAATTCTGGCATTCTTCTGAATATCATTTTTCTAAAAAACAAACGACATTCCAGGACCAAAGGCATGAGGTCTAGGAGTTCCCTTTTTTTTTCCTTTTTTTTTTCCCCCTGAAAGCACCAGCAGCCACAGGGGCAGCCTTCTTGCATTCAAATAGGCATGTGGACTTGCATGAGCAGTATTAGTCATTGCTCCATCTGATAAGTAGAAGTATGTATGTATGTGTTGTTTTAAGTAAAAATACATATGTATGTGTATGTATATTGTTGAGTCTAAGTGCATTTAATGTTCACATTTTTGCTATGAGCAAATCATTTCTCTTCCATATTGAGCAAGTATACTCCTGTGATTAAAAACACATACTGCAGTAAGTTTATGTAGGTAATACGAAGATCAAAATGAAGGTGAAATTATTTTAATCTTCATGTAATTATTTAACTTCCTTATCATCTGTGTTTTTGAAGGCGATCCTGACTGTCACCTTTACGATAATCAGCTAATAAATCCTCATGATTGTTACACCTTTATGCATAGCAGTAATCTGAACAAATTGGCTGCTGACAGCTGCAATAAATTGCCAAGAATGAGTACTGTCAGAGAACAAGTTGTTTCTGTGAACATACAGGATAAGTAAATCCCATGTCATGCAGTTTTATTCAGCTGAAGTTATTTGCAATCCACTATGGTAGGATTTATAGCATTATTTATTGCTATGAAAAATGCGTGTTTATCTTTAAAATGACATTGACTTCTGCTCATATTTTGTGCCAGAATATTACTGTTGACTTCATCTATATCTATTTTCATCAGTATTTATAGATGCTACTATCTTTTTTTCCCCATCTGATGCAAATTAAGAACACAAGACCTTGTGTATAGTATACTCATTAAAACTATGTATTAATTTTATGTGTCACGAACTGAAATTTCCCGTAGTTTCCCTGAGTATTGTCATGAAAATTCAGGTTGATTTTGTGTGCATGTGTGTATGGGTACACACCATATAATTGATCTTACAAAATACAAAAGTTAAGATATTGAAAATTAAGTATTCAGGTTTTCAAAACCTAATCTGCTCTGTCTTGGCTGTTTAGTTTTTTCAGAGGGGTTTTGGGTGCACATAAATACAAGCAATATGTGACCTGTGCTGCTGCATTATTAATCTGGAAGCACAGGAATACACTGCTCAAAGTTCGAAGCTAAAGTGGGACTTTTATATAAAATATTTATGCCATCTTCATTTTTATTTTTTTCCACTTAAATTTATGTAATTTCATCGTGGGAGGCTGAAAGTTACCAGGCAGGACTGAGTGGTGCTGTGAAGCTGTGTATGGGTACTCCAGTGTGCATATAAAGTTGAGTGAAGGACACTAAATATGCTACTGCTAGTGTTTCTTCCCAGATTTTTTCTAGAGATGTGATTTTCAAGACTGACTTACATTAAGATACCAGCAATTTTCTTTTTTAAATATTGTTACCCAAGAAAGAGGTTTTGAATAGTAGATGTGAAAGCCTGTGTTAATGTTGAAATTGATGAATCCTGAAGTTTAGAGACATGAATCCTGTACAGAGACAAAATGGGTCCCCCTGGAATTCTAAATAGTACTTTATTATGCTGGTCTTTCAACTATATTTTTCACATGGTGGTCTGAAAATTTCTGCATGTTGAGGTAACGTTGGAAAGATATATTATTTTCAAAATGTAAACACAATGGTCAACATGCTATTGTAATTTGAGTTTCGAGCTGTGTGTGCATGTGAATTACACAGCAATTCTGTGCAAACTCAGACAGCCACACAACCAACGGCCTGTGTGTATAATAGCTTGTTGATTGTGATGACTACAGTTAAATTATTGCAGTTGCATTTCTCTACTTAAAATGAAGATTTTGCCCAAAGCATTAAAACCTGAAAATGCTGCTGGTGGGCCCTTGCCAAATCCTGAGATGTGCGGAGCTCTCCCCTTTTCTGATTGTTGTCAAAAGGAGTCAGATGTAAATGTGGCATCTCAAAATTTGGCCTTCAGATATTCCACACTTTAGTTATTGCTATGTCTGCACCTTCTAGCTTCTTCTGTTAATGCAGAGGCACTGCTGTTCTGCTAGAGAGCCCCAAAAGGTGCAAAAAGGTTTGGCCCAGAAATCCTCAGTAACTTTCTCTTATCAGGTATTTTAATATTGCAACTCTTAGTGACAGCTGTTAGTGTCATGTACTGTTGCAAAATTGATAGTATTCCCCAATGTATTCTGAAACACAAGAATGCAGCAGACAAACTGGATTATGCTTATGATCCTTCTGACCCTGTCTCCTGCAAGTTGGAAATGCATGCACTGCATGAAGTAAGAGCGGCAAAATAAGGGGAAGGGGGAAGGAAAAGGGAAATGGCTGCCTAGGTATGCGGAGCATGACAGTAAGTGTAGAAGGTGTTCAGGGGTGTAGATAAGGGTTTGTATGGGAGCAGTGTGAAAGCTCTTGCAAAGCTGCTCTAACCAACTAGAACCGTACAGGAATGTATAGGAAGACATAATGTTCTTCAAAGCAATAGGCTGGTGTAGCAGAGGGAAGCGTTAATTTGGCTGAAAGAAGCTGCATGGGTGGCAGCACCAACAGCGCGTGTCTGCAGTGTGCAGCTGTGCCGTGGGGACAGCGTAGGGAAAACCATGTTGTAAAACATCTGCAAGTACTTTTTCCTGTCTCTGCAGCTTCAAAAGTAAATCTGTAGTTTTATTGTGAAGAGCTATGCTTAGGAAAATGTTAATTGGTGGTTTCAAAATCCATCAGCAGGATTTCATGGCATGGACCGTACCTCTTTTAGCAAGCAATAAACACTTGTCCGTATTTGGATATGGCTCAATGACTGGTGAGATCATCTGTATTTAATGTAGCTCTGTAATTCCGTTACCAAGACCGACTTACCCCAAATGGCAAGGCTCTTTCCTGCTCCCCATGTGTGTCTGCGTGGAACCTGGCCGCACCATTTCCCCGGCCCCGCTGAACTCTGCAGTGAGACAGAGCGCTCCCGGCTTCCTGGGGATCCTTTGCAGCTCCCCACGCTTGCCACCACACTCCTCAGTCACTGTCCTACTTAGCCAAGCTGCAGTCTCCAGCTCCTTTGGGAGCTTTCCTGGTTTCCAGTCTATCACCTCTATCCGTCACAAGCATCACGCGGGGTCTGTAATTTTATTTCTTTCTCATTATCTTTACACTTAAAAATGCCTCACTCTGGTTCTTCCAAGAACTTCACGTTACTGCAGTCCTGTCTTTCTGAGCGGTGTCATTCTCAGTCGGTGCTTTGCAGAATTTCCTCTCTGCGTTTGTTTCTTGGTTTTACTCTGCTCATAAAGGACACGGAGTCTCACAAATTGTAGCAGTTCATGCCTCGCTGCTTCTGATGTGTGTCCAGCTCAGTTCTAATTGCAGAATCGCACAGTTTCCTCTCCTTGGCATCCTTTGGAGCAGCATAGACCTGGATCACAGTGGAGTTAAAAGGCTGTCTTCCTGAACAAGTCATGATGATAATTAAGTTGCCTGGGTTGTAGCCAAGTGGTGCTTTTCTGTCCCTATCACTTAGGATTGTGCCAATTCCTCTTTTATGCTTTATTTTGTCATGTGAGAAAATGATCTCGCTATCTGCTGTCTCTCCCTTGCCTGGCCACCTGGCTTTTAAGAGGCCTTCTATGTCATGTCGCTACCTTTGTAATTCATTCATTAGCAAGGATATTTCACCAGGGTGCCAACGCGGTCCTACATTCCAGGTTCTGTTAGAACTAGAGAGGGGAGGTGATTTTTACCTCTTAGACATGCTGATAATAAAATACTACATACAGTTCTGGCTTCCACGCTTTAAAAAGGATGCAGGAGAATTTCACTGGATCAGAAAAGTTACAAAAAGTCATTTGAGGGCTGTAGGAGACATGTTACAAGGAAATGTATAGGGAGCTGAAGGTGTTTAGCATATCAAAAGGAAGATCAAGAAGAGATATGATTATGGTATGTGAGTACCTTCAGTAGGAGAAAATACGGAGCACTAAAGGCTTTTTCAACCGAGTAAAGAAAGGCATAAAAAGAACCAAAGGCCAGATATATTCAAATTAAAAATAAATCAGAAATGTATTTCTAACAGTTTGGGCGATTAACACACTGAACACAGTTTCAGAGAAGTGGTGAATTCCCCTTGAATCTTCAAATCTTCCTCCATGGGAGCCGTACCCTCTTTCTGCGGCGACTTATCTGTGATACTTTGGCACATGAGCTTGAGACACGAGCGTGGTTTTTCTCCCTTCTGATCTCTCAAGGCCGGAAAATCCAGATCCGCCCAGCGCCTGATAATGTTCATGTGCGGAGCTGATCTGGGGGGACGTGCCTCCGAGCCGCTTGCAGAGGGGTCAGCCAGCCAGCGGGATGGCACTGGTGCCCCTGCCCGCCACGGCCGGTGCTGGCGCAGGGCTGCGCTGGGGGGACCGTGCAGCCTGGAGCAGCAGAGTGATGCAAAATACTCCAGCTACCCTAAAAAAATGAATATTCCCTGACACAGGATTTGCAGCGATGCTTGAAAACCTGTCCATGGAGTTAACAGCTATTTGTGGCCGTAATTCTTTGCATGCAGTGAACTTTTTCTTTCAGTGTCAGTTCGTAAATAGTAATTCCATCAGAAACTGAATTACCCAAACTTACTGTTTATCTCCTGCTTTCAGTGTGGCAGCTGCCAGTCATACACAACTTACGGCTGTCTTGCAATGGCTGTAATTTTTCATGGCCCTCAATTTGAAAACGCAAGACAAAAATTTCTAACACCATAATGCTCATTTCTGCACCACTTTCTGGTAACATTCAAGTTCACCTTCATCCTCAAAGCATCTTTGTTCTCCATGGTAACGGTTGTAGTTGACAAATGCCTTTTAAGAGAACATCTTAACTGATGTAAAAGTGAGCGTTGCTGAAGCTTTAAAGCTCGGAATACTTGTAGATACCCTCAGTAGAAAGTAAAGGGGCATTGTCAGTCTCAACTTTCCAAAGCTGTGTACCTTTTGAAGTATTTTGGTAACTTCAGTGCTTGTAAGGAAATCTGATCCCAAAAGGAGTTTTGTGGGTTTCCTAGTGATGCCTGTAAAGGTTATTCTAGGATAGAGTTAGCGCTTACCAGGCTTCCTTCACTGTTTTGGTCCCAAGCAAAGATCTGGTGAGGGCAAAGTAGATCTAACAAAAAATAGTTAGATTCCCCACTCCCCCCTGGAAAATTTGATGTGAGAGCAAATAACTTTATTTTTTTTTCCCCATGAAAAACTCAATTGTTAATGGAAAAAAATGGTGGTTTTTCCTATAGTGTCTGAAAGTCTCATCTTCTGCCTGAAATGCACATGCTACAGGCACACTCGCCTCGCACTGAATGCTCCTTGAGCCTTGGCATCTTCGAGTTTGACACATGCAAGCGGCATCTCCTGCAGGGCCAGGGGAGGGGACCTGGCGCGGAATGAGCAACGTGCCTTCACCTGGCTGTGTATGCAGAGACACTCGTAACCTAAATTTCCATAAAGTGCGATGGTGACTCTCCTTGATGGAATAACCCTAGTTTTTTATCACATTACCCAAGGGCCCTTCAGAGAGTATTTTTCCTGTGAAATGTTTAAGACTTTTGCTGGAAAAAGCTTCCAGATCACTCCCTACCTTTTGTATGATTTTAGGAAATAACAAGCTGGTGATGGGCTGTTCATGGCGATCTATCAAGCAGACTAAATAGAGACATATTTCTCAGGTAATCTGTTCTGGATGCGGTGCTATTAGGAACATATTATAGCTGTAGGAAAGGTGCACGGGTAAAATCGAATTGTCAGTTGCTTCTTTTAGCCTAAATAAAAAATAGCATGGACTGCTAATGTTGCAAAACTGCTGTAACTTTAGGAATTGGTGAACTTGGAGCTTGTAGCTCTGACATAAACCCTGTAATTTTACAGTCATTGCAGTTTTCTGACTTATGGAGGGTTTTTTTATTCTAGTGAGGGTTGCTTGGTTGCTTTTGTTGCCTGTTTTTGAGTGAGGGGGTGGATTATTTCTGCCTTACTTGTGTCATGATGACTTTCTGATTCTTTTATGGACTTTAAGAGAGATTAGACTGGTTCTTTCAGTGATTATTGGTTAAAGTCACAGTATTATTGCACAGATGTATTTTTGAGGGGTATCTGTTTTGAAATAATCAAAGAATAGTTAACACCAGGGACATTTTAACCCATGCCAGCTTTGAATGCTTGATTACAACATTTGCTGTCTTAAGGAGGGCTTGAGATAAATCACTGCACCTTAAATAAAAATGATAGCCTACGTATGTGTACAAAACTTGCATTGACCATCAGCCTGCACTGACAGCAACATCTTTAGTCTTTCCCTTTCTGTTGCTAATTTCATTTCTCAAGCCTTATAAACCAGAGTTCAAAATAAAAAGTAAACATTAAGCTCATCAGTTAGAATTTTTTTCATTGTAAACTAATTGAAGCTTGTTACTGCATGAGTTTTCCAGCAGTTTTAATTTTGACAGCTGCACAACAGTGCAGTAGATGTTTAAAAAAAAAAAGGAATTTTTCCTGTAGCAAATCTAATCTGCCTGTGATAGCACAGTGCTCATTTTATGAGGCTGGATTTATTCTCATAATTGGCTATTTCCTATCCTTAAATGCCTATTTATTCATGTCTGCCACCTTTTTCTCAGTTTATTGGCCCTGCGGTCACCACATTATCTTTCTCTTCAAAATCAATTGACATTTTATGAAAAGAGTTTGCTAGATGTTTAGTTTAGTGAGAGTGGCATATAGAACATGTGCTTGTCACATTAAATAATCGCTATTGAAAGTAGAGTATTCAGCCACTTAACTGTATATCGAATATATTCATTTACTTCATTTCAATATTGTTACTGTTTTTATTTAGAGTAATGAATTGGCAAAACGTTACTGGGAGATGGTATAAGTAGAAGTATTCCAAACTGTGCTTTTTCAGGGAAATTCCTGTGCCGTGCAAGCTGGCATTACATTTAACACGGGTGTTGAATTTCTGGATATGCTCAGGGCTGCAATCTAGGAAAGTTGAAATTTATGAATTATACAAATTAAAATATTACACTTCTGAGGTGTGCACAGACTAATTACTAACCCTAAGGTGCTATTGTTTTGATTAAAAGCTTATGGTCAGCTCTTTGTTAGCACTGGATACTGGTTTTCCTTCCATGCGCAACCTTTTATTTTTAAAGATGGTGCAGAGATATTTCTGCTGGCTGGCACGTGTGGAGCCATTCTTCATTAGCTCGATGTGTGGTACAGCCAGGGTTATTCAGAAGGGGATCAAGCAGGGTGGATTGGCTTCAGCCACTCTGCACAGTTATAAGCAGTCCCTGCTCATTACAACATGAGACATCTTATTATATAGGGGGTTGTGGCATCAAATTTTATCCCGGATGCCTGCATGAAGCTTTGACTCTGAGCCACACACAGCTTACTGCGAGAGAGCTGAGCCTTTTGGGTGGTGCTCAAGTCGTGTTTTTCTATGCTCAGTCATGTTAACTTCATCACAATTAAGTCCACACAGATATTTTTTCAAGAGAGGATTTTTACTGTCCTTAGATGAATAGCATCACAAATATTCACATCAAAACTTACGTTCTGTGTTTATACAAGGGGCGTAATTAAAAAGTGTAATTTCCATCTGAAGCTGGATTTTTTAAATTCTCTTTGGCTGCATTTGAGTAAGGCATATTAGCTAACCTTGTTTCTAGTGTCTGTACATTCTTTTAATATTGTTCACATGCATGGCAGGTTGTAGCTTAAAGAAAAAAAAGAAAAAAAAAAAAAAAAGAAAAAAAAAAGTCAAGCAAGCAGCATGGATTGAAGCTGAAGAGAAATCCTTCCAGAAGCTGGGAAGCAATTTCTACATACTTGGTATTTTGTCCAGCTGAATGCCAGTAAGCCAGTGTGCTCTTGTTTGATGTGAAGAAAACCATATGCTGATGGAGAATGTTTGTTTCTAGGTGCCAGATTGACCTTTCGACCCTGAGTAAAGAACAAACCCACAAGTTGGAGGTGCCGCTGGAGGACGGAGAGGGACGCCTGGTGTTGCTGGTCACTCTCACAGCTTCAGCTGCAGTCACTATCTCTGACTTCTCCGTCAGCTCCCTGGAGGACCAGAAGGAGCGAGAGGAGATACTGAAGAGATATGTATGGAGTTCTTCTCTTTTGTCTTTCGTTTGCAAAATGTTTGCTTATATAAATAATAACTATCGTGGGGGAAAATCTAAATATATCCCCTTGTATCCTTATCACACTCACCAATGACAATCATTTAAACCAGTTACTGATATCACGGCTGCTGCAGGTAACATCAAGAAGGCTACAAATCCTTTTTATACTATGATGTATTTTTACATAGTAACTCAGCTATCTGATACCATTATGTAACGTAAGGAAGTTAATTTTACTGCCCTGCAGATAATTTTAGCCAAGGACAAAATAAATAAGGGGTCACTCAGTGACAGTAAAGTTTTGAATGAGTATTTATGCCAAGTGGTTTGAGGTTCCAAGTTTTCAGATTTATTTTTTTTTTTTTGAGCATCTACTAGAAGGCAAGAAAACTTGGGGTTTTTGTCTGGACATTAGAGGCTGGAGCAGTATTTTGCATCATCAAAATAACTGTTTTAAAGAGTATTTACATTTTTAAATATTCTGAAGCAAATTATTTTCATTTCCCAGCATCCTCACACTACACGGAATCTGTGTAGTTTTACCAAAGCAACAGAGAGGGGAGCTCTTACTCCAGCATTTGCTAATACCTAAATCACTAAAAGTAACTGTCTCACTACACATGGAGAAAGAAGGAGGAGAAAAAAAAAAAGCTATTTCCACTTAAAATTACAAAGCTGTTATTGTACAATGCTGCCAGGTGTTTAGAAAGGCTTCTCTAGACACTCAGCCATTAAACCAAGCTCTGACTAACAAAGAGCTCTTTTTTTTTTTTTTTTTTTTTTTAGATTTTAAAATATTCCTATTCCATGACTGACATCCTTTCAATAACTGAATTTAATAAAGATGTACCTTATCAGGCTGTGCAGATAACATGAAGTGCTAGTACTAATGCTGTACAATATTCTTCAAACAGATTAGCAGGATGTGCGCTTCAGCAAATTTATTCTGGCTATCTCCACTGAATCAGCTGTCGGCTAATGCTTGTACAACTCATACACCAATAGTGTTATCGTAAACACAGTTTAATAGAGGTGACTTAGTGAGGCTAAACATAATATTCCTAAACCAACTGAGAGCTAAGGTATTGTGCACCGTCTCTGAAAAATAATTACAATTAAGAGAGTTACTGCACATTTTGGAATCCACCAAGACAGTTTGTGGTTGTCAGGATAGATCTTTACAAAAATAATAAATTTCTGACAGGTACGTTTTCGAGGTGATATGCTTCTTTCTACCAGGTGCAACATTACTGTATTCCTGTGGATTATTGTGTGTGATGATACGGCAGTCAAGTGATACTGATGGTTTTGATAATTTAGTATCAACGTAGAAACATATTATGACTGTGTGTTGTTAATGGTTTTTCCTAAATTCCCAATTTTTCATCCCCTATGTAAAGCATAATTATGTGGTGTAAGATTGATCTATTTATTTCAGTTTCTTACATAATCATGGATACATGTCTTTTCTCATATTTACGTTACTGTATGCATTTGGAAACCTTTATATTTTTGGAAGGTATTCATATTGCATAGGCATGAATTTCTCATTATGTGTTTTTGAAAACTGTAGCGTCACTATACCTTTTTGATAAATTTCGTTGTTTTTATTAAAATGACCAGTGGACAGCAGATGAAAGAAATGACAAGGATTAACGAAATTCAGATAGTTTATTTTCACTGTGTTTAGTTTGTCTTTAGTATTTATATCTCTACCTCAGAACTGATACAAGGAAAGGTGGTGCAATTAGTAGGATGCATTGTTCCCCATTGAGTGGCTGCATTTTGGGGTTTATTTTTTGTCCTCTTAAAAAATCTGGCTTCCATTTGAGAAATGTATTTTGCACCCTTTCTGCAGCCAAAAACAGTTAATGAGCTGACCTTGCTATCAGATCAAATAGCCTTGGAAAATGACTCTATTACTGTCATTTAACCATTTGTAGCTGAACATCAGAGCCTTACAAATTAAACAGGCATTACTGTTTGAACCATTATTTTACCACAATTGTCTGAAAAGATTAATTCCTTTTGGGGTGAGGAGGGGGGCGCATTAATGGGTACAGACCAAGAGAGATTGTGTGACCTTTTCAGAACGGGTGTGCTGAACCCATGGTCCCCCTTGTCACAGTTTAAAAACCAGAGGAGCTAGTTTAGAGAAGAAGTTGTTAGCATTCCATTTTTATTATGACATTTCACAGTCATCCGATTTAATGTCCCTTGACCAGATTGTCCACCGTGAGACGATGGGCTTGAAATGTTATTTAGAGCATTGATAAAAGGTGAGCAGTTCTAAGATGACAGCGAGTCATAAGGCTGGTGGTGTGACATTAATTTTCTCCATAACAGAGATGGAATAAGACGTCATGGTGACAAGCTGTCAATCAGTACTGGCCCCTCAGTGTATCTCGATGCCATAGGATGGGGTATTGCTTCTCCCATAATAGAGCTGAACTGAGATGCTCTCCCTGACAGCTGCTGCAGCCATACAGAAAATATATTATACAGCCTTTCATTAAAAAAATAAAGAGGACTCATCTCCAGAGCATTTCAATCTTTTCCCATCTATTGAGGGTTGAAAAGATTCACAGCAAATCACGGATTCCACTGCTATGGAAATTTCAGGCTTCAGAAATCGTGCAGGTTTTGAGGCCTTCAACAATAATCATAAAGAAGAAGACAGAATATCATCTGATAAATCATTACTTAAAGTTATGTATTTAAAGTAATGTATTAAAGTCATTTGCTTCTCCCAGAGCCTCTGCTGTGGCATTGTATACATTTTCAGCAGCCTCCACAGTCATGATGTGCAGCAAATGAATCTGAGCCATCTGACTTGCTGGAACTAAAAAGTTCAAAAATAATTATTCTGTGGGATGCTAACAAAGGTAGAAAAGTGAAATACAGTGCTGGCACCTTTGCAAGATGTGCTTACCAGGGTGAAATTTGGAAAAAGGGGGCTGTACGGCTTGGCTTCCTTCTTCTGTATTTGGTTTTTGCTTTGTTTCCCGTCCGTGGCTTGGTGTTTTAGTCATGGGGAAACTTGGGTAAAATGTGGAAACATTTTTGTAAATCCTTTCACTTTCATCGTGGTATTAAAACCGCATTACCTCTGTTGTGGTACCAATTCTGATAAGAAGCTTCCAAACCTTGATTGTTATTGTAATAAATGAGGGACGGTGCCAACATGCTTCTGAATTATCACCCTGCTATCTGTAGCATCGTCTCTGCCACCCTCAGCTTGTAAGCACATAAGCAAGGCCTTGAGACTATGCTGATTAAAGTTGGCCATTGAAATTTATAAGCTGCATTTCTGATGATTAACATATTAAAAATGATAAAAAAATAGGAATCATTGCACCATGATAACGTGCATCAGTGTATTCGTACATACTTAGCGTGTGGGATACTACACTTAACTGTATTCTGCAGTTGGGTGTACTAAGGTCAAACCTTCACTATAGGCAGTAAATGGTCAAGTTGGGGCTTGTGAAATTAATATCAGTGTGATTTAACTGTTGGAGTTGTCTCATTAATAAAAAGACAGGGATGCATATTGTGTGTCTAACATTTTAATGGATAGGTTGTCTGTGCATAAACCTACTGCAGTTTTTGCAAGCTGACATTTAATATTTCACTTAAGGAGCACCTGTGGTTTTCATCAGTGATGTTATTTATTCTGGTTTTTCCATAACAGTTGATTTTGCCTTCATAAGAAATTAAAGAATTGTTGACTTAGTGCTTTACCTGATGTTTGCGTTTTCTAGAAATCTGGTCGTTATCATAAGCAATGGAAAACATTTCACTTGCACTGTATTAAAAGTTTATAAAAGGCCACAGCATTTAAATGCATTAGTTCAGATTTTAAAATACTTCAAAATAAAGGTATGTGCTAGTATTTATGAACAAAACCTGCAAAAGCAACAAAAAATTAGGCCATATATATATATACACACACACAGAGAGGATTTAAAATGGATTTGAAAATCTAGTTTTAGTCTTCTCTTTTTTAGTTCCTCCCCTAGGTTATCTAAAAATTGAACGGTAATACCAGTTTTGTTATTAACTGATTGCAGATTCAGAGTTGCATTCGATGTTCTATAATGTGAAAATCTGCAACTTTTAAATTATATTCAAAGTTAGAGCCTGAGAATTTTAGCATATCACACCTAACTGGTGCAATACTCCCAGTTTGTTACTTTTAGTTATTTGAAAAAAGAGCAGCAACAGAACACATTTTCCAAGCAGCTTTCTAAAACTAATTTGGATGAATAAATGCGAGTATTAGTCTACTCTTTTAATTTTTCTTCCTCTTTTTAATATGTGTAGCTACTGCAGAAATTTATGTTAAAACAATTTTTTATAGTAAAAGCTTCCTACAATGGAATTGGAGTATCTTTTTCATTTTTTGGATCTTTTTTGCATGTGATTATTATTAAGTTGTCATAATCCTCTTTGGATTGTTTTTGCTCACATTATTTGCAAGCTATATGCAAGCTTGCATATGATGCTCCACTACAACAAAAGCAACACTGGCCCGAAGTCACTGTTTAAAATATTATTGGGGCCATCAAAGGGCAAATGTGAACATTGATCTCACAGAAGTATTTGGGGAAAGGAAGTATTTTATTGTTTATGTTAATTTTGTTAATACACTTCTGTCATTTAAAATTTTGATGGACAGTTGCTCATGTACTGTTAGGGGATTAATTCAGTAGAATTAGTGTTATACTTAATAATTTATATTCTGATATTTTCCTTTGATTTTTTTAATTGTTAAGTTAAAGTTACAAAATACTGAAACAAACTCTGACAACTATACATTCTTCAGAAAATGATATTTAGAATATGAGTAAGTTAGATTTATGCTAACTTGTATGTGGGCTAGGGAGGAGGCTATTGATATTGATTTTGGTTTGTCTCTTTTGCCATCCAGAATTATTTTTCTTTTTATAATTTTTTTAGAGTCCAATGACGATGTTCCGTAACATGAAGGATGTGGGATTTCTTCAGGTGAAGGTCATCAGGGCAGAAGCATTGATGGCAGCGGACGTCACAGGCAAGTATTCATTTAGTTTCTGTGACACTAAATACCATATTAAGACTGGGCCTTTTTCAAAGGGAAAAATAAATGTTTAAAACATAAGTTTATCCAAACAATATTGTCTGTTTATACAGTCTCACCTTCTGCTCATTGAGGAAAAAACCTGCAGACGAACAAACAAAAGTTTTGTAAGCAAGGCAACAGGTCATTCTAATGCCAGCAGAGCCCAAAAAGGTTATTATTTCTCAGAAGGGTGAAATACACGTTCTTGATCAGAGTTCCTGGAAAAGATACATGGGAAAGACTTCTTTTTCTAGTAGATTAAAATATAAAAAATTATCTGAAATAAAGCTGAATTCCAGAGGACAAGGCAAAAGGTGCTAGACTTACATACTGCTTTAAAGTTGTTGCCAAAAGAACCACTTGCTATCTGCCAGATAGTTAGCAAGGCTGCTGTTGGTTTCAGACATTTAGAATAAATGCAGTTTCCTATAACTATTGCTTATCTGTTTAAGAAGGGAAATAAAATCTTTTTTTTGTTTTCTATTTTATGTGAAATAAGCTGAATGGATAATATAACCTTTTGCTTTTCAAAATAACAAAAAAAAAGTACTTCAGCCATACTGACTATATTTCTCCAGAAATGTCCAAGTTACCTCCTGGAAGTACAATCACCTTCACGCTGCACAAGTTGAATGGAGCAAAATGAACTGCTTCAGAAAATAGCCATCTCTGCTTTAAAAAAAAAACCAAACAACAGCAAAAAACAAGCAAAAAAAGAAACTATATTAATCTAGCTGCTTTAACTACAATTTGGACTTAAATGTTTTGTTAATAGGAGCAGTTGTTTTTTTTAAAAATTAGCTTGAGTACCGGTATTTTTTTTTTTTTTCTCAGAGAATGTAACAGAGCAGACATTTTATTGTTGAAACTGATCATCCAGTTTGTGGCACGCAAAATAACAGATTCTATTTTCAGGGAGGTTGGAGAAATGCTTCTAAAGATTCCTCTCTGCTTTGACCTTATAATCCAATGTGGTCTGAACAGAGAGAGAGATTAAGTTATTCAGGGGCAAATGGGATAATTCAGTCCCTGACCTCGTTCAGTCTTCGACTTTTCCAGATCAACATGTCATTTGTGCTGGTTGAACAAATTTTTTGGAAATACATTTGATTCAATTAAAGATGTACAGGGCTACCAAAAATTTTCCGATATTGCATTTAAAGTGATGGTCAGGAAGACAGGGGAAAAACATTCAGTACCTTCCTGTCTCCCACATGTTTTGTTTATTAGCAAGAAAAAAACATTTAAACAGCAGATATGGTTTGTGAAATGGCTGTGCATTCCAGACATTACAGAAATCATTGTATATTTTGGACAAAATCACCTGGTCTTTTGAAAAGAGGACAAAGGGCTTTTATTAAATGCTGCAGTAATTTATAGCTATTTTTAGCAACTTGTGGGTATATACAGCTCGTCCATTTCAGATTAAACTTTGAATACTAATATTTAGAAATAACTCTAAGTAGTTATTTGGTGATTGTCAATAAATCATGTTTGCAAAATTGTGTAAAACTTGACCCTCCACCTTTCTTTGACTGAGCAATACTTATTAGTCAGTGTGGAGAGCACTGTCATCAGTGGTACAGCTTACACGACTAAGGATTGCTTGTATGAGTAAAAGCTATGGAGTAGTTTGCTCTTCTTACTGTATCATTTTTGCAGAGTTAATCTTTTGCCCTCCCCTGAGTCTGAAAAGTAGCTGACACACCTGTATGGTACCTGTGTGGTTTGCTCCGTTTCCTGTCTGCTGAAGATATCCCATTTCACTTTCAGCAATCTTTTCATGTGAAGCAATAAATCAAAATTTATTAGTTTGGGCTGAATGGATTTTAAAAATCCTTAATATTCCATCATTAAGCATAAGCACAGACAGAAAAAGATTTCTGTAATCTTTTAAGTAGTCATCAATCTTACTACAGTTGCAAAGGACTTTTTTTTTCCCTTTCAAAATGTGAAATTTTTCTTTTGTTACCATACATTCATTGAGCAGCATTGTAATACTGTATTAACTCTGTGTGAATAAAGAGCAATTGAGACTCCCGTTGAATGAATGAGTAAAAAGCACAAATTACTTTTTAATGAAACCCTCAATTCTTCTCCCTTCCACAGAAAGCCCATAGCCTTGTTCAGCTGAATGCTACTACAGTAGGTCACTTCAGTAAAGCCCCTAATAAACTGTTGATAGTTGTGGGTAGTTTTTTCTCCAGTCTCAATAGCCCAGTGTCGGACAGTGCACTTCAAATTTTTAAGGTTAGTACGGGGTGCGATGGGGTGGTGTTTGTCATGTGGGTTTTTTAAGAGGGAGATTTAAGTTGGTGGTTCAGGATGCTGTTTACAGCACACACCCCCGACGTACATGTGTTGAACAAGATGCCAGGCAGGGCTGAAGTTTTGGTTGACGTGAGCAGGGGAGGAAGTGGGCACCACCAGTTTGAAAATGGGGCACTTGAATGTGCCACAACTGGGTTTTCAAAATACCCCAGAAAAGGACAACGTGAGACTTCTCCTCACTCAGCCTGCTTGCAAGGGAGGTCTAGGAGAGGGAGGACCACTGAGCGATTGGCAGATTCCCCGACGGTGCTTGAAGGTTCACAGTGCTTTTGGGGAGAGCTGAAAGAAAGGATGTCTTCCAGGACCAGGGCCTTAGGGAGAATGGCAGGGGCTATGAGGATGTTTGCTCCAGAAAAACAGCATCTTTCCGTGGCCCAGACAAAATTTTAGGGCTTCCGCCAATGCAAAATTAGGTTCTGTTGGAAACTGCAGTCATAGCAAGTACCCCTTCCTGGAAAACACATATTTTTAATATGTTTTTTTGAAACTAATCTAACAAATGGAAAGATGTTTGCTTGTGGTGGTCACTTTTTCCTTTTCTCCCTGAGAGGAAAGTTTCATTTAAATCAAATCTTCCATTGTGTTTTAGTGACTTGTTGCAGGGCTCTTTTCCCCCTAAATCCTCAGCCAAAGAAGGTATCTTTCCCCCTTGCCCCCAGTCTTGGCTCACTTGCGGCTCCTCTGGGAGGCTGGTGGGCCTTCGCGAGGGCTGGGCTGCTGGTGGGGTCCTGGCATAGCAGCGCCTGTGCCTACAGTGGCCTCCTTCTACATGAAGGAATATACTGATGGTGCAGTAAAACGCAAATTATAATGGGCTCATCTTGCCAGTTGGACTCTGAAATTAATCCATATTGTGTTCACCTAATTTGTATGAGGTTTGGAAGGCAACAGACCCAATGCAGTGCCACAGGCACCATGCCAATTCAGGCCATAGGGGTGTCGGCATGTTCCCTGTGCAGCCATGTCAAGTGTAGGTGGGTCATGGTGGGAGGCTGCCGCCGGCTTTGCAGGCAGCGGCTGCACCTCCTATAACCAGGGCAAAGATGCAACCCTCCTTTTCCTTGTACCAGGAAATAAAACTCAAAACCTCTGCCTTATCACTGATGAGAGGCAAGCAGAGTGGGAAAAGATGTGCCACAGGTCTGGTCGGCTTTGGCGAAAGTGCTGTTGTTTTAAGGAATAATAGTTAGCAACTCGGATTCATTAGCAGAGCAAAACCCAAGCTCCTTGTGACAGCCTGCCTCGAAAACAGTTTGTTTTGCTGTCTTTGGGCTTTAATTAAGATGTGTTTCATTCCAGCCCCCTGGCTCCCCTCTCCCCCTGCCCCCACCCCACTCGCTGTGTCACAGACCGGCGATCAGACGCTTTCAGATGGTCCAGCCCATGACTTTGACCTTCTGCGCAGTCCGGCGTTCCCTGGGGAACCGTTCAGCTCATGAGGTCTGATTTCACACTTCCAGGATGCCTCGGCTCTCTTAACAATGACAGGGAGACAAAGCCCTTTAGAGCGGGCCGCATGGGGACTTGTTTAAATTGGAAACTAGAGAGGAGTCAAGGAACAAGGTTACAGGCTACAGAATAGTGCTTTTAATAAAGAGCTCACAGCTCTGGTTCAGCTCAAAGAGGGCTACCTCTGTACAATTAATTGAGACATTTATCTGGAGCATCTTAGGCCTCTACTTTCTCACAGAATTATGTGATAAATATCAGCTAAGAGGCAAATGAGATGTGCATGAAATGAATTTTTAACACTTTGATTACTGTGTCTCCAGTCTTCATTAGAAGTAAATTTATTTGTATTTCTGACCTCATTATTAATCAATTGTCTGCAGCTTTTTTGGGTGCCGTGATTTCAGAACCTGGTATGTCGTGCAGATTTTACTAAAGAGCTCAGTAGCATTTAGGTTTAGAGCCAAAAGCTTTTCAGGCATCTCATCCTCTGAAGAACAGAAACTAAGCATAAAAAATGAGGCAGATTTATTATTTTTTTTTCCTTACTCTTTTTCAGTTTTATGTCTGGAATTCAGCCTCTCTTCTAAGAAAATTCCATGTTAAAATTTTGATTAAAGCACTTGAAAGTAGGATCAAGATACCAAGACGGCTAAATATGCAGAATGTAAATTAGTTTTCTAAAATCTGTTCTACTAAAATGTCCTAATACCACATGTGCAAAAATAGTCTTTGAAATTGTTCTTCAAATGCTAGGAAATGTCAGAGTGATGTACACAAACGTTAAATTCACAAAGGTATGGAAGCCCATGCATGGAAAATTGAAGGAATAAATTCAGAGGCCCTTTGGAAATATGGTTCTAAAAGTAATTTTCTCTGTCAATTAGTGCAACCAGATTTCAATATACACTTGAATTATCTTCACAAAGTACGGAAATCTACTAGATGGGCCATCTTCTATGGCAGATAAAATTTCACCTGGTCCTATCGTACAGGTCGACTGAAGACATCAGTCTGATATCGTTTACTGCAAAGCTACTTTTTTTTTAAGAAAGTGGCAGTGTTAGGGTACTAATCCTGGCAAAATTAGGATTTAAAAGACATTTTTGGTGACCCATAGGATTTAGAATTAAATATACAGTGAAAGGATGACTTGTGATTATTAATTCTGTAAATATTGTGTGGAAATGAGTTTAAAATGATTGTAGCACTACACAGAATCACCTGGTAAAGGTATCTCATGCATTCGAGATACCAGTCCGTTGCAACACGTTTGCAGCAGTGATGGTAAAGAGGAATTATCATTGCCATTTTAAAGATGGGAAACTAAGAAAGGTTAACTGACTCAGCTAAGGCCGACAGAGCAAGTCCTTGTCAAAGCTGGCATTTGGCTTGGGTCCTGTACTTAATCCATTAGATAAGGCAGCTTCTCATGCTATTGAGCCATTCCTGCTCCTGGCCAAAGGTCAGACCAACTGCTCTGTTGCAAGCAGCTGGCTGGCAGGGAGCTTGGAACAACATTAGTGACATTAGCGTCTGCATGAGTGGCACTGCCCCCCAAGAGTCATGAACTGGCTGTCTTGTCTTCCCAAAAAATAAAGGCCTTTTTTGGCTGTGAGGACTTAGATCCGTAATAGACAGGCATGGCCAGCGGTAGGGGAGAACCATAATAGCCTATGAAATATTCAAGCAATATTTCAGCTTTCATAACCACATTAAACTTGGTTGAACTTTGTGAAGTCAGGGTTTGTGAGCTTGACTTTTAAAAATAGTAGAAGTGGAATTGAAGTGTCTTCATTAATTTTTTATACTGTCCAAAATGTTTTCAGTTGTCTTGGTGATTGCAGTTTGGTTTTGATAATGTAATGTGAACAATGCAAAAAATTGTGTAACAGTTCAAAACAAAGTTAGTTATTTGCTTGCAATCAGTTTCATGGTCTAGCCAATGCTAGAGTTGACCTGTCAGTTTATATGGCTTTACAGACTGATCAGTGGCAGGTAAATGCTAAACGTCAATCTATATTTAGCCTGCCACATGGTTGCTTTTGTTGAGAAAACTACTGAAGAAACAAAACTAGAAAATTATTTGTGTCTCTGGACATACACTGAAGCAATGCGTGCTTTCTATAGCCGTGGTAGAAATATCTCCGCAGGGCTCACAGGGAGCTAGCCCCATGCTGTCTGCTGTCCTTTGCAAGTTAATCCTTACGAAGTGAAATAAGTGTTTCAGGTGGGTCTGCCACACACTTCTTGCTTTGCATCTACTCTGAAAAGCAATTGCATCAATGGGAGTTCCTTCTAAGAGTCCATGGCAGCCCTGATTAAGAAAGAAAAAGTCATTCTGCAGTGACTGATGGTCTTTCTGATTATTTACTTTCCTGCAGGCTGTTTTTTCAAAGACTGAAATCAGAAAAGCATTATGTTTATGACTGTACACAGGTGTCTTTTTTCTCTCTAAAACGGGGAATTGTCTTACTGTATGAAATATGGATGTTTCCATATGTTTGTTAACTAAAGTCTCCTTTTTTTATGATACTAAACGAGCAATATGCAGACAACATGCAGTTTTCTGGAGACAAAAGCATGTACTTAATAGAGTTTTCTAATAAAGGACATCACAGTTTAACTTGTATAAAACATGGCAAGCAAGAAATGTAGATTTAAGCTTTGATAGCTTTTCATCAAGGAAGACTCTGCTTTGTGTACAAGTGGAGCTAGAAAGTGCATGCAGAAGTGCAATTACATTGAGTTGAAGTCCCTGTTTGGAAGTATTGCTGTGCCCCAAAATGAATTTTTGCTGGGAAAACAATCTACCGAGAATCAAAAATTTTTATTAGACAACTTCCCCCTCAGGAACCACTGAAGGACATATCTGTTTAACTTACCCAGAAGTATTAATTATATTGTATTGCAGTTTGACAGCTCTAATATTCAGGTAAAGTTCATATTTATACAAACAAAAGATACTTGCATCTGAATCGGTCACATGTCATATGATCTCTTGCGAAAAAAAAGCAGTGCTTTTGGAGTTGAATTTGAGACGATGCCCAACATTTTGTTTTACTTGCCCACTAGACTGGACAGTGCCGAGCTCACCTCCAGCCTGGAAGGTAGGCTGCAGTGGCATATGTCTGAGACCTGTTCTGCAGCCCTAGAACATCAGTTCGCAAGGGTTCACAAGCCACTTCACATCATTGGTGCTCACTGATCAGTTCCAGCAAAGCGAGCCAGCTGACCTACAAATGTGGAGGTCCTGTGGCCTTTGAACTGGTGGAAAGGGCCTTTCCCAAACTTTTCCAAGCAGAAAAGACTGCAAAACTGTTAGGCGATGCGGTGCTGTGGCAACTTGAGAAGAAAATTCAGAACCTAAAATTGTGCAGAGGTTGAGGTTTTGTTGGTTTGATTTTCTAAATATTTTGAGAAGCAGTTAAAAATTGTCACTATGGAAGTCTCTTTTCTATGATAAAAAAGTGTATTTTAGATAACTGCAGCAGAAAAATTTTGTTCCAGTGGCCAGCCTCCTGAGGTCCGGGTAATGGATCCTGGCTCTGAACTGACTTTATTTCTGTTGTGAGGGACTTCCTGGGCTGTGGGAGACTTTGGGTTGTGAAGCAAATAACAAATGAGACCTCTCTAGTTCCTGGGTAGCCTCTCTTGCAACTTAACCACTCTTGCGGAGTTGGGCTGGTTTCAGCTCGTGGGTGTACCATTCATCCAGGGGCATGCATTATTTCTGAGAAGTAAGGTGACAAGCAAAAGACTTAATTTTTAATTAAGGTGTGAATAGTGTGCAACATGAGGGACGCAATGCTGATTGAAGTAAAATACTGAGATCCAAGTAAAATAGTTCAGTTTGCGCTCCTGTCTTGACGCCTGTTTAAAGTTTAAATTCAATACAGTGCAGCGCAAACAAGGATATCTGTCAAAGCAGATGCAATGGGCAGCATGCTGAATAAAATGGGAAGCTTCAAAAGATAAGTGTTTTTTAATTTTTTTCAGGGGTAGCTTACATTAAAAAGTAGAATTCCTTCTAGGGGACATTCTTAGGTAGTCCAGGTCTGTAGAGGGGAGAACAAAGGTGAGGGAGATCTGTTGAAAGACAAGCTGCTTTCCCTTCGAGATTATTACATGTATTTTGTAAATTAGCACTTTTATTTCTGTCATTTCAGGAGCCCTTAGGACTGTACAAGTAGAGTCCAAAAAGCATGAGACATTACAGCACCAGAATGGATTAATAAGATTCAGTTTACTTCTTATTGAGCTTTTACCGCAGGTGTGATTTCAATAAGTTGGAGGGTACCTTTCACTGTTTTTTGTTACCTACTTGTATCATTAATTCCTTCAAACAGTGTTTAGTCCCAATGAAGTCATGGGATTGCTCAAAATCGTTAAGTGCTGTTTACGGCTGTGCTGGGAGTGTGCTTTTAATGTGTGAGTGCCTTAAGCATGTGGTGGTCTCTTACACTTGGATAGCACTGAGCACATATTTTGGGCTGTATTCAGAAGTTTGTGGCTGCCCTCCTGATCAACAGCGTTTAGTACCTCTAAAGCCACTGGAACAGTAGCTGGAGGCCTGCGGAAGGCAGAGAGCAGAGAGCTAGTTGGAACATCCTCAGTAGACAGAGGAATTTGAGTAGAATATCTTGACGTATGACAGGTGGTATATGACAGTCGTGATTTACTCTGTAGTGAAAGGCATACTTGTGATGACAACATAATTTGCAATGATGTAACTGAGCTTAGGCAACACAAGACTAATTGAAGGTTTTTAAGTATAGTTTTAGAGCTGCTAGATGGACAGCACATGCTTTTCAGAACACATGGTTCTTTCACATAAAAATGAGGAAAACCATTTATCTGTGTCTTGTTGGAAATTGCTAGCTGAATTAACTAGACAAAAGTTGTCTGAGGCTGCCTTGGTTAGAGTATGTGTTGTGCTTGAGGTATTGGTTTTGAGTAATACACTGGTGAATATGCATTGTAAGTTCCTAGATTTCCTTGGTCCTCCTAGAGACCATGGAGACCAAAGGACAATGTCTTTTATTATTTTAGTGCTCTCTTAAGGCTTTCATTGGGAATGATCCCATTATTTTGAACACTCTTGCCATGCAGCAGGTTGCCGTGGCTGTCAGCAACAGTTAAGATTGCAGTTATTCCTTCTAATAATGAGAACTTGAAAGATGACAGATGGATATGAGTTTCACCAAGTACTTGTACATTGCTCTGGCTTTGTCTTGCTGGATCATGTTCACTTATTTGGGTTGGTATCCAAATATCGTTTGCACATACCATATGTTTAGCACGTCAGCGAAGAGTGTTGCCTTTCAGATACCCAGCTTGGTTATGAGTGTTTTAGCATATGGAAGAAGTGCCCATAGGCAATGGTGAAGGGCTTTGCATATGGGAACTTCATAGCCTCCTCATATGGTAAAAACCAGTATACCTTAGTAGAGGTATTCAATGCCGTGAAACTTCCACTTGTCAACCATGACATTTGGGCCTTCCCTTGTACCATTTCACAATCTTTCCTTTTGTCAAATTTGGTCTCGAACAGTTTTCAAGTTGGAGGAGGGAGGAGACAGGAAATGTTGAGGGCGGCGGGGGGAGGGGGGATATTTTTTAGTTCTGAAAACAGTTTGTCTTTGATTTGATCAAGGACCTCTGTGATTAATGTTACATGTTATTTAGCTTTCTTAAGTGGATTGATGTCCATATAAATCTGTAAGGAGTCATTGAAAAAGTACATGTCAACAAATTTAGAAAATAAATGAATGTAGTAAATACCTTATCTTTGTTTACAGAGGATGGCCTTTAGACACTGCAGTCCATTTTCCTGCATTTGTGTACAATTAATAAGCACAAATTGCATTGTACCATCATATGCAAATATGATTGATGGTGGTTTAAAAAATGAAATCAGTAATCCTACCTAGCTCACCTGTTCTGCCTTGCTATTCTGCCTTCTTGTGTGTTTTGTTTTCAAATACTGGAACGTAAAGAACTGAAGTAAATATGAATTGTTTAAGTTGCCTACCGCCTTTTAGGCTTGTGAAGTAGGAGAACATGGAGATGTGTGATATATCCATCTCTGCTGGCTAATGAATTAATCATTTCTCAAGTTTTATGGGAAAGATTCAGCAGTATATTGTTTACCAGAGAAGATAAACATCAGCCCTAACTGTAATTCACAATGTGTTTAAAACAATTATTCTTTATCATTAAAGTTAATAATATGCACATTAACCTCTGATGTAGTCTGAATCAATACTGCAGTTTGGGAGATATGACCCCTGGACAGCTTTGTCTAAATATCGATTTAATTGTCATTTGTATAAGGTATGAAACAAATTACATGCCTTCCTAATATCATTAATGTAGCCCCATTGAACTATCCGATTTATGGCTTCTTATAATGCGTGACAAAGCATTACAGAGTTATTGGACTAATTGTGGAACACAGTTGCTTAGTGTGCTAGATTTGATTGTGGAAGGCCGATGCCAACACTAACTTCCCAACACTTGGGTGCCCAAAGGAAGTCCAGAGATGGGAATGAGCCATACTGTAGCATGCAACTTGGTTGTTAATTTCCATCAGACAAGGTTTCCTTGGGTTCTGGGAACAATTTATTCTACAGCTTTCTACTTATATATTTGTAGCCTCACATGAAAATAATGCATACACTTGTATTCTGTGCCAAAGGCAAAGGTTGTTCTCTTCAATTAGTGGAGGAAATAAAAATAGGTGGGAGGGAGAGCATCTCTGTCTTGGCTAGCATTTATAGTGTTTGTCATTACTGTCACAACTTGAAATATGAGTTAAATAATTTACTCCACACTGTGATTTATTCAGTTTATTGCCTTTTTATTGCAACTGTCTTCTCACCATGCTCCTCATGTTTTCGTTACTGCTTCTTCCATCATAGCTGTCCCTCAGATCTTCCTCACACCTTCTTACCCTTCCAGGAAATTTCAGGGTTGGCCCAAATCCCTGGAGGTACCAATCTTCCCTTCTTTGGCTTCTTCCCTCTTTGGAAAGCTCTTTTTTTACACAGCCAAGCTGTAGTTAAGCATGAGATTCAGGTGTATACTTTCCTTCTTCTCCTTTGCAAATACAAACCTTGACCGTGTGGGTAACTGAGGAAAAGCTTAATAAAAGTTTCCCATCTTCACCCTAAAATTCCAGTCGGGATTATTTTCCTTGCTGTTTGCCTGATACCTAAGCACCTGAGTCATTGGCTGTAAGCAGCTTATTTCGCATTCAGGTGTACCCCCACATATACACTTGCTTTCCCTGTTCTTTTTCTTTAGACAAAAAAAAAAACCCAAAACAAACCCAAAAAACCAAAAAACAAACAAACAAAAAAAACCCAAATCAACTTCCATATCCAGTCTAGGATACTGCTTCCATTATCTATATGCTGCATTTTCAAAGCAGCATCTTCATACTTTATCCTGTGGTGGCTTTCATGCTGAGGGACCTTCTTGTAAATATATGCAAAGCTACTTCATTGTGCTTTAATGTATACGAAAACCTCAACCACGTTTGAGCTTCTGCTGTGCTGAAACTACAGCCCATCATTCCAACTGATATCGTCTTATTGTTTAATTGTACTTGCCCACTTTCTCTGGTGTTAGGCTTTTATCTGAGACTGCCTTTAAGGCTTTTTGATTTTGGGGAGAGGATTTTTACAGCGTGAAGCATGTAGTCTTTGGATAAGTGTCATAGGTGCTATGTTATTACAAATAATATGGAATAATACATTTCCTATGAATCAAAATGTTCTAATTATGTTATTATTACAGTCGATGTAGGATTGGCACCGTTAAAGTTCTCTTAGCTGTCTCAGAAGGGTGCTTGGCACCTTTTAGGAGCATGCTGTTTTTTCATCAGAAAAGACTGTATGGTGATTTTTTTCTTTTCATTTCTCTTTTTAAAGACAAAAAAGATGTTCTTTCAGTGAAGAATGTTAATAGATTACAGAGATGAACAGTCTGTTACAATCATCTTGAATGTAATGCAGGCCATAGGACTTCCCAGAATTAATTCCTGAGAGAATTACAATGCAGCTTTACAGAAATAATAATAATAAAAAAAAGCCACCAAAACTAATTTTTATTTAAACCTTGCTCATGGTGTGCTTTCTTGGTTCATAAATTTTGTTCAAAATTTTCTCTTATAGGTAAAAGTGATCCGTTTTGTGTAGTTGAATTGAACAATGACAGACTGCTGACACACACCATCTACAAGAACCTTAATCCGGAATGGAACAAAATCTTCACATTGTAGGTGTCTGGATCTCGTGTTGGGGGGTTGCGGTTAGGCTGTGGTTTTCTTTGAGAATGGAGGGTGTGGAAGGGATGTACGTGTGAATTGAAGATACCTGCTGTTGTTTCTGAAGAAAGATAGCAATCACACACCAGTATTTCTAAACCAAGCAGTGTAATACTTTTTTGAGGATTAAAAACATGAGAAAAAAATTAGAGAAGAGGTGCCATTTTAATAAGGTAAAAAAGCAAGGTCTGTTTCTTGGGAACCAGGTATGAGTACTGCTGAGCGCCCCAGACTCCTGCCAGCTCCAGTGAGAGTGTCAAGGGCCAAACCCAGTCTGCAGTTTTGGGTGGAAAAAGGGATATTATGATTATGACCTTAATTAAAATGTGGTTGTTAATGTCAGTAAACATTAGGTAACTGTTTAAAGGAAGGAATTTTAAATGGATTTATACTTCTCTGAATTACGATCAGATACTTTCCACTTGTTCTTTCCATTTACCAACTGCACCTCTCACAATATCATCCAGTATTGTACCAGTACAATGTGGCTATTGGGTAGAATGCAGTCTGAAACATTTAGTTTATTGGGAAGCGATGCGGTCGGGGTTTTGTTTTATCCTTCTGTTATCTTGAAGACAGCAAAAAGCTGTCAAAATAGAAAAGTCATCCACAAACAAAATGTTCCTGTTATTTGTCTTGCTTCTTTTTCTCCCTGTTTCTCTGTGTCTGACTGCAATGTGACACCGCCGAGTAGAAAACTGATCAGTTGTGGGTTTCTCTGCTGCTGAAATAAGCTAACAATTCACTGCAAAACCAGTAGAAGCTTTAGCTTTGTGTACACTGGCTTCACTTTATCATTAATGAAAATGCTGTATTTTGCCCTTGATCTCAAAACTCAGTCTGATTTTAATTCCGCACCCCCACCACCCACCCCCCCGGCCTCGCCCCATCCCCATCCCCCCAAATTCATCATTCATTTATTTGGCATCTGTAGCCGGGCAGTGAGCATTCAGGAATGAACTCAGAACAAAAGAACAAATCTTACAACAGTTGTACTTCTTATAGCTTATTAATGTAGTTCTCATGTATGTATCTACAAACCCACACAAAATTCTTCATTAATTTATTGTTAATTACATACTAATGAAGCCAGTAGCTAATCAACCTTTACTGCTCGACAGTGTTCTCTGCATAAGAAATTGCCTGGTTTTGTAGAGGACAAAAGACTAACAAGGAATGAAACAGAAAAATTCAAAAGGCCTTTAAGGAGAGTTTTCACCTCTCTTCTGTGTATGTTATCATTGACTTTTGTTTATCTTCAGATTTGTTAATTAATTTTGGGCTAGCAGTCCAGTTTCATTTGGAGCTGTATATTTTACCAAAGTTAAATTGCTTGAGTTTGTATTTCCTGATCAGCTGTTTGATCAAAAATGAGTTCTCTCAAACAATTCTGTTGGGTTTTTTTCCTCTGAATAAGGAATGTGGATTTTTCACTCGAGAGTTTACAATGTACAGTGACATTTGTTTGTGCATGGTGGTGGAGTGTTTAATAGCTGGCAGGCAAAAAACAGTAGTAGCTGAAAAAGGCATCGTTTTGTCTTGCTTGTTCCTAATTTGTTGTGACGATTTGTATATTTGCAATTAAGCAAGGATTTCAGAATTAAAGAGCTTGTTCTCAGTGCAGGGGCAGGCTCGTGTAGCTCGTAATTATTTTCGTTGACAAACCTACAGATTGCACAGTAGTTGCAGTGGGAATTGCTGTGAGGGTAGCGGTGTTTAAGGCATAGTCTTTAAAGGCTCTCCGTCCTGCTGCTGGCGGCTGTAAATCCCCCTGTGCTGCTGTGTGCTGGCTCTCCTCGCAGCTCCTGTGGCGCAAACCCCAGGTAGCAGATTTAAAGCAACATTCTTTGGAAAAGTTCTGATGGGAAGGGCTTGCAGAGAGCGTGAGCAATCGCGGCAGCCCTTAGAAAGCATTTTGGTTATATGGAGGGGTGATGCCCCATTTACTTAAGTTCTGTTCTCTGCCATGGCTTGGGAAAATAGACGGGTATCTGGTTTTGCTAACCTTTCACGCTGGTGTAGATGACTTCTTCTCGTTGCTTCTCCCTTTGTAGCAATATTAAAGACATCCACTCGGTGCTTGAAGTGACAGTTTATGACGAAGACCGCGATCGGACCGCTGACTTTCTAGGCAAAGTCGCTATACCATTGCTGTCTGTAAGTTTCATTCACCTGACATACCGCTCTGAATTTTTCCTGCTGAAGCTGCGGGGGGGCATGTGTGTGTGTGGAAGAAAGAAAGGGGGCGGGGGGGGGCGGGGGGGGAAGATTTGCAGCTCTGTGTCTGTCATTTCTCAACCAAGATCTGTAATAAGAACACTAAAATTTTAACATACTCAATTCACGGCCATGTTGAATCCCATGATAGTTAATTTTTCCTGACAGACTCGGTCCTGGTAATGAACAGGTACTTGTCAGACTTGCCACAGTTGTTTTGGGTTCTCTGTCAGTTTCAGCAGCTGGGGGTCAGGGGTCACCGGGGGGGTGTATTCAGCGGAGACCGCGAGACAGACGGCTGTCATGTCCTTTTCCTGCAGATTCAAAATGGTGAACAGAAAGCCTACGTCTTGAAAAACAAGCAGCTGACAGGGCCAACAAAGGGGGTCATCTATCTTGAAATAGATGTGATTTTTAATGCTGTAAGTCTTAACTTTGGCTTTTTTGTACTGCTAAAGAGTTCAGTTTCATGAAAGCTTTTGTTCCTGATTTGTAGAGAATTTCTGTCATTCCTCATTTTCTCTAAACCTTGATGTATACTACAGAATACTCTTCTGCCACTGCCTGGCACACCCACTCTTTTTGTTGCTGCTGCTCTTGCTGCTAATGTAAAGAGCGGCAACTCATGCCTCTGTGTACGTTTGTGTGTCACGGGCTTGGCAGCCATGACTTTGGAACTTCGTAATTTTTGCAAATTGAAGCATGTGTTACTACTGGGTAAGGAGCGAGTAAGCTTGAAATACTGACATACATTTTAATGCATAGGTGAAAGCCAGCATACGAACCTTAATGCCCAAAGAACAGAAGTACATTGAAGAGGAAAACAGACTGTCTAAACAGGTAAAGAGTAAGGAAACACTAATCCTTTCCAAAAGCCTTAATATCAAGTGTGCATATCCAAATATCTGGTATCGTACTGCAGAGGGTAAAGAATAACATTTTCATTACCTGTTTACAAAAGAATATGATAGGTTGGAAAAGGCAGAAACAAAATACATGGGTTTATTATGTCTCCTCTATAAACTGCAGCTTAATTTCCATGAAATACGTGAATAAGAACACAGTTGAAACCATCAGGTTCCACACATATCAGATTATAGCGCAGGTGCATGTAAACCAAGTCTTGCATAAATTTTTGCTGTTAACCTTGACCCAAAAGATCTCTGTTTGTTGCAGGGTAAAGAGTCTTTCAGCATTCTTTTAGCCAAATTTTAAATAAGTCAGTTGAGTAAGGTTTGAATCAAAGGTGAAAGCAAACTAAAACTCTTTTATTACTTCGGGGAGTCCTGTGGGTAGGAGATAGCTGGACCCTTTTTCTTTTTTCTCTGGATTTTATTGCTACACACAGTTTTAATCTTTTGGTAAAAAATACTTGAACACACATCTTACCTTTTTCCCCACTTGAACTACTTTTCATTCAGTTTTTCATGTTCCACGAATAATGTATTTTATATGGAGAGAACTGTGCTTTTGCTTGGACTATGGGAACAAGAATTTTGTTTGCAGCGAAAAGGCAAAGGTCTCAAACCTGTTTTTTATTTTGCTGCAAGCTTATAGACTCGAGCTTAATTTAAATTACCTGCTGAATGAATTTTGTATCAGTTGGATAATGTATTTCATTAAGGAAGATTTCAAGAGGTGAAATGCTTCTTTCTAATTGTTGTGAGTAATGCTGTTACTAAAGCTGCATTTTGCACCACTATTCCAGCAAAGAAGCGCCAAGGCCTTTTATTCGAGATTTGTTCTTCTACCCCCTTCTGTAACAGAAAATGGCACTGTGACTTTTGCAGATGGCAGGAGGAGTAAATTTTAAATACCCACCTTGGGTTGTTGGTGGCATTTTTTTTAGATTTTTTTAGATTAGCTTGCATGGCATAAACACCCCCACCCCCACCCCACCCCCCATAAACTTTAGGGTGGGGAAAAAAGGAATCTTTATGTATGAGTGATGTGGTTGCATTTTAAAACATCCACATCTTACCTACCTAGCATTTTCTGTGCTACTCATTACACAAATTAAACCATTCAGTGCTTTGTTAACTTTTTTTGCTTTGAGGATGTTCTCCTGCATCAAAACACAGCACAGTTATGTCTTATTTCTATATAGATTGAATGTATGCGGTTGAAGTCACTTCAATAAATACTTAAAAGCATGTGGTCAAAATACAATGCAAGAGACAAATTTGTTACAGATAAAGGAAAAGTTTGATATAAAGGGTGCAGGTTATCTTAATTGGAATGCCACAGTAATTTTGCATGGTTTCAGGTGTGTCCTGCAGCATCTTTTTAAGGAAGGCCAAAATTTTCTAAGAATGGGGAAAGTCTTGTTTACTTAATAAAACTCTGAAATCTTAGTAACAAAATCGTTCATGAAAATTTGCAAGTGGCTGTTTTTTTTAGAACTGAACAACAATTTATGTACTATTTAGAGTTAAATTCAACAAATATCAATTGACACAACTAACAAATTCTGTTTTCCAAGTCTCTTGAATTATGAACTATATTTTCTCTGCGAGCTAGAGATCTTAACATGTTATTTTCTCAATCTTCACCCAAATTAGGATGACAATATTGTAAGCATGAGACTCTTCTGAAGCTTTTGAGGGGTCTGAAACATTTTCGTTCTTTCATCTTTTTAACAGCTACTTTTAAGAAACTTTGCCCGGATGAAGCGTTGTATCATGGTGCTCATAAATGCCGCCTACTACATTAGCAGTTGCTTTGATTGGGATTCTCCCCCAAGAAGTCTTGCTGCTTTTTTGGTATGATCTACTTTATGTTATTGTTGATCATCCTGGTGTGTTTGTGTTCCAGACTGAGGGATAACACAGTGTTGATGTGGGGGGTGTTCTTTTTTAATTTATGTAGAACATTGCGTTATGAAGATAAACGTAAATCAGGTTCACTCACGCTTTTTAAAAAAGTAATTAAGTTTAAAATACCACACAAACAAGACAGAAAGTTGTGGGGTTTTATTTATAGTTGTACAAATAACATAAGCAAGTGATACAACTCAAAATACAGTCAGGAAACTATGGATGATGTATTTTGAGCTTGTCACACATTACTTCCGTTAAATTTTGTTTGGCCCCTTTGTATGTTGCATATTTACTCTAAAACTTGTTGTGAATATTTCATGAGTTCTTTTACATATCATGAATGTAAAATTGGGGGTATTTTGTCCTCCACATATCAATGTGTTACACCTATAACTTTTTTTAGAAGTACAAAACTCTGGACCCAAATAGTTTCTTCCTTACTCAGATTTAGTATTCTTAGTTAAAAAAACAAAACAAACACAACCAGCCAAACAATTTAAAAATCATTAGTGCAAAGAAACTAGTACCTTTTAGGCATCAAGTTCTGGTCACTGTTCAGTTTTTAGACAATTCAATTTTAGTGATTTAAATGAAGCTGCTATTGCTCCATAAAACATTACCTTCATTAATATTAACCTTTACTTTCCTGTTAAATTTTTAAAATTCCAAGCATAATTGTAGATTATAATATGTTACCCAGGTGACTACCTTTTTATTTTCAAAATCTTACGAGATACAAACAAGACCAGAGTTCCTGTTTGTTTTTTGCCTGAGGGAGTCCCACCAGGAGTAAAAATGTGTGCATGGACACACTGCCTGGAGTACCTAAATTTATTGGCTGAAATACTGAAGTTACGAGCTTCTCTGCCATGAATTTGAACAGGGAATGGTTTTCTTTTCTTTCTTTGAATAAATTACAGAGGGAGTCTGGTGACAATGTTCCTGCCTTGGGTGCCTGAAGCTCAGGTGCCCCAAATTTGGAAAAATCAAACCAGGCATTGGAGCTGGCTGCACTAGAGTGGTAAATGGGGTGCTTTGGTGTGTCACTAGATCATGCTGTTTTTCAGGAACGAACTTCCAGCTGGGCTTCGTTCATGCTATGTGACTGACTATAATGCCCCTGCATGGCCTGTCAAAGGGTGGCAGCACGCTTTCCATCCTTGGTTGCAGTGTTTATCAGGAGTACAGGAGATAGTGTGCTGGTCAAACACTCAGGGGTTTTATACTACTACTGATGTCTGCAGCAACCACACCGTGCAAAAATCTAAATATACTTGCTGCTGTTCACTGTAGAGAGATGATCTATCTTTTCAGTATCAAATGATCAACATTTCATAGGAATATGCAGGCTTGTACATAAAACTCAGATGTTCATGTTGGTATTACTGCTCCAGGTACTAGAAAGTACTTGTCTGTCTTAAGTCTAATTTTAACATGGATATGGAACACTCATTACTGCTGGAAGAAAGGGAAATGAAAAAACATCCTAATCTTTGGGGCAAATTAAATTCTTTCCTTCTCACGGTGCACTGCTGTGGCTGTGGTGGAAGTTGTGCTGCCATTAAATTGTTATTGTTTCTTATTGTAGAAGAAATTCAGTTTCATAATTAATTGGAAATACGTAAAACACGGAACTTGAGCAGAGAGGTCTATAGGCAGTATACATCATTATTGTGGTTATAATGTATTGCAGTAGAAACATGCTCCTGATTTTTTTTATATATATATATATATATATTCTTTTTTTATATGTGTATTTATCTCAAAAGCCTCCTTTTCTTAGTTTCCTTTTAGTACTTGTTTTGGTATGTGGTGGTTGTAGTAGCTGTGGATATATTACATCTTCATCAGTGCTGTGACTTCACAGATGTGTTCATGCTCTGCATCTGCAGTGCATCCTGCACTTTTCAACTTGATGTTATTCTCTCCAAGGGTCACATCATCCCTCTGGGCAAAAACAAAATTGATAAGTTTTTGCTAGCCAAGGCGAATCTACAGTAACTTCTATCATGGTTGTAAGCTTTGGATTTAGGTGGTTTCTGGAGTTTCATAGTGATCATAGGCCCTTGAAAAATCTTGAGAGCGTTCCACTTGCACGTGTAATGCTGAATTATGCTTGCACTAAGGTTACGCTTGAATTTAATAGAGGCTATAAAAAAAAGCTGTACTTAAATGTATCATTTTCATCTCTTCACTATTGTACAAATCGTATCTCCTCTTGAAGTTGTCTCCCAGAGGTTAGAGAATGTCACAGTGAAATGTCAGTGCCAGAAGGGAGATGAGAAATGGGCCATTCTGGATGTTTCCAGCTCTGCATGCAGGCTAATAAATAATGTACGAGAAGTAAACTTTTAAACTAACCGTTCCTTCCTTCCTGTTGGATTGGAAGCTCTATTTTGATGGATAACTTCCTGACACAGATTTACAGCCATTTCACGGGAGTTGCATGTGTGAGGGTTGATTTGGCAGATGTCCCATTGCCCCGGGTTCTTGGCATTACTGTTACAGGGACCCTTGTCTCGTACCACACCCCTGTCTTCACTTGCTGATGGGACTGCTGTTACAGAAGACCACAGGTGAAGAAGTTCTGGGAGACTAGCTCAGGTTTTGGAAATACAGTTGTAATTAATAAGAAATATCGGGAAAGGAGGGCTAGTCTTTGGAAGCTCACAGAAAGCCTGGATTAATGTGGTGGTCTGTAATAAGCTGCAGTTCCTTTATGCTCTTGGCACACTGAAGTGTTTACTGCAGCTCTTTTTAAAGTCATTCTCCTTTGAGAATCACAGTGTTGCTCATCGGGACTACAAGTGTTCACTGGAGGGGCTTGCTGATTATTTATGCTCCGGGACTTAGATGTCTCAAACCTGTACGTTATTTGGGACATTTTAGGAAAGGAAATGCTTTATCAAAGGTTTGGGGTGTCTCAAATCTGGCCAAAGGCACCAGCTCAAGAACCAATGCTGCCCATGCTGTGCCTAGAGGTACATAAACCTGGAAGTTTTCAGGGACCTACATTGTGTCATTACTCAACTAAACATTTTGCCTGTTTCTGTTGAACTTCATAAGCTCACTGCCTTCACTGGGGCTTTTGTCTCAATGACTTAAATTTTTGACCCCCCCTTTTGTTTTCTGTGCCTCAGTACTTTACAGCAGAAGAATGATTGCTACCCAGACATAATTTTTTGTATTTTCTTGGTAGTATAACTGTGACATATTATTAGCTGTTACTTTTCAGATATCCAAAGATCTTTGTAAATAGCTCATGAAGCATAGGTGGATCTGCCTAGAATATGACTTTGGAGTGGAACCATCAGAAGATTTGATATTCTCTCCTCCTTTTTTCATATTTTTTCCCTGTCAAATAAAGGAAGTGTATAGCAACAATGTTAAATTAATGTTTCAGTTCCAGAACAGCTTTATTATATCACATATAGCTCTGTAATATTGAGGCTGATCAAGAATTTGTTCCGTGCTTGTGTTTATGCTTGTTAAGCACCTAATGCAAAGGAAAAGAATAGGATACATAGAGACCACCTTTGCTGTAAATTCACATGATTTTCTCTATTTAAAACAGACCATTGGATTATTTAGCCATTAATTTTTATGTATTTTAAATTCAGTGATTAATATGGTATGTTTCAGTTAGAAGAACTTTTATTAGAGTATGCAAAAGTGGATGTTTTTTCTTTCGATTAATCTACTGTGGGCACTGAAATGTCTACTAAATTGGGCCTAATTTCCATTAGCTTCTTGACCAGACATTTGTGTTCTTGCAGATGTCAGTGGGTGCAACGTAGGGGGAAAAAAAGTGTTCACTCTCTTTTTCCAATACTGCCATTTCTCACTGTAATGAGCACAAAAATAATTGGACAACTGAGCTATCAGTAAAAGGACACACTTCAACGTGAGTCAATGAATTATTTTACGGGACAAACTTTAATCTTTAAATGTGATTGTAGATAATTTGTGCTACCATCTGTCCATTTGGAATTCTTTTAGCCTTTTCAGTCGTTATACAGTAAGTGCTGCTGTGTTTAACATTAACATTTGATATTTTACACATTTAATTTCTGTACTGCTGCATGGTCCTTGGGGAGCTTCGCTCTAGTGCTACATGAGAGAGACAAAGTATTGATCAGTTAACATTTCAGCTACATTTATGTATGTCGCAAAATTAATGAAAATGCCAGACAAAAATGTCAGAGTGCACAAAAAGGTAGAATTTAAATTTGGTAGTTTAATGAAAAGTTTAAGATGTGCATTATCAAAAATGTCCCCTTGCCTTTAAAGTACAATTCATAACTGAGTAACTAAAGGGAACGACATATTTTACTTAGAGGAACATTGAACATGAAATATGAAGGAATATATAATCTTCAAAGTGTTTGGTATCCCAAAATGGCCTCAGTAAAGCACTTTAATTGCCTGGTTGAACATTTAACTGTTACTCGTAAAATAAACTTGTTTCCTTTCTCATTTGGAAGCAGAGTTCACCCAATAACATGTACTTCTCAGTGTGTCCTCGAATTACAGCTTTCTATGAACATGTTGTCCTATTCCTGTTCCTGTTCCTCTGAATCCTTCTATATGTGTGTATGCATGCACATAGAAAATGCTTCTCTTTCTTAGGCTTTGAAATATTGATAAAATGACTCTCCCTGCATGCAAGTCACTTGTCATGTCTAACTCACCTTCACTTTATCTTCTAACATTACACAATTCATGTGTGAAAATGACATAACAGTGTCCCTAGCCTTTGATTAAGTGTTAGTTCTCTTGCACGTACATCATTTAGTTGTGGTGGTGTCATGCTAATTAATTGAAACTGAGAAGGAAACAGCAGAAAAAAGAGTTGGTCCCTTGCAGGAAATGAGACATTAAAGTAATTTTGGTTTTTTCCTATTTTTCCCTGTTAAAAAGGGAAATTATAACTGCTGTGTATTTCAGAAGCAACTTTCACCCAAAGCTGACAGAGATTATGTTTTAGGGAGGATTTAATATGGTACTGTCAGGAGTGGGGATGCACTTGTGTTAGTTATTAAATATTTTCCTTGTTTTCCACACTAATTGTAGGAGAATCAGAATTGTGCAGATATATTTCAAAGCTCGTAAATTTTGCCACTGTTGATACCATAACTGAGGACATAAACACCTTCAAATTGCTTTTTACTAAACCTGGGTGAAGTGGACCATCAGATTGTCTTTTGCCACCTGTTGTCTAGAATTTGAAATTGGAAGAATTGCTGCTAAGGTAGTTGCAAAAACTTCTTACATCCTAAAAAAGCCTTTCCAAAAATGCCTGTTACTGTCAAAACTTCCTGTTCTCAAAAGAGAGATTTGCAGAGGTAAAGTGACATGGCAATGGCAAGGCCAGGTACAAGATTAATATCTGATGGAGGTTGCACACATGTGCAAGAGTCTTTTCAGCTCTTTGTCAGCTGTATCTTCACCAGAATGAAAAAGAATGAAGTAGATCAGACTGCTGCACTTTTGTTTTTTCAGAAGTAAAGCAGACAAGAAGAAAAGTCATATAAATCCTGTTTCCTCTTTCCTGGTTTTTATGTAGACTAGCAGAACTAATGTGAGACTGCTGCAAAAACGCAGTGGGATTTGTGCTTTCTGCAACACTTTGCTATACTGTGTGCCAGATTTTAGAAAGTGGAATAGGAAAGAAAAAAATATGTAGCAGATCCTGGGGTATATAAGCATTAAAATCCATTAACCATTCATACCTAAAGAACATACCAGCAGCACCAGCAATTCAAAAAACTCTCTGTACTTAGCTATAACACTTCAGGAATGATGCTGGTGTGGAGATACCTGGTGTCGTCAAGCCACATCTTGTGTTTGGCACATTGCACATCTGATACAAGGAAAGAGTGGGCAATATTTATATACATTAAAATTCCTATTTATTTTGTTTTTTAAAAATTGCTTTCATTTTACTTCCTTTACAGGGTGAGTGCCTACTTGCTACATCAGTTTATCAGTGTGATTCATTGCCTAAGTGCAGACTTGGTGCAGATTTTGTTTACCTTAAAGCATCCCGTGTGCTGCCCAGCTGCTGTTCCAGGAGGGCATGTGTCTGTCTGAGGGTGTGCATCATCTCTGTCACCTCTGTCCTCACCATCCAAGTGCCTGGGGTACCCACTGCAGGCTGTCTGAAATGCCACCAGCTCTCCCTTTAGGCACTGTAATTGCTCCATTAGCTGTTTATTTTGCCTGCGTATCTATTTTAGGTACTTACCATAATCTTAATGTGTTCAGTCTCAAAACCACCTATGCGGTGTGTGGAAATACTCCCCTTATTTTGATTTCTGAAACAGGAAATACACAGCAGAGTAGAGCATTTGTATCCCACGTGTTGGACTTTTCCCTTCACTACCAGACCGTTTTTCTCACCTGTTTTCCTTTTGTTCCTATTTGGAAAACTGACAGCTTTGCAGTGAAAGTATTTGATTATCAAAGCTTGTAGAATGCTATTATAGCTTTATACACCAAGCCTGACACACAGAAGCGTGGTTGGTCAACAATTATAGAAATTAACAAAAACAGTTACTGTTCAGCATTCAGTGTTGCCTAAAAAGTTCTAAAAGCTTAGATTTCTTCCTAAGGCAGTGGTGTGACTAGAAATCTAGGCAGCCAGTTTATGTGAGTTGCAGTTTTGCTCTGGAGTAGTTTTCCCATAACGCTAATTATGTACAAGGCCATCCCCAGCTGCCTGGTGTTGGCTGTGGCCCCTCTTGCTTTCTGTGTTTGGAAGGTTGCAGGGTGCTTGCACTGGAGCCAGCCTGGCAGTGTGTCCAGAGAGGAGCAGCTTTGCATCATGTATTCTTCTTACTTGTGCTTTCCTCTCGAGTGCACAAAACTCTCCTGAATACAAAACCTTGCGCTTGAAAGATTTCAGATAGCATGGATATTAGATTTGGATAATTATTCAGTAACGGTGTTCTAAGGAGTAAGTAGTTGTGTACCCTGTCATCATCGGGTTCCCTGAGCTTCTATTTCACAGTTGTCGCAGGAAATCTTGGCCATTTAGACTTTCATTAAAATAGAGAACATGGGTGGATTATAAAATATCTTACTTTTTCATCGTCTTTTAGTTGTGAGTCATATGAGAACTAAAACATTATAAAATCATCTTACAAAGAGTGTTTTACTTCCTTTTTATTTAGCAGCGGTAGGTATTGATAATGGTATGCTTTGAAGTGGAAGAACTATGGGACACACTGGTTTTACTGGACCATAATAGTTAAAAAAGTCAATAGTTAAAATAATATAATGCAATATTTTGCAGGAAGTTTCAGTGTAGTAAAGACAGAAGCAATAACCAAGTATGTCATGTGCTGGTGAGGGTAGCCCAAGTAAGGAAGATCAAGCAGAGAAGCAATGTTTCGTAGCCTTTGAAAATTTGGTGTGAAAAAGACTTAGAAAGGACAGCCTGTTCAGAAATTAAGCTACCAGTTTCTTCCTAATGGTCCTTAAGGAATCTTCAACGTGCTTATCCCTCCCCATAGAGTAGTCACTTGCTTATTAGGAACGTAGCTGTTAGCCGATGTTGTAAGGATCTGTACCTTGGTGGATGAATTAAGAAAAAAACAAACAATTTTTAATGTGCTGGACTTTACTGGAGTGAAAACACTTAGGATAACTTCGTAATGTTTCAGATATGCACCATGAAAATATTTGTCCTGCTTATATTGTTTAACATGCAAGTTCATATTTTCAGTTTTGATTGCAGAACATGAAATCCAGGCTGTTAATATAAAAAAAGCGCTTAGAAAATATTTTGTTTCTGCTAGCACCACGCATGCTGTATGACTAACATTGGCTTTATTGGTGTTGTAAGTAAGATTTTTCTTAGAAGAAAAACACCCCTAAGTAAGCATTGCAAAAGTTACATGGGAAGTTTAGTCCCTTTTTCCTAAAAAAAAGGACTGTCTGCCACACACAGCTTTATCCTACATTTTTGGCAAAAGAGAGATGCTGCACGCTTCCCATTCCAAAAATGGCTGGTTTGGACCAGGGAGAGTTTGAAAGCTTGCTTCCCACTTGGAAATAACTAGCAGGTGGCGATGCCGCTTGTGATGATGATGTCCAAAACTGGCAGAACTGGCAGGGAGAGTGAAGGATTAGTCTGTTCCCCTCCATACAGTAGGAAACTGAAGTGAAAAATGGCTCTGTCATTCTGCTGTCCCCTTTCTTGTGGCCCCTCTGCCTTCCTCCTTGGCATGAGGTGGGCTGTCCATGCAAGAAACTTTATTTTCAACTGAACTCCATTAAGATTTATGTAGGAGAGTCCTGTGAAGGAACAGGGCATTTACAACTAAACTAGGAAAGCTGCTTATTTTCCTGGTTAGGGAAACCTGCTTGTGACAGGGTGTGAAAAAGAAGTAGCACTAGAAGTTGTCTGTTGCTTGGGATAATGTGTCTCTTTGTGCACTGAGTAGACCGTCTTAATTTCAAGGGAACAAACCACTGAAGTACAGTGTTACAGAACACTTAAGTTTACAAGTGGTGGATTATTTTTTTTTCCTTCTACATTAGGCATGATTTACACAGCACATTATTAACATAATCTTTATTGTATAGTTTAGTCAGGGTAAACAGTGTTTCCACCCAGGGTGTTTCCATACCTGAAGAATTAAGATTAAATCTGTTCTTTCAGAAAAATGATGCTTCCCTGAAACACCTTTCCACACGCTTTTCCCCCTTCCCCTCCTGGGTGTTGGCCCAAGGCAGCAGCTGCAGATCTCAGTGACAAGCCTGCATTGAGCAGATGACTGTCTAGGCAGAATATTTGCTTAAATACCTTAATTAGGGGCCAAACTAGTGGTTGCAAAGTTGTGAAGAAAATCCTTACATAGCCTTAGCCATGTTATTGGTAAACGTTGGGTGCTTGTGATGGCTGTTCCTTGCACAGTAACCTTCTGCAGGGGTCATGGCAATATAAAGAGGAGCAAAAACTGCCTTGAAGACCCTTTTAGTTAACTATTAAGGCAAGAAACAATGTTTTCTAGATAGTTTGTTAAGACATGAAACAGAGTGTGGGTAGAATGTTAAGTTTTTACCGAGTGTCGTGCTTAAGTGATCTAGCCTCTGCAGGAAAGGAGAATTTCAGCTGACCTTGAAATAAAGAGCCTGTAAACCTCATAGCCACTTGTTTGATAGAAACAGCATTGGTTTGTTGGGTTGGGTTTTTTTTTCCAGTTTATTTTTCAAAAGAAAAGTAATGGGTGTTTATATCCCCAAATCTGTTCATTACTTTTCAATAAGCAAGGAGACATAATTTTAAAGCATGATTTATTTTGGTTTCATTGGTAGATTTTATTTATTCTAGGTAAGTATTAACACTTACCCAGTAGAGATAACTTAATGTTGTGACCAGAATTGTTACTGAAGAGAAAAAAAATAAATGAATAACTGTAAGCCAAATGGCTGCAGCTGATACTGAATAGACTTGCATGGCAGATCTTTGGAGTTCATACGTTTCCATGAATAACATCCACACAATTACTGTAGCTCTGAAGTTACGAGATACCAACTGCTTTCCAGAGATACAAGTACTCTAGAAGAACCCACTGATCTGCAAAAGCTGAAAATTGGCATAATTTAGTCTTGTTTATTCGAGATTGACGCTGCTCTCACAGCTATTATTAGCACTGCAAAGTTACCTGTTAAAACCGGTATTATGCAATTGGAACTTCTTGGGCAATTAGCGTGCAGCACCGGCTGAATGGGAGACATGATTTTCTTTCCACAGTTGTATAGTAGCTGTGATTAGACATGCCTGTATTCCAGTTCTAATTGACTGGCCTCAATAAGTAGACACTGCTCATTAATGAACACAGACAGACACTTCCTAACCCATTAAAAAAATAAAAAAGGTAGCGGAGAAATGTGCTCAAAAATGAATAAAATTAATTCTGTTTTGATATACTGAATACGTATTTTGCATTCAGTGCTACAGAAAGTGGCACTGTATACTTGAGAAAGCTATGGTTAAATAAAAAATCAAGCCAATATTAACATGTGTCTGTGATTCTCTGCACTCGGTACATCCCCTCTAAATAATAACTGGAGGGATAAACACATTAAGCTGAAGGTAAATCTCTACTTTAATAATAGCCATTGCACGACTAATGTATGAGTTTTTTCTGTTTCCTTGTATTCCTCCTCAGTCTTTAAGTGCACGAGTGCATGGAGTCTCTCTGGCTTGAGATGCACCTTTCCAGACTGTTCTCATCCTAATAAAGTCAGCTTGTATGATATTTCTGTTCTTGCTCTGTCTTTTTCTGGAGCTTATTTATAAGGGAGAGGAAAAATCTCTTCCATATCTCAGACCAGGAGGCACAGGTGTGCGTATCTGAAACTCTTTATTTTCTAATGACAAATTCTTCCATTTCCAAGAAAAGTATATTTTTAATAATGAAATTCAGCTAATTCCTTTGAAGATAGGTGATCAGTACTGTAAAAGATACTGTTAATGGTTTATTTATATTGTTAATGATTATTTAACCCTGTTTTCCTTAACAAAGACAAAATTGGTATTTTTCATGTGGTATACAATATCCTTTTTGCTGTTTTCCCTCAAGTACCTCTAGTAACCAACAGATACTGTATCCCTTTAACATCGTTGAAAAATTTAAAAGTAGGTATTTTTAGTATTTGCTGCCATCTTAATTATTACTTGCTTAAAGCACCACTGTTAGCAGAGGGATTATGAGTTAATAAAAATGTCATAGTACTAGTGTATAAAACACAATATAATTTTCCCAAGATAATGATTAACAGCGTAAGGCCGCATTAACAACACTTAATGCTCATTCTCTAAATGTGCTTTACTGTCACCTTTTAGGAATAGTATCTAAATAATGTAGCAAGTAAACATGGAAACATTTTGGAGTGATTTATTTTGAAAAAGAGGTAAATAATGAAGTCTCTCGTTTGAGCTTTGTTTTGGCGTTCTGTCACTATCTTCGTAGTGTTACAGCTTCACATGAATCTGAATAGCGTTTTTAAGACTGGATGTTAAGCTTCCCTAGCACAAGTCCAGTGAAACACATTAAAAAGTTATTTATTCATCACAGTCTATTAGCTAGAGCATTTGGAAAATAACTTGAGTGTGCTTGTAGGTCATTATTATGTCAGTATTCCTTTCACATACAAGGATCACTTCAGGTGCGCGTTGCGGTTTTTTAACCTTTTAAGAGATTTTTTTCCTTGTTCCAAGGCTGCTTCAGATTTTGATTAGCTACCTTGATTCCATCAGTATGAACGAGATACATCTCTATAAGTTATTGATTTGCTTGGGCATACTTCTTGGCTTATTGGGGGTGGATAGCTCCCGGGTCAGCCTGTCTAATGGATGGTGGAGTGCACTGGAGCTACCCGCCGCAGCAGGGGCTGCCCACCTGGGTCAGCTGCCCCCCTGCCTCCCCACCTGGGTACCTGCAAGCTGAGCCGCATCCCATTCAGCGTGGCAAGAACGGCCCCATTGTCGCGGGAAGAAGCATTTGTTTCTGGGGGGGAAAGTTATTCCAGTTCTACTTCTGAATGAAAGGCAAGGCTGTTATGACTCAAGGGATATTAGGCCTCACTGCTTTTTTGGGAAAACAAATTTGCTGTAACTTTATCTGTAATTTAGTACTGCACGGGTGCAAATAGAGTCTACATTGTGTGGAACAGGAGGCAGAATTAAGGGTTTGTTAAAGCCATAAAAGGGTTGGGTGACCATTTGTTTCCGAAAGCAGCTTTATCGGAGCCATAGTTTTTTGGGGTTGGGGGTGGGAAAAAAAATCGTGATGGCCTTGCTGTTAACTCTGTTTTGAATTTGCTTCAAAAGCAGTACTGAAGAAGTAAGCTTTCTGTCTATATGGAGAATATGGCAAAATTACAAGTTTCCCTAAAGTGAAGGCACACCTTTTGACTTGACCAACAGCCTCCCAGTGAAGGCTGCTCAGATCTTTTTCTGAAAGTCCTATTTTTTTTCCATTCTCCCAGTAAATGTGGCAGAGCTTTGCTCTTCCCAAGTTCCACTTTTCCTGAAGAATATATCAAAATGCTTAACTAAAATTTCCCTTTCATTGGTTGATTCTTGATTAATTGTCAGCATTTGGTAGGAAGAAATAATATTAATTGCTTAAAACCTTTGTCCTGTATGCATAGGAAAACTAAGCCCTGCAAATGGTGCAGCAGAAACTGGTCCAAATCAGTTGAGTATTTTATTCTGTAAAAGTTCATTTTTACAGCTGTGTGCCTGTTCGCTGCCTTACATCCTGATTAGGCAGTAAACGTGCAAACTACTTTCTTCATATTCTTTCTCTTCTTATTTAATAGAAAAAAAATCCAATCCGGTTGTAGGAGTTTGATCTCGCTGATTAGCAAAGTTAAAGTTAAGAACTTAATGTGGTTTCTAATCATGTGGCAGCTGTCATTAGTGAGTGACAATGTAGTTAATCCCCCCCGACACACAGCCCTGCTCCTCCATTCTCCCCAGCGCAGAGGCAGCCACCTCCAGGCACACTCCCAGCTGAAGCTGGGAGCAGGGAGTGCGTATCTGACCCCGGGATCTGAACCTGGGAATCTCTGGTTAGTACGCTTCATTGCCTCCAGATCACTGCGCTCACCCTTCTGCTCCTTTACTTACAATGTCTAATACGCCTAATTTAAATTAGATTATTTTAATTAAATCATTCAACGGTTTCTCACAGTGCGGGATAGTTAAGGGCTGTAGCTGACGGTGTTTTAAATCAGGTGTTTCCACTTGATCGGAGCAATGTTGGTGAGCTGAGGATGAGCGTGGGTTCTGGCGCTGGCAGAGCAGAAGGTGTGTGTGAAGAGGCAGTCACAAATTTAACTGGGACAGGGGGCCACCGCAGTGATGCACATCAGTAGCGTTCCTGCCGGTATGTTTCTCTCGACATTGTGCCACCAGCGCTGGGTCCAGAGCTTGCAGGGGAGGCAAAAGGCTGAGCCAGGGAGCCTGTGATTTCTGATGGAAATAAAGCTCATCTCAGTTTATCTCGGGATTTGAGCAGTCCTGTCACTTGCCAGTCAGCGAGTGTGATGCATTCTCTGCTGCATCATCGGCCAGGATTTTTCATAGGTAACTCCCGACAGCTGATGGCACTGCACCCCGGTCCTCTGAGGCTGGCATTTATTTTGTTTTCTGCAGGCATCCACCCTTTCTCACATTTCTTCTAATAAAAACTGAAATATTCCCCTCCCCCGTGTTAGACAGCAATGTAAACCCCGAAACCTGAAGAATTCTAATGCAGGAGGAGTGCTTTCGAACGGGCTGTCTGTGCTCTAAAATGTGGTTATAGACTAATTACATTCTGTTGTCTGCCTTGCAATGACAAATATGGCCCTTCTTTGAGGCCACTTTAAGATCTGGACCATCGAACCGACACCCCCACGTACCTCTGAAATACAGGAGTATCTGCTTGCTCTATGATGGATCTAGTCCCTGCTGACTTTTGATTTTTAGAACTACTAGTCGAATATAAATTGGTTAAAAAATGACAGATTATTTCTGGGGGCGTTTTCAGCGTTCACCTTCATGATGGTTGCATTTTTTTAAGTTAATGCAGTTTAAAAATAATTTTAAGTTTCCCAACACGAAGGAAAGAAATGAGATATTGGATTCACGAACAAAAGCTTTATTGGTTTATGACAAGTAATCCATCTTTTTGTATTAGTGTAGCATTCTACCCCAGATTATTTTTCATAATTGATAATTTGTGAGTCATATATTTGTTATCTATTCTTTTATGGGTTTCTAAATAGTGAATGATGTCAAAGGTCATTGAGCTTTCATAAAGGAAATGTTTTTTATTTTATTTTTTAAGTTTTGATTGGTGTTTTAAGGAACTTTGTGAACATTTCAGGGAAAAGTACAAAGAAAATGATAGCAGTTTTGCTGGTAGGAACTTCATGCAGCATACTCTCACAGCAATTCAAAGAAGAAATTAACATTAGGACACATATGAAGCACTATAGCAGGGCAAAAATGTTTAACTAGAACTATTTTACATTAGAGGTCAATTATGATTTATGTAATAGTGGTTAAGTTTTAAGAAGTTGGAAATGCATGTGTTGCATATGCATGCAGCTAAATTAAGAATATTTGCATGTGACTGGTACGTTTTGATTTTTTTCCTTATCAGAAATATTTCTAAAGTGATCAACAAGCCATTGTTTTCCTTCTACCATGAAACTAGGGGGGGGGGTGTGTGTGTGCAGTTGTAGGCATGTGCCATCACCACTTTTTGGAAGAATTTAATACCTGTTACAGATTAAGAAAATCTTAACACAGAAAAAAACCCCTATCTCTGCCTCTAATGTATTAGAAGACACAAAAATGAAGTTATACATTGATACATTAGTTTGGCACAGGCAAGTAATTAATAAAAAAAGGTGGGAATATGATGTAAAATTTAGTTAGCCTAATGAGAAAGCTGGTAGGAACTTTGTTTCTCTTGCAACCCATGAACATTACCACTGACTGCTCACAGAGCTCTCTGATGCAATTAAAAATTGGGAGAACTGAATAAAATATGAATAAGTGCAATCAGTGGGAAAAGGCAACTTAAATTACAGACAACTATATAGGAGGCATAAAATATTTTAAAATTAATTAAATATTAATTTCAGAGCAAAGTTGTTATGAATATACTGTTACAGCTTGTGTGGTTCTCTCTTCCACATTCATTTAAATGTCCTCTGAACGGTTTAATTATAGTGAGACATTTCTATTAAAAAAATGATTCAGGAGTATCTTCTTAATTAAAATAGAATTGAGATCATTTAATTGTGATGTAATTATATTATTACATGTGGAATGTCATTAAAATAATGTAAACATTTTTTTTCTAATTTCTAAATATAAGAAAAAGAATAGCTGATAGATTTTGGTAAAACTATTCTTGAAATTTCATCTGAAAATCATGAATAATTCAATATTTTGCAAAATTATTTGAATCTCAAGTCATTAACAATATTAGTAGGACCAATATATTTTGTCCTTAAGGGATATTTTAGTTACCTAAGAACCAAGCAAGAGTTAAGTATCTTTCCTGAATAGTTTTTATTATTTTGTTCCATAGTGTTCAGCAGTAAAGCTGTTTCTTCTCTAAGATATTTTTCTTTTTAAACCAAAGCTTATGTTGGCTTTTTAATTTTTTTCCCCCAATAATGTTTCCAGCCAAGCTGGTATCAGTTAGTAATGTATCCTAACTATTTCAGAAAAGTGCGTAAATCTAGATGCTCTGTTCAACTGAGACTGAAAAATAAAGCATTTTTTCAGCTCATCATGTTACTAATTTTGAATGCAATAATTATTTGATACAAATAAAAATGTACCTTGGCATTTACTCCCTAAAAGGTATTCAGGGTCTTGACAAATGGACACAAAAAAGACCCGTATTAAAATTCCCTCTTTTATAGCTTTGCAGTGATTTTAAAATGTACCTAATTGTACTTGTGACAGGGTAATGTCCTTTCTTCACTATGAATATAAACCTGCAGCCTTTAAATATGAAAGTGCTGAATTCTATATCTGGAAGGAAAAAGACGCTGTTATTACTCTGTTATGTAATATAAAATGCATTTAATAATTTTTTTTTCCTTCTGTTTTTGTAGTACTTGTGAAACTGTTCCCCCGCTAAAAAAAAAGAAAGAAAAAAAGAGATGTCAGAATTTTTTTGAAAGCCAAAGTGTGCTACTTTTGAATTGCATGTCTTGCCTGAATCTTAGCCGATCATAAATGCAAGAGGACAATGCTGCTACTGCTGCTACTACTACGGTTATCATTATCGGCTGGTTGTGTACTGCAGTGGTGTCTGCAGGGTAGTGGGCTCACCGTAGGGACCCTTGTTCTGAAAAGTTAACAAACTGAGCCTATGCTATTAAATTCATATCATTAAGTTCAATTCAAATCAACGGGGCTGTCCCCAGGAGTAAATTTACACGTATGCATAAGTATTTGCCATATCTGACCTGCTTGGGGAAGCGGCGAATGTGTAAAAGACACAGGGAAGAAGAAGTGTGCACTTAGGTTAATGGACCTTTCCAAGCATCTCTGCATTATCTCAGACAAGTTGGACATAATATTGTGCTGTTGTAAGTAATCTTCAATACGGTTGCACTGTATTGAATGAAGCATTGATTATAAAAGAGGTACAGGACAGAAAAATATTTAACACGGTACAAATTCTTCCTGCCTGGCACCTTAGCGTGTGTACAAGACCAAGCACCAGTTGTGATCTTTGAATGTGATCTGTCAATAGTTATGGCCAAAATTACTTGTCAACAAAAGCATGTCTGAAATGCATGTGTCAGAAGATGCTATTTAATGTTTGATGCTTAAAAAAAGAAAGTTAGCCCATTTTTCACGATGTTGGAAATTATTCAAATGAAGACAAATAGGAAAATAAGCACCACTGTAAGATTTAGGGTTAACCGAAAACCTTTGGGGTTATGGATTTTAAAAAAGTTAGGTAAAACGTATGTTTTTTAGCCTGAAGTTAAGAGGGATTTAGTTTAGTGATAACGCTAGTTCTGTCCTGTTTCCTCTTAAGAATGGAATCTCTTCCCCTCCTCTCCCCGGGTGCCGTTCCCCGCTCGGGGCTGTAGGGGGCGCCCTTGCACCGCACACGCACCCTGCCTTCCCAGGCACCACTGCTATTCAGGTCGGGAAGCCTTTCCTTCTGCAGCCCTCTAAATGTAGCTGGTACTATTTGCATAATTTCCAGACTTTGATGACAATCTGTGATCTTAAAACAGTAGCCTAAATATTACGCATTAAGTTGTTTGGCCTCGTGACTCACTTCTTTCTTTAAGACATATCCTTTTTTTCCGTGGGATGGGTCGAGGGAGGCAGAACAGACCACTTTCGTGAGGAACCTTGGAAGTACAATGTTCTCTCGTATTGTTTGTTTTAACACGCTGTCCGCCAGGTGTTAATACCTGAGCATAATTCTACATCTCTGTCTCGAATTTTCTTTTGTTCTGCAAAACATGTCACAGTCATGGTCTCTTTTAGCTGCTGGGTAAGGTAAACTCTACTACTGTAAACAAACTGTCCTCATCCCCCTCACCGTGGGCTTGATCCATCATTTACTTGAGTGAGAAACTGTCCCTAGAGTTGCTGGCTAATGACTTGGTGGTGACCGAGTTTCACCGAAACCACTTCGCTGCAGGGTCAGTCCATCCCTGGAGAGTGTCCACCCTGCTGTCAGTACCAGGGGGGTGACCCGTTACCAAACCTGCTATTACTTGCTTTTCAACTTGTAAAATATGCAATAGCAAAAATGTAATATAGGCATTAGTTTTAAATCCAGGGCTGTTCAGATAGAAAATTGTTCTCCAAATTATCTTTAGAGTTTAACTTTTCTCTTCTTTCCTTCCCTCCCCTCCCCCCCCCAAGTATGCGTCATAATATCACTGCTTCCATTTCCAGAACCCAGCAATAGCATACCATCTCTTAAAATGACAATTTATTTTCCTTTGGAGTTGCTCTTATGTCACTTAATGCAGACTGTCTCTAGGTTTATTGTTTTTTTTTCCCGAAGAGGTCGTACCAAAGATCTGGTTATCACCCTTTACCCATGATCACGGTATGCCAGATAAAACTTTTGACATTTACCCTGTTTTACTAAGAATGTATTTAATTTTACTGAGAGTCAGTAAGCAGGATTTAACAAAAAAACTGTGCAAAGCTCTTGTTAATGTAAACGTTAACGATTTTGTCTGTGGGCTGGACAGGGATATTTGAGAAGGGAACGCTGAATGTCTGAGAGCCTCCCGTGAACAAACTGGATTTTAATCGTATTGTCTGAATGCTTGGTTGTGTATTAGAAGAAGCAAAGTGCGATGCAGGTGGGAGGGAACTAACCTTTGACTCACTGTAGCAGGAGAAAAAGATGAGGACTATCAGCATGGGAGTTTCCAGCCTTTCCCTTTCTTGCTAGAATAGAAGGCATTTTTGTCGTGGAGGAGAGAGGCACAGACTGAGTTCCCACACACACCGAGCCACTCTTTGTCTGGGTTGGGTTTTTTGTTGTTGTTGTTGTGGGCTTTTTTTGGTGGTTGTTTGGGGTTTTTTTTGTAAAATGCAAACCTCCTCATCAATCAAATTGTTACAGGAACCCCAGCATTAAAAAAAACAACTAAGAAGAGAGTATTTTTTTATTGGTTGTTTTACCTGGGCAAGTGCCGTATGGTTAACAAGTAAAGCTGGCTTGTTTTTGAACCCCTGCTTCAATTTGTCCTGTCGGTGGCCAAGTTAGAAAGGCATCTGCTGTTCGTGGCAAATGCTCATATCATAACTCATTAGACGAGGGAGTCATTTTCTAGTGCAGGGGTCCCTGAGGGAAGTGGGACGCCCAGGAGGCAGACCCCGTCATGACTGACTTCTGTCAGACTGTATAGACAAGAGAAGGAAAAAAAATTACTGTGAGGGAAGGAGGTTTCTCCATCTATACATTAAAAAAAACCCCAACAAACAAACACACAAACTTGTTTTAATAACATTATATTTTTTAAAATCTCCTGTTACATCCTCACAGCAATGCACATCTTCATGTCAGATATTTTATATGCAGGTCATACATAGGTATCAATTTGTGCAGCAAGGAAAAACTAACCATGTACAGGCATGCCCGGTAGGATTTTTTTTCTGTGTACTGCATTCTCAATATTTCTGTTCTCAGTGCGTGGAAAAAATAAGGCTACACAAAACATGACAGGAAACCATTTAACTGCTTGTCTGGAGGGTATGCTATAAGTTATCTTTCTTAACTTTTCGTAGTTAGATAGCAGTAGGTAGAAATCTTTTAGGGTCTGTAGCAGAAAGATTACAGAAAATAGGCTCACATGCCTCTATGGTGGATTCCTCTAAACTTAAAAGAAAAATCTAAAGCGATGGTATAAAACAATACCTCATGATAAACTTGTGCTAAAACTGCTGTAGTGCAATTTTGTTTTTTTCTGCGCTGTTTTCTCTTCCTGCTTTTTCTAAGTGAACTGGTTGGTTTTTAAGAATTAGTCAGAATATAAATGCTATGTAGCTCTCACTGTGCAAGGGGTATTACAGTTGTGTAAAACTTGCATTTACAGATAATCATGAACAGTATCTTAAGAAAAATAGGCATTTTTAATGTTTGAAGTCATTTAAAATTTGCCTGGTAATCTATTTTAAGATGTTCTGTCCTATGATGACATTCAAGCAATTAGATCAAACTCTTTTTCAGTAAAGGGCAGGCTCAGTCCATGTGAATGTGTTTACCTGAAATATTCCTTCTCTTGGGGAGGAATATCTCCTATTATCAGGAAGGTCTACTGAGCAAAGAACCAGCGATTTGTCACTGTCAAGACACAAGATCAAATTTTCAAAGGGAAAAACTGGAATGCAATCACAAGCTTTCATGAAGCAGACACAGAGTATTGTGGTCCTACTTTTAATGTATTTTTCGTTTTGAAATCTGACACGGATAAACATTATTGAAGTACTGTTTTAAGGGATTACTGGTATTACTTTGTTGTATGATGTGTAAAATGTGTGGCCAGATTCTGTTCTCATCAGGCTACATTTATATTGGGATTGTAGCTGTATTAAGAGCCTCCACTTGCTTACAGCCTTTATTTTTTTAATCAAGTTTCAGATATTTTGCTAAGACTGGTTTTCTGGGGCAGACTGATGGAGAAGTCATTCTTTCAGGGGAGAAAGTGTGATGTGTTTTAGCAATGGCACTTTCATTCAGTTGAGGTCGGTGCTGATGGGATCCACAAGTCACTGCTCTCTGGATTTCTTCCATTGAGTCTCCACTGCCGTGTGCCTCTCTGTCCTTTGCATGGTATTGTCCTGGCTGGGAAAGGGGTTTTCATTTGCTAGTGTGAGGATGCTCTTGCCTGAAGTTGTGGCGTAGTGGAATAAAGATCCAAGAAAAGAGAACTGAAGAGACTTGCAGCCAGTTCTTTGTGATCTGAAGTCTTTGATCTTCATATGGTGGTATTTTAAAGTGGGATGTAAATGCTGCTTTGTTTTTGGCTTTCTGCTTTCTGAAATAGCTGGACTCTTTCAGGTCATAAAAGGAAGGTCACCAGGCGGGGTTTTCTTTCACCCGTCTGCATCAAGAAATCTATTAACCAAGAGCCCCTACTGTAAAATGTTCAGCTATTTAAAAAAGAACAAACAGGGTTGTCTGGAAACTTCACAGTTCTTAAGCGTTACTACAAGCTGGTCTGTGAAAAACCTTTCTTACACCACTTTTATCCGATTTCTCCTTGATCCATGGTGTTCGTGCAGAGGTTACCATCCATCTTGGAGTGCCAAGGTGCAGTTCCACCAAAGAAATCTTAAAATTATATTCTTTTTGTTGAGTGAATTCTTCACAAATGAGTCGATAAACCTTGTGTCCCTGTTTTTAAAATCTTTTGCCAGTTACTTACTGAACTATTTACTAACCTGAAGTCTTCAAGAGAAAATCAAGCAACAGTAAGTACTACTGTATCATAACTTGTCCTGCTTACAGACCAGGGCAATCATTTTACTCTGAAATGAAGTGTATTAATTTCTGCCACCGATGAGTCTGCTACCCGACTTTTCCATTTGTGCCAGTAAAACATCTACCTGCAGACATGGAAATATCCCCACTGTTTAGGTAACTTAGGGATAAATGTGGTTAGTGATACTGTAATTGGCAGAACAGCCTTTCCAAAACTGCTTTTTATAGCTCTAAACCTCATTTCCCTTTATATATATATATATATCTTATGTGAAACATCCTCCTGTTACTTCTCTTTTACTGGGAAGATCAAATGGACCTTCCAGTAAAAACTAAAGTTTTTCCCTCCTACTGGGATGAAAGCTAACAGCTCCCCTTCATCCCGCTTACCTGTAACAGAACTTTCTTTTCTCCCCACGTTGTTAGCTGTAACCGACCAAATGGCAAAGCATCATTCATTCTGTTGCCTATATTCTTTTCTCAGACAGTTTATGATGAAGGAACAGCTTTTCTGACAAAGGAAGATGTCAATAGTTGTTAGGAACTACATAAAGGAGGAGGTGAAGTGAGATACAGCTGGTAGTGAAACTGAGTGGCTGTCTAGTGATGGTCCCAAATATGAGAACAGGAGATTGACGTTTGGTCCCTGCCTTGCCTTGGACAGTCAGCTCTGGCTCAAATTCTGATGGACTGGATTTGCCAGACTAAAGCGTAATGATGAGCCAGGCTTCCTGCTGGTTGCTGTTAGACCTTGAGAGGTGCTCAGCAAGCAAAACGCAACAGTCACCTTGCTGTCGTAAAAGGCACCTGCTTGCTGGTGTCCATTTTGGAACACAGGGCCAGTGCCATAGGGAACGTGCATTGCTCAGGCATTACCCATGCACAAACTCCCTTACCTCAGCCGGGTTCTAGAAGGGTGCTGCTTGTTCACGACTGTCTGGAAATGATCCCTTTTCCAAAGCAGAAGTTGCATCGCTAAGGCCCTGCACCCTGCGTGGTGCCTGGTGCTGAGGGGCAGAGCTTCACAGCTCTTTCTGGTTAATTATGATAGAGATCTCATAATTTATCCAGTGCTTTCCACAAGTTATAGCTCCGGTTGTACATTTTAACGCTTCATCTTACTGAACTATGAGATCTGACATTTTGGACATAGGGAATTAATTTTCCATTTCAGAGTTGCGTGTCCATGTTGGAAGATACCCTTTTTAGTTAAGGAGGATTGGCAGTATTTAGATTTGTTTCACATTCTCATACAGTAGGTAGTCTTGTTCCTCTCTTATCTTTACCACAGATGCATGCGGTACTCCTACGTTTGCTGGGGTCCCCAGCACGAAGTCAAGCCCAGAGTGGTCGTCCCTGCTGTCGGCAAGGCAGCATTCTCGGTATCAGATCCCGAGTGCAGTGTTGCTGAGCCAGACAGAGATGCCCAGGGATGTGGCTGTCACTGGCTCCAACTGTAGCCGTGCCTCTGTAGCCTTACTTCCCTGAGCCTCTGAGCCACCTTGAGCCACCTCTGTCTTGCTTGGATACTTCTGTGACCCCTCCTCATTTCCTGGGTTTACATTCTTGCCTCAAAATTTTTGCGGCTGGGTGAGCAATCTTTAGCTGTTTTGGGTGTTTTGGTTTTGTGGTGGTTTTTTTTTTCCAGTCATATCTATTTTATTACTCTTCAGTAGTATCAGTGAACTGTTCACAAAATAAATAGTGTTAAGCTAGCAGGCCAGTGCAGAAGTGCACAAGATCTTTGGAATAATTCCAGTTACTATTTGAGAGTAGTAAAGATGCTTAATAAGATGTGCAGCTGTGAACATTTAGAGATGTGCTTGCACATCTACTTTTGATATGAGGGGTTACTTTGTGTGTGTGCGTCTGTTAAGGAAGTAGAAGTTACGAGATGTCATCACACTTTCTGTCATAAGAAAAAGTGAAGGGAAAAGAGGGTTGGGTTGGGGAAAATGAGAAGGGAAGGGAAGAGAAATACTTCCTTTTGCTACACCAGATGGTTTCAGGCCAAGTTGTTTTCAGATATTGATGATAATTTTTTTTTTAAATAAAATCACATGTAGTGTAATATTTACCTGGTTTCTACCTGAATTTTAAGGCAGAGTAATTTCATCTTGGTAGCTGGCGTTGTTGGTGAAAGATTCACTCTGCTAACAGAGGTTTTTACCTATAAAGTAAAAAAAAAAATCTTGAGTGTAACTTGGAGCAGAGGGTGTTGGTATTAACTTTGTTAAAAGCAGCGATAGAAGCTAGAAGGGGACTCTATCTTTTTGATATTCATTATAAAAGATGTAGTAATGCCTTTACGTTGTCTTGTTATTCACTAGAAAGCTAAGCCATCAAGTGAGTGTGAGCCTGTTTATTTCACAGCTGCTTTAGTTTTCCCTTCCCCCTCTTCCCCACCCCCCCACCCCCCCCCCCCCCCCCCCGCCCCAAACATTTAGAAAGACCTTCTCTTTCCAAGTCTGTCTAAGCAATGCAAGACCTAAATCAGTCCTAAGTGGCAACCACTTCTCACAGTGTTGTGTGTGGCTGTGTGTTAATTAGCTGAAATAGATTATCCCCTGGTGTGTGGCATAGTGTTTGTGGTAACTTTTAGTGTGCATAGTTTGCAGTGGATTTCATGTTTATTTTCATGTACTGAGGCAAATTCTCAGTGTGTCTTCAAATTATCTCCTTGGGGGTGTTTTTTCCTAAGCTAATCCTGACAGACTCTCCCTGCCAGATATGCCCATCATCAAGAACAGGAGAACACTACACATGCAGGAACCTCTGTGCTTGGGGCTGTATGCAAATTTAATGCCCAGCTCATTTCTGTTTCTCTTACATGGATGACAGACATTTTAACAATAACTTTCACATTTCCCCATGGAAATCCCATTGTATTACTGTATGTATATGAGCACATACATGCAATTACTTTGTGTACATGTTTGAATATGATATCAGGAACACCTATACTTGTAAATATGTTTTACGCGCTTTTTGTGTATTTACATATAGATAAAATGTATGTGAGATCACTTGTGTCAAGAATGCAATCGTCAAACAGCTCTTTATCAGCCATGTAGCTAGATCCCGGGGAGACTTATCAGATACTAAAAAATAGATAGGGTGGAAAATGTGATAAACAAGGAATTGACACTGAAAATAATTCTACAGCATTTGGGGGTTTCATGCCTTCATATGGCAGCGAGAAGCAAGAGCATAGGAAATAAGCTTTTGTTTTCTGATGTTTGAAGCGGGCACAGTCAGAGCAAATGATATTCCAGCAACTGCAAATAGAGCTTTCTCCAGATATGTCACAATCTTTGTGACTGAAATGAATTCTCACTGGTGCTACAGGTTTTGGAAGAGCTGGGAGTAGCTGGAGAGCTACTAACTTAGTATTTTCCTGCTTTTTAAAGGCAGTAACTGCAACGTGAACACTCAGACACCAGCGTTCGTATACAGGTGCTGGAATAAAAAATTACCGGGCTGGCAGGGGTGCAGCACAGCGTACCCGTGGTCCCTTTCCTCTTCCTCTGTGCATGCTTTTGTGTGCACATCCGTGCCTCTTTCTGAAAGGAATTACAGGAGGAAAGGATTGTGTCCTTGTCCCAAACTGGAGATGGGGCACAGACCTGTTCCTTGGACTCTGTGAAACTGATGTTCGGTTACTCTGGTTTATATGTTTAAATTTAGGTGGCACAGAAGTTGCTCTTCAGAAGAACATCAAAACAGATTCCAGAAATATGGGGAGAGGTTTTAAAGAGGTTTTCAAGAGAGGGAATTCATACAGACCGTAAATAGTATTTTTTCTTCTGATGAGATTTTTTTTTCCTGTGAAATTCCTGTTCTACCTGTAGGCCAAAGTTGTGTTTCAATCAATCTTTCCTTCTTATTATTATTAGTCATCATTCACATTGCATTTTGGGGCTTAAAGAGCTATCATTATTGGTATAGCATTTTTTACTGTAGTGTACTATTAGAAAACTTGTTCTGCTTTTTTTTTTTTTTTTTTTTTTTTTTTCTGCTTGAGGTGGTAATGACAATTTCGTGGTGGTGGTGTGCAAAAGGAAAACAACAAAAAACACCCACCTGCTGAAGTATTCAAAGATTGCCATCACAGCTCAAGAAGTTCTGTAGAACTAATAGTAATATATTCAAGTATAAAAATACACTGTAGAAATAATTTAAACGATTGTATCTCTCTTTATTCTTAGAAACAAAATAGTTATTCATATGGAGCGATAAGGCTAAACCTATGCGTAGATGTAGTTGCCAAGTATATATGTAAAAATGTGGTTTTCTCTACCTTCTGATACTACCTGGTCTGAAACTGGATTAAGGAAAATTAAAGTATCTCTTAACTGAGGTTCGTTCAAAGTAAGATTTTATGCTTCATCAATTTTAATGTTATTTCACAAATAATGAATACTATGTAGTAGCACTAAATAGTATGTAATAAAGTGACAGGAACGAAAGAAGCGATAGAATTATCTGGTGGGGTTTTGACACTGCCTTTATTTTTGTAGCTGTTCGGCTTGATTAGTTTTAAATCATAAGGAATACATACAACTTCCCAAAACATCTGTTGCTTTGGCCTGGTTTTATACTTACTGGTGTTACTTCTCTTTTTTACTTCATAATTATGCCCTCCTTTGTTTCAGATTGTATTTCTTCTGTTGCTTTCTTTATCCTTTATTGCGCTATATAATATAGTAACTTGCTACGCCACTAGTTCTCAGGCTGTGATTTGTCATCGCTTTCCATAGCAAGTGCTTCCCAGTTATAAATCCATATTAAACAGCATGTATTTAAAAGTTTGATTATAAGGATGTCTGGTAGACTGGAAGAAAATGTGATAACTTGGAATGTCCTATCATTTCAAAAGCCTGAGCGGCAGCACAGACTCATGGAGGTACAACCCTGTCTGGAATTATGTGAAGGTAAGGCAGATAACTCACTCACGGGGTGCTGTCTCATCCTGACATAGCTTGCTTCGCAGACAGAACACGTCTTTACCCTTGTAATGCAGAAATGAAAGAAGTTATCCACACTTCTCGGGGTGGGTGGGGTGGAAGCCTTGGAGAACATTGCAGTAACTCCTATGGCACATCTCGTGCAAGCGTTCCCTTGCTGTTGCTGCAGATTAAGGATTTTAGAGTCTGTGATGATGGGACTTAGGCTACCATGTTATGTAATCTTTTTCCACCTGTGCAGTGATCAGCACACGTCATGGTGGTTCGTCTCCTGGAAGTTGTACAGCCCATAAAAAATACATGGGAATAGCACTGGTGGGAAATTTCAGGTAGAAAAGCTGTATGAGCAAGCCTGCAAGGATATGAAACATTCTGTGATGCTTTCACAAGATTTGTGTTTTATTAAAAATATGCTTTCTACATTGTTTCTATACCTTGCTGACAACTCTTTAGCATTAAATTATTAACATCCCTTCAATGTAGAAAGCTTCATTGCAGTGGGCCTAGGTATAACATTGGATGAGATATATAAATATTTAAAGAATGAAGTTGAAGTGTTTTGGACAGTAATTAAATAGAGGCTTAAGGAGCTCAGGTAGTTTATGGATGGTTTTACTTAAGCACTGCAGGATGGAAGGGCATCCAGCCAGATTTTCACTGAGGTTTGTTGCCTCTAGCATGATAAAAAGCCTGTGATGTTCAGGGAAGATGGTAAAATGTCGATTGTTTGTCACTGAATTTGGAATTTTATCTGTGTTTACACATACCTGTAAAGTCTTTTTCTTGATTTTTTCATAAAAGGTCTCAAAATTACAGACTAGTTAACTGGAGATGCAGCGTCACAGCAAAAAACCCATTAATTTTTAATACTGTCTTATGCGCTCTGAAATTAGGTAGGGAAAAAAAAAGATACTCTAATAAAGCAAAGGGAGTAAGACCAAAAGAAAAATTTCCAGCCCTGTCTGTAAAATTAGAGTTGTTTTACTTTCAGTAAGTGTTACGTATCATTTTCACCCGGGCAGAACAAGTACAAAGTAGTAGACAGCTTTTCTTTTGTCTCATTTCTTAACTGTGCAAAGATGTAAATGATCAAGTGAGGTACTGAGCAATGAAACCTCATCCCAACAATGATATCACTAAATGATATATGTGTCCCAAAGGACCTATGTGAGATGTGTAAAAATTAAACAAAAAGATGTGGAGGAAAGATTGCTGTGCTATGTAAATACATAGTTGCATCTGTGTGTGCGTACAAATGCTGTTATGTGTGCACATGATGGATATTTATCTCTTTTATCTGGAGCTCATTCATCTCTGTTTCAGGGTGGCATAGTGTTATTTATGGTGCCACGACAGGCATCTTCCACCTATATTTCCACCTCACCAGTATTTAAAAAAACAAACAAACAAAAACCAAAAAGGCAAAAAAGGGAGAAATGTCGTATCAGACACCAACACATCTTTAGTAGTTAAATTCCACAAAGGGTTTTCAAAGACCCAAGAAGAAGTTTCATGCTTTTAAAATGTGAAGAGAGATTGTGAGAAGGGACTCTTGATAGTTAGTTCTATTTTGGATGAACCGTGCAGCTGTGAAACCCTTAATGAGGATGGCAGCTTTTGTGATTATCTCAGATCTCCGTAGAGACTTTTCCCAATAACTCAGATCCTGTTCTGGTTATACACCCAAATTCCTTCTTTCTGCCTGATATTTATTATGAGTTATTTCAGCACTGCTGTCTGTGGTGAAGATCTTTCTGTAATCTCCTGGCTTGCCTTTGACTTTGTCAGTCTTCACATTCTGGGGTTGAAACTTTTCATAGGGCCAACACAGTAATGTAGCTCATTTGTTTTTGATGTACAGAAATTATATGCTCACTTAGAATATTTGCAACCACTTTCAGGATGTATTCCCACATCTTTAAACTTACCAAGACTTCCTAAAATGGGATCAAATTCTGATGTCTGTGTTTTGCTTGTCGTTTTCCACCTGCATACCGACACATACTGGCCAGCTCTAGAAGACTCCCTGCCTGCGAGTTGTGAGAGATGTGTTAGATACACCCACCTGGCTACCATCTCCTTACACTTCTTTCCTGTACTAGCAGCCTCGGTGCTCCATCCTGGAGCAACCAGGGCTGCAAATGGTCCTCCAGAGCCAGTGTCGGGGAAGGCAATGTGCAGGGATCGAGAACTGGAAAATCCCCTGTGTTTTCTTTCTCCTTTCCAGGTGAGGAAAAGAAATAGGGATCCTGATTTGAAACTAGGAATTTTGGGGAGAGAAAAGGAGGAAGGGAATAGGAAGGCATCCTGTTGTAGAAAGGATGGGAATGAGGACAAGCTTCTGCTGAGCATCGTGAGAATATTGGAAGAGGGGTTAGAACAGAGGAAAGGAGGGGAGTGCAGTTAGGTGAAACCCAGCAGTGGAGGGTGAGCCGATTTCCTTCCTGCCGGAGTTAAGTAAATAAGGAATAAATAGAAAATTAGGATGTCAGAGCTGGTCAGGGGTCTGGTGAGAGTGAGCAGTAGAAGGGTAGAGAGGTCTGCACCTGCCAGAATACACTTCCCTAGAGAACAAGTCATTGAATTCCTGAGTCTTGCAAATAGCTTTGATGTGCATCACCAAAACTTTTAGCCCACTTCCAGACACTGCTGTGAAGACAGGAGCCAAGCACTGGCATTGTGCGGAGCCTTACCTCAAGTGGTAAACACTAAGCTGCAGCTCTGAAGAGCCTAGGCCCACTCACATCAGTCTACTTCAGTGTGACAAGTCAATTCCACAGGACCTTACAGGAGTTATGAAATCCCAGCTGAAACTACCCCTGTCCCCAACGTCAGCAGAAGCTTAGGTGGAAGTCAGCTACTGGGGAGCTGGGGAAGGAGGAGTGACATCGGAAGGGAGATCCGCTCAAACCTTGAGTCTGCTTTCCTGTATATTATTGAAAATACAAGGGCAGTAATTACCATTGCTTGAAGTGTGAGAATCACAAGGTCAAGTCTCCATCCTGGGTTTTCAAGGTCATTATTGTTCTGGCTTGCTAGCAATGCAAGAGTAGGGAAGTGAGGTTTTTCACAAGTGTGTAAATCAGCTATGCATACGTGATTTTGTGTTTGGGAAAGAAAAATGTACTTCCTTTGCCCTAAGGACAACTTCTTGTTGTGTTTCAAAGACCATTTATGATTAATAAATGCATTAGAACTTATGTAAAGGTGCAAAAAATCTTTTAGAATGGGAAATGGTAGGCAGCTTAATAGTGAGAGCTTCAGTAATATCATATGCAGCTGCTGTGGTTTGACTGAAAGATTCTGAGACTTGAATAGGCTGTTAAGGTAGAGAAACCATGTGTTTATAATTCCAAGTCTTGAGTTCTGCTCACTTTATTTTGTGCAATGTTTAATTCCAGAGTTCGGTCCTTTCAGGGAGACTACTTCTCTCCCTGGTGTGTGTAGCACATTTAAACACACACACACAATCTGTCCTTGTTTTGACACCAGTGCTCTCATTGCTACGTGATTTTGCAAAAAAACAGTTGGGGATGTGGCAATGGCTATTAAGAATGATGATACACTGTTCTGTGGATAGCAATAAAATACTCTGCATTCCCCTATTCACCTTTTGAGGATGTGCTTTGAAATGAACATCTATAAAATGTACCATTTCTCACTGGTTAGTAAATGTTATTGATGATGCTGCTGGCTCAATAAATGGTTTTTTTAGAGCTGTGGAACAATTCTATGTTAAAGTGCAGCTAAACATGTTGGAGTGGCAGACGTCTAAATAAATGAAGTGTAACGTTGCTGAAACAATGAACTACTGAAAGGTGAGGTAGGTTCTCTGAAACATCATATATTTGCACTACACAACCGCACTTCCTGCAAGCTACTACAGCGTGGGGAGAGATGGTTGTAAAAAGGGAGACAGCTTGGGTTGCATTTGGTGGCTGGAAAAAGTAACTATAAAAACAATAGGAAAGTTGCCAGGGCACACCTCTCTGTGCTAAATGTCATTTAATGTAGTTTGTGGAAATACAAAAATAATTAAATTTATTACAGAGCAACAATTGGAACAGCATGCTTGCTTTTTAATAGCATGAAAATATACTTTTCTCTGCAGAAGCATTACCTCAACAAAAGCAGCAGGAAACAGTTTTCCACTTAGGACCATGAGAAAGAAAATCTTGTTTTGTTAAATTTTGTTTGTCTTGACAAATCACATTACAGATTATAGATTAAAAATTGCATTTTTCAATATATCTGGCAACAGTGAACCATAAAAAAAGATTAAAAATCTCAAAAAAATTTGTAGGCACTTTAATTGCGTGGTGTGCTTTTTCTTTGTTTTGGACAGGTTGTGCCCTGTCTAGCCTACTGGTGTACATACAGCTTGCTGTTCCTGCTATGAACTTCTGAATGCTCTCCACCTTTACCTCTCTTTCAGCCTTCACCTCACTTCTGTTTTTCCAGCACCTTACATGAATGATTACTTAACTCTAGCCAGAATGTAAGGGGTTTTCTTCTGTAGTTTCATAACAAAAAAGGATTCAGGTTTGCTTTGCAAGCCTACCTTTGGCATTCTTTTTCTTCTTGAAGCACCTCTGGTTTCTCTGAGATGTCAGTTTTGTGCTTGCCCTCGTAAAGCAGGGCAGTTGTGTGAGTATTGAGAGAAACTTCTCACAAGACTGGAAGTGTGTGAGCCATCGTTAGGTGTGATGAGCCTATTTCTTAACCAGGTATCTGACTCCATTTCTCGTATAACTCCCAGCAGCTCAGGGTGATGCTCTGGCAATAATTACTGTGTGAATGTGGTGCCACTCCTCAAATGCACCTGAGTGGAGCTTTGCAGACCAGGGAAGTTTAGCAAAGGCATGAAGAAGTAAATGTTGCCAAAGACTGAGTGTTGATACAGTAGTACCTATCTTGGTTTTGGTTTTAATTTTTCTTATTTATTTGTTCATGATGGATTCTACCAAACTGTAAAGGGTTTGTTAATAGCCACCTTTCCACTCACTTGTGCTGCATTTTACAGTAAAAGGAGTCAAATTCAAAATGTACAGAATACATGAACTGTTTTCTAATGTCTGCCACTGAAATACTTTGGGTTTGTACTGTTTATGCGAATATTGTTTTACTCCTAGTGCAATTTTTTAACTTCTACCTGAAGGATGTGAACAGCTTTCTTGGGATCTACTGTAGTCTACTAGAGAAAACGACCAGGTAAAAATGAGCTTGCAGAGTTTTATTTTGTTTAAAGAAAGCATTGCCAAATATAATTATAGCTATCCTACCAGGGAACTAAAAATACTCATTTGTCTCAGTGGCCTCAGCCCAGGGGCAGTCTTATAGCTACAGAATTCAGGTTGTTCAAACACCTGGAGCTGCCTTGCTGTGCTGTCTGAACCAGTATTCTCTGCTGACTTCTCGTTTCTACAACATGCAGTCTTGCTTTGCACAAGAAAGTTTAGAGGCTTGGTAAATACTGAAGAAATGCCAGCATGTAGATACCTCTGGCATCTAAATAACTTTAAGCAGTTCATTCTGGGCAGAAGTGGGAAATACTACATGATGCCCATTGGGAAAGAGTAAAGCACTGTAAAGAAGCAAGAACTTGGTAATACTAGCCCTGTGTTAAAATTAGAGTTGCAAATAGAAACAGGCACACATTGCTAGAGACGCTGCATGTAACTGCAAGTTTTCAGAACCAGAGTTTGGGGGGAAAGTCTTGAGGTCACTGAAGGAGAAAATTAGAAAATTATAAGACAGTGGGAGATGAAGTTACAAAGAGTGGCAAAGTAGCTGAAACACTTTATTATTTATTAAAATTTATTTACGAAGAAGCACACTGGAAGGTAGAGAGGCATTTTATGTGAACAACTTCCAGTTTAGGCCATATGTGCTTAAGGAAGGCTAGTCAGTGAAGACAAACAAATCCTAGGCTTTTATTTATTTATTTATTATTTCATGGTTGTACCCAAGCAATACTCCAGACATCACAGAACAACAAAATTAAACAGGTCATCAATCACAAGTACGAAAATCATCCTGGAGAGCCCACTAAGGTTGTCTGATGGTGTTGAAAAATTAAAATAAACCAATATTAGGCCCAGTTAGTTGATACCAACTGATAGTTGATGGCAAGTGGCACATCCTAAAATTGTTCCTAGTATGTGAATATCATTTTAAAGAAAACACTAGGGAAGTTTGAATGTCTACATATATTATTGCTCTAATGAATGGATGTTCTCATTGTTTCGAAGAGCAGCAGCCCTGCCTTTTGGTGATTCTTCTGTCATCCTATTCCTTGGTGCTTCTATCTTTCCTTTCAGAAAGAAGAAAAAAAACCAAACCCCAAAACTTATCAGAATATTTTTAAGAACAGAGAAAATAAAAACCAGAAGAAGCAGAAAGATTGCTTGATTCAACCTTAACCTCAGCTCCAAGTGAAGGGACAGACTCAGCAAGGGATTTCTGAGATATCCCCAGGGCATCAGAGAAACAGTGTCTTGATGAAGCTGTCTCCAGATAGTTGTGAAAACAAAATTACAGGATTTAGCTCCATGTCAAAAGTTTGAGCCAGAGTACTTTAAAAATAGTAAGGGCAATGCAGTTCCAGTCTGTGAGAAATGAGCCTTAAGAACAGCTGGTGGAAGTGTTTCTGCTCTTCTATGGAAGCCAATATTTATGTTTGTTCCAAACATATGAGTGGTTATCAAACCAAACATCAGTGATTTTGCATTGTATCACTGGCAATCACAGACCAGCCGTATGCCTTTAACTACATGATTTTAGTCTTCTATTCATACAATTTAATTTTTATTGCTATGCCTTTCACTTCTGACAGACAGTTGGCAAAGTGGAGATTTTACCTACAATCAAAGGACTTACTTTTCCAATGGCTAGACTTCCTAATATCCTGATGGTCCATTTATTTTGATGGTGGTTGTTTGTGAATGGATAGTGAAGAGGGGTTGTGTACTATTTCTGTAGTACTAATAAAGATGAGCAGATTTTACACATCTGTGAGGTTTAAGTAGTTTGCATCCACCTTTTTGAAGTCACTGACTTACTTTTCTTTGGGAAAAAGTAAGTCTGCAAGTCTTCCATTTTCCATAATTTGGGTAATGGTGGCTATTTCTACCCTATTAAACTTTTAATAGTGTTTTCTTAAAATGCGGAATGATTTTCCTTCATCTGAAGAAATGGACAGAAGATGAGGGGGGCAAATTAAAAGAAAACACAGCATTTGGGACAACTTCCATACGGATGTCTGGGGGCTGTATCTGTTGTGTGGACGCCAGTGGTTGTGCAGCAAAGCCAGTCTCAGTAAGGTAAAGATACCCAGTACTTTTCTTTTTTTTTCCCTATACCCAGCTTAATAACTTTTGACAGACTATTTAATTTTACAGTTTCAGAAATTTGGGAGGAACAGGAGGCAGGTTCAAAGCCTGTCAGCCCCTGCTCTGTATCTCAAGCTGTAAGAAAGGAAGGGGGCAATCCATTACACATAAATAGCTGTAGTTATCTAGCATGAGCCGTGTTGTGATTTTACACTTCTCATGAAGTCAGGACTTTAGATTTTTCTTCTGAAGTGACACATACATTTACACTTTCAGCAGTCCCACTCTCAGAGAAGTGCAATTGTAACAGGAGAAATCTGCCAGATTCCAAATTCCTGCATGAAGGGAACACAAACACAGATTTGTGACAGATCTGTGTGTGCGAGAAGAGGAAAATAACGACATGAAACACGCTTTTTAGGAGTATCTTTGGTAGTGTGACACTTGCAACAGAAATGGCCTGTGCAGTTATGGAGATGTTAGCCAATTTTAAATGAATTTTAAGATTGGAAAAGATGGCATTGATTTCTAGGATGGGAAGAGGTATGTGCAATAAGGAGAGGTCCGAAGTGCATCTTTTAAAAAAAAACAGAGTAAAATTGGGACATTTTGAAGTCCAGGATGGCTTGACTCTTAGAGCTGGTGACTACCCCTCTCAGCAGAACTGTGCTAGAAATAATAGGTCAACCTAAGAGTTATATATTAAAGCAAAGCAAAATCAATCTGGGAGCTGGCACTTTTTCATTTGGAAGATAATTAATGCATAGAACAGTCTTTTAGGTAATGTCACTGAAACAAAGACATGGGTCATTCAGTAAACAGTTGGATATTGTTCAGAAAATGCAGTATTACAATGGGGCAGAGGTTCGATGAACCTAATAGCCCCGTTCTCAGACATACCTTTGATCTAATGTATCCTAGTTGAGCATTTGTTACTGGATTCCAGGTGTTACTGCTCATAGGGAAAACAGTATCAGTTTCTCTTAGTCAGTGTGCATTTTCATAGTCCGAGAGGACAAACCTGTGTTGAGGTGCCCTGAGAATGCCATGATGCTGTGTGTGTGGCGATGACCTCAGTGAACCATATTCTGCCCTTCTAATTTTAACCAGGATACTAATTATGCAGCTGTAATAATGCAGCTGAGAAACTCGTGATGACAAAGAAGTGACCAAGAGATTCCACATTTTTGTAAGTATCTACGGAGAGCAGGGGGTGTGTGCCATTTTTATTTCCACCTCACTTTTGCTGTGTGAATCTGGTTACAGGAATATGGGTTTTATACCTGAGTTAAGGTAGTTTAAAATGGTGCTGCGTTCATGCTCTGAGGTTTGCATTCTTGGAATTGTCGGCATCCTTAAAGCTAGTCACAGGATCATTTAGGCTGGAAAAGACCTTTAAGATCATCAGGTCCAACTGTTAAGCCAGGACTGCCAAGTCATAGCACTGCTGGAAAATGATGTGAAACGTCAGTTAAAACCTGTAGTGCAAAAAGTAAAGGATAATTAAATGAAGATTTCAGGCTTTAACTGGAATGTTTTATTGGTGCTGACAATCTTATAAAGACTCAGGCAGCTTACATTGTGATATGATTCGACAACAGCATCATTGTGAAAGTTGTTCAGATGAAATAACTGTTGAGCTGTTAGATGTGTTTTTAAAACAAGCCAGGTGGGTTGAGGCAGTCAAGTGAGTCACGCCAGTTTGTTAGGCTTGTTTCTTCAATAACTAGTGATATACCATGCTTAGATGAAAACAGTGAGATGAAATAGAACTGAGAGTTTGCTGTACAAGTTATCAACATGGAAAAAACGTGATCAGAAATTACGTACCCAGTAAAAAATGGATTATTTTTTTCCCCCCTGAGTGTTATTCTAGATATGGGACCCAAGTGCTCTAACGAGAGCTACCATAGGTCTTTTTAGTACACCAAAAGCCTTATTGAGACTGGGTTTAAAGTAATACTTCATAAAGTTTGTTAAGATCTTACAGTTATTTATCATGGAAGTATCTCCATTTTGTTTTTCTACATTAAATAAATAGAAAAAGTGAGAGTAAAAATCTGAATTGCAGTGGACTGGGTTGCTCTAATTCCAGTGAAAACAGAGAAGATGCAGGAAATCCTGTAAGTTTGTTTCCGAGTTAAAGGAAAAGTTCTTAGAGGATCAAAAATACTTATGATTCAGTATTTCTCAGATTACCAAGACCCCAGGCATTTGAAAGAAAACCAACACTAATCCAAGGTTGCACTGAAAATCTGTCAAAATAATGCAGGTGGGAATGACATTAAATTTTTTTCTGTATTTTTGTTTTTACACATTCCATGCTTTTGCTGTTTTCCAGTTGGCTTTTGCCTATTTAAACAAACAGAGTAACAGACAGTGTGTTTTAGACTGAAGTCTTCCAGGCTGCACCTTTTCCTGGCACTCAGGTAATTGGAACTGAAATTGCAAGACTGATGAAAAATGCTGTTGGAGGATGCTTTAGAGTATGTTCAAAAGGCACATTTCTTCCAGACTTACCTGAATGAGGGCACTGCATTTGAAATAGATTCCCATAAGTGTTTACATTAATGCTGGTGTGTTTGAGATCTGATGTTCGCTAAAAGAAATACTTCCTTTTTCATTTTTTTAATGGAAGTGTCATACAAGATGAGAGGAGCCGTGATCGCCAGAGTAAGTGACTACTTTTGTAATGGGAGAAGCTACTGACTCTCCGAGGTACAGCAAACAGTGTTTTCAAGTGTTTTGCAGTATAAACACCGTGCAGGGTTTGACTGGAGCCTTAAAGACTGCAGTCCTTAGCAGACAGCCTGTACTGTGCAGATATGTGGGTTATCTTTCATTCTTCCTAGTCTTCTGAGAATACATCCAAGGAACAAAGCCTCAGGAAATACAATTGTCCTTTTAAGCTTAAAGGGTAAATGGATGGTCTTGTGACTGCAGAGCACAGCAGCATTGGGAGCTGCAGACACCGGCCCTCTCAAGCAGCCAGCTTGAGCCCTTCCAGGGTGATTGGGAGTTGGGCGATGCAAATAGCGCAGGGATGTAGGTGATGTAAATGTATGTATAGGTGATGAAATAAAAAACAGTACATGAGGCTGTAAGGACCTTCTTTGCAAACGATCAGGGGAAGCCACAGCTGGAAGAGGAGGCTGAGGCAAGTGGCATGCCCTGGGTGCCCAGCGCATTGCCAATGCACATCAACAGGGCTCCTGTGCCAGCCGGCTGGGTGGCTTGCTCGTGGAGACCTCACCTTCCCATCACCACCAGGAGAAGCCCGCTGATGCAGAAGGCTGGCGTGCTGTCCAGCCCCCTTGTTTCTGCGGGGAGGTGGTCTGCCTCCCAAGGCTGCTGCAAGGCTCCCTGGGTGTCAGCTGGAACCATCCTGTGCTCGGTCCCGTGGCTGTCACTGAACTTGGGCATTTCCGCAGCGTGAGGGGTTTCTAGTTTTTGTCAGGTAGTTGCCAAAACAGCGGTGCTCACAGCCCGTCCTCCTCATGGGCTCTGCTCCCTCCAGCACCTGAGGATGTGGGTCAGGGTCCCCTCTGTGGGGGGCTCCTTTTTTAACCTGCTGCTCTCCACTGGCAGTCAAAACACTAGCAAAAGGAAAAATAGGAAGAGCTGGGAAAGGCAGGGGTTAATGATGTGAAGTCTGTGGGTGCAAACAGGGTTCTGTTAAAAAATGAAATGAAATTGGGTGGAGGTAGATAAAAAGAAATCTGAAATAATTGTTCTGTAGAATATGGCCTTTCCACATAGGCAGAAATCTTTCTCTTCACTTCTGTCTGAAGAGAGAGTCAAATAGAGAATCTCATCTCTTAATTAGAAAGAAAAATACTCATCAAACACATCTCATCACTGGAAAGCTAATGATCCACAGCTGCTAGTCTGAAAGGGCAGGCTTTTTTTCTGAACAGTAGGAAGTGTTAATCATTTTGGATGAGATTTCTTTTTAAAATATACTGTAGTTTGCAAAAGAATAGGATATTCAATATTCTAACTTAAATTATTTTTTGAAGTGTTGTACACCAGGGATAGTGTCATGTGTCTCCCTGAATGATCATTTAATGCATGTGTCTCTCACTAAGAGTATCAACTGATGTGATGTTGTAAATGGCCAGTTCATGCCTGTGACTGAAAATCTTGTTCTCATGGGGGAGAAGAAAAAAGTCCTCCCTTATATTCTTCTGTGTAGGAAATGGCAGCTATATTAAACTGTAACCTTTGAGACTCCCACTCCTCCCTTAAAATAGTTGGCTTGTTTCAGTAGTGATGAGGATCCTTTTTTTAGACAGTTAGAGCCATTATTTCCTTGGAAGAGATCATACCAGATACAGCCAGCGTTCCGCTGGATGCGTTGTAGGCATGGGCAAGTCCCAGAACTGCCCTTTTATACTTGTTCCTTAGCTTTTCTGGATTTTTTTTTCTGCCCTTGTACTTGTTTAATGGGTGGATACATAAGTTTTCCTCCCCTTTATATGTGAAGTTAAGGTTTCTGCCTACCACTTCCTTTCTCCCCCCACCTCCCAGGCCCTTTACTCCTCAGAACTGAGTCCTTGCATTTTCTTGAGATCCTGCACAAGATTTTGGATTTGCTCTTGTTTACTTAAGAGTTTTATCTAATACTGGGAATCTGCTTTTTTTTCTCTCCTATGTACATTTCGTGAGTGCATTTCTCTTCTGGGGAAGGTAGTGAGGCCATTTCACTTGCTGTGCCATCACTGTGCTGGTCTCACACAGCACACATCTCATTTGTGTTGCAAATATAGAGTCCCTGTTTTCCTAGTGCCTGGCTGAGACAGGTGCCTGAAAGGAGGAGCTAGTTAAAATTCAGCCAGACTAGATGGAAATTAAGGTGGCAGGTCAGCAAAATCATCTACAGGAGATGGCAGGTATAATATCCGTATTTTTGAAAGGTATGTCCATACAAGTTGTAAAGAGGTAATAGCTTAATATAATATTTTACTGGCCTACAGAGTACAGCACTGTCTGGAATTAATGCCCTTAAGGACATTTGGCATTTAGAAACTTCAAGTGAGGAGCGTTTGGATAAGAATTCATTGATGTTTTGGAGTAAAGGGTACATGATGACTGTGTTCCTCAGTCACTGGTCAGGTCTGTATCTCCTGGCTTCTTTTCTCTGGAGCCAGGGATTGTCTGGATATTACTTGGATTTTCTTTCCATCTTTCTAACCAAAATTCAGATGGGAGCACAAGAAAGGCTGTATGCATTGCCATTTCTCAAAGATAATCTCTAGTATTTACTTTTCTGGTACTTGGATGCTGTTTGCTGACTGCCAGAGCTCCCTTCAGCCGGTGTCCATTGACTCAGGGTGTTTCTGGGGTTAAGGGGCTACAAGGATTTTTTGGCTTTCTTTTGAAACGCGAATTCTGTTTTAAGTTGGCTATATCAAATCTACCACATCAAATCCCAGTAGATGTTGCTCTCAGAAGGGTAGTTAGCAAGCTCATAGAAGAAGTCTCAAGTTCCTGAGCTGTTTTTTGCATCTTAGTACCATTTCTGACAGGTTTACTTTTAAACTAAACAACCTAAAAAAGGCAGTTTTCTTTCAAATGGAATGTTGTTAGAAGTGCCAGTGTCCTCTTATGTGTGACACACCCTGCTTTTTCTGATCTTTCTGTATTTATCATGTTTGTCGTGCAGTCTCAGAGGACTCACCTGTACATAGCATTTGGGGGTAGAACATAGGGGGCTGAGGTAAGTTAGCTGATCTTGGGAGAGGAGATTTCTTAACATACAGATTTTTTTCTTTTATGTGGGAGCTGGTACATGGTAAGAGCATTTTGTTGGAACTCTAAACAAAAATCTAGCAGAAGACTGTTAAAATCCCCATTTTTTTCTTAATCGCTGTTGTATACATCTTGGTGACTGATTTGGGCAAAGGAGCCCCTTTTTAAATTACTTAGGTATTGGTATTACTTTAGATTTGCTAGTTCTGTGGCATAACAGCTTCATTCATTTTAGTAGGAAATAAAGATATAGATATTCAAAAGCTTAAGTACTTGGATGAAAGAGGCTTAGCAAGATTTCTGGGTGTATATGCAGCTGTGGTACGTAGTACGGTTTGCTATAATACTCTCATGTTTTTGGGGGGTTTTTATGTTAGAAGAAAACAAACCCAAGTTATGGCTAGGGCTGGCTAAAATAAAGGGGGTTTTGTTCTTAGGGCAAACTGGATATAAAAATGGCTTTCGTTTGACCCCATCTAAGTCCACATACTTCTAGTTCTTTCCTGCAAACGAATATTTTTGTACCAGCACCAGCAGGGAAATGTATCTAGCTGGGTGCATCTCCGCCGTACAGCTACAGGCTCTGACAGATGCTTAGGGCTTCCAGGCTTCAAAACAGTCAGTTCTCTACTGCTTGTTGGATCTGACTGAGCTGAGGCTGAAGTCCAGTGTATGAAGCTTGTCAGAGCTCCGTGGCAGAAAGCTGTGGTGTGACGGAGCCGGCAAGGCAATGGGTTTCTCCTGGGGTGCCATCTCTGTGTGGCCCCAGTTATCAAGGCGTGCATCTCTGGGAGACATAACCTGGCCATGCTTCTGCCAGCCTCCAGCCATGGAGCACTCGTGGTGGTTTGAGGAAACGCATCAATAAATCAAAGGTTTTGAAGGGGTGGATGGAGGCGGCTTCTCAGCATTCCTTTTAATCCCATTTTTGACATGTCTATGCTCAGTACTGTTTCACTATGCTTTCATTAATATAGTTGTAGTTTCTTTGCTAGTTTTCTATGCAAAATTCTTTTTTCAGATGTGTTGTTTTACTACTTCTGCTTGTTTGTGTGACTTTACTATGAAATGACCAAGTTCGTTCTTCTCAACAGCAAATTAATTTTTAACCATGGAAATAATTAACCTTTTCTTTCTTGAACTGGGATCTTACTTTTATGCTGTTTTGCATTATTTTGTCCATAAGAGAACGACTAATATTCCTCTTAGACTACGCTATATCAATTTTCCTTTTGCAAGAACTAAGGTATGAAGCGATGGAAAGTGGTGCAGTTGTTTCATGCAGGTAAGTGGCTAGTCAGCAAAGTGGTTAAACAACTTCCCTGCCTCAGGAGAGGTGGGTTTCTTCAGAATTGTTTTAATTTATTGGTCTTAACTGTGCACAAGAGTTTAATGTAATGCTGATTTGAATCACTTTTTTTCCTGCTCTGTCGTCTAGCTTTTTCTTTTTGTGGTCTGGAACTTTGAGCTCTACATGATACCACTGGCTTTGTTGTTGCTGCTGGCATGGAACTACTTCTTGATCGTATCAGGGAAAGATAACAGGCAACATGATACGGTAAGTCTTCTCTACTTCAAGCGCATACATGTCCTTTTCTTTTTTTAACTAGATAAAATTTTGTAACTGAGTTTAAATATGATACCTTTTTGAAAGTGTCTTGGTTCACAATGCTCCGCGGACAATTTTCGCACCTGCAATTTAATTTGTCTCTGGCTGTCCAATAAGTGTGTCTCATTTTGTTGAAAATTTCATGTAAAATACAGTAAAGCATGTACTATCCTCAAAATCTGGTTTGTGCAGGAGCAGAGATGAAAGGCTTATTGGTCAGGAGAAAGCAAGTTCTTTGAAAATGGTTTTGTGTGGCTAAGGCCTTATTTTTTATTTCACATATTATGTTGCATTTTTTATTTCACATATTGAAGTTAAAAGGTTAAAATGGTTCCAGTTTGCTAAGTTGCAGAATGTATCACATTTTATTGTATTTCACAGTTTATCATTAACATGCTACCATTCACTGAGCTTAATATAAGCCTTTTCTTATTTTCTTCTCCTCATCTAATACCATCATTTAATTAAATGCATGTAGTTGGGATATAAAGTAGCAAACATTTACTAATAACTGACATTTATTAACAATAAAAGCATGGTTCAGATTTTCAGAAGCACATATCAAAAGTTGATGGTTTATTCTATGCTGTGCAAATTTTCTTGTATCGAGGCAGCTTAAGGATGTTGTATGTATTTTATTGCTGAACCTTATGAATTAGGTATATGTATTGGTATTCATATGTCAGAAGCAGTGTGCTGTCTAGGACATTACGATCTGGATGGATAACTGGATGAGTGGAAGAAAACCCAAACTGCTTAGATAATTGGTCTCAGGGGATAGTGGTTAATGGAGGTTGGTAACAAGTGGAATACCACGGTGCACAAGGATTGTCCTGTATAACATCTCGATGACCTGTAGGAGGTGACAGAGCACGCTGCCAGCAAGTTTTTTGGATGGCGCCAGGTGTATGGGACCAGTTGTTATCCTGCATCTGCCAGTCAGAGACCTGACTGGGCTGGAGATAGGAGCCAATACGCACCTCATGAAATTCAAGAAGGAAAAATGTCAAGTTTTGCTCTTGAGGAGCAGTAAACCCCTTGGAATGATACAGGCTGAGAATTGATTGACTGGGAAGCAGCTGTCTAATTTGGGCCTGGGTGTCTTGGAAGAGACAGCAAGGTAAATATGAGGCAGCAGTGTGCCTCTCACATCCTGGGCTCCATGCACAGGAGCTCCGAGGGAAGCCATGCTTCCCCTCTGCTCAGCGCTTGTTAGACTGCATTTAGAGTAGAGCCCAGTTTTGGGCACCCCAGTTCACAAAAGACATTGATGAACTTGAGTGAGTTCAGTGGAGGGCTACCGAGATGGCGAGGGGCTGGAGTACCTGCCCCATGCGGAGAGGCTGAGGGAGCTGGGCTTGAAAAAACCTGGAGAAGAGAAGGCTTCGGGTGACTTGAACAGCAGCCCTCCACTGCCTGTAAGTAGGTTATCCATAAGATGGAGCTAGACCTTTCACAGTGATGTGTGTTGAAAGAGATGACAGGCGTAATTTGAAACAGAAGTTTCATACTGGAGAACCCTTTTTCTGCCATAAGAATTATTAAGTAGTGGAAGATGCTGCCCAAGAAAGTTGTCAAGTTGCTGTTGAAAGTTTTCAGGACCTGGCTGGATAAAGCTCTGAGCAACCTGATCTGAGATCATGACTGGCTCTGCCTGATCTGTCACCCATCTACATCACTAAGCCTGTTGTGCTTCCAAGGGTCATCTAAAATTAAGGGATGATAGAGGTATTCCCTGATCATCAAGGTTTAAAAGACGCATTACTTAAATCACAGCCCTTAGTCTCCTGCTGCATGAAATGCTCCAAGCTTCTCAACCTGAAGATTTTATGAGTAGGTGAAATCCCTTGTGAAAGGAGAGATTTCACTTGTGAGCTGCAATACACTTAATTTCCCTCTGAAATGCCACCTGCCTGTGAAGATTAATTGGGTCATGTAACTTTTCTAACAAAATAGTGAAGCTATTGATGGGCTCTCTGTTGAAGACACCAAATGTGGCTCTGAAATTCTTCCTCTTACTAAGATTGCTTCAGACCAAGCTATACAGTTTTTTATCAACCAGTCATATTCATCGCAAATATTTGATATCAGTGCTGTTAGTTATTCTTTTTTTGTTTAGGTTTATCACAAGTTGGGACCTAATTTTTATGGTTTGAGCTTTGTTATCATCATGGTGAGCATCTGTCTTCTATGAAGTTATCTGCAGACTTACTGGATGCCTTTCTAATTAGCTCACATATCTTCAGTAATATCACAAGTCCTTAGCTCAGGTCATTAGCACAGTATCGTTAGATTAGGAGTCATTTAAATATTTCTGTTTTCCTATTCAGACTGTAAATATTAACTAAATTAATTAATCAGTGTTTCCTAGTGGCTAGAGAATGCTTCAGGATTCACATGAATTGGCTTCTGTTCCCAAATCCCCAGAGATTCCTCATGTGCCTCAGTGAAATCACTGACTACTTATCTTAGGAATATTTTCTGTTTTAGACATTATTTTGAAATTGTCAAGCTAATGATAAGATAAAAATATATATTGGTTAACTTTTCTTAATAAACACTGGACAAGCATAGTTAAAAATTGTATGCACTTCTAATGCGTTTAACGTCTATGGAAAGTACTTGAATTTGAGGCCTTCAAAAGTAGCTTGGAAGAGTTAGTTTGCATTGTAATATCCCTACAAGAAAGCAATTAGCAATTATCTCATCAATTCAGGCATTAGGGACTGCACTCTTCTGCAGGTCAATGGAACAGTGATCCCTGAGTTTCTGTCCGGATACAGCAGAAGGGCCAGCCCTAACTCATCCTTGTTTCGCTGTCTCTGTAGACAAGGTATCATTTGCTACGTCTGCTCGGGCACCAGTGTCTTTGAAGTGGTTTGGAACTTATTTTCTTGTGGAATAATTCATCTACCAAATGATCTGGGTTACTCCATCATAACATGAGCCTGTGCTGCTCGTTTGAATGAGAGTATGATTATTTTGCCATTTACTTGTAATGTGTATGTAATGTAGTAATGTAGTAAGCTGTATGTGGAAGTCCTTTCTTGACTGAAAAGTGCAATGAGACTGGGGCAAGGGGGAGCCCCAAGTGTATTTGCTAACAGGAGATAAGTCTGTTGGAAAGTCCGACAGAGATGTGAAGCAGTGTACTAGGCATTGCCGCTTTCATGGATTCTGATGGACTCTCTTTGTAGATTGTGGTTTTAGTCGAACAGTGGCACAAACTTCAAGGAGAAGCATTGGATTCCCTATCTTTTATACATTTAGGTGAAGACGAGTTGTGTTTCTGAAGGATACGATTTCATGAAATCCGAACTTTTGCATTAAATATTGGTCTAAGCGGATGTAGATAGACGTAGATTTAGTGGACAGTTTCCTAAATGAATCTGTGAGAATTCAGACTGATCTAAAATGAATGAATGTCTGCCATTGAGTCACGTGGCAGGGATGAAAAAATCACAGAATAAATATTTCCTTCAAGTATTAAGCAAGGGGGGGGGCGGGGGGGAAAATTGCTAAAATGGCATTCTTAATGTCTTTCTCTGAATTTTGCAGTAACATTTTTGCCTGAAGCTTACCTAGCTGCTTCTCTTCAAGGATCCTTGTGCTTCCTTAGAATCGTACCTCTAAATATCTGACCCCACTAAATAATTTCTGCTTAGCACAATTGTCCTTCTCATCTTAAACCATCACCACCTAAACACACAAGACTTGAACTGAGTGGATCTTACTGCTTTTATTCTTTTTCTTGACTTTTTTCCAGCATCTTTTTCACATCCTTTGAGGGAGAGGTATCAACCGCTACCGATTCTCTGTCCCTGCTGCTCCTTGTCACCTGCGCTTGGTCTGTGCGGTGGGAGCAACACGGAATCGCTGCCCCTGTGCAGTGCCAGCCCAGTGCCTGGGGCGGGTTCAGGGTAGTGGAGCATGGCATGGTGGCAGACCACAAACTAACAAAGTATGCTGGGGTTTAAAGCTTCTTTCCAGTCTTTTTAAGAAACTACTTAATATTTCCATAGTTTCAGATGTGTTGTACAAAAACTCCTCACCTTTATAGACTGGAGAAAACAGCAACACTGCTGTCTGGTGTCTTTTTTGTCCCTTCTGTCTCTAAGCAAAAGTCACAGTTATTAGGAGTGCATGATAGTTTAAAAAAAAAATAAAATTCCCCCTGCTTTTCTACTTCAGGCTGTCTTCTGACTGCCTGTGGGCTCTGCCTAATGAGGAAGGGTCAGGTAGTCCCTCAAAGTGATTGAAAATGTTCCCACTCTCCAACTGCTCTTGTCTCCTTCCCTGAGATGAAACAGTTGATTGTGTGGCTGGAGTGTGCCATATTGAGAATGAAACCTGGTTTGCATAGTTATCAATATTTTTTTTCATCCCCTGTGTATGTGAGCCTGACTACCATGGTTAGCTCTGCCAGCTGTTGAGCCAACTGCTGTAACAGGCACATTGGATCTCCTCTGGTGGCACTGCAAGTTCTGGTTCTTCCTCGAGTAAAGAGGTAGCAGACAGGGAGCCCAGGTTGTCTTCTTGATCCTGCCATTGAGGAGGAAAGGCTGGAAGAGGAGTGGACAGATCTGGCAGGTCAACAACCAGTTGCATAGCTTTTATTGACAACAGGGACTTGGTTTGTACAACCATGGGATCCTCCTTGAGGACTGAGGACTGCTAGGAAAAGGCAAGATCCACCTCACCAAATGGGGCAAAATCTTCTTTTCCAGAAGGCTGGCCAACCTGATGAGGGGAGCATTAAAGTAGAAATGATGAGGGAGGGAGGTGATGATGACCCACAATCAAGTGAGGAAGTGGTGGTCTGAGCTGGCAAGCAAAGGGCACAGGGTGAAGTAGAGAGAAGAGACCTCAAAACCAACCAAACAGGGCACAGAGGGTGCCCACCCCAGGTGTAGGTACACAAATCAGGAGATGCCACTCTGGAAGAGGCTCTCACACCCTTCTGAGAACCCAGCATGCCAGGGGATCTCTCCCTGTAGTGTCTTGTACATTAGTGTGCACAACACAGGAACTAGTAGATGTTAAGAACACAAGAAAGCACTTTTACTGTGGTGTGGTCACACTCAGGACAAGGGTCCCCAGAGAGGTTGTGGAGTCTCCCTCCATGAAGATATTCAAGACCTTACTGGACATGGCCGTGGGCAACCTGCTCAGAGGTGACCTTGCTTGCGTAGGGGGATTGGCTCTGATGATAGCTGCTTGAGCAGAGGGATTGATCTGAAGATGCTGCCAACATCTGCCACTCTCTGATTCTCTGACTGAAGATACTAATCTTTTGCTCTTTTTGGTCTATTATTTGTTAGGCTTGGGGTTTTTTTTCCCAAGCAATTTAAAATTTAATAGAAGAACAATGCATATGCCTGGAGTTACCTATGAATGTTCTTCTGCCATATATACCCCTATGGAGAAGAGGTTTAATCACTTCAGTTCACATCTTGCATTTATAGTTAATACTTAGAGCCTTTAAGGAAATATTAAATAGCTAATTTCCTCTTGAAGTTTCAAGTTGCACATGTCATTGCGTAGAAAATGAGGGTGAGCAGCTGGGAGTTAATGTGCTGTACACAATTTCTTATGAATCTGTATAATAGAGTATGTACACATATTATTGGTCTTGTACGAGTGATATAAAATGGCACAATGCATCTTTTAATTTCATTGAAGATTTTTTGTGAAATAGGCTGTCATGACTTATGTTTCTAGAGCATATGTTTCTATTAAAAGTTAGAGTTGGACACATTTGGGATGACATTTTGATGATAGACAAAAAATAACTTTTGTTAAAGGCAACCTTTCATTTTGAGATTTTAACCAGTTTCTGTGAGCACCTTTTATACAGTCCTCCAATATGATATGTATGCTTAGTTTTTTTATTTAACTTTATGTGTCTTCTGGAAACTGCCACATGAAGAGAAACAAAAGGGGGGATGGGAGGAAGGATCCTTACGAATCTATCCATCGCACTGAATTCTTCGTTTCCTCAAGAAAGTGCAGTAAGTGTGATGGGCTTGAGTTGGTTGTGCAACCCCAGCCCAGCTGCAGCTGGAAGAACTTTTCTGGTTAGAGCCTGACCACTTTCTTCTGGGAGCAAGGAAACGGTGTCCATCAGAGCTTTTGGTGAATGTGTTGCTGCTCCTGCTTGGGGCAGAGCACCGCTTTGCTGTACATTCCCTAGAGAAAGCAACCCCACCAGGAAAGTGCCTGATGAACCACCTGTTCTCCTGCAAACTGAAAACTGAGTTATCAAGCGAAAAACCAAGGTAGTAACTTGGGTTTTCTGTGTTTCTTCACGTTATGGTCTTAAAGTGTGGAAACATGAGTACTTAAAAAGCTCTTAGTTTCAAAGGGTGTCATCTGCAGATGGATACAAGGGCAGGCACCAAGTGCTTCAGATCTGTTGCCTGTGCAGTACTGAGGGGGGTTGTGCTGGAAGCCCAGAAATCCTCTTCTGCCAGGGAGTCAGCAGTGATTTCTAGCTGAGGACTACATTCTTGCTCTGGATTTATGGTGAAAATAGGTATCCTTGTCTGTATTGTAGCTAGACAGTGTCGGGAATGTGTCATTTGCACAAGATGATACAAAAGGGTGTTGTCAGGTTGGCAATTGCATCTTGACTTCGTTTTGACTGTACTTCTCTCTGGTTTTGCCTCCGGTATGATAGCCACAGCAGCAGCCACAAAATCAAAGGTGGTGGGAGAATACACAGCTAGGCACAGAACAGTATTACATGTGTAAAACTAGTCTGATTTATGAGGCCTCTAAAAGTAAGGAAGATACAGTTGTTTCTATAGCATGATTTTCGACGTTAGGCGGAAAGGATTTTACCTTGTATTTGCTAACCACTAAAGTCAACTTACGTTGTGCTCGGCACCTCAGAATAGAAAGTGTCTCTCGCTGTTTCTGCTTCAGCGCAGTGGCAATCGCAGCACATCCCTCTGAATGTTGCAGCAAAGTCCACGATCTTTTCTTAAAGACGCGTAGCCCACCTTACTTGTGCCAAATTATTCAGAATCGCAAACTTGCTCTCCGTTTGTTACCGCCAGTGAGGTGAGTTAGCAAGGCTTGTGCAGACCGGTCATCCCCTGCCTGTGCATTTGGTGTGGGTGCTCCCCGAGCACGGAGACCACCGGCAACATGTGCCTGAATGTTAAGTAGCCTGCTGAGAACCGTTGCTGCCTTCGTGCAGCTGTTTGTTCTTGCTATCTGACCCATATAGTCAGGAAGGAAAAATACACCATAGTGCCCCAGTATGGGACAGGGATTTTTTTTTTTAATAAATCAGAAAAGAAACATGAAAATGTCAGCTTAATCAAGCGTTTAAATTTTATTAATCAAGTCTAATTTTTATGAGTGCAAATAATCGCTGAAGCTGGACAAATTTGCTCTAGATTGCATCAGAAACATAATTTTAATATTTAATGGCCTGCTGAATTTAAATGGAGAATTATCTTTATGAAACATGCTCTTCATAATTTGCCATTAAATGAGAAATGAACAAATCAACATAAATCTTACATAAAGGTTATTTAACTAAATGTTGGTACTATAAATATTTTAAATGCATTATGCACTAATTTAACAGTCACACAGTACACTATATAAAGATATAAGTTGGGCAGAAACCATAATAGAATGTAATACTGCAAGTGGCTATCTGGGCTGCAGTTAAAAGACTATCCGTGCTCCGTGCTGCAATTATAAACCCTGCATCAGAGGTTTACGTACAAATCAGAGTATGTAGTAACCCCTTGCTAAAACTTTACATGGCTCTTCTTATCCTAGTAGGAGTTACAGAAGACAAAGGCAGTGCAGAACTAAAATATTTTAGCTGGTTTTGGTCACCTGAAGAAAAAAACTAAACCCCCACCCTAGGTATCTCCAGCATTTAAAAAAAGAAAAGGCTTTTTTTCTGTCATAAACCAATTGATTTTTTAATTGGATTTTGCCTTTTTTTCAAATATAGACTTCCAATATAGTGGGCACCTAAAATTGAAGTTTACTGCACATAGAGGCATTTTTTTCTATGAGACTGTTTTAATGATTTTTGTAAATTTTTTTGCATTTGCATCAAGATTTACATTGCAACAAGATTCACTTGACAGGCTGTAGTGGCCATTATAAATAATCAATATTATATAAGCTAACATCAGTTTAGTTTCTAATAAAAATTCCCAAGTATTGTTAGTTTTTTATTCATCTTTGGTCTGGTTTTCTTTTACTTCAACACATTTTAGTTTAGCCTAGAGTTTAAGAACTTGGGGATTGTGCTGCAGTTTTAATGTATTTAGCCAAATGTATCACCTGAGGTGGGGGGGTAGGGGGTGGGGGGGAGAAAAAATTAACGGAAATCACAATAATATGTGTATTAGATACATTGTCACCTAAAATATATAACACAGCTTTTTTCTACTGGAAAGCTTGTCAGCTCCAAATTTTAATGATAATAGTGATAGACTGTGTCACACCCATGAGCTTAAAATTATTTGGATAAATGCTGTTTTAAAAGAGAAGCGTGTCTGGTCCTGCTAGAATCTGAAAACTGTTTGAAGAGAAGTAATAATAATGGTGAAAACCTATATCAAGCCATTGTGTCATTAATAAGAGAGTTTATCATGAGGTTTTGCCCAAGATTTCTAGCTCACAACATTGTGTGAAGGTGTTATTTTTGATAGTCCTGCACAGCGAACTTGCCATTGATATTTAGCCAGCCAAAGAACAGTGGGTTTTTTCGTTCTGCTGAACTAAAAATGAGGCATTCTGAGCGAGATCTGACATTTCAAGTGCACAGTACATGTTGAAGCCTTTAGATGGAGACATACTTCAAATAAACACCTAATATTCAGTTCATAGTGCATTGTGTAAATACAAGAAAGAGCTAAGATAAACGAGAACCAAATATTGAAAGAAATACAGAGAAAAAGGCCTACTACGTGTGCCATTTTTATGTTAGAAATGACTTAGTCTTACCTACATTACCTATATTCATTGGCAACTGAATATTGAGGGCATATAAACCTGACAACAGGAAAAAGGTAACGTGCTCCTCTGTAATAAACTGTATTTACAGCCTATGCCTGTTGCCAAGCAATTTATTATACTGTAAATAAAAATTCTGTTGTTGACATTACAGAACTACACATAATCACTAGCATGCATCAAAAGGCATCTGATAGCCATATTAAAGTCTCATTTCCTATTAAGGATCAGACTAAATTACAATATGAGCACTTCCCAGAATAAGCTAACCAAATGCATTCTGTAAGAAGAAATAATTGTATTTGAGTGTCTCTGTAAAAATCAGGAAGTATTTTAGCAGTAAAGTACTAATGCTTTTTGGTTTAGCCTGCTGTCTTCTGTACTGCAGTATATTCAACCTTACTGGCAAGCTTATCACAGTAATTATTATTACATCTAGTGGTTCGGTTACCTTGATGATTGCTGCAGATGAAATACCCCAAGGTCAAAACATTAGTGGTATTAATCAGGATCGCTTGTATTCCATATATACTACACTCTTAAATCAGAATCTGTTAATTTGATTTTTATTTTCCTTATAACTGTGGTATATAAAAGGTGGACATTTTAATTAAGCTGTATCTCCTGTAAAGTTTCTCCTCAGCAATTCCGTGAAAGAAGCAGATGTCATGTTGTGAACATGAGCAGAAAACTGCTGCTGAAGCCGGCTTACTGGCAATGGGCATCTTCACTTGAACTGAAAGTACTTGGAAATGCCCTGAGAGAGGCCAAGTGTTTTACGCATCCTTCTGAATCTGTGCACATCGCACAATTTTATATTACGTTTACACACGGACACTGAACTGGGTGGCACACATGCATACAGTACAGTTTATGCTGGCACGGTACGAATGAATCATGAAATCCAAACGTCCTGAACAGTACAGTCCTGACGACATTCATTGCACATCTGGAATGCATCTAATTTGGAATCGAATCTCGTTCTCTCTTTTATTTTGTCTTACGGATGTGAATACCTACATGTGAAAATACAAACGTCTGCAGAGATTTTGACACTGCAACATGTGACCTAGCATAAAAACAGTTTTCTTTGGTTTTTCATTTGAAACCAGCTACGTTTGAAGGACCACATCAAGACACAATTCAGTCTAGAGAAGTGCTAGTGGAGGCGGGGCATTGCTTCACTTTAAAGAAAAGTATGAAGTTAACAGTCGTCAGGGTTATCTCCAGAGGTAGTGCCTCTCCTTTTATTTTTTTTTCTTTATTTTGCATATTAGTGGAGAGCAGATACCTGGTATTGTTAACATGTAAAGACATCAAAGTATCTCCTGTGCAGGTGTTTCTTTTGGATGGGTTGAGGAACTTAGAACGGAAGATAATTCACAGAGTGACTTGTGGTTTGCACGTTTTGTGTGAGAAACAGCAAGCTGATAGTAAAAGGGATGGACCTTTCATTAAAAGTGGTGTTAAGTTTCATTGTGTCATATTTCCATGGAGTCTTCAGGTTCAGGAGGTATTTTAAAGTTCCATGCAACCGCGGGGTTCTGATTCAGCCTCCTTGTAAATAACTAGACTCCAACCATACTTTGCAGGTGTTGAGGTTAGAAGTCAAAGTGAATTCATTTCTCAGAAATCCTATCCTGTTTGCTAGTCGACAGGTCATCTTTGGAATAAATGCAAGTTGTAAGTCAGTGTCAGCTTCCTCCCAAGACTGCGCTGCAGCCCGCCGAGGCCGGGGTCTTCTCTGCCATGCTGAGGCAGCCACGCTGCCTCCTGTAGCCTGGTGCAACGCTGCTGCCACGCCAGAACAGACACCTCTATGACCTCTGCAGATCGTACAGCATTTACAGACCGAGCTGCTCAGAGAGGGTGGGAATGGACCAGGAGCAATGGCAGCACGTCGGAATTAGCCTGCGTGCTCCTGCCAATTAATAAGCTTTTGGTAGGACTGCTTTGCACAGGGAGGATCTTACGTTGTTTAAGCATCACCTGCTTACTGTTTGGCTGTGAAGCAGCTGACGTGCCATACTTGAGGCCATTGACGTGTGTTTTCTAAAATGTCATCTGTATTCCTATTGCGTTCAAGGGACAGTACCAAGAAACAGGTTCTTGCAAGACCTTCTACCAGTGTGCGGCGTGTAAGTCTGTGACAAGTGACATTACAGAAGGTCATGTCACTTTTAACTGCTTGCATTAGATCTTTCTGATTTCCCCAGTGCCCTTCCTTTGTTTGATTAATACTACTTGATTTCAAGCAAGGTATAGGAAGGCATACTTTAGAACAAGTATTCTATGGGCAATCTAAGATTTTTGCCATAGAACTTTTAATAAAATAACTCTAATGTTTCATTCTATCTTCATATGCTTTTTCCTGCCCTCCATCTCCCTCTCCTCTCCCTCCTTCCCTGTTTCCTCCCTCCCCCCATCATACCTCCCCCAGGTACAATGCTTGACATAGAGATCCGAATAACTACCATATTCCTTCAAACCAAAGCAGCACACGTGCACTTTATTTGAATAGCAACGAGGCAGAATCAAAGGAGAAAAAGAAATTCCATTGTGTATGTTTTTTTCTGCAGTATTCTTACTACAATGTTGAACTGAAATCTGTTGCTCAGATCTACTGTACCACTTGGAACAGCCTTGCTTTGTTCTGCAGAAATAGGTTGTACTTCGGGATATGGCTTTTGTAAGGCTTCAGCGTACTGATTCTGCACAGATAATACAATTATGAAGAATCTACTGTCCCTGTTTTATTTTGTGTCTAAGTTCTGAAAACACTTGTTTTAGTGGTTTGATAAATTGTATTATTGTGTCCTTATTGTCTGAACGCTCTTTTTTTAAATTTTATTTCTTTTAACTCTTCCTTTTGCATTTCAAGACAAGTGAAAGCATGGGCTATGTTTTATGTACTTCAAAGAATCATTTAGGCATCTTGGGCACAGGAGCACTTTTACTGTATTTTATTTTGGTACAATAATCAAATTCTGTTTTCCTTTCCAGACAATTCGGTACTCCGAGGCTCAGTGTAATTGATGATATGACTAACCTGGAACAAGAGCGTAGACTTGCAGTAGCTTTTGAAGTAAAAAATGGAATGGAGGAGCTGGAAATCTGGGCTCAGTTCTGGGCTTCAAGTGATTTCAAAGGACTTTTTGTGTCCTTTGAGCAAGCTAGCATTTTGCCACTGTATAGAAGCTTGTAAAGTAGTTTGAGATCATTAAATGGGGAAGAAAAGAAAATGTGACTCTGAAGTATTATTATCTGGATAATTTAGAATGGGTATTGTCATGCAAGCGATTTCAGTGAGGTGCCATCATTTGCAACAATTTGAGAGGTTTCCAATTCAGCTAATTGTCTCCATGCTAACTTTAGCACTGATGTGAGATAGGCATTCTGCTGTTCAATCCTGTCAAGACAAGGGATTTCTGGAAGTACATAAGAGATCTTTAAGTGTCTGGGGAATCGTAATGTTGAATAGTAGGAGACGTAGTGAGTTTAGTCAGCTCCAGGTGTAGGCAGTATCTGAGTCAACAGATTCAGGTTTATACCTTGGGCTTTAGTCACCTAATGATGTAATTGCAGATTTTTTTTTTGCATGTGGCAAAACTGATTTGAGAGGGTTTCCGTCTCGTTGCAGCCCTTGACAGCTTCTTTTCATCCTCTCTCCTCAGTTCACTGTTTTCTTGGTAGAGCTGATGCTAGTGTTTCTGGAGCTGCGTGGTGAACTGGATCACCAAAACCATCCGTGTTGAAAGTTTCAGGGTGGGTGGTTTTTGGAAGAACTCAGCCCAGTGTTGTAGTTTACAGCTCAGCTTCCCCACAGACTTGGAACAGCCCAGGGAAGATGACAGTGAGCTACCAGGAGAGGAGAGGAGCAGGGGGGTGATGCAGGTTCATGGGAAACTGAACATGCCTTTGCTTCCACACACAGGTTGGTGAAGACAGGACCCTCAGACTGCTCCAAACAGGATGGCTAAAACAGTGTACCGAGCTTCAGCAGGAACTGACAAGCATTTCCCCTCTCAACGCTGAGGTGTGACCATCCCGGACTCTGTGCACTGTCTCTGATCCCTTTTCTTTAAGAAATGGAGCAGAGCTGGCCAGAAGGGGAAACTGTTGAGGGAGGTGTCTTCTTCATGGATAGTGGCTAGAGCACAGCCTTGTTTCCTTCTTCAGCCCAAGGGGACACAAATGCCTCTGGCTGGCTGGCATCAGGTCAGAGGCTGCAGAAGATTCGGCCGGTCAGGCTCCTCCTGCTGAAATCGTCTTTCTGGGCAGGAGGCAATTCAAGAGTAGTTGTTCCTTCATTGCTCAGGTCATGCTTCTTCCTTTTGAATGTGCTCCTTCTTTTGCTGTTCCTTTGGGTTCTAAGCTCAGGGACAGAGCAGCCAGTAGACCTAACTGGAGGCTCTTTCTCTTCCGAAGTGTCCCAGGCTTGTTGTTAGAGGTGTTCAGAGACTGGGTTCAGACAAGGATGAGCAGCTGAAACTGCCGATGTTTGGAACCATGCAGCTGACCTGTGTGCACTAGACATGCGTATTAAATCAGTCTACGTGGAGTTTACATTTTGCATGGGCTCATGTAACAGGGTTAACTGGGATCTTCTTGGTGGTGGAGATAATTTGGAGAAAGGCATCTGATACACTCACTCTTCATTTTTAAGTTCTTCTCTTTCCTGAATTTGGCTGTTGGGTAGTGTTAAAGTCCCTTTAGTTCTTGGACGTGGATTTGGACACGATGAGATTGTACTTGCAGCTGTGTTTGGGGGCGTGATTATAGAGTCATAATTTTAATGTGTCATCTTAAATGACACGTGCACTAAAATCATTTGTAGCTTCACCTATATAACAAAGCAAACTATCGTTTTAGTTGGTAGCAGGTCTGTAAAATAGGCCGAAGTATTAATGTTTCATATGAACGAGTTCTTCCTTCTCTTGTCCTTTTAATGCATATTTTATAATACATAGTACACACTTTTTGCATCTGTAATATGACACTGGGATAGTCGATCTTTGCTGACCTTCATTATGGATGTTCTTATAGCCTTGTGAGTACTCACAGATAAATAATGATATAAAGAGCCACATTATTTTCTGGTTATAAGGAGGTACAACTGTATTACAGTTCTACAAACAGAGAATTTTCCCTGTGGTGTAGGCAGAAGGGGCAGTCACAGTGTTGTGAGAGAGGGATTTGTGAGTTCTAAGTCTGCATCTGCAGCTGATCATCTTCAGAAAGTCATTTAATATCTCTGTAAACTAGATTTAATAGTGGCTCATTTCGTGCTTATGGTGTGATTAGTAATTATTAGTATTTGTAGAATGGAGTGTATGTGTATATTTCGGTGTTGGACTGAAAAGGCTGTTTAAACAGAAAAATACATGGATGCAGACATGTGGCAACTGCAGCTAGCAATGAATGTGCGTACAGATTATATGAAATGACTATTAAGAAACACAGTGCTAATGCTGACAGAGCATATGGTATATATCTTTGTTGTAGATTATAAGGAGATAAGCTAGTATGAATTTATTCCCAGCTTTGTATTCTTCAAATCTCTTGGTGAATGCTGTAAATTCTATTAAAAATCTTGCATGTTTCTGTAGGTAGCAGTAAATTTAAAGCAAGCATTTGTGTGTGCTGCATAGGCACCAGTGGAGCTGACAAAGGATTCCTTTAGTTAAAATAATCATATATTGAATTTTGAACTACCTTTTAAATACTTAAATTGTCAAGCAAGCATTTTGTACAGGAAGGGTTTTCAGTATATAATTCCCTGATGTAGGTCAATTAAAGCTGTAACACTTTCCTAAATTTGAATCTCTAGATCAAGTGTTTTTTCCTAGTTGTACATTTTCCTTCTGTGCATTTATTTCAAATGTTAATAAAGTTTTCATCTACAAAAGCTTTAGAATTGACAGAACAAAACTCTTCCTTTTTAAATCATGACAACTACTACTGTTTCTGTCTGCAGGTAGTGGAGGACATGCTAGAGGACGAGGAAGAAGAGGATGACAGAGATGACAAGGTAATTATCTTTCCTAGCACTTGGGTATCTGGGGATGGGAGAATTTAGACATGACACTGTTTTTACAGACAGTTAAAAAAGGAGCTGAAGTGTTTTAGTCCAGAAAATTGGACAGAGCTGTTTATCATCCTAACAATGCTACAGTGTGTTGCAGGAAAGGATAGAGGACTATAAATCCTGCGGTCTTTTTTTTTTTTTTCTTTCTTTCTTTTTTTTTTTTTTCCCTTGGTCCAGAGCTGGGTCAAATATTTTTTCTGCCAGGAACAAAAATAATTCAGCCTGTCTGGAACTTGATAGCTCTTGTGAAGATAACTGCAGTGACAACTGTTTTTGAAGGACAAAAATTTGTCCTGTCTTGAGTATTACAAATAGGGCTGCATTTTAGGGGAAAAATGGTGTAGAAATAGCAACTCCATACTAGCTAAAGTTGGGATATTGACATCTATAATTCTCAAAAAATTACTTGGAATGGCTGAAATGCTTTGCACTCTGTATGACATTTAAATAATCACAATTCTCGTAGGCATCTGCTTGATTTGAAGTTGGCATTGTGGCCCAGCAAGCCAGGTCACTGTTGCAGATCGCTCAGCTATCTGAGCAAACGCGGTTTGGTTTTGAGGCTGCTGGTTGGGCTGAGGATTGCAGCCACAGTAAATAACAGCTCATTTCCACATCTTATTGAGCCAAGCTATGGGACTGCTTGGATTGGTTGTCCCCCAGGGAGAGGGAAAAACCAGAGAAAAGAAATTAGAATGACCTTGCACCACTGAAGCAATGGCTAGCGCTGGCGGGAGAGCTTTCTGGTGAGACGAGTGCAGTGAAGACAGCCCCGTCGTTGCTGGTATTTTCATACCAGGAAGGTGATATTTGTGGAAAGAAAGAAAAGGGGGGAAAAATAGATAATTTTACAAGAACTCCACATTAAAATACAGATGATTTTGACCTTCACAGATGTTCCCCCACTTCTGTTGTGGTAAAGCAAGGAGGGTTGGTTGTTTTTGTGCTGGTTTTTTTTTTTTTTTTTTCCAAGAGGAGAAAACCAGTGTACGTTAATTTATGCCCTTGACCTTTGTTTCTAGTTGAGATGTACAGTTATACACCACTGTAAGAATTCATATGCTGGCAGCAGCATTTGAAATGTCAGAAAATTCACTGTGATTAGTTAATCCCCTGAATGATTATTTTTCTGTTAGCTAACACCTAAGACCTGAGAGATGCTAAAAAAAACCACGGGTATTCTCCTCATTCCGTTGCCAGCTCAAACATTTTACGATTGACAGAAGGTTATTATGTGAAATTCTTCTATACATCACTTAAATTGTTAGCTACATCATTTCAGAATCGACAAACACTGTAGTAACAAAACCTTCTTTTACAAAACACGTATGTGATGGTTTTTAGCACTAAATGATATGAGCATACACTTCTGGCAATAAAATATATGATTTATTGCAAAGGTCAGTCATGTAGCTGTGGAGAGCTTGTATTTTAACTCAACATGCTGGCTTTGAATCATCATTTCTTTTCTGATAAACACTGATCTGCCATCCATTTGAGGGCATTTTCTCCTGTTTCGTTCTGCTTTATTATTAGAGCTGGTGCAAAAGTATCATCCTGGTAGCGTGTGTGTTCCTGGATATTTTAATCACTGTGATTAGTTCACAAAGAATAGTGCTTGACTGCTTGTCATTTAAGCCAGCCTATGTAGTTACCACTTAGTGGTTTTTGGAAAGTGCAAAACAAACTCCTGTGCAAGGGAAGATGAGGGCGGGGGTCAGCCCCCCACCCCCCCAGTTCTCTGGCGATTAGCTGATGCCGGGCAAAATATACCCAATTAGAAATACCGCACTGGGTTTCAATGTTGTGATCTAATATTCAGCTTTCTCAAACTGACACCAGAGTTCAAACATTTTTCTAGACCTAGTTACCAAGGTTGAATAAAAGTGAGCGCTGACATTACTGTGTGCATTCAGTGAGCCCTTTTATTGAATATTTAAGAGCTGTCTTTCTATACAGAAGATGTTTAGGTTGAATTTTATAAATTCAAAGCTGCCTTCGTTATTGCAAACATTTTGAATTCTCATGATTGAATATGCTGTTTGAATGGAAAAGGAAATTACACTTTCTAAAACAAGCATTTATGGACTACCAGGTATATTCAGTACTCTTCACAGTGGGCATTATTTTGCACTGAACTAAACTGTAAAATGTAAGCACATGGTTAGGACCAAGTTGCTTGTCATTAGAAGCTGGTAGGGTGTTTTTTTCTTTCTGGTGCACTAGACGTACTCTGGTAACTGCTGCTGTTCCTCTTACATCTTTTTGTCAAAATAGAAGGGTGCAGTTTTGCACTATTGAGATTCATAGATGTGTTTTCTTAAAGCTATGTGCAAGACCAAATTTTCTGAGAAAACGAATGCATGTTTTGTAACACCACCTGGTAGCGGCCTCTGGCTTTTATTATTCCTCTGGTTTTTTTTTCATACGGTATCATAGAAAAGTCAGGTAAATGGGTCTTCTTATGCGATAAAAGTGAAAAGATTAATAAATGTGCCAAAGCCTCACTTTAATTGAAACTGAAGCATATGTTGCAAGTATGTGAAATATGTCCCAGATGTTTGACCACGGCCAGTGTCTTTGCTTTCCCTGATTACCACAAGGCAGCTATTAGTCCTGTAACCTTTGGACTTAACGGTAAATGGGGTATTACATGGCACAGAACTGGAGCACCTGTTTTCCATTCAGTAAAGACCCCTGGCAGGCTTTACCTAAGCCTGTCCGTATGTTTTCACTTAGCAGATTGTTGGGTGATTATGAAAAGTGTCTTTCTTTAGAGCCAGCTTAGATATTAGTCACTTGCTCACAGTGAAAGGGCAACTCTTTGGCTACTTGATGAGGTCCGTGTGGGCAGGCACTGATGTAGGTTATGGGACGTGTGACAGAGGGACGTTGCTCCCCATCCCGAAACTGAAGAGTTACTGAAGTCATAAGCTGAGGATGGTCAATGCTTAGATGTATGTAATTAGTTAAAGTAATGCATTTTATTAATAGCGTGGTGTAATACTGACAGGAGTTTGACAACGTAGCTTGCACTTGCCGCAGTACTTAGTCTCATTCCAATGTTCTGAATTTTAGTAACCTTATTTTCACCCTCTGCTGCAATAAGGTACACAGGACTGTCAATTTAAAGTCGTAGGATTTTTTTTTTTTTTTTTTTTTTTTACTGGAGAATGTTAACTTTCCTCTTGAGTTGCAATATGGCTAATAAACTAAAATGGCAAGTATAGTTCTTGTTATATCAGTTACAAACCGATGCTTAGCAGTGGAACACTTTTTTCCCTAATTTTGTTTCTTTGTCATGTTACATATTTAGGCACTGAAGAAGTTGTTGTAGTTTGTTTGGCTCAGGCATTTTTCCTTAGTTTAATACTAGTTTTTCCAAGAAATAGCACTGGATTCTGCATTCCATATGTTCCATACTGCTTGCTAAGCCTATGCCAACCACAGATTTACTGTGGTTGATAATCTGATTTCTGTCTCCTCCCTCCCTCTCTCTCTCTTTTTTTTTTTTTTTTTTGGCTCCCTTCCAAACACTGGCTTACACTGTATCTTGGCAAATAAGGGTCCGTTAAATTACATGAAGTCAAATTACCAACGAGCTATCAAAAGGATTTTTACACAGTTGTGTTATAATAATGTAGCGGTCAATATGCATAATCTATGTATATAAGATTTTGGTTTGTCATTTAAGAAGTTCAGGTGTGCTTTTCACATGGCTTTATTCTTTGAAAAGCTGCAGATAAGATTTCAGATAATCACAAAGAATTTCAGCTCAGCATTTTGTGGGAAGCCCTCAGCATGCCACAGAATAAGGCCAGTGAGCAATGCTACTATTGCAGATTTAAGTGGAGGAAGATGCACAGTATGAGCACTATTTTATTTTACCTTTTTATTAACAGTAACAGTATTTTATTAATACAGAATATTCAAATCATTTGCACCTTTGGCTACTCTCTCTCTAGGTTTTCATTCTTTGAAGAATTCCTTGCAGTTCTCAGTCAATGTTATTATGTTTCAAGATAACTAGAAGCTTTTATAATGAATGATAGTTGAGGCAAATTAAAGTATGTTTTAAAGCTTTTAATCATCCCTGCTGAGAGGTACCAACTTTGTTTTCAAGCCAAGACACCTTTGTAACCCATCTCAGAAGCATACCCTGCATTTTTACCAAAAGTAGATCATGAGGAGGAGGAAAGATAGCTCTGATGTAGCCTGTATTTTTATATTCTTTAAAGGAGAAGATTGTAATCTATTGTAGTGGCAGTTATTTCCTATAAAGTAAATGGTGGAAAAACAATAAAGAAATAGAGAGTCAGTGGAGTGAAGAGAAAATTCCAGACTGAATAAATCCATAGGTTCACCTGTAGTTTGATTCTACCATTGAATTCTCCGTGAACATAGCCCCTAAATACTAACTGTAAATAAAAAAATAACAGCTTCCAGTGAAAACTGTAGCTTCATATGAAATTCCCGTCCCCTGAAAGCTTTGCCAGACTGTGTGTACTTACCAGACAAACCTACTACAGGGCAATCTACAGTACGTAGCTGCAGAAGTCAAACTTCTCAGTGCAGTTTGGTTTCAGCTCCCTTTAGTTGTTCCTACAGAGGTGGCGATAAGAGGCGTGTGTGTGGGTTTTATCAAACTTGTACATAGTAGAAGGGATGATGGTGTAGACTGCTTCAAGCCATACACCAGAGTATCAGCTGATGCTGTTTCTGATCATTGGATCGTCCCAGAGTCACAGCTGTGGAGTTACTTTTGCCGGCATGTACCTTGGATCACATGGAGCCTTTGCACAGGAGCTTCCACAAAGAGTGGTTCCCATCCTGCCCGGTACTGGGGCATTGGGTGGGCTTCGTGATCAAAGGGTACACCTTTGGAAACAGGTAACTTGGACAGCTTTCTGAGAGGTTTAGTTTTAATGAGATCAGGCTTCTTCATCGCAGCACAGCCCTGAAATGCGGTCAGGATTACTGGAGTAAAATGAGTACCAGTGAGATCAGAATCTGCGGTTTCTATCTGGAGTTTGGCACCAGAGGAGCTGTGTGTGTGTGAGAGAGAGTCCCTGGGGGACCATGTGTCTATAAACTGTTGAATGAATTGCACTCATCCATGTACGTGTTTTTTTTCACCTGTGACTAATACAGTGTGGGTAATGTTCCTCATTTATTAAGTAATCCAAGTATAATTCAATAAATTATTAAATCAAATGAAGGATATGTCTTAATTATGTTAGCAGTTGCAGAATGTGACATAATTTTGCACTACATTTTTCATCTACCCTTAATATTATTTCTTAATATAACTAAGCAGGTTGAAATTCTTTGAGACCAAGCAAAGGTTTGTTTTCACCGAGCTCCTCAAAAAGTAACTTCTTAAAACAGAGTGTCTTCTCTGTGACTCAGCGGAGAGAAATAATGAGTGTTGAAGGAAGTGGCCAAAAGCTTGTACTGCTGGGTTCTCTTTGAAAAAATCTTCCTACACGTGCAGGTCGGTTTACTTCTTATCTCCAAAGACATCCATCTGTTATGTGGTTTTAAAAGTGGTGAGAATGGACCGTTTCTTATTATCTTAACAGAATTTTTTAACATAGTTTCATGCAGAATCGTGACATCTGGGTTCTGTTTTGGCCACTGCCATGCACCACTTGCCACTCTAAGCAAGCTGTGTAGCTGCATAAGTATTTGCCAGTTGCCTGAATATTTCTTTAGGTTTTATCATAGCTCCCCATTTTAGCCTTCTGGAGACCAGCCCCAAACACCTGTTTTAGAGAGATGCCTTTTGAACTTGTTCTACAGCAAAGTGTACTGCCCATAATACAGAACAAGTCTGCATCTAAGTCCCACAGAAAGCAGAGATGGTAACGTGTAAGACAGAACTTCAGAAGCCTAGTAGAAGAGAAGTGATGGTTGAGATGGGCTAGCATGAGGATGGGTGCTGCACAGACCTGGTCCCTGGTGGCAGACATGGGGCTGGCACAGTGTGCGTGAATGGGAGTGGAGGACCAGTGGAGTTGATGCTGTGGGAGAAGACCATGTCCAGCAGTGTGGCTGTCTGCAAAATGGGTAGCATGTTGTGGTTTGGGTTTTCAGCTGAGGTTTGATGCTGAGGCTCACAGCACAGCACAACTGTAAATCTCCTTTTTGAGCTAGGTGTGTGCCTTTGACTTCGCTGAAATGCTTGTCAGAAAAATTGCAGTCTCAACTACAAAAATTTGCCATGACAGTTGATCAGGCATTGCTGTGCTTTATGGAAGAAAACATGGGAACGTGGAGAAATAAATTGCAGGGTTTTGCAAATAACATGCATGTGTTTTGTGTGCAGTTTAAAGTATCTCTGTGTCAGTAGAAGATTTTATATTGTTTACTTGATGTTGAGGTGTGGATCAGTGATGGTGTCGCTGGACAAATACATCCAGGCCAAATACAATCCTGACAAAATGGAAGAGGCACCCCTGACCCAAAGAATTTTAAGTGCAAATCTTCTCCTAGCTGAGTGTGGTATGGAATTACAATGCTGGCTTTGTGCAGCAGTGTCCACAAGGACACAGTGTGGCATGGTAGGGAGCAGAGTGTGCTGCTGCTTGGCTTTCAGCAGCTGGCAGACCAAGAGGTAAATTTGGCATAAATAAAGGTTGTGGACAAATCGTGCATATAGCTAGCTTCAATCTGCTTCCTTTTTGTTCTGTAGATGGTGGGGGAGGTGGCGGGCGGGGAGGTGGGGGGTGTGTGTGTGCATTTAGCAATAACTACTAGAAAAGCTCCAAAGGGGTGGCAGTTTACTAGGGAAGTTTATCCTCTAAATGAATTAATGTGGTCACCTGCTTCAGCAAGCTGTAAATACACTTCCATTCAGAAAAGGCAAGTGGTTCCACCCATCCCAGAAGTTGGTGGACATAAAGCTCCTAACTAGTGGATAACTGTAGGTGCTTAGAGGCTTTCCAACAGGAGTTTTGTTACCAGGCACCTTCTCCTCCACTGCTCTGGACTATACATGCCTTTTTTGGGGGGGAAATTACATGTTAGAATGCTGATAGCTCAGATGATGTCACCTCTGCCAAAAAAAGGGTTTGCCCAGTCCTCCATCCTGCAGTATCTCTTCCCACTTTCTGTTGAGATAAAGGTTAAAGCAGCCCTTTGCTGCTGAGTTTTCATGGCTTCTTGGTTTTGGTGCCTGTTGGGATCAGGTGTGCACCACGTATGAAATGTGCTTATTTTCCAGTACTCGTAATCCAGACATGGAGACAATTCTTTAATCATGGGAACCTTCCATTAAAAGAGTTCTGTAGATTTTAAAGCATAAGTGCAGGGAAGAATGCATCGGTTTTCTGTGGGGGAAAAGTATATATTTTTGTAGGTATCTAGCCTCCTGCTGTAGCAGGGACTGGAAGATAACCAAAGACACAGGTGACTGCTATGTGAAGGATGAGGTTTTCCTAATTCCTTTGAAGCTCTTGTTTCTGTTTGGGCAGTTTATGCGGCTTAGTGGTGGGTCTTGCCAGGGCAAGAGGCAGCAGTCTGCCAACCTCCAGCAGAAATTTGCGGAAGTAGCTGATTTGTGAACCTGTATCCTCACAGAGCATCCTTCCAGCAGGACAGGTACCTGCCATGGCTGCTGCTGCCTGGTGTGGGCTCACAAAAGGTCAAGCGCTGGAACAAAGTGCTGGGGAGGGCAGTGGGGTTTTTGTGGGTTTAGTGACTTTTCTGTTGAGTTGCGTGCCAAGGGTACAGATGCCCACCCATGATCCTTGTGGGAGCAGCTCTGAGTTGAGGATCCTGTGGGAACAAGAGCTGAAACAGAGAGAGATGCCAGAAAAGACATAAAGAAAGAAAAAAAAAACCAGCTTGTGGAGACAACTTAGGGAACCAGGGTGGCCGGGCGTTGGGCAGACAGGGATGTGGGGAAGGATGCTGAGATCTGTGTCAGGAGAAGGCGAAGAGGCAGGGAGAGGCCACCAAGCCCTGGGTGGAGGTGTGCTGGGGGAACACGTGTGGGTTGAGCATCTATACAGGAATGTGCAGAGCTTATCTTAAATCTCACGTACCTTAATTTGGGAGCAATTGGCTTTGCCATCTTGGTAGCGCTTTGAATGTAGTCTTCGATGTACAACTGAGATACACTCGAAAATTAGAATTTATGGCATATGGAAAAGCAATAAACAGTTGTTTTAGCACTCTAGCTTAGTATTAAATGTGACTTAAGGACCGGGGTGGTGTCTGCGTTATCTGCATCATCAGCAAATGTATGTTTGACTGGTTTGGGAGCAGATGAGGTAATACGATAGGTTAACATACAGCTGTAGCAGTCTGATAATGCAGTGTTTTTATTGATTGCCTAACTGAGTAACTGCGCCAGGTATTAGGTTTGCTTGTCACAGTGCTTAGTGCCTGGGGTAGTTGAGCAAGTTACTTTTCCACTGAGTTGACCTCAAAGTCTCAGAGTCTTTCAATCAAACTCCTCAGATTTCATACGCTGGCAATTCTGTTCCTTTTCTAATGGGCTATATTAAAGGAAATGTGTCACCTTTTGCACCATGTAATACTAAATCAGATGAGAATTCATGCACAATTATGTCAGTGGAAATCTAATATTACAGACCTGCTTATCTCAAGATAGCACATGGAAAAATAAACTTGCACAACTGACAGATTTACTTGATTCTACAGATAAGTTATTTGTAAGTAACTGAGCTGAGGAATGTATATGGATTATTTTCATACATTCCAAAAAATGTCTATGAAAAATGGCTAATAAATATTTTAAGTATGGGTTCTCTCTTCTTTCTCTTTTTCCTGTTTCCTTTCCCCTTTTATCTTTTCTTGGCCTGCTCAAGCGCTAAAGAAACAAAGTCCAGGGTGGGAGAAACAGACTTTATGTTAGCAAACCCTTTTTGTTCTGAAGGCTAACAAGTTTACAAAAACAAAATGGACACCCCTCATTTATGTAATGTCACAGATACCTGATGGCATCTAGGTAACACAGAGCTCTGGGAGAAAAGCGCTGTATCGATAAGGTATTGCTTTCTGTTTTTCTTTTAACAGTGTAAAAAAGTCAGAACACCATTGCTAAATCTGAAGCTTTCTTGCAATCAGAAATAGTAATTTAAGATTGATTGCTCAGCAGATGTTCCTTTTAGTATTTTACAGAAAAGAGTAGCATGATTCCTCCTACCTTTAACATACGGCAATGTGTTGTTATGCCTTTAATGTGTGGTATTAGCTATAATTTAAAATCAAGTATGGAAAAGATGTTTTTTGGCCTTAGATTACTGTTTGATTGAAATTTTAAATACCAATAGGGAAAGAATAGATAGCAATCCTTTAGAATACCCTCTCTGCTGCTGCAGAGGAGGCGGCTAATCTATGGTTGGGTTTGTTTTAAAATATTTCTTTTTTATGTTTGGGTGGGAATTTAGAATTTGTGTGGGTGATTCCATGCACCAAAGCATCTTCTAGTCTATTCTGCAAAGTCCCAGGGCTGCTTTCCTTTCCACTCTAAAAGAACAAATGCTGCCTGAATATTTTAGATCAATACATAGCATATAGTGAAGATCAAGAAACAGTTTACTCAGCTATTTTTCTGAAGCATAATACACACCCCTGCATTTTGATAGAGGAATGGGTTGCATAGTAATAGTTGTGGTTTCTCGACTGTCTGTTAAAAATTAAGATTTCATAGTGTGTTCAGGGAACGCTTGAAGCTGCATTAACAGAAATTACATTATATAGTGTTACAGGCCAAGAGCCAGTTTGTTACTAAATAATTTTTTTGAAACGTCTCTTATGTTGTGTAATTTTTTTCACCCAGCTTCCTCAGGATATTTATTGATTCAGAAGAAAATATCGCGGTGTTCTAACACCATGATATTTAAGAAAAAATAACAATAAAAAAAAGTTTTAGGCTGAATTTTGAGTTCTTAATGCATAAATATGGAAATGTCATTTCCTGAAAGCGCTGAAGATTTTTTTTTTTCCCCAGTGAAATGTTGTCTGTTTATTTGGTAATGGACTAAAAGTGTTCAGATGACATATAGACCCTTTCTTGGTTTGCTTCTGTAAATCAGTGCCTGCAAACTAAGGAGAGGAACTGCAATGGGTCAGTGAAAGGTGTTTTCAGACAAAAGCTAAAGGTGCTTTTCAGGATAATCTAACCAAGAATGTAACGAACGTTATGCTGCAGCACAACCCACCAAGCAAAGGCCACCTTAAGGTGTGAAATGCTTGTCTTTTGGAGGCTGGAACTCCTGAACCCCTGTGCACAGAGACCACTGGAGACTCCTTGTTCTTCAGACTTTGAAGGGAAAACACAACAGTTTGGGTGTTGGACCACAGTGTGTTTTCCTTCGATGCCAACCAGACTTCAGGGGCTGCTCATTCATGGGCCATAGCCCCAAAAAGCCCCAAGCAAAAGCCAGCAGATTCAAGAGCAGCACTCCACACTCTTGAAGCTCCCCCCAAAAGTTTGGTGAGAAGCTCCTTTTCTAGTAGGTTTTGCTGTTTGACGTTGCATCTATTGGTCGAGTCAAAGAACAGCACAACCCCTTCTTGGGAGTCTGCTGGAAGAGTAATATGGGGAAAGTTCAAAATGTTTTATATCTCTAAATTGCTGTTTTCATTCAGAGCTCAGATGTCACCACAGATGGACATAATCTATTGAGTTTGAAGAAATACCATTCTTTTAAATGGAGCTGCCTTTAAAAAGCAGGTCAGCATTAAAATGCGAAGAAAAGTAGTACAAGATTTGATGGAAATACGCAGAACAGAGCCAGATCCTTTTTCCAGATGACCAAAGCACAGTAGTTATAAGTTGTTTGGATCAAATATATTGGGATTTAAGGTTATTGTCTCTGCCAATACACTGTTTATTTTTTGTTGTCAGAACAGTGGAGGAAATATCCTTTGCTGATGCTTTTTTTTCTTTTATTTGGCTTGGGGATCAGGTCATTGTCTGCCCACCAGTCCCCACATCCTCAAATTTTTGCTCTGCAGCTCATGTTTCGATGCCAGCTGCTGAGATCCTTAAGTAGGACTTTGGAATATCTATTTTCTTCAGGTTTTCTGGGGGAAAAGAAACAGTTTTGATGTTGTACTTCCAGGTCATTCACAAGTATTACTGGAAGTACCTCAAGCATGCAGGAACATTTTACAGATGTTTCTTCCTTATTCTCATTTTAACACTGAGATGTTTTAGTGCAGATTATTGAGATTCAGCAGTCTACCCGTGTGTCCTGAACTAGAGTGGAGAAAGAAAGGTTTTTTCTCATTCCTTCGAATATGTCTTCTCTTGTCTGTTTCCTCCACATTGGCTAAGCACAGTGCCAAAGCCCTGGGGGTCTGAGTCCGTGAATGGTGTCATTTGTCACAAGCATTAATACTTCTGGCAAATTCCTGTTTGATAAGGAGCAGCACAGAGGAGTAACTCTTTGAGCAAATACAGGGACAGAGAGTCAGGGGAAAAGGTGCGGGGAAAGCAGAGGGGAGAAAAGAAAGAAAATGGCTGTATGCTTGTGTTTCAGTGGGGTAGGTGGGGACGATTGATGAAGAATTTGCAAGGACATTGTCTGCAAAGCTCTGTGTTTATAGAGCATTTCCCATGTATAGATATCGTTTGTGTGGATTACGTCCCTAAGATGATAAGCACACAGCAACTTGGAACTTGTGGCCAAGTTAATACCGTTCAGTACACAAGGGGTTTTGGGCTTTGCCCCGCAAAATTCATTGAATTTCAGAAACCCTAACTTATCTGTGTTAACAAATCCGTTGGGTGGAAGTAGCAGCCAGAAGCATCCAGTCTTTGTAGTTTCACAACAGATTGCTTGAAGATCCAAGCTTAAAACAAAATTGTATTGAAAATAGCTAAAAGGAATTTGACCAAACTGGACTACAAAGTGAATTAAGACTTCTTAGGGAAAGAGGTAAGGATCACAAAAAGGGGACAAATTCATCAGCTGAAAGACATAAGGGGAATAGGAAGAGATTTCTGCTTTAACAATGGAAAAAAAAACCAAAAACCCCAAAACCGACAAGAAAACAATGTATCCTTCCTGAATGAAGAGGGGAATAAAATTGTTTAAAAACTCCCTGATTTTGGATTTCTTTAAAAAAGTTTTCAGCAACAGAATGCAGGAAAGAAATACCAGCTGTAAAGAAAACATGCTACATTTCTAAAGACTATTTTGGGGGAATACTTGGAAGTGATGCTTTGACTATTAAAGAAATTTTCTAATAATCTTACTGCTCTACTGACATTTATTATTCAAAAGGCGTGGCAAAATACAGAAGTGCTGAAAGGCAGGAGTGTGTTATACTTCTGTTTTTAAAACTGCAGGGGGGATCGATCCTGACAATTACTGTTGTTTTAATCTGTTGTTCTCTGTAAATGAAAGACCAGCCTTGAAGAAGAAGTGGCCAAATATGTGGGTTTATTCCCCTATCTGGACACAGGAACTCAGAGAACTTCCTGACGAACTCCTGTGACCATTGACATCAGTGAGTGCCACATATTCTGTGTGTGCTGGCTGTCATAAAATGCACTTTTCTATGTAAAAGCCTCAGACTTTGCAGAACATGAGTTTGGTTGCACATATTTACAATCCCAGTCATTGCTATTAGAATTATGATATAAATCTATGCTTCTATTTCAAAGTCTGTGATGATTATTTTTGATCAAAATGATCCCCCAAATCAGTATCAGGACTTGGGACACCCAAGATGGTTTCTGTACCTGCTGTCCGCTTCCCAGGAAGGTGAGGAGGGTTGGAGAAATCACTTTACACAATCTGAGCATGAAAAACATTCATAAAAGATAATGTTAGCTTCTGAGAAGACACTAAAAAATAAAAGGAAGGTCTGCTGTTCTTACTCCTTTTTTTTTTTCCTTTTTTTTTTTCCTTTTTTTTTTTTTTCCTTTTTTTTTCTTTTGAATGAAGTCATTTACAAGGACAAGGTCTTGTAATAGCTTCCAGGGAGTCAAAAAGGATATATTTCCATAAGGATGAAACTAAACAGCAGAAATAATTGTTACAATTATGCTCTAGTAATATCCTGCTTTGCTTTCTCCATCATTTATCTAAAAAGTCAAGGACAGGGAGCACTCCAAAGCTGCTGCACTGCCTGACACGCATAGTAGTGTTCTTCCCCTTCAGAGATGTCGATACCATCCAGACAGTATACATTTCTTCTGGGCATCATCAATATCCTTACTCAGAGTTGTATCCTAGAAAAGCATGTAAGGACAGAGGGCAGAAGCATGGCCAGAGCCCTGGCCTGAGTTTCTAAAGTATAAAATACTAGATCGGTTACCTGCTATTAGGACTTTGAAAAGGTTTTCTGCTTAGGAATCCTTTATATTCTTCCCTCTCCCTCCTCATTTCCATGTATAATTCTTCCTACTCTTACACTCTAGGAGAAAATTGGAACTGTGATTAGATATACAAAATGATCTCCACCACAAACTACACAAAATCAGCGCCATTCAGTTGTTGCTGTTGTTTTACAGGTTTAGATGCCTATCTAAAACACGTTAATGGTGACTGAGGTTTTAGAAATGTTTATTGAAAGTAATGTTTGTAGTAACAGTAAGGAAAATTGAATGTGGGGTGGATGAGATTAAAATATATTGCTTCTTAGTAGTACTTCAGGTGAATAGTTTGGATCTTTTAGTAATATACATCCATTCTAATGAGGGTACTTCTGGTTTGCTCCATATTATTAGACAAGGTGGGGAGCGGAGAGCTCAGTTCAGCTCTGTCACTGGAATCAGCCAAAGGATTTATGCCACATAAATGGCATATAAAGAAATTAGAAACAAATGACCACACGGAAGGGTGAAACAAGTAATAGCCTCTCGCCACTGAGCAATCTCAACCCTTGTGACGCTGGGACTGCGTTCAATGACAGTGCTGTACACAGTGGTGCCTTCGTACTCGAAAGGGTCTTTTCAGCACTCACAGAATACAGCTAGGGACACAACATGGCAACAGCTGAGGGGCTAAGCAGGGCTTGTGCATGAAATATGAAAAATAATGATGATGACCAGCTGTGAAGGAGATGGCTGTCTTTTTATACTACTTTTCTGAGAAGCGGTGCCCATTTTATTTTGATTTAACTGGGCTTGCTTTGTTACCCTGCGTACTCAGAGGTAATTGATAACTTAGTATCTAATGCTTTTTTACTTTCTCCACCACCTTCTGTGGTGCAGCTAGTTGTTTTTCTGCCCCTGCTTCAAGGTAAACCCATCCTCTGGGGATGCTGAGACCCCCCAGGCTCTGCTCTGAGAGGTCCCCGCTCCCCTTCCTAGGGCAAACAACAAAAAAAGTCTTAATAATTAATGTCTTTAATTATTAATATTAATAATATTATCACTTGTTAATGTTAATACAGCTACTAATAAAGAGCTTGAGCCATTTCCCTGCAGCAGGGAGCAATCTCAAACACAGCCCTGGAAGGGTGCCCAGCCAGGCGGTGCCATCTCCAGTTGCCACGGGATCTTCTTTGCATTCCGTTTGCTTTTCCATAACTCAACAGGGGTATCTCCCAGGTGCTTCCACCTACGGGAGGGAAATGCTTTGCATGCTACACACTTCTGCGCTCCCCTGTTTTTGAGTGAGCTTTGTTAGTGATTTCCCTCCCTTTCTCTCCCCTGTAGCACCATGTTAATATTTTCCACTGCATACATTAATATTTTCAACTGCACAGGAATCAAAAGCGCTACAGTCAATACAAAGGCAATGCAATCTCGGGGCACGGGCAGTGCAGTAGGATGCTGCGCTGCGGAGGCTGTGCGTTCTCCAAAGCTCGGCATCTGTCTGAGAGTGAAGTTTGGTGCCTCAGGAGGAGGGAGAAATTCCTGCCGTGTTTTGAGAGGCTGACTGGTAGTAGTAGCTGGTTTCTAAGCTCTTCTATCATACAAAGAAAAAGTAAGCAAACTGAAAGAAAAACGCTGTTGTGTGTTCATATGTAAAGTAGACGTTCTCAGGTGGTTTTCAGTTGGAGGTCGGGTTGAAGGTATTCAGATTTCTCCTCCTCCCTGAGAACGCTGGAGATCTTCTTACATGTTTGTTTTTGTACATGCTATTGTATAACCGTGTAATAAGAATGAATCTATTTCGAAGCACGGATTGGCAGAGCTCCACAGAAGGAAACACAAAATAGCTGTTGGGATGTAAGTATTGGTGTAAATGACCAGTGTTACAGCTGTGGGCATGCCACACATTCTCTTAGCCCTGGTCTCCATAAACAGAAAAAACTCAGTAAAATGAACCATTTATTCATTTGGGATGGGAACGATTACCAAAAGTAGAATTAATTAGCCATTTTCCCCCCCCAGAAGGAATCATGGCTGGAAAACACTTCTGTGACCCTGTTCAGAAGGTTTATTGCAAGTCTGTTTGCACTGTATGACTGAGGTGAAAAGATTATTTTTTTTTATGCATATCTGTGCAATCCTTTTTAGCAAGCAGTAGACTGTACTTCTCAGTACCTTTTTTCTATATCAGCAGTTCCATGATTCTGTCTATTGAATTCTTGTTCTCCTACTGCTTCTTTGACACTTTCTAACAAACATGCAAGTATCTCAAATAATAAACAGGAAAGGTTTCGGCTCGTGTGTGTACTGTATATGCTTAATTATCACAGTAACTTCTGTTCTCTGTTCTGACTCAAACTCTTGTTTGACTTCCACAAGAGATTTTAACTGTCATGTTTTTCCCTGAAATGATGGATGATTGTTCTACCCACTGTTTTCATAATTTCACAGGAAAATTATTGTGTATGTGCTTAATTCTGCTATTAGTTTTGTTGAGCTCTTCGTAGGAATGCTGTTTTGGTAGCCAGTTTGACTGGTGGGTTTTGCATTGTACGGAAAAAATAATTTAATTTTGTCAGTTCTACTTCTGCTGCCTTTCAAGTTTGTGGAGCATTTATCCCTACTGCCTTATAAGAGTAATTAAGAGTCCCAATTTACTTTCTGTAAACCATTCATTATTTTTAATATCTTTATTATGTTCATTCGTCTTCTGTGTAAATTAAAATGTCCTATATACTTTCTGTTGTTCATTGTCTTATTTTCCCTTGCACAATTTTCATTATTTCTGTAGTTCATGCCTGCCTTTCTTCTGAATCAGCTTTTTTGTTTTTATTTTTTAACTTGAATTCAGTACTTCAGCTGAAATTATCTCTTCAAATTGTATAATTGTGCTAGGTAAAGTTAAGCAACTAGTGTTAGCAATTCATCTAACTTCGTTATATTCCTCAGAAATTTGACATCACCTCCTGAAGTAATCCTGTCACCTCTAAACTTGGCATCTCAACCTTCCTTCTTTTTGATCTGGGTTAATAAATGATTAAACATCAGCTCTAGTATCAAATTTTGTGATAGTTTATCATTAATCTTTTGAGCTCTTTTACCTCTTTCTCCTCACATAGTTGTTTTAATATCTTTTTCTTTCAGGAACAGTCTAAAAGATTTATTTTAAGCAAAATGTAGATTATCATTTGCTTTCCCAGTATCAATTCGACTGGTTATAATTTCTAAAAAGCTTCGAGAAACTTGTCATAAATAATTTTGAAAGTATGGTACTAGGAACTTAAGAAAACAAGCTACCTGAGGGCCTTGGATGTGAGCCCTACTCCTAATTTCTTGCATGTGTACTCATTGTGGAAAAGCTTGGGGAGGTTTCTGCAGGGGTTGTGCGAGAGGATCTGCTTCAAATCAAACGTTGGTGAAAGAAGCTGTAGGAGAAATCAATAAAATGAACAATAACAAATTATCAGGGCTGGATGGTGTTTGCCTGAAGGAAGCTGGGGGGGAATAGCGGAGCCACTAACAGTGGTGTGGGTGCTTGAAGCTTCCGGAGGTCCAATGTGAGAGCGGGTGAACTCATGGAAGAAAAAGCCATGGAGAGTTACTCAGAACAAACAGCTGTGGAAACTCCTGAAGCACCGTTCTCTGAAAGCTTGAGAAATATTCTGGGAAGTTGAAATACCTGGTTGACCTCAACTGGCTCGTTCCTGTGGGTGCCTGCTCTTGACCACTCTGTTTCTGTACAGGCATACGTCCATCCTGTGCCTTGCACAAGCCGTCCTTCCACGTGTGTAATAGAAAGAACTGTGGTACAATCTGGCTATTTCTAAATATCGCACCAATCTGTCCCTTTGCAAAAAAAACCCCTGCTTTAATCCAGTACAGTTGCTTATTGCAGCCTTTTTGTGGTTGTGCTGCAAAGTCTAAATACCTCAAGTGTTTGTGTGCTTAATCTCAAACTGTCAGGCTCAAGTAGCACAGCTCTACTTCCAGAGGAACGGCACCTGCTCCTTTCTGTGTTTCCTTTGGAAAAAAAAAGGTTGAATACAGTATCACCTCCCAGCCAGTTGTTTCAATGATGATAAAAATTTCACAGCCCTTCTCCCTGTTTACTTAGCAGTGCTGTGCCCTAGATACGACAATGTGTGCAGATCCAGGAGAAATAATGAAATCTATGGAAAGCAGGCACGCAGGAGAAAAAAAGATATTTTACAATGGCAGCTTTATTCCCTGCTGTTGTAGGGCTGCAGATGGGTACTGAGTTTGCAACCAGGGCTGAAAAGCATTTAAACTTTATTTACTAGACAGTAAATAGTACAAAGACTCTTTGCTGAAAGTTGAAGAATTGTCATTGAATTCTTGCACTGTGGTTGGTGCTTCTTGCTTCTCTGAATGTCACTAAAAGAAGCAATGAGTTTAAAGTTTTAGAAGAAATAAGCTGCTTTTTTTTTTATGAAGCCCTAATTTGTCTTCTCTGCAGAAAAGGAAAAGGCCTATGAGAATAAAATAGGTTATTCTAAACAGACTGCACCTTGTTAGAGATCATGCACTATACAGCACCCTCAGTTAGACGGCAGTGGCAGAGTTGGAGAAAGTGTAGGTTGCACGGTGCACCTGTGGACAGCTGGTGCTGGCAAAATTTTGAAGCCAGTGTCATCCAACACGAGTCTCTGGTGTTTGTGAAAACATCAGGAAAGGACTGAGGATTTAGCAAGGGAGAGGTGGTATTCAATTCTCTTTATGATTTTATTTTCTCTTCTGAAAATAGTGCCATTTCAAAAGGGTCCAGTTCCTTCAGGGGCACATCATGTGTTGTGTGCCAACTCTTCCTGAAGATTTTCAGGCTGAATTCTGTTGGGTGCCCCTTTTGCTTATTCTCATCCGTCTCAGTCATTCGTTTGCTTAATGCCCACCGTCCATGCTGAGCTGTTGAAGAGCAGCAGTGTGTTTGCTGTGGAGCTTGTTATTTCCTGCGGGCTCCCAGTGCTCTTCCTCTGGCATTTGTGTATCTGTGGATCTTGGTACTTTATGAAGTTTTTAAAGAGGCAGTGTGCAAGTTAGGAGATTATGAGGAAAAAAGTAAAGTGGGGAAATGTATCTCACGTGGTCACTGGTTAATTTGTGAAAAAATTGTGGAAAAAAAAAACCCAAAACCCCCCATTGTTTATTTGTTTCTTTAGGAAAGCAGATAAGTTCCACTGAATGCCTATTTTTCATCCTCAGAAAATTAGGTGTCTTAGCTGGTTTTTTTCTGCTTTGGTTGCAGGATTTAGTACAAATAGTATCAACTGTGATCCAGTGTATTTCCTGTGTCATGAGAGCTCAGTGATCAAATTAGTATTGCTGGAAGGACAACAAATTTTTATTTTTCCTGCCATTTATTTTTTCAGCTGCCATTCCAACATTACAGTAATCACCTGGATTTTGTATTTAATTTTTACAGCACTTTCCTTCTAAAGCATCTCTATTCATTACCAGTTCAACTAAGCAGGTCTCATTAATTTCTCAAAAGTAAACTAAATTCACCTTAGGTGACCAAGAACAAGCTGGTAGCTTTTTCTACAAAGTCTTTTATTGTAAAATAACAGATGTATGCATACACTACACAGCCCAAGCTTTTGCTTTAGCTACAATTTTTTTTTTTTTGTGAAAAATAAAAAAACCCAACAAGCAAACAGATGTGTAAATATTCGCCTTTGAGCTACTGTTTTTTCTTTCTGGTATTGCAGACTACAGTACATCACTGGAATTTGAGCACCTCTTACAAACTCTTCAGCTGGAATAGCATTTACTGTGGTAAATGATAAAACATTTATCATTTAAATAAATAAATAAAGAAAGAAAATTAAATCGTTTAAAGCACAAATATGTGCTTTTTTCCTTCTGAGACATTTGCTTGCTGAAGCATATTTAAAATGAATGTAGAATAGACTATTGTAGTGGTTAGACATCAAAATAATGTTGTTGCAAATTACCTTTCATTGTGATTTTATATATTCACAGTCCCACCACACCTTCAGGTTCAGCTTTAGATCTTTTCCAAAATTTCAGTAATTCCTAATAAACAAAGAGGGGTCTGTCCATCGTTCCCCTACCCCATTTCAGTGAAATAAGCATACAGACAAAATCAGCAGTGGAGCCTTTTCAAGCTTTTCTCTGGATTTTCTCCAAAGGGACCCTAGAATTCTTGCTTCACTCATCACTCCTTGTCCACTGTACCCCCAGAGTATCTGCAAGGATATTTTCTAGGCACTGCTGTTCTCTTCCTTTTTGTATTGTTTAGCCTTGAATGTCAAACTATTTTTTTACACTATGTAATTTTCCAAAAGCACAGCTTAAACATTTATCCAGGGGAATTATGTAAAAAAAGGGGTGGTTTTGAAAGGCTTCTTGCTTTCTTTCTTCAGTTTATTAATATTTGATAGATTCCTTGAATAATTGTAAATGCTGTTTGAAATGTGTGTTTATATATGCTTTGTCTTTGGAATCTTGCTTAGTCTTTCCTGCTCTAGACACCGTAGGATTTCTTCTGAGCTGGCGTAGCAGAGCTAGTGACATGATCATGGTATTGTACATTTTCGTTTTGAGTGTTTATGGTTCTTCTGACCATCTTCTTGTTAAATCAGTTTGGAATTCAAACTGCTTCCAAGATTAATCTCTTTAAACATTCATCTTATACAAAGAACATCACCCAGATCTCACCTATTGCTATTTTCATCTTCATTGCAATAAGTTCACGTTTGGAATGAAATATTTCAGATAACCTAGACTTGCTGGATTAACTGAGCACAAGGCTTAATGTTTTTCTTTTCCAGATCATGTTCCTTAAGAGAGGAGTTTTGCCTAATCATTGAGCACTTTAATTTCTTTGAGCAATCATTGAGCAATCGGATTTTAGGGCTTGGTCTTCAACTGGTGTTCTTCACCTGGGCTTTGGTGACCTTAGGATGTGATAGCAACATGCAGCCACTCTGAGCATCTCACCTGTTGTTTTCAAGTCTCTGTGAACAGCTGCTCTTTACAAACAGCATCCCCAAGAAAATGGTTTTGTTTGCCTTTTTTCATAGCAACTTGCCGTTGAGTTAAATCACTGGAACCCAAAGCAGCCAAAAGATTTGGATTAATCGTTCCAAAAGAGCACTGTCTGGGCAGCAAGTACCAGTGGTAAAGACGTTCCTATAGTCCTCTGCTTGACCAGACCCATGTAATTTAGTACTAAAACTGTCTGTGCCAGTTTGGGTAAGGAAGTTTCAGGGGAAGGAATGCCTTTTGATTTCTGTGAGCCAAAACCATCAGCAGTCCAAGACACAATCGTGTGAATTTTGAAATGCAAAATTACTTTTGTATGTGTTTGATCTAAGCAAATCGTTAATAGCAGTGAGTGTGAGAGAAACATCAGAGCAATAGCCTTGCTTAAAAAGGATCAGTGTATTTTAGCCTGATAACCAAAGGAGGGAAGGAGTAAGGCTGCTGTCACCGATCTTTAGTGATCTGAATTTTAGGAGCCTAACCCAGGGTAGCAATCCTGGAGGAGACTAGAAGAGGACCACATTCCGCCTACTGTGGAGAACATGTCCAGAGAATAGTTCATATTAACTCTGAAATAGAAATCTAAGGCTGGAGTGCTGAATCACCTTCTAAATCAGTACTGGACTCCTTTTGCTGGCTTTTGTGGTGGCAGTTCATACCGTGGTGGGGACAACTCTGAGGTTGTAGCCCCACATTGGAGGTGCGGGTCTTTTGGCAGCAGAAGCAGTTACAGCTGCTGTCTCTTAGGCTTGCCAAGCTGGGCTGATAAGTTAGTGTAAAATTATTATCTCTGTTTGTTTAGGTGAACAACTTACATAAGAATTATGAGATCATAATATCCCAGCAACACGGGATTGGGAAGCTTCCAGAAACAGTAAAGTAAATCTAAATGCAAACTTTGATGCAGAGATAGCATCCTAGCCCGGTATGGAGGTGATCTTGAATAGTCAGTCTTTATCCTCTGCCCAAAAGCATGTTAATCATTATCATAATCCTTAAAAGAAGGAAATGAAAATTATGTTCTACATACACTAAAACATCAAATTAACTTTTATGTCTGCTACATTCAAGCCAGCGTATTTCAGAACAGCAGCTGAAATTGTAAATTGCTGTTAATCCAGCAGAACTCCATAATCTTCCTTTTTTATCAATCAGTGACAGCTGTATAGGCATTTATTTAAAGATAAATTTTGAGGCTACTTTAAACGTTCAAAACGGAGCATTATCTTATTTTGATGAGGCTCTTGTTGGTAATGAGTGGACAACAAAAGTGCATGGGTATGATTTAGATAAGCATCTCACAAATTCAGGTGTTTTCCTAACCGCAATCTTTCATCATTCCTTTTCTGGTTTCTCTGTCTATTTTTCTCACCCCCACCCTAAATGCAGAATTTTTATACTAGCTGGTATGATGTGTTTTCACCCCATCTCTACAGGCTCTTGCACAGCAGGGCTGTTCTTATTTAAAATAACTCAGTCTGATATACCTCACAGGCTCTTTCCTTACCTTTTAAAGATCATTACAGCTCTGAGATTTAACTTCTAAATTTGTCATCCCTCGCATTTGTGTCATGGAATTTGAAGAGTTGCATTAATGAACACGTTGTTAATTGCAGTTTGGCATTCAGCATGGGTAGAGGGTAAACACTGTTAGAACCACTGGAATCTGTAAACCCAGCTATAAATTCGTGGCCAAAGTTTGTTCATTAGTAGAATTTCAGGACCATATTATAACTAAATCAGCTATTGCAAACAACTGCTGGACAATACACCAAGATTTCTGTGTTAGCCTCTGCTGGATGGCATCGAGGTGCCTGGATACAAGAGGAATATTAATGAGATCACTGTCAAGCTCCAGTGTAGTTCTGTCTTGCATAAAGTAAGAAACTCCTTTCCTTGCTTAAGTATGGTAGAACAGGGTGAAGGGGAGAAAAAGAGGCAGCCAAGAAAAAAAAAAGGTTTTTTTCAAATATAAACATAAAGCAAATGCATCTGATGCATTCTTGTCACCCCAATGCTTAACCCCACCTTGCTTTAATTCTTTAAGTTTCCTTCCAAAATAAGAAAGGCACAGCGTTATTTGGCATTGCTGACTTTTTGCCCCTGAATGCATCACCATGAACAAACAAGCTCCTTGTCGAGTAATATGTTTGCTTAGAGTATTTAGGAAACTTAATACCTCATAAAGGTTTAGCATTAGCCAAAAAGGTACCATGCAAGGAAAATTTAAGTTTTTGTTTCCCCACACTAGGTGGCCCTTCAGTGAAATGGCATGGCAGTCCATTAACTGTCTCTGTTGTGTTCATGTTTCTGTGTTTTATTTGGAATGTTATCTTTTCTGTATTAAAATGTGCAGTGAAGGAGAGATGAGGAAGGAACAGATTTAAACAGCATTGGGCAGTACTGTGGAATATAGTAGGGAGTAACAAAATAAAAAGCACTAGCAAAAGGATCTCCATGTAATAAGAATTTACATAAGAATTGCCATAAAAGTGTCATTCTGCTACATTGTAGAAAGCTTGCTTGTAGAAATCTTTCCCTAGAATTATTACTGTAGCTCAATTTTTTTTCTCTGATTTTATATTTATGTTCTAGCAATGCAGCAGTTCATTACACATGAAGAAGTCTTAATTCGTTATATAGGTGGTAGTGCCAAAAAGTCACAGAAGGTTCAAAATGATTTTTATCAACTCTCAGTATATGTTTGAGGAAGAACAGATTGTTGTAATATTCATGCTCACAAGCATGGTGCCTTCATAAACAGTGAATCTTCAGTGTTTTCGTCCGCATGTTTATATGGTTTCTATTGTACCTATTTCTGCTGTTTTAAATATGGAATGCTTACTAGGCAATAACTTTTTATTGCTTCTTTCTTTAATAATCATGACCACAAATACCGTTTCTCTCTCTAAAACCCTTCTATCTTAAAAATTATGTGGTTTCCTCCATATTTTAAAGTCCTCCGCCTGGTTTCTGTTTCGGCATGAGCAGTTATTTTCAGGCCTGTTTTCATGCACGTGTTGGCAGGTAGACTTCAGAGATGACATGTTGAGCATTTGTAAACAACCGGTAGTGTCTTAAAAATGTGGCCACTGAAGATGTGGTGCCAGGTAATATGGGCAAAAGGGAAGCCCACAGTTCAAAAGCTCAGTTCTGATTATCTACGTAGTCCTGGGATCCAATGTCCGATGTGGAATGGTGCCGACACTGAGGAAGCTGCCTCCCACTGTTCCTTTTCAGGATGGTGCGAGTATCAACCAGACCTTCTCTTCTGTTGGTGGCAAGAGGAGAGCACACGCTGGTACCTGTCTGCCTGGCGTGCCGTCAGTCACTATTTTAAATAACAGGAAGTCTGAAGAGTTACAAGCTGGCTTACTGGAAGGGTGGAAACTTCTAAGTCATTAAGGTCTCACTGAAAGGTGTTAATGTCTCCAGGACTCTTCCCCTACTTTTCCAGTTTAAGGAGGGTCAAGACCAGATGGTGATGGTACTCTGTAAGTCTCAGCCTTCAAGAGGGAAAAGTGGTTAAAACAACCTGACCCTCTCCAGTTCATTATCGACATCATGGAGGAGACCAGTTTCAGGTCAACCCGTGCACCTTTCCAGGTCCCATAGATCATTCAGCTTTACCTCATGATTACATTTCCACAGTCAGCTTTAAGGTAACAATATCACCATGGTTGTCTGACCTCTTTCCATTTCCCTGAGAAAATGATAACATAATGGCTTACCATCACCAGATCTGAAGCCTTTTGATAGGGGTTCAGAAGACTTGGAGGAGATCAAAATCACTTCAGAGCTGGAATAGTTTTGGTTCACTATTTCCTTCTTTGTGACTTTCCGAGAAAGCAGAGGTTAGCATTTGGGAGGCAATTCCTGAGGCCATTAATCCCCAGTGGCGGGTTTTTCAGCAGTGGCTATGGCTATGGCTTTTGAGCTACGGCTAGCCCATGGGACAGCATTCAGTAGTTGGTGTCTCCATGCCCCCCCTGCAAGGTATGAATGCATCCTGCCAGTAAAAGACCAATGCATTGCCTACAGACACGTCTGGATCTACTTTGTCAGTCTCCAAGTGGAGGTCTACCAGGGTGTCACAGCCTGGCACGTGGCCAGGATTCATGCCAGGGGATGATGCTGGCGCCTATGGATGGACTGTGCTTTGGAGACAAACTCTTAGTTGAAATAATCTGCGCAGAAGTAGTGTTCTCATATTCAGGTAATAGAGATTTACAGGTTTGATTAGAGGGGTTCCTCCAGCAATAACTGTGGGGCTATGCTTTTGTGGCCACAGGTAGTCCAGCGTGACACAAGCAGAGTACATGCGTCTTCTGTTGGCTAGGTGACGGGTCCATATAGCTCTCACAGCATACCAGGGGAACACTGTTGCTCTCGGTGGTGGTTTCACATCCTCTCCCCATACATATCACAGGTTAGTCTGGCTTTGTCTCAGTCGCTTCGGTTTGTGCAGAGGTGCACTATCATACCAATCTGGGCAACAAGGGGTGCTTTTTTGGAAGATCTATCAGGAGCCTCTGTCTTTCCCAGATAGCATCTCCTAAAAATTTCAAAATTTACTTCTGTTCTTGAAACTCTCCTATTACTTTGTTTTTATGATCTGTGCCTTTCTTTCCAGTTTAGTAGTTATTAATAGGACTGTTATCCACCATAAAATGTTCCGGTTTATTCTCTGTACTAAAAATGTCTCCTTTTACTTAAAGCTCTTTTTTTTTTTCCCCATTGGCTTAATTCCATTAACTTTATCAAAGTTTATGTTTGAGTCTGCCTTATTTATTTCTCCTGCTTTCCCAGTCTTTTGAAATGTTTGTTTTGTAAATGCACTTTAACTTGGGAGAAGAGAGAGTTTTGGGGTTAGAGATACAATCCTTTCCTAAATCACCCTATTTTATCATGGGATTGGAAGCATAGTCCACGAATAGAGAGGCTCACACAACACGTGTTGTATTGAGAGTTCATGTGAATTAGCTCCATGCAGCTTAGGGAAAGTCATTTACTTTGTTTTGCTTTGGCTTCACCACATACAGTAAAATACAGTTATGGCAGAAAATCAGTATACAAGAGTTAAGTATTATTATTATTGGCCAAGCAGTGTATCAATCTGTAATCTACAGTTTCCTTTGAAGGAGGAGGAGGAGGACGTGGTCCCAGGCTTTGCCTCGAGTTCATTCCCCTTTGTAAATTCAAGTCAGACTGTTGACGTCTCTGCTTTCACAGTTCATGCTTAAAGCCATCCCCTAGCAAACATCTTGCTTTGCAGATACCTTAAGCCTCCTGCAAACAAACAAATCATGGAAGTAAAATAGTAATAAGGCTGGTTTTACCTTTGTATAATAGATTTTATCTACTATTTAAATGGCAATTATTTCCAGAAACTTGGCAATTGTAGCCATACAAATGATGAAATTGATTCCAGTCACAGCCCATCTTTCTTCAGAAAGGAAATACCAGTAGTGTTTGAGAAATGGATTATTAAGAACCTTGGTTTGCTCAAGGTGGCTCATATGTTGTATTTGCTAACACAGCATCTTGCTGGAAGAAAATAAGTGCAGCTTTTCCCTAGCCCAGATTATTTTCTCCACAAATCTTTGGAGCAGGAAATAAAAAACAGCTAATAGTTGTGAAGCATGTGGAATTAGTTTAAGCAAAGCCGAACCCTGATCCTTCTGACCGCCTCCTCTTTCCTGTGCTGTTTTGTCTATTCCTGCCTCGGAGTATGTCAACAAATTTTCTTTAAGCTCAGAAGGTGCAGGGGGGTGGAAATAGTGATTCTTTCTCTGTCTCTTTCTGTCTTTGGGGGTTTTGTGGGGGTTTTGAGGAGAATGATTTAAAACAGATGTATTTTCAAAAAAGATACACGTTTGTCTTGAGAAATATTTGTAAAGAAAAACAGCCTCAGGACTTCTGAATGTAATGCCTGTTGAGTTCTGGAGATGTCACGAGAAGTGCTGGTTTTATTACAGTGACATAATTCTTTTCTCCTACAAGTTAATTGTAAATCAAGATAACTTTACGGAGAGGGCAGAATCTGTTAAATGAAACTGGAGAGGCAATGTGTATACGGATTTGGAAAGCAAAGATATACCCGTGATTTCTGTATGGCTTATTGTTCATTTCTGCTCTACAAAGGAACAGATAATTTTCATGTTTCTCCTGCAGTACTGGAAGTTTGTGTTTTACATGAAGGAATAAAGCAGGTATGTCTTTCCTGATGGCAAATGAAACATGCTGAATATATGCGGCACCTCCTCAGAAGCTGTATACCTGAGGACAATAATGCTGTCATTGCCAAGGCTTCAAGAATGTAATAAATATTAAGGAAATAACTTCACAAATTACTCAGTCTTGCTGTGCAGTGCTTGATGTAGTTGATACCAGCAGCTGCAGTTATGGTCATCCTCAAAAACCAGAAATACTCCTTTATGATATGAATGATTATTAACCTTAACTGAGAACATAAGCTCTTCACATTGTCTGAGAAACTGGTGGGTTTGCTGTCTCTGAAGTGTTTGGTTTTTTTAAATTACACTGCATCACTGGAAGTAGTTTTGCTGTATCTGTCTGTCTGTCTCCTGACTGTTTATTTTTAGACAGTCTGTGTTCTGCAGCTATGTACTTTCGAGCCTTCACAAGAAATCTTGACAATATAGTTGCAGAAGAGTGTTGCTGAAGGAACTTCAGATGATTAAATCTTAAACGTTGTTTTCCTCATCCAATCTGATTTATTAAGATAGCAAAAGGGACAACAAAACAAGTGAACCAATATACCGTCTGCTAATTAAGCATCAGGAGGAGAAAAGAAACATGAAATGCAACATATGCTAATTTCTTAGATGCTGGACTTTGGAGTCAATTACAGAGGCTGTTGTATTGTGTGGTTTGTGATGGCAAAATGTTGAACAACGTTTTTATCATGTATTTTGCTACTCTTGAAATATTTTTCTTTCCATTTCCTATTTTGAGAAAACACTAATTGCATTCAAACTAGATAAGATAATATGGCATCAGTCCATTGGAAACATGGAACATAACCTTTTGACTTACGTGTAGTCTGGAAAAAATGAAGATGAGTCGTCTTTTTTTTTTTATGGTGATGCTTCATTTTAATCCCATGTAACAGCTTTTTTTTTTTTTTGCGGGGGGGGTGGGTTTTTGGTTTGGGTTTTTTTGAGTGCTGTTGGCTCTGTGTGGATTTGATGCTGCAGGCTTTCTGGGTTTAGAGTTAGAAAGCTTTTTGGGGAAGAAAGAACAGGTCATCAGAGCAGGAGGAGGCCCAGTTAAGGAATAGTCCATGGAGTGCCTTGATGTGCCTGAGCAGCACCTTGTTGAATTCTTCTGGGAGGCAAATTCTGCTCGACTTGGCAGAAAGGAAGACAACATTTGCTGATGCAAATCTATCAAAGACCCCAGAAAATGTCTTAGTGAGGGTGGTTCCTGCTTTTGAGGGACAAATGATCACTCTGGTTTTTAAAAAATGCCCACATTTTTAGGGGCACAAAGAATTTTGATAAATGTAACTGAAACTAAATTATGGTTAGATTTTATATTACATAAATTGATGGTTTTGTGAGCACTAGTCCAATAGCATATAGAAACCTGAGTAAGAAAGGAGGTAATTAAAATTACTTCCTACAGTGACACCTTCCCTGCGTCTTTCGTTTTGCCCATGGCTGACATTTTATATTCTTTTGGAGCTGCGAGCTGCACTAATCATATTGTAAAGGCAGTTGGGAGTTACATCTCCCATATATTTCATGCGTAGTGACACTTGAATGTTAGTAGGGGGTGGGAGAGAGAGCGTGCACTGGCCAAGCAGAAAGGTGGAATAGATGATGGTGGGGGGCACAGGTACATCCAACAACTTAAACCCATGTCGGAGCCAGAGGTAGGAGCTGAGGTGTTCTGGTTCTTACTCCAAGCCTCCCACATGGAAAGTTTATCTTCCCGATGCCTACACCAGCGCGAGACCCAGCATTTCAGCAAACTACCCTTATTCCATCTTTGGACTCTTCCTACTTGAAGGAGCACACAATGTAGGAGGTTGGCACCTTCAACGTATTTATAAATCAGAGACCTGGTGTATTGAAACATACATTAAGAAAATAATGTAGCAGCAAACAAAATTGTGTGGTGCTCAGCATGTGTGCTAAAACATACATATTGTCAATAGGCACTGCTTAAAGGACAAGGAAACGGTTCCCAGTTGCCAGGTTTTACCAGTTGCTGTTAGATGTGTGTGTAACTTTTGAAACTTAACTGATGGATACATGGTCCTTTTCCTACACTCAGAAATTCTTTTATTCAACTACTCCTTTTCTTTTCTTTAGGACAGTGAAAAGAAAGGATTTATGAATAGACTTTACGCCATCCAGGAGGTGTGTGTCAGTGTCCAGAATATCCTTGGTGAAGTAGCTTCCTTTGGAGAAAGGATCAAGAAGTAAGTGCTGACACAGGTGCTGGATTGCTTTCCAATACTGTTCATATTTTTTCAAAGCTGAGGTACAAAGACCTTTATTAGACTTACTAGATTTTTTATTAGACCTTTTTTTTTGGGGGGGGGGGTAGTGGTGGTAGTGGTGGTGGGCAGGGGACGACTCCAGCTTTGGATGATGCATTGTTGAAACTCATCTGTATTTACTTTGTTTTGTGGAGGCCCTCAGTGAATGAAAATCTAGTCATATTCATTTTGGAATTTAGAAATGTATTAATTGGGGAAGGAAATCAGAACCTGGGCTTTGAAGTAAAACAGAAAGAGAATCTTGTTGTGACACCTAACATAAGTTATTTAAAACTAATAATAAAAAATGCAGCTTTGATAAAGGAAATAAGCAGAGCTGAACGGGGGTTTCAGATTTTAAGGATGTACATATGTTTGGTTGCTGGAAGTGTTGTATTTATGCGAGTTAGCAAAGACTTTTCCTTCTGGAGTATTTGTAATTTGTAACACCTAATACATGATATATAAGAATTGCCAATATATTTGGGCCTTAAGCAGGAGAGGTTCTGCAATCCACCACAGGAACTTCACTGTGGTTTTGGCACGGTCAGTGAACAGCGGTGTAAGGTGTACTATTTGAGATCAGATGGGTTCCAGAAAGGTGTTCCCCAGCCACTGGCCACGAAGCAGGGACAGGGTTGACTTGGGTTTCAGCCCCTCAAAAGCCAAGGGCACCTCATCCTGGTCAGGTGAGAAGCTGGGAGCAGCACCACCACCGTTCTGCTGAGGGCAGAGGGCGGCCGGGGGGTGGCCCAGCAGCTGCAGCAGGTTACGAAACCTTCACGAGAGGCTTGGTGGTGCACCCTCTCCAGGCAAGGTGGGGCCACGTGTCCCCTCGCCCTGGCAGCACCTGCTGCAGGTGGCGTCTGCAGGGCACCGGTGCTCCGCGCAGATGGGACCGCGGCCTGAGAGAGAAGTGGGCCCCAGAATAAATCGGACTGGGGGAAGCGAGTTCTGGGAAGAGGGTGTGTTGGGTGAAGGTCAGCCTGCAGGAAACACGGGGATCGTCTCTCATGCTGTTCTGCCTTTTTCTTATTGTTTTGGTTTATTTTTCGAATATCAGCAATGGCAAGCATACCAGATTCGGGATGGAGAGGAGGTTGCCATTTCCATATTTAAGAGCAAAGTCCCTAGCCGGAAAGCCTGGGAAACATTCCCGTGGGGACACTTCCAGGCAGGCCGTGTTCACAGCGGCAGAGCCAGGCGCAAGCACATTATATTGCACGAGTTTTCCAGACAAACCAAACGAGCCTGTCTCTGAAGGAAGTCTTTTATCAAAAGGCTGCTCGTGGAAGTTGTCTTGATTAAGTTTTTCTAATTGTGCATTTTGGAAGTAGGGTTTGTTCTGTTACATACCAGATGAGAGCAACAGAATTTTCTGAACCTAGTGAGACCGAATCTTCCTATAAATCTTTGTAATTTGTTCCTGAAACTATAATGGGAAACCTGTACTGAATGCTGTGCTAACACAGCACATAAGGAGGTTTGCTAAGTGAGGAGCCAGTGTTCCCACACATGGCGTGTCTGTGATCCATTGCACAAAGCCGAGTCACAGGAACATGAGCAGACCCTCAACCTTCTGTTCATCCCAAATGCATGCAGAAGAGGGGAAAAGAGCAGGTGTCCCCTGAGGAGAAAGGGAGTGATCCTACACCAAGTGACACTAACATAATGTTCACTCTGGAGACATGTCAAAATTGCCAGAGAGAAAAGAAGACAAATAAACACAGGAAGCCAGAGCTCATTATGAAAAATATGGCTAGCAATTCAGATAATTGCAATTATTCAGCCAGAGAAGCCAAAATACTGTAATCACACTGATTGGGGATGTAGCTAGTGGTAATACTTTAAAGAGTATCATCAGGCTATTTAGAGTCAAAGCCACATTTTCCTTCTGGTTAAATGTCATGAAACGCTTTTGACATGGTGGTGCCTTCGTGGAACAATCCCATTGAGCCAAGCTCCCTTTAACCAGCGTTCCCATGGGACGTATCTATAAATTGGCCATCTGGCCTTTCTCTCTTCCCTGCACACAGAGGTTGGAGAGCCACAGCACGGCTGTTGCAAGACTCGTTAGCTTTTGCTTCCTCTCGGCTCACACCTCAACTGCTGCAAAATGAGGTGTCCCGCAGTTTTTTATCGCAGCATAGGGTTTGGGACCCTTAACGAGGATGTTTTAATCTGGGGCTCTTTTGGAAAGGCAATGTACTGAAACTCTGATGGGATCTCAGAAGTTCTCTCCCTTTATCCATAAAGAAATATATTTTATTTTATCTGGAAGTTAACGTTTATCTTTGCCTTTCCTGCAATGTACTTTGTCCTACACCACTCCCTCCTTTTTGCTTCTTCCATCTTTTTTCTCCTTTTGGGATTTTTTGGTTGGTTGTTTTTGGTTTTTTTCGCCACTCAAAATGTTTTTATTTCCTTCCTTCATCCAGTGCTGTTGCATTATTCCCGTCTTCAACACTGACTGTTCTGCCCCCTCCTTTTCCCTGACCCTCTCCTTTATAGGTGCATGTATGAGTTTCCAGCTTTGCATACCCACACGCTCGCCTTTTCCTGACTGTGCCCCCCAAGCAAGAAGGGCACCTAGCCAGGGAATGCACCCATATGTCAGAGGGGAAGGTCCCTGCTCAGCCTTTAACGCCTTGTGCTGTCCTTACGGCAGAATGGGGAGGTAGAGCAAGCAGAAAGCCTTAGCAGTACTCTTCCAGCTATTACATCCTTCCTCCACACTGGTATTGAAAAAGGGACTCCGGTTTGCCAGTGCGAGTATGTTTGAGGAGTAAGGAACTGTGTGTGTTCCACCTTCCACTGGGGGTGGCCACGGTCATTTCCAAAAGGCGGAGCAGTGGTTGCTGTGTGCACGGCTGGGCTGGGAGAGGTCCCATTCTGCGGGTGAAGCTGGGACCTCCTCTCATTTCCACTGGGGATGGGTCCGAGCCCTTGCTGGCCCTGATGCCCAGCATCCATGCATTCATTTGTAGCTTCAGTTTGTTGATGGAAGCTGGCACGTCTTCCCCTGTCCAGTCCAATTTTTGTTCATCGTTTGGCTCTGTCAGGTGACCACAATTCTGACTTTTGTTAATTTTTCTTCCAGCACTTTCAATTGGACTGTCCCATTCCTGAGCTGGCTGGCGATTGTTGCCCTCTCCGTGTTCACCATCATCCTGTATTTCATTCCACTGAGATACATTGTCCTTGTCTGGGGTAAGTAAAGCCTTTTTAAACTGTGTGTGCCACTTAGAAAAACCTGTTTTTTAAGAGATGACTTACATTGTCAGTACTTTCCTGTATTTATGGCCATGAAGGTGCTCCATGATGGAAACAGACAGGTTAGTTAAAAATCACAACTGTGTAAAGATTTAGGCCCACCTGCAAAATACATTTTTCTTGGCTGGCATTCTAGGCTTCATCATACTATAAACATGTAGCCATGAGGATTCTTCATATATCAAAGTGTAGCTTTGTCTAGATATTACTATGATTTATTTTCACCACTTATACACAAACAGAGGCATTTCAATCTATATAGTGCATTTAGGACAATATGCCTTTTTTACTGCAGTACTTTATCTTGTGAAAGTGTATGTAAACATAGCAACAAGAAACCTGTTTAAAGGGTCACCTTTAGTTGAACAGAAAGGTATATGTGGTATTTGGCTGGTTGATAATGAACAGAAACTGGGTGGCGAGGGGGTGGGGGGTGGAATCATGATTGATCCAAGCTTTCACTACTTGTCCTTATATTTATTCTTTATACTGATTTTAAACAGCTACCGTTACCACATCTGTTGTAAATAATACACCAAGTTTTCATTTGCACATTTTTTATACGTCTTTTATACATACCACCAGCAGTTGTACCCTTATTCAGTAGTGCAGACTTGTGAAGAGCACGGCCTCAGTTCAATCTGTGGCTAGATTTTCTTCCTGAAGGAAAAAATAACAGTCATGCCTTGATCAAAAAGTCCTGAGTTCCGGAGACAACCTAAAGTCATGGAACTGACACCAAAGAATATGTATATTTATGTACCAGTTAGTATTGGTGATACTCTTACAGAGTCTTCACAGATAGTTGCAGCAGAGTACACAAAATGGAGAAGAGCCATTAGGGAGGATTTGGACAAAATATTTCCATGTGACTAAAAAAAGCAAGCGTGCGGGCTTTCTGTTTTACCCTGTTGTGGAATTTCACTTATTCCCCACATCCCCTGTATCACCCTGCTTGGGTGCAACCCAGACTCCTAGTTTGTTCCCCAAAACCTCATTCTGCCTACCACACACACATGGTGGTAAGCCTCTTGTTGCCCAGGTCTGAAGTCCTTGGTCTGTGTCCTTTTTCTGTCGTTTTTCATACAGATCTGGCGTCTTTGTACTCTTGCTTTCATGCATCCCCTTGATTTCAGGCAAGGACCTGAGATTATAATACCCCTCCAAGACCCATAAAAGTGTATAGAGTCAGCACTGTGGTTCAAAAATCTCCTGACATGGACCCCTGCGATACTGGGGGTGTGGGTTCACACTTCCCCAGAAGTGTCTCTGTTTCAGGTGAGGCAGAGCCTCCACTCCCAAACCGGAGTGCACCCCTCCCAAACCACGGATGGGCAGCATAAGCACAAGTGGCTGTGAATGCACCTTGCTCTCTTTCCCACCACCTCCTCCCGCCCTGCCCGCAAGTTGTCCACTCTTATCTAGATACAACTTCACACACCTTTGTTCACTAGAGGTTTCAGCTCCACGTTTTAATCCTGCATTTCAGTTTAGGTGGCTTCTTACTCAGCCCATGTATGGGGGTTCCCCTCTGCGGGGACCTGTTCCTCTGCATCGTGCTGGGTGACCAGACAGGTCCTGCACAGCTGCAGCTCTGGCAGTCCCGACCTCCTCGGGCAACAGTGCATCCGCACAGAGCCATGTTGAGCAGCTCTCCCTTCAAAAAAATGCAGTATTCCGAACACACACCTGTGTGTTCTCCATTGCCGTGTGTGTCTGGCCTCCCCTGTGTTACATGTCTCTTCATCCTGTTTGTCCATCCTGCAGCTGGACGCAAATGACCTCTGTCATCTGACTTATGTCCATAGGAAGTTTGAGCTGGTCTGTAGCAGCATCTGCCCATTTTGTTCTTTGGGAAGGCAAGTGTTGTTATTAAATGAAAATTCCTCCATGCTACGGCTGGTCTTATGCATAGCTGTCTTTCTTCTGTGCATCCATAGGGACTGCATTTTTCAGCCTGCCCTGGGAAGAAATTCTCATTTCCTTCCCTCCTGGCCGTGTTTCTCCCCATGGAGACTGCTGGTCCTTGAACATGTGGTGTGTCAGCTGTGGTAGAGCAGGAACCACTGCTGCGCTCTCATCCGTTCACTACAGTGCAGAGTCCTGGTGATAGCTACAGCTGTTTTTGTGGAAAAGAGTATGAAGACAATTATTTTAATCAGAAAATGTTCAAGCTTTTGGAATAGACCTAGTCCTCTTGTTTTATCTTCTCCTGAGCTGTCCCATCTCATGTCTTCAGCACTTTTATTTTCTTGAGCCTTGACCATGTGTTTACTTTCAGAGTTCATGTGTTTACTTTCATGTGTTTACTTTCAGAGGCTGACAAGGTGAGACCTTATCAGCTCCTGGATTCACCCGCGGGTGGTCCAGTGGCCATGTGCAGCGAACAGTGGGGTAGACCTTGAATTTCTCAGTCACTTGCTGATGCAAAGGGTCTTCTTAAACGAAGGTGTCTGGATCTCACATACTCTCTTTCAACACCCACTGCTCAATCACCAGGTCAGGGATGGCAGCATCCCCTCTCTGCACCACAGGACTGAGAATTCATGCAGGGGGAGGCCGTGGGTGTTGTCAAGACTGCAGCTTGTGCAGTCTGTCCTGAAGCTTTATGTCCTTGCTAAAGCTTTCTGAAAGGCCTGGGCGCCAAAGACATCATGGAAGATAAACGGTATTATCTTATCTCTGATACGGCCTGGATAAATGACACAGACTGGCACATTATTAACGCTGTCCTGGCTTTCTCCCACTCATGTGAGGGTTTGTGCAGTGTGTGCTGTGCCTGCCTGTCTGTCAGACCTGTGTTCCCAGAGCCCACGAGCAAGATTCTCACGTGAAAAGTGTGTGAATCTCACCTGGTATGTAACGATAAGAAGATGAGACTAATTTAAAACCTTGCTTTCTGTTTAGTTTGAGGAGGATTTTCTTGGTGCTTCTGACCATTAATTGTCAATAGGCATCGTAAGACCATGACATCTAAGGGAGACCTTGCATCCCTTCTCTGCATTGCCATCAGCTCATCTATATGTCATTCCCGGACAGAGGTTTGTGTAAACTCATCCTAAAGCCTTCACGTGATCCAGACTTCACTGCTTCCCGTCTGCTTCACCGTCCTTAGCATTAGGAAGATTTTCCTTGTGTCTAGCCTGAACCTTCTGTCCTGCAATTAAGCTCATTACTGCTCATCCTCTTAGCTACAGAAATGGAGTATGCTTGATTCCTGTCCTTTTTGCAACCTCTGCATAATAACCACAGTTTCTATTACTTTCAGGAAAAAGTATTGGAGGGATTTGAAAATGTGCCTAGAACTTTTGCAGTTTGAAGCAGAGGGGACTACAGCAGCAGATTCCGGCTTTTAGAGCCCAAGTTCACAATTCATTTATTCATTAATTCAGTGCTAATTTCAGGCTTTCAAATGGATGATAAAATCTTTTTTAGAACTTTGCCAAAAATATATATTTAATTTTTTGAAAAATGATGATAGTAACATTTGAGCTTTCACTTTCGCAGGCATCAATAAATTTACAAAGAGGCTTCGAAGTCCGTATGCAATCGATAACAATGAGCTACTTGACTTTCTATCCAGAGTTCCTTCAGATGTGCAAATGGTGTGTATATTTTTTAATTTGCCCTTACAGTAGTTAATTTGATGTGTGGCACCATGACTTTCAGGGTTTTGTAAACAAATTTTAAAGCAGTTATTTTGATTCAATATTGTACTCTTCAGCACGATGAAGAAATAGCAAACTTGAGCTGCAGGTAGCCCATGAACCTTAAGGAGGCTACTAGACCTTTTTCCAGTGAGAAAATAGCTGCTACTTTGGTTGTGCCTTTGAAGACGCTTAGGAGCAGTCAGTAAAAGGGCGAATGTTTGGAAGGTGGTGGAGTCTGTGTTAAGCACGCTCCAGCACTATGTGAATCCGACCGGGATAAGGCACTGCGTAGGGCACGCTGGAGCTGAGGCTGTCAGGGCGTGCAGCAAGGGAACAGGGAGGTCAAATGATGAAAGGAGATGGAGTCAGCAGCGGGCGGCTTTGCCCAGTGTCTTGTGGCAGCCCTCTGAGAGCACTTCAGCCTCTCCTTTCCTGGGGTGAAAGTGTTTGCTGTGGCCACAGTTCAACCATGCTTATAAACTCCTTTAAAAATAAGCTGGTTGTGAATTACAAGCTTTTGTAATGCAGCACGCAATCTCTTGAGAAGGTGCAAGCATTAAGATAATGTCAGGCACATAAATCACCTCCAATATCACAAAGATTGTATACTTTCCATATTCCTTGGTTAACAGTTTTGGTTCAGAGCTGGTTCAAAGAGGAGACGTGGGTGCACGTACCCACTCTGAGTCCAATCCCCTCCGTGGCAGGCCTTTGAAAATAAGCAAGCTTTTAAGAAATATTACAGAGAATATTCATCAAATTCATTGAAGAGGACACTGTTTATTCTCCATTACAGCCCATGGAGAAAACAAAAAAAAAAGCTTTCTTAAAGCTGACGTCAGCACAGTGTTACTTCCCAGCAGGATTTTCCTAATACTGTTTTTCCTTCTCCCTCTGGATCTATCCAGTCTGTCATTGTTGAATCACAGCTGCAGATCCTGTATAGTTTGCAGGGGAATAGTTCTCTTTTTCTTTCTTTTTTCTTTTTTTTTCCCCCCCCTGGGGAAAAAACAGAAATCTTTCTTTTCCTAGCCAGCACCACCTGACCGGTTTCTTTCTGAACGTTGTGTTTAAACAGGTGCAATACCATGAACTGAAACAAGATCCCAGTCACAGCCCAAGCAAGAGGAAGAAAAACAACCCCGTCTAGCCAGCTTCATGTTTTGAGGAGACTAGCATCTGCAGGGGGAAGATAAAAGAAAAAAACGACGACCCAAGCAGCGTTTCTTTTCTCTAAGCTTTTTATTTATTTTGCCTTTTTATCTAATGGGGAGATTTTGTAAATATTGTAAAAAGGCATTTCTCGTTGAAGATATATTTCGCACTGTAAAGACGTTTGTTGAAGGTTTCAAGTAGGGTTTTGCCATTGGAAAGCCTTGCTGGAAGCAGCATAGCACATTAGAGGAACCAATCTAAAACAGTAAATATGCACTGCTACTTGGTGGTCAAAGATACCTGAAATGCTCAAACCATACCGACTAAATCTACAAAAGGTGTAAATCTAAATCTGACTCAAAAATTTAGTCAGGGTTTTATTTGTGAGCGTTAATATTTTTATCCAGTAAGTCACCATTACGATTTTCTATGTTTTATACATTTCAAGAGAAGTACAATATAGTGGAACCTACTGCACGTAAGTTTAAGCAGATTTTCTTGAACTCCAGACCCTGATGTTAACTCCTGGTGCAACATTTTATTGTGCAGTGGGGCTGCTCATAAGATAATGAGAAACACCAAGTGCAAATCTCTTTTGGAGCTCCCAAAAGAAGTTCCTGCCATTTTTATCATTCCATTGTAAGACCTAAAAATCTCTGTCTCTCTCAAAATACTGCCAGGTTTGTAACTGATTGCCTATCTGATTTTTCTATATGTACCAGTAATCTTCATTTGTACTACACAGTTTAGTGAATGAAGTTCATAGTTCTGCTGTAACAGAAATACTATCGGACTAACTCCATATTGCTTTGGGTGTCATGCTATGAACACCTTTTGTGCACATAACTATTTTAATATGGAAGTCTTGCAGAAGGTGTTTTTGCTTTCAGATCACAAGATCATGTTAATACGCTGTATGATGTAACACATTAACTGTTACCAATGTGAAATATAGTGTAGAGGAAAAAAATCGCAGTTGTGGTAAAACTGATATACTGGTTTTATTTCCTTAGTTAATAATGTAGTCAGTTCTTCTGATACAGTTGTGCCCTACTGCATGGAAACAGCATTATTTTATAAATTACATGGGACATAGACGAGAATCGTTTACATTTCAAATGTCTTAGTGGCCACTGCATAACGAGTACTTGGGGATATATTCTGATAGCTGCATGTAGACTTCCACGCTCAGCTCCCCGCGTAGTGAGCAGAGACTTCATTCCTGAGGGACTACCTGTGCACAGCTCTTAGTCGTAGCTCCCGTTGACATTAAAGGGGATTTTTGCCCGGGGGAGAGCCGAGGGATGACATCCTCAAGGGAAGCTCTTCCTGCGGTCCTCTGTGGGTTACCTCTTATTGGTTGCAATTGCTGATAAAGTTATATTGCACTACTCTAACAATACTTTTTGAAAAGACTATTTAGAAATACTTTGCAAGCAAATCTATATACATTTGTCTAAAGAGTTGTATGTTAGCTGCATTGCTCATGAAAGATCATCCTGGATTTGTTTATTTTGCAGTAAGACACGTTGATAGCCGGTTCCTGGTGTGGCAGTTATTTTGATCTCTCTGTTTTTATGTTTGAAAGAACGCCAGTCAAACGATTGTTCTGCAGAAAGTCTCAGACCTAAATACGATCTTGTTACACCATGACTTTAAAAAAATCTATTCGCGAAGCTTGTGTAACCACTTTTCCACTGGGTGCTGCCCAGAGAGCAGCATACTATTGATGAAGCCAGAATCACTGATGAGCCTATTTTGTTTAAAAAAAAGCCAAACTTCCAACTTGACAATGTGCAAATGTTTGTTGCCAGTTTTCAGTTTTGCAGAGTTCTTTGATAAACACTGCAAGCCTTGTACCTTCTTAATGTTGCCCATCGGTCTGCGTGCGATTCCCTGTTGCGGTTTTTTTTTTCTGTACTCAATTTCAACTGTCTATTTCGGTGGTAATGTCCAAGTTAGTTAGTTATACATATTTACTGCATTAAACACAGTTTAAGTATCTCTCTACTAGGTTGTAGGAAGTGTCTTTCTTTGAAGTTCTATGCTGTCATTTTCCCCAAGACTGGTGTGAAGGGCAAGCGAATGAAAATATCATATTCCTGTGTGCAGGATTTTCAGTGTTTTAAGCCCCCAAACATGTAAGTGGAGGGGGCTGTGGGAGAAAAACATCTCTTTGTTGAAAATTGGTGAACTATTCTAATGCCTCAAACACTCAGGACTGATCTGTCTGAAAATACGATCCACAGAAGCAAGACTAAGAGTGTATGTTGGTTAAATACAGTTCTCCCGCTGCAACAGGACATTTTGAAATCATGTCGGTGAACCCCTTTTCACTAGTTGCAGTTTGTCTGCTCTGCTTTGTGTGGCAGGCCTCTGCAGAGAATCAGTCCTGCCTTATGCCATAAATATTTCAGCGTATCTTCCATGTCCGGGTTGGTTCTAAAGTCTGAATGAAGTTGCCGGGTTGCATTCCTAAGCACCTTGTCCATTTGCAAACAATCACAAAAGAATAATGCCTGTCATGATCACAAAACTCCTTCTGTTCCTGGAAAATAAAATTTAACAACTTTATTTGGGTCCAGTGAAAATGAGCAACTTAATTGGGGTCCACCATTAAGGTAGGTGTCGGAGCGCTCAGGATCCATCAAAGCTAATCATCTGAGAGGTTCTAGTTAACGTTTCTGCTGATAAGTCACAGCACAGAGCTTGCTTACCCTGTTTTTACAGCTGTTTCTCTTTGTAGTAAGGAATAACTAAGTGTTTTTCATAATAGCAGTGAGATTTAACTTAAAGAGCTACTGTGCTGTAACTTAGCGTTTTAAATCCAAGTGGAATAAAACCCAAGGTTTTTTTTCTGTTGCACTTAAGACAACAGTGGAATAATGAGAAAGTAATTAAGCAGGCTGCATACAGTATATCTGCTAATGTGGGCCCTCAGGGCATGAGCTGCACCAACAAGGGGAAGAGCTGCTGGACCTGCCAGCAAATGTGCTACATGGTGAAGTATTTCATTCTAGGCTAGCCCAAGAGCACAAAGCAAAGGAGAGAAAGGAAAATTATTTCTCTCATCAGCGCTAGATCACATACTGGCCACACAAAATGTAATGAAACCTTTGCTGCTGTCTGCTCAGCAGCCAGAGATTGCTGACCCATGGGAGAGGGGCACCTCCTGCCCCTGCTTGGCAGCAAAGTGTTGCTGACAGCCAGACACAAACTGCTTTCCATTTCTGAACCTGCTTCTCTTTCGAGGGCAAACTTTTCCCTCCCAGCTGGGCTAATTTCCAGGTTGCTGTGCAGCTGCTTCTGTGAAAGCCAACTCATCTCCCCCCACCCCCCCACCCCCCAAACAAAACCAGTATTGCAAATTTTCAATAAATACCTCCTCCTCCTCCAGAATTTTTCTGAAATCTTGCATAAGTGAAGAACCAAAACTTTTTACATGAAACACAATTGCAATTATAGCCATTTTTCAGTGTGGAACACTGGATTTCCATTGCTTTCTGCCTAATTAAGGTAGGATAAAAGGCACATTGCTTCTGACTCTCAAAGGGGAAATTCAGCGACTCCCAGATAAAACACAAACCTTAGACATCAGCCTAGAAAAATCTGAAGGCTTGAACAAAGCATACTGTTCTCTCTCGCTCAGGGGAGTGGGTGAAGTGCTGCTGGTCGAAAGGCTCATGCAGTTGGTGAACCAGATATGGGCGAAGCAGAAGGAATGAGGGTGAGGAGCAGCCCAAGAAGGGCGTGTAGACCCAGAGATGTTCACCTTCTGGCGGTGCTTTCCCTCCGCACTTGGTGGAGAAAGAGAAGATCCTTCTTACCAGAAGACTAGTGTAGCTGTCCTAAACCACCTTCATCTCTCCATATTTCTCCACATTGCAGATATGGTGAGCTGCTTCAGTTGGCTCTTGTTGTGAACACCACATCCCTTTCCTTAAAAGCAGCCTCTCTGTCTCAGGAGAAGTCAAATAGCAGTTGTGCAGTGCCACTGCTGCCAGCCGCGGAAGACATGAGCAAGTGTAGGTCAGGTCATCAGATCAGGAGGCAGATACTCCTTGCTGCAAGAGGCATTAGAAGTCTTCTGCTTCTTTTGTGTCATAGTAGTCAAGAGAAGGCGTATTTCTCATGAACAAAGAACTTCAGATCTTAATTAAAATCTGTAAGCTATCGTAATTCAAAATATGAAATAAATCTTAACTGTCCATTCCACAGGATGTTGCACTTCTGGATAATTTCTTCTATTCTGTGTAGTATTTCAGTGCTCAAAGTCAATTTTAGCCTACTTCAAACACCCTGTCAATGAATGTCAATGCAAAATCCAAACAAATTCCCTGTCAATGAATCTTGAATGTCCAACTTAAATTTCCCAAGTTTGAAATAGAGTTATTTGGTCAAAGGGGCCAAAAAGAGTATTGCAACATTTGTCTCGTCATCAGCCTTAGTACTGAATGAAATTTAAATGTTAAAAACTTTTCTATGGTTCAGGTTGCACAATATAGAAGCCTGAAACCCCTAGTTATGAGTCACACGGCAATAAATTTTTTCCATTTTAATATAATCAAAAGAAACTCAAAACTGCTTGTCTCACTCAACTTTTACTGAAATTACAGCAAGTGATTAAAGGAAAATCTAAAATGTTGATTTTTTAAATATATATTTTGATTACAGAGTGCTGATTAATATTTTCTGGAATAATTTAAGAAGTCAATTTGCCTGACCTGCTTTGCCCTGACATGAAGGCACATTCCTGAAAGTTTACTTCTTGCATAGTTACGCGTGCTTTTCTTTTTTCAGGTATGTCACAAAAAGCCTTTTAGATCCACAACCGATGAAGAAAAATCCCCAGTCAGAAGCAGTAAAGAAGAGTCAAACACATTGACCAGCTATGCAAGACCATGGTCAGATTTGTAGAGTGTTAAGCACTGGGTGGTTGCAGGGAAGAGAACGAGAGCTTCAGCTCAGGATCTTCCCATCTTTTCTTAGTGCATGCCAGCACAATTGCCACAAGTACCGGAAATCTGAAATATCAAACAAATGTCACAGCATGCCTAGATATTACTGAAAGGGAGGAGGGAAGCAGTCTGGCTGACCGGTACCCTCGGTGGTCTGAAGCAGCTGGAAGGCTTTCTGGAGCTCCTCAGCTGGCACTGACCCACTTTGCTCTGCCGCCTCACCCAACGGCCACAGAAAAGGGTTTGGCTCTTTGTTGAACTGGGAAATCTCTTTTCCAGTAGTTTTTTTTTTTACCACTTACAGGACTCATTAGTTCATGGTGAGGCGTGCTGACCATTCCTCTCACTTGTAAAAATTTACATCTCAGCAGCCAACCTGCTCAGTGCATGTCTATCCTTGGGTTACAAATAGAGAAAAGACTTTTTTCCTGCCTCCTGAACAAATACGGTAACAAAGGCAAAAAATGTTTTCCTTCCCCACAGGGTTGCTAGCCCTGGGACACATAACAAGCTTGACAAGCAGTCACACTCGTGTCGGGAGGAGCTGTTGCTCACGGGCACAAAATAATGGCTTGATCAGAAGAAATGGGCCCGGAGACTGAAGCAGTTCCTTCCCCCAGCTGCATTTCTGTTCCTCAGGCTGAGCATCCCTGAATGCATCTACTGGGGAAGGGGGAGGAGGCGTGGGGAAGGGTCTGGCTTGTTTAAATAAAAAAATTACTCATAAATTGGAAAGCTATCAAATATAACATCAATTCTTGGCAGATTTTTTTTTTTTTTTAAAGACTGGGATTTATTTAAAAGGACATCCTTTATTTATGTTAAAGGACAACAGTCTTTCTGCACTGTGTTTCCAGAAGTAAATATCTTACTTGCTTAGAAGCAAGTTCAGTTGCCGCAGTTGGCAGAGGCAGTGTACAATTTTGGGAAGTCTGGGTGGCATCTTGGAAAAGTGCTGGGGAAGAATAACGGTGGGTTATGAGGCTGGAACCAGCCCATTTGAATTTTCCCTTCACAATACAGACACATGCCTCCCCCTGGCATCCTTACCGAGATCCACCACTCAAAACCACAGTTAAATCCACACCTCCCTTCCCAACTACTGCCCCATTTCCCATCCCTCCTCAACTTCAGACGTTGCTGGTGACACACCATGGAGCTGGTCCTGCACCTGCCAGCGTGAAGGGTCCCGCTTCTCCAAACACAAGTCTACTGCACTGTATCTCTTCCTCATTTCCCGGTCACCACTGATACTGGCAATTAAACTTACTGGGAATTGTCACTGTTTGCCTTGTGATGCTCACCTGCTTCTTTCTCCCTGTTTGTGTTTTTTGGTGGGCTTCTCTTCCTCATCCACCAATTTCTCTTGGGTTTAATCCTCTTCTTACAGAACCTAACTCTTTGGCAATATGATCACACAGCTTTAGCTGCTGGTTTTGTGTCAGCACTTCTGGTTTTCCTTACATACCTCCTTCCTCTGGAGTTCAGTGTTAGTTTGGTTTCTCATGGCTGCGTTCACCAGAGTCATTCCTGTCTTTTATCAGTGCTGCTTCTCTTGGTCCTGCGGTGACTCCCATCTGGACCACCCTCCTCTTGGTACTCCACCTCTAGACTTTGTTGATCCCCCACTCCCTGGTTGTGACATGTTTTGAAGTTGTTCCCCATGAAAGTAAGCACAGAAAACAAAAGTACAGGAAAGTAAAATCCAAATTTAAAGGAAGGAAATCTCTTTTGGAAGTTGTATAACTGTTTCTGCAATGTACATGCATCTTGCTGTTTGTTCCTTGCCTCTGAAATATCTGAGCTTAAGAGTTTTGCTCTGTACAGTTCAAGGATTTTGACCTCTGTATGACTTGCATCAAATTATAATGGGCATTTTATTGGGGGAAAAAAAAATTAACATAAAGCCATACCCAAGCAGAAAATTTGTAGTTAATGAAGGAGGGTTGTGTTTAAATTTGGCAATTGCAGCACGTATGGGTTGTTTGGGGTGGAGGAGGATTGCTCTAATGAACTCTCCATCACGGAAAATGGGTTTTCAGTGTGCAATTTGCTGTTCTTCGTTAAGTCCTAGGAATCATAATTACATACAGTGCTATGATTTTTGCAGTTTGGCTTCCTTCTCTACAGGGTAATGTGGAGGCTGCACTTTGACCAGACATTTTCAGAACAAATAGTGGCATTTTTTGGAAGGAATGAATTCTTGAAGTAGTTGACACTTACAACTTGATGTCAAAGCTGTCAAATGCCAGCAAGTTTAAAGTCAGGGTTTTTGTTTACCTTTTGATTTAAGTTGTGAAAAAGCAAAGGGAAGATCTAGCATCAAGTGGTGGGTCTGCATCTGCTTGTCAGCAGTAGGAAATTGCCGTCATGTATTATAGAGGATACAGACAGTTGTGCGCTTCACCTGTGCTGTGCCAGAGCCGCAGACACTGTGCATGGATGGAAGTAACCAAGTTGAGAGACGATCAGGGTTGTAACAGAGGAGGCATGAGATGCACTGTTACCCTGCTGTCCCGTCTCACATGGGTACATTAGTTCATCATTAATTTTGAGTTTCTTGGGTTTTCTCTATCCTAACCTGAATGTTAAACTCTGTTCCTAATTTTAATACACAGTGAAGGAAATGTGACCTTCCTTCACTGGTATTAAAAAAAAACCCCAAAACCACAACTATTTGAGAAGGTCTGAGCCTGTAGAAACACCAGTTCCTGTACTGATACTTCATTTGCACACACCTTGACAGAGTGCCCATCCATCCTGATGCTGAAGAGTAGCCATTCTCCTTACATCACACGTCCATACAACAAGGAAAGGCCATGCATTCTAAAGAACGTGTTTTAAAAATAATTTCTTTATCCCTACATTCACTGGTGAAATGCAGTTGACATCTTGTCTCTTAATTTCAGCCCTGTTCAGCCTGCGACAGGAGGCAGATGTTTAACCATGGAATGAAGAACTATAGCCATCATGCGTGGACTCCATACAATAGACTCTGCTATTTAATCATAGAACCACAGGATGGGTTGGGTTGGAAGAGACCTCACAGGTCATCTAGTTCCAACCCCTTGCCATGGATAGGGACACCTTCTGCTAGACCAGGTTGCTCCATCCAGCCCCATCCAACCTGGCCTGGAACACTGCCAGGGATGGGGCAGCCATGGCTTCTCTGGGCAACCTGTGCCAGCACCTCGCCACCCTCACAGTGAAGAATATCTTCCTGACATCTAGTCTAAATATCTCCTCTTTCAGCTTAAAACCATTACCCCTTGTCCTATCGCTACATGCCCTTGTAGAAAGCCCTTCTCCAGATTTCTTGTGCCTCTTTAGCTACCAGAAGGCCATTATAAGGTCTCCCCAGAGCCTTCTCTTCTCCAGGCTGAGTAATACCTCAACTCCCTCAGCTTGTCTTCATAGGAGAGGTGCTCCATCCCCCAGCTCATCTTTGTGGCCTCCTCTGGACCTGCTCCAACACGTCCATGTCCTTCTTACGGTGGGGGTCCCAAAGCTGAACACAGTACTTGAGGAGCAAGATAAAAAAAATTCAGTCTTAACCCAGAACCAGTCTACTTAAGCCAGATGATGCAGACACACTGAAGATCTGGACAAGTAGCATTGTAAGGCCTGTGGCATGGTCCCACACAATCCTTGTGCTAAATTGGAGAGTTACGGGTTTGATGGATGGACTATTTGATGGATAGTGAATTGGTTGGATGGCTGCATCCAAAGAGTTACAGTCAACAGCTCCATGTCCAAATAGAGATCAATAACAAGTGGTGTTCTTCAGGACTCCACCCCAGGACCAATGCTATTTGGTATCTTCATCAATGACAGTAGTGAGATCAAGTTTACTCTCAGGAAATTTGCAGATGACACCAAGCTGAGTGCTGCAGTTGATTTGCTGGAGGGATGGGATGCAGTCCGGAGGGAGCTTGGCAGGCTGGAGAAGTGGGCCAATGTGAACCTCATGACGTTCAACAATGCCAAGTGCAAGGTCCTGCATGGGGGTCATGAAGGGGTTGCGGGCAGCCCTGCCCAGAAGGACTTGGGGGTGCTGGGGGATGAACAGCTGGACGTGAGCCGGCAACGTGCGCTCGCAGCCCAGAAAGCCAACCGTGTCCTAGGCTGCATCACCAGCAGCAAGACTGGCAGGTCAAGGAGGGGGGTTCTGCTGCTCTACTCTGCTCTGGTGAGACCCCCGCTGCAGCGCTGCATCCAGCTCTGGGGTCCTCAGCACAGGAAAGACATGGACCTGTTGGAGCATGTCCAGAGGAGGCCATGGAGATGCTCAGAGGGCTGGAGCACCTCCCCTATGGAGACAGGCTGAGGGAGCTGGGCTTGCTCAGCCTGGAGAAGAGAAGCCTCCAGGGAGACCTTAGAGTGGCCTTTGGAAGCTAAAGGGACAGACATTTACCAGGGTTTGTAGTTACAGGACAAAGGACAAGATTTTAAACTAAAAGAAACTAAATTTAGATTGTACACAAGGAAGAAATTCTCCCCGTGAGGGCGGCGAGGTGCTGGCCCAGGATGCCCAGAGCAGCTGTGGGTGCCCCATCCCTGGCAGGGCTCAAGGCCAGGCTGGACGGGGCTGGGAGCGGCCTGGGCTGGGGGGAGGGGTCCCAGCCCCCGGCATGGCGAGTGGAACTAGATGGTCTTTGAGGTCCCTTCCAACTCAAACCAGTCTGCGATGCTATGACTGCTCTGGCAACAGCTGGCAGAGGCAGCCTCTTTCCTGGTTGACAGTTAAAAATGTGAATAACTCGGATTTAGCAGGTAGATGCAGAGCAAGTGGCATTGCAAGACTTTTGTAGAAAGCATACCTGGTCTTCAAAACAAGTGTATTTTGACTGATGGAAGAAGAACGCTTAAAACATCTAAGGTTTAAGTTCAGAGCAGATCTGAAAGCATCCTACCACCCAACCCCACAGCTCAAATACTAACGAGGGGTCAGGCAGAAGAGCAGGTGACATCAAAGCTTCCATACTTTCCACGCATCAAAGGAAACGTGGATGGGAAAGGTGATCTTACATAGCAGCTCTTCTGAAATGAAGACAATGTTACCAGATGGACATACCTTCTGTTTATGAAACACTGTAAAAGTGTTATGGGGTCATCTTTCCACATCAGAAAAAAGTCTGGCTCTGCTCACAGAGGCAGGAGGCAACAGCTGAGGGAGATGTTTGCTAAGGCCCTGAACACTGCAAGAGTTGACCTCTACCTGCAGCACGCAGAGGCTGGCTTCAGCAAGGCTACTGGCGGGCAGGTACAGGCAGTGACAACCACAGCACGAAGCTGCCCCTCTGTGCAGGACTGTAACCTCTGTGCAGAGGGCATGGCACTTGCCCGGGGTGGAAGGGAGACCAGCTTTACTTTCTGTTTAGCCGGAGTGCCCTCAGATCCATGCTCCTTATTTTCTAAGAGGATGGTGGAGTAGCCATAAGGCTATTCAGGCTGCGGGGAGAGGGGACCCAATTAATTGCAGCATTGATCCTTCTGCAGTTGCAGCTTGGTGCAGAGGAGGGAGGATCCAGGACTGGCTGTACCAGAGGCAGCAGAGGCAGGAGATGGCCTGTAGCCTTGAGGGTGATGCTTCACAGAAAACCTGAAAATAAAACCGGTAAATATTTCTGCAATTTCCATGTGGATTTTGCAGAAACAAGAGTGCGCATGTGCTCCCCTGCAGAAGAAAAGAAAGGAAATATCTCCTCCCCTTCAGAAGAAGCTCTGGCCTGTAGAGGTTCCTGGAGGAGGGTACAGTTTTGAAAGATAAGCATAATCCTCATTCTGTTTTGTTGGGACCCCTCTCCCCCTGTGCCACTGCACAGAAGCCTAGGGGGGACCCGAAATTTCTCCCTTGGATTTGGCACTTGCTAGGAACTTGATGCATTATTCATCTGTTATTTGCAGGCCTTTACTTCAGGATGCTGCACAGGGTAAGAAAAGCAAAATTTGTGCTTGAATTAATAAAAGGGAAATATTTGAAATGGCAGCCTGCTTGCCTAATTGCAGTCTGTCATGTGAAGCAGGAGTTTTCCTTCTTTCCTATGGGCAGCCCACGATGGCCCCCTCCAGCAGCCCAAGCTGAGCATCATTTCACTGATGGCGAGCAGTCACCATAGGCAAACAAGAAAATACCATATCAGAGCTTTTTAAACCTTAAACCTGGTGCTGCTGTGGCGCAATATGCGTTTGAAAAGGTTTTTCTGGATTTGTGGAAGCAAACAAAACCAAACCAAAAAAATCCCCATGCTAAACCTTAGTTTAATAACGGTGGTGAAGTCCCTATAAATATATCCATGCTAGAGCCTTTGATAACTGTACCCATCATTTAATCTTACCGTTTCCCTCCCCGCTTTTTTTGTGTGGAGTTTGCAAAGGCCCATCAGGGAACAGGTAATTCCTCATGTTCTGTGAACACTCTTGAAATCAGAAGGGGTTGACAGAGAAGATACGTTATCATCAGTCCACATGGTATCCACATGAAGTTTAATCTTCAGTAGTTCAAGAGCCATTACAGATAGCACATCCCCTGCGCAGAGAGAGTGTGCTTTGAACAGCTGAAAGTGGTGACTGTTGACCACCTCGAACTGCCAGATCGTATTTGCTCTCAGAGCAAAATTCCAGCAGGCGTGCATGTATATATTGGGGTAGATAGCATAACATCGTTAAAGAAAATCAGAGTTGGAGCATTAGTGAGAGGTAGAAAATGTCAAATGTTAAGACTTGATTGGTTAAGTAAGGCAAATACCAAGCCGAATTTTTGACACTGCAGTTCCGTGATATTTTTTTAAATACAAATCTCTGTAGATTAGTTTGATTTGTTTTTGTTTTTGTTTTTGTTACTTAGCTTTGGCTTCCTTAAATATTCCAAAGCACTGTTTGTTACAGATGAGCTGGTATATAGATAGTTACATACCTTGGCAAAACATCCACTGCTTTCAAGTAGAAGAGCAAGGTGATTTAGGTGCACTGGGAGTTAAACAAGAATGAGACCTTCTTTACATGGCTTTTCTGAAAAACTGCGACATTTAGCAAATGTATACAAGCTCATTGTTAGGTTAGACAAGGTTTAGATTAATTATACTTCAGCTGTGTGCAAGTGACAAGCCACAACAGGTAAACTTCCCTGTGTCAGCACTCTTAACATTTTGTATAAGCTGACTGTTCACTCTTCCACTGTTTTATTTTCACTTCTTCTACATTCAAGATTAATGACAAAATTCCAGCATGAATAAGATAGGTCTTCTGAAAGATTAATGAAACTTGCATTGAAAGAACCCTGAAGCAGGATCTCAATTTCTTAACTGGACTTAAGCACAGTATTTTTGCACCGCTCTCTTTTTTCTTTCCTTCCTTCCTTCTCCAGCCAGCAGTCTTTTTGAATGTGGGTGGTAACAGAAATTCCTAACATTGTTAAAAACCAGCAAAATAGTCTCATATTCCTTTTTTTAGGTATATTATCGTCAGCTCTAGGCAGATAGAAGTATTGTTTCTTAATATTTCTAATTATTTTTGGAGCAATTTAATCATGGTCTCCAAACACCTGGTTCACAGATGCCTGTGCAGATTGCAATACTGGAGCTCTGCAGCTTGACTCTTTCATCTCTTCTGCACGGGGTTCCCTGCCTGCCTGCAGGACAGCCTGCTGCATGGTCCTCATCTCATCCTTTTTTAAAAGAAGGCATGTTGCATTTACTCAGTTGCCTAAAATGTGCTTCTGTAATAGTATCTATTGATATCGTGGCTCAAAGTAACTTCTCAGACAAACCAGAAGCCATTTTTCTTTCCCAGAGATTACAAGTTTGGTTGATAAATTCGTTGCATTTTCACTATCTTTATCTGAATATGAAAGCAGAGACGAATATTTTGCAAAGCATAATTTTTAAAGCTCTTTTCCTGAAGAAACATCGTTTCATATCCTGGTAAATATGATGATAAATTTATGAACTTTTAAGGATCTTTATATATTACAGTTTGATGGTTGTAATAATTTAATGTGCATTTAACAGATTAAAAAAAGGAGTTACCATCTGACATATTTTAAACAGCATGCATTCAGGAGTAATCACTGAGCATGAAATGTTTCTCAGGGTGTTCCTCTGGGATTGGCACTCAGCCTGGCACGTTTCACCCACAGAGTAAATACACAGTCATTTGTGTGTACATTTGTACATGGCAGAGGAGGTGATGAAATAACCACTTGTATATATTGGCCTATATAGCCACTAAATTGGATCCTGTTTAGAAAAAAGAAAAAAAGTGTCTTAATGCAGCCAGTGCAAGTTAAATGTAAGACCACATGAAGGTTGTACTTAACCTGACAATAAACTAGAGATGGATTACTCTGGATTTACTGGACACTGGGAGCATGGCATGGCGCTAAGGCAAAAAGGCTCAGCGTGGTCCTTCAATGTATAGGCGAAGGGGCAGTCTGTCATACAACCACAGAATCGTTTAGGTTGGAAAAGACCTTTAAGATCATTAGGCCCCACCATTAACCCAGCACTGCCAAGCCTGCCATAAACCATGCCCCTCAGCGCCATGTCTACTCGTCTTTTAAACACCACCAGGGACGGTGACTCCACCACCTCCCCGGGCAGCCTGTGCTGATGCCTGACCACCCTTTCTGTGAAGAATTTTTCCTAGTACCCGACCTAGACCTTGCCTGGCACAACCTGAGGCCGTTTCCTCTCGCCCTGTCACTTGTTCTCCGGGAGCAGCGCCCGACCCCCGCTGCCCGCAGCCCCTGCCAGGCAGCTGTAGGGAGCGACCAGGCCCCCCCTGAGCCCCCTCCTGCCCAGGCTGCCCCCCCCAGCCCCCCAGCCGCCCCCCCAGGCCTGGTGCCCCAGCCCCTGCCCCAGCCCCCTGCCCGTCCCTGGACACGCTCCAGCCCCTCCGCGTCCCTCCTGCAGCGAGGGGCCCAGCCCTGAGCCCAGGGCCCGAGGGGCGGCCGCACCAGTGCCCCGCGCAGGGGGACGAGGCAGGGGTCAGATACCAACTCTGCACAGGGCACTTGTGATGCTGCCCTTTTGCAATGCAGCCATGTAACATCGGTCAGGATGGTAGATGGTGCAGGAAAGAGCTTCAGGGCTATTTAGATAGTTTAAAGGGAGCTCAGGCTCTGAGGTTTGAACACCCTCTCTGCCATAATAAATTTGAAATGGTTATTGAAGCCACAGGAATATTTGAATTTTATACACTAACCTTTACTCCTAAACAAAAATAAAACAAATCAACAGCAAAACGCCTGAGCACAGGCTCCTAGCATGCTGGCAGTAGTGACTTATGTGCCAACAAGTGAGATAATTTTGAAATAAAGAAACACTCTGCAAAAAGTCTTACAAATATCACCAAGATTTTTGCATGTGGACTGATGTGCTTCCTATCTAGTAATGGCAGTGATGTGAAACAAAGAATATGTGTCAGAAAATACAACACTGACATTTGATTTAATACAACTTTTTTGGCAACTTTTGAAGCCTGAAGAACACCTTTGCATGCAATTATAACTCCTGACTTTATATCCCAGTTTGCTCTACCTCCTATCTTGCTGCTACCAGATCCCGTGCTGCTGACCATGGCTACTCACCTGTCTGGGCAGCATCTGTTACATGTGCAAAAATAATATTCTACATTCTTGTTGAAGGTGAAGAATAACGAAGAACTCTTTAAAGCCCTGGGAAAAATAGGGTTGATTGAGGATGAAGATGTACCTTCATGCTTGCGAAGCATGCCAGCATGTGAAACATGGGCATAGAGAGAAAAAGAGGAGGGGGGCTGGCTGACTTTGTTTGTTCTTTTAACTAAGCCAGGAAGTGGGAAATACCCTACAAACCAAATGGGATTTTAAAAAGCAGACAGTTTAATCACTTAATAGATCTCACTTTATTGCAATCATGATTTAACAGGAAAGTTTTGCTATTCTGAAAGAGAACAGACACTCTCTAACAAATCAGATGAAGCACATAATTTTATGTTAAATACGACTGAGATATACTTAAGAATTTTTAAGGATATGGAGTTTGCAAACTTGAGTATGTATAAAATTGAATATGTATTAGACTTAATTCTGTTAAGAGCATCTGAATTCTGTTAAGAGCATAACTGGGAAATAACAGGAAAATTTAAAGTATATGATCCTTAAACTGGAAGGACATTAGAGAGAACAAAATTGTGTCACCATATAATTAAAGACTGATGATGCACACAGACAATATTTAAGTTGGGGCTACATGTGGAATATTAATTCAGACATTTGCTTACTTTTGAATGTTTCATTTTGCAATGTTAATAATGTTCACTTTGCATGTTATCTGCTTTTCTTTAAAGAATCTTGGAGAGATGTACTTGAAATTAGTTTAAATAGGTAAGTAGGACTTACAAATGACTGATGTGCTTTCCCCCCCCCCCCCCCCCCCCCCCGCCCCGTCCCCATCTAATTGACATAATAGATAATAGCAAGTAATTGTGGGAATATCTTGGATGTGTAAGCAGAATCGTCATCAGACCAAAAAATGCTTTTCCTGTTTTCATTTCAGTAACTACATCTGAATATTCTAAAACATCTGCTTTTCCAGATCCACTAGAATTCTTTTTCTGTGGTTCTCTGAGTCCCAATTACTTTAAATTCCCAATTACCTACCAAACTCATGACTAAAGAAATGTTGCTATTGCCAAATTAATGCAAAACATGCATTTCTTTAGAAAGCATGGACATAGCATTTCTTTCATCACATCCTGCAACAAAGAATTCTGACATTTATTAATCCATCTCATATATGACACAGTTTTTTGGGTGCTGCTTTCTTACTAAAGAAAAATAAAAATTGCACAAATAGAAACAAATCCAATATGCACTGACCATTTATTCTATTAGAACAGGCTGTTCTGCATGCACGTATAAAAATAATAATCAGTCATTAATAAACACTGAACATTTGTAATGAAGGTCTGGTTCCAAGACCAGCTCAGTCTGAGCATCTTCAGTGGATTGCTATGAGATCGTATATATCAGCTGCAGAAAGGCTAAATGGAAGTTTTGATGTGCTGCAAGCCAGCTGCATCAATGTAACTTACTCCCTCTAGTCAAGTAACATCAATTTCAGAAGCAGCTATTATCCACACCCTTTCTTTTAGGGTTCTTTTTGAAATATTATAAATTGCTATTATAGAAGAATTGGAATTGGAAATGTTGCTAATTAGTACCTTCCCTGTGAAGGCTAAGATTGTAAATTACTCCTGATCTATTACTGAATGTTAGGAGAAAGTCAGGTACCCTTATTCTAAAGCAGCGCTTTCCTCTCTCTTGGAAGAGATAAACTTCTCTTAGAAGGTTCTCCCTTCCCAGACCCTCCTCTGAAACGAGTTTGGCACTGGATCTCTACAGATGAAAAGCAGGAAGAATAGTTGTTGCTGTATAAATGTGCAATAAGGGCTCTCCAAAACACGTAACTCTTCCACATCCCCAACCCTATGCAGCACAATTGTGTAGTTGCTGCCACATAAGCCTTGATACCTTTAAAGAACAGAACAGGATTTTCTTAATTAATTAAAAGGACCATCTGATAGAATATGTAGCACACTATCCCAAATTAGGTTACAGGATTAGTTTAGAGGATTTATCATGTGTAGTTTGCATGTATTCACAGGATGGAGAACAAAACTCTCATATTAAAGGGGGTGTAATTTTTAAGGAGATGCATACTTAGTCTCAGAATCTGATGCCCAGTACATAAACTGTCTTGTCTAATCCTTTGTAAATTCACCTGCCAGCATAACTAGATTTGTGCCCCTGCTTCCACCGGCATCTTTAGTTGAGGGAATCCCAGGAGTGTTACAAGATCATTTTATACACTGCCAGTGTAATGGATTTATCAAACCACTGCAAGCCAACACAAGTTAGAGCAAAGCCAAGGACACAGTAAGTTAGGCTGACGGATTTGGCGCTTCACAGCATCACTGTCCTGGAAAGGAGCAAGATGACTTGATCGTTTTAAAGCTGCAGTCAGTGGTACTTACTGCAGTTTTGCAAATCACCCGAGTATCTGGGCCTCAAGTCAGTCGCTGCACAAGTGAACGTGACTATGAGCGCCATGGTGCTGATGAGGGAGAAGAAGATTTTCCACATGCCCTTGTGTGACCATTTCTATCAAACTAACACAGACATGCGAAATGCCAGCACACTGATTCTGTAAATGACATACTACCTTCTTTTTTGTATTTCACAAGATGTAACTTAATTTGAATTTTTACAGGACAGGGATAAATAAAACAAAAATGGATAGAAAGAATATCTTCTCCATATGCTTTTGTTTAGTGACAGATACGTCAGTTTTATTAAAGGATATTACAATATATAGGCACAAGCCTTTCTCAAGGAAAAAGTGTTACCTGTAATGTTTTAACTTTAGGGTCACTACCTATGGAAACCAAAGAGAATTATGGTGTGAGATCGGTAACAAAGATTTCCAGGACATAAAATACAAAGTTTAACTCAGTGCAATTAATACAGCACCCTCTTGCGATGGTCACAGGCACGCAGATCTGTCTGACCACTGTAAGTCAGTGGTACTGGGAAATGTTATTTAAACAATGCACTGAATCAATGCACCTGACTTCCAGGTTCTGCTAGAGGAAAGTATTAACAACATGAGAGCTAAACATGTACGGCTCATGTAGGGCTGTGAAATTTGTACTTCTTTGGTTGCTGGAAAAAAGATAATTAGCCCAATACCAAGGGTTAACAGTCAAGATTTGACTAATGTGGCTTGTTTGGAAGCTAACTGTTAGAAAGTTTTAAGTAAATAACTGATACTCCTCTGCCATGTTTTCCAGAGCTGCTAATAAAGTCTTCTTCTGTTCCCCAGGGAAGAAAAGCATGTTTTCCGATATTTCTTGAAGAAACTGTGGTAGTTTTTCAAAAGTTTCTAGCTCTCTAAAATATGTGTCTACTAACCAATCCCCAGAAAATGTATTTTTCATCTTACAGATATCACGAGCCATTGCTGGAAGTACATTTGAACAAGCTACCTCTCTGAGAGTCGAAGTAAAGGGTGAGGACAGATTATAAATGGAACAAAAATTCAGCAGCATCTTACTAAATAAAATCAACCACAGTTCTTTCTGCTGACTGCAAAAATCTTGTGTGTATTCATAGAAGCTTTCAGTGCTCTCTCCTGGATGCACAACGTTCAAAAGTTCTTGCTTTACTGGTACGGACTCAACATAATCCAGTGGCAAATTTCCATTGGAGTCCCTCTGCTGTAGAAGGACAGGTCCTGCAGGGAAAATATAAACATTAATAATAACAGCACATTTGATTTGGCAGCTGAAAAAGATCTTGGTTTGTCTTCAGCCAGAAGCTAGATGTCTATTTAAATTCCTTTTTGTACTGTTATGACGAAGTAACTGATGTGTTACACATTTGCAATACAATCTAGAACATGCAGAGAGACCCTTTGTAACAGTTTCTTTATGATATTGTCTTAATTTACACGGAGTACGTAAAAATGTAATGTTATTGCTGCTGTAAAGTTCTATTATTTTGCGGACCAGGTTATTTGCTGACATTGACTCCAAATTAAAGACACATTACCATGATGGTCTTTGTTTTACTTTTCTGGATGGTGTGGCCAACCTTGTCCTAAGCTGTGCATCAACGTACAACTATTGTACAACTACTGAGGTAGGAATCCTAGTCTCCCCCAAATGCTCCTCAACAACTGCATTACAAAATTTCCTCTTAACAGACTTCTGAAATGCAAGAAGTAATTAGTAAGTAGATTTAAAGTGGGACATGTTTTACTTGTTCCAATTATACTACATTCTTTGGGTATTTCCTGTTTATTAGTACAGTGGAGCTATTAATATTTAAATATTTAAACCGGTTACAGATGTCTTGATAAGTTTAGGAAAGGCCACATCATTAAGAAAAAAAATGAAGGCTGTTAATGCACTACAGGTGGTGTTTTTCAAAGATGAACACATCAGGAATCTTCTTAGGTAAATTTGAATTACTATGCTAAAGTAACGATGTAATTTTAACCTTAATACATTTTCAGAATTTTAATTTTATTTTAATTACAAAAGGTAATTCACTGCATTACATATCCATACTAGAAGTTTTAACATTGTTGTGACCAAAGCTGTATTGTTTTACCCTATCGCTGATTATGTAAAAACCTTTGCAAGCTGAAGGTTTTTAGACAGGAACCAGAAAAAGTTTTTGCAGAGATGTGCTCTGAATTATTGAGCTGAGTAAATCCACACTGAATGGGTAACATGCTTCCTACCATAGTTTTGTCAGTTATTTGACAGGCCAAACCCCCGAGTGTGACAAAGGCAAAGATAAGGGTATACGCAGCATTAGAGTTGCCAGAAAACCTTGATGAATGCAAGTGCAAGTAGAGCTCTTCCCCTAGGAGAACAGGATCATCCACTACCTATTCTTCACAATCGCCTAGGAAAAATGCACATCTGTCAGTACAATGCCATTTCCAGTTGAGAAGCTGGGTTTACTATAATATTGGCTACTGCATCACTTAGACCGATGGAACTGAGCCCAGGTATTGGCTTGGCACATCAGATACATGGTTCAGTAGATATATAAAACACCTGGGAGCCAGAGAACCGAAGCTCAGCAAACACAGAGGCAGAACTGCAGAGGAATGTATTGATTATGAGCCAGTGCTTGCACAACAGACACAGAAATAGCCTTTAGGGGGCAGGAGAAGACTGTAAATAAAGAGGGTCTTACGCCAAGAATGAAATGAAATTTTGTTTCTCTGCCTTAATTAAGTAATAAGCCATCTAAATACAGTGCATTCTTCTGCCTCATGGCTATACACAGAATGATTTTATTGAAAAAATTTGGCCTCAGTATATAATACACAAAGATTCAACTGACAAAAGAGGTCAATGGTAAGGATATCGCAAATACTCATTTTAGCAAATGAATTAAAAGAAGGAAGAGTTGATATCCAACGCCATTCTTCACAGTGTTGTTTTTTTAAAAAAAATACACTAATTATATTGATACAGTATATTTCAAGACAAGATACAAGCTCCCTGTCACTGAACAAAAAATATTGTTCAAAACATTTATCATGTGTCTGCCTAAGGGGCAATGTATCTTTTTTTAGAAACTAAGGCATCCCTCCCACTATTATCCCTAAACAGCAGTTATCACGATTACAATATAGATTCCTTTCTTAAACTAATTACCAAGCTAATTGTGTTCTTCAAAGACCATCACATTAATTTTCATAAATGCTGAACAAATTTATGTTGAAATACATGATTATATAGAGATTTACTGATCTATTTTTGCATCACGGTAAAAATAGATCAAAACAAAAGAAAATCCTTAGCTTTGCTTGGTGACTAGGTAATCTTTATCTTCATTAATGAGTTTGGAGAATATAGTTACAATGCATATGGTGTAAAATGCATAATAAAAACATTACCATATTGGAAAAAAATGTGAAAATCCTGGTTAATTTCATATTCAGCTGATCAAGATAAGTGTGAAAACAGTATTATTTTTATTGTGACCAAAACAGCTTGGCTTAAAAATGTTTTAAAATAAATATTTCATAATAACATTGTATTTTAAGCAACTATTAAGAAAACCACCATGAACTTCATATGGACTTAAAACAGTGGATAATTTCCCTAAACCAGTTTAGCATAAATGCACTCACCCCCATGCTGAAGTAGCAGCTTGCCAATTTCTACATGTCCATTTGACAGTGCCTCATGCAAAGGAGTCACCCCGTCCACTTGACTGAGCAGGTCTACCTCTGGACAACGTTGCAAAATTTCACGGACACACACTGTGCTGCCATGGTAACTGGCTTCATGCAAAGGCGTCCAGCCAGCATAGTCTGAATTATAAATCAAGGGAAGTTTTAAAACAGCAGAAGTAGTACTAAAATGTTAATAATGTAATTCATTAGACAGCAAAACACTTTACTTTTTGGTATTCATCATGGCTGCAGCGGCAGCTTGTGATTTCAAAACAAGAAATTCTATTGAAAAAATCTGAAAAAAATTAAATAGCACTTTTGAAAATCAATAGAAGATGTGATGTTAAAACACACTTCAGGTATAAATTAACCATTCCTCAGTGTTTGCTATAAAGCCCTTATTTTGTGTTGTTTAAAACAATAAAGTCAGTTTTAATAGTATAAATATTAACTTTATTACCAAACAGGTATTAATAAGCAGTTCTTTATCTGACTTAATTTTTTAGTTCTGTAGAGAAAGTGAATAACTTACCTTGAACATTAATGTCTGTTCCAGGGGAAGAGAGAAGCTGAATCAATCTCTCCACTTTGTTACTTATGCAAGCGTTATGCAGGGCTGTCTCTCCTACCATAAAAAATTAATAGATTACACTAGACTAGGCAAGATAGCAACTAAAGAAAATAATCAAAGTGCCTGGAACTAGGAGACCTGGCTACATGCCAGAAAATTCAATAATGAGTAAGATTTTCCTTTATCCTGTTTAACCATCTCTTAAGAAAATTCAAAAAAACCCACAGAGCTTCTGTTCCACCAGAGATCCAGCAATGAAATTGTATTGCAAATGGTTAAACATGGGAATTATCTCCCCCCAGTTCAAGGTTTAAAGCTTCAATCACAATATAAAAGCACCAAGTGATCACAGAACACCAAAAATACTGGGTTTTGAAGCAATAAAACTTTAGAGTGCAGTTGCCCTCCCTTAAATTTATTCATGAACCTACGTTAAAATGTATGGTTCTTTTTACACAGCATTTATAGCTTAATTCAAATGAATGTTTCTGGCTAAGCACGAGTGCCTCTACACACTCAAGTATAATTCAGAACTTCAAATCCGTTAACAGATGGTTTGCTGTTTCTCAATAGGCTGTCTGACTTGGCTACAGTAGCGAGGGAGGGGGGAAAAGAGAGAGAAATAAATGAACGGTTCCTAATAATAATAATAAAAAGAAAATCCTCTGAAAAAAAAATCCCAAGTCTTAGTACCATGTAAAGCTGAAGGAAGTGTGAAAAACTGAGCAGCAAGCAACTGAGAACTGCTGCTTATATGTAAAGACACCATTAGTTTCTGCATGATAAAAACTTCAGACTCATTCTAAATGCTGTTTTGCTTTCACTAAATGATTAGGTTTGAACAAGAGCCAGAGGAAAGTCTTGATGCCAGGTGAAAGATGATGCAACAAACATCTAAGAAATGAAAAATATCTCAGGCTAAATCCCTTTGCCTTTGTGATAAGATTTACATGGTATATTTTGTATATTAATACTTTCACTATGTAAATCTGTCAGCTCCATACTCATTCTTTCAACAGAAGACACTACTTACAATTTTGGCAGGGGAAGAATAAAAAAAAAAAAAGGTAGGGGTTTTGTTGTTCTTGGGTTTTTTTGCCCTAGTCCTTCAGCTTACTTTTCTTTGTAGAAGTCAGCATGTAATAATTCACATCAATTTTACTTGCAAAAGCAATAAAGAGAAAGAGAACCAATTTTAAAAATGCATGGTCTGGCTCTGTTACTGAAAGTCTCTTAAATCCCAAAAGAGGGTGAGGTTTTTTTGTCCTTCAGTGTTTATGATACAATTCTGTTTTTAATTTTTTGAACAATCTCAGCTTGCTTTTGCTAGTTTTTTTTCTAAGCCTTCTCTTGGGTGTCAATATAGTTGTGTTTTAAGTGACACAGGTAAATTTCTGATGATGAAGATGAGAAAAAGTAGTTCCAGCAAGTAATTCTGTTCAGGTAAAGGCTCACACAAAGTACAATTTATGAAATTTGTGTAATAAGTAGGAAGCAAATGAATTACTGCAATGCTGTTTTATTCCTTAGGTGCTTGGGTTCCAGTATAGCTAAGACAAAAGCCAAATGCCTTTCATAGTCTGGGCTGAATGCCTGGAAGAAAACAGTCCATATGCTTAACACAGCTATGTAACATAGCATACTCCTCAGTCTTTGTTCACAAAATGTCTAGGACTGAAAGAGATGAAGACTGAATTATACTTTCAAATCAGAAGACGTTGATCCTACCAAGCACAGGTTGAGGTGGATTAGCAAAGTAAGGCAGGCAAGACTGGAATGAGCTCACACAAGCTGTACACTGTATTTAATATCTGGGAGGGGGAGGGGAATGAAGAAGGCAGCTTTATTCCACCATATATACAATTCCTCCTTTTAAATAGACATCAGAAAAAAGAAACACGAACCATAAGAAAATAATTCTTGGGCTTAAGCCATCACTTCAGTTCAGCACTCATCAGGACAAGATTTTTAAATCTGAAACTGTCTATTCTAATCATATAAAGTTCTTAACATAAATTAGATATCTAGAATACCTTTAATATTCCTCTTGCAAAAATGTACCTCTTTAGTCAAAAGGTAGCAATTCTCTACGGCGCCTGCAGTCTCAACTTTAACTTTTGCTTTTGCTCTAAGCCTTTGTTTCAATGGAAGGGACTTACTTAAGTCACTGAAAAGAAAGCAAAGGGGACATGTCTAAAATGACTGTTTCATATTTTAAGATAATGTATACGTACTTAATGCTTTTAGATGTGTATATACAGCACACTCAGATCTATCCATTTCAGAGTTATTTCTGAAATGTCTTAATTACATAATTTCTATGTCATTTAATTAGAACTGTATTTTAAACAGTAATAAAATTAAATTACCCACAATTAAACTTTCTTTAAAGGCAGTTCTATGAGCGGTTCAACCTCTATTTACCCTTTAAATTTAATATTGGGAGAATACAACCACATCCACCTCCACTGAGATGGAGGATGCGGAGAAAGGGGGAACCCCAGCCCAGAGGTGTTACAGGTTTACAATGGAGCTTTCTGTCAGTTGCAGTAATTTGTAGACAACAAAACAGGTCACGTAAAGTTCAAGAAATGTGTCAGGTCAGAAGCTGTCCCCCAAAGCAGAATAAAACTGGTGATGTTATAGGTATTACTTACGGTAGATCAGGCAGCATTTTGACTTGGTTCTGCTTATCGCCATTTAGCATCTGTAATGCCCTTTGAGACTTGGGGCATGGCCGTTGCCTTATTTTCCTTTTCTTTTTCTTTACTTCATGTACATTCTTTGTCGCATGCATCCCTACCTCTCGCAAAGCAGATGAATAGGAACAGACCTGTTGCAAAAGTAACATTTTCAATCACTTTGTATACAGAATATTAAAATGCAGTCATTTTCTTCTGTTGTGCTCGATGCAAAGCAGTCATCCACCACGCTCTAAATTTTAAAAAATATGATCCCTAAATGGCTGCATATATAGATTGTTCAAGGTTGTCTTCCGCAATCTTTTGTTGTGTTCTTGCAATTCACTCCTTATGCTGGCCTCAGTGGTGAGTGGGTTGTTTCTGAGCCAGAAAGTGGGAAATTCTAGACACCTCTCAAGTTTTTGGTAGCTAACAAAATGTTCATCACTTTAGCTGGACATAAGACTGAAGTAAAGCTAACGGATTCTCAGGTACTTAATGAAAGTATTTACAAGCTTCCTGCTCCCAACCCAAGGAGCAAAACCCAGGGAAAAATTTTGGTAAAGAAATACTCACACCCCTCCTTCATCTCTCCTAAGGTGAGGGGTTGGATGAAGCCTTTGAGCATTGCAAAGGCAGTAAGCTAGTTACCTCTCAGGTGCTCTCTTATTACTAGACAGCTTTGGATATTGTAAATATTTTCTTCTTTCCAGTAATACAGAGCTTCCATCCCACCTATACAGCTCATCTGAAAAAGCTGTAAGTTTCTGCAGTTCTGCAAAAGCATAGGACAAAGTCCAGCAAGGGGACTCATTCAACGATTACACAATTATTATATATGAAGAAAGATATTAAAAAGGGTTTGACAATCTAGCAGATTACTGTAGATTCTGCAGGCAACCTGCGAGGGGTGAGGGGCACCTTAGGTGCACCTTCACTGTACATTTACCACAGAGAGCAGGAGGTCACTATTTGAACCCAGAGAAAAGCCTAGCTGATAAGATGCTGTATGAGAAGAGCTGTCCAAATTGTACAATAGTCAATATTTATTGTATGGAATGAGAAAGAAGGCACAGTAAGGGAAGCCGCAACTTGTTTCAAGCACTACAAAAATTTACATTTAAGTAGCTGCAGAGAGTGATCAGTAGTCATGGCAATACTAAAAACAGCAAATGCTACTGCATATGTGTTGGCAACATACGTTAAATATTAGATATATAGTTGGTATATTTTTAAAATTCTGACAGTCTTTTGTTTGAGCTCTGTTTAAACACAACATATTAATAAACAATATTCTCTGCTCACAATAAGCCATAAAATTCAGGAAAGCTTACATTTAAAAAATGTATAAAGGTGTAAATTTGTTTTTCAACTCTACCTATAGAATTTTGGAATATAAAGCAACACCTATGGATTACATATCCTGTTTGGTTATTAGTATTAAAATTACTGAAATGAGGCTCTAAGTTAGGGCATGTAATTATTGTGTGATCTCCTCAATTTGCCTGTATCCTGCCAGCAGCCATGGTTTTGAGAATTTCTTGCAAAGCTTTCATCATGTGTTTCCTCATCAACTATCACAAATTGTGATTTGAAGGCAGGCAAAAGTTTGCAAGTAGGAGAAAGTTTTAAAGAGAAATTCACAGGAATACACTGTGGTTCAAATACATAAAATCGTGTAACCAGTGTTTGGACCCAGTAGAATAACAGACTCTCACCTCTTCAAAAAAACTACAGGAAAAGACAACCCAGGAAAAATCACACTGTATTTGGCATTTTCCTTAATTACAAATGTAATATTGCAATAATGTATTTACATCAGACATTATTTTAAAAAGCTTTCACTGTGACTTTTCATATTAACTGCATGTAAACAGATTAATCAGGTGTTACAAATTCTCTGGCAAGAAAAATCTTACCATGGTTCTGAACCCAGATTTTGGGCAAAGAGAAATTTAAATGCAGTAGAGCCTATGTATGGGTAGAAAACAATGCATACAAGGAGCATGACCTTAGACCACAAAAGAAAGATATTTTCCAAGATTTTCATAAATTCAATTACTTGTAAAATACTTAAGTGTGATAAGTTATTATGGAGTAGAAGAATTACTTACTATTTTCTGAAGAGAAAGAGGATCTGTAGAAACAGTTATATTCCTCTCTAAACACATTCTTTTAAAAACTGCTTCTGCAACATACATTTGAAGCCAGCGGGATGGTATGGAACAAATGAACCCTTTTAATTCATCCACTGAAAAAACTGGACAAAAGAAAAGGGTGTGGGGGAAGAAGCTTTAAAACAAGAATATACAAACCTGTGTATCTAGAGCTATCTAGAAGACAGCTCTTCCAGACTTTTTTTTTTCTGCTGTTGCAGATTCAGAAGCTATTCTCCAAAAGAATTACTAAAATACTCAAAAAAGATTTTATCCATGATCTGATAATAAGACCAGCTTTTAAGAGAATGGTCAACAGATTTTTGAAAGACAAAGCAAAGCACCACTTTTTATGTGCAACATTTTAAAAAACACTTTAAATATAATCTTATAAAAGTTACAACTTGACTTTGAGAATGAATTTATTTATTTGGGAAGTTATGCAAGTGATCACCTTTAAAATCTGTGACACAATACAAACCCAATTCACAAAAAAGGTGTGACACACTAACAAAGAAATCTGCAAGTAATGCAGGGTGACCAATAAATTCTACATGAAAAGTGACCATAGGCAAATTTCAACCCCATTCAGATGTACCAAATAGTTCATACTGTCTTAAAAAAACCCAAAACAGACAGTGGAAGAGGAATATATACCTATACCTGTTTCAATATATATCAGGCATATGTCTGGCTTACCTCTCTTCTTTTTGGAAAAGGAGACAGAATGACTGGTTTTTCTTAGGTTGGTATTTGTATTTTGATTCTAGCAAAATAATTTTGTCAAAACAGCAACTAGAACAGGTGGAATGCAAGGTCTGCCATGAGGAAGAAAGTCATTACTGTATTGAGGAAATATTCTCTTCTGCTACAAAGTGCTTCTTATGTATTAACTGATCTGTAGACTCAATCATAACAGACACACAAGTTTTGAGAGTATAGACATTTTCTACTCTTAAGAGTGACACAAGTCAGAACTCTGGAACAGTTTTTTGGGGCTTCAAGTGCTGTGGACTGAACCAAGTGGCAGGAATCATCAATAGGTCAAAGGATCTTTACTCTTTATAACTGGACTGTGAATGTTGTCCTTGTGAATGTTCTCAATGAGAGATGAATAGTTTTTGTATACAAATTTTTCATTTGTATACAGGAAAATAAGAAAGTCTTGCAGAAACATATATCCAAGTTTCTCCCTATTATATGAAAGTTGGAAAAGCAGTTGGAGAGGTGGCAACAGTAGTAGATACTAAAAGCTCCATTGATTTAAATACTATAAAGTCCCAGCTGATACAGCTTTCCAAGATCTAAGGCAGACTATAACAGTTCTGATGATTTGCCTCCTCTAAGACTAGAATGGAACTATTTGTCTAGAGACTAAGATTCTAGTTTAATTTTTTCAGGATAGTTCTTCTCAAGTGTCCAGGTAGGAGAAGGCAGATACACTTTAAATGAAGCCTATGCACACCTCTCTCTAGAGAAAATGACGACTGAAACCAGGATTTCCATACATGTGTAACAGCTGAGTTACAGTTTTCCACTATTTCCTAATTGGACGGGATGGTGGTAGGGGTGGGCTTCAGTGGGAATTATGAAAAGGAAAATAAAAACATTCCATATTCTTGAAATTATTATTTCGGTCTTTAGAGTTTCTCACCCCCTAGTTGCTAAAAGGACAGATACCTCAACTGACATTCCATGTTAAATGATAATGATTCATTTGAGTCAGGACTTTTCTCTTGGTCTAGTATATTTAATGAAGAGGAACAATAGTGATTCATAGGACTAGCTGGAATTTTCCTCCACCCCTCTAATAAAATCCATTAAGTGTAAGAATTTGGAATGAGACGCTGAAATGTTTCCTTTGAAGCCTCTGTGGGTCAAAGAGTTCAGCATAGCTTTTGGGCTTAGGGATGAAGTGTCTTCAGCAAACAAAATCAAGTTTGTGGAATGAAAAATTTCACCTGAGAATTGGTCTGAGCTAAGGCACCTCCAATTGCCTCTCTGAAGTTATGGTTTACCATGATATGCCCAAAGGTCTTCCTAACCTGACAAGAGAGCTCCAAATATTTTTTTTCTTCTTCACATTGTATGGTCTTGCATTCCCATTAACACCTACTGAGACTTATTTAGAAAGGTTTTAATAAGAAAGCCTGTTCTGTTTGGTCTTTGTTTGGACAGCCAGCCAAACAGACACATACCCACAATAAAACAGTTTCCTGCATATGTACGCATCACACCATGTGAGTCCACAGCTGCAACAGAAGGCAAAATACAACTTAAAAGTAAAACAAGGATTTTAGTTAGGACTTTAGTGTACCTGATTAAAAGACTTTGAGAGGCCTTTCAGATACTTACCATCACATGAAATGACAAGGTACTGTGTCAAATCGTCAGCTATTTCGTGAAAGACATTCCTGTCTGTAAGCAAGCTCGATATGACCCAATATTCCACTACAGTTCCAAGAATTCCATTTAATATACCAGCTATTTCGCTTCTGAAAGCCTAAAGGAAGAAGGGGGGTGGGGAAAAATATTAAAAAAAGAGTAGCTATAGACCTGTACTGTGTAACAAATTCACACTGATAATGTACCAGTAATAATACTAGTCAACTTCTTTAGGTAAAATCCCACTCTGTTGCCATATCAGTTCTTCACTGGCTTTTCTTTTTCTGCTCAAAAGCTAACTGTTGCAGCCAGGTCAACAAAATTTATATGCTATTGATGCCATACAAATTAAGATTTGGCACTGGAGAAACACCAGTTATTTGAAAACAACCTGTCTAAAACAACATGTGCAAAATGGCATCAAAGCTTACAAGTACAGAGTGAGATTCCTTTATGAGTTAGCTTTTGTTTAAGCATAAGATTTCAGGTATTGCATTTATGCCAGTTAACCTTGTGTTTAATTTCACAGTTACAGGGTTCTTATTCTCCCTTTTCTATTAGGATTCTCTTTTCCTGAAGATTTCGTTATGACATTAAAGCTTCTTTTGTGATTGTGCATATCTGTGCCAAAACAGAAAGAGATGCAAGGTATTAGTTTCCTGCACAGAAAAAACCTTGGCAGACAGTTTGTGGGATCATGAAATTTTCTGCTACCAAAAATTCCAAAGAGACTAGCAGCTGCAAATTTAGCGAGATACTTGGGGGTACTAGCCTTACCATTTTCTTCCCTGAACCTGCACAGAACGGTGATGTGTAGATAAAAAAGCCAAAGCACTATCTTCTCCAGGAGGCATCGACACAATATACAGCACTTTAATGTGCTACCCAAAAAGTACCATGAGGTAGACGAACATAATTTGGTCACCCATGTCAGCATTTCACTTCATCAGTATTGGCTGAGTAAAGCAGCACTTCTAGCATCTGATTTAGTCTGTGCAAAGTCAAATCAGTTCTGTCTACTCAACACCATTCTGTGCCTTGTAGAAGTATATTCTGTGATGATTCTGAAATAAGTTACTCCTCTGACCGCATGTACAACCACAGAAAATTCAGTATTTGTATGTCAGGTTTGAAACTGCAGACTGGAAGAATACATGCACCGCAGTAAGAACACATGAAATGCACTTGCCCAGAGCCACCTACATAAGGCTGTACCAAAGAATCACAACTGTTACAGTATAGCACCAGCAGATATATGGCATTGTAGCAAAAGAGCATGATTACTTCAAAACCGGACAATTCTGGATGAGGGAAATTGAACTGAAGATGTATTGTCTTGTTTGTCAGCTTTAGATTGTATAGAATTACTTAAAGGAAACAAAACTCTTGTCTTTTGTTGTGGTCCCATGCCAAAGTCAATGGTTTGTCTGATACTCTTTTGAGAACAAATACATTCAAGGTTGGTTTAAAATAATTTAATAAGATTCCCTCAAGAGCTGGAAAGCACCAAAGACTGAAACAGTTTGAGCTCCATCAATAAATCAGACAGACATATGTGAGCAATAGAGACTGTGACACAGATGAGAATTATAATAAAAAGATTACAAAATAATTTGCCCAAGACCTACATAAATACTGTCCCTAAAGTTAACAGACTTACTTGTCATTCAAAAGGAAAGGAATAAACACAACTACAAATAAACACTGTGTGGGCAGGCAGTATAATCTCTGAGACTGCTTCCAGCCCTACTTCCTCTGTTAAGCGTTACTTGATTTGGTTTGCCCTTTGCTTTACTGTATCACAATACTTCATTGTACGCAAACTGTGTGATCCCATAATGAAAAAAACCCTGAGAACACTGATACAGCATGTCAACAATGTGAAAATATTTTTTTTTCCAACTAAAATTTAAATATTTAAAAAGCTACATTACAACCTATCTTCTGAGGATTCAGCAGTAGAAACTGAAGAACTAATTTAAAACATCTGAAATGCATTTAAATTTCCCTTAAGTATGCATACCATTTTTATCATTGGACCCCAAAGCAAAATATTGGGTGAATAATTTAATTCCATCAATAGTTCTTTGCAGGAAATAAATTACACAACTGCAACAAATCAGCAAAATTTTAACAAAAGTAAGTGACAGGATCAAGGACATAGATGGAATCTGAGGTAGATACAGATGTAAAGCACAAGTATTGACATTATTTTTCTTGTTTCTAAATAACAAGCTTGTATTACTTCATCTATGAAATATTTTCAAGGAAAGGGGCAAGGAGAGAAAGTTGACCTTGAGGCAGCACATTGAAATAATGACTATTAATACTGCAAGTATTAATAATGTTTCCCAGTCAGACATATAGCTGCATATTACACAAGGCCGATACACTTGTTGCAACTACAATTTGCTCACCGCAGTATCTCTGTACACTGACAAAGACAAATAAGAAACTGCCAATTGCTGCAGGCTTGCTTGACATTTTGGTAAAACAATGGTAGTACAAAAGAAGAGCTTCTCCTTAATATTTTGAAATAAATGGATTAATGCTCCAAATGAAGGGGAAATCCTCTAATTTACTGAAAGTATCGTCTGTTCTGAAAATATTTAAATATTAACATCTCAAAAATATTTTAATTTTCAACCACAAAACAACACAAACATAGTAATGAAAATATATGCAGTATTAAAAAGGAAAAAGCAGCAAACACTTCCATTAAACATGGGAGTTGCTACCCTGTATGACAGCACCAAGGCCTTTTTGTTTTCCCCACTCTGTCCCCACAGCAAGTGGATTGGGGGCATGCAAGAAGCTGGGAAGGGGCACAGCCAGGACAGCTGACCCAAAATGCCCAAAGGGACATTCCATGCCAAATAAATGTTGGGTTCAGCAATACATGCTGGGGAAAGGAGGAGGAAGGGGGGTTGTTTGGGACTGTGGCATTTGGCCTGCCAAGTAACTAACCGCTACGCCTGATGAAGCCCTACTTTCCAGGAAGTGGCTGGACATCTGCCTGCCGATGGGAAACACTGAATGAATTCCTTGTTTTGCTTTGCTTGTGCACACAGCTTCGCTTCACTTACTGAACTGTCTTCATCTCAACCCATGAATTTTCTAGTTTTTGCCCTTCCGATTCTCTCCCTTGTCCCGCTGCGGGGTGGGTGAGCGAGCGGCTGGGTGGGGACTTACCTGCCAGCTGGGGTCAACCCACCACACCATGGACAGCAAATTAAGTAAGACCCAGTTAAACCTTTTTTCAAAACTCTCTTCCTTGTTCTTATTGTTAAGCATAAAAGCTATCTCACTGAGAAAAGCATTGAAGTGGGAAGAGGCTGTTGACTGTGTTAGCATACAAAGGTCACATCAGTACAACTGATGTCTGCCAGCTTAACAAATGTAATTCCTACATTGCTGTTCCATTTAATGCTTTGCCAAGTCAAGTACAGTGCTACAGTGACAGAAGTTTCACAGTGTGTTTTAGTACACATAAAAGTTCTTATAGGCAAGCTTTTAAGTCATAGGAAAATTCATTTTAACTTTTTTACTTTGAATTACAGTTATTTTAGAGCTGTTCTTTAGAGTTCTTTTTCATGTGGTGTAGATGTTTTTAGGGTTATGCAGTTAGACACTCCAAAAGTGCCTAAAACATACTTCCAAGAAAGCCACTGGAAGTGACAGATAGACCAGAAAGACATTTAGTTCTACAAATTTACACCAGGTAATGATATCTGAAACATGGAAGAAAACAAATTAGAAATCTGCAAGATTATGCAACTAAAAAATGGAATTAATGCCTTTTTCACTCCCTTGTCAGGCTATGTAAGACAGCTTTTTTAAAAAAAAACACCAGCAGTACCAGGGATGAAAAGCATTTCTGATACCATTTGTGACACTTGAAAAGCCATGCAACAGCTCAGTGCTACTCAAAATGTTATAAGCAATATGCACATTCCTTTGTAAATTCTAAAACTGTATTAACAGCTTTGATTTCAAGGAACCTTGACCAGGAGTTCCTGAAGCAAACCTATTTAAATAATATTATAAATAATAAATGTTATTTATATTAAAATTATACTGAATATTGATTCAAAAGATCTCAAGTGATGGAAGAACTTCTATGTTCTTTGGCAGTGCATTTTTAACTGCCAGGATAGGGTATCAGTTTTATTCCACCAAACTGTCCCAGAAGATTAACACAGTGATGAGCAAGGGCTTCCAATTTCCTGCCACTAATTTTATTCTGGTATTTTTAAGATGAGGTAAATTGTACCTAACATCAGAAAGGAAATGCACACATATATGTAACTTAAGTCTTTACAGCCCTTCATTCTTTTTTTTTCTGATGTAGGTTATAACAGGCCTGAAAAGTGAAATACCTTCAGAGTATGTAAGCCAAGGAAACTAGCAGCTCAGAATTTCAACATGGCTTTATTCTCTTAGAATACTATAACTGTTTCTGGGCTCTTTTTACATGCATATAGGTTTAAACACATATATAAAACCCGTATTTTTGCAACAAGTCAGCACTCAAAGGGAAGAAAGATATACAGGTATTTTTGCCCCATTCTTGTGCTGATCTGTTGCAATCTATCTGAATCACAAAAAGAAGATAGTCTGATTCTAAAAAGAAAAAAAAAAATTGCCCATTTTTACCACTTAGAAAATAATGTGTTAGATATGTCCCCCGAAATAATGTAATTAAATTATTTCTCTCTTTTTATTTACAGATATTCTCACTGGAGAACTGCGTGGAAGTTTGGCGTATCGCAGTTGGCATGTTTGTTTCTTCCCATGAGCTAACACGCTTGTGTAAGCTGGGAAACATGGTCACCCTTTACACAGCACTGTAAAACACTTAACTTCTGTGCCCATGCAGACAGCAAGAATACCCAAAGTCCTTCCTTTCATTCAGGTTTCTGAATGGCCTTATGTGTTTCTTGCAAATGTGTTGCCTCTTAAGCTAACAGCTTTTAAAAAACAAACCCGGTAACGACTCACATCCTTGGACTGAAGACAGGAAGGAAAATCTTGTACCCAATATGATATGGAAATACTGTGGGTTTATTTATGCACCTCTAAAATAACAAAAAAGAAGGAGAAAAGAAAACACAGTTCTGCCCACATAGGTGGGGTGGATCTGCTCCTTTGGCTTTCTGAATAACCTTTTCAGCTATGATATGGAATGTTAAATGGAGTCTCTGAATATATTGAAAAATCAGTATATCAAGTTTTAGCATAACAAAATTGGGAGTGCAGAAAGGGATAATGACAAGTTTTGAATGTAAAAATATGATATTTTGGTTTAGAGTGTATTTTTGCCCCAAAAAAGGCAAAGGGGAAAGAAAACACAATACATAAATATGAAGTTAAAGAATAAGGCTGTAAGAAAGAACATACAACACTACAGATATTATGAGGCAACAAGCTGCTTTTTAAGGCTAGAATTCGTATCTGCAGGGATATTGTACATTAGAGTGCAGAAGATCAAAGTGGGAAAGCAATAGGCATCTGGGTTTTGTGCTGAAAGTACAATTCTTATATGTATGTATATAAAGAAAATAGAATCTAAACAAGAGCCAGGTCTCTATGTTTCATGTTATGTTTTATTCTTTCTTTTAAGTTTATTTTTCATATATGTACTACACTCTGTCTGACACAAGTGATTATTCTGCTTATGCAAAGAACAGTTTATGAAAAAGGTATGGCTTACAATGCTGGAACTTGTCAAAAGAAGGCACAGTGGAAAAAAGAAAATGGTGCCTAGACTTAAACTGCAGATTCAACACCAGGAAGCATATGAAAGCAGTCTCATTTTCCAAAGAAACAGAATGGCCACTGACACCAACTGAATGCAAGCCTGCTTGGTGCTCAGTACCTTTGAAAAGGTAGGTTGTTTAAATATAAATATGGTTATAGAAGCCTAATTTTAGGCACTTTTTAAATATCTTGACCAAAGATAAAAGGCAGCACTGTTTCAGAATGTCTCGCTTTGATAGCCCTCAAAAAAGGTAGGAGGTCTGGCTAGGTGAGATGAGTGAAGCTCTCATTATGTTTAATCTTTCTGCTTTCTTAACATAATGAAGAACTACTAGGTATTATATTGAAAGTGCTTTTTTCTCTGGAATACTTGATTTTCTATTGTTGTTCTGTTATTGTATTGAAAAAGTGAATGAAGTACCTATTTATCCTGTGCTTTCACAATAATTTAAAAGAGAACGCAGAGACAGCAGTAAGTTTGTATTTTATGTGAGAATCTAGAAGTCAAAGATGTTTTACAAGGCCTCTAGCTTCTGAAAAGAAAGAGGTGGTATAGAGGACACTCAGTATATTTCAGGTCAATGTCCTGCTGGTCAGCAGGTCACAGAACAGCAATTAAGTTTCCTCCAATTCCATTTCTATGAAAAGACCGAGGGAAGATACCAAATGAAACTAAAGAACTTGGGGGGAAAAGAACGGGGCATTTATTAAAATAAAATAATGCATATCTGTAGAAAACAGCAAAAAACTGTTAGTTTTGTTAGCTTTCTCCTTCCAACATTTCCTGAATACAATCACTGTAAAGCAAGATAATAATTTCTTTCCTTACACCTTATTGTCTGACAGGATGTGTTAAGCTGGTGTCCCTAATGACTACAGTAATACCTGCTGGTAAGGGCATGTGAACATCTGAATGTAGCCAACAAGCTACTCATGACTCGTTTCTTCTCTACAGATCAATATGAGAATCTTATGGATCAATTCATTTCCTTTAGTGGAGCAAAAACCAGCATGCTTCACAACAAAAGGCAGCTATAACAAGCAGCTGTGATACTTACATATAATACCTCACAAAGGAACGAACAAAGGAACACCTTTAAAAAATATGTCAGTCTTCATTATTTTAAAGTATAAAATTCATACTCACATCATTTCTTCTGTTCGATTCTCTATGGGAAAATACGACCCAACCTGCTAGAATATTTATGTGTTTGGTAAAAAGCACTGAGGTTTCGCTTCCCAGCCAAAAGGTCTTCAGAAGAACTGTCTGTGGCATGACTGGCTGATGCTGTGAATGGGTCCCTTCAACCAAACTGTAGAAAAAGGAAGCGAAAACCCCTAAATCTTTATGCCACTTTGATTACTATAGTTACCAGACAGAAACCTTGTCTTCTGTCAAAACACACACAGGTTTGGCAAGTTTTAAGTATGGAAAGATCAGACACAATTTCTGATGAATAATAAGTAAAATAATGATGACTATTACAGTCAGAGCAAAGGAATTCTAATATTGTGCTAATATCACATAAAGTAAACACAAGACTCTTTTTATACTCGATAAACTAAGGAAAGATAATTGTCGGCCTAGCAAAAGATACCAGCTAACTGAATTAAAAAAATTAAAATAAATCAGTATGTTCAAAGTGCTGCTTGTCTACTTTAAGAATGAATATGAAGGCACTGCAAAGCTAAAAATACAACTTTATGAGCAAAATTAAATGCTTACTTGTCATATAGTGAAATACTTATCATATAGTGAAATAACAGGTTGGGAAAAGTTAGAGGCCTTAAAACACAGTTAGAAAAAAACCTATATAAATTGTAATAAACAAACTAAGAATTGGATAAACTGCCATGTCTGTAGAACCGCAATTTCTTAGGGCCATAGAAAAAACAGGGTACAACCTGCTGTACACAGAAATGCATGTTAAATTGTGAAAAAGTAATAAGAAAGTAGTATCCTATAGAACCCACCTTTCTGTCAGAAACTCTACTTCAGCTTTTACTAAATCAAAGAAAAACTTCAATAATGTTTTGTGAACTATCCTCTGTTCATCTTCTCTCCCTGAATCTAAGACTGCATGACAAATGGTTTTGTAATAAACGCAAGACCTGAAAAATACACATCAAAAAATCCATTTATATGACAGAAATCATAGTCTGATCTATTGGCAAAAAAGTCAGCTTTGACTTTTGACAATTTTGACATAGAAATACATTGCTCCCCAGCAACGTTCATAATTTTAAAGCCTTTTTGGTTTTAAAGCTGTATTTTCAAAAAACAGTAACAATTAAAAAAAATTAATGCTTGTGACTAGGGCTTTGTGTTAGATTTTGTATTACAGTGCAAATGAAATAATTTAACTGTATTTATTTTTTCTGTCTCTACTTGAGGTACTGTACAATTACTGAATTTAACAGAACTTCTTTAAAATTATTTAATTACAAGGGAGTCTTGTAATATTTTAGAGACCTTGTAAGATCCTACATACCTTAGTTCCGGTTAACAGTTCACACATATTATTTGACAGGACTACAGTTTGTGATCAAGTCTTAACAATTGTCTAACATGATGGAGATAATTTTGAAGTAAAGTGCAAACATATTTTTTTGGCTAGCAATTTGAGTACTGGAACCACCAGGTATACAACTCCTGGGTACTGACATTCTGCCACTGAGTACTAAAAGATAAATTACTTTATCTAAAAGATAAATTCTCTTCCATTCCATGTGACATGTTCCTATTAAAAATTACTAAATGTCCAGTTACAGTGATTCAAGTACAGTGATTCAATGCCCTTCAAGGCTATAGACATGCTTACAATCATGCACATTCATTTATCTGTAACCATGATTGTACCAAGTTATTTAAATGTTATTAAGATTTTATGACTGTAATAAGAGGACAGTTTCTCTTCCAAATGAACAGAAGAATTAATTTCTATTGATGCAAATCACAAAAAATTCAAGCTAAAGCATGAACTACCCAAAAAGCTCCAATGTACTGAGTCTTGCAGATGTAGTCAGACATCCTTAACAAGATGCTGAAGTTTACGATGAAAATCAAAATACAACATAAAGCTACGTGTTTGTTAAGACTGGAATTTGCTTTGTAACTACAGATATATTTATGTGTGTATATATACATATATACAACAAAATAGCAATAATACTTACATTATTATAATTTATGGAAAGTTTAAAAAATAAAATAACCCTTTTTTAGAAAAGGAAGGAGGACAAGAAAATGTATATTTTTCCTTTCCAACCCCTCCGCTCCTGCCTGTGAACTAACATTTCCTGAAACATAAAGTGAAAGGCCCAAACCTCAGTTACAATTTTAGATCTTCACACACAGTTAATTTGTTCTGGTGAGAATGTGACTTTGGTGCAAGAGAATCCAACTCTACCCTCCAGTCCTCGAGTCTGGACTAATTTAACAACTATTGCACCCAACAAATCCTTAAACTTTCTTACCTTACAAGCATCTCTATGAAGGACCAAGTGCCTTTCTTACAGACAGGACACTGAAGTAGATTCAAATAATAATTTAACATATATGGGGACTTCCAAGGAGGATCATGTTGGAGAACAAGGTACAAAATGTGATTAAGTTTAGCAGAAAATATTGCATCTGTATTTCCCTGTAACACAATGACAAAACAACATTGGTTCCATACTGGCTGAAGATCCACAATTACTAGATGTTTAGATGTTTTCTTTATTCCTTACAATCCCAAATGACCAAATTTAATCAGTGAAGTAACATGCAATTTGATGCATAATTACAAGCTGCAAAATTCAGAGTTTAAAGAAAAAAGGAAGGAAACAAGGAGTGTGATATTCCAGCTGAATGCAACATTGCTTAGAACAAACCTTTTTCTCAATCGAACTGTCTATCTGTGGCTTACTAGGTTAAAAAACAAAAGTCACAAGTGCTGTTTCCAAAAGCAACAAAAAAATTCTGGGCCAATTCTTCCACAATATTTAGAGCACTATATTCATATGGCTTGTAAATAAGTAATAATTAAAAAAAATCCTTAAGTATTAAATTCTTCCCTTACTAACACAAATACATTGACGAACAAAATGAAGACTGAATACATCACTAAAAAAAAACTACAATGGCAGAAGCAAAAGGCATACTATTTCCATTTCTTGCTTTTATATTTATAACACGTCTAGTCGTCATCTCTCACCAATAGGACATATTCTAGAAGAGAATGAAGAAGTTGCATGGGAGGCATAGAGTACTTCTGACAAGCAGCAAGTTCTGTGACTACATCAGAAAATAAATATGCTTCCACTAATCCTTCAAGTATATACCATGTGCCTCTGGATGGGACAGTACTTTTAACCTAGGAATGAAAAATCTTTGTAAGTAAAAGAACAGCTTAATAAAAAAGACAAAGATAACTTTCAAGAACTAACAAGAAATCTCTAAGTAAAATGTTGGTAATATAGTAATACAGGGAGAAGATTAGAAACTAAACCAGAAATATTACTTATTGCCACATCTTATAAACTGTTGTCATCTAGAAAGACCTTCACTGAGTTCACTTCACTGAACTGGGCTTTCATTGAAAAGATAGTAGGTTTCAGAATGTGCTTCTCTTCTTAGAAGATATGAATACATTTACACTTTTAAAAAACAAATTACGATTCACACACTCAATAACATATCTATAATTTATTCTGGAAAGGTATGCAAAGAAGCGTTAATATTTCCAAAAGTACAGAGTAAATCCCACAGTATATGGCTGGAGCAGTAAGATAATGAGTACCATTGAACAGCTAAAAAAAAATCAGAAAAAAATATAAGATCATGAAATACATCATTTACGAGTACACATTATAAAAGCATAAACCATGGAACTATTTTATCTCCCTAGTTCCCCTATTCCCATATAGCATGTCAGAGAAGCAGCTAATGCTACAGATAAGCACAGGTATTGATCCCAGTGGATGTCAAAGCTCTGAAGATATACTTAATGGCACAGGGCTTCCTTCTTATTCTCTGCCACTCATGACAGCAAAACACTTAACTTAGCAAGCTTTCAGAGGACCCAGAAGGATCTAATGGCTTTCATGAAACACTGTACCTGCTCTGCAATTTCCCTGTTATTGTCTGTACTCTCAGCTTTCCAAACTTTAATTTCCACAGATTAATGATATGAAAGAGGAGCTATTGAAGATATCAGCTACATTGCCATTTATACCTTTCTGCTAGTCCAGGTTCAAGCCAAAGCTAAGATACACAAACCAGTTGCAGCTGTATCGCTAATTGAAGCACAGCTTCCCTTTGCCTGATAACTTCTGTTTTGAAATCCAGCTATTTTGTTGGATCACACAGCCTGAGGCTCTGGTAATTTCAATGAAACTGGGACAGGGAGTCACAATTGAGAGAAGCAGAGTCAGGAAGATCATTGATTGGACTGCTGGGAATTGAACAGTTACATAAATTTATTATTGCTTTAGTCCCTGACAAATCGTAGACTTTATGATCTCTGCCTAAAAACCTGGCTCCTAATATACATTACAGAAAGCTATTCAAGACATCCTACTGATTGTTTTAAAACTAGTTTCAAATTTAAATTAACACAGACTTTCAGTCCAACTGTGGTTTTGAGGTCTACAGAGTGCACTGCTATCATGATGTGCAGTAGTTTCAAAAAAGGTTTCAGTAATAAACTAAAAACATCAGAGGCTCAGGTCAAACCTGAAAAAACTTCTGAAAGAAATGATCACAGTTAAATCACAGCTAAAGTCTCACTGAACGAGCTCCACCTTAGCATCAGACACCCAGTTTGCCTGCAAATGTTTCATTCCTCAGATTCCTAACATATGCTGTTGTTACAGTTGTTAATAACATTATTGTTAACAATAAATAAAGCTGCCCATCTAGACAATTTTCTTTTAACCAAGTCTTTGTGCATCTGGCATTTGCAACTCATTTTTTTTTCAGTTTTTTCATTCATATATGCACTATTAAAATCCTCACATTACATGCAAACAGCAGATCTAAAGAGCAATCATAAACTGTTTAATGGCAGTCAAAGAACAACTTCTCTGTCATCTGGAGTTAAGATGTGTGAAGATAACTCCATATATTGTGCATGTATGAGCACGTTACTACTGGCCCTCATCTGAGGATCAATACCAGCATTTATCTTTTTATGAAATTAAACCTAAATGTTTCTGTCTCTTGAAAATTCTGGTCCTAGAAGAAACAGTAACATTGATGCATTATTTGGAAGGTACATGCAAGATAGGTAGGAACTGGAGAACTGGTTTTCAGTTTATTTGTAGGGGGTAAGGAAGGATGATAGAAAACTGAGGGGATGGACTTTTTCCAGTATCAGCAGACACCTGTTGCAAGGGCTTAATATTCAACGAACGGTACAGATCTGCACTGGCTCGTACTCTGGCTGATGAGAGACTAGCAGTTTCTTAAGCGTTACTGGTACAACCATCAGAACTTTAAGCAGAAACAAATGAAAAATGAAGGTACACAGACAACAAGCTGTGTTTTATATAGCACAATGTGGAAGCAGAGCTGATGAAAGAGAAATAAAAATTTCAGGGAAGATGATAGATAACAGAACACTTAACTGAGTTAAGCCTTCCTAGCAGATGCAAACTGAGATGACTGAATATATAATATGTAGGTTCTAATCTGTTAATTTAGTTTCTAGGTTTTATTTTACTTCACTAGTATTACTGCAAATGTGTATTGTTTAAAAGCCATAAATATACTGCCTATAAAAGTCCCATATCAGATGCAAAGGCTAACAATGGATATTCCATGAAGCTAAAGGAAGTGGCATGTCACGCATAAGAAAAGTATCATAATTAGGCTTAAAATAAATAGATAAATAAATAACAGAACAACAATTTCAGCTTACATGTGTTAAGAAAGCTAAAGTTTTTTTCCACAAATTCAATATACTAAACATTAACATTACATTTTATTGCAAGTCTGTCCAGTAACAGAAATGCATGCAGCATTTTGCCCATTAATGGTAGTGTTGGACAATGACAAAGGCATTTCAGCGCTCATGTTTTAAAAACATTTTTCTCCTCCCCTCCTTACTGTGTCAATGGAAAGAAATCAAATTCGAAAAAAAAAAGATTCTGTGAAGTCTGAAAGCTCATTTTGACAGACTGAGACTTCATTTATATACTAAATAACTACTTATGTAGTACATTTCATGAAGATACCACAACTTCAGCTCCTGAGAAATACAGGAAGCTAACAGATCTTACATTGTTTCCCATTTTAATTTTTAAATAACACAAGTTATCATATAAAGTAGGTCATAGCTACTATGTATATAATGCTTTTTAAGTACTAACAGGCAATGTTTCAATATTGACTAAAGATTTATTCTTAGTATTATAGATAGAAAAGGGAAAAATTTGAAAGTATTTATTTACTTAAGAAATAACGAAGACTTAATAAAACCTGTTGCTGACCTGTACCTGATCAATGGCATATACATGGCTTAGTGGGAAGAAAAAAGAGAAATTAACTAATAGTACAAAAAAAGAAATAAAGTCAAAGTATTATGAAAACAGGACTGGAAAACATAATGTATTCTACTAGCAGTCTGTGCTTCTATAGAATCTGAAACCTGAGTGATGATGTTAAGGCTTATGCTGTAAGAAAAAGTACTGTTTCTACAGTGAGACAATCTTCAGCTAAAGTCTGTCTCTATAGCAAAAACTGGTGAGCACTGCAAAAAGTTAGCTATTATTTATGCAGTAGCAATAAAGTAAGTGCTTGAATAATTTAGGATGCTCTAAATCACGTTAGGGCAATCTTTACCTCTTCTTCTAACAATAACCAGTCAGCTTCTTTTAACTAGCAGGATTAAAGACTTTCTTTGTAATAAAGGGAACAGTAGTGAAAGTGTCGTAAGAATGAGCAACATTCAACAGCATTCTAATGATGCTCTTTCACTCTTCAATAAACTTTATCAGAGTTTTGGACAACATAAATATTTTAAAAAGTTTATTTGATAGCTAATTTCACAATGAAAGTATGTTTGCCTAACTTCATAATAAAATTCCATATATGCACCGTGCCCTCTTTGTGAGAATCCTTACCTCCGGAGTGCATTTGTTCAGGCGGTGCTTTTGAGCAAACTTGTGCTTAACAGCCTGTAAAACAGGATAAAGTCAACGTGCACACTGGATACCAATAAATATATTCAATACTGTATAGAACTCCCAAAATGACAACTTCCATTAAATACAGTTCAAGCAAAACATTCAAACATGGCTATCTATTCTTATTTATCTTTTTAATATTGGGATGGCGAAATTATGAAATACAGGTTAGTGACCTAAAAGGAAAATATAATATGGGCAATTTTTCTCCCCATTTTTCCTGTCACTCTCTGTGCTTGTTTATGTGGTTGGTATGTAAGGACAGTTTTACTAGAATGGGTCCACTTAACCACAGTAAAAAATATTAAGCATTTCATTTTTTCTATGGCAAAATGAAAACTTTGGACCCCTCTTGCAATTCACCTATAATGTACAGATATGGCAGTAGGTGGAAAAAGGTATTACTATTATTGCTGTATCTAATTACAGCTTAGTGTTACCATTTATACTAATATATGTTACCAAAAAAGTCTTTTAGGAGAGATTGTCTTCAGGATTATGATTATTCTATCTGCATGCAAGTACACAATAGTTTGAGAGAAAGATAATGGGATAAGAGCACTTGTTGTTTGTAGCATACATGAAAAGTCAACAACACATTCATTTTTTAAAGGTCTGGCAGGTCTAGTCTTGATAAAATGTCACTCACAGAGGATGCAACATTTGAAGGTGCATAGATTTAAACAGCAGGAGACTTCTATTTGTTAATCTTTTGGTTAAACATTGTGTACATTGAGTACTTAAAATATTCTAAATCTTCTGCTACTAAGAACTTATACTAATACACATAGAGAACCTGAGTTTGCAGTTAAAAATATCATACAGTGCTTTATGTAACGCAGCTCCTACAAAAATAATTACACACTATCATCTGCACCACTGTAACTTATAGAGATAATATATCCTAATTCAAAGTAATTAACTGTTTTTTTTTAAAGATATGAAACAGTGGTTTTAATTCCTAATGTAGCACGTTTATCAGGATTAGACATGTGACAACATTAAAACAAAAGAATGCATTTATCTCTATGCTTTACTTGTAATAAAAAACACTTATATGAATCAACAAAATGCTTGCTCTAGGGTATGGTTAGTTTTAAAAATGTGTTAGTGTAATTCAGCTAGATAACAGGAAAGTCATAGAAGGCCTGTAATCCAAAGACATTTTGTTGAACAACATTAGCTACTACTTATCTCATATATTACACCGAGATTTCAAGTAGTCCACCATGTCTTCCACACACCCATGCCTACCAATTACGATAACTAAATTAGATTTTGATTAATGGTAGATGTAGTAAATACGGGATTATTAAACACTGCAGGTTAAAAGGCATTATTACTATTTCAAAAGATGTTAAAATATCTACTTTATTAGCTCAGTACTATAATGAAAAATAAATTTAATAATATAAACTTCAGATTTTATACTAAGAAAGCATTAATTGATTGTTACTTACCGCAGCAAAATATATATGTTTTACAACAGCATTTTTCATTTCAGCAAGCTGCATGTTAGACACGATTTGGTCTGTTTCTTGTGCTGCCAGGAAACTGTTCATTTTGGTATCTTCAGTATTTTGTATTTCATTCTGTGCAAAGCAAAAAAATACTTCTTAGTTTCAAAGCTAATGCTCTAACCCAGCTTTTACATGCTGAGTCTTTCTATATATTCTATTGTAAACCCTTGCGTGCATATACATGCTTTTGTAATTGTTCAAGTGTCTACATTATGTGCCATATGAACAGCTGGTGGTTTGGAAACAAAACACTGATGTTGTAGGAACCTATAGCATAGAAATTGTCAATGTAAGCTTCCCCATAATTATTCTTCGTAACTGGCTTTAAGTCTGACCCAATCCCTGTGGCTGAAACAAGAGCTGTATTTCCACAATGGATTCTCTCTCAGGCATTTTCAAAACACCAAAAACAAAGTCCACACCTTTTCGATTAGTCAAAAATGTAGTAAAGATATCTAAAGACGTTTGTTCATCAATTTGGCTATGACCATGCACTCATTTTATAAAGGCCACTACAATGAAATTTTTTCTAGTTTTTGCCTGTAAGTCTGAACTAGTAATTTTAAATTTGTAAGTTCTTTAGTTGTTGTTTTTGGTTTGTTTGTTTGTTTTTTTAAAGTATTTTATTCTCTAAGTCCATCTATCATTTCCAGCTATTTTTTCAGCATAAGGAATGAGCAAATATTTATCAAACTGGTTTCCAACTCATTCTGAAAAGTCTCTCAGCAAAGACACAAGATAACTTTTGTTAGTAAAATACAACTAAAAAAGTATCTAAAAGTTATTTCAGGATGAGAACAATTAAGCCTCAATGTATGCTTTTGATCAAAGATGCACAGATAAAACACCATCTTTGTTTTAGGCAAATACATGTATAACTAATTACAAAAGCAGCCTACTCCTGCAGTGTGAGGAGTTACGAAAGGTACTGATGACCATATTTTATTCAGAACAGGTTTGGAAGGCTTGGGGCAGCTGGCCTGATTGAAACACCTGAATCTGATGGGTGAATCAAGTATAGGAAATTAGGGAAATAACAGCAGGCAAAAACCCACAGTGAATGCATTGACAAGACGCAAGCCATGAACAGTTTATACTTTTAGGTTTTCAAAGTAAAGTCTCCAACACTGAACATGTTTCATACCGTTTTCAGATTTTCCCTTAAATGTATAATTCAAATCAAAAGTATTTGGTACGTGTATAACGATATTTCTCAACAAATACTGAGTTTGTTGCATGTTACAGAAAAGAGTTAATTTAGTAACTTCAAAAGAGCTCTCAATAGCTTTTGATGAGCCAAGGATAACTGAATTCTGATGCATTCATGAGTCTTTACTTCTTGTGGTACTTTCTGCACATTATTTTCAACACGCCTGTAAAAATACTTGTATTTAAACAATTTATAGTACCATCTTGGCAAAATTTTATTAATTCCAGCATGTATCCAACAAAGTATTTAAGGCGTCCATTTAAATTTAAGTGTGAGATTAGGTCCCTAAAATCATACATGTTTTAATATCTTGAACCAATAAATCTGTATAATTTGACGCCTTGTAGGATCAAATCATTAATGACAATCCCTCAGAGTATTTTAACACTGGAGTTACGAGGTTGAGGTTATAAGAACAGATATAAAATATAAAGATGAAGCAAAGACTTGGTTCAAAAAAAAAAAAATCATAGCAAGAATAGTCTGAATGTCACTGCAGGTCCACTGAAGAGAATACAATACTGTTTTGCTGAATTCAGCAACTGGACATATATGTAGGTGTTTAGGGGAGGAAGGAGGGTATTTATTTTTGCTAGAAGTAGCAGTCAAATAGCAGGACTACCAATTTGCAAAGTTAAAGTGTTCTAATGAATTATGTGCCAAGCACTTCTGGGAGGGAGAGACAAGAGCATGTCCGTAACATAGTTTGATAAAGCCTAATACATTTGGACAAGTGCTGTGATTTGATTGCCTATGTTTTATACTTTTACTTTTAAGAGACTAGGAGTCTTGGCAGTTTTCTGAGGTTCTTTAGATGCATTTAAATAGAAAGCTAATGCTCTCTTGGCCTCTGAGGTGAGTTACTTTAATGAAGTCTAAAAAAAAAAAAAAAGATATGTGCAAGCTAATGGACTGGTTAAGCTGGAAACCCGTTTTTACACCTGGGAGGAATTCAGGGTGCATAGCAAGAACCACATTTTTTCTCATAGAAATTAAGAAAAGTTAAGGTAGCCACAAAAACTTGACAACCACTCCTCTATTAAACGTAAATGTCTATCTTAGCTGAGAGGTGTAGTAGAGAACAGTTTCTCTGAACATATTTCATTAAGAGAGTGAACACTAAACTAAGATCCCATGTTAACGTGTGTTTTATTCAGGCTGTAAATGTTAAGATCCTTCAACCCTCTCCTCACCCTTCCATAACAGCTTTATTGCTTGTTAAAACAGGAATAGTCAGGTATATGCTTTGATCTGAAGAATCCAAAGGATTTTCAAATGAAGTAGGTTATTCCTAGTAACACAGTTTTGGCTCCTATTTGCTTGCAAAGGTAGTATTTTCAATTAGCAGTTGACTATAATTGTCCCACAGTACAAGAAACTACCAGACTAAAAGCATCTTCTGAGGCCTTTGAGTAGTTCAAGGTCAAAAGGTCAAAATGCTAGGAAGTTCTGAATAGTGCATCTGATAAGCAAACAGCTATGAATCATGAGGCATCTCTCTCAAGCGAAACAGTAAAAAATTCTAATTCTAGTGAATTCCACACATAAAAGAAAATTCACAAACTGTGACAAGTCCCTCATAGTTCAGATGGAAAGATGAAAGAGAAGCAAGTTGCTTTTCTTGCTCTGCCTTATGTTTTGCATCACTGTGAATTTAACTCCTGATCCAATTTTGGAGCTGAATGGTAAACCTAACACTCCAAACCATTTGATATTGCACTGAATGCTTCATCTGGCTTAGCCATTCCAGCAAAAATCTGTCTCCCTAGAATGATGACCTTTACTGCGGCTTCTCTCTTCATATAGGTCCATCCAGGTCCTCGTGCCTTAGTGGATCTGATGATGTACTGTCTCATGTTCTACTTTAGGTAACAGAAAAAGCTATTACAGGGACTTTGGAGAGTCCTCTTCTACCAACCAAGAAACACTGAGCTTGCAATCTCCAGAATTTAACACTTTTGACTAGTAAAAGAGAAATTAAGTTTTGTCATGGATGGCAACAGGTTTTCTAATATGGAAAGAGACAAAGCTGAATCTTGTCTTTGCACATGTGAGCGTCATGTGATTTGAGTTGTAAGGACTCATTAACATTTTCTGAAATACAGACAATTATGTCTCTTCTGACTCCACACATCACAGTTCTGCAAATAGCGAAGCATTACAGTATATAAGCTGTTGGTATATAAGCCATTTTTACCAAGTCCTCTTTGCATGCTAATATATTTGCATGGAGTTGAGCATCATAACCATACCTATAAGCATATGGTTGCTTATAGAATTCTTCAGTTTAAATTCATTTTATCTGTTTACAAATATGGACTGATCTTTCTACAGTAACGGAGAGTTAAAGGTATGCTCAGGTAATGGTTCATACAATTATTTTAAGAAATCACAATTCTTGCAGTATCAAGCTCAGTGCGCTGAAAAGGGAATACAGGTGATGAGCTTACATTAGATTCCTACCATAGAAATAGTGTAAGTGAATTTTCTCTGCCTAGTATACCATTCCCTCACAAAATTCACACTGCAACCTCCAGTTCTTCCCAGCCATGAAGGATGGCGAGCAAACTGATTTGAGTTCAGAATCTGAATTTTAACAATCTACAGACTTTTTTACAATACTTTATCTATAATGGTATGAAAAAAGGTAGAATTGAGGTTAGTTGAGAAGAAAGTAATTTCATTGATCTTGAATCATGAAGATACAATATAGCCAAACTCAGTAAAAAAATATGTACCTTCACATACATAGGTAGACAGATAGATACATACATATACACATTTGAAAGCCCTACCAAAATCAAGAGAATATAAATGAAAAATAGTACCTTTTTTCTTGGTATTTTGTGAATAACTATTTAGCTGATGGTTATCTACACTGGGACCTTTTCTTAGTAGCACAAAGCAAGAGCCAAGGAAGAACACGAAGAGGAAGAAGAAATAATGTATGTTTCCTTGCTGCTATCTCTTCTGGTCTAAAAGTCTAAACCAAAACACTGTTTTCGGAGAGACATTTTTTCTATTACAGGATCACAGGATGGTTGAAGTTGGAATGGATCTGTGGAGATCATCAGGTCCAAAGCCCCAGCCCAAGGAGGGCCACCTAAAGCCAGTTGCCTAGGATCATGCCTACACAGCTTTCAAGTATCAGCAAGGATGGAGACTTCTCAGCCTCTTCAGGCAACATGCTCCTGTGCTTCATCACCCTCACATTAAAAAAAAAAAAAAAAAAAAAAAAAGTGTTTCCTGACTTTCAGATACAACTTCCTGTGCTTCAGTTTGTACTCACTGCCTCTTGTCCTGTCAAGGGCACCACTGACAACAGCCTGGCTGTTTTCTTTGCACCCTCCCTTCAGGTATTTATATATATTCAAGAACCTTTCTCTTCCCTTGGATAAGCAGTCCCTGAATCAGGAAGTTGTATTGCCTTTAACTAAATTACAAAATACTCAGGCTGATCATAATCCCTATTATTAATGCTGCATCATTTACTGTAACCAGTAAACCTGACAAAAATTGCTAACAATGAAAGATTAATGTTAGATTATTTTTCTTAATTTACTTACCTCAAAAAGGTAATCTCCTAGATATTGCAAAGGGTAATATTGAACTTCAGAGAGGCATTTTCTCTTTTGCGTAGGGAAAGTTTGTAGACTGCTAAATATATGAGTTACATTGTGCTCTACATTTTCAGATGAACATATGGTTGCCTTTCCAGCTTCAAGAACTCTAAATAAACATATCAGGAAAGATGTATTTACTGCATTGTAGTATTACTGTTGAAAACTACATTATCATTCACAAATTACAAGCATGCAAGTGCAAGTGAATAAGGGTTTTCTAGATGTATGGCACTGCTCAAACTTCGTTTGGAGGATAAAAGGGCACTTCACATCCTTCAGAAAAGGAAGTGACACAAGAAATTCTTCTCTTCACAATTTATCACTAATAATTAAAATCTACATGTACCTCTTACATATGTGACACAAAGCTTTACCCGTGCAGTTTTTCAGAGATCAAATCTGGTGACAGCAGCTACAATTTTTATGTCCCCCACAATCATGATGGTCTTTCAAGTAAGTTTTGCAATTAATTTAGTAGTTTACCAGAACTGGAACCTGCTTTTCTGAACCATAACATGGTATTTTCATAACACAAATACACTTTTTAACTTGATTTTGGAGTCATTTATAGTGTTTGGTGCTGTCCAGTATCACACAGAAAACAGATTTGTTTGTCTTTGGGACACCATTACATGTTAAGTTTTCCCTGGGACAATTTTGAGAGTTGTACTGCTGCAACAATTCCCATCTTTTAGAAGAGATGCCAGACAAAAAAAAAATGGTGGAAAAAATAAGGTCTTTTGACATGCTGGATATATGTTTTATTTTTCATAATCCAGGTATGTAAAAATAAAATTATGTTGATCTCTCATCCTTACCCATCCAACAGCTAGGCACTAAAGGTAGGAAGAGCACAGAAGGGGAAAAAAGGCACAGTGTTTTTAAAGATTAGAGGGGAAAAAACCAAAAATCAGTCTTTCCCCAAAGCTACAGTGGCCTTCATGACTGAAAACAGCACTTGCTGGAGACAAAAACTATCTACCTTTCAGTGTTTTCTGACCGAGTAAAAGGATACCTATATCGGTGTATGGGTAACAGTCTGGAAAAGGAAGATTCTTTGCACAAAACTGCCTGTTCCCCTGTCTTGCTGATGTAGTTCCTGTTAAAGGTTACTTCCATTGCAAAGGGAGTTGTGCAAGACATCATTTTAATCATGTTATCATGAAGATCTGCATAAGCAATTTTTACAGAAAAAGAAACAGCATTTTTTCACAAGTGTAGCAGGATGGGTGCGTCTTTCTGCAAGACAGCACATAGTAAACTTTCCCGCTCAGCCAAGAAAACAGCATACTTACAATGTCTTCAGCTGGGAAAATCAGAACATGGTAACTTCAGATATACCTCACACTGTCTTTATGAACTACAGACAGACAGGTATTCTGTGATGCAGCATGCATCCCTGTACCACGATCAACCAGACAAACAGCACTTCTCTTCTTGCCTATGCATCTGTGCCTGACCCGAGTACTCCTAACTGGGATTTCAACAGAGTAGGACAGTATCTGCTCCTGCAGTGAAACTACAACAGTGTCAGGGGATGTTTGCTTTTAGCATACCAGAAGCAAATGTTATTAATATGCTTTGTTTGCAGTTGAATGTAGTATTGAAACTATGGAAAACAAATGTGTAGGAAGAGTATGGGGAAAAAAATTGCTGTCCCACAATTCTTGCACTTCCATTGTTTCCTCTTCCCTGCTTTTCCTTTCCCCTCCGAGCTACCTGTATTTACATCTTATCAGAAACATGTACTACAGTAAAGATTTAGGTCTTTAGAACTACAAGAAGCTATTACATAGATGTGATGCAAAAACCCATAAGGTCACTCACAGTGTGGCCCAGGTCTGTAACAGCATTCACAGCTGGCTCAGGTTACCCACCCAAGCAAAATAACGCATCCTGTTCCAGCTACTATTCAAATGTAACATCCACATAAAATATATGATTACTCATAAAAAGTGTAAGCCTGTGTGCCTTGCCTCATGAACAAAGTTTCTGTAAGCAGTTTACTTCAGATGCAAACTGTCGTGGTTTAACCCTAGAGAGCTACTAAGCACCACACAGCCACTTGCTCACTCCCCCCACAGTGGGACAGGGGAGAGGATCAGAAAGGTAGAAGTGAGAAAACTCAAGGGCTGAGACAAAGTTAATAGGTAAGTAAAAGCCACACAAGCAAGCAAAGCAAAACAAGGAATTCATTCAGTGCTTTCCCTCAGCAGGCAGATGTTCAGCCATCTCCAGGAAAGCAGGGCTCCATCACATGCAACAATTACTTGGGAAAACAAATGCCATCACTCTGAACATCCCCCACTTCCTTCTTCTTCCCCCCGCTTATATACTCAGCACGATGTTCTATGGTACGGAATATCCCTTTGACCAGTTTGGGTCAGCTACCATGGCTGTATCCCCTCCCAATTGCCAGTGCCCCCCTACAGCCCTTTCCTGGCAGGGCTGCAGAAACGGAAAATTTCTTGAGTGACTGTAAAACATTACTAGGCAACAACTAAAAACAGTGTGCTCTCAGCATTGCTCTCACACCAAATCCAAAACATGCCACTGCACCAGCTACTAAGAAACTTAACTCTATCCCAGCTGAAACAAATGTAAGCAAATGTGTGTTATTTTTGAGACTACACTAAAAGAAAGCAAGAAAAGCAGTAGGCTAAAGATTTAAAGCAATTTTATTATAAAAAGTATCGAAGTATATTAATGGAAACAACTCAAGAGTTTGAAGAGCTGGAGGTTATTACGGACAAAATTAGCTAAGATGGAAGAACAAAAATGTGTTCAACCACTCAATAAGAGTTCCATTTTTCATTATTTGAGGTCTAAGACATATCCTCCTACCTTGTAATAGATGCCATTCGTTTATCACCTTTCTTAACAGAGAGGACAACTTTCCATCTGTGGAAGGCCCCTGGAGCACCACAGCGTGTCAGTTCTTTGCGCCATCTTTTAGGTGCAGATTGCATTTGAGGTGAATAATGGCTGTCTTTTTCAATTTCATATCCCCATTCGTACGTTGTTTCATCAAGCCATCTGCCACTTTCGGCACTATTAATTACATACTCCTTAGTTAGTATCCACTTTCCTAAAAAGCAAATGAACTGTCAACCACAAAAGATTTTTTGTGCAGACAAATGGCAATCAACTGAAGATCTAATACAAAATTAACTTCAACCTTTCTTGTGCAAATAAAAGCTGCAATTGTAAGTACCATTTTAAAAACTTCTTCCTCCTACAAGAGTTCTCCTCTTCACACTTTAGAAGCAGAAGTCTCACAATGCCACTGAAAATGATCGTTTTGTTTTCTTTTAGCGATGAAGTACTTTTTCACCCTTCCCAGACAAAATACTTGTCTATCTCCTCAAAAATTTGCAAATGGAATTTTTCAGCTTCCCAGATTTTGTTCTTGTCACTTCCACAGAACCTTGTTTAACCCTTTATTTTTAATATAATTTGACACTTTTACAAATGTACGGAAATGTAGTAAAATGAAGAAATATTTTACCACCAATGATTAAAAAGAGGAAGGAAGGTTTTAGCATCCAAGCCATTTCTTTTATATATTCTTAGTATTACTTGCACTGCGAGTGTAGTGAATACCAATATTAGGGGGATATGGGTTTAGACTTTTGTCTTTCCCCTTTCTTCTTTTCACATCCTTTTCTCTCATCCTTTGGCTCCACCTCCTCCGCCTCTCCTCTTTCATCTTCTGCATGTATGCTTTTGATACTGTATGTAATGATCTTCCCCTTTTTCTCTGTCTCTCTCTTCTTACAGGTTCAGGTCAAGAGCCGTGGTTAGTACCCTGCTCCTGTATAGAAACAGTACCTACAGAAGACACTGCGAGAGAAATTGACTTGAATTGTGTGAACCTAATTGGTTTCACAGAACAGCAGGGTTGACTGGCAAAATGTCTCAGTGCAGGAGCACAGATGGTACTTCTATATAACCTAGCATAGGTACCAGTAGACTTAGGACTGGAAAAGGTATGCTGTGCACAACCTGTATGTTAAAATCACTTTCATTCAAAGTTTCCATCTCAAAACTTCTGTCAACTAGGAAGTCCATGAAGACTGGCACCCTTGTTATTATTTCTGTTTACCTCTAAGGCATTCTAAATGGGTTTAAATGTGATTTTTTACACTTACTCAGGAAAAACTGCAGTAGGAATGAGCACACTCTCCGCCATCAAGGGCAAGAGCAATGATAATGTAAAAACAGCATCTCTCCCAGGATTAAGAACTACTGCATGATGTGGGGGAAGATTTGAAAGTACAGAAACATGGCAGAGTTTTGCATTGCCATGGGGACAGTAATTTATCATTTCTACTCAGTTCAAGAAAGCATCTCCAGATGTTTTAAATCCCCCAAATTAAGAAAACACTAACTCAAAGGTTTATAATAGTTAAAGCAAAGCGCTATGCCACAAATCTATCTGCGTTTCAGTAGCTTCCCCCATGGAAACTTTTGGGCTGTTTCCTTTTTTATTAGAATGTGATCAGAATTTTACATTAGTACAAGAAATCATATATATATATACACACACACATACACAGAGCAATAGATGATTGAAAATGTCTACTAATATAGTATGTAAGTATAAATACAGAATCAAGAAATACACATGTATCTTTAAACCCAGATCTAGGTTTAGTTATTTCTGTCTCTTACTTCTTAAATTTAAGATTATCCCTCATAAAAATTGCTTTAATGCTTTGGTATAATACAATATAGGGAAAATAAAGATCACATTTAACCAGTTAATAGATTGGTATTGTGAAGTCTTGTAACACCACAAGATTTTCTAAACTCACCATAAAATCCTTCCACATAATCTGTCCATAAAAAAAAAATCTTAAAATACAGAATTCTCATTCTAAAAGCATTTAGTTGCTTATGTATGGGATTTCAGCATCAGGCCCTAGGTAAAAGCAAAGCAAGAGGAAAGCCAGAGGCTTGTGTCAGAATGGCAAAAGCCTGGAGTTTTCTCTTGCTGCATAAACCACAACTTACAGACAGTGACCTTTACCAGTGAATGTTGCGTGCAAATTTGGTGTCAAAAATCCATGCTGATTACTGGTGTCCATAGTCCCTCTGTCACCTTCTCAAGCGATCCATTTTTGTCCCAATCTTATGGGTATGACTTCATGATCTAACTAACATATAACAAAGCTTTCTGTCTGGGAACAGATGCAGATCACATAAAGGAAGATGGCAGGACTATCATTTAGGAAAAAAAATCCAAACCAAAAAGTAGTAAATCAGAATTTGAATATAACACTGCGGTAAAAATCAAGGTTAATGGAACAAGGAGAACGAGGGTTAGTAAGAAGGTTCACAAAATGAAAACAGGTAACCAGAAATCTTTTAAGGGTCATTTCCAGTCCTACGTCATGATCCAATGACATTTTACAGGGAAGCTTTTACTCACCAGCAGCACAGGCAGCTAAGAACTTTTCACTCCTGCACAGCTTTTTTGCTATAAGATGTGTACAATTTCTGTACTCCTAATAAAACAAAGACAAAACAACACACTTGTGTGACTAGAAACAGTTTAACTTCCCTAGCTATTTACACATAACTCTAAACTACTGCATAGCCCTTTCTTTTAAGGCTTGCATTTTTACTTTCTGCTCTAAGCATCAGGTACCTTAGTGAACAATACCTTACTATCTAAAAAAACACAGTCCAGTTTCAAAAGCCATTTGCGTAGTGCCCTTTTCTCTTGTTTATTAAATCTGGTTAATTGGATTATCCGTTTCTGGCCGCCACCTGCCATCTGTTAAAAGAAAAGCATAAACACACATAACAGGCATCACCAAACGCTACTTCCATGATCTTGCTAGCAACTCCTACCGGTTTTCCGATAAAAAGGGAAAACAGAGCGCGAGGAAACCAACGCTACCCGAGGAGGGGGCACGACACACGCGGAGCCGCCGCGGCCTGCCACAGCCCGGCCACCTGCCAGGCAGCACCGGCCAGAGCCCCCGCACCGCGGCCAGAGCCCCCGCACCGGCCCGCGCCCCCCGCCGGGAGCGCAGCCCAGCCCCCGGGCCCGCAGGCGCGACGCTGCGCCCCTCAGGCCCCCGCTCCGCGACCGAGCGCGCCCCGCCGGCGGGAGGGCTTCCCGCCCTCAGGGGGGCCCCGTGGGGCAGTGCCCCGGGGCGCGGCGGGCTGGCCGGCGGCCTCGGGTGGGAGCGAACCGCCTCCCGCTCTGCGGCGGGGGCAGCCCGGTGCACTCACGTACACAGGCCATGCTGGCGGGCACCTCCTCGCTCCCCAGCCGGGCCGGACGACCCACGCTCGCCCCTCGGCGCGTTCCCGCCTTCCCCCCGCCCCGCCCCCGGATGTGGCGGCGCGGCCGTTCCGGGACGTTGTCACTGACGCTCCGCGGTCGCCGGGGCTTTGGGCGCGGAGCCGCGGGGGGAGCCCGGGCTGGGTAAGTGGCCCCCGGCAGGGCCGCCGTTCCCCTCCCCTTACCGTGCGCGCCGAGCGAGGAGGCCCGCTGCGGCCCGGGGCTCCCCGCGGCCGCGCTGCTCTGCCCCGCGGCGCAGCCCAGCTTTGCGCAGCGCCGAGGCTTCCCTGAGCGGCGGCGAGGGGCTGTGGGCGCCCCCCCCGCGGCGGGGAGGGCGGTGCCGGCGCTCCTCTGAGGCGGCCCCGCTGGAGCGGCGTGGCGGGCCCGGCTTGGCGCCTCGGAGCGGGGCGGGAAGCGGGGGTCTTCCCTCAGGCCGAGGGGACGGGGTCCCTCGGGCTGGCGTGAGGCGGGGGGAGGCTGGGAAACGCGCAGGCCCCTCCCCAGAGTCTCTGGAAAAGCACCGTTTCTGTTGCTCGGCAGAGTTAGAAGCCGCCTGGCAAGGGGCTGTGCTGCGGGGCGGAAGAGAGGTCCCTGGGCGGAGGAGCCAGGCAGAGGGGCCGGGCGGCGCAGGCTGGAGCGTCTCCCCTCTGGAACGGGCTGTCTGTGGCAGTCAGGAGAAGGACCAGGGATTGCTGATCCTCGGTGCCCTTTTCGCTGTGCCTCAGAGAAACTTTCAGAGTGTCTTGTGCCACATGATGGCTGATCCTCAGGGAAGATGGCCAGGTACTGCTGCAGCCAGATAGTCAAGCCACATGTTTTGGTGAGGGGATTCCTGCCCCGCTGATCGAGTTGGTACTCACTCTTCCTACGGAAATCAGGGTTTGATTTTTTTCTTTAGATTACAAAGCAACACGAAAAGGTCAAAATAATATTCAGCTCGTACTTCAAGCACTCGGTTTAGAATTTAGGAATGTAGGAATACCAAGATGACGGTTCTTTGCAAAATATTATTTTGGTCCCTCATGTATTTGACTTGTCATTACTGCGTCATGTAACGCACTGAATGGATAGTACACAAGAAGTCTGTTAGTGATTCATAATGAATAAAACTAGCTTTGTGGAACACTTCAATTCCTTTTTTATGCAGTAGGAAAGTAGAAGGCACATGTCCTGATTCAAGAAAAAAGAAAAAAAAAAAGACATGACAGAATTGCTTCCTTAGAAAACTTAATGCTACTTTCTCCCCTTCCATAAAATTCTTATGCAAAAGTGGACAACTCACTTTGTACTCATTGAGGTAGCTGTTTCATATGTAAGACCTGTAAACTGAGATGTGTACAGCAAAACTCACAAGTGCTGAGTGTTTGTCACTGTAGCTTAGATCAATAGAAGCAATGCTTTGAACTCAGCAGTGCTACAAAACATAGGTATTCCTGTGGAAAGAAAACCAAAACCACCCCTAGCTTCAGACATCTGAAGTTCGGCAGCCTGTTGGATGCTTGGTTTTAAATCTGAGTTTCCCAAAAATAAAACTGGAAAAATAGTTCTGCTGGGCCTCAGATGGGTCTTGTTGCTGTTTGTTTTGGTACCTTTAATGCATACTGAAGTTTTCTGCGTCTTTTTCAATGCAAGCGTGAAGAAGTAACCATCAGCAGCCTCTATCACCAGGTTTTGTTAGTGGCACTGAAAAATCTTTAAATATCAACTTGAGTATTCAGAGTTAAATGGCTGTATTTATCACTTGCATTTCTAGATGGACAATGAACATAAGTTGCATTTTCTATTAATACCTGTTGCACATGTATACCTTCACTGTGGAGTTGTCAGCACTGTAAAGTAGTTATTTTAATTTTTGTAAACTTGGACTTTTTTGTAAATAGTTTAATTCTTATTAACTACTATTAGCTACTAACCATTACTTAACTGGTAACTAATAGTTTTATGCCACAGGGCTTTTAACAGGCTGGAGAAGTCTTCAGCATACAAGCACACATATTTTCTAGTTTTTATTTCTTTTTTCTTGTGTCTGACACATAATACATGGAATCAAAATAACAGACCTCCAACATTGTACATTTATTTTTGCTTTAAAATACATTGTTAAGTGTAGCTTTAAGAAATTAAGAACATGTTTTGACCTTAATTTTAGGCATGTCTGTTAAGTTTGGATTTCACTTACCCTCTTCGTTATTTTTTCAAAAAGATTGATTACATTTTTTGTCATAAAAAAACTATTTTCTTTTTTTCCATCCTTCTTGTGATCTCATTATAGTAGCTAAATGTCTCTCAATTCATTATTTTTTCTCTTATGTACAAGAGTTAATATTAGGTCTCATAGGTCTAGGGAGCAGTCTCTTTAACTGGCGTACTTTTCAGTATCTCTGGGTTTTATTTGTTCTATTTATGTGCTTGTCAAAAATATGGTTCAGCTGCTCAGTATTATAAATTATATTTAAGCTGTTTGTGTTTTAGATGGATAACCACTTTTACACTTTCTGCTTTACAGTACATGTAACATCTTTATAAAAATTCACAAGTGATTTTCAGTGCTACACAAATGGAATTTCACTTATAAAATTTCTGATTAGTTTTAAGGACTATCAAGGATGACTGTATAGCTCTGATGTCCTCAGTACTTTAACAAATCAAGATCAGACGAATAAGTATTTCTTTTAGTCTTTCACAGGAAGAGTTCACTTGCAGTGTTTCAGGTGCCTGTCTCTTGCAGATTTCAGTGGCTGCTGCTTTCTTAATTTTATTTCCTAGAGAGACAAAAAAAAAAAGATATTTCATTTTCAACCCACTGATCTAGCATTCTACCTTATACTTTTTGTTTCCTTTATGTTCTACACATAACTGTATTACCACGATGTCTTTTGCCTTGAAAATTCACTTCTTACATTTCCCTGTAGACAGCTATTATACTTCATGTAATATGTGTGAGTTGTGTTTCTCCAGGCCTCACTTCTGTTGCCACGATCAATGTGATCACGGTTGAACCTTGTCCCTAAATCTCACAACATCTTTCTGCAAGACTTCACCTCTTTATCCTTAACTTTGCAACTTAGCATTTGGGGAATTTTTTTTTCCATGTTTTTTGTCCCTCATTAGCCTTTTGACTTCCTGTGTTGAAAATTTTATGTAATTCCTTGCAGTAATTGTGGCAGTGATACAATCCATGCTTTAGCTTCTATTCTGTTGTGATCTTACAGATTTTTTTATTTAGTGGAAGATATTTTGCCGTATGTTATTAAAAGACTTGCCATCATGCAGAGAAGTTTGTCAGTGGGCTGATTAACAATTTCAGAGTTTAAAAATTACTCATTAGACCTTTTCTGTTGTCTCAACATAAATGTGTATGCTTGTTTAAGCAGTATTGTTTGGCAAAATTAAAATCACAATGCATAGCCAAATTTTGGTCAAACATTTAGAAATCACAGCTCTGTAAAAAAACCCATGAAGCTACACTGAAAAGTCAGTTGTAAAAGCTAAAACAGTATGAAATGTCTCCACACTGCCTTCATGTGGAGAAAAATCTAACTTTTTGCCCTGTTTTAAGTCGGTTTTATAAGTCTCTCGTAGTACAAAGCTCGAAATGACTCTGGCTTTGTTGAAACAGTGAAGGAATTTGAATTTTCTTCTATAGTGTTAAGGGTTTATAAGAGTTAGAAACAGTACCAACATAATATAAATCCACAGAAACTAGAATATCTTCTTAATGGTAATTGGTCTGCTATAAACGTACCTGTGGTGTCTTTCATGAGCTCATGAACAAACGAATGGCAGAACAAGTGTTAAAATTTTTGCTTTTCTTCAAGCCTTGATGATTGTGTAAACTCTGTTGTCATGACTTTGTATTTATATTTTAAAACTTCTTTATGGTCTTTTTTGGAGGTGTTGTTTATGTTTCTTTTGTGTAACCATTTTTCTTATGAAGAACATTCTTCTGATTTTTCTAAGCTCAGCCTATATCCTTATGTCCTTGCATTCTGCTGCCCTTCTACTGACTCACATTCCATTAATGTGTGTCAGTGAATCAGTATTGAGGGACAAATGTTAGGGAGAGCACAGAACAGTGTTCAGCAGCTGGTTCAGTAACTGTTGTGTAAGTGATGCCAAGCTATATACCTTGTGTGTCAAATAATGAATTAGCGAACTTCACTTCATTAGTGTACTTTCAGTCACTCATGACTTGCAATAAGGTTTTGTTTCTTTTTTCTTTTAAAATATAGGTAGTGGAATGGTTTTATTTTGCCTGTAATACTTAACCTTCCCTACCACGTAAAGTTCGTTTCTTGTCTTTGCCTGACATGAGTTAGTCCCTGGCTGCTTGGACCTTCTTTCTTAATCATATTACTGTTCTCCTGCCCTGACCTAAATCTGCTATACCTGCCTGGAATACTTAATTGACCTAACTCCCCCACTGACCTTCGAATATTTTCTCCTACATACGAGTTCCATTCTGATATGATCAGCAAATTTTCCTTCATCAAAGTCCTTTCACCTTTTTTTTTTGAGAATCCACATAAGCTCATTCAGATTTTGTTTGTTGAATTTTAATTGTGTGTGTGTGTGTTCTAAAATACATTTCTTTGTCTTTCATGTATTCTTCTCTCTTAAGTGACTGCAGTCAGAATGGGGAATGAGTGTAACGTTAGCAGAAATCATAATTTTTTTCTTGATTGTATGTTGTTAAATAGCAATGTATATACTCAGAATATTCAATAATATCTTCTCTGCAACAACCCTTCTCTCCGCCCAGTGTTATTTCTTATTAGGCAATTGCAAACTGCATGATTGATGCCCCGCAATGCAGATAAAACATGAACCCTGGCTCACAGGACCTCAGAAAATCAAGTTAGGCATGATGTAACCAGTAGGTTAACATGTTGCGTGTACGCTTTTTACTTTTTATGCTGTTGGCTGTACTTGAGGTTAGTACAGAGGGTAGGCAAAAGGTGCAGATGATTGTGAATGGAAGGAGAAAAGTACTAAAAAGAAGTTAGGAGAAAGTATGGCATAAATTATAATAGGGCAGATAATGAAAGTAGAACAAGAGTAAACTAGTATCAAAATACCTGACAGTATGTTACAGTTCTATAAAATACTATAATACAAGTATACAGTTCTACAAAATACTATGCATTTTACAAGTATACAGCTGGATGATTGTATAAAATTGTGACATCCAGGTATCAGACATAGATTTGCTACTTAAGGTGAGTTAACAGAGGATTGTAGCAGTTCCTTGTAACTGTTTAGTTGTACCTTAAGTTAAGGTAGCTTAACCCCTGTTACCAGCAGATCTGGCAGGTAATTTTCGTGGTTTTACAACTTTGTTTGTGAGCCCTCCCTAGCAGTTCCAGGTTGTTGCTTTGGGATATCAGTGTCTCTTAGTGTCTCGTGGATATTTTAGTAGAAGCATTCAGTACTAAAATAATGTGTTCATTGGTGTGTTTATTTTATCAGAAATAATTTTCTACTGGACTCAAAAAGCAAAGAGCATTTACCAAATAATAAATACAAATTAACTGTCAGAGTAATAGCAAAAAATCGATTGTATTAATGTAGTAAGCTATTGCCATGGCAAAACGGGTTTCTTTTCAGATAGGCTTTGAGGCTGTTTCAGTGCAAAATAAGCTTAACATCCATAATTTTTATTTTTCTCTAAGTCTTATGAAGAATTCATTTAGAGAAACAAATTTTGCTTAGCAACTGATTGTTTCCCGTCGCGTTTGTGGACTTGGAAGTTAAGAGAAGTGGAGTTCTGTTATGGAAAACATTACTATGTGATTCTCTACTTGGCTTTGGCACACCCAGATATAGGACAATCAAGTGGTTCTTGCATCCAGAGAGGCTGCTATATGCTATGAGGGAAATGCGCTCTAAATAATGTAAAGAGACAGCAGTGCCGTTTTGTGATCTGAGGAGCTTTTTGAGAATTGGTGAAGTCCTCCAAATAGCTTCCTAAAAACATTCTGAGGATTGCAGAAAAAGTAGCTAGACTTTTTACAGAAGGGGCACTTTGGCAGTCCCTTATGCACCGAAGAATAAAAGACTTCCTTTGAAGCAATGACATAGATAAGGCCTCTCCCTCTTTTCTTTCACTTTCCCAACGAAGCAATGACATTTATTAGTGTAGAAGGTTTTTGCTGTCAGCGGTTTCTCCCATCTGGAGTGCCAGTGTTGACAGAAGGGCTGTGTGGTTAGCAACATTATTGCTCATAAAGTTCATCAGTAAGGGCTAAAGTAAGAGCAGGACTGAAATCCTGACTGGGAACAGAGTATCTTTTCACAAAATGCTAGGGAGCATGAGTGCTTCCTTTGGGAAGGCATTATGGATATCTTCTGTGTAAGCTTAAACTCTAATGATGCCAGCACTGTTTCTCCCTTTTCTTGTCTCCCCACTCCCAGCAGCATCCTCAAGGGTTTATTAGGCAGACCAGAGTAGAATTTAAGTACCCAAAGCCGTGCTTCCATGTTGTTTAGAAGTAAACATAAGAAGAAATGACTTTACAAGAGGAGCTGCAAGTACCAGTGGTCAATAGGATATGGATCATTTCAGTAATAAGAATGTTGTAGGTAGAATGATTTTTAATTTGGTTCACTAGAGATTCTGGGCGCAGGTGGCCTTTGAGATCTGTCTCCTGGAGTGGAGATATCACTGTATTCTTGTCCATCTGCAGCTAACTCTTTCCATGTTTTGGTGGCAGAAGGCTTGAACAAATCATAAAATCACAGAATCATTTAGGTTGGAAAAGACTTACAATCATTAAGTCCAACCCAGCACTGCCAAGTCCACTGCTAAACCATGTCCTTAAGGACCATATCTACGTGCTTTTTAAACACTTCCGGTGGCGGTGATTCCACCATGTCCTTGGGCAGCCTGTTCCAGTGCCTGGCCACCAGTTCAGTGAAGGAATGGCTGTTCCACTTGCAGGATTGTAAAGACAATATGGCTGGAGAGGGAACTAAAATGAAAAAAGAGCAGGATGAGGATTAATGGGGACACTAATTAGGAGAGTTGCATGTGTAGCATATTGGACATATATATGATGTAAATCTTCTGAGGTAAATGGTAGATGCTGTTTGAAATGTGGTAAATTAATCTGGCAGTTTTTAGTTTAAACATTTAGAGTTGCTTGCAGAAACTGATTTGCTGCAATCCGTGGAGGCATAAATTAGGCCTCAGTGAATTATATTTGGAGGTGTTTCCATATTTAAGTTACCCATACGCCATATTTTTCTAAGCAAAACATCCACCTCTGAAATTTTTAGAGTAAGTGTTATACTGGAATGAGCTTGTTGCTGCAAAAGACAATACAGAATTAATCAGAGACATTGCATCTGGTTAATGCGTATGTGTACATGTGTCTCTATAGAAATATATAGGGTGGTACTATGTGCTACACATGGGCTTTTCTTGAACAAAACATGTTTCTTTCCTAATCCAGCTAATTCATTACAAAATATTTTTACAGAATATTAACAAATTAAAGTATGATTATGCATTCTATGCAAAAAATTCAGGTTTTTTTTTTAAATAGATAATTAGGACACTATAAGGAATTAAAAGGGAAATTGTGTTACAGAAAGAATCCTTGATTACAAATCTTTGATTTTTTTCCCCCCTCTTTATAGCATAGAGCATAGTTTAGAATTTTGCTGAATATGTGATTTGTGGAATTTAACCATAACTTGTGTTATATTTAGTCCTCAAATACATTTTTTCACTTTATTTTTTAATTGATTCAATGAAGCTCCTGCACTGTGATTCAGGTTGTAAAGACCACAGTGAAGGACTTTATTCTTTCTGGGCTGAGGAGAAAAATTTACATGTTCTCACAGGCAACAGTATTCTAAGATGGATTTTGATCAGTTTTTGTCTAGTTTTGTGTTTTATCTGTTGGAAAGCTGTGCAAGGGATTCACCACTCTGATGGACCGTGCTTCAAATATCAGCTTAACTTTATTTATGGACCCTTCTATAGCCTTTAGTTCCTATACCAACATTGGTCTTTACCTAAAAGACTGAATAATATAGTTAGCAATTCTTCCTTTTATAACTAAGTATGTCAGCTAGCTGTCAGCTCTGTGATGTGCCTGATCTTCTCTCTTGCAGAATCCAACTCAGTATCAAATCCAAGTCATCTGAATAGCAATACAAAACGCTGCCAGAATGTTACTCTGTTGTACTTTGTAATTTCCTCTTCTCTTAATTTTTAAATTTTACGTTTGATAAAGCTGAAACTCTTATATATTGTTGCTTAATTTTATTTCTTGTTCGTTAATATAGGTGCAATAATCAGTGTGAATGTTTCTGCTTACAATTTCAGTTCTAGCAAATGCGCTACTTATTTAACTTGTCCAAACATGTTGAAGGTATTGAATTTTAAGGCAAAAACAGTCACAGTCTGAAAAGGGAACACTGACAAGTTCAGTCAAAAGGGAGAAGAGGAATAATTTATAAAAGGAACTGTAGATAATGATGCCATCCAGTTGTTTTAAAGTGCATCTACCTCACCTTTAATGAATTAGATTTGTCAACAGCATATGTTTTATGCACTACTTCTAATGAAGTGGCATACCAGCTCTACAGTGTACTTTGAGGTTTATTCCATCAAAGCTTTTTGCTGTCGTAAAGTAGACCTTTTTAAATAATAGATACTAAAAACTACATTTAAATAACATTAAGGTTGTGACACAAACACCAAATGACAAACTTCAGGCAATTCAAAGTTAGGGCTGACAACTTGTCATTAACTGGCATTGTTGCTTTTTAAAAAAGAAGCACAATTGCATGATTTAAGGATTGAATGTCAGACTAACTTTAAATTTCTTGGCTTTTGTGGGCTGGAGTTACAACCTTACTGTCATTTTTTATATAGTTTTTTGCATAGGCTCTGTTTTCAGAAGAATAATGAAAGCAGTGGAAAAAGTACTGGCTTTCTTGGCTTTGTTCTTAATTTAAAACACAAATGTGAAAGTATTGGTCAAAGAACAGGGGCTAGTCTGTTGTCAAACGTACATGCCGTTCTTTTAAACTTCCTTTTCTCTTGTCTTTGTTGATTCTTGTACAGAACTTCCGAGTTACAGGGACTTTAGTCCTGGGGTACTTCAGCTAAACCCTGGAAAGTGCTGAGAGTTCCCAATTCTTTTCCACTTAAAGAACCACTTCCTTTTTAATAAACAGTACTGAACAAAACAGGAGTTTGATAAATGTAGAAAGCCTTGTAAAAATATTATTAATTACTTAAAATATTGTGAAACAAAAGCAGGTGAGTGAGATACTTCCTGTTACTTCTTACATACACTTTCCCATTTTCTTGCTGTTAAACATAATGGAACTTTCTATTCAGGTATGTTAGCATGCATGTGTCAAAGCAGTCCTTTCAATTACTCTGTAGACACAATTCTCAAGGTCTTAAAGTCTAATGCAGACTATCTTATTTTCATCATAGTTTGTCAATTTAATCTACCATAAACTGGCACTGCTGCCAAGTGGGCAGGCCTGCACCAGCCACTCACTGCACTCGCCTACCCTGTGCTACCATCAGTGCTTGGACAGCTGCCTGGTAAATGGGGATAAATGGGCTTGCACAGGGTATGTGGCTGGTACATAGGTTTGGTAGGACATTTTTGGCAAACTACTTCTTGGCTGCCTGTTTTGATTCACTGCTACTGGATGCAGCAGTCAATCTTTAGTTCTTTAGTAACAGTCATAGAATTATGCAATCACAGGATGGTTTGGGTTGGAATAGACCTTTAAAGGTCACCTCGTCCAACACCATGCCATAGGCAGGGGCATCTTGCCTTGGATCAGGTTGCTCAAAACCCCATCCAACCTGACCTTGAACACTTCCTGGGATGGAGCATCCACAGCTGCTGGGCAACCTGTTCCAGTGCCTCACCACCTTCATCGTAAGAATTTCTTCCTTATGTCCAATTTAAATCTACCCTCTTTCAGCTTAAAACCCTTACCTCTTGCCCTGTTCCTACAGACTCTGGTAAAAAATGTCTCTCCATCTTTCTTATAAGCTCCCTTTGTATATTGATGCCAAAACGGCACAGGGTAACTGCTCAGAGACAAATTTCGTCTTTAAGCAGCAAAGGTATTTATTTCGAGCAACATTGTGGAGCTAGCTGATTCACACCAGACAAACTAGCTCCGAAGTTTTCAGTGGAAAGTCAGGTAACTTACACAGGTTGTGTGAGAGGTTGCAACATCTTTACGTACATATTAATTTGATTTTGACATCTAATCATTCTATTCATAATAGGTGGGATCTAGGTGGAGTAAACCTTTGTTCAAAGATTTCTTGACTCAAGGTCTCCTTATCTCCTTCAGGTGCCCACCTTATCTTTCCTAATTATTCAGAGTACATTCCTTTACTTTAACATCTTAAGTGGTACATTCCTTTAACATTGGCAGTGGAATCTTTTCTTTTTCAGAGTACTTTTCTTATTATTCAGAGTACATTCCTTTAACATCGACAATGGAACCTTTTCTAATTATTCAGAGTACACTCCTTTCTCAACACAGAGCATCACCCAGAACATTGTACCAAAGTCATCCTGACCAATCTTTTTAAGACCTTGCTCTGTTTCAATATGAAATGTTAATCTGGATCTTCCACCTCTTCTTTTTTGTAAGATGCTTGTTCTGCAAGTGTGTGACAACAACATACATTATTCTTAGTGACACTACTGAGCTATGTGGATCTTCCCTAAGCATTGCTTAGAGCTGCCATATGCTATTTTGGGTGATTCTGTGGCCTTCTTATATCCCATTCTCTGCATATCTTCTCTCCATTGCTTTCATACCTTTGGAACAATGAAATGAAGTGTTATGTAGCACCATCGTTGGTATAAGTATGAACAGAAATGGAGGTTCTAAAGTTAAATTTTTTTTTAACATTTTGAACTTGGACTGTTATTTACCAGTTGGAATTAGGAAGCATACTGTCCTACTGTGTGAGCAATTTATATAATACTTAAGCAATTATGATTTTTATCCATGAAAGTGTTAGTTCCTCAAATACTCCCTATCAGTAATTTTAATATCTTCTTTTTACATAGGACCACTGATGAACTATTAACTGAATCTTATGCATGGTTTCTTACAACTGAAAACAGGAAGATATCAGTTACAGAGAAAACATATTGACTGAAGGTATGTATTTATGTAAATTGTACATTGTTATGTTCTGAAATTGACTTTCTATGAACTATAAATGCTTAAAAAGTTCTAACAGGGTGGTTAATGAGACCTGTGAAGTTCATAGAACATGCTTATTGGTACTAATCAAGAATATATGTGAATTTTTATTGATTGAAGAAAATCTAGCGCATGCTACATTTAAGTTGAAGAGTAAGAAGTTCTAAGCAAACTTTGCTTAAATTGACTGTTTTATAAATCCTTATTTCTTTATGACAGCTATAAAAATGGCTAGCTCTTAATTATTAAGAAATGGAAAGGTATGAACTTTGGATTAGTATAGTTTTGTAAGAAGTTTGAGTAAAGTATGTTGTTGTAGTAAGGACTTACACGGCTATTGTGGAAGCTAGTTGAGGTCACTGTTTTTGAAATGCATATTGTACTTCGTAGCATTTGCTTAGGTGCAACAGTTCCTAATATTTACTACATTTGGAGCAGAATACAGTCTGTTCTGTAATATACATAAACCCCTAATAACCTCTCGACCCTGTGAAGAAGGGGTCAGAAAATGTGGCCTATCTCTCAAGTTGCCTGAATCTCTTTTATCTGTATAATCAGTCAGTTTCTCTCCACTCTTTTTATTGCCTTGTCATTAGGGCATAGTAGTACAAAAATCTAACTTGAATAAAAAGTTGTAATCATTCCAAGAAGGACTGAGTGGTTTAGTGGTACAGTGGATTATTTGAAATATGAATAGTAGGCTCTACATTGTTTTAATTCTTACCATGCAATTTGACTGGAAGCACGTGAGTTGTATCAGGTAATGCAGATAGAGGGGATGGTAAGCAATACAGCTCAGTTACTTCTTTTCCTCTGATACACCTATCTCTGGTGCTCACTGTGATAGAAGGGAAAAAAAAAGGAAAAATCATTCTGGTCTGCCTTGATATTAAAAATCAGATTATTTGTTTAATCCCATTCCATGGCACACACTTGCAAAGTAATAGACTAACTTGGAACAAACTTAAAGTTTCTGAATAAAGTTCAGCTCCAACATCGGTATGAGGCAGGATATTGTAATGACATTTATTACCAGTAGATAAACTAGGGAAAAAATATCATTTCAATATATGCTCCCTCCCTTTTCTATCCCTGAACTCTTTCATCATTATTCAGAATACATAACATTAACTACTTTTCTCACTGGATGTTTTGTTTGTGCTTGTAGCATTCTCCATAGTGTTTCCTGTTGGTGTACCAGTGAATGGAAGCTTGTGCTGTGACCCAGCCAAAAAACGGTGGTCCCAGCAAGCATAATTTGCAGATCAGTAGAAAAGAGTTGGAACTCAAAGGTTCAGGGTAGAACTCTTATATAAAAATAGATTTGATCACAACTTATGCTTCTGAAGGGTATTCTGCTAATTCAGTTTTAGGCAGTTAAGTTAAAAAATATATAGATTGAACCTTAAAAGCCGATTGCAGTGTACGTTTCCAGCTTGACTCTTATATGGCTTACTACTTTTTAACTTTAAAAAGCTGTAAAATGTTATAAGAGTAACATAAGAAAAAAGAAATATGCTAAAATGTTAATGTGACCCCATGTTGTGGTTTAACCCTGGGTGGTGACTATGCACCACACAACCACTTGCTCACTCCCCACCCTGGTGAAATGGGAGAAAGAAGCAGAAGGGTAGAAGTGAGAAAACTTGTGTGCTGAGGTAAAGACAGTTCAATAGGTAAAGCAAAAACTGTGCATGCAAGCAAAGCAAACCAAGGAATTAGTTCACCAGTTCCCATCAGCAGACAGATGTTCAGCCATCTCCAGGAAGGCAGCTCCATCACATGTGACAGTTACTCGGGAGGACAAATGCCATCAGACCCCACTTCCTTCTTCCACCACTTGGCATGATGTCCTGTGATATGGAATATCCTGTTGGCTAGTTTGGGTCAGATGTCCTGGCTGTGCCCCCTTCCAACTCCCTTTGCCCCTCCAGCCCTCTCTTGCTGGCTGGGCTGCAGAAACTGAGAAGTCCTTAACATATTGTAAACATTACTTGGCAACAACTGGAAAACATCAGTGTGCTCTCAGCATTGTTTTCACACCAAATCCAAAACATGTCACTGCACCAGCTACTAAGAAACTTAACTGTATCCCAGCTGAAATGAGGACACCCTAGGAAAAAAGTTTTTACTTTTTTTTTTTTTTTTTGTCTGTGATGTTCCTCTCTCTTTCTCTCGAGAAACTTGAAATGTAGCTTTTGTTTGGGGGAAAAAAAACACTGAAACCCCTTAAATCTTTAATTTTCAGTCCAATTTTGTTCTGAAGCAAAAGATTTATTTCATATGATAGGCAAGTAATGCACATTGTTTACACTGCAGTTCCACTTCTTGGCTGGTTGCACAATTCATTTGAGCCTTGTAATTATGTAAGAAATAACACAGTGCATGGTGTTCACTTTTAAGATATTTATAAACACTTGCCCTCTTAATCATGAAACCAAAGGCTAAGTGCTTTCTGCACTAGAGAATTTAATATATCTTTACAGTAGTTTAAGATGATAGGGAGGAGGACCCCTTTCTGCATCACAAATCAGCTGATTGTCTTTCCTTTTTACACAGTAATTTATGACCTGGTCTGGTTCCAAAGAGGCATTTATTTTTGCCTGTGTGAGTGCATTTAGTTATGATTCCCTCTCCCACCTTTTTACACTGTTGCCTCTATCATTGAAATAGTATCCTTCACACAGTATCTTCTCAGAAGCAATGGTAGGATGTATTTGGGCTCTCCCTGAGTATTCATGAATCATACCGACATGGCATTTCCATGGCATATACATATATGTGTGTGTATCTATATATGATTTAAACAGTATAGAGGTAAACAAACTGCACCATGAAGTGTGAGGTGTTTCTTTCCTGAGCTGACAACTGCAGGTCTCTTAGTTGCCTTCTGATATGGAGCTTCAGGCTGGAGTGAAGAGTATAGGTTAAAAGATCCTTGGGAAGAAGGAAATTCCTTTCACTATAACTATTCCTTTATTTTCCTTTCTTTCTTCTTCAGCAGCAATGGAAAATTATTGTGGATAAATATTCTTTAGAAGTGCCACTTGGTTTTGCTTTTTTTTTTTTTGCTTTTGTAGCATTATAGTTCTGATGACTTGCACTTCCTGCCAAGAAATAAAGATGTAACATCTGATAATGTAAGTTATCAAGTGAGACAAAGCTGGATCAAAATAGAGAGAGGATGCTCTGGGAAGATAAAGGCCTTCTCTGGGCTACTAGTCAAAAAAGTAATTTATATATGGCTAATGAATTAGGAAGAAGCCCCTGTCTTAAAAAAAATACAAATATTAAAAATTTAGCTTCCCTGATAGTTACAGAACTGCAAACCAGCGAGACACAAGGTTTAATTTTGTACTATTTTGATTACTATTAAGTAGACATGGTGTAGTCATACTTTCATTTCAGTCAGTATATTTGTACTGATCTACAGATGTCTTTCCTATCTACTACTTCCATTGTGTTTGCTAGTGCTTAAACCCTAAATGATACATAATCTGTGTTTTTTGAATGCATGCAGCTAGCTAGTGGCAGTCAAGACATAGTCAAGACTAAGTACTTCACTTAAGGAGGCTTAAACCAATGTTCTTTTAATTAAAACTGGGAATACCATTGGTGTCTGTGTTACTCATACAATTTTTTTCCCTCCTTTAAGTGATCTTTTGATCAGATCCTTTTTTTGGAATAAAAGAACATACAGGTCCAATCTGATGCAGAGCTGTGGTAGAATCAATATACTGCTGAGTATCAAAATTGGGCTTTGGCTAGCAGTGCTAAAAGAGAGAAATACAGTGAAATGTTAAAACCCTTACTCTTCAAGGAAACCAAAATAAAAAGGCAAGCAGGAGGATATCCGGCCACGAAGATGAGTGATCATGGAGAGACAGTTGCCAGCCCAAACTGTTAAAAGAACACTAAACCACTGCTGTATTAGTAGAAAGTGTAATTCTCTTGCTGTGGAACTCGGACCACCATCTAGACATACACCTCTGCATTTCATAGTGATTTTATGGATTCCTTAAAGACAGGCTTTTATTGTTTTGGTGTATTCTGAGTAGTTACCAAAGTATCTTTTAAAACTACTTGATTAGTCTTAAATTAGGCCTGTACATGGGACAAGCAATCTGAGGTATTTAAAACAAATACTTAACATGAGGCTTCTGATGCAAAGCATCTTGGTTATTTTGTTTTCTTTTTTCAGAGCAAGTAATATTTCAGTACCTGACTGTAACTTTAAATAAGTCAAAATACTAAGAAGCAGTAGTCTTTCAGCTGATTATAGAAACTGATGTGTCTATGTGGAGAAAATATTTTACATAAAAATGTATTATGCTTTGATTAATCCACATAAACTTCAAATAGAATGCTAATTATACAATACTGTGCCTCATCAGAGAAATCAATTACTTTTAAACTGATATATGTGAAGCAGGGAGTTATGTTATCAAGCTTACTTTGAAGACAAGCCAACAGAGAGGAAAAAGATTACAGATCACATCCTTTTGTGGAAGCTTATTTGCCTTGAACCTATTTCCTGTTGTCAAACGGTAACCTTTCTCAGACGGTTGCTGATGTAGTTGAATATAAAGTTGCCCTCCTTGAAATTCTGATTTATATTACATGTTAGCAGCAACCATTTGGTCAATCTTAGAAATGTAAAATGATCTTGAAACATCTTATGAGATCTACTAAATTGAAATTATTTGTATAATCTTTTTCTTAATTCAGTTAGCTTATGACATGCAATTGTCACCTTTTGCAAGCAATTTTTTCTTCAGCTTGAAAGTGCCGGCTTCTTTACCCACAATTACAGTTGTTGCTTTGCTAATCCTGTGAGTCAGTCTGCACTAAACAAGAAGCTTATCTCAAATCCTTGGCAGCTTCAGTGAAAATTAAAAAGCATGCTTTACTGTAGAGGTTGTCAAGAGTGGAAATAATATTTGTCCAGTCGGACAGCTTGCTTTTGTAGTCGCTAAATGAAAGTTGAGATTCTGTCTCTTCCTTGAAAGCTTCTGTGTCAAGAAGGTAATTTGGACTGTTTGTGGTTTGACAGGAATTATTAAAATCAGATGAAGTGAAGGGAAGGAAGTGTGAGAAAGCAAAATTGACAGTGACACTCTCTATTATTTGCAGCTTGGATCATGATGACTATGTTGATATGATAGATTCTAAATGTTAGGTTCACTGTTGGGATATGTTAAGCAGCACATACAGTAAAATGCAGTTACAGATGATTTTTCTGACTTAATGCAAAGCCATCCAGCATTTCTTTTCCTTGGGAAACCTGAGAGAGGGAGTGTAGCAGAAAATGAAAGACCAGAGGGGCAAATAGAAAGAAAAAGGGAGTGGTTCAGAAAGAATTTTTCTCCTTTGTGATTCAGTTCAACAACTCTTTATCCTTTCTTTGAGTTCATAAAGCTTGCTAGTATACTTACAGCAGCAATATAACTTAGGATTAAGAAGTAATGGAACAGGTCATAAAATATCTTTTTCCAATTACTTGAGTTTTGCTAGGAATTTTTTAGCATTAACAGTTTTGCATAGAGTGAGCTCAAGTCTTAAAGAGTGCTGTTTCACATCAATTTTTCATGACTTGCATCTTGCATGTTATTTTTAAATAGTGATCTTTTCTGCCACTTTGAGATAAATAATTTAAAAATTAAATTATTGCAATATTCATATAGCTGAATTTTTAATTGCTGAAAATATATTAGCTGTACACTGCATCTTTTGGTGTCTAGTGAATATACAATATATTATTTAATCTTAATCCTTTGTTTTATCTCCTGGTTGTATAGGTAAACTTTCAGTTTTTGAATAGGCATCTGAACTTAGTGCATAAGTAAGACATGTGATTAGTCAAGTTTGAAGGTTGCTTTCATTTCTGTGTGGTTTCCTTTTCTGTTCTCCAGTACAGGACTGTTGTGAAAAATTCTATTTTGGGGCAATTTTCCTTGTAGAGTCTTACGATTTTATATGAAATTAGAGAACTGAAAGGAAAACAGGTGACACATGAAAGTCTTTGCTGTTATTTAGCATAGCCATAGCTTCATACCTTTCAAACGTCATGCAACGTTTGAACAGTTAAGCCATGCCAGCATAGCAAGTCCTGTCTCTCATCTTCACCTATCTGTGCAGTAGAGTGAAGCGTATTAGCATCCAGAGTGATTTATCTACCAGAACAAAAGAGATAAGGGAGCAGAATGACTGAGGGAAAAGAGGTTACACAGAATTGTTCACACACTTGCAAAATAAGGACTGTCATGAGAGAAGAGGGTGGTGTTGAAAACACAGTGGGGACACTGGTAAAGGAGGTACTCCAGTAACAGAGCACATAAAACTCATGTTGTGAGAAGAGGGTGCCAAATGCTGATGTGAGCTGGAAGGGACAATGTGAAACACAGACCACCACCCTGATATAAGAGTGGTTTGAAAATGTCTGTACAGGACAATCTTAGAGGGAGGTAAAAGACACAGCCGTGAGCTGCTCCTATGTAAGAAATGAAATATATAGTTCTGTAGTTGCAGAAGCACATATTTGTACTATCAAAAAGTTAGATTAACGTTAGAGTTTTCTGTTTTGATGAAAATAGTACCTACCAGCCTGAGGTGCTGTCTCAGCTGTGGTTGATGCTTCTCGTAGTAAAACGCAGTCCTTAGGATAAGGAAAAGTGAGGAATGAAATAGTATTCCTGTTTTAATAGGGGTAGGTGATTTACCCAACTCCTGTTCTATAGTGGAATTAGTAGTGTTTAGTAGAACTAGGAATCAAATTCTACTCACAAGGGTGTGACACTTGCAACTGAATATGTGTCCTGTAGGGAGCTGGCCACTGCTGTGTTGGTCATGTGTAGCAGGCAGATAAATCAGGCCAGTTTCACACTTCAAAGCAATACTTTACTAGTTGTTATCAGTCATTACCACACGAGATTAAAACTTAGTCCTTAACAAGCTTTCCTAAACTGCTAGTATACAGTACCACAAAGCTGATGCAGCATAGCTACCACTGATGGCTTGTGTCCTTAGTTACTGAATCTGATGATTCTTAGTTGATGATCTTAGTTACTGAAGTAGCCAGCCTCAAGCTCTTAGTGAGAGAATAAACCCAATAAGCAACTTCCAGGGTTTTTTTGTTTGTAATTTATGCTTCTTCTCAAAAAGATAGGGAGGATCTCATTTGTCCTCAATGCAACTGATTTCATTTTTTCAGATCAGGACTTGTTCTGGCTTTGCCAAGCATCTTTTCTGTTTATTCTGCAGGTTTCTTCTGGTCCCAATAGACATATTTCCTGCTTTATTTGTATATTGTTCTCCAGTCTTGCATGTGTTCCTGTCTGCCCATGTTTTCTTGAGCCCATTTTGTGCAACTGTACCATAAGGTTTTTTTGTTCCTGCTTCTGTTTAGCTGAATTACAAAATGCTTACACATTTTCACAGGTTATGTTGTTAGTAGTTATTATGGTGATATAGGATGCTTACGCACTTTCAGCAGTTATGCTGTTTTAGTGACCTTGTGTCCTTTTTTCAGTGCAAGGGAATATTAATTATGTCATACTTAAAATGGTGGATATGGATTTGCTGTGCCTAGAAGCATGGGTTCAGCAGTCAATTGGAGCTGTGAGATGGCATTCTGATGTTAATACTGAATGGGAGGTGACAGAGTACACTTGAGCCATAGTAGTTTATCACCTGACAAAAAGCAATAATGAAGAAGTAGAGTACCCAGAGAGAGGAAGAAGCAAGCTATCTGCCATTCATGATGAAGCATTGATTGGTTCTTAGAGATACACATACTCTGTTACCTCCTTCAGCTACTGATAGGAGGGTAGGTACTGATAACTCCTGGTAATTCATTGTAAACAGCATTATCTTATACTCTTATACCTGTGTATTATGTAGCCTATTGTTAACTATGAATTGTGGTATAAAAGTGTATGCGTGAAAGACAGTCCCTTTGAAAGAAATTTGAAGACACCCCCCCACCCCCCCCAAATGCATTTCATTTGGGGGCAAACAGTGATAAATGTCAACTATAAATCTTTATATTTACTTCTGTATCTCTGTGTCATCATTCAGTGGTGGTATTCTTTAAATGCATTATGTGCACAACTACTTCCATGTGCAGTTAGGGTTGGTACACCTGCCCTTCCTGAATGTGCAGATTTTACCATAGCATTCAGCAAAACACTTTATAGTTTTGAAAATGTCCTAAACCTGTTAGAAACCACCTCTGTCTCCTGGTGTGTGGTACTTATCAAAGGGGAGGTTAGTTGTATCAGGCTACATCTTCTAATGGCTGTCTGTGGAATTAGTCTGAAGAGGAAGGCGAGAGAAAAACACCATCCCTAGCATTTCAGTATTTACAGTGTTTTCAAATACAAAAGGTAAGATATTTGTTTAGAGATTCAGCACACAGTGGATCAGACGCTCCTGGCAAAAGTGTATATGAATTATTTTGCATAGTTCCACAGTTAATTTCAGATTCCTCATTGCTTGTTCATGTTAGTGCGTAATGGTTGTACTGACTTTTATTCTTAATATAAACAACACAAACACATTTCACAATTTATACAACATAGTTTTTTTACTGCAAGTGTAATACATGTGTTTATATTTTGGCATAGGTTAGTCTATGAAGATGTAATTTAACATTTCAGTTCCTACTGAAATGTATAGCTCAGTTATCAGCTGAGACACCTTTCCTTGTATAATTGATTTTTAGTGCCGGGCTTTCAGTTCTGGCAAAGGTGTGTCTTTTTTTAATTTATTTTTTTTAAAGACACAATCATAATGTAGTGCCAGTCTTGTGATTAGCAGAAGTTCACTTTCCACCCCCTCCTCCCCACAAAGGTTTATTCAGCGAAATTTAAGGGAAGGAGCCTGGAATCTTTTCCTAAAGACATCTCCTAAGAGATGAAGATACAGGTCACCAAAGGCTTTTGGTGGGCTTGGTCAGTAGAATCTAGTGCACACAGTGATTAAACACTTCTTTTTGATTTCTAAGGGATAATCTCCCCTTTACTCTTCTGTCAGTGTTTTATGTAAAGGACTCGTTTACTTTGATAGTATGTGGTGGCAGTTGATACCAGTACCACTGGAGCTAGAAACGAATGCTGTTATTTTTGGAAAAGTAACATGTTAATTTCCTGCCTGTTTGTGATACCAGCTGTTAGAAGGTTGTTGAAATAGAAAAGTAATATGAGCAGCAAAGTTTTTTTAAAGCAATGGTGTTATACTAAATAAGCCTTTTCAGTATTTTTAAAACATGTTGGTAGGCTGTCAAAGTGAAAGAAATTTCAACATTTCAGAAGTCACATAAATGAAATTTCACTTAAATGAAGTTTGAGTAAAAAGTACATGAAAAATATCGGCATTTTTTATTTTTCTGTACTAAATTTTACTGTCCCATCATAATTATTTTCATACCATACAGGATCTGCTTCTTATTTATACAGCAGGGACTCCTATATCTGTCACAAGGATTTTGAGAAAATGCGAGACCTATTCAATAGTTTTGAACTGAGATTTTTTTGAAACACTGAGTAGCTCTAAAAATAAATATCTGAAAGAAGGGATTCCTGTGTTGACTTACTAAATTATGTTCATCTTCAGTAGTATGAATAACATTTAAATTCACTAATCACATCTTTTTGACCAGTTACACAAGGCATTTTCTGGCACCTGTTCTGGTGTCCGTTACAACAATGCAAGCATGATGACTAACTTGCGTATTAAGAAGGGATCAGGAGTAGGAGCCTGAAACTGTGGGTAATTTAAGTTAGAGCTGAGAAATAAATGTCTAAAAACCGAATCAAAATCAACAGTAAAATTTGTAACAAAGTTGACAATGAATATATGGTATAAAGAAATAAAGTTGCTTCAAATGAAGGTATAGTTTATTGTCAGTAAATGGACTAAACTTCAAAGGAAGAAGTCCTTTGGACTATAACAGAGGAAGGCCTCGATTTTCTTCTTTTCCGTGTACAGTTCTTACCACACCATGGTATATTTTGGAAAATAACTGAATTGTTTTATCTACAAATACTTTCTGTTTATCTACAGATACTTTCTGTATATTTTATGCTGATGACAGCTAAAAGCTGAACTTTAAATAATAGAATTTAAGCCTAACACAAAAAATACTGTAATCTGTTGAATTAATATTTGGGGCTGGAAGATTAAGTTTAAATAGACAAGGAGCTTGAGTTTCCACATAAGTAACGTAAGTATTAGTAAAGTTTGTCAAGACCTGTCTTTTCTGCTTCTGTTTATCTTACTTTTCCATCTTTTTCCATGTCCTTGAGGGTATTCAGTTGTAGACAGTGACCTTCTGCACTGCTTTCTGAAGCTGAAATAGGCCCGCAGATTGAAAAACAATGGGCTGAAGACTGCTTTGTTATGTAGGAAGCCAAGGTAAATTACATGTGGAATCATAGAGCCTTCCTTCTTTAAAGTGATTCCAGTTATGGTTGATTTAAGTACAAGAGTATATGATTGTTTATGAAAAATCTTGAGATTCAGTCATACAGCAGCTATTCCAAGGTAGAAATTCTGTCTGGATGTTTTGAGACCTAACAAATACCTTTTCAGAACCACTTATGTATCTTTTTTGGCCTCCTCCTTTTTGATAGTTATTAGCTATTTTTTCCCAAGCTAGGAGATTCATAATAGTTGTGTTCTTTCTGCCTTTGTTGTGCTACTTCAGCAAAGCCAGGAGAATTACTTTTATTGTGTATATGTCCTCAAACAGAAATAGACTTGTCATAAATATATCTGAAAATAAGAACAAGGAAGTTTGTGAACTTAGGTTTGGAAATATTATAATTTCTGTATTTTTTTACTTCAGATGTCTATATAAAACTACGTTAGTGACTTGAATGGAATTCACAAGTTTATTAAGAACTCCCTCTCCTGTTGTTTTTTGAGTTTTTTTTCTAGTCAGAAGTGATCTGACTGGAACATGAACATAACACAGATACCTTTATGAAATAATCTAAAAAAAAATCAATGCTGCAAAAATTTATTTCTTCAGCTCTTTAACTTAAACAGGTTAAGAAAGTGTAAATGTACAAGTGTAAGAAAATGTGTGTAGTTGTGTAAGTTTAAAAAAGTGTGTATTTGCGAACTATTAATGTATAGTCATTTTTCTAAAACCTATGTAATTGTTCTTTGAAGTTATAATTTATCTGGTTCTTCTTTGTTCTTACACCTTCCCTAATAAGTATTGTACCCAGATTATGTCTGAAAGGACTTTCAGTATGCAGAAGTCCAACACAGGAACATCTGACCTTAGCACTTTGTATTGTTCATGGCACGGCAACTGTAGTCTGTTGTCCTACTTACCTATACCTTGTCTAATATCTCAGTCTAGGCAATAGCGTTTTGTGGTAGGTGAGAATGAAACAGTAAGCAAGAAAACTGGGTTTTTGAGGATTTGCTTGCCCAGCCTGCTGTATTCAATAGAGTTGCAGCTGGATGTGGGGAACACAGGCAGTGAAAAACATGGTGTATTTTAAAAGACTCCATAGTCCTGGGGAACACCAAGAACTGGGTGTAATTGGATAGTTCTGTCAGTGTGGCAGCATTTGCTTACGAAGAGAGAAGGTGATGACAAGTGCACTATTTCTTCTGTAATATAGGAGTTTTAAAGAAAAAATGCCTTATCTAAAGAATTACTCTCAGTGCCTCACTTTTAACTTTTTTTGGGGAAAAAAAAGTGAAAACTGAAAAATTGGTAGTCAGATGTTGTTTCTTAAGAGAACAAAAAGTTGACTATTTTAAATAATTTTATGTGGAAAGCATTAGATAAAACATTCACAATAAAATCAATAATGCATTCGATATAATTGAAGGTGACAAGATACAACCTTTCTAGTATGATTTTTAAGTAGGCTTTAAGAATTCTGTTAACTAAAAGGAGGAATAAAGAAGAAAGCAACAGGAACAAATCAGGATATACAACTCCCTTTCCCTTTTCCTCCCTTCCCCATTTTGTGTACCGGTTAATTACAAAGATCTTGGAAAACTTACTTTGAAGAATATATGTAAGTGAAGTTGTAAACAATGTCTTTAATAGCCATCTTTCAAAGTAAAAATGAAAGAAATATTGTCCTGTTTTGGTAACTGAAACTGTCTATTCGTTAATTAAACTAATGAATAGTAAATCCAAAAATACCTTTTATATACTTCTTAAGATCCTATTTGTATGCCAAGTATTAGCGAGTCATCTGGAAATTTTTAGAAATGTAACATGAATATATTTCATTTCAAACACCTAGAAAATGAGTAACAACCTTTGTCACAGAATGACATTTTGATTTTGATAATTTATCTAATTTGGCACAGGAATTTCTGTGAGGAAGAACATATAGGCCTCGACCAGATCATTGTGCTATTTATCATGTATTTTCCAGCTTCAGTGATGACTAAGGTGGAACTCCTTGAGTCAATGTTTTTTGTTAAGGAACCTGAATTTGGTTTTTGATTGTCAGCTGAAAGAGGTAGAATTCTTGTGGGAGAGACCTGGAGGGCAATAGTTTGCAAATGGTGTTGTGAAAAGCAATATCCCTTGCAGTTACACTCTCTCCTTTCTCACACTTCTAGTATTCATGTTTAGGCTACTGTGCACATTGTTTCAGTTCCTCTGTTATGTGGAACAGTGCTGTTCTCAAACACATCATAGTCATGAGTGTCTCATCTTCTGCAGTTTTGGTGCCTAATTATTGTTTCATTATTTTCAAGAGGAAACCACATATATCAACGTCAATATTGTTGTATTGACTTTTTTGTTGTTTATTTTCCTTCCTTTGCCACTGTGTTTCTGAATAACTTCTTATGCAACATGAGGCACCAGTATGCAAATAAATGCTTTGAAAACTTACTCAGAAAGGCAGACATAGAAGTTACACAGTTCTGAGATTCAATGGAGAAACATCTTTCCAACTAGTATATTGTATGCTGCTCAGTTAGGTTCTCATTCTGAGTGAGGTTTCAAAACTGCTTGATGAAGCTGAACCTCTGGATTTTATCATAACTTGTGTCCTGAAACTCTGCCTTGGGACATTGCTCTGGCAATGCCCACGTCCTTACTTTCATCAGACCATTCTGAGTGCAGTAGCTGACATTTTCAAAGAGGTTTGATGTGAGGAAATACCTTTGATGATTGTTTTAAAGCTGAGGTCTCCCCAACCTCACTGGTTGTTTTTTGAGTATGGTTTGTCAACACTTGCATCTGAGTGAGCTGAAGGACCACAGGTAGCCTGTCGTAGTTTTCTTTGGTACAAGGAGGAGAAGAGTCAAGCAGATGCTCCTGGATGTGAGAGGTTAGTCCTCAGTACTTAAACCCACTTTGAATATATTTAGTGTAAATGCTGGTAAAGTGTCTCAGAGTCTCTATCAGGTTACTTATTCTGCTTCTGCCAATTGGAGATGAGATATTTCCTGTTTAAAACACTTGGAAGGTGTGATTCATCTGCCAAACAGCAAGCATCCTATAATCAATTAATTTTTCTTCAGTTAAACAATACTTTTAGAGATGTGTCCTCATATTTGGTAAGGTGTTCTCTGCAAGTGCCTTTTCTAGATGTCTCAGCAGTCCCTAGCTGGTAGATGCTTTTACCATATCAGTTTGTGCTCATTTCTCACTCACATTTTCATCAAGTTCCTTTCTGCAGGAAGTCTTTGGAGACATGACTTTTTCCCTGCTTTCCAAAATCTCTGGATAGCACAAATCAGAATGAAGATTACCTACACAGAAAGTGCTAGCTGTAATCACTGAATGCTGAAATCAAGACACAGCTGTGTGACCCCTCCAGGAAGGCTGTTGTTTGCCATACATACTTCTGAAGTACCAACTTCATCCAGTCCCTGACATTTAAGGATCTAGGGTCATCATTTTCCATGTTTCTAGCATCACAGCATGACTGCATCTTTAATTAGCAATACCTAATGTTTTAAGGCATTTTCTCATATTGGATTACAAATTCTGGGCATGTTCAGCAGTCAGTTACAGGGATTTCTTTTCCATTTGTGCAACTATTTTCCTGAATCTTACTATATAACTTAATTATCCCTGAGTCTTCTACCCCTTTGCAAAACTTGGCTGAAATGGAGAGGAGCATGCACCTGGGACAGCAGTGAAGGTTTCTTAGGAGTTCAAAGATGGAAATTGCATCCTTAAGATAAGTCTGATTTCATCTATCGGCTGCTTTGAAGGTTGGGGTGAGAGACTGAGAAGCTTGATGTTTCCATTGCACACTCCTGGATGTGGAGTACGGGGGAAGCAAGCAGATGCTTTTTATTCAAACAACACCTTGTCTTGCAAGCTTGAAAATACCTCACTTGTTCTAGATTGTGTGTACTCCAGTATATATATGCCAGTGTAAATGGTGAAAGGAAGTAGAGTGTCATTACTTTACTTGTGGTATTTTTTTTTTGAAGGAGAAAGAAACAGGAGTTGAAGGGAGCTTTTGAAGTTGAAAATCGTAGGTGAATAAGTAGTATGTGACTGCATTACCCTCTGGTATCTTAGTGATGTAGTGGGCATGTATGGCATGAAACTTTACAAGTTGAGATGTGCCAGCAAGAACTAATTTGAACTTTTTATTTAAGAAGTGAAAGATTAAAAAAAAAATAAAATCTGCTGGACATTTGCAGTTGTCAGTAAAATGTTTCATATGACCCTGTATAGAATTTAGTAAGAAGCTTTAATAATAGTATTTGGAGAAGAAAAAAATCCATGACATTTATACTACTGAACAAGCCTTTAAGAGCGTGACTATAAACTTGGACACACTTAAGAGACATCTCTATGGAGAATTTCTGTATTTCATTTTTATAAAATTGGCATTTTTCGAGCTCACAGCTTTAAATTGAGAAGTAATGGAAGAAAATAGAATGTGTGGGAGTGAAGGGACTGAAATGTAGCCTACCTTTTAAAAGCCGTGGTCACAGACTTCTTTTGTAATTCTTTTAAAATATAATAGTTTCATTGGAAGGCTATTTCCTGTTAAAATTCTAACAACTCTGTATCTGATCTACTGAACTATAAGACCTCAAAGGTCTTGAAATATCTTTCCTTTAAGTACCGTTGTCGTCAAAGAGTATTGTGTCAGGGTGGAGGATTTTTGCAATAAACAAGAAGAGAAAAGGCTTTTATGGTCTAGTATAGAGGTAGCTAGTATGTATTTGTAAGTTTTTTTGGTTGAAAATTGTATATGTTAGGTTCTTTACCAGTGTGTTAAAAGATCAGTTCCTTCAGTACAGTCCTTATAAATCTGTGCAGTTTTAGACATTAGTGACAAGCAAGATGGGAAGACTGTAGCAGGTGTCTTTGAGAGTGTAGTTCTGAGAGGGATTTGGGCGTTTATAAAGTATTGCCTCTTTTTTCTGAGTTTGTAAGTTTCACAAAATGAGAAAACTTGCATGTTATCCCTAAATAGCATCTCTTATTGCCACAATTGGAAAGACAATTTTGCAGTAGATGCACTGTTAGTCTTGCACTTGTATTCTTGTCCTTCGGGAAAAAACACAATGCCATGCAGTCTATATATGGGGAAAGTAATTATTGATCTTGGACATTTTCTCATACCAGTATTCGAAATTTACTGAATACTTACAATCCTCAGCTGTAGCTGTAGAAAATAAATTAGATACTATATGCATTTTGAAATTATTCTAGTTACTGTATATTTTCTTGGCAAATAAAACCAGGATGATAAGAAAACAGAGTAGGTATTTCTAACCAGGCGTCGAAGAATCTCTTGTCTATGCATTAGTGATTACTTTACTGATTGGTAATTGGGTTTGTAATTGAAAAGTATTTTTAAAACATCCATCATTCATAAAGCATATCCTTTTGACAATGAGATTGACTGATGTAGTCTTCATTGGGGACAATGGCAGAAGAGGATTTTTTGCTGTGTTTGTGTTTATGTGGCAATGGCAGAAAAGTTAGTTGCAGAATTTTTTTTGGTAAGGCCTTAAACCATATCCAAAGAAGATAACATTGTACCAGGTTTATCCATTTTTTTACCTTATCAAATGTAACGGAACTACAAATACACACAAAAAAAGATTATTTGAGAATAAGGATCTTGAATCCTTCTTTTATCTCTACTAAAGGAAGCCGGGGTTGGGGGTGGGTGGGGCTGTGGGTGGGTGGGGAGGGGTGTAGAAAAAAAAGGAAAAAAGGCATACTTGTATACAAAGAGTTGTTGCACTTGTGGTTTTAGTAACTGTAAAGACTAATATGGTAGGAGAAGCATATGAGTTTTCATAAGTAGGATGCTTAATGTTTGTAGACTTCTTGTCTAAGAATGGCTTATTTATAAATGTTGAATCTTGGATGTTGTACACTGTGGGATTCCAGCAATGGGATAACTAGCTGAGAGACAAAGATGATATAGGACTGTTTCATTCAAGAGCTACTCAGAAAATAGCCATTTCTTCTCTTCTGAAGGTTATGAAATCATGTTAGGCTTTATTCCTTTCTTCTGACATAACTCCTCAGGAGTTTCCTTGCAACTCCAGATGGCATCTTCGTCGTTTGAAGTCGTTGCCTTTGACCAGTAGTGTTTGATTAAGTTTATGTAAATGAGAATTCTCTCCTTGTCTTTGAATGTCTCTTACCAGTCCCAAGTAGCAGGAAATCTGAAAAAGCAGTGCTGATTCCTTTGCTTCATATTCATAACATTTCACTCTCTGTGGCTGAAAGAATGGGGGAGAGGAAATAGGAAGAACTCATGGATCTTAGGGTTAAATTATTGTATGTACATATGCCTAGAAAACAGGATTAAGCAACATAATTTGAAAAACCCACAGATATTGAAAATAATAGCATATGCTATTTGTCAGAAATTGCATTTTTACAGTCCTTTTTCAAGGCTTTAGGCAGTATTGATGATTCAGTGGCTGATACAGCTGCCATAGATCAGAGCACTGCATTATGATATTGCAACTTTAGGTAGAAGGCACAGCTTTCTATTTCATCCACAGTGAGGACTATGTTTCTTCAGTCCCACTGTGGATTGTATCTTATTCCCATTCTCTTATTTGCTGTCTCTTAAGAGTGGCAGAATCTGGGAGAAAACCTGTATTCAGTACAGTTACATATTTAATTATGGATACTTAGAATCTCTGTGTGAAAGATATAAAGGAAAATGTGTTGTGTGTGGTGAATAATAACTGATAAATATAAAAGTAGCATTTAAATGCAAGTTCATGACAACAGCAAACGTGGAAAGTCTCAAGGGGGAACATTATAAGACGTTTTTAATAAAACTTTTTTTCAGTTATTTGTGGTATTCTGAATACTTTGTAAGTACAACCCTCATGAAGACTATTTTTTGTATACATTAAATGTTGGGGGTTTTTTACTGGAATGTTACGATATTCTTTTTCTGTATTATACTGTGCACGCTTCAGCGAAGTGTGGGAAATTGGTGAATCTGAAAGGTTAATTGGAAAATTTAAATAGAGATCTTCAATACCTGCCTATTAGCAGAACCAAAAATAAGTTGTGTTCTTTTATAGAAAGAATTTTTAATTTCTTCCTTTTCTTTTACTAGTCTTTATTTTAAACAGTGATACAGTTTTGAAAAGGATTTTTACCACAGAAAATTGGGTAAGAAGCTTTTACTGTGTCAGAGCAGAGCTCAAGAAATTATGATTTTTAAATGTATATCTTGTGTAAGCTCTATGTGGTTTCCAAAAAAACTTTAAATATTCAGACAATGTGGAGTCCAGAACAGTAGGAATTTCACATTGAATGGTATTATCTCAGGCCATTGCCATCACAGTTACTGCCTGCTGTGCAGTTGCAGATGACATCTTCTGTGCTGTAAAGCGGCTGGAAACAGTTGTGCAACTAAAGATAGATAAAGGAAATCATTGTTAAGATGATGGTTTGAAAGTGTAAGCTGAGTGATGAAAAATCTTGTCAATTCTCTCATCCCCTTTTAGTTTTGCAAGGATGCTAGGACAATAAAGATATCTCCTGTAAGATAAAAAGCAGCATCAGAAAAAAAGCTTCAATGATTTGGCTAGCCCTCAGTGCATACACTGCTGCAGTTTGAAATATCCCCGTTTTCAAATCATGGGTACATTGACATCCTCTTTTTAAAATAGTGCTGATGGTAACAATCTTCTTTTATTGTCCTGGGTGTGGGTGGAATGAGAGCTCTAAGGGTAAAACTCATATAATGTTAAAGTAAATTTTCAGTATTTAGATAGGCTCTAAAGTAACAGTCCAGAAAATTTGATTGCCATGGTGCTTGGATTGCACTTAGACAAAGCATGTTTTGCTGAAGTGTGGAATATTGTATGTGGGGAAAATGTTGTTAAATTAATAAATATATTAGGTAATAGTGTCAAAATATTTTATATGTGCAAGTTATTGTTTAAATTCAAAATGTAAGTAGTTATTTAAGTTATCTCGAAATATACCAAAGGTAGTATTTGAAGTATTTGGAAATAATTGTCTCATATAAGAACTGAAGTACGTTGGCATTAGCTGAATGAAATTAATGACAGGTCATGAGTTCTTAAATCTTGAATGACTTTTTAAAGACTGAATTGTGTTGTTGTAAAATAATGAGATTTGGTTTATACAAATCTTGATTTAGAAATCAGTGAACGAAATATCAATGTGCTGGGTTTTTTTACCCACTAAAGAGGTTTGTTTACACATGTATGCTGGTTGTGGTGAACAGCAGAAGTTATGATACTACCAAAAATTTTTTGCTGTAATAAGTCAGGAATATAAATTAGCATAACAAAATCAAAGAGGTTTGGTTGGTTGTTTTTTGGGGTTTTTTTCATTCTTCAGCTATTAGGCACAAACTTGGTATTTAATTCTCTGTGTCCAATCATTTATGTTCAAATTAACTGGGGTTCGTTTAATTTTTTAAATTGTTTGTTTTCAGTCTCATGGAATAAATCTGTTATATATTGCCTTATATTCTGGCCTTAACAAGCAGGTTAGAAATACTGGGAATTAAGACCTTGTACCCAGGTATATATCATTTACTTAATGTGACACCCCATAAACTGTTGGTTCCATTAAATATCTGCCAGTGCTTAAGCAGGAGATTCTGTTTAGGTTTAGATAACTTCTTTAGATTATTTCATACACAGTACTGTCTGTATAAAAGCCTACCTCTGAATTTTATTGAAACCTTAATGGTTTGTTTTTTTCTTTTTTTTCTGAAAACCTACTGTGTAATTTGCTCAAGTAGGGGCTATAGTGCTCAAAGACTGATCTCTTCGGATTTGCATTGTATGAAGTGGTATCCTGCCTAAAGCTTCTTAGGCATAAATGTATACAGGGTATTTGAAAACCCCTGAAAGTTTAAAGTTCAACTGGAAGTTTAACAAAGTACAATCAATAATTTTGAGAAACCATGTCTAACTTTCTACTTACTGGTTTAGTTGTGTAATGATTTTCTTGGATCTTGAATATGTATGTACTATAATTTTTTTTTCAAAGGGCCTAACAGCCCAGCTGATTAATTTTCCGTTAGACTTAGACAATTGATTCAGCAAGAACTTCAGGAAAACTAAAGTTTGAAACTGTATTTAGATTTTTTTGTGCCCCCCCCCCCCCCCCAGGTGTTCTGTGTAACTATAACACAAAATTTGCCTGATACTCTCCATGGTTGATGCTGTGCTTTGATATCTGAAACCCGCTGAAGTCAAAACAAGAATGTTAACTGACTGAAGTGCCATAGGGAAATAAAGGAGTAACAGTACTGAGTATTTACCGATAAATAAGTCTGTTAACATTTAAAAATATTCTAAAAATGCTAGAATGGATTTGTATGCCATAAACACAACCTAATAATGTTTTACCCAGTGTAATGAAGGACTCATAATTTAAATTTAAAAATAATAGTGTTTGTGCCTAAAAGTGGGGGATGTCTGTTAACTGCATATTTACAGTATGTTAGAGTATGAATCTATAGTTAAACATTGTGATTTATTACATAATGTAGGTCTATTGTACATGTGTAAATTCAACAAAAGTGCTCATACAAAAATCTATGCAAGTTTTAGGTCCACAGAACTTTTACAAAAACTGTATGTCTGAGAACAAAATGCTTATTATAGTAAATATAAACATTACAGATTAATCTTGGAAATGCTGTGGAATTTCCCACGTGTGTTTTTAGTGGAAGGTTTTCACAGTGATGTTTATTGGGTCTTTGTATCAGAATGTATCCAATTTGAACTAAGTATCATTTTATATAGGACCTCTATAAGAAGATTGCTTCCTTTTGACTAACATTGAAAAAGAAAGCCTTGAAAAAAAAGAAAAAAGAAAAAGTGCTCTTCAGTGGTAAACAGTATATGAACTGAAAAACCAAGAAATATCTGTGTTATCAACTTGAATGTTCCATTTTTTTTCAGATACATGTAATTGTTTTTGATAAAAATTGGTTCTTAACTCTAGGCTGCTTAGAAGTGGGGAATTCTTACAGTGAAGTTAAATTGCATTGATACTGTGAGTTAAGAGACTGAAAAATATTTTTCTTAGGTATGCTGTACAGAGGTTCAGTTTCTTGAGTAGCTACCAAAAAGATTGACAGCTCTATAATTTTAATGGCGAGGAATAGTCCTTTAATATCTTTTGAAAAAAACTATACCTATTACAGATAGGGACACATGGAGTTGCATCTGAAGCAGGTTCTCTAAGACTATTTGTCTCAAAACATAACAGTATCTCACCGTAATAGTAAAAAGAAAGGTGATGGAATGATACCTTTTATACAGCATAAGAAGTGCTGAATTAATCTCCTTTGCAGAAGAAATGGGTTATTACTGTCCAAAATACTTCAAAATAGTTTGGAGCTTCAAAACAAGAGTTCTTCCGCTGTATTATTACAAATAATAAGAACTGCAAGATATGGATTTATATCTTAACAACAATTTTATTTTTTTTACTGTCAGAGGAGGGCTGTGGGATACAGGCTATCAGGGAGCAGCAATGACTGGCTGCTCTTTGAGGGCCTTGAGAGAAGGGGAATAACCCAAAGGGCAGGGGAGAGGCCTTGCCACCTGATGCCCATCCTAACGCCCCCAGGAAAGGCAAGTGGGGCAGGCACTGAAGTGACAGTAGTTCCACTGAGAGTCCAGATCATCAGGCAGTTAAATCTGATTAGTGCACCCAGGGCCCTGACACTGGCTACACTAAATAACAGTAGAATTTCTGTGCAATCTGTATTAATCTGTATCTTGCTGTACTGATGTTTTCTTTCTGAAACGTTTTTTTGTATTTTGCTTGTTCATGTGATAGTCTTGTATTAGAGAAATTCTTAGATTTTCATAAGAAGAAATTCCCGTTGACCATCTAAACCAGTATTTGAAAACTGAACAATCAGATCTTACTTTTTCCCCCATAAACCAAGACTGAAAGGAGTAATTACCTTGTTTTGACAAGTGAACTGAAGAATTTTGACACAGAAGTCTTACAGTAATGCATACATGAAAACTAGGCTGTCATGTTTACAAGGTGATTTTTTTCATATGATGAATTTTTCAAACAGTAAGTGGTCTGTAAACTATACCGATATTTTTCTGAGGAACACAATCTTCTTTTGGCTATCTGGTAAGGAAAAGAGGTAGGAATAAATATTAAAATAAAGTTTTGATTGTGCAGCTATTTTATGAAAACTCAGAATCATTCCAATCATCCAATAGATACATTACATGTATCTATTCTACAGTACATTTTACACCAATCATTGACTGTTCTACAAGTGTAGTTGAATAAAAGATGGGTTTGAGGTACAGGTGTTGAATGAAGATAGCAACACAATCTGTATAAGCTCAGATATTTCTGAAGAGAAATTTTGTGTGACCGTGTCTGAATACAAGTAGTATCATACATGAGTGAACAACTGTATTTTCAGTATTCCTTTTAATCTGTAAAGCACTAGTTAATGTTTTCCATTTAACTTCTAATTACAGTGTCTTTAATTGCAGTAACATCTGTTAAGGTACCTTGAGTCTATATTCAAAGACTGATCTTCCCTCATTGTATTGCATGACATATTTGGTTTACATCCAGACTTCTTGACCAGAACGGTGACTTGAGTTTCAGCTACATTTGAAATGTTGAAAGCCTTTGAGTTGTTATTTGCACAGGAGTATTCTGTGGCTATATCCGTGAAATATTTTGTAGTATTGTGCTGTTAATTCAGATGTGTGAGATAGTAGGCTTCAAAGGACTTTTGTGTTAGTTCTGACTTTTTTTTGAAAGAGCAAAACCAGAATCAGCAGTGTCATTTCTCTTGAAGAAATGTACAGTTCTGCTGCTTCTAGGTTTACATTTGTATTTGACCAAAAACAGTCATCTTGACCATGCATCTTAATCTGATGTTCTTTGGGAGCATGTGTCTTGTAGACTGTTGACTTAGAAAAACTCTCGATCTGTTTCTCTAGTAGTTGCCTCTAAATAAATTTCCAACTGTAATTGCTTCATAAAAGAATATTGGTTTTAAGAAAAATAGTGTATTTATTTGTTATATTTTGTTGCCCAGACATAGTGTGCATCTGAATAGTTATGTTTGTTCCTCATGCTGTTACTGCAATATGAATAGTATTACTAAATACTATATAGTAGACATGAAATACACTGGTTATTAAAAAGTTAACCACTTTTTATGTATTTTTTTCTTTTACCTCAGTAGTAAGTCATCACTGGTTGTAAAATCAATGTCATTATTTCTCAAAAAGAGAGAATACAGAAAAAGAGAAAAAATAATTCTGTTAATGCTTTGCTTCTGATACAAAAACTCCTTGGATTTAGTGGCCTAGTTTGAGTACACCAGTGGATTTAACCTGTGTTTTGGCACAGTTTTTGTTGAGTAAAATGTGTACAAAGCAAGATGACACTTGTTTGCTGGTAGTTCGTAGTGTTTTGGTCAGGATTTTTATGTTCTATTTATTTGCAATGATTGCTTAATTTCAAAAAGCAATTCCTCCTTGGACAGAAATTATAAGCACAGAAAAAATAAATTTGCCCTCTAATGTATCTCTTTTTCCAGTTATAATAGTGAGAATTTTCTTTCTAAATCTTAAAAAAACCCCACCAAAACCTGAAGAAAGCTACTAATCTGATTAAGGTAAAGGAACTGATTCTTTTAAATCAGGAATACGCAAGATACAAAATTTATCTCTGTTTTTATTTTACAGGTGTTCCTCTCTGTAGCACTGTGCTCAGAAGCATGGACAAGGTTTACTATTCAACACTGATTTTGTAATTCCCTACATAAATGCTATCCTTATTAAGCAAAGTACTTCCAAAGAACAAAATATTGTATATTTTGGTACTTGTAGTCTGAAATTTTTCATTATAGTCTGAATTTTTTCAATATTTAACGACTTTTCTCTGTGTATTTTACAGATTCTGAAAATGGAATGGGGAGGAGAGTATTCTCTTGATTCTTCCAATTTAGACTGTTTGTTAAATATCCTTCCTGGAGAATTGGAGTTTCAACAAATTCTTAATGATCTTGATGAAAAAATTAAGAAGAACTCTTCTAGGTAAAGAGTAATCTATTTTTATCTGAAATACCAGTGAAAGTCATTACATTTAGGAAAAAATAGAGTTTTTCTTTCTTTTCTAGTTGTAGGGTAAAATTCTGATAATTATTTCAGTAGTCATTTTACCTTAACCTCTTGAGCATTTAACAAATTCTTAAATGCTATTTAATTTTTGTGTTATAGTCTCTCTCTGATATTTTTAACGGTTGAATCATCTTAATCTCAGGAATCATTGCAGTAGGTGTGTTAGTGAATGAAGAAAATGTGTACTCCCATGACAGCTATATTTCTTACAGCTATGAGATAGAATTTTTATTCACTAAAAGAGTACAGAATTTTACAGAAAATCAAAATTTGAACTTGATATGTTTTTTAAGCATTTCTAATGGAAGTAGAGAAAGCAAATAAGTTGATATATATAATCTTTCTTATATAAGCCATTATTTTACCTATTTCAGTTAAAACTGTTATGCTGCAATAGATGTTTCTAACTAGAATTTGTTTTGTAATATACTTTATTGTTCACTTCTTTGTCGTGTACTGGTTTCCAAAAACCAGTACTATAGAAACAGTGGAGTACTAAAAGAATTATTTGTTGATGTGGATTTTTTGCATGAGTACAAAAAAATCAACTCAAAGTTTTGTACCTTATTTGAGAAGTGGTGGCAGTGTGTTGTGGCTAAACTCTTTAGTACCTTTGAAATACTTTGAAAATCTGGGAAATATACTATTGCGGACCACTGCATAGTGCAGTTTCATATTACAATTTTCCAGCTGTTGACATTAGTGAAATGTAGATACTTAGATTTAGTTGATGTCATAACATAATTACAGGTACTTAAGTTTTGAGTTGCTATGGTCTTGTATATCTGGGGAAAAAAACAGCACCAGCATTTCTGGCAGATATGTTGTCACCTCTTCAGTTACCAAATAAAAGTGATTTTGTCATCATTATAAAGAGCCAGCCTGAGAGTTAGAAAGGTTCTCATAAAGATCAGTCTTTGGAATGCATGCTTTACTGCTGTTTTTGCTTTTAATGTGTGTAAAAGGCATGCTGCTGGTTGAGAAAACTTTTGGCTGTGAGAAAGCAGGCCAGCAGTTTGTTCCTTTTTACATTACTTTTTATCAGTTAACGTTTTATGTTACATTTTACATTAACATCACAGTGAAACTGTACATTTTTAAGAAGGCTGATTGTCACTGTCTTAGATATAGAGCCCTGCAAATTAGAAGGGCCTTTCACTGTAAGTTTTGTAGGATCCAAATGGGATTTTATCCAAGGAAAGAAGGAAGGTGGATTAAGGTGTGGTACACAGCAGCACGTGTCAGGAAAAGCTTTGTATTTCTGCTGAATTGACACTTAAGCTAGTTTTTAAACTAATTTTCACAAGGAAAATCAGAAAGCAGCCCTGTAGTTACCAGGGATATTTTGTTCCTGTAATATGTCAGTTTCAGAAATGGAGAGGAGTTTAAAAGATGGACAGCAGCTGATGTGACTTTTGAATTAAAAAGTCCTTTTATTGCTAATACATTAGAGGTAGCATGGAATGAAATCATTTTCAAGTTACCATTGATCTTTGTAAGTGGTATGATAAGAGCAGCTCTATGCGCTACGGTGATACAATTGGAATACAATCCATTTTTCATCAGATAGATTTATGATTTTATTATACCACAGAGAATAAACATAATAGTATACAGCATATATATATTTTTTTTTAAATAAAACATTGTGTAAAAAAATTATGAGCCACAAGTGCGTAAATCACTTGAATGCTCATTTATTGCCTTCCAACTGAATAGCTTTTATAAAATTTTGTGACACGACAAATCAGATATGCTTTCCAGCAGTTGCATTAACTTCAGTATTTTTGTTTTGTACCAATTCTATTTGATGCTGTAACCAAAAAAAAAAAGGCCATCTGTGTAAAATTGTTTAATTTGTAAGTTTTAAGGGAGTAAGTTTCATTCATTCACTGTTATATAACAGCTTTTGCCACACTTGAATGTTGTTTATTTTTACAGCAGTTTATAGAAGTAAGTGAGTATGAACTCTCATAATTATTGTCACTGCTGGCCAGTTTTATGTGCAGTGATAGTCTCAGGTTATTCTGAAGTGTGGTTTCATTCATGATTTCATCAGGACAGCCATTTGTCTTCAGTCTTTGCCCTCATATTTGCTTTGACTTTTATTGTTTTTTCCTAATTGGAGGATTAAGAATTAGTTATTTTGTGAGGAATCCACAGAACTAAACTTTCAGCTGATACTTAATACTTCTAAGCAGAAAGTAAGGTACAGAGCTTGAAACCAAGCTTGTAGTGCATAACTTGAAAGTGATTTTAAACATGAAATCTCTTCAGTTGATTTTTTTGTGTGTATTCACTTCTTTCTTCAGTGAGTGATTGGCTGCCTTTTAATGGTGATAGATTCTATGAGACTATAGGACAATGTGAGGTATTCTAGGTCTTCTTCAGCAGAGCAATTACTCAGAATTCAACAGAATTATTTACTAATGATAGCTCCACAATGCACTGGAGACTGTATCTTTGTGAGGCCCTTCACAAAGGCTTAATCTGACTTCAGTCTGATAAACTTCAACTGGACCCTCTGTCTAATTAATAGTAATTTAGTCACCTGGGATTTTGATGAAGGTCTTTTTTGAAGGCTGCAGCATGGTCAATACTAGTAAGTGCTTGTAGTATTGCATCTTGTCCCACAACTATTCAATATAAATTGTAATCTTTATTTGAGTAACTAACAAGATCCTTAACTTGGAACATACCTCAATAAGGATGTTAGTATGGCATTTTCCAGTTGTTCATCATAACTTTGCTGATTTGATTAGCAATACTCCCCATTATCAATACCTCACAGCAAAGGGATGGATGAGTTTCAACCAGGGTATTGAGCACTGCTGTCTCAATCCATTTTCCTGTATTGGAATTGGAGTGTGCAAGGACTTGTGTTTTTAAAGTGAAATGTGCTGCAAGAGTTATCTTTATATTTTGTTTTGAAGAAAATTTTGTCTTCTCTGGAATTTTCAGGAAGCAGCTACACTTCACTTTCCTGTTATTCAAGGGAATTAGTAAAATCTTGGCATCTCCATCCAAAATTCCAGTAATAGCTGAGTATTTGGGAGAATTTTAAAGCAGGGCTAATAGTAGAGGAATAAAATTGATCATTTTTTTCAGTTTTGTTCAGACGTAAAAAAAGAGTTTGACTTTTCTCTGTGAATGTGTCCTGCTTGCAGTACAAGTGAATTAGTGTAGTATTTATTTGACAATTTAGTAACTATAAAGATATTAGTATAATGTAACTAAAATCTCTGTCAAAATCTCTCTACTCACTGCCCTGCACTGTTTGTTAGGAATAAGTAATAAAACTTAGGAAGGAATGTAATTTTATTCCTATTCATCCTGTGCTGTCTGTTCATGACCACTGAGTTTGGTATAGTTGTTTCTTACCACTGTGCTAGCTGGACAACACGGAGTTTCTCAGAGGGTGGCTATTTTAACAGACACGCAGTTTCTTTACTCCAATATATAGTGATTATAATTGTGTCTGTATCTTGGGTAGGTAGGTAGTTATCATGTACATACACAGAAACCTGTGATCAGGTCTTTGACTGCTCTGCAGAATATCCCAATTCATTTCATATAAGAATACTTGAGATAGTGGGTTTTTTAGCCATTATTTGTCACTATAATGTTTTGGTCAATGGATTTATGTTTTACTGCCAGTATTCTGAAATAACTTACCAAGGCAAAACTTACATGTTATGGACTGAAATATTTCAAGTCTTTAAAACAGGATTGGAAATTAAAGGTAGGCGGTGGTTCAGTTAAACTGATCATTCTCATATGGTTAAGCTGCTGAGTAAAGTTTCTCTTGCTGAGGTACAGCAGTCATCACCACCATTCTATGTCTTTATGGTTTCAGTGGTATTGTTACTTTGCAGTTCCAGTGAGTATGTTCTGTAAGTAAATAAATTAGAGATATGAAGTAGTTTGCAAAGTCTTTGAGGTAGGTGCTGTAAGAAGAATTTGAGAAAGTTAATTTTTTCACAGCTTTTACCTTTATAGTCCTGTAACTTTCAGTCTCATATTTTAAGGAATTGCTGGTTTTAAAAACAAGTATCAACACATATTTGTCTTAGCAGTATTTTTGTAAAGAGGTTGACTGTTTGTACTCAGTCTTTCCATCAGCTTTTTATTGCTGCTTACAAAATAATATTTAACTTCACTCTTATTGGTTATATTTTCAATGGAACTTTGGTACAAAATATGAGTAAGAGAGTAATATAGTCAAGCTAGAAGAGAAATGTTAACATACACACAAATATGAGGTGATTATAAAACCTGTATTATTAGCACTAGCAGCTTTACTTTCTGGCTTTCTCCTGTGCTGTTGAGATCACCACTGTAAAGAACATAAAATATGAAAAGGAGTTTATGGAGTTGGGTTAATGAGAATAAGAACAGGGGCATGCCAGAAAGAATAAGCTTATGGTCAGGTAGCCTAGACTAGAACAGCATAACCATTATAGGCTAGAATAATCTCGTTATAGAACTAGAGTAATCTCTCTCTTTTTTTTTTTTTCTTTTTTTTTCTTTTCAGAATTTTTAGGAAACCTAAGAGGTACATTGTACCATGACTGTTACATAGGTTATGATAAGCATTGCAGTAACATGCAAGATCATAAATAGCCGCTTTTAGTCAAACCTTTTCTGTTCAAGATAAGTTTATCAAAATATTCTTTGCATGAATATATATATGTGTTTGTTTGGTTTTTTTTTTCATTTAGATTGTATCTAAAAAAAGCAGTTTAAAAGTTACTAGGAAGTAAGTTATTTATATTTTGGTTAAATTAGTTTATTAACACAGTAGTGCTGAGACATCAGCAGTGACTTGATGAAATTTTCTGCAGATCATGGGAAATTTTCTTAATATTTCCTTTTTGACAGGTCAGCTTTCATGAAAAAAGAAAATTTTTCAGCATGGGCAAAAGTGTAACAATGAAAATTCCTGTGGGAATAATACAGTAAAGGTCTTTCTCAAAATTTTTTTACTATGGAAGTGTACAGCAGGTCCTCTGACAGACACATTTCCAAATTATATGACTGATTTTATGCAAAATGCCCCGTATCTTTAGCAGTCAAGCTTTTTAATGAATAAACTTGATAATAACAAAGCAGTATTATGTTAGTGCTGCTATCTTCAAAAAAACAGTGGAAACAACTATTAATTTTAAAACAAACTGTCTGTTCTTAATAAAAGACATGTAAACTGATTCTAAAAGCAGATCTCCATGAGTATGATGATCTTAAGCATAAGTAACATGAGGTTTAAAGATAATTTCACTTTATAGCTTAGTAGTTTAATTTAACCAATCTCATTGTCATTTTATGGCTGCTCCATATGCTATATGAAATAAATTGAAACAGTGCTTGTTAGAAATTGAAAGGAGTTAGAAGATCATCCTTCAGCTTACTCATAGTAATCTTAGGCAATGGAAAATGATATATAGAGACAGCAACCCTCATTTTGATACTGTGCTTTTCAAAATAATGGTGTATCAGTATGACAGTGCTTACACTATCAGTTCCATTATAGTATTTGGTTTGTAACTGTTTGTCCGTTGATGCAGCCCCATAAAAAGCAGTCTCTCCACATGATTAGGTTATTCCTAAAAACTGTCATTAACTTCATAAATAAGAGCACCTAGGAGTTCTCAAATCGAGACTGTCTACAGTGGGAATACTTACCAAATGGTATCAACATGCTGTTCCAGAAAAACTCCATTGTGGACACAGATAACATAAAAGAACTTTGCTTTGTTTGTAAAAAAACCCAACAAATACCTCACCTGTAAAAAGGGGAAGCTATTTCAGTGAAAACATTTTCACGGGCATAATGGTATACCGGTAGTACTAACTGCAAGCATTTATGTGCCCACAAAGGCTCAAGGTACTCCTTGTGTGGGACTAAAGATTTTTTCTTGAAAAATCATTCAATTTTACAAAAATCGTTAGGAGCATAACTATCAGGTTTCTTTGCTCCAGAAGAAGGTTAATTTTTTCTTTGAGCTTTTACATTCCACTCCTTGTTTAGTAGTTTGGTGACTATTTTTTTTCTGTTTACGCCTGAACAGTTCCACAGGTTCAAAGAAAAGTAAAATCATCTGTGGAAGAAAAATTAATTGAGGGCTGTTAAACAGTACAACACTGGTTGAAATTCTTGTGTCACAAACTGCTAGAGACAATATCTTCTGAGAAATCTTAACTGTTTAATTTTTTTTTTTTATTTTATTTTTATAATTATTATTATTCCTTAGCATCTCCTAATGACCACTGTCAGAGACCTGGAGACCTTCCATCTGACCAGGAACAACTCTGCTAATATAGTTCAAATAAGCTAATTTCCAACAGAAGAATTCAGCACATGCTGGTTAGGTTCAGCAATGTCTTAGCATTGGTACGTGAGCCCCTAAAACATGAATTGTTTGCCTGACCTTATCATTAAGGTTTAGTGTTTCAGAGGATGTTTTAAAAAAAACCCAATAGCATACACATGGAGCACAGAACCAATTAAAAATAGTAATCAGGGAAAAAGCATCAAGTACTGAGCTATGTCTGATTTCCTCGTTGTACTCCAGATCTTGTATTCCTGATTTAGAGAGGGTGGCGTACACTCGCGGTTGTATTTTTCCATTGACTGCACATGATTTTGAGACAATTTACACTCCATCATACGTGTGTACTGTCAGTTGACATCATCTGGGTTGATGCCTCAATTTGTTCAAAAAAAGGAGCTTATTTACTGCACTGAACTTAATAAAATATATTTGCAGTTAATAAAAAAAGGTTTATTTTTTGGGGAAAAAGGGAATGTAGCGCTTTATATGGCTTTTTGTAATTATACTTTTAAGAATCAAACTCATTCAATACATTAAGCACAGTTTTCACATCAAAATCATGTTTTGTTTATGGTTTTTAAAACTGCAGCAAATTTTGTTTCTAAAAAAGGGAATCAGAATCTTGTTCTCTCTACACTGATAAGAAATTATAAAGTTGTAAATACTAACCTACATGGTGAGAATAATTTTAATCCTATTTGGCAGAAGTATTTTATTTAAAACAATTGCTTTCTAAACCCAGATAATACACATTAAAATGTTGGGTTTTTTTCAGAGGTAACCAAGTTCCTAAATATTTAATTTGATGAAGTAATTAATGTAAAGGATTAAGTACCTATAATTAACCACGTTCTTGTAATACTAAGTGTTGACAAAAATCTTAAAAGAAATAACAGTGGTTTTGAGACCATGATTACCTACAGTATACTGTAAGAAAACAGGATGGAAATATTTTTATTCAATCAAAACCAGTTTTAGTCCTAATTCAGTGTTTATTTTATTGAGATAAAAGGATTAAATAAAATGAATAGACCTATCATGATTTATACCAACAGGGAGGTACAACTGAAATTTATCCACCTAATCCTCTTATCAGTGTTGGGACAAATTACCAAAATACCTGGCCTTGAGAAGGCTGTAGCCTATTTAGTTTGTAGCCTATTGGCTACACAGATTCATATATCAAAGATGAGTGTAAAAACTGGTTTGTAATTGAAGCAGATCGGCACAGAGTAACAACAGTAGTCCCTTTTACAATGCACAATGCTGTAATTTATTGGGTATGTTTGAATGAGACACATCAGCACACCACAATAAAAGCCTTTGATAGTGTCCCAGGAGTCAAGGTGTATGAACAAGGCATTAGTTTCATAGTCCTGAGAGCAGGTTTCACAAGTTAAAAATATCCATGCCAATCTTTTGTCGGGTTTAGAATTGGTATTCATGGCTGGGCTATCCCATCTGGAACCTAAGTGGGCCACAGGCTGAGAGTGATTGTTTTTCATGGAGGTGCTTTGTGCTCCTGATAAGGTTCTTTGATGATGGAAAGATACTTGTTTCAGTGCACTCATTTTGAACTCAGTCATGCCCAGGAAAGTCTTCAGCACCAATTTTATGGAAGTGTTTTATAGGCCACCTGTGTATTCCTAAGTTTTAAAAGTTTTTACGTATTTTAGCATTAATTGTAGCTACTGAATTGGGTTTCTGAATATAATGCAGCTGTAAAATGTGGTGACTTCATTTTGATAGAGTAGATAGACTTTAAATGGTTCACCTTATGTCTTTTAAGTATAAAACAAATATACCCATATCATGAATACAATTAAATACGGGAAAATAAGCTGTTCAAAATGATGTACTTATTTTGATTAAATTTTTTTTAGAAGTTTATAGTCATAGTTTTGGAAACCATTTATGGAGTTGTTTTTCTGACATTCAAAATGCTACACTTCTGCACTTGCATTCTTATGATTGTCCTTGCATTCTATAATTGTAGTTGATGTGGTTTTCATATTTAGCTTGTTATTATTTAATACTGTATTTTAAAGAAACAAAAGGTACAAAGTGAACCTATCACAGATCATAAGTCTTGACAGCATTCTCAGAAAAAATAGGCTTCCCTTTTGTGCTTGTTGAGTAACTAAAATAAAATGCAGACTACTGTTTATCTCTGAACTTAATTTAGTGTGACCGTTAGCTTATTTTTTTCCACTTTTTTAAAAAAAGTCAATTCAAACTAACAGACTCAGTTCCCAAAGGTATGGATGACACTGATTTACTTTATTGCTGTTGATTAGAATGAGGCAGCTAATAGGAATTCAGGGTACATTGCATAACATCTGCAAAAGAATAAAATGCAAATCACTCAATAAAGGAGAAAACCCAGTAGAAAATCAAATAAAAACTTCCACATCCTGAGAACAGTACTGCAGGCAGAATTAAATGATGAAGTGTAGTCAATGGGTGATATGCAAAGTGGCCTTTCATCTCTGATTTGTTGTTACAAATTGATATGGGGTAGTGTTTAAGCTTTTTTTTTTAAAAAAAATGTTCAAAGTAGATTGTATTTTAAGAAAAATATTTTCCTCGAAAAAGATGACATTTCATGGAAAATGAATCATTTTACACAGAGAAGTTACGCAGAAAAAAAAACCCCAACTTTTTTCTTTCCTTTTTGATTTGAAAACTGGAGGTCTTTAATATGCTGTTTTTGTCATGGCTTGTAATATATGTAAGGATTTAATTTGTTTTCCAGTTTCTTTTTTTCCCTCTCCTCTTGTTCTCCTTTTCTTCTCTTCCTGACCTCTTTTCTCATCTTCTTTTGACTTCTTTTGACAGAGCTAGTCAAGTTTGAAAATGTTAGAGAGCAGTTAAAGAAAAACAGCCATACTTGCTCTCTATAAAATAGAGACAAGTGGCAGTTTAATAGGCAAGTTTGTTGTTTGGTTGATGTCGTGAAAACAGAAAGTAATATCAAAGATCAAAAGTATGTGACACTGGAAGTACCTGTAAAGAGCTGAGTGTCATCTAATCCTGTAACTCTGCAGAGATAGAAAGAACTAAGTTTTAATTTGTGTTAAACCTTGCATCCCTTATCAGCTCTAAGAATATAAATGGAATAACTAATATACTCCAAAATATAATTCAGATAGTAGCAAGAATCACTTTGCACTTCAATAAACCAAAACTGGCATTAGTCTTATCGTTGGTTCTGTTTGTATTAAACCTAGATCTGCCTACATCCAGTCAATACTATTTTTCTAACTGAAACTATATAAAATATTAAGCATTGCTTTTTTTAAAAAAAATATAGTTCTGAAATACTGAAAAGGTGTTTTTGTAGGAAAAGATAGAGAATTAGATTGTGGATTTTTCTTTTTTTTTTTTTTCCACATAATTGTGCACACAAATAGAAATAAAATAATTTAGGATATCCAGTTGTTCTTGTGCTATTTGCAACTGAAATCCCTGTAATAACCATACCAGTCACATTTGATTTCGTGAACAGGATTATGCTTCTAGATGAACGTTAAGGAGTGGATCAGCTCACTGGAAGCAAACTCCTGTTTTCTTTCACATATTCTAATAACAAAAACAAAAAGAAAAGATCCGCTTTCTCAGCATAACTGACTCTTAAAATTCTTTTCAGCATTTTCTGTGATGTCAGTGGGTCTTTATGGAGTCATTAATACACGTTATGTATTATAAAACAACTGCTGATTGCTAAAGGAGCAAAATGACACATTCACCTTTGAATATGGTAGTTGATTCAGTTTATATTCTCTGCTTTAGCTAATTAAGCACCAAGGGCCAGACCTTAGGCTGGATGATGTTATTCACTAACTACTTTATTAAAAAAGTACAAGGTTGTTTGAGAAGCAGGGCAGTACTTACTTTTACTGAGGATGGCAGTCTGGCCTAAAGGAAATTTATTTTAGCCCTAGCTCCACTGTATTTAAATGTTAATCCTGCAAATTCAGGCCTTAGTGTTACATTAATTTGAAGTAATTTTTCTTTTTGAAATATGAAATATATGAATGCTTTCTATTTCCAAGTCATAAAAAAACCACCCTATGATTTTTTTTTGTTGTTGGTTTGTTTGTTTGTTTTTTAGCATAGAACAGTGTCTTAAAGACCTGCAATCAGAAGTAAATGAAATATGTACCGGTGAAATACTACAGAGCACAACTGACTGCCTTCAGTGGCTAAACAACTGCAATTTTAGTTCTCTCAGGCCTTCTTCTACACACCACGGAGAGCTGATGGAGTTCCTTAGGACCCTGGTAAAAATTGTTTACTAAAGACTTTAATGTTTGAGGAAGTTGGTTATATGCTGGGGGGGCTTGGGTTGTGTTTTGAGGTTAATTAGTTTTCTCATTTCAGTCTTCAGTGTGGTGAGGATAGTTCAGAAACTTTATTATAAGGCTTAGTACTGTTTTGATGTCCACAGCGGGGAGTTACGTTCCTTTTGATCATGCCTTAAATAGACAAACTTGGGACCATGTCTTTTCACTGATACTACCGCATGCTCAGCACTGCTAGTGCTGTTTTAGAAATACGTTGGTAAGAAACATCTGCAGTTACTGTCTATACCCAGGCTGTTACTGTTACTGCTTGTTCTTCGTTGTTTCAGTGTGAGTTTAACTCATCTAATACAGATTATTGTCCTTTATGCATTATTTAGTCATTAACTTCCTATCTACTTTTTCTAACTAGAAATGTGGGAGCTACATCCATTGTCCTAGCAAGTTGTACAGTTAGACATAGCCAAAAATCAAATTTCACTTCAATGAGAAATTCCATCATTTTAGAAGGCATTTTTATCCCAAATTGATATTAAAGGTTATCCCTAGAATGTTTCTGTGGAAATGGAAGTCTGGAAAATTGAACTGTGTGAAGGATGATACCTCAATAAATGACAACCTGCAAGTTTGTGTATAAATTATGTATGTGTGTGTTTATATGTTGTACACATATATGAGTGTCAAAACAAATAAACAGTGTCCAGTGGGTTGTTCTTTGTCACTTCCATGTCATGGTTTAATCATACGCCATGAACAGCTTTAGGCTAAGATTGACTGGATCAATAGAGGAAAACTGCTCTGGAGAAATGGAGTATTTTCTCCTTTGGGACTATCTCCTGCCTAGAGATAAAGGTTCATCAAAACTCTTCTGTTTTTTAACTCTTAAAACTGGTTGTTGATCTTCGTCACCCTTGAATCCGCTGGATTAAGCTGTGTCAAATGAGGAAGTCACCTCTAGAAACACCAGGTCTTTCATGTTCATGTGGTGAAGAAGTGATTTTTTTGTCCCCTTCTAATACAGGTGATCAGTATGAATGTTGCTATTAATCATCACACTCAAGGGTGTCAGAGACTGCTGCATGCTACTTGATCTAGACCAAATGAGAATCCCACAAAATGCTGTCTTAGGAAGTTTTTTGTTACTGCTTTTAGTCCAGTTAGAGCCTTACTTATACCTGCTCAGAAGAGAGCATGGCAATGATGACTTGTGTCCATTCCCTGCTTTCTTCCTTCAGGATCTATTCAGACCATATACCTGAACACCAGGTGGCGGCATTTGTTTGGGAAACACCAAAATGTCCCCATCTCTGGAATACTTTGGCTGTATCTTGCAAAAATGTGCTTTCTAGCTCTTTGGCTTCCCAGGAGGTTACTGATTGCATGACAGTCTGGCTGTGGGCTGTAGAGTCAGGTTAAGCCTTGAGAATGGCTCTGGCAGGCTGCTAAACAGATAGCAAAGTGTGAGAAGCCTTAAAGTCTCAGTTCTGCACAGTTTATCAGGAAAACGTCTGTGGAGCTCAGGAACTTGGACATCACTGTTTCCAGGCTCGTGGCTTCTTAGATAATCCAGCCTGCTGTGTAGATGAGACTACAAATGAAAAGTGTATATATATTAGCATAGAAAATCCATCTGGAAAAAGTTACACTCACAGTAGATAATCTTTAGCACCATAAACAGGTCTGCAGTAAAATATTTTCAATAATATTCACCATTAATGAGATTATGATGTGACCTTTCTTAAATGTGTATCTCTGTCCATTGATCTAACTACTCAGTTGGCTTAATTTCTCACCTGCAAGTTTTTAGTTAAATATCATATAATACATCTTCAGTAACAGTAATTCTACTTCATCTACCTCAGAACAATATCCCTGTTCATTGTTGTCCCTTATTATGGGTGTTTATATTGTTAGGGATTTTTTTTATCTTTTAAGCTGCTGCAACAATCTAAAAAATAGTGCAAAGTTCTGTATGTGCTTTGGCTGCAGTGCTGTATTTAGGTTTGTTGTTAGCGTGCTGTTCTTCTGCACTTCTGAACTCTCATGGGAATACTGAGAGGTTCTTCATGAAGCCTGAAATGTCCGTTATGTGAAATGTCGTCATTATGTGTACTGTTTTGTAATTATGAATATCTAAAAGCTGAATATATACATGAACACATCTTCATTAAATTCTGTCCCTGCTAAACTAATGACAAAATCTTTTTTCCCCACAAAATCTTAATCTTGCTGCATTTATTAATTTATTTAATATGTAGTAGGCTCTAGTAGGTAGTAGTCCAGTTGATAGACTGCAGATGTTTTCCTGTATATTATTGTCACTAAATTTCTATGCTTATGAGAGAACTTTCCATGCTTCTCTAAAACCTTTGGATACTAATTTGGATCTTTTTCTCTTGAATAGTTTTGGCATCATCTTTTGAAGTGTTTTTACAGGTTAATTTTTAAATAGAAAAGCCTATGTCAATATAGGCAGTGTTCAAAGAGACTTGATGACACTGTTTTCAGAGCTTCAAAGTTCACTTCAGGGGCTCTTTTTCTGAGTAACACTAAGTCTAAGATGGCATCTGCAAGCTCCCTATTTTTAATGCTTTAGTTTAAGTTGCAAAGGGCTTGAAACAATACTTGGGATTCTTACCGGCTTTCATGAATAAAAATGTTTCTGCTTAACCTTAAAAAATAGCAGAGGAAATTGCTTGGAAGGCAGTTTGGGTTCATCATCTAAAGGCATCAGTTACATTCACTGTTTTGACAGCTTCTCTTGCTCTGTTAATTTCAGAATTTAGTATTTGAGCGTGATTCATAAAAAAAAGTAACCTTTAAATTTCAGGAGTCTACCTATGGAGACTCAGCTCTGCAACACAACAGTTGGTGAATAGGGTTTCAGTTCACACACTGAAACACATTCTTTTTGTGGCCACAAAACGTTATAGAATACTCAGCAGATAATAAAAGAAAATAAAATCTGCCTTATGTATATGCATATTGATATGTATGATTTAAAATTTGAAGTAGTTACAGGTATTTCTATCACATGCACATGCTTTTATAGGATGATATTTGGCTGATAATTCCCCTTATTATTTTGTCTTCCACATGTATTTCCTGCTTGCAAGTAAAAAGATTCATAGGAAACATTCTGAAATAAAGATGTAAACTGGAAGAAAAATAGAAAGTCTGTTATTTTTAAGACTTTCCTTTATGCCAGGCAGTGATGCTCTCTGTCTTTTGTTTAGAATTAGCTACTGTGGTGCAAGTATTTAATTTTTTAACCTTCATCAGGAAGCACTCCAGAGTAGAGGGCAACAGGAAGATTAAACTCTTGTTTTCTCTCATAAGAATGCAAAAGTTTTGAGTCACCCAGAAAAAAGGAGTTCTGATGCTGAATATTTTTGTGACTTAAAAGAATGGAGGGGGGGGAAACAACCCACTGAAGTTTTTGTTTTAAATTTGATCTTTTTTATAGTTTTATAAATTATTTATTGATTAAAGCTTGTTACAGTTGAAAAATTGAACTTTATATTTGGAAATTATTATATTTATGCAATACCATACTCAAATTTAATTTATTTCTCTCTTTCAAAATGGGACAAGAAATAAAATTGTTTCCTCTGATACTGTAGGTTTAATAAATTGGTACTTCTGAAGGCAAAAAGTTGCCAACAGTGTCTTTACCAGCCTTGCTTTGTAGGATGGGGTGTAGCTAGGAGACCCAGATAAAGCACGTAAGTGAAAAGAACTACCCTTTTGTCATTTGCCACAACGCTTTCCTCTGTTGGAGAGAAGTGACAGGAGGCGGGGGACCAATTGAGTGGGCTTCTAAATCCTGATTCACATAAAGCTTGCCTGCTTGGTTCCTGAAACCCAGAAAAAGAAGAGTACCACCAGCTTCACTCAGTTTTCCTGTGACTGGGGAGGGGGAGGGAATCTGTAGCCAGCTGTTTGTAGCTGGAAGATCAAGAGCAGGTCTTTATAAATAAAAAGCTGATGAGCCTAGGACTGTGGCCAAAGCCAGCCTGCAGAAGGGAAAATGTTGAGGATTTGGGAAATGGGTTTATAACAGACAAGATTTTTTTTGTCTGAGAGAAGGAGATTTTGGTGTCCAGTGACCATGGGACTTGTCTTCTACTCATATATTGGACATGCCTTGTTCATGCAAATGATTCATCTCATACATATTAAGGAAAGTGCAGAGTGCTGTTTAGATTTGTGTCATTCGGGCCAAGTAGAGAGCATTGAGCTGTGACAAAAGGACCTGCTATCTGCTGTGTGGCCTCTTGAACTTGAAGCAGCTCTAAGGTCAGAGATCTTGGCCCTGGACCAAGAGAGAGCTCTTTAGGCTCAGATGAAGTAGGAAGAGCGCATGCATCTGTGTGGTTTCACCTGCTTTGTTAACTGCCTGCTGCCTTCTGCTTCAGCTCACATAGCTGAGATGTATTTAGAGGTCGCTATACATGTATCAGTCTGCATCTTGGTTTGACAGGGCACGCAGCTGCTTATTCTTCTGCCCTGTGTGATCTAAGCCTGTTCAATTCTTACCAAGTTTTCCATTTTAGTTCTTTAAGGGGGTCCTGGGGAGGTTATTTCATCCTTGGAATGGTCTTTTTGTTGGTTGCCTGCTGAGCCACAACATTGAAAGCAACAATGTTTCATTTTATAAATTCCTGTCTTGGTTCTATGAGCAGAACCTGCCATTATCTGTGTAATTCTTCAGTAATTTTTCATACCATTTTCTTTAAGAGGTGTGTGGACCACAACAATCAGGCTGCAAAGGCTTACCTAATGAGCTTTCTAAACCTTTCCTTTGAATTGTGGATTAGAACTGAGGAAAGAGGTTGAGGATGTGAGAAAGATGGGAAGAGGAATGTGAATTACTGGAGCAGGTAGACAAGGGGATGGATTGGAGCATAAATCCTTGGGAAAACAGGCTTTGCTATTTCTGTTTATGTAGCAATTTGTCTAAGTCTCTTACTTGCTGGTAAGATAACTAGCATTGGAAAAAGTTGGTACCATAGCATGAAGCTGTTCATTTTATGAACCAGAATTAACAAAACCTTTCTAAAATACTGTCTGATTTACCTTTGTTAGCAAAGCTTGCTGAAGAATGAGCAAAATCAAGAAGAAATGATACTTCACTTCCTGCTGGATCTCTCTAGTCAGTGTGGTGTCTCATTTCCCTGTACTCCAAGTGGGACGTCTTTTGATTTAACATCTTCCCTTCATGCTATTGAGGATGATTCAGCTATGGATGTGAAATCTCTCTGGGATGATGTGAGATTGCATCTTCGACGATTTCTAGTAAATAGGCTGCAAAGTCAAGAAGAAACAAATCCTAATGCTTTACAACAACAAATGGAGTTTAAAACTCAGTGCATACAGCAACTTTTGTTTCTTTATCCTGAATCGGAAGTCTTAGTAAAGTATCAAAATATGCAGAATAAACTGGTTAGTGATCTTCTACAGAACTGTATTTTGTCTAGTTGTGGTGAAACAAATTTTGATAAGGTTGTTCATGGTTACCAAAGTTCTATACCCACGTTGTGCACAATGATAAAAGAGGATTTGCATATACTAAGTGGAACTATTGATCTTTCTTCATCATTGAAGTTTATTAATGAAACTTATCTGGATACCATCACCGAAGAAATGACAGTTCTCCTTGAAAGACTTTGTGAGCTGCAGTTCAAAGAAAATGCTCTACATATAGTTAAGGCAAACAAGATTTCAAAGAAGCATAGAGGAACAGTTCATGCTGTGGGTTAGTAGCCTTATTTTATGTTATTGTAGTTAGATATTATTTGAGTTATACTGCTTTTTTTCCAATATGCTTGATTATTTCCTGTGAAGAGAGAGGCCTGAGATTATTAATTACAGCTTTATGTTTTAGCCATATTACTGCAGTTAAATTATAGACTGTCTCAGAATTGTGATTAGAAAGGTTTAAACTAAGGGAGAGTATCTTAACGCTTATGTATGTAGAAACCCCATTTTAATTCAGTGGATAACAGTGTCGTGTCATAGTTGGGTTTTTTTTAGTCTAACTTGTTCCAACTGCTGAAATACATAATAGAATAAGAACTGTTTAATCCAGATTTTAAAAATACCACAAACTCTTCAGTCTTCTACCTCCACTGTTTTTGAATTGTCAGAAGTTTTAACGGAGAGTATAGGAAGGTCTGTACAATAATGTGGCCATGAAATAGACACAGATTCATACATCAGAGCTGAACCAAAAGATCACTATTCAGATTCTAATTAAAAAAAAAAAAAAAAAAAAGAAACATTTTCTAGGACTGTGAAAGTATGGTTGGTGAGTTAGAGTTAATGCTACCTAGCCGTTTCTTCTTGTTCCAAGGAAATGGGGTATTTTCTGTACTTTCTTTTTACATTTGGTGAGTCTGACATGCTGATTTCCAAAGCAAAGAAGCAGAGCTTTAGAAAAAAATTGTACAAAATGGAAACTTTCATAACATAACTGCATGCTTGTATGTAATTGCTTTTTCAAAGCAGAGTTTTGAACACAGCTCCTCTATGCAAGAGCTGTTTGTTTAAAACATAGCCTTCCATAAAGGTGAAGTAGTTTGCAGACAGAAAATACTAAAAGTTTAGAATCACGTGAAAAATACAGAAACAGAAAGTAGATCTTTGGGCTGTACAACATACACAAAGGATGAGGTAGTGAGGTGATTTGCCAGGTCTGTGCAGAAGAAAATTATACTCTGGTGAGTTTTAAAATCAATATACATGTTAATATAAGTCAACTAGAAATTCCACTGGAAGAAATGCAGAAAGAATTTTTCAACAGGAGCTGAAATACGGAGGAATATGTAGAACACATGAAAGGTAAGGTAAGGGAAGAGGCATGCAGACAAATAATTTGAAAGGATGAGAAGTTCAATGTAAAGCTGATATATTAGTGGGGTGGAATGTTGGTAGGAAACAAGGAGAAGTCATGACAGAGTGATGTTGAGTTGTGAAGTAAATGACAAGAAATGTATCTTTGAATTACATGGTGAGATGGGAATCAGTGAAAGGATTCATTGACAAAAAAATGACTGGTAGCGAACTGGAAGTTTGTAACTTAATTTTTCTTTCAGTCTCCAAACAGCTCACAAAGGTGGGAAAATGTTACTTCCATTTGCCATCTAAGACCTAGAAATTAAAGTGACTGTAAGGGTGGCTTGTCTAAAAAACCCACGCATTAACTGCTTTCTTTACAAGAAGGAAAACAGTCCTTCAATCCATTAAGACAGCAATTCCTCTGCCTAAATTTTCTTTGCCACAGGATATGTCTTTACATGTTTTTGTGCCAGCGCATCTATCCAGACAGATTTTCAGTGCACAGTTCTGTTGTCTATTCAGAAGAACAGAGGAAGATTAAGGTATACAACATAAATCTTGGGACTTGCTTGCAACTTTTAAAACAGTTGCTGCAATTAGTTTTAGAAAACTAAAAATGTCTGTATTTCATAAATCCCATGGAAGATTTTTGATTCAAAATGTATTAAAGATCAGATTTGCGCGTGCAGCAGCTGTCCCCTTAGCACCCAGGAAATGTGTTTAGAAGCCATGTTTGTTAATATTATGTAATACTTAAAATTACTTCCTTCATATAGGCAGTCCTCTTCATATCTTCATCACTATATAATACTTCATATTATTTTACGTCAAAAGGTTGGTATGGGAGGCAAGCATTGATTCACCTTCAGTCTCTCTTACCAGTTTTCGGCATATCAGACTGTTCTAGACAATCTGTGGGTACAGACTGCAGGCAGGCAAAGGATAAAGCAACAATAGTGAAGTCAGCAGGCTAGAGCAAAACAGGATGTCAGAGCTGTGAAGTTACGTAGGATTATTTTTTTCATTTTGTTTACATGTCATAGCCTGTTCTTTGGTTTTATTCATCAGTACAAGCAAAATTTACACCAAAACAATCATAACTGAATAGTTTATTGTATGTGAGCTTATACGTGAAAAATTTTTCTTCGAAGAGATTATTCTCTTCTAAACATTTGCATATACTGGTTTTATACCACACAAAGTCAGAAAAAGGCACTTTTCCATTGGAATTAAAGTGTTCACAAGGCAGTTCACACTGAAATAACTATTCTGGGGAAAAAACCCTACAGAATAACCGTTTGGGGAGATTTATAATGGTAGCCAAATTCTTAGTGTCAAGTGACTTTTCCTGCATGGAATTCCTATTAAATTCTGATACCTTTGCTGCCCTCCCGTAATTGAGAGTGGAAATCTGTATTTATACATAGGTTAGGTTAAAAGATGGCTTTAGTAGGTTGCCTTGACAGTAATACCTGGTTTGCTGAGTATTAAAAAAAACAAAGAAGCATACTGGAGTATGGAGGGAAGGAGAGAAAGGGCAAGAAACTTTTTTTCTTGGCTGTAAGGCAGTTAACACCTATGTGCTTCTTATTTTTTGATGCACGTTCCCTCTGCCCTCTGGGAACCAGCACATTTCAGAACAGCAAAGTAATTTAATCTAGGGCATTCAATTGGGACTCTTATCCCAGAGGTGAAAAAAGTTTTCCTGTTTACTTTGTCCACCCTCGGGGAAATACGGTTTTTGGTTTGTTGGGTTTTGTGTCTTTTTTCGTAAGAGCTGCTCTAATTGATCCTACTATATAGGAGAGGAAAAAATGAAAGAAAATAATGAAATAATGCTAGAACCTCAGAAAACATTATATAGATGACCTACTTCTGTCAGGAAAATATAGGTTGTCTATAACAAGCTTTAACAGAGTTATAAGTCTTTAAAATATTTCATAGACAACAATCTATTTGTGAAGTAAGGAATTAACGTTTTTGTTTTCACACTGTATTAGAACAGTTATTTGTCAAGTACTGTAATGAAATTGTATCTGCTTATCAGGATTGAGGATGAGCATGGTTTGAGAGGGAAGCTGACAAAATGGTATGTGAGAAGAGGCAAATTCTTTGGAACTTGGCATCTTTGGTTGCCAGCTCTAGTGGAGGGAGGTGCGTTTATGTTGTAACATGATCCTGTGTCCAGTTAAATCTGTGACTCCTTACCATTAACAGTGCAGGATTCAGCCTTTAGTGTTTGGGCTACATTATTGTAGTAGGTTTTTATCTACAGTGGATCATAATTTTTCTGTGTACTCTCAGCACATCACCTATGTTTCCAACCTGCTAAAACAATATTTGGAGAATGTTCCCCCTGCCCCCCAAATACTTTTTTGATGGAATGTTGTAAGATGTTTCAACCTTTGTATCATATTAATCATATGTGTCTTGCAAAAGTTTATTTAAATGTTAAAGCATTTTAAAACGTACTTTATATATATATTTGTTAACATATTTAGCATGGCAAGAATCATGCAGACAGCTGTTTTTCAGCTTATATCTTATGATTTTTTGCTTCAATTTCCAGTGTCATATTTCTCAGAAATTATTTGCGGTAAGTCTATTAAATGTGGATTGTACTTTTACCTTTTGAACCTTTTTTGTGTTCCTTTATTTACAAAAATGTTAATCTAGTTTAATCAGGCATTACTAACCTGTCTTAATCCTTCATCTCTTATAAGAGTAGCTGTTTCTTCGTCTAAAAGTGGTAACACATTGACCAATAAAAACCTTAAACCCCATGAAATTATACACATTTTATATATTAGTGGAAGGTTTTCTTTGGTTTTATTTATATAATTATATATATATATATATATACAGAGAGAGAGAGAGAGTGTGAATACAAGTGTAGACTAATTAGCCTATTTTTTAATTTCCTGTGGTTAAAACTAAAATGAGATTAGAGCTCTGAATTTTATTTTTTGTGACATTCAAATTCATTGGCTTAATATTTTCATTTAATCACAAACTTGCCAGAGACCCTTAAATAGACTCTCAAATCTAATGGCATTTGCCAATGAAATATACTTTTATTATATAATTAATAACTTTTACAATCTTCAGTGAATTTTTTTTTTTTAATTTTAGGCAATATGTAGTTCTTCAAAATCAATAGTTTATTGTTTTTAAGAAAGTATTACTGCAAAGTGCAGTTAAACTGAAGTGATGCATATTTGACTAAGTATATTTTTAGCTACTAATTAAGTCACCTTCACTGATCTATTTTAATACTCATATTTTGTACTTTTACCCCAGTATACTATCCTCTTAATTATGTGTTCAGCAGGCTTCCTTTGTCTTTTGTTTCTCCAGAATATGACCAACTTCCATTCTATTCTAAAGATATATTCAAATGCAAACTGTGATTTTCATTATGATATTTTAAATTCATTATCTTTAAATATTCATGCGTTCCCAAGAATATATTGTGTTCATGGCACACCTAATTTCAATGTGGCATATATCTAAACTTGAACAGAAGGACTTAATATTGTTTAGAGGAGCTGCATTTGTGCAGTAGAGTTGAAAGCAAGAAGAGAAACAGGCCTTGCAGTAATTTGTTTGAATGAAAGTAAGTTTGGGACCTTAAATGAAAGTACTTGGTAAGGAAAATCTTATTTTGAAGTCACTTATCCTTATGTATTTCCAGCAGTGTGCTGTCCAGCTCACTTGAAACATGAGTTTTGGGTTTTGCACTTTTGACTTAAATTTGTTTTCTCTTCTGCATTCATGTGCGCATGGCTGTTTCCCCTAGTTTATAATTTCTGCACCTTGAAATAAAGAACCTTAGGTTTCAGGGTTGCTTTTATCCTCCCATTTAATTTTAATTCAGTCAGTTTGTGATCTCTTGAGCTGCAATTATTGCCTACAAGAAATCGTCTATGATCTTCATCTTATCTATCAAAAATACAGCTAAAATAGTATTGATACCTCCTGGTCTAGTGACTCAAATTTTAAAATGATGAAAAAACAGGTTTTCGTGTCTGGGCATAATTAGGACTCAACTTCTTTAGTATAATTTAATTTATATCTGGAAATTAAAGTTAATTCCAGACATGTTTTCATTTAATTAATATTTATATCCTTACACCTTTTTTGAGATTTCTGTCCAGGTAAAGAACTATAGCAGATAATTTACAATATTTATGTTGTAGTTACGATCGCTTTTCCATCATGTTTTCTTATCTGTTGTCCCTTATGCTTTTAGAAGTATTAGGAGGAAGAGGGGAAGTTTCTCTGTCAGTTGGTTTACTACTGTTCTGGCCTACAAAATCCTATTGTGTCTTTCTGAAGTGCCGGTAGGACATTCTGATGTAAAGTGGACCACATGGATTACAGATTATAATATCCAGTATCACATCTTGCCTCAGCAGTTCAAGTTCATTATATTGCTCAGATCCTGGCATTAATACAAGCAAGTTTTCAGTTATATCTATAATGTGTTGTTAAGGGCCAAATGTTTTAGAAATATAAAATTTTAAAACTTAATTATGGGGATTTATTTCAAGGGTGTATTTTTATTAATTTAAGCTTTAAAATATTTCAAGACCTACATACCTGTTTTAGTGACTTTCAGACATTATAAATACAAAAATAGAGGAATGATAACAGAAACTGGAACTTCACCCTACTTGCTTCCTTGCATGTCTTTCTCTTTTTTTACTCCACCAGGCCAGCCTACAACAACCACGCATCCCTTCTGATCGATGGGAGGTGCTGTTTCTGTTTCTACTTGATGGCTGTAGCTGATGTGTTTCTGTTATATTTCTGCCTGCTTGGCATCTCCTTCTCTCTTCCATTTCTCCTCTCTGTATCACTGCAGAGTGCCTGGTAGTACAGCTTTCATAGGAACAGGGCTTTAGGGGCCTGTATAAAGCAAGGTATGGAGCAGTTGCTGGAAAGAATGGTAGCTGTATGCAAACAGGTTTTGCAACCACTGAATCCTTGAGCTGCACCCTACGTGGTGATGCATGGCACAGTCTTCCCCATGTCTTACACAGCTGGAGTGTAAAATTCTAGTTTCCATCCATGAAAGATGGGGAAGTAGCAGATCAAGTGAAACCATAGCACTTCTCTTTTACGCATATAATAACCTTCACAGAGAACATGAGGACATCAGCAAAAATGGCATGGATACTACCTATGGATTGAGTAAAAATCATTAGGTTTTTTTTACTTTATAAATACCAAAGATGCCTGATTTTGTATTATGAGCCAATTGGTATTGAGTTATTCAATAGGTTTAATTCTCACCTATTTAAAATAATGGAGCAAATAGTGTTGGTGGGAATTTATAATAGAAAGTTAAAATTGAAAACCTGTGGACATACAGATATGATGCAGATTTCTGCAGTTGTCTTTGTTCCTTGAGAAGCCTATAAAATGTTGACAGCCAAAACAAGATCCTATTACTCAGGGGAAACAAAATAAATGTCTTTGCCTTTAATATAGGAAATAATGTGTTTCATAGCCTCTTTGTCACGTATTACTTATTTCTTATCCTTGCAAGTATTGTATTTGATTTCTACTGCACAATTATATTAAATGGAAATATGAGTAGTACTGAGGAGAAAATAAAACCATCTGTTTGAACATACAGAGCTGGAGTTTTAATAAAAAAGAGGTACTTTTTTAAAGGCCATATGAGTGTAATACCCTAGGACCACAAATGTTTTTCTAGTGGGAGAATGCCATTTTTATAAAGATTACAAAAGCATTAAGCTTGTTACTTTTTAAGCTTATAGCAGGGGGTAAGATAACAGTATCTAAGTTACTGAAATGTCAGTTGAACTGACAGAATTTCAAAGCTGTTAGCATGCCTGAATACATTCCTTCTTTTTAGAGCAGTTGCTTGAAATTACTTACTAAGACCATAACATGAAGACGGGCAGTAAAATCTTGTTCTTGACTTTTTGTCATACTGAAAAGGTGCCCATTCTGAAATTTTATTACCATGTTGTTTATTTAATAAGATAAGTAATCACTAAGCTTGCATTTCAAATTGTTTGTATATTTTGAAACATCAAATTCTTGCTGCTTTCTTGGGTTACATTTTTTTTAGACTGTTGTGCCCTGAAGTTCCTCCGCTTCATCTTTTCCAATAGGAACTCAAATCTGTTTTCTGAATTCTGTAGAGGTTGAAAAGTTTCCATTATTGGTATTTTATTTGCTTTCAAAATGTCCACAATTAGCAAACACCAACTTACTTTCTTACTTTTTGCTCTCTCAACACACCTGCGTCTTTTTCCTCAGCATGAAGAGAGCATTTAATTCACTGTGCCCTCTAATTAATGCATTCTTCTCCCAAGTTTAAAAGGTGGAAGTGATTTACTTTCCAGTCTGATGGCTTGTGAGTGGTCAGAGGTCAATTTGAGTTTTATATACTGTAGTATTCTGTTTAGTAATAAAAAATGTGAAAATCTGAGAAAGAATTAGTAAGCTAGGCTCTCTTTTACTTCAGAGTAAAGGCCTGTGTGGAGAAAAGTATGTAGAACTATGGCAGTTAAGACAAGACTTCAAAAATCTCTTTTAGAGAGGCTCCCGCAGTATTGATTGGAAAGTTCTTGTAGGAGTCTTTTCAGTATATGCGTCTACTGTCATATAGTCACAAGTTAATTAGATGGTCCTGGCTGTGATTTTTGTCAGGACAGGGAACCTCTTCTGTCACAAAATGTGTATCCAGAAAGGAAATCTAATTTTTAAAAGGCAAAATTATTTTAGTCACAATAGGTCATTTTTGTGAAAAATTATATGTGTTTAAATTGAGGGTGTGTCACATCCACAAGATGGATGTTACATGCTATGTTAGAACATGAATCCCCTTTCTATTGTGCCTTAGGCTTAGAAATTTTTTAAAACCCTCTGTCTTCAATCAAGGGGCTGCTGTACCCACAGAGTTTTTGAAAAACAAAGCTGTCAGTCATTTTATAGTGCTGTTCACTACATTCACGGAATATAGCAGGACAATGGAGATATTGCTGTCTGATCTAGAGGGATTAAGGGTGGTTATAACACAGTCTAACTTTCTAGTTTGAAATTTAGCAGTTAGCGCTCTGGAGGTTTTTAGTACCACTAAACATTGCAGGCTCTCTGGAATTGGATCTGTTACTGCTCTCATGCTTTCAAGAAGAGCTTCCTTTTCCTCAGTAGCATCACGCACTGATCATCCTCTGGCTGAGATCCAAATCCTTGTATTTAAGTATAATGGGTGGTATACTGATTTGCTGTTCATGTGCTAGTAAAGTCCATAAATTTCTGTAATGCACAAATTAGATATTCTGTTACATACACTACTATCAGCTCAGCTATAAAGAGGTGTTTTAAGAGTGTTGTCTCAGCTCAGTGAGTAGGAACCTATAGATATATGTATATCCATGCTGACGTATGATTAATCCTTCATTTGTATTCTAGCCTTTCTCCAAAATATTTGTTAAAAGGTTATGGATTTCCAAACTAATTTCTCTAGAAGTTTTTAAAGGGCAGTGTCTGCCTTTTTTCTGTACACCTAGACTTAGTTTTGATTTTTATATTCCTCATAAAAGTAATCATGAGAACTTTGTGGTGACTTTGCGTAGCTGGGGTTTTGAAATATAAAGAGGTAGGAAGCAGAAATATAAGTATTGACTCCAGCTTTATATGTAATTTTTTGAGTGTTTTCTCTTATTAGAACAAAAGCTGTCACTATCTGCCTCTATCTTGGGAATTCCAAGGAGTAGGAGAAGCAAAAGTGACAGAGGCACTTTAATCTATTATTTAAGGAAATACATAATATCATGCATAGACTACACAAAGGAATGATGAACACTTGATAGAAATTCCTGATTGGTTGAAAGTTCCTAACAATCTAATTTTAATGGAATGGGTCTGATGTAATGAACTGATCTGTGGAGACACCAACCATTCCACTGTAAGTGTGTAAGTGCAGAGGATAGAAACAAAGCTAGCAGACATTTTTATGTTTGCAGACATTAAAGGAATTGAAATCAGATTAAAATGAACACATTGATTACTGTTTTCAAATAGAAATTACAATTCTCTTTTATCATGCAAGTGTTTTAAATGGTCTACAGGGAAAGATGCAAGTCCTATTGAAGTTAGAATTCATGAGAAAGTTTGACAGACCTGGCAGTACTTCATTTCTCTTTCAGCAAAGACTGAAGAAGGTAATCAACTTGGAGTTCTTCAAGGACTCCTGTGTTTCAGAATAGGTGCAATCTCCAGTTTGCTACAGGCTGCCTCAGTTTTTACACTTCCTTCAAACACTGGGCTTTGGTGTTTTCTGTGCCATGTGTGTGAAGACTTCAGGGAATGCAGTGACTCCCTCAGCCCACAGTTTAGGCAAGAAAATTAAAAAAATTTATGTGGAACCAGTTTCTGCCATTGGCGAGGCCCAGAATATGCTTTCTGTTCTACTGAGAAATATTACAAAGCATAGCATTTTGTCATAGGGTAATTCTTGCAGTTTTCTGAGGAGGACTCTGCTTATAGTCACTACTTCAGAACAAATGGTCATTTCTAGAATAACACCTAACCCCTCCTCCCCCCAAATGCTATAAACAACTGCAAATACAGTATATCTACAACTTTTATGACCATTTTAATTAAAGGGGAATTTAAAGAATGTATGTTTTTTCATTATTATGATAATTATCAGAAAATGATTGGATACCAGCTGCTAAATTCCTTAAATGGACCCATCATTAATTAGTTTTAATTCAGAGACTGATTAATTTGTTTACATTTGAATTCTTTAAAATGTCATTGTCTACCAGAAGTCACAGTGTATAATCAGAATATCCTGTAATTTCTTAGCAGATTTGTGTTTTTGAAAATTAAGGAGCAAGTTGAGTCTGGTTTAAGAGCAAGCTAAGATAGGTATCTATGTATAAAGTAGTTTTATTAAACATTATTACAGGGCACTTGGTCCTCAAAGCACATGAAGGGGTGTCTGGAATTTCTTCAACAGAGTTGTCAGGTAGCTGTGTGCTGTCAAGCCGTTAGATTGGTGAGATGATTTGCTCAAGACTACTACATTGAGTTTGGTGTCAGAACATGATCAGATGTTCCTGCTCTCCAACCTGTGTTTCCAGCACTGGTCTAGCCTTTCATCAGTTGGTCGGTGAACATGATTTCAAGTAAAGATTTAATTTTGACAGGCCTATGCACTCAGCGTTAACAAACAACTTAGGCATTTGGAGGCAAACATTTAGCAACCTGATATGGAATCAACCTTCACAATGGGATGAAAACTGATCTCATTGAAGTGGGAAGACATTAGGGAGCAGATTTGATTAAAATCTCGCATATAGCGAATCTCTTTCAGAAGGTTAGCGTATCCTTCACTGGGGTGGTTTAATAGCTGGCAGTGACATATCTCTTTCTATGACAGACACATTCTCTTGATTAAATATATGCAAATTTATACATGCTTACCATGTTTATACATAAGTTGAGATCCCTTACTTCACTGTGGTTTTTTGACACGTGCACAGTATGGATGTATAGTATATAAGCACTTCCCAAAGCCACAAGTTAATGGTGATGTGTAATTAAAAAAAAATTTGCTATCTTTAGATCTGTGACCAATTTTTTTAAAAAAAGGGACAAAAATAAGCCAACATGTAGTCTGTCTGCATAAGCTGCTTTATCAGATTCTCCTGGCACTCCTGGGTTTCACTGGAACTAACAGTGAGCTGCAGAGCAAGACAGGTGTTTAAAAAACCTTAAACACTGGGATAACAGTTTGCGTCCATGTGGTTTCCTCTGCTGCACTGATAGTTCTTTATGGGTCTGTCAGTTTCAATCAGCAGAGAGCACATGTGATCAGTATATCTGATAAACTTGTCAACGCCTTTTTAAAGCAGGATTCCTCAACCTATTCTATTCAACTCTCCTCCCCCCCTTCGCTTTTTCATCATTTCAAGTAGAATCTTGATAAGACAGAGATATGTCACAGGCAGCTGTGTATAGCTAGCTCAGGCTACAACTAATTTGTGGAGGAAAAAATTAAATCAGGAGGTAAATTATTTCATGATTGCTCATTCCCAACAGAGTTGGGCATCATTCTGAAGAAAATATAAAATAATTGGTTTCAGGCCATGTCAGACACATGCAATTCCCTTCACTAATGGCTATGTGAGGTAGCACTAGGCCTCAGGGGTCACCAAAGAACTGAAAATAGCTTAGAGCCGGGCACAGCAATAGAGAGACAGAGCACATAGGAAATGAAGTGGCAATAAGTGCAATCTATAGGGGAAATGTGCTTCACTTGGAGTTTAATATATTGGCTTAGAATCTGGCAGTAAGCCATGCAACAATTGTTTACCTTTTTGTCAGCATCTGCATCTGTTCTGTTTTGTAAACAGCACTTAACTTTCAGTCAGTAAATGCTGGAATCAATAACAACTGTTAAGGGATTTCCTTTCTTTTTTTTCATATTCCATAACAAATGCATGCTACAAACAGTGTTTGCCTTAGATTAACAAGAAACAGACATTAACAGGGTTAAAGGGATTTGGTTGGGAACGTTTTATAGCTTCTTGGGTTTGCAGTAATTGTATCTGTGTGATTTGAATGTATCTTGTAACCTATCCAAATTAAACTCTTAAAAAAATGCTAGCATGCAGTAATGAAGATGATTTTTTATAATTATCTTAAGTACTGTGTATAGAAAACTGCTGGCACTGTTTGTAATAATTTAGTTCTGTGTAATATTGTGTATTACATCTGCTATGCAGAAATACTTAGTTGCCTCTTACAGTATGAGGAAATTAGTGATTATATCCAGTGATACTAATTATTTAAACCTAGCAGTTACATTAAAAAACATACACCAACATGCAGTTTGAGAAAACTGTGAGCAGATGTCCGTAAAAATTGAATATATCATTACTAAATACAAGTGAAAGAATAATATAGTTTATATACAAGCACTGTTTAGGAGATAGTGTGCAGATGAACGCTGTCATAAATGCAAGATTGTTATAATAGTTATAGCATCACTTAAAAGTTAATATTGCTGAGAGCTGAGGAACACATTATTGTTAATGGAATTTATGTATGTAACTCCCTGTGCACTGCTTTGAAAATTTATACCTTCAAATATCCCTACACACAGTGACTATCAGCAGCTGAGTTTCTGTTGCTTTATTAGGCTATTTCTTTTCAGATTTTAACAAAATGTTAGTTCCATTTATGAAAAGGTTTTATTGTTCGTATGCAGGTTGTAGTTTGATTTTAAGTTTAATATTACGCTTTTCTGATTTTCTTCCTCATATAGCTTTATTGGATGAAATCCCTGACATCACTTTCTTGTGTCCCTTGTAAAATGATATTGTAGATCTCTCCTATATGAAATTAAGCCTTATAAATAGGGGCAAGGGAATGATATTTAATGTATTGGGAAGGTATTTTATAGTAAAATTGATTAAAAGGGTTTTAAACCCTTGGTTCCTGCTGAGGGAGAAATCCCCACTGTAATCACTGAAGACGACAGTCATCAGGTTGCTTTCCAAGGATTCCATCATGAGTCTCAGAAGCAGTTTAGCCATGTGGCTCTGTACAATGAGTAGTGAGGCTAATTAATCTGAGAGCAACACTGTCGTAATGTAGCTATTCTTGAACATCCACAGCCAGCTCACCTATGATGCAGGGATTTCTGCACCACACTTTACTGTGTCACATCCCTGGGTGGGTTGAAGTGATCAGAATTAGCCATTCGATTTTTTGAGACGTGGTGAATGCCAAACTATTAAAAAAATGTAAGATGTCACTCTCAATTTTTTTTAAAAAGAATTCACAAAAATTATGTTAAAAGTTGTGGGATTCATTCATATACATATTTTCTTATGCCTTCTGAGATTTTAAATCCTTCCAGGCTATAACCAAGGAAATTGGAAACACTGTATTTAATGGTTTCAAGAGCTACAGCTTTGAGGAAAGTACCACGGCTGAAACTTGCTATAAAACCACAAGTTAGTGGGTATACACAGGTCATTGATATCTAGCACAGCCTTATTTCTCATGCTGCTTCATTTTTAGAGATGAAGGCAAATCTTTTTAAGCAGTAAGATAAAGGCAGGTACATTGCTACTGAATTTAAGTATTTAGGAGAAGCTCAGGTGCTATCATCAAGTGCTTTATTGAACGTGTGTCTTTTGCTCTATGTTGCTTGAAAAATGCTTTAATTAACTTACTAGCTGGCTTAGAATTCATATGGGCACTTCTCAGGTTCATCACTGGTAAAGTGAAATTCTCTAATACCGCCTTTTTTTTGTTCCTAAGAGTTCCCAAGTGGTCACGTTATTTTGCAGAAAATAGCTTTGTATACAAATGCATAAGAGAAGACTGAGATTCAGTGTTCAAGACATACTGCATCAACACTGAATTTAACCTTGACGTTTGAATGACATGCTGATTTTTTTGTTACAATGAATTTTGAATAGAAATAGCTCTACAATGTATTTGTGTCATTAGAAGATGGGATATTAATTTAACTGTAAGTATTGCAAACTTGTCCCTGATTTCACTAGTAACCCGTATGTGTCTCTTTTTACAGTATTGATACTATTTTGCTAAACTATATCCTATATATGCATATAATTCAGTTGTATATAGAAGAAAAAGCAGAAAAGACTTAAAAGAAGGGCAACAAGGTGATAAAAAAATGTAGAACAGTTTCCATATAAGGAGATATAAGCAAGCCACGACTCTTCAGTTTGAAAACAAAATTAAGATGGCAGAATACAATAGATGTCTATAAAATGAGGGGAGGCATTATAAAAATGAAGAGGCATCAGTAGCTGACTGCTTCTTAAAACTAGTTGGCGTCAGACAAAGCCAGAAGGTGAAATATTCAAGCAAACAAAATGATACATGGGTTAACCCAGTGTGTAAGTAAAGTGTGGAGCTTTTTTCCACAAAATGTTATGGATGATGAAAATTCAGGTGGGGTGAAAGGGTAACTGGATAAGTTGGTGAAATAGAAACCCACTACAGGTTATTAATGCATGTCACATATGTGGAAGCTGCCCAGCTGCAAGTGGTCAAGAACTAGGTACACTTTGAGAAAAACATCGTGTATATGGTTTCCTTGTTACATTTTTATTTAATCTTATTTCAGTCACAGTCCAAGCCCAGGATACTGGGATAAAAGGCCGTAGTTGAACCCAATATAGCTACTCTTACAATTTTATGTTCTTATGTTTATGATATAGACACTCAGTTCTTAGCACCCCTGTTTGAGGTGCTTGTAATTTTTCAAATTAGATGTATTCTGCATTAATATTTTTTATAAGTTTTTATAAGTTTAAGTGAAAACCATCTTTAATTACTCTCTAGTCTCAGAATTTTATATTAAAAACTTCAGTAAAGTTACCATTTACTTGTTTGGAGTGTTGTGTTTTTCATACTTCAAGAAAAGTGTTGTCATGCGTTTTTATTGTTTGTTGGTAAAAGGAGTGTTTTGCCAGCTAGTTAAGATAAATTGTTTTCAATCTAACATTTCAAGCCTAAGATATAATAATAAAAATAATTTAAGGCAGCATGCTCATCTGCCGTTTAGAAGTTCTGAAGCCTTAGAATGCTATCAAAAGTCTAAGTAAACAGTTGTTTGAATTTAGTGTGCATGTGTAACTTCATCTGCAGAAAACAAATGCCATTTTTGCTGTTTTCTAGTTAATCATTTTGTAACTGTATCATTAAGCCTGATTGTTGAAAATCATGATGAGTGCTTACATTTTGTAAAGGTGTGTTTGCACTACATGCTCATTTCAAATTATCAGCACCTGAACCTAAATATTTACTGTTAACCAAATGTCACTCACAATTTATGCAATGAAACAGCAAAACCCTTGGTATGTTACTGATGTTTCAGCAGAAATTTGATTCTGGGTGTTATCTATGCTCTTTCTATGTAGGTTCTTTCATAATCTTTTCTGTATAGCTCTTCCAATTGCAGGAGAATGTTCCAGTGTGAGGAAGGAGGGAGAAAAGCCAGAAATTGTGGGGTGACCATTGCAAGAATTTCAGGTTTTGAGAGATTCAGCAAGTCAGCATAGGTGAAGTAGACCCATAACCTAGGTTATGGTGGATCTTGTGTTCTAAGTTGCATAGTAGCTGACTAAGCTCATTTGAGTTTTGAGCGTTTGAAAGTGCAACTGAAGAGTTATTCCATATGGATGGTAGAACTGTTTTGGCTTGAATTTACCTAAGAGCCGGGATCAATTGCATGTTAATGCAAGACCCATGTTTTTTATGTTAAGATGTTAAAACACCTTTGTGAGGATTTTGAGAACTAAATTAGTATTTAGTTTGCATAATAGACAAGGATGGAACAGAAGCCTAGATTGTTTTGAAAGGCTGTATAAAAAAGTAGATCCAACTCGATCTGTGGTTTATGATTGATGTATGTTTGTCATAACATTGTCTTTAGTTGGAGGATGTGGGACCTGGAGTGTTCTGCTTGTTTTGTGTATTTTTACACTTTTTACTACCAGGTTTCCACCGCACCCCCTTCATCAATAGATTTTAATGCTTATATTTGTGGCATTGATGCCTTCTCTCAGGGCCTCTTTTCAGGTATATAATACTATTTAATATTTACAATGGGCATATTTTATCCTTAGATTTGCCAGCATTTGAGGCTTTCCTTCTGCTCTGGAAAGGATTATGTGTTTTATGCCATGAGGCATGGATGAGATCTGAAGAGAAACCTGAGATCCAACGTAGTCTGTCTCTAACCCCTAGTTTAGTGGGTTTGTTGATCAGCTAGGTCAGAGTGCTCATTCCTACCTCCTGAAGACTAATTAGTACACTTTTGTCCAGATAGAACCAGCCAGATGTTCTCTGGTAAGATGAACTGCTTCATTTTTCAAACAGGGTAGCATGTCTTTCAGATCTTAGGAAAATTTCTTCAGCTTCAAGTCCATTCTGCTAAAGTGAAAGGCCAAACTTGAAAATAAGTACTCCCAGTTCTCTGATGCTGTATGACTGCATTGGCTGCCTTGGTACCAGCATAGTGTGGCAAACCTTGCACAATTTGATAGATATTCCATATTAATTTTACCTGGGGCTTCTTTTTCTATAAGCAAAGCTCTTGGAGAATCACCTTGTTTGGGATGGCAGACTACTACTGCGTGTCATTTGATGGCTGGGGTGGTAAATCAGCATGCCGGAGGACATGAAGTACTCTTCATGCCCCCTTTGCCTCTGTGTGACAGGAGAGCAGGAGTATAGATTTTCTAAATGTAGAGATGCTAAAATGATGAGTTTTGAGCTTTTTCCTTTGCTTCCTTCCAGTTTTGTGTAATGAACCATCCAGATTTATCTACTTGCTACAAATAAATGCAGTGCAGGTTCAAGTTAATTCAAGTAAATTTTTTGTCTTTTCCACCTCTTCTCCCCTCTAGGCCCCCCAGAAAGGACCAGTCTAGATAGAAGAGGCCTGAAGTACTTTCTCTTCTTTTCTTTTAGTAAAAGAGTTATGTGGGTCCTTGGTGAAGCAGGACAGAAGGACAGCTTCTGAAAACTGAAGGTCCTTAAGGGCTGTGCAGCAAAACCCTGGGTGCACTAATGGACCTTAAGGGCCCTGACCAGCCTCTTCTGGGTCCTCCATGTGGCTGACCCAAGAGACCTCTCAGCTGAGGCCTGGGTCTTCAGTCCCTGCCTGAGCTATATCCCAGGTGTCCTAATGTCTATCTCCACCAGAGCCATGCCATTGACTGGCTGTGGACCCCATTGATTCAGACATTCTAGTTTGAGTTTGCACCTGCCTTATCACCTTGGTCCTACCTAATGATCACGGAACAGTGCCTGACTCATGGTTACCTTCACCAGACCTGATCCTGACTCCCAAGCTGTGAATCATCTTCCTGGCTTGACCTAAGATTTACATGATCACCATGAACTTAGCTGATGATCTGGACTCTTGGTTGAAATCTGACTATCACCTCTGGGTCTGCCTTGCTTGCCTTACTTAGGGACTGTGGGGATGGCCATATCATTGTGCTTTGCTCTCTGCCCCTCAGGGAGCAGCCACCCTTTGGTGATCCCTGACACTGTGCTTGGTTGGGATCTTTTTTGTTGTGCCTAAAGATAGCTCATCATACTGGCTTAGGATTTTTCTGGTGGCAGTTCTGGCCTGCATAGCAGTTCAGAAATCGTCAGTATAGGCAATGGTTTTGTACAGTAGTGTTTTCGTGATTCTGCTACACAGAAAGAAGCCTGAGGGTATGTTCAGGAGCTCAGAACCTTTTCTTACTCCTCTATGTCTGTTTAGCTTCTGACCTCACCTCTCTTTAGAGCAGTATGTGCAGCATTGGCTCATTAGGACATTGACAATGGCTGTATGATCCACTTTGGCTCTCTGTAGCCTCTGTGCCAGTCTTTTCTGTACCTTCTCAGAAATTTGTCTCAAAAGGTGGTGCTTTAACAGGGGTCAACATGTCATATTTTTGGGACACACTACGGAGGTCCTGTTGATGTATGCCGGGAGCTAAAGATTCTGCTGCAGCTGTTTCCTCGTACAGGGACTACATGAATGGAACTCGGACGTGCAGAAAAGATCAGGTTTAGAAGTATGATAGTCGCAAACTGCAAGCGGCTCAGGAAAGAAGTTGTTTGCATCATGTAACTTGCTGCATGCTTCCTTCTGTTCTGCAGTGAGGCTGGAATGCCATTGCTACCTCTGACTTGTGGCTAGCTGAGATCAGCTTCACATGCTTCCAGTAATCCTGTGCATGGTCCTCTGTGGATTGGGTAGGGTGCTGGCAGCACCTTTAGACCATTTCATCACGGAGGAGTGTCTCTCTTGCTGTCACCTGTGTAAATGAGTTATGTTAGTTCTCTGGCCTAGTATCGTAAGTCATGATCCATTCAGTAACTTCTTCAGAGCAATCATACACTACCCTGTGAGTAGACAGATTTTCCTCCAGACAGGTTCGTGACACTAAGATTTGGTGGAACATGTATCACAGTGAATTGTAGAATCACAGAATGGTTTGGGTTGGATGGGGCTTTAAAGATCATCTATTTCCAACCTGCCTGCCATGGGCAGGAGCAGTCATCATGTCTGTTTCACATCTGTTCACTTAGAGGCCTGTACTCTTCATGGACTCTACAGGACTTGCAAACGTGTTTCCACATTTTCTGTAGGTCACCACATTGGCTGCTAAACTGTTTGCTGTTACACAGCTTTGAAATGTTTCTGTCCTGTGGTTGTCCAGTCAGATCAATGTCTGAGGAGAAATGCCTTTTCATATCCCTCTGCTGAAAAATGGACAGTGATGTGCTTATTCAAGCAGCCTGGTCAGTGGTCTTCAAAGCTGAATGCTGCCATCAGTATTTTGAAACTTAACTGTGGGATATATATGATATCTCTCAATCAAGCTTTGGATACTCAGATGTGTGCATACCATTTGGTCATCAGGGACTGAATAAATGAGTTGTCATTTCTGAGAGACAATAAAGCTGTGAATATAGAAATAACCATATGTGAAAGGAAATTCACTTCTGGTGGTTCCCCCTGTCCAGTTCTTCCAAACTGCTGTGGATGAACTAAGCACATGTGAAGTTCAAGCTAACTTCTTCCAAAAGTTGGACTGTCCAATAACATGCTTTTGTTATCCAAGCCCACAAGAAATAGCACCAGTCTTATGTAAAAACTAGTCTGTGTCTGTGTTCCTGGCGTGCTTCTGCAGCTGTAGAGACTGCACTCTTTAGTAAAACCTGTGGTTATTGGATGAGTAAAATGAGATGTAACAGTGCCTTGCGGTGATAGTTCTGGGTAGCTCAGCTGAGTAGTTTAAAGGTGACTGCCCTGAGCCAAGAGCCTCAAAAAATTGTGAGCTGTGCAGAATGATACACAACTTTATGTAAGCTGTGTGGGTCAGCAGTTGAGAGGTGTTACCAGACCAGCACTTGTTTCAAATACCTGTTGCATTATTACCATCAATTTTGGTTGATAGCCAGGTTCAGTGATACACCACCATGATTTGTGCTGATACGAGAGTATGGCTTTACCCATCCACAGTGTTGTAAGAAAAAGCTTGTGTAAATGATGCATGAATTTTTGTCATATCTGGATCTTTTGTATATTTTCATGTCAAATTTAATCACGTTACATTTTCTTTACCACAACAAAGCCTAACAAAGGACAAAAGAAAATTTAAGAATGTGTAACCCATAGTATATGGAACTTTCTATAAATCCTATAGAGGTGGTTGGTTGCTTGCTTGCTTGCTTGGTTTTCTCCTTCCAGAGAAGTCTTAGGATCTGGATTGTGCAATGCATCCTATCTTAAGGGTTCTGTGCCTTACAGCTGTAGTGAAAGACGATTGTTTAGCCTTCTTCCCCTAGTGTCTGCCACTCTAGGAGGAAATTACATGGTGGTCTCATCTTTCCTTCCTGTTTTCTAATGCCTTTATATTGACCGTCACCTGGTCACATCACATGTTCTAAATGTCTGTATGTTTCTGATGAGTTCCAAATATGACTGATTCAAGGGGTTTCAACTTCATTCTTCAGGCTTTGATAAGTGCAATTAAACCACTGTTCTTTTACCTCCTTCCTTTTGTCTGAGGGTTGACTGCTTGTCATGGTGCATATGTTTGTGCTTTTTAATCAAAGACAGAACTTACTGTATGCTTGCCTCCATTTTTTTCCTTAATTTTATATCAGAGTTTTATGTCAGCCATGAAATTAACCCAGTATTTTCCACTACCTTCAAGCATCTAGAAATTTGTGTATACTTTACAACCTAAAATTCTGAAGGGCTTTTCTAGACATTTGTAGAACATATGTAGTATTAACCAGTAAGCCTTTGCTCTGATGATTATGTAAGTGTTCATTTGCATATAGTGTGATATGCTTTGTCATATATTAAAGTGTTCTCTCAACTTCTTAATGACATGAATAAAGAGGGATCTTTGAACTTAATATCTTTAGCTTCCAGCTGAAATATATTTTGAATGGTCACTGAAAGTAAAAATGTAAATTTTGACTGTTTTCTGAGTTTGGTAATGTGTTCTAAAAGTAATATTACTGTGGTATACCTTTGGCTTCTATGTCCACTTCCTTTTGATCTAATGAGGACAGTATTGCTTGGGGCAATCAAATAATTGTAAGCTTTCTTTGTTCCTCAAGAGAGGGGGTAGAGTTTCACATTATAGGAGACAGCTAACATTCCATCGATTTTTGTGATGTCATTTTTGCTTCTTACATCTTGGATCTGTCATTTCTGGCTTGCTGCAGACTCGGGCAGTCATTTCATGTCAGTTAAACTCAAGTTTATGTTTTTTAGTTTTCAGGAAAGGAGAAAAATTCCCTGAATAGCAGAATGTCTCTTTTTTTTTTTTGAAGTTTAAGACTTAACATTGGAAACCCAGTGATACAGATATTATTTACTTGTTATTCAGAGAGGAAAGTCACTAACAGAGGCAATTATGCATAACACTTTCTTTTGCCATTCTTAGAAATTCAAGGGACTGGCATGAATACATCTGTTTGGAACTTTGAGAAAATTCAGATGTGGATGCAAAACTCACAGTTCAATCTCTAAGGCTGCAAAACTGGAATAGCAAATTAGGGAATTTGTATTCAGAGCTCAGCTCTGCTACTTAGATCTATGTCTATTTAAAAGTGATTTGTGAATGCCTAAAAAAAATATCTAGGAACTTTGAGGAAAAAGGGAGGTACTGAGTACTTCAAAATTGCAAAGGTAAGAGAGATTTGACACATAAAAGTACATTTCAATCAATTTCTATTTGTTTTCGTCTTTTAGAGCTTCCCTTTCAAACTACTCTGGCTCTCACTCTGACACTTTCTACATAAACTGTTCTGCTGATGTTACATCTGCAACAGAACTGCATAGGAACATGGTATCAACTCACTGCAATTTGCATAGAAGTGCAAATTTGTTACATTTAAAGAAGTTATAAAATTAAAATACTTAAAACCATGTGGTTTTGGTAATAGTGAATTGGAAGCAGCTCACAGTCTTTTTATAGTCTTGACTGTGCTCAAATCAGAGTTCCCTCGTTGATGTGACATGATTATATGTTATGATTACAAGTGTTAACCTTTCAAAATAGAATGTTCAGTTTCTTCTTTTAAATACCAAATGCTTATAGGTATAATACTTGCTGATATTTGTTCACTGACAGTCTCGCTTGTTTTCAAACCTCACATATTTAAAGTTGTGGAGTGTTAGATTGATGTTTCTTTTCACTCAAATGTCATATTCATCAACTGTATTGTGCTAGCAGATTGTTAAACAGACAAGGTGACTTGCAGAGTGACAGTGTAGTGATGTGATGTCCCAAACCATTAAAATACAGTAATGACGTGTTTTTTTCCTTTTGTTCAATGAGTTTTTGCAATGCAGTGGTTTTTCTGTAAAACACAGGTGAGAAGGTTTCTGAGTAGATCTGTTGCTTGGAGAAAATCCTAGTTAATGAATAACAAAACATGGAATTCAGTTGCAACTTCCCAGATAGTTGAGAAATGCCAAAGACTTAGGAAGAACTAATGTAACTGTATTTTGTAATGAGAAAAAGATATATTATGCTGTAGCAAAAATGAAACTACGTGATGTATTTTACTTTCTTACATAATCAGTTTTGCAGGATAATTTTTTTAAGGTATAGTAAAAAGTATTTTATGATTTTACTTAAACAGCCTCCCAAGAATACCACAAAAAAGGAAGGAACTTCTGCTTAACATTGTATCAACTCAAATGTCTTTCTCAACTTATCAAACTCTTTTTATTAATGGAAGAAAAAATTGAAGAGCTCTCTGTGGAAATTCTATTGGTGCCTTCATTTATGGAGAGGAGTAAGAATGTTCAAGGTAATGAAAGCTTTTCCTTATTTATTGATTCTACTTTATGCAAAAGGATAATTTTAAATGGTTTTCAACATTACCTACATTATGTCATCATCTTTTGTAAACAAGTGTATTGCCATATCCACTAAAAAACTTTTTGAAATATGCAGATTTACATTTGAGCACAATGACCTGTGGAAAAGAACTGATAGTGTTGTGTAAAGTTGTGATGTATGGTAGCTACTGTTAGAGAATTATAATGAAAAACTATCAAACACTGTAACATAATTTCTGATATTGAATTATCTATAAAATCCTGTGTTTTGTGTAGGACAAAACAACGCATGGAGCCTAAATTCCTTGAAACTGTGACTGTTTCTGAACTTGGCCTTGAAAGCTGCCTTTTTCGAGGGAGAACACTGACTTGAACATACATATGCAACTAAATGTTTTAGTACATTGCCCTGCTTTAACATACAGCTCTCACTAATATGTACTGTCTTTACTATTGTGCTTATCCCACTGGCTTCAGTGAGTATTTTGTAGAAGTAGGCTCTACATAATAAACTGCATCACAATCAAGCCTCAGGTCTGCATTTGCTTTAGATTCCAAGCTCACTTACTTTTTCATTTAATTGCATTCATGTCATATGACAAGAACACAAAGTCCTGAAAATTCAGGTGAATAATACCTTCCAGGTCACAGTATGTTCATAAATGTTCTTCTGCTCTGCTACTTCTGCCAGTAGAGAGACTCCAGGTCACCAGAGAGCAAGTGATTTCAAGAGCTTTGATTGTATTGCAGGAAACGATCAGACCAGAAATGAGGCCAGGCTGCTCAGGGAGAGGGGATAGGTGGAGTCAAATACTTGGTATCTCTGTAGTCAAGCTGCAGGCTGAGAAGAAAGGTGTTTTGGGAATGTAGTCTCAGAATGCTAAATTGATAAAAAATAATAATAATTAAAAGATTAAATAAAATTTGTAAGGCACACATTTTGTTGGTGGATTCTTCATCTGAAATACTGACACTCTGAAATAAAGAAATACAGGTTAACCTATGTATTTTTAGAATATACATCAAAGCTCAAATAAAATTTGCATTCAAGTTCCATTTTTGCTATTGGTTTCAATGTATTCCTTCAATCTCTCAGTTCTACTAATTCTCAAGAAATGTTAACCTATTATACACTATGTTTTATGTTTTGTGGCATTGATACTACATAGAGGTGTTGCAGTAAACTTCCTATAGGGGTAGTGTGGAGGATAGGGCATACATTCATTAAGGGTAATTTTAAGCATTCTTTTTATTTGTATATTCTGTGATAAAATGTAAAAAATTGAAGAACTCTTGAATGGGAAATTTCTTTGACATGTTTTAACTAACTATACTCTGAGACATGTGATCTCCAATAATTCAGATAACTTAATGATTTCAATGCTAAGAAGAAAGATTTTGCTTTCCAGGAGTGTATTTAGCACTTTATCCTACAGGCATTTCTCCAAGCTTAATTACTTTCAGAACTGTTTCTCAGAAGTGTGTTAAGCCTTCTTCGAGGAATATTCTTTTAGCTAGCTAATCATGTCTAAAGCAAGTCAGTTCTTCAATGGTACCTCTACTTAAATTTGAATGGGAAGTATTACTATATCTTGTTGTAGGAGTCAGTCTTCTGGGTAGAAGGCCTGTTCTAAAGAAAACATAAAATTGCTTTTACACTGAAACATAGTTGAAGGTAAAACTTTCACAGGTGGATGTTATTGAAGTCCTCAAACATACCTTTGTTTTCAGTGTTGCTATTCTGATCAGGTGGTTATACTTACAAAACTTTGCTCAGTTATATCAGTTTCTGGATAGTATATGAAGACGAGATACGGCCAGAGAAATTTAAAAAAAAAAAAAAAGTCTGACTAGAAGAAGGGTTTATTTGTGTTATTTTTGTTACTTTCACTTCATATTGTCAGAAATCTCAAATCTAGTGATGAAGTGAAAGATGATTTGATATGGGAGAATGTGAGCAATGTTCCCAGTAGTTCCAGGTTCTGTTAATTATCAAAAGGGATTTAAGATTTTCTCTGTTAATGTCCTTTATTGAGCTGATAATCTTATTTTTTTCACTGATGAAGACTAAGTTTTCATAAGAAGGATTGATTAGAATCCTTGCTTTATTTTCATCAAAATGCATTATAATACGTGACTGGAAAATTTAACGGCTCTCCTCTGTACTTATTTAGAAACCTTCTTCCTAGAAATCTTGTTTAATTTAACAGAATCTAGAGTGCAGATCTGTCCAAAGCAGCTTTAAATTAACTAGGGTACCAGTAGCAGGTTTACAATGCAGTGCAGGCTGCGGAACCAACCTAAGCAGCAGAGCAAATTAGCCCGGACTGAACCATGTGCTGCTGTTGCTAGACAGTTACCTGTACTCTCTCTCACTGGTTTAAAGCTAGGTTGGGTGTACCCAAACTGTCACTGCAGTGTAGGCATATCCCAAGTATCAGTGCTGTGAGAGTAGTACTGTGACAAATTAAGGGAAGCTGGCCAATTCATAAAAGGTAGGCTAATACCCAAGTGAGTGAAAGTTTCCCTAGGCATCACATAGACTGGAACCTTGCACTTGCTTCCTTTTCTTTTTGGTTGCTTTTAGTATTCACGGGAGCCTTTTTATCTATGTAAGTCATGCAGAGATGCAACAAAAATAATGTTTTTTCATGTGCTTGTGTCAAGTGTTGCGTTTATGTGTATAGCTGTTTCAATGGCAGTTTGAGTTGATTTTTGTTCAGCATATTCCCTAGTACTTCGATCTTGATATATAGAACATGTGTAAAGTTCCATCAGAAACAAAGTAGTTCTTTGGATGGTTCCTCTTTTAATTTTTTTTTTTTTTGTCCCAAAGATGGCATCTGAGTTTTATCTAAACCAGACGGTTTCTTGGCCCTCATTTTTCCCTAAACCCAGCGATGACAAAGAGCAATGGCTGCATAAATTGGATGTAAGAAGAACACTTAGGGTTTATCACAGAAGAATCAAAGATTTCATATCTTCTGACAGATTGTTTGTACTCTTAGGGGGTCTTAAGAGGGGTCAAACGGCTTCTAAGAGTTCCTTAGCTAGATGGTTAAGGGATTGTATTAGGGAGGCGTATGTAGTTAAGGGTAAAGAGGCTCCCAGGGTTTGTAAAGCTCATTACACTAGGACTATAGCTGCTTCTTGGGCGGAGAGGTCGAAGGCTTCCACATTGGAAATTTGCAAGGTGGCCACCTGGGCTTCTCTTCATACTTTTTCATTGCATTATTGCTTGGATGTAGTCTCTTCTGCGGATTCTGCTTTTGGTAGGAGGTTGCTTGTGAACCAAAAAAAGAACAGTGAAGAAAAGAAAGACATGTAGTTCACAGTTCTAGCTGGCAACAAGACAAGTTTCTTTGCAGTGTGCACAATGGAATCCTATGAAGACCAATTTAGGCGGTTGAAAATAGATGTTAGAGGGAAGTACTGCCTACCAGTGTTCTCTGATGGTAACCCCATGGCAGACAATAGCACCAAAGGAAACAGTGAACCAGAGTGAACTCTGTAGGGAGATGGATGTAGAGAGTTTTTTTAGGTGATACGGATAGTTCTCCGGGTTCAGTTTGAGAGTTCTGTATCCAGCATCTTCTGGAATATAATCAGGATCATCATTTTCCTGAGTTGTTTTGCACAGATTGAAAAAAATTTCTATGAATTGCATTTTCCACTCTAACTTCTTTTCACTATTCTCCATCCAGTTCTTCCTGGTTTTATTTTTTGGCTTTCCCTTACCAGACCTAACTTAGCATGTATTCCTTAGTGAGCAGTATGTACATGCCAAGTTTTGTGCTTCATTGCGAGTTACATTAGCATTACCTAAGCACAATCTAAAAAAAAAATAAATGTGGTATAAATACACATTTTATCTAGTGCCAGTGTAGTGTTCAAGTTTTCTCTTAAATAAAAGGAGAAAATAATGAAGAAGTTTTCCAACAAATAAATGATGACGTGATTTCATTGCATCTCTGAACTTTAGTGTGGCATCTGGACAAGACTGCTACTCTACCTTTCTGAAGAAAGATATCCATATTTCTTCAAACATTTACAGAACACTTATTCTTAGTGTTGCATAACCCCACTTTGTTCCACTACAAGCAATAGGTTTCAGAAAATTGAAGAAGTAACCACATTCTGTTTTTTCTTGACCAGATGTTTAACCCTTTCTTCTGCAGGGTTAAACAAGACCCTATCTTGTCATGCCTACTGTGATGAGATCGTCTACTTCACTATTTACATTCAGTTGAAATTCCTGAAATGTTCTGACATACCTAGTACATGCAGCATCACAGGAGTTACTCTCTTTGAAGGAATCTGGAACATTCAGCTGCAGTCAGGGGTTAAGTAAGAGTTTTTGGTTTAGGATTCTGCCAAATTGCATTCTCTTCCCATCTTTAAGGTAGATTTCTCTTCCCTCTGGCTTTTCAGAAGCCTCTTGTTGAGACTTTAAAAAAATCAAAAACTTCTAACGTACTTTCATCTGTCTCTCACTTTTTTTTTTTTTTCCCCCATTCCAGTGAGAAAGGTGAACTTCGGACAGATCAGATAATGAGTACCAAGAAAAGCTTTTTCCAGTGGAGCTCTTTGAAAACACTGTGGGCAAAGTTGTCACGCCCTTAGGTTTACAAGCTTTGTCTCAGAGGACTGGGAAGATTTGCAAAGGTCTTTCCTTCACAGCATAAGAAGAAATCCTTTACTCTATATCCATTTTTGGAAAGTGTAATGAAAGGAACATGAAGTCAAATTTATGAGGTGCATCTTCTTAATGGACTTTTGAAGTTGTAACAAATCAAGAAAGGAAGGTGTGATTTTTGCTTTGGTCTCAAAGAAAAATGTTCAGGTAGCTTCTTTAAGAAATATGTAGGTTGAAGAGATCAATCCAAACTGAAGATGGAATTTACACTAGGAGAGAGTTTGATTTCGGATGTATGTTTTCTGTATGTGTGTTATGCAGTTTGCTCAGTATAGTACAACAAATAAAAAGTCCATTATTGAAGAAAGAAAGCAGAAGGGGTTTTAATCTACAGATAATCAAATATTTTTGTTTCTTCTGCTTATTTATATTTGTGGTGGAGTGTTATTTCCCATTTCTGCAAGACATAATATTTCCAGTAGAGTTTCAATAAAAGTTCTGGCTGAGCTGGCTGAATCCAACTAGTAAGCAGCTTTGATTGTGCTGTTACCTTATTCACAGTTAGTGAGCTGTCATACAAAACATTTCCTTGATGCTTTGCTATACTGTGCTGCACGCAAGATGATGTCACAATGACTGTTCTTATGACCCTAAATACTATGAAAAGAACAGGAAAGGTGTGGAATTCTGTAGAAAAAATAATTTAATAGAACTTCTTATAAGGAAGAAAAATAATTATGTTAACAATACAAGAGGTCTCATTGTCATCATTATTACAAAACCAGAAAAATACTGAATTGGAGAAAGAATAAATTACAGTGAAGACAAAGGGGATATAGGCAAAAAGATTAGCTTTAAACAGAATAATCCCAGAGAAATTTTAATACACATAAGGAGGGTTGGCTGAAGAGTTTTGATTATAAGTGAAGCACTTGATTTAATTTGGTTTTGAATATTTACTGGCAATGATTCAAGCTGCCTGGCTGGTAAACTGAAGGAAGTACACAAAATATGAGCAGTTTATCAAGTTTGTGGAACATACAGCAAGGACTTGTGATTAATCCAGTCTTCCTTAATAACAAAGAAGGTTGCAGGGGTAGAATGTACTCTGGAAAGGGGAGCAAGTATGAAAAACAGACTTTTCCTTCATTCTCCATCTTCTCCTGTCATGACATTTGCTGCTTTCTGCACCCTTTCTGGAAATTCTCTCCTCTAAGCAGCCATATAAGAAGGATCGCATACATTTCTGTTTGTGCAAATGGAATCTGAGGTTTGGAGTTTGGGAGAAGAGAGGAATCAAAGAATTAGTGCAGCAAACTATGTCTGTCTTGGTAGTGATGCTTCCTCCATCCCATTGTCTGCCTTCCTGTCTGCAATGGCAAACTAATTTGGGCTGAGTAGCTTCACTACAGCAGCTGTACCAGTCTCCTAATAAAGCTGCACTTGTTATTTCCCATGGGAGTTTGCTGATTAGGGCAAGACTGTCAGAAGACCCATGAAGAAGTAGCAGGACAGGGGGAGGGCAGTCTGGTATGTGTCTCCGTGGAAGTAATGTTTGAGAGGAAGGCTGTGGTGTCATTTGAAGTGCAGAGGCTTTGCAGGGGCTGTGTCCAGCGTGCAATGATCAATGAAGAGTGTGAAGGGAGCCCTTGCTAGCTGGAGGTTAAACTGGAGAAGATTGAGGCCAATTTTACCTACATGGAATTTGGGAAGAGTAAAAACTTGCAAAACCAAAGGAACTCAGTAAAAGATAGGAGACTTGACCCTAAGGCTTCTTTGGGAAGACCAGAAAAGGTTTTATATATGTGTGAGCCTGCATGCGCATAGATATAGGGCAAGAGTGCCCTGGCAGTTAGTTAGAAAAGGAAGTGGGGAGATCTAGTAGAACCTGTTAATTTAAAAATGGAGGAACATTTAAAATGGCTGATGCTGGCGGAATCATCATGTGGCTCTTTTGCCTCTGGTCCTGGAGGCAGAAATCTACCATCAGCTCGATACCTGTTTATCTCACATATGAGTTCTTAACAGGTAAGGCAGCAATTACACAAATACAGAAGGATTTTAGTTTAAATGTTAAAGATTTTCTTTAAAGTCTTGATATAAAAAATTACAATAGCTGATCTAAGTAGTGACAGCAAGAGGATGTGAATATATAGATACTCAGTTGTGCTTATAGTTAGAATCAGATGTTTTATCTACAAAAAAGGAGAAATGAGGGAAATTTGAGGTTAAAAGCACAGAATAGAGAAAAGGGAAAATACCCAGTCATTTAGGGTTTCTTTTTAAATTCTTCAGTAATTTCTGAAGAAAACTGCAGGTAAGCTTATCATAAAATACATTAAAACATATTGAAAAAAGCAGTAAGTTTATGATGCTGTCTGTAATGAATGCTGATCAGGGACCTAGATGACCTGCTTAGTCTTTCCTGTTCTATAGTCTACCATTTTATTTTTCGTTTTTTCCAGCTCAAATCTGTTTTTCCCCTAACATCTTTTGAAAATGTAAACAAAAACAGCACTAGAGGGAAAAAAAAAAAAACAAAACCAAAAACCAGCCAAACCCCTTGAAGCTTTAGAATGCTGTATAGGTGTATGAAAACTGGACTGTTCATTTTCGGAGGGTGAATTGTTTAGGGGAAAGATAAAATCCAGTTTGGGCATATGAAATCCTATGTATATGCAAATGCTGGGTATTTCATGGAAAGAGAAAACCTCTTTAAACCTTTGCCATGTGTACTATCAGTAGGTTCAGGTGACTGAAGACCTATAAATTTATGCTTAGAAGATGATCTTTAACAATGCTTGAAGGCACCTAATCATTTAAAATTTACTGCTTTTAATTTCACAAGATGCATTAAATAAGGACTGTCTGCAGCTGTGCTGTTTACCAGCTTTATGCTAGGAGGCAGATATTAGAAGTACCATATTGTTTGGTTCTATTCTCATTTTCCTTTTGAAGCACAGACTCACAGACTCACAGAATGGTTGAGTTTGAAGGGACCTTTGTAGGTAATCTGGTCCAACAACCCCTGCTCAGGCAGGGCCATGCACAGCCAGTTGCCCAGGATCATCTCCGAACAGCTTTTGAATATCTCCAAGGATGGAGACTCCACAGCCTCTCTGAACAACATGTTCTAGTGCTCAGTCACCCTCACAGTAAAAAAAGTGTTTCCTGATATTCAGAGGGAACTTGCTCTGTTTCCATCTGTGCCTGTTGCCTCTTGTCCTGTCACTGGGCACCACTGTGTAAAGCCTGGATCTGTTGTTTTTGCCCCCTCCCTCAGGTACTTGTATACATTACTGTCATCCCTGCCTGAGCCTTCCATTCTCCAAGCTAAACAGTCCCAGTACTCTCAGCCTTTCCTCATAGGAGAGGTGCTCTGCTCCCTTAATCATCTTCATCACCCTTCGTTAGATGCTCTCCAGTATGTCCATGTCTCTCTTGTACTGAGTAGCCCAGAACTGGACACAGCACTCCCCAGTGCTGCATCGAGAGGAAGGATCACCTCCCTTGACCTGCTGGCAATGTTTTGTCTGATGCAGCCCAGGATACCATTAGCCTTCTTTGCTGGCTCATGTTCAACTGGGTGTCCAACTGGATCCCCAGGTCCTTTTTATGCAAAGCTGCTTTCAGCTGGGTGGCCCCCAGCATATATCGGTGCCTGGGTTTGTTTCTCCCCAGGTGCAGAACTTTGCATTTCTCCATGTTGAACTTGATGAGGTTTTTGTGTGCCGATTTCTTCAGCCTGTTGAGGTCCCTCTGGATGGCAATGTGACCCTCAAGAAGAGTATCAGCCACTCTTCACAGTTTGGTGTCTGCTGCAGACCTGCTGAGAGTACACTTTGCCCTCTCATCCAGATCATTAATGAAAATGTTAAACAGGACTGGACCTGAGATAGACCACTAGTTACTGATCTCCAATTTGACTTTCTGCCACTGATCACCATGCTCAAGCCTGGCTATTCAGCCAGTTCTCAACTCACCTCACTGTCTGCTTATCCAGCCCATACATCAAGAGCTCGCCTGTGGCTTGTCCCATAACAAGATCTTAGGGGAGACAGTGTCCAAGGCATTACTGAAGTCCAGGTAGACAACATCCACTGCTCTCCCCTCATCTACCAGGCCAGTCATTTCTTGTAGTAGCTTATCAAGTTGGCCAAGCATGACTTCCCCTTGATGAAACCATGCCGAGTACTCCTGATTATTCTTTTGTCCATAATGTGCCTGGAAGTGGTTTTCAGGATTAGCTGCTCTGTCACCTTCCCAGGGATTGAGGTGAGGTTGACTTAGGTCTGAGATGCCTTGATTCCTTCTTCCTGTCCTTCTTGAAGACAGGAGTGACATTTGCTTTCTTCCAGTCTTTGGACTATTCTCCCAGTTGCCATGATTGATCAAAGTTTATTGGGAGTGTCCTCGCAATGACATCTGCCAGCTCCCTCAGCACTTATGGGTGCATCCCATCAGGGCCCATGGACTTACATATGTCCAGTTTGCTGAAGTATTCCCAGACCAAATCCTCTTCCACCAAGGGCGCATCTTCCTTGCTCCAGCCTTACCCCCAGTCTCTGGGAAATGGGATTTCCCAAAGGCGGGTCTTGCTAGTAAAGACTAAGGCAAACAAGGCATCTAGTACCTCAGCCTTTTTCATGTCTGTGTAACCCGGTTCCCAATCTCATTGAGCAATGGGTCCACATTTTTCTTGGTCTTCCATTTGTCACCTGTGTACTTACAGAAACCCTTCCTGTTGTCTTTTGCATCCCTGGCCAGATTTAGTTGCATTTAGACTTTATCTTCCTAACTTCATCTTTGGATGTTCAGGTATTGTTTCAGTTTTCCTTTCAGGTTGCCCATCCTTGCTTCCACCCTCTGTATTCATATGTGTTTGAGGTTAGCTAGGAGCTCCTTGTTCATCCATGCAGACCTCCTGGCATTTTTTTTTCCAACTCCCTTGAGCTTGGAGGAGGTGATCCTGGAATATTTACGAGCTTTCTTGGGCCCCATTTCCATCAATGGCTTTATCCCATGGAACTCTTCCGATCAGACCTTTGAAGAGGCTAATACAGGCTTTTCTGAAGGCCAGGGTTGTGAGCTTGCTTTCCACCCTCCTTCCTGCCCTTTGGATCCTGAAATCCCCCATCTCATGGTCATTGCAGGCAAGGCTGGCTTTGATCCTTACATCTCCACTGATCCCCTTCTTCTTAGTGAGTATGAGATCCAGCAAAGCACCTATCCTTGTTGGCTCCTCTGACACTTGGAGGAGGAAGGTACCATTAATGCATACCCAGCACCTCCTGGGTTGCTTGAAACACTGATGGAAGTGATATCTACCCCAGGTAGTGGTTTGTCCTTGTCAAAACTGGGGCAATATTCCCATTACTCCCAAGATTTATGAGTGAGCTTTCTACCAGCCCTTCTTAAGGAGCTTCACTTGTTCTTGTTCCCGTCACCATTGTTTTGCTTATAATAACTGTACTAATTAACTGTCTTTTTATTCTTATCATACTGGCGTTTCCAAATAAGTAAAAACAAAAAAAATACATTAGTGTGCAATTCATATAATTTATTGAACAAAGAATAGAAATTAATTTCTACACAGCTGTTCTAACGTTATCTGTTCTCCCTAGGAACAGGTGACTGCACAATCAGTATAGAAATGAATTAATGACAAAAGAAACTATATTTTACACATTACATGTGCGTTTGTATAAAATATGAATACAATGGGATGTGGATTTCATCATGTTATATAAAAGGAGCTGTGTATAACCTGAATTTGACTTTACCATAACATTAGTATTCCCCTACATGTTGTTGAGGGTTTTTTTATGCTTCATATTGATATATCAGAAGGTGTTTTAGGCTGCTGACTTTTCTACAGAATTAATCTTAACTTTGATCCCTTTTATCATACTGTGCAGGAGTTCTGAAGAAAGCTAGTGGGGAGCTTTTAATAGGAGAAACTGGAGCAAATGAAACCAGTGTGCTTCCTGAACAGTTACTTCAGGTAGAAGAGGTGAGTATGAAAAGAGTCTTACACTTTGTAGGGGATTTTCTTTTGTCTGTGTCTCCAGTGTAGTCTTTCACCATGTTCATTATAAACACCTATTGCCATAGTTTCATTATTTAGCTACTGCAATTAATTTTTGGAGCAGTTAAGATGGAATAAAATCTTACAGTATTCATGAAGAAGTGGTTGTTATTTAAGTTTTAATAACAAAATGGATTTAACATCAGAAGTATAAGATATCTCAGAACAAAACAGTAAAAATGCTAAAATATGATAGTTTTCTTCAGTGTTAAATATATTCTCAAGTACAGCAGAATCTTAAAAAATCTGTCAGGTTCTTAACATTTGATCATAATGATGCTTCCTATAGGGATAAGTACTCACACAATGTCCAGTTTCTTTGATGCCAACAAACTACTGTGTAGTAAGCACTATGCTTTGTAGAATGTATGTATAAGATTTAAGTTTTAGTCTGGGTCCCATTTACTACTAAACAGATTTTTATTGTTGAGTTTATGGGACCTAAATGCTGTGTAATGAGTCCGCTATTTTGTGATAGTGGAATTTAATTTCCTAATAGCTCAACTGTAATGCTGAAATGACTTTTTAAAATGTGCTTTGAATCAGTTTGTGAAACGAATATTCCTATATTTTATAGTTTACAAAGAACAATATTTTGAGAAGATTGAGCTTTACTTGACCCAAGGTCAAAAAAAATTAAAAAAGGAGAGAGTGCAAGAATGGGTGCCTGTGGGCGCTGTCTCTGTGCTCACTGGGGTTGGGTGCTGGGAGTGGGGAAAAGGAAAGGAAGGAGGAGGCATCTTCTAGACTGAAGTAACCTGGAAGGGATTAACTCGTAGCGCTTCTTCGTCTTCCAAGTTATTATTGTAACTGCAGCTTCCTAGGAATCCTTCTTTTCTTTTCTCCTGCTATGCCCTCATGGTGGGGATCTTTACTATACATCTTATGCTGTTAAAGTATTCCTCTTGGTGCAATTCTCAGTTGGCCACTTCTGGTAAGGTTTGTCTGCTGTATGTCATGTGAGCAATGCAAAGTAAGATTAGTGGAAAAGTAATGATGTCCTACTGTGTCTCCTTCTCACAACTGTTATGCTTCAGATAACTTCAGAAGTCTCTGTTTATAGAAGGCTGGCAGCTGATGTAAACCGTAGTGAAAGCCAGCATTGGCTAAAAGCAAGAAATCTCTATTTAAACATTTTAATATTTGCTAAAACGAGCTCTTGAGAAGTGAAATCCAGTTTGGCTGTGTTAAAACCAGCTTCCCTACATGTTTTCCATTAATATTCATGGTTAGTAACTTCCAGTTGTTACCTTACTGTGAAAATTATTACAGGGTATCAATTGCTGGATTATTTGTTAAAATATTGAAAATGGTTGTAAAAGTATTTTCCTTTGTTAAATAGATTCTGTTAAAGATTAAAAATAACGTGAAGATGAAGCATGGCTTTTAAAAAGCAGTCTTGTTTAAACAGGGGGTTTTGTAAATTTATTTCTTAAAAATTTGACGACAAATTTAATAGTTAACATGTGTTCATTTTTGTTGAGTGTATGTACTGCTTTTAATATGATTTCAAGGCAAGCAGAGTATATTTTAAGTTATTAAAATTAATTTCAAAAGGTGATGGTGTCCTTTAATTACATAAGTTTGCATATGTTTCAGACAATAATAACACTGAATAATGAATTTGGGTTGATTTAACACAAATATGTATTTCAGCCTATTTTACTGAATTTTGGCTGGAGAAATGCATTTAAAGACCTGTGTTCTTCTGTGGCGCACTGTGTAACAATAGCAATCGAGGATTTTTCAACTAAAATTCTTCAACATGAGCAGAAAGAAGAGTTTTCAGCTGCAGGCTATGCAATGAGTCTTGTAAACAACCAGCAAATGAGGGAGTCATGCGGAGCAGTCCAACAGGAGGAGCAACCAAAACGAATTGCTAAGGCAGGTATCAAAAGATCTGAAGTTTGAGGGGAGACAGAATGCCAGGGCTGTTCGCCATCTACACTTTGAAGTACTTACAGTACCATTAATATTCTATTTCTTATATAAATGGAATTAAGAAGAAAGTGAGAGGCATTACAATATGAGACTGAACAGAGCTTTATACAATGGCCCATAGTCTATACTTGAAAGAATTAACTTTTAAACTTCGCTGGCATTCTCTTTTTCATCCAAAAAGTTCTAAAACATTCTGATTTGTATCTGCTCTGTTACCAAGTGTCTCGATGGGAAAATGCTGAAAGCTTTGAAGCATAGCTATAAAGGGATTTCCTGTATTCATATCCTTAGACATGCCATTTAACTAATCAGCATAACCAATAATACGGCCATATTATAGTTCTTTGATTTGGCTGAAAGGTCATTTATGACAACTAATTAAATTGGTTTTCTAAGGGAATATGTGTTGGAAAGTTCTTTTATTAAGTAAGCTTTGCAACTGTTCTGGCAAATTTGGAATGCTCCTAATAAATGTTTGCTTAAAATAACACATAAGCTTTTGGGAGATAATTTTAGAAAGATCAATGTATGAATTTACTAAGAGATGACAAGTTTGTTTTTTCAGTATTAAATTCAGTATTAAGAAATGTGTTTGTATATTTTTCAAAATAGATTAGTTTAGAAAATTATCTTTGTTTACAGGGAATTAACCTTATCCTTTGTATGCACATCTAATGAAGTCATAAACAAAATTAAGGCATTACTAGCTTAAGATGGTTTTGGGTTTTTTCTCCCCAATATGTATTATGCAGCTTTAAAGCAAGGAATGAAATAATAATTCATTTACTGTAGATAAACGTTTCTTCCCTATATAACAGAATGAAATGTTTGTAAAGCTGATCTAATGTATTTATGTTTTATGCCAGTTTCATTATTCAAGAATCTGGCCCTAGCGTGTGTAAATTAAACAGCGCTGCCAGAATACAAATAACTTGATGGCACATTTATTTCTCTCAGTTTTGTTCTGACATCATGGAAGAACTTGACACATTGCTTCCACTGGCTCTGGCATGCAGAGATGATTCTCTTCAGGAAATTAGAGCAAACTTTGTAGAGGCCTGCAGCAAAGTGGCAACAGCTGTCCTGGCAAGACTAGAGGAGAAAAGCAAAGACGTCCCCTCCAAGGCTCCCCTGCAAGACTTGTATGCTGCCCTTTCCACAGCAATATACATCTTTCAGCATTTTACAATGTATAGCAATTTAATGAGAGAAACAAGCAAAAAGTGAGTCCCGCTTACTTATAATGGTTTAATTCAAATATAAATAATACAGGACCTCATTCCATTTTGGTGATACAGTGTGGTGGTATTTTTCCAAATTGCATCATATTTTTTAGCACATGCACTGCATGAACTATTTATGGAAAGACCTGAATCAAAACTATTGATAATCTAAAGCAGCCATTACAAAACAAATTATTTATGTTTAAGATCTGCGTTTGATTTGCAGATCAATATTTTTTATTTATTAAGCTTCAGTAAATAGGATTGTCCAGTGAACTGAACATACTTTGCTTTCATATAAATAAGGGGTCAAGGCCTTAATTTCCTTTTCTGACCTTTGCGATAGCTGAATTTTCATAAAATTTGATTTAGCACATAGCAGTCTTAGAGGACAGTATAAACGTACATTCCTGCAGTTTTTCCTTACACAATCTGTATTCAGAAATGTGAAAAAATACATCCAATGCAGTTTTAGAGTTTATTTTTCAGTGCATGCAGAATAAAACTTAAGAGAAGATACGAAGTAGTAGTGTAATGTCTAAGGCAGTGTTTGGCCTGGGGGGGCAATAACTACACTTGCTGTGCTTTTAGGAGATTTTGACGTAAGATACTAGGAATCTCTTTATTGGCCCTTGTGTTTCTGGCCATATCTAATTCAAGAGTAGATACTGGGCGTTCTGGGAGGGACACCTGAACTATAGCAATTTTCACAGAATGTATGATTTGTAAGGGGTTGTATACATTGTTGAGATACTTTCCCTCTGACATTTTACTCTCTCCTGCATGAAGCACATCTTTGTGAATGGGAAGTCTGGGCCAAACTACTGTTCAAAAATTCTACTTAAGTCTATTATGAAGGAGTTTTCACACACCTGACAAAAATATTCCCAGGGCTCTGTGTTTATGTTTTCTTTATCACACTAAGTGCTGATGCAATTACACTTCAACCCAGAGTGTCCCAATAACCGAATGACAAATGTACTTTTATCTCAGAAAATAGGATGAAGTGATATATTTCTCAGTGACTTGGTTAAATGAAAATTTATAGGTGAGCATATATTTAAAGAACTTGTGAAACAAAGACCAGATATTTTTTCGAAAGTGAATGCTAGGTTCAGGCTCCAGGACCAAGAGGAAATGAATGATTGATACCTAATAATCAAAACCATTTGCAGTACTGGGGATTGTTACCTCCTAGTGCACAGCCTTTCAATCTTTGCCTCTTTGATCATTCTCTCTGAACAGACCCCTGTTCCTAGTGCCTGTCCAACAATATCAGGAATTCATCAACGTTCTCCAGTTTCAAGTTACGAACTACTGCGTCAGAGTTTGTGCTACAAGCATTTTACAGGATGCTGAGAGCCACCACTGGGATGACTACAAAGCTTTTTATGAGGTGTGAGGTTAAGTTTACTGTGCCTCCCTTTTACAAAATGTGTTTTACTGTTTGCCAGCTCTCTGACTAATTAGAAGCATAAGATCAGCATTATTTTTACATAAAGATTATTGGAGTTTGCTATTTTGAAATATCTGTTATTGCAGGCAAATGTCTCTGTAGAAGTGGTGTAGGAAAGCGTAGTTATTTAAAGATTAGATAAATCATTACCATGTAGTGTTTGTGTCAATTGCTTAATAAAATATTGTGTGATGGGTTCAAGACATTTATATAGAACTTGGTAAAGAAGACACCGTCAGTTGAACTCTTCTTATAGAAAGTGTGACATACAAAAATGAAAGACAGCTATTTTTCTCCTGGAGATTTTTAATCTGATTCTTTGATTTTTACTTTCAATTGGTTCCCCTTTTTAGCTTTTGTGAGTAAAGGATGTAACAAAGTTAGGTGGACAATACTCCCCTTAGGCATTCAACAATGTATTTCTGAAATAACTAGTGTCATTTCACATGCATTTTGAAGTCACAGGTCTGCTTTTAAACTGTGATCCTAATGATTCTATGAAAAAAACCCCCTAAGGATCAAGTAAATTGTTATCATTTATCGGAGATTTTTCTTCATCTCAGTTAATGCAGACATAGACTGACATATACTGTTTAAAATTATTTTTACTTAATAAGTGAAAAGTATCGTATGATTTTTATCAATAGTAACTGAGATCCCCTGAAGTCCTGCCCTTCCTTATCTCATTTGCGGTATGAGAGAATTAGAGTGGTTTTGTTAAGCATTTTCGAGAATTCTTACATGAAAGAAAACTGTGTGATATGTGTATTCTACAGATGTAGTGTCAAAAGCTGCTGAGTCAGTGATAAACATCCATACTGGACAGGTGATGCAGACCTTAATATGAGTACTCTATCAAAATGCCCACCCCTAAAAGACAAGTAAATAAGTGTTTTACTTTTTTTTGAATGTGAGCCCAGGTGTCCTGAGTTGGTAAGAAAGTAAGAAATTTAGTGGCTCTTGGCAACTGATAAATCATGGTATGAACTTCAGTGTCTGCAGTCCTGTTTGTTAGTGACCCAGTAACTTATTCACCATCGAGGAAACCTAACTGTCAGAAATAGCTGCCTCAAGAAGAATATGGATTAACTAAACAATTTTGTCATAAACTGATCAGAACTGCTGTGTGTAGGAAGGGATGAAGAAAGCTGGTATCTCAGCTCCGTACACTTGCAGGACTCAAGGTGGAAGGTATGCAATTTTACATCTTGACTGTGCTGGTTTTGCTGGGCCATGGCCCAAGGACAGACTCTGATTTGCTCAGTGCCTTCAGGAGATATGATGCTGAGCAGCTGCTACATCCATGGCACTCTTCTAGGCATCCCAAGTGGAAGAGGTTGGCTTAAGACCTATTTCTTGTTACAGAGGCAACATCTGCTGAATTTGCTAGCAGTGAGAGGTGGCTCCTTCCAAGACCTCAGCTCTGCCTCTAAAGTCTTGCAGTAGTTGCTGAGCTTAGAAAACAAGAGTAGCTTGGAGCCAGGTGCCAGCAGACCTTGCCAGTCATCAAGAGCAGGCGCTGGTATGAGCTCCCCCTCTCTCAGTGGGAGCACTCTCGCACTTGTGCAAGTCAGAGGCTCATAGTCAAAAGCATCATGACCTTGCTTCTTTAAGGGGAAGCTGCACTTGGCGTTCTGCTTCTGCTTGTTTCCTGGGCAGTCTCGCTCTCAAACCTGGTTTAGGTCAGGACCCTCGCTACTCTTTCCCCTTCGCCGGCCAGATTTGAGTATTATATGCAACTGTACAAGATTCAGTCCTCATCTGTAACTCCCGAATGCAGTTTCATAAAGGGAAAATATATTCAATCCCATGTACTGCCACAAAACAAGCAAAACCTTGCCTGTCCTTTGGGTTTGTGTGCATGAGCAGGGCAGAAGGAAGAGGAAGAAACCCTTCTTTCCTCATTCTTGTATTGTACACTTAATTACAAACTAAATGGCAATCCTAGACTTCAGGGGTCACGTGAAGTTGCTGTCTTCTTTTTCCCCAGTAATACAGGACATTCAGGTGGTATTAGAAAGAATATGTGATAGCCTTCCTTTCCATTCCCAACTAGTGACATATTGACTGATAAAACTGCTTGACTTACTTGATGTGTAAGTCATCCAGAGGGAAGACAAAACCACTGAAAGACAAAGGGAAAAGGAGGAAGGGGCAGAGGACAGTGTCTGTGTTTGATTACACAGAGCTGCAGTTTCCATATTCATTTGTTTGTACAGTGGTAACATCTAAGGAGAACAAGATTGTTAGCAAATGGTTGTTACATTCTGTAAAAGAATTTTCTACACTGTTAAAATAAGAATAATGTATTTTAAAATATGTTTGGATTTCCATAACCAATTTCAGTACCTGCTCACCCGTCTGCCCTCTGAAGTGCCCCTAAACCAACAGTGGTAACCTCAATTAGAAGAAAAACCAAAAGACCAATTACGATTAGAGGGTAAACACAGAGATTATAATCACTGTGAGATCACAGAAAGTTTTGCATGTCTTTCAGGAAAGTTAAGCAGAGATTTTGTGAGGTGCAAGGAGTAAATCTGTGGTAATGTGGGGTCTGAGCAGAGCTGTAAGTGCAGTTCTTGTTCAGCAGAGTCTGAGCTGCCAGAGAGTGAAACTCCCTGGGTTCAGGATCTCACTGGTAGAGTGCACTGAACACCCACTGTGCCACGGGGCCAGCTTTCCAGATTACATTTTCGAACTGAGCTTTTAGTGTAGCAGACATCTGCTTAGCTTTGGGAACTTCTGTTTTCTAATAGTCAAAGAATAAAGAATTGTCTGTTCAAAGATAATATTGAGTGGCTTATGTAATAAAGCGCAGCTGCTTGTTTCCTGATATAAAAGCTAAATAAAAGCTCACATCTGTTTGTATTATACGGAGCCTGCAAAAATAGCAGATGTTTACCCATAGAATTGTCTAGAAATGGCAACAAATAGAAAAACAGGTCGGAAAAGGGGAGTCGATCTCATCTAAATCTTCAGCAAAACTGTTGCTTCTGCACTGGAGGTATGATGTTAGAAAAGGTGTATTACTCAATTTAGTGCTTTAAATTAAACAAAGTGGAGAAAATCAAGCCATTTGTGTTTGTAGTTACATAGTTAACTAGTAAAACTCACCAATGTGCAGTTACTTAAAAAAATAAATAGCCTACGTTACAAAGTCAGTTTAGAATTGTATTTCTGATTAAGTTTTTGAAAAAAATGAAGTTTTTTTTTTAAATTAAAGATACAACCAAAATAAATTAGCTCACAGTAGGCATTCAAAGTAATTTATTTTTTACCTGGTAAGTTCTTCTGTAACAGTTGAAATATTTTTGCAAAGAAAGAGAAATATTAGTAAGATGTTTGTAAGGTAGAGTTAGACTTTTATTTCTGGCTAAGTTCTACTGCAATGTACCTCAAGACTAGTCATGGTAATATTATATAACAAAACCAGGTTTAGAGAATTGTTTTAGCACTTGAGTTATGCGAAGTTATGAAGTTATGAGTTAGAGTTATGAAGTAAACTTGTACTTGCTTATGATGATGTTTCAGTATTTCATGCAATAATACTGTAATTTTATTTCATATAAGAAAAATAGCATATTATTTTAGTATGTCCATAATTTTATTAGGTCCATTTTTGGTCAATATAAGATAATCCTAGTTTACCTCTGTCGAAACACTTGTCAAGTACTTGATTGTTCAAAATACCAGAGTTATTGTTTGCAGTTTGTTGGTTGAAAGAAATATGCTTAAAACAGTTATAAGACGTCCATGGTTGTATGTACAAGGAAAATCAGGCATATAGTTTTCTTTCACAACTTATCTGTGTTAAATTTTTCTCCTTTGCATTAGTGAAACGTGGAAAGTTTGACAACTTAGTGATTTGTTTGTTTTTTTTTCCTAAATGAGATTTCAGAGATTCCTATGCCAATCATAAATTTAATGCCTAGAGCAGTGGTCACAAGTTTGGTACTTTGGTACTTTTCTTCTCTGTCATAATTTAACCACTTTTTAGTATAAAAAACACTTCAAATATTATGGCAGAGAAATACTGAATAATGACAATTTCCAATAGTCTGCTAATGTGGTGTGTTTAAACAGAAGCCAGATTACTTTGTTTTATAATTATTAGAGAATGGCTATCAAACTCTTAGAGTGTTTTAAAAATCACGGGGTGGTTTTATATTTCTCATAATTATAAAATGTCAGCAAATTCTTAAAGTATTCCTCAACTCCATTGGAATGTGGGAAGTGAAGATTCAAGTCTTTGTTCTGATACAGCTTCATCACAAGGCTATCTTCAGAATAGGTATTAGTTTAAATATTTAAAGGTGAGTTGAACTGTGTACTTACAGATACTACAGATTAATCACTGTGATTTTGACTCCTTTGGATTTATCTCTGTGTCTTATAGAGGTGATTCTGTATAGACAATGAAATATTAATACCAATCCAGATTCCTTCGCTGGAAATATTTAATTTCAGTGAGTTACCATTATGAGATGAAAAAAATACCCAACTAAAAAAATCTCAGTATCTCTTATTACCAGTTTAATTGTTCAGTTGTTATTTTTTTCTATTCCTGTTGCCTAAGTTTCGTAATCATGGTTATGTGTGGCATTGGTGAATCTGGGGGAAAACATGCTTAAGTGGTTACATAATTATTTTCTTTCAAGGACACAGAAACTGTTATATTAAATTCATCTGACTCTTATAGTGAGTACAGAATACCGTATATGTTTTCAAACTACACTTGTAACACTATGAGTTTTGAGAACAGGTTAATAATTAAGGATTTAAGAGGTCAAATGCTGTGGTTTGGTTTTGTGGCACAACCCTAGTTTTGTAACTGAAATGGAACACATGTTTCCTGGCTAATAAAGATGTTTCATATCTTGTCAAGGACCATCTTTTGGTCATCGTGTACCTGAAACTTCAGCTGTTTCTCTTCAGATTTAATTAATTAGATTTACAGAAATTAAATTGACATTTTGGAAGGTGTGTTTTTATTATTTAATGTGTGGTGGTTTTGCCAGGGGGAAAGATGCTCATTCTCTGTCCAGATGTGGCATTACTTCTGCTGTGCTCTTCATCATGATCTGTGGACTATTCTACCTCCCAAGACAGCCCAGGAGATTCTTACAGATGTACTAGAGCAATCTTTGGCGATGCTGTCCTCCAGATATTGTCAGGCCTGCCCCAGTTACAAGAGAACACCACAAATCAGGTAATGATTATATATTTAATGCATACTTTTAATGGATAAAATAAGTAAATCTTGGTTTTCTGTTACGCACTGTTTTGATTCAGATTTAGATGTTAATGAACACAGCAGAAGGGGTAGGCACAATTTATGTATTTTGATGTTCATTTTAATTCAATATATTTTGTATATTTAAGTGTATTTGGTAGTCATATACTAAACCACGCAGAATCAAGACCTCTTTCGAACTCTTGGTGAAATTGTTCCATAAACTGCTTGATTAGTTTGAAAGCCTCATGAACAGTGCCCTGAGAAGTGGTGGTGCAACAAAAAATGTGGGCAGATTTGGCAGCATCAAGATTAGAAGTCAAGCCCTTGATTCATGAGGAAAACTCCATGTGTTCCAATGGAATGTGAGTTTTCTTTTCATAGGGCTTTTCAAATCAAAGAGCTGTGAGGTCGCATCTGAAGTTTTGCCAGAATGAAGCCAGTGCAGAAGGAGAGAGGAGGAAAAGACCATTCCTTCTGCTGTCATTTTAGGAAATACAAAGCTGGACGTTCTCGTTGGGATTCTTGTGTTTTGCCAGAGTGGAGGGTCTCATTAAGGAATACTGAAGCAGGTGCCTCGAGGTGGAAGCTTACCCTACCACCATCCTTTCTCTTTCTATCCATTGTCTTGTTTTACTGAAGATATCAGTGTATTTCTCATCCTGCCCCTTTGCTATGTATCTTTCTTTACATGATTATGTTCCTCTTTTTAGATTTTGAAATTGATGTAGTCTGTGGTGGCCATGCAAGTTAAAAACTTAACCGCTTTTCATTTTTAGGAGATGACGGACCCTCAGCAGAGATATGGTCTCTGTGAGCTAGGAGTTATGTGCTGTCAACCTAAGTTTTATTATGAAAAGAAGCAGTGTCATGGAAGCTTAAGTAATTTGCAGAAGTTCACAGTCTTGGAATAATTGGGAAAAACCCCAAAGTTTTATTCTGCGTGTCAGAATACCTGTTTGCATGGTCTATTCCTGAACTAATTGACCATGATTAGGCCCTTCTGTACTTCAGTACAGAGAGGTGTCCTGGAAACTTTTCTGGAAGTTTCTTGGAAAAAAAAATGCCCTGATATATGAATATTTATTGATACAGTATTTCTTAAGCATAGTATTAGTCAATTCTGTAATAATTTGCTTCAAAATACTGAACAAGAGAAAACTTTTTACACTCATTTTGTAGAGAAGCTGTTTTATTTAGTAAAGCGATTCTTTGTCACTAAGTGAATAGAACAATCCAGTCATGCACCACTGAAAAAAACAATTTTTAATCAATAACAATCAGTATTTTTTATCACAGAGGTTTTATGTTTTGGGGGTTTTTTTATAGTACTACTTTGGGGTAGGGAGTGTCTTTTCCCCCAACGGTTCTTGGAATGTTAGAGATCTGTTCTGTAATATAGACAAATGTCTGTTCATGTGTGTTTGCCTAGATGTTCCACAAATAAGATGATCCTTAAAAATGCAGACAATAGCATATGCATCCATTGGCTTTTAAATACTAAGGTTTTTTTTTCAGTCCAACTTCATGCTCACCATATATTTTGTGTTATCCATCTGTTTCCTGCATGTTCTGTGTCAGCACAGTCCTGTGAGATTATGTCACTGTAGTTCAGGTTCTTGCTATCGTTTAGGCCAATGGCTTGTGGTGCTCTGCCAACCAGTATCAACAGACAACAGATTACTGGCTCAGGCACGTTCTGTATCGTAATATGTTGCCTGTCAGTTAAAAGTTTTGCAAATGGAAGGTTTAGTTCACTTGTCGTTACTATGTTACTCCACCTGGGTTTGAAAATAGATATGTATATTCTAATTATACTTTATCATAAAGCAAGCTACATTTATTTTTATTTGGTTGTAGTTTAGAATGTAAGTTGTTCCTGCCTAGTGGCATTGTCCTTTGGAAGAGGAAATCTCCGTATTTCTTAAGTCTTCTTTTGACTAGTTTCAGTAACAACTTCTCTGTGGAAACACTGTATTTTTAAAAGCGTAATGGATTTAGAAATCCTACACCACTGGTGGAGGATGAAATTTGAAGTCCATGCTATGATTTAAGTATTTCATATTGTCAGAGGAAAGCTGTGTTTCACTGCAATATACCACAGTCCTAATGTCCTAAGTAATGTTTTCACTTGCCCTCCATCACCCATTACAGAATTGATATTGCAGCCATTTTGATGTCCACTGAAGATATGCTTTGGTCAGTCTGCAGCTCTGTAGAGGAGTTTCTGAACCCACGTGAAGACAGAGATCTCAAGATCTATAAAATACATAGCCACTGCAATAGTCTGCTCTCTGTGCTGGCTATTTTAACTTCACCACTGAAGAATTTGTATGTGTGAGTATGAAAGAAACATTCAACTTGAGATAAAATTGGTTATTGAGCTTACATGGATAGATCTAAAAGGTGACTAACTGCGTTGAAGTACAAATGCAATCTATAGTTGACATAGTTGACACAGTTTCATTACCTTTGGCCATTTCTTGATATGGTCGTGAACTTCCTTGGTCTTACCTGAAGCTCAGTTATAGCTGCTGGGCTTTTAATAGCTTTGGATCAAACTCCTGTGCTGCACATCTTTTAGTCTGGTGATAATGCAGACCATAATGAATGTCTGGTTCGATGTCTTCTGTAACACAAGCAATAGAATTTCATTAATAATTACTGTCCCAAATTTGTGATTCACTGTTCAGTTAGGACACATTTTGTTGGAAACACATTCTTACCAGTCTGAAATTACCATCTGGTTACATGACCAGTGTGCTTCAACACATATTAAACACAGTTTAAAACAGAAAGGGTATAAAATGCCTGTCTTTATAAAATTATGTCTTCACGAGTCACAGCTGTAAACAAAAGGATGTTATTTGCACTGCAGTTGGGCCCGAGACTTTCATTGCTTTTTCATGCTAAAAGTTTTGCTGGAGTTTGGGGTAAGAAACAAGACAAAGTGAGATCTCAAATTGAAATAAAAAAAAACAAAAAAAAAACCCCCAAAAAAACCACCTAAGAGAGCCAAATCCTATTAAACTGGCTTTTATTTTATTACTCTAAATAAGAGCATTCTGGGTAATGCTAATGGTACTATTAGGAGGGTGGTGACCTCCTGCATTTAAGCTTCTTTAACTAAATATTTTTTGTCACGTGGGCTCATTTTGGTGTTTGTGGGCTCTGAGGAACATGTGAAAGTGGATTGTACTGGATGTTTGATCTTATATAATGCAGGCTTATGAAAAAATAGCAATTAAGGAGGTGATTTATGAACAGATTAGGTAGTCCTGCTGTGGAATGGACACTGTGGAAGCTGTAACTGCTTCTGCTGTCGATTTTGACATTTCATCTTTTCTGTAGGAAAGACTGTATAATGATGGACTAAAATAAATACATAGCGTAGTCTGTTCCTTTTAGCTATTCTAGTTTCCTCCATTAATCCATACTGTTTACCGATTTATCTGTACCTGGAACCATAAAAAATTTGTGTTACTTTGAGAACTGGCTGAGTCTCAGAACAAAGTGCCAGTGGAAAGAGTGAGGCAGCATATTTTGTGTGTTATGTAAAGTGCTACAGACTGACAAATTTGTCATATAGGTTTCATATTTAGGGATATAAATTTCAGTATCCTAATTTGCTTTTCTAGAAATCAAAAACTTGACATGTGCAGGATGTAGCAGCTCATTTAATTTAATACAAAGTACTCTGCAAATCATAACCAAAATCTGGCATCTTTGTTTAAGAAGAATATGAAAATGTTGTACTTTGTTATATAGTTACAAAAATAATATTCACACACACACCCCCAAAAAAAATTGTTAGAGAGGTGATGCTTGGTTTTGTGTAAATAAAAAGGGATATTCTTTATGAATGTGTATCCAGAACTTCTGTTTTCAAAACCTGTGAGACTCTGTTATCAAAGTAGTTCTTTCATATTGTGTGTTTCATTACAGCCAGAATTTGTCAGGTAACCTAACTCAGTGTCCAGAATACAAAGAAAAAACAGATTTACCGAATTAGCTTCTTGAACGATTGTGTCCAATTGGAAACACTCTCATGTATGGAATTTTAGGTTGAATTCCAAGGTCTGTTATTTACTGAATTGTGCACAGTTCATCACGTTAGGAATCTATCAATAACAAATTCAGAAGTTATGCCTGATTTCAAAGGAATACTAATCCTTCATCAGTTCTCTTTACAATTACAGCTGTATAATCAAAATCTCCATCTGTTAGCTTGGCTCTGTATCTTTCAAAACTTTGGTACAATTAACTGGAAGTGAAATAAAGATTTTTCTTTTAAATCTATCATGCTCTCTTTTGGTACTAGAAGATTTCCCTGCAGGGGCTAGGTTTAAATTAATCCTTAGATGGTTCAGGAAGGTTTTGTGTAATCATAAAAGCAGTGATGACAGAACATTGTTTTCCAGGAGTTCTCTAATAATAGGACTGGCTCATTTCCAGCTTACTAGAGATGCTATATTAACTATTGCTTCCAGCGAATTACAATTATTCAAAACTCTTTATTATGTTGTTGAAATGCAACAAAATAGTAGGGGTACTGAAAAATTAATAATATTCTTAACTTCAAATAGGGTGATTTTGGCATATGCTTTCTCCTTCCTAATTCTGTGATCAAATGTTTTGCATTCTGCTGTCACTCAAGAGTTTCTTGTCTGTGTGACAAGGCTGCTTAGACCCTGTCCTAAGTTCACCTATGAATCTTGGGTTATCAGGTTTTACTACTCACCCATTGTTCTGTGCTTCATTCTCCTCCACCTTTCTCTGGCCTTCCTGAAGTAGCTTCAGTGTTATAGAAATGCTGGTTGGAACGGACTGCTTGAGGTCACCTAGCCCAACCTTCTGCTCAAAGGAGGTCAATCACCAAGAGTAGTCAGACATGACTGTGTTAGCTCACCCACATAAACCTCCAGGAACCAAGCTTTTACAGTCTCTGTGGGGAAAGTTGCATCACAGCTGTACTGCCTTAGTGCAAGGTATTGCCTGATACCTGGTGTGAACCTTCAAAGCTGCTGGCTGTGGCTTGCTGCATCATGCCAGCCCCCACTGAGAAAGGTTTGTCACTGTTGTCTTTGTAATTACCCTTTGGGTAGTTGTAGGCTGCCATGACATGACTCCACTCTCTAGCCACCTCTTCACCAGAGTGAGGGAGCCTAGGTCCCTCAACTTCTTGTCATAGGTGATGCAGTCTCGTCTTTTCCAGTTTCCTCACATCCTTCTTGGGCTGTATGCCAAACACTGCAACAGAATATTCTAGGTAAGGACTAGCTGTTGCCAAGTTGATGAAGCAAGTCAGTGTCTTTAGTTTGCTTGCCATACTTATGGATTCTAGTGACAATACCCTCTTGCCTTGTATTCAACGCCCTTCTGGCCATAAACCCCAGGCTTGGGTAGGGTCGGTACTCAGTCAGTCTCTCCCCAGCCTACCTTAATATAATTCTGTGGATGGGGCAAAAAGTTGTACTTTATCTCAGTGAACTTTGTGAGTTTCTGTTGGCCCAGTCATCTGTGACTTGGCACTCTGTTTGTTTTACCTACTGTGCCCACTTCCCCCACTACAGTGTTACCTGCAGGTGTCCTTAATGTGTGTTCTGTCTGCCTTGCTGTTGTTGAGCAGCAGTCTCCCCAAAACTACCAGATGTTGCTATTTTCTTGCTGCTGACCCAAACCTCTGAAAAAAGAGGATTTTCATCTCTCAGAATTCCAGTCATCATAGTCTTACTGGCAAGGCTGTTGTCAGTTATGCAGTTCCAGTAACCGGGGTTTTGTGCAGTGGATCTAACAGTTTCAATGCTGCTTGTGGATTTTGTAGGAGAAACCAGTACTGTTCTTCATTTATGTTTTTTTACAGAATGAAAGCCAGGAGAAGCAGGCTGTCAATGTGCAGTACAACAGAACCATTTATGACTTCAGAGTAGACACTGTCTTCTGCACGAGGTTGAAGGTTGCTCAAGTTGGAGCAGATCCATTCTTGTGCTTTTCTCTATATCCTTTAATCTTTTGTCCTGTGTAGGAGATGACAAACTTTCTGCTAGGGAAGATCATAATGAGTAAGGTGGATGCAACTTTTTGTGGTTTTATACTATGAATTATTGTATCTTACTTTCCTAACAAGAAATCAGGTGAATGACTTAAATGCTGAGAGAAGAATGTAAAGATTCTATTGGTAAAATTGCTGTCTATTGGGTAAAAATATCTGTCATTCAATTTTAAAAACTGAAAGTGTTTCTCTTGATTTTCATATGTAAGGGTTGTAATTCATGAAGTTGCTTTGTAGTGATGTTTATTCCGTATTCAGAGCTAAATCCTTCAAAGTCTACAAGGAAATATCATTAGGATGTATCTTGTTGGCATCTCATTTTTTCACACCTGCACTGAGGCTTACAAGATGAGTTCTCACCTTGTCACACTCTACTGAAGAATAAAACTACTATAACTTTGGACTTTTGCTGGAGTATTAAATACTTTCACAGATTCTATCCACTGCTTTGAGACTATAGGCAGCTGCTTTAACATAACTTGTAGTCAAAATAAATTTCCTACTAGCTATTATTATACTTCTGTCAGAAGAATAGTTGAAAAACTCTCTGGAACAGAGTTGGGGTTCCCTGGCAAGAATTACATAGCCAGCAGTGGACACTGAGAAATTCTGGCACCAGATTTATTGTGTTATCCTTTGACACTTGATTATTATTTTTTTCACAGTATTAGAAGTTACTCTAATATTTAAGCAATAAGCACTCAGATTATCTCCATCTCAGTTTAAAAATTCTTGTAGAGGTTTTGTTATAAGCCTTAAGAGTCCAAAAGTCTGCCCTGTGCTTGTCCTTAGGAGACAGCTAAGAAACCATACTTAACAAGCTGCTTTAGCCCTGAAGTCCTTCAAACAGTTCATACCCTATCAGTAGACAAGATGCTGCCTTTTTGTATTACATTACTACCCAAAAAGGAGAACTTAAGTTAGAAAATAATTATTTTAAAGACGGCCATTCAAACACTGTGAGAAAATTAGAGAAAAAAAAATCTTACTATCTCTCATCTGCTGAAATATTTTTCTAGCTTAAGTTCTCCTTTTTCGATATTACAATCTCAGCTTTATTTTTAATCTTCAAGTTTACATGAATTCACAAAGAGCACAAGTTCACAATGTGCTAATCCTTCTGCTCAGATATTGCTTACTCTAAGATAATTTTGAAGTCTGTAGTAAATTCTTCCTATGATTTTGGTTTAATAGTAAAATTAATTTCCAAATAAATCACCCTATCTTTTGAAGAAGCTCAGAAGCTATACACCTGCCTTTCTTGTTGAAAAAATGTAATTCTCTCTCTTCGTTCATATGGGGTCTTACAGGCAGACAGTTGCCTCACAGACACGTAGCTACACTTGTAAATTGCTTGTATGCAGCTGTGAAAAAGAGTTAAAAAGTAGTGTTAAATAATTAAATGGCAGAACACACGTGCTATTAATGCCATAGTGACAAAGCATCCTGTAAGAAGGAGGAGATTTTACTTTTTAGGTTAGAGGCTCCTGAAGGCTGTATTCGAATGGGTTTCTATTACGTCTCCACTTCTGTTTAGGTCCACTTTCACTGTTTCCGTGTTTGGCTGTGGCTTTTTTCATATCTTGTACAAAGATTCTCTTGTCCTGCAAAAGTCCTTAGGTCTTTTCCTGAGGTATTTCTAAATGTCCTTCTACTCTTACTGCAATAGAAAGAGTATTGACTCAAAAGTGGGAATGACATTGAATCACTCCAGAAAGTAAAGCAAATATACCATGAATGAGTTCTGTAGAAGTGGCATCTTTAAAGGTAGTTATCGTCTTTATCTAACTTAGAAAATCCCAGCCGTGATACATAAAGAAACAAACTTCAGAGAAGGAAAGTTATTAAGATGAAAAATTCACAGCCAAGAAAGCTGAAAAGTAATGTGCAAAAGAAGTGATAATTGATTATGGCTTGTGGGGGATGGCTATAACAGACTGTGTCCTCTCAGCTGGAATTGTATTCACTGCAAGTGAGAGCAAAAAGGGAAGAGGCCAAGGAGCATCCGTTCCTATCACACGTTATTGCAGCTGTGTAGTGGCTACAGAATTGTACAGATACTGATACATTTATTTATATTTATATAAATATATAATAATTAAAGTAAAATATTAAATTCTATAATCCTGTTTGTATAATTATAGGTATTTATAAACATATAATATCATTAGTTAACAAAAATAGTTAATTTTTAGTACCAGTGGATTGGACATACCTGATTTTTGCCTCTCCCATCATTTAGGTAAGAGAAGTAATGCAGAAGTGGCATAAAACTAGTTTATCTAATTCTTTGCCAGTCTTTATACTTGAAGACAGCATTTTTTTCAGGCAGTATTCTATTTCTCACAAGCCAGTGAAGGTCCAAAGCTTCTGGTTCACATTTTTGTCAGTTTAATCCAAAGTATATACATCCTTGTATGTTATTCAAATGAGAACCGTTATAATTTTGAAAGATATTTTACTTATGATAAAAGTGTTGATAATATGATGCGTGTATTATGCAGAAAGAAAAGAGCTATAGAAATGAATGACTGAAAGCAAAGGAAATTGCTTATTCCATGCATTTTCAAACATAGTTTGAAAACGCACTATATAGGAATAAAAATATGAAGCATACTGCTTTAACGGTGCTATCAGTGCTAGATACCAAGGTTCAAAGAGTGAAAGCAAATAAGATACAGAATGAAAGTTTTAACAGTACATAAGATAAATAAATTTGAAATTACTTGCGCTCATACATGTATTAATACTATTTATCTTAAAGGTATTTTTTGTCTTCTAGTTACATACATAAATATATATATTTAGTACTAGTGATCCAAAGAGATTTTCAGTCTTCCATGTAATTTAGAAGTGTTTGGTTTTTTTCAGGACATTCCTGAACAATTCTGATGAACATCTTCCTCAAGATTTTTCAGAAGTCTTTTACCATCCATTACACTGGTTATTTTTCATACAGTCATCATGTTCTTCCTTACTGAAGTGAGTATCAGAAATCGATGGTTTTAAAAGTATCAGCAGATGGTCAGTATTAATCAAATACTGTTACAACATTTTGAGAAGAGTGTATCTGAATAAATATCTAATTAATATTCTGATTAAAAAAACAGAAACATTTTCTAAATTCATTGCAGATTTCTTTAAACTTTAAGATTCTCAGAGAAAGGTCATGCTGAAAGCAGTCTACTGTGTAGCTTTTTGCTAATCTTTCTGTTTGATATTTGAATAATCTGTAAGGTTTTCTTTCTTTAGTTAAAGGGTATATAGCTCTTGACAATAATGTGTTTCAGCACAGTTGCTGTTTTGAAAGACTTGTAATTAAAGAGAGGATAATGAACGTATGCCTCTCTGTTTATGATTGCTGGTCAAAAAAACCCCGTTTGATATATAAATAACTCATTGAAAAATATCCTGCTTGATCGTAGTTGATTTTTTAGGAGATTATTGCATGATTAGAGGCAAAAGCTTAATTTCTTTTTCTGTATCACTGCATATAATGACAAGTTTCATATGAGATATATGTTACCAGCTGTGCTGTCATTCCCTTTCTAATTTTGAACCTGAAGCACTCCCACACCAGTGTAGATCTTCTCCTAACCCCTTCACCTCCTCCTCCTCTTCAACAGTTATTTCCTGGGAGATTTTCACTCTCCATTTTCATGAAGACCTGCTTTTGTGAGTCACTATTTTGTTTTCTGAGAAAGAATGTTTATATTTTGGAGGAATACATTGTCATAGGAGTGGTGACCTATTGATGACCAATGTACTGTGGATTTATTACCCCTTATCTTGTACGCACAGTATGTTGTACCTTGTACTTCACAATATCTTCCCTCTGATTTTGCCCCATGCTACACAAAACATGCTGATTTCTCTCCATAGCCTTCACTCCTGACTACATGTCCAGTAGCACTGTTATCTCTTCCCTGGTGCCTCTGATAACTGCCAAACCAGAGGCAATAATGCTGTGACTGAATCAAAGTTGTGTGGTTGGCTAACCAAAGTGCCAAACAGAGTGGGTAACTGTTGAATTCAGAATGTGTCCTTTTCCCTGCTTGAAAGAGTAATTTCAGTTTTTCTGAAGCTTGAAAGATCATGTGTTTTTACCTCTCAGTTGAGCCTGGAGGAAATTTGCCATTGGCTTTTTAAGTTATGCATGGGTGGAGAGAAAGGAGAGGAGGAGGGGGGCTATAGGAGAGGGAATGACTGCATGATCAATTAAAAAGGGATCTACTCTATTTCTGGGAACATTTATGCTTCATTAAGGACTTACTGTAGAAAAGACTATAAGCTTTTTGATGCCCTAATCCAAGGCCAGTATTCAAAATTTAAATTATGCTGCGAATTATGAGTTGTAGAAAATGGCTTCACAAGTGAGTACCCTCTGCTGTGTAAAAAATACTTAAAGGAAATGCTGGTGCTATTTCAGTCTGACACGATTCTCTTTTTCGAAGTGGAATTAGGATTTTACAGATGCTATTTCGGACATATTTGTCTTGAATAAGTAGCATAAAACTATTCCAGAGCTATCCAGCATTTACATATTTTGCCATTGTGAAAGGTGAGATAATATACATCTTCTTGATCACCAAATGGGAAAGGGAGGAGTCCAAAAGAAAGCATATCTCTAAGTTACGGTTAGTGTACCTGTGTGAGGATGTTCCGGGTATATGAAGCTATGTATCCTGTCCTGGTGATAATGAGTAAATTATGTGAGTAAAGTGCTTTATGTTTTCTTTTAACAACACATCGTTCAGCTGCTCAGAAAAAACAATTAAAGATCCTGTATGTAATGAAGTAGTTTGAGGGACATATTCTGAGGTGTTCATGTGTTTTTATTGGTTTTGCACTGTATATTTATGTCATGGAAGCTTTTCTTTCTTGAAATACTGTATTTGCAGTATTAGCAAGACACATTATGTTAAAGTATTGCAAAAGTCTATTTTTAGAGCATCCTAATTCTTCCTGAATAGTTTTATTGTTTTACTTCTTGCATCTAATAAAAATGTGTGTTCACTGTCCGTAACAAACTTGGAAGCACAGGCCATTATACACCTCCCAACTGTGGCCACCTAATTTTTAACAGAAGACTCTAACCTGGCATAAATATGCATGTTAGGTATTTGCTTTTCCTAAGCATGGTATTTCAAGACAAAATTTTGTTAGTTCCTGAAATTATTTTGTTTACAATTTTACTATTTAAGCAGATTTACTACATTATTTTTCATGCCTAAAAATGTCTACTGTCTGTTTTCTTATATCTATTTGACTTCAACATCTTTGTCAATGTGGTTAACAAGAACTTACGTTAATGTTTATTTGCCTTATAAAGTCTTGAACTTACCATTTGAAGTTTTCTTTTTTTCTGTCTGGGATACCAACCAAAATAACATAGCTGGTTATTAAATTAAATAATTGCTGATAATTTATATTACAGGTTTTTTTAGTGGTAATTACGATTCATTTGTTGCTTTATTTGGGGTTTATAATCATACCATTTGCAAATCAGAGTTCTGGGTTTTTTTTCCTTCACTGTACAAAACTGAACATTTATATGTGTGATATTTATATGTACTTCACCTTTTGTCACTTTTTATGAGGCTAGTCTTATTTTCACTAGTACTGAGCTATGAGGATGGGAGAACATATGCCTCTCCATATGCACGTTACAAAACTTCTCAGTGCATTTATTGGTGCTAGCTTCATGGCTGTAGGGAATATCTGCTATATTTTATTTTTCCTCCAAGTGAGTCACACCATTGTACATTTCAATTTGCAAGAGGCTTAAAGAGCCAAGAACTGGTGTATATTACAACATGATAACTTCCCATCTGGTCAATGACAGACAAGTTTTATTTCAACTCAAATATTCTAAAAATGGCATTTATTTCTAAAGTAATTTAAAATATTGTCCTTCATAAATCTAAGTGACCAAACTTGTCCCTTTTCCTACATTTTGAAGACAATGAATGACCTTATTAGATATGATAATGTGGCATTCAAGGGAGAAAGAAAATGAAACTGGCCCATGTATTTTAGCTGAATTAGCAAAGCGTTGAGTTTGCCTTCAGCCACAGCACTAATTCTAGTATGAATACAGTAATTGTTTTAATTTAAACGTTAATTACTAGCTACTCTTAACATGTGTTAGAGTTTATATAATCTGTAGCTAATCTTGAACACACAGAAATGAAGATAATACTATGAAGAACTCAGAGCCTTAATGTTGAAAGTTTGAATGCAAGATGTGTTTTAAATATGGAAACTTTATTTTGGCTGCAAGTTTTGTCAGGATCTAAATGTACACATGTATATATTTTTGATAAATAATATCAGAATCTAGTATGCACTTAAATGGAAAAATGTAATTGCTAAGCCAGTGTTACGTCATCATGTGTAAATCACAAAAGCTGTACGTAGGATTTCATGGCATGTACATTGCTATTAACTCATAGGTATTTGCTTTACTGTTAAAACCCCTAAAGCTGTGCTGTGTAGAATCCTTCTTTATGAAAACGGCTATTACAGTATTAACTGTGAAGTTTTGACATAAGTGCACAATGTGAAGGTCCTGCTGGGAAATGGGATTATGGAAGCTTGGTTTCCTTAGGTTACTTCAAGGTTGTCCTGCAAGTTATGTGGCATACTGCTTTTCTGGTAATGTAAACATCCATATGTGAGAGACTAAACTAGAGGAGTACATCAGCTGGCATTTTCATTTCCGGGCATTGTAGGTTTGTATTAGGTGTATTGTCTGTATGTCAACCTTGGCTGAAGAGCAGCATTTTTGTGTAGTCATCTCTGGTTTTTTTCATGTGTGATGCAAGCCAGGCTGGGTGATGGCACACTTGGCTGAGTCAGATGGTCACAGAAGTGTGCAACATAACAGAGAAGTTGCCCTCCATTAGAACAGATGCATGAATCCAATTTAGCTCTGTCCCAGTAGCTGTGTGTAAATGGCACATGAAGTATATGTGCAGGGGCATATAAATCCTTCTCTAGTCTGACAGGAAAATGTAGCTCCTGATGAAGAAGGCTTCAACTGATGCTGAAGGTATAGTGTGTGTACTGGCAGATGTCTATGCCTGCATAGTTAACGCATCAGTGCATATGTAGTTTTTACACTGGTGCATGTAAAATTTATGTGCATAAAAGTTTACGTATGCGGTGCATAAAATTTCAGCATTAGCAACTATTGTATAAACTTGAAGCCAAAATAGAATAAATACAATGGCTAAGTAGTTGAAATTTAGTAAAGCCTTCAAAATAATGAAAAATTAAGCTTTCAAAGAAAAACATTATCCAAAACCTGATTTTGAAAACTTCTTTTTTAAAAACATTTCAAGAAGGAGAAAATAATAAATACAATAAGTGATAAATATCTTGCAGGACAAGATTTATTTTTTTTTAGCAATATTTTTTAATTTTTATTTAATTGCTCCAATGTGAGTTCAGCATTTGGTGTTGGGTCACTGGCTGAGTTCAGAAGAAGCCATGGAATATTTTTGTTGGGAAACCTAAACTTCTACGGAACACGGAAACCGCAAACAGAAAACAAACTGCAATTTCCTTAAAAGCTAATGAATTTGTACTGCTATGCTTTCTCACTTCTCCCTACTGTCAAAGCAGTTATCCAACTGGTTTAATATATCAGGTGGATTTTTCAGGACATGTAAGAATTGGTCAACCTGATGTGGAATCTTGCAGCCCCTTTGAGCATTCTCTCTGTTTTTTAATTGAGAGCTTCATATACTTCATCAAGGACACTTCAGAGCTGTTACTAAAAAATTAGTGTAATAGTAAACTAAAGAATAATAGCCTTGAATTTATTCAAGTGCACAAAAAAAATCCTTTTTGCGTGGTAGAACAAGGCAAACATGGTTCCATGAAAGAGATAAGGGAGGTTGCTTTGTATCAGTTATAACTTTGGCAGACTACCAAATGTTAATTTGCTTTTAGCTAGTTGAGATTAAATGTAATTCCTACCCTGAGCTGCCTTAAAGTAAGCAAGCATGAAAGTGTTTTCAGAGTAATCTGGGAGGAATTGACATTTAAGGGAGTTAGCATTACATCTGCACTTTAAGGATATTAATTTCATAGATAAATTAACTACATTATTCTGTCTTTATCTTATATTTTGAAAGGACTCCATCAGCCAGAGCAATGGCAGCCCAGGGTCAGCTGAAACTGCTCTTATCCCAGCCATACTGTAATTGGAACTTGCTTTTGGAAACGTTGCTACATCATGATTGTCTCTTAGTGAAAATTTTACTGAGAAGTTCAAGTAAGTATTTATACTTTCAATCCTTACATCAGTGAGAAACGCAAATTCATTTTTAACTATTTAAATACTGAAGGAAGGCTGTCAGCCACTTTTTGGGGGTATCAGTGGCCATTCAGTTATCAGTACAACACTTTTAATGAGAACATTTTGCAGTCAATCTGAGTATTCATAGTTTCAGAGCGGACTACAATTTGATAAAATAGGCTGCTTTAGTACATGCAGAGGTGTCAAAGTGAATTTGAATTTAACAGAGCTCTGATACCAAAACTGCTTTACTCAGGTTTTTAAAAGTGTGGATTAGTTGTCTGAAAGATCACTTTCAAAATTATGGGTCAACAGTGGAAAGCTTCTAGAGGTTTTCTTTAGGATACTGCATGTTTATCATTGTAGGCATTCTAGAAGTACATTTGTGTTCTTCCTGTTGTTAATACTCTCGTTAATGCCGTTATGAAAGTAGAACAAATAAAAGAATGGCTCTACATGGTTTCTTGTCATTCTGCTAATACTGTGTTTGAAGCAGCAAACTTTATCACATCTTTCCTTTTAATAGCTTTCGGATCCAATGATCAGTTTTTTTGAAAATCTAATAGTATAATCACCTGTTTGACGCAATTTTGCAGTAATAGCGAATGAGGGTCTCAGTTTCTATCTTTCTTTAGCAAAGGAATTCTCCCTACTTCGCAGAAAAACTCTTAGGTCTACATAATATTAGGTATACCACAATTCTGATTCTGTCATTTTAAAGTGGTCTAACATTTGTCAGGGGTACAACATTGCTTCCACTTCTGTCAGCTTACTGAAAGCTGCACTACATCCGCTTGCCTATTCAAATACCTGTCATCTTTTACAAAGACTGACAAATGTTTTATCAGGATCATGTTCCTACCCTAGTGTTATCCAGTATTGAATTTCACTAGCTGCTTAAATTATCACAGGTATTAAGTGACAGAATGTATTAATCTATTGACTGACCAACCTCTTGAGTTTCGGGGAAATATATACTACCTTGAATTAGAAAATGTGCTATTTGTACAGACTTCATTAATGTAATTACAATATTGGTATGAATAAACTTCCATTTTAGAGAAAGTTAAAACCTGTGATGATCCATATCTTCTAAATTAATTTCAATAGGGTTAATTACCTAGTGATAAAATTATTGTATTCTGTATTCATTCTCCTGTACAGCAGCTTTCTGATGCTATATAATCTAATTATTTTTTTTTAGCACATGAGCTGTTATGTATTAGTACAAGGGAAGTTGGGCTAATAAGCTACACCATACTACTGGCAATGACAGTTTTGGATTCTTCTGTTCAGTAGGATAAAAGGCTTAAAGAATTACGTGCTCATCAACAGCAAAATTTTGCATTGTGAAGTCTTATGCATGAAAACAGATAAAAAGCTAAGTATACCATAGTTTTTGAGTGATTTGCCCTAGTGATAACAAAACTCCCTGGTATTTAACTAGATGATAAGAATTTTTTGAATAGGAAAAGCCTTCTCACATTTTACTTTCTTTTACATTCAGTTGTTCCATTTTTCTTTGAAAAGCAGGCCGGAAGGCAAGATTTTTCTTTAAATAGGTGCTTATATGTTGATGATTTTAGATAACGATAACATTTTTTTTTTTTAATGTAGCAATACTTTGGGATACTTACAGTAGGCATCACACAAGCACGTTTAATTTACTTGCCAATCCCATTGTTCTCATATGGTTGTCACTTGGTGAGGGTCAGAAATACCGTATATTCCCTGTCATAGTAGGGACTACTGTTGGGATTGGCAAAGTTTTCTCATCAGGAGGAGTATTTTGGGGGAATGCATGTATGCATGGTTTACTGTTGCTAAATATTACTAGAAGGTTATCATATTTGTTGAAGCTCTTGAAATTCTATATAAGCTGTCTGAACAGCAAGGTGACAGGATTTGGATTTTTGAAATTTTTTTGAATGATGTGGTATATATATAACGTACGTAAAAACTAAAATGCTCCTCACATATGAAGTTATCGCATCAAAAATACTAAAGGCAATAGATCAGGATACGCAAGACTGAACTGCTGATTTGTCTCCATTGTGTATGGCCGCTGCATAAAGGCAACTGAAAAAAACAGTCAAAAAATCAGATTTGCATATTGGACCTCTATAACTTAAACTACGAGTCTAAATAACCAAGGTGTTATTCAATAGAGTTACAGTTAATTACAGTGTAATATAGTCCTAAAGTTGTTTTCTGTAGGTCCAGCATTCAGAAAATTTCTTAAAACACATGTTCTTGAGTGAGTGAAGCGTGTGCCTTTACAGTGAGAAATAATGAAGGGTAGCTGGTACTGTGTTAGTTTTCTGAATAAACAGTTTTGCAGTTTTCTTGGCAGAATTTTTTACCACAATTGCTTTATCACCCATGGATATGAAACAGAAATGGATTATTTTGACAAGCAACAAATAATAGAGGAATAAAGAAAGTGGTGCTTGCATAATGCGAGTCATTGAATCCAGCAGATGCTAATAAGAAAACAGGAAGGGTGAAAGTGAACTCTGAGAATTTCTGCTAAACTTGCTCTAAATGCATGACATACCAGCAGAACAGTCTGTGACTTTTCATTTGAGAGCCTTTATTTCCAGGAACCAGGAGTTCTTTGCATGATAAAATAAAAAGCAATAGCTTTATTGGATTACACTGGCCCAACAGAGGGTTAACACCAAAGGGAACCTCAGCAGTCAACAGACACCTCACAATTTACCAACAGCAGATAAGAAAGAGGTCTCTGGGAGATTGTCAGAAGCACACATCCAAGGCCTTCCATTGGTCCTTGGGCCTCATAGGTACTTCGTTTAAGGAGTAGAAATGGCAGCACCAAGTTAATGTTGTACAATAAAAAAAGCAATGTATTCCTTTTTTAAAAAAAATCATATTCATTACAATAAGTAAGTGAGGCTCCAGTTGTTACAGAGATTTAATTTCATTTTCTACACACAACTTTAAAGTGAATACTGGCATGTGGAGATAAACTAGAAGAAAACTGCTTTCACAGCAGGACAAGGCCATTGGCACTTTCACCTAATACTTTTGGCTTACGCGATGCAGATTTGAGGGACTAATGAAGACGGTATTGTGTCACCTGTACAATTAAACCTGGACGATATCCTGGTCCCCACTAAAACTTTGAAATAAGAACTGATAGCAACATTTGCAAATGTTCTGTGATAAGTTTAAAGCTGCAAATCTGAAAATTGACACAAAGAAATGTGAGTTGCTTCAAAAAGGGATAATTTATTGTGCACACATAAGCAGGGTGGGGAAGGGAGGTTTTCCTGCTGAGAGGGTAAAACTCTGTGGTGCAGTACAGCCAACTCCCTACACATTAATAGATAGAAAGATTTTTCTAAGACTGTGCTTTTATAAACCAATTCCTGGCAAGAGAAATTACTTGAAAATATATCGTAGAATGGAAAGATCATTTTTTTTCCTCACTCCAGTTCTTTGCTCCTTGTGAAGAGCTCTTTAACTGCCACAATGTGTGATGTGGCATTTTAAAGTACATTTTAGGCACTAATTAAACTGTAATTATATTTCATTAAATTAATTAAATTTTAGTAATTTAAAGGTAAATAGCACAGGTTTTTTGTAAGTTAACCTAAAAGAACAGTCAGACTTTACCAACTGATCTCACTTAGGAATTAGACTAAACCTTTAGTGACAGCAGTGGGTTATTATGAAAGAAAATGTACATTCCTTAAATAAATCACCATCTCCATTAAAATCCTGGCGTTAGCTAAACTGTATAGCAATTTAAATCTTTTGTTTCAAGTACTTGAATGTCATTAATTTTGTACTTCCTTGTAAAAACTCCATGGATTTAGTAATCCTGAGACACAATCTACCAGGCAACTGGAAATACTAGCAACTGAGCTGGTCCCGCGGTTCAAGCACACACAGTTTTGGGAAATATAGTTTTATCCCAAAAATCAAACCAGCAACACTGTCTTCATTAGGAGAGCACAGGTAAGTCTCTTAGAGGAATTTATATGCTTGTGCAGAGATAGCTCTGTCCTCCAGATATTTGCGGATCATTCAGGATGAGGTGTGTGAGTACGGACTCCAGAACACCTGAAACTTCTCTTAGCTTCTTCATGACAGCAAATTGTATCATGGTAGCCTAACAACAAAAGGTCAGAACCTTATTTTAAAAGTGGTGTCTCCTCAAAATACTCATCAGACCGATAAACTTATTGGATACTCTACCTGCATAACCAATGTGGTGAAATGGTAGAAGGGTTTACTGGCACAATGTAAATCTCACTGGAAGATTGATAGAAAAGCAACCTTAATCAGGTACCTTATTCCTTTTGATGACTTTCCAGTGATAAGCTAAAGAAAACAGTAAACAGATTTTATGGAGTTTCTGAAATATTGAATAGTAATTTCCATTTGGACTGTTACAGAGCCCTGCTGATAATTATATTCTTCCTCTTGACAAAGTGTGAAGATAGTCTTTGTGATATATCTGTGTATCTCTGTGACTGTAATATATGGTCATATGGGTAGCTTGTCAAAGACCTAGTCATTGCTGGTAGGAAGTTCTTGCTACAGTAGAGCTCTACGCTGAATACATTTTAAGAGGGTAACCTGTTCCAGTATCAATCCCAATACATGGAGTAATATAAAGGAGGTAATGTGGCCATAGGACTACATTTAATATTGCCTCCTCAAATTTTGGCTATCAGAATGTCACAATTTCAACGTACTATCCCATAAAATCAATGCTGGAGGTATTCTGGTAGTAATGATTTTTTCTGTTTGACACAAGTAAGATAGATTTCACAGAAGCCATTAACCCAGAGATTCATTCATCGAAGTATCTTCTCAGATAGTTGAAAATAAAATGCTTACGGAGAAAAAGTTCTAAAGGGAGTTGAATGAGAGTAAAATGCTACAAGATTGGTGATGTATAAATATATGGGCACAGAAGCAGTTTGCTTGTATGTTAATAATTTATGGGTAGTCTTTTTGTCTTCTGTTGAGCTTTTTAGTTGTCACTGGATTCACAGGTGGCAGCTAATACAGGGGATATTATTGTCTGGGTTTTACTAAATTGGACTACGTAGGGTTAAGGTCTGCATTTTGTTCAATATAGAAGTAATATGATCTAAAATTTCTTTCTGGAATTAAAAACTAAAATAATAGACTTTCTGCCAAAATGAAGCCATATTCAAAATTTACAATAGATTTTAGCTGTCAAGACTGATTGGAGAATGATGATTGCATTGGAGAGGAGCAACTCTATGAGAGACAAGTAAAATGATCTACCAGAACACAGTCAGAAAAAGAATAGGAAAGAAGCCAGTGACAGAAGAAGCACTGAGAATATAGAGCAAAGAAGCAAGTAGTGCAGAGTGCCTGCCGAAAGGTTTGGTTCCATAAACAAATAAAGTATATCTTTTTTGCATTCTTTATTTCTTCATCAGCTGCTGTGATTTAAACTATAAAGAAAGCAGAGGTTTTATGCTCTTTGGAAGTAAAAGTACCATATCGGAAATAACTGGTTCCATCTTTACTTTCTCTTCCTAAATGAAACAGCATGTATAAATTTGAATTTTGACTACCTCTTTTGGTCAAAAAAGACAGCATAACTATTTATAGCTTGTCTGTCTTGTAAGGATTCACTAGGGAAAGAGAAGTCTAGAGTCACTAACAGAAGATTTTCTAAATTCAGTAAGATTCATTTCATGGCTAAACCAGTGGCAGATAAGAGCTGGATGAGTGTGATAATGTCAGCAAGCTACTGGGAGGTATTTCTATCAGTAAGAAAGAAATATGGATAAATTACACTTGTAAGTCTGCCTCTCTGAAGATATGTTTTTAAAATACATGGTACTATCCCAGGAGGTTAAGTGCATTATTTTGTCATAGGCAGAATGATTCATTGTGACTGGTTAGGGCATAGCTGTTATTTGCTAGATATATACTTTTCTTATAAAGATATTATTTAATAATATTAACATTTTCTATCTATTTTGTCATCCTCCATGAATATGGAACATTATGCTATATGGAAATAACAAATAGCAGATTCTCTTTAACAGGTAGCTAAGATAAGTATATAGCCATATTTATGTATGATGCAAGTCCTGCTAAAATGAGAAAGAAGCATCTCCTTTGAGCTACCTATAGGAGTTTTAGATTCCCTTCACAGATTAGCTTTTGATACATAAATGCAGTGAGTGGAGGGAAGATGTATATGTATATGTATATGTATATGTATATGTATATGTATATAGGGAAGCATCGGTGGGCAATGAGTATGATGCCTATCATATAAATACTGTTCTTATGTGAGGATTAACAAGAAGGCTGCATTAGAGTTCAAAGTAAGATGAATATTTAATGTTATGACAGGTGAGCTAATAAACGTTGAAGAAAAATTCTAAGGCAAGAGAAATCTACTTATCTTTGTGTAGACTGCTAATTCATAATATTTAGCTAGCTATACTGATCAACTGGCTAAACCTTTCAACCAACTGACATTATCCTTTAAGGTCCCTTCCAACCCAAAATATTCTATGATTCTATGATCCATGCCAGTTCATCAGTCAGAAAACTCGTTTCAACCTGAGCTTTGAAGGGTCAGATATTCTTACAACAAGGGCAACATTTGCTTCAGGGTAGAACAAGAAAAAGCTGATGAAAGCTTACATATCTTGTTACGTTTAGCCTCAGAATGCTTTCCCAGTGGATTCCTGAAGATCTCTGCTTAAAAGCACAGGGCTTGTATGATACACTAGTTATAAGAAGATATATATGTAACCCCCTACAGAATTCCTTTATACTTCTTTCCATTTATCTACATTTATTGGTAGCACTAAGTCGATGAGAGAAGTTATTTATAAGTTGTGACTGAAACTTTCCAAGTGGCAAGATCATAAAGCAAATTTAGGCTTAATTTCAAGTCATAAAGCCCCTTTAAACAAAGCCATTTCCCATCATATTCTGCAAAGAAAGTTTACATAGTATTTAAAATATCAGTAAACCCTCCTCCCTAGAATTTGGTTAAAGTAATTTTTTTAAAAAACCCACCTTATAGTAATACAACCAAAGTTCAATTCAGATTTTCATCTCACAATTTGAATACCTCTGAGTTTTCCTTCTGGAACTGCTTTTTGTGCTTTCTTGGTTCTTTCTTTGTCATATCCATATTAGACAACATATCACTGGTTTGAGAGAATTAGCAGAATTCATTTGATTCTTTGCTCAGAAGCATTTGACATTGGAAGGTGTCTCAGCAAAATATGGCAGCTCATAGCTGACTGACTAAAAAAAATTCTTATTGCTGATAAGCTCACCTTGGTTATTGCAAAAAGAAGTGGCAGGTGCTTGCAGTGGGTGATTCTCTGTTATGGGGGCACCGAGGCACCCATCTGCCAGCCTGACAGGGAAGCACGTGAGGTATGCTGCCTTCCAGGAGCTGAGATCCGAGGTATTGCTGAGAGGCTGCCGCACCTCGTCAAAAGCATGGACATTATCCTCTTCTGATCTTTCACATGGGCACGAATGATGCCACAAGCCAGAACCTGGGCAGAATCAAGGAAGGCTATAAAACCCTGGTGGTGCAAGTGAAACATTTTGGTGCCCAAGTTATTTTGTCTTCCATTTTACAAGTAAGAGGAAAGGATGCAAACAGAAGTAGACATATAATGCACATCAACTTCTGCCATTGTGGCCAGTGCCATCATGAGGAGTTTGCCTTTTGTGACAATGGGATGTTCTTTGACTATAGCCTGTTAGGGAGGGATGGGATCCACCTGTCTAGAAGAGGCAAGGGACTCTTTGACTGCAGGCTGGCCAGCTTGGTGAGGCGGGATTTAAACCGAAGGACTCAGGGGGAGTGGTCCAGTGTGGCGCAATGCTCACGCTATCGCATACAACTGAGGAATAAGACAGGTCAACCAAAGCAGCGATGTGTGTTCCTCAGCCACCTCCCAAGATGAGTACCAGGCAGCCAGCCACTTCAGGGGTGCGTGTGGCTATGGTGGATCCTTTTGCTCCCCTCCTGGGAAACCTGCATGCTCCATTACATGTCTGAAATGCCTGTACACCAACACATGCAGCGTGGGGAATAAAGAGGAAGATTTAGAGATCTGTGTGTGGTTGTAGGGCTGTGGTTGCAGGGTGATCCTCCTGCTCTGCTCTGCCCTGCTGAGGCCGCATCTGGAGTGCTGTGTCCGTGCTGGGCTTCCCAGTTCAAGGGGGACAGGGAGCCACTGGAGAGGGCCCAGCGGAGGGCTGCAGAGGCGATGAGGGGGCTGGAGCACCCGCCTGCTGAGGAAAGGCTGGGAGAGCTGGGCTGGTTTAGCCTGGAGAGGAGAAGGCTGGGAGGGCATCTTGTCAACGTCTGCAAATCACTTGAGGGCAAGTGTCAAGAGGAGGGGGCCAGGCCCCTTTCAGTAGCGCCCAGCGGCAGGACGAAGGGCAACGGGCACAAACTGCATCACGGGAAAGTCCATCTGAATCCGTGGAAGGACTTCTTTCCTTTGAGAAGGACTTCTTTCCTTTGAGGGTGACCGAGCAGTGGAAGATGCTGCCCAGAGGGGCTGTGGCGTCTTCTTCTCTGGAGGCACTTGAAACACACCTGGAGGCAACTCTGTGTGACCTGCTCTAGGAGAGCCTGCCTGAGCAGAGGCTTGGCCTAGGTGGTCTCCAGAGGTCCCCTCCAACCCCCACCATGCTGTGATTTGGTGATCTGCATTCTTCCTTCGGGAGAAAAATGCAGAGCTTGTTGGTTGTGAAATCACTGGTCTTGTTTTTCAGCTTTCTACATCCTATGGGCTGCCCAGACTGAGTGGTTTACAAGAATGTGTGGAATCGATTTTAGCAATTCAGAGGAGAGTAAAATGATATTTTTTAGTTTTACAACATTCTGAAGTCATTCAGAGCTGGGTAGAAAACAGCAGTTTTCCACTGTGGTGGATTTTGGAGACTGTTTGAACCACTCAAAAAAGGCACCCTAGAAATTTAGTCTCTCCTGTCTTTCTCCTGCACAGATTGTGAAGATAAGGGCAGCCAGACTGACATAAAACAAGGACATTTTCAAGCATAATTTTATCTGTATCAGTTGTATAGAAACTTCCCGTTTTGCAAACTAGAAACTTAAGTTAGAAGTGTTTAATTGGCTCTGGCTGTGGTCATATGTTATGGCTGTTCACATCAAAACCATATTCCACAGCTAGGTAGGAAACTGTGGCCTTTGACGTTAGCACAAGTCAAAGCCACTGAATTGCATTGGTTCGAAGAGGTTTAGCCACATCACTATCTTTTGGCTGGGAGAATGTTTTACAATGGTTATAAAAAACATTTAGAAATACATGTTAGGTAAGCTGTTACCTCACAACTCTATGAAATTCACTAGTTGTCTGTAAAGACACAATTATCTGTATCTTAGCAGGGCTGAGGTTTTGTTTTGCAGGACTGATTTCTTCATTTCATCTTCTGAAAAATGAAGCAAACGCATTTTGGGCAGTATGCAGCTGCTACTTTGCTTTATTTTATATAACTAGAGTTCTGTTATTTCACGTGACTAATACATTGGTAAGAGGATTTAAGCAGTAATAACTTTTTGACTGTGATTCTACAGAAGTGGTACAATTTACTTCAGATCACTATTTAGTAAATAATCAAATGTCCATTATATATTGTGTGCATTTTTAATTAAGTAGGCATATTCCATAGTTTGTAAACATGTATGAGTCTTTTTTTTAACGGCTACATATAATTCAGGAGGACAGTGAAATGTCATTATGCAAATGAAAATCAGATTTCAGTATCTGTATTACTGTTGTTTGAAATATTACTCAGATACAGTTTGCAGTTTGATTAATACTGTTTATTACTGTGAACTTGAATTACTTGGAAATTATTGTAACCTTTTTTTTTTATTTTGAAGGAAATGAAGTACTGAGTCGTGATGAACAAAGTTCTCTCTTAGAGCAAATAAATAACAAAGAGCCTACTCTGATCGAAACAATCTTCATGGTACTGTCTTACTGCACTTTATCACCCAAATCTCTTGGCATTGCTTTTGAGTCATACATGGAAAAAGAGCAGTTGTGGAAGTGCTTATACAATATGACAGGTATTTAATTTGTTAATAAGTATTTAAAACCTGATGTTAAACATTGTCAGTTTTCAGACACGTAGAGCATATCAGTTTTAAATCAGATGAAATGATGGTAGCTTACTTTAAAATTATATGTGATCGAAGTGTTTTGAGCAAGTTCATGGCAGGACTGGTGAAAATTTAGAAGAAAGCAGAGGTTATGGAGCAGTGTGGTCAACCGAGTCTGCTTTCCTTAAGCATCTGTCTTACCAGCAGGCTGGCAGCAGATGGTTTCTGTAGCTCTCTACCAATACAGGTTCTTTGTTTCTGTGCACGTAATAGATCCAGACCTTTGCCACAATTGAAAACTAAGAAACAATTAAAGGAGAGTGGTAAAAGAAAAGGAAGGACTCCTGTTGAGGGAGATATAGTCTGATGGGCATATAGGCTCTGCTGGCAAGAGGCAGACGGGCTCCTGATTTTCCAAGTGGAGGGAGAGCTGCCCTCACAATTAGACCAACTAACTCTGCCCCCAGGGAAAAGCAGTGTTCAACCAGAAAAGAGAGGTGAGTTTAGAAGGGTGATCTTGCAAATGATGGCTGAAATGCAGGAAAGCTCAAAAGAAAAAGAAGAAAATGGGATATGTAAGAGGGGAAACAGAATTATGAACATCATGAAGTTGAAAACACTGGTGGTAAAAGTTCTCAGGTATTCCTCAGGGAAAAATGGGATTGCAAAAAGTAAAGTCTGAGAGGAAGAAAAATACAGAAATGTTGCATGGAAACGTCCAGAAAGGTCATGCAGAGAAGACTAAAACTTAGATCAGCAGAAAGTACAGACAAGCAAAACTATGAGCAAAGGACCTAACATGTCAAAAGACATCTTGGATGAGTCCTGCATCACTCTGCCTGAGAACTGCTACTCTGTGGTGATGGAGAAACTGCAATTCTCTGTGGTATTAAGAATGCGGAGAAGATTGATACTTTTTGTAATGTCAATAACTGTATTCAGGATGGTCCATTTTCAACATGCAATCTCTGATAACAAGCTGTCTCCCTGTTGATGACTATAATTTCTATGCATTTTTGCTTCCAAAATAGCTTTTCTTTCTCTGCTGTGCTCTAGCGTAAAGGTTGGGGTATCTAACAAATGGAAGTTCATTAGTACTATCAATACAAGGAAGGACGTAGAAAAAAATAGGTATATCTCTTTGCTTCATTGATGTCTAACATGTAATTTAATGTATTCCATATAAAAAGGAAGACATCAATCAGCTTAAATTAACTTTTTAGAAACATATTGATGGAGAAATGAGGATGAAAGAAATAAATTACATTGTATTTTTGTCAGTACTATATTAAGATGGCACAAGATGCTACATTGTTTTGCTTTATATGCCTTTCTTTAATTTGTAACAGAGTAATAAGTCTATGTTATTATGAATCATAACATCGTTACTTTTCTTTCCATAAGAATTCTGAAACACTTCTTTCTGAAACAGATTTACACAAATTACTACACGTACTGAATATTTAATAACTCTTCCTTCTGAAGTTTCCAGTTGTGGTGAGCCGGAGCCAGAGGTTATCAGATGCTTGAAGTTGACTTTGATTAATTCAGTCAAGGGTATAGTGAAGCAGATAATTTCTTTGATGCATTCATGGGAGGCAACAGAAAACTACGGAACATACCAGCACAAGCAAATAGTTCCTGAAAGTTTACTGAAAACAGTTCCAAAGGAATGGAATTACACTCCTCGGGAAATGAAGAGAAAAGAATCTGGGAAATGTGGGTGAAATTTATTCTGTTTTATAAATTTGTCACAAGAGGTCATTACCACTTTAATGAGTACATAACAGAATTGAGCAGTTACGGTTTGTGAGTGTTGCAGTTTGACCACGAACAGATCAATTTCCAAACATTGTGTGTGGGTTTTTTTTAAGTACTTGGCGTTAAAATTCAGTTATTCTTTCTTGAGACTTATGCCCATGAATACGTAAACTTTTCAAAATAATCAGCATTCTAGTACTGATGCTAGTAATAGTACTGATGCTAATACTAGTAGTAGTACTGAATATATCTTTAGCACCTGGCAGTATTAAGGTGGGATTAAAGGCAGAGCAGAGCATGGTGCCTATGCTCTTGTCTTAATGGCTGTAACCAGTTCTTCCTTAGTCATCTTTTTAGTCAGGACTGTTTAGACTTAGATGCGCAATTCTGACTGAAATGATTACAATTTATTCATCCCAACTTTACATCCCAACAACTGATGTTTGAATAGCACTGAAAGTGTTGTGAAATATGCTACTGCTTTGTTGTTGAATAAAGAGAAATAATATACATAATAGGGTATGTTTTGAAGGTGATTACATGTAAAGTTAATTTCTGGTATATACATTCATAGCCTACAGTGTCTAAAGCATCTGTCATTTCAAAAGGCTAACTTGTGGAAACATTTCACCATAAATTTATTGCCACAAAGTATTACCTGATTATTTTCAATACAGTAGTATCACTGTAGTATATTCTGGCATGAAGTTTTGAATAGGTGGATTGTGGGCAAGCCATGGCATGAATCCATTCTTGCCATGTATCTTCTCTTCTGCATGTTGAGGCACATTTATGCAGCAGTGTGCTCACTGCAATCTCGCTGCAATCTCACTGTAATCTAGCACTTGTATGGCTTTTTTAGGCTATTGCTAAGCCTGAACTGATGTGCAAGCTGAGAGGTAAGGCTCAGATTTAGTGACAAATGAAATTGGCTGTGTGACACCTAGAAGAGACCTGGCTTGCTTTTTATTTTATTTTTTCTTCCAAACAAGTTGAGAATACCCCTGCAATGAGTCAGGGGTTTTCTTGGTTTGTTTGGGTTTTGTTTCAGTGGGGTTTTTTTAGATTTTGACTCTGCTCCAGGATCACCTTTTCGTGCATTTTTCCATGTTAGATATGTCTTGGGCTTTGAGCAGGATATTTTCTGTAGTTACTACTCTAGCTACTTTTAATATCTGGAATGTTTAAAATACAGTGTTATATAGCGTGCGTACTTATATGAAAGTTGATAAACTGAAGTTTTGCAGGTTTGAACATAGAAAGGGATTGATACAAAATTAAAAATTATGAAGGTATCTAATATCCTGAGACACTTGGTGCAATGTTCCACTCATGAAGTTGAAAAAATATTACCCTAAAATTTTGTAGAAAACTTTTTAGCCATTAAGTTGCCTTTTTCATTTAGCATGTAATAACTGTGCACAGCAGGACTAATTGTTAAGAGAATCACAGTCTGAATTCTAAATTTTCTAGGTTCTCTGTTTTTAATTCATGTTATTGTTTAGATTTTGTGGGATTTATGTGGAGGAAGCACAATAGAAGTCAAGCTACAGTGTTGAGTACTTGAGCTTTTTACCCATTTTCAGTACAAAAGAAAGTTAGAAATTATCATACAACATTCAGAAGCATGCAGTGATAGAACGAGAATGTTAATGTTAATCATATCTTCTTTTCTTTCTTTTTTTAAGGCTTCACAAGGCTTGCAGCTCAGGCAGTATCTATTGTAATCAGCAAGTTACCTACAGTGATTGCATGTTTGCCTCCCCCAATTAAGTACTTCTTTTTTCTGGCTGAGAGAAAAATGTCAAGAAACTTTGCTGAATTGAAGAAAGCTGGTCTGCTTGTCTGGAACTTGATTGTAATTATATGTCGGATATTTGAGGATGGAAATACTGCAGAACTTTTAACAGGTGCAACACTTGACAGATGGAGCAAAGAAAAACTCAGTTTAGTTCGTGTGTGCTTAGAAAGTATTATGGGAAAACAGAAAAGTGGTCCTAAGCAAGTAACCCAGAAGGTTATACAAAGCATAGAACAGCAAAGACCAAACTGGATTGAAAGCCAATTGCTGAAGGCAAGAAAATTGAGCACAGACTGGTAAGAATGTGGTAGTTTTCAGATGCTGTTGTTTGTTCTTTATTTTACTGGATTATTGGCACGTTTATGGCTATTGTTCAATTTTTAAAAAATGGGTGAACAGTGATCTTATGTGAAATGTATTAGTTCTTTAATATCGATGGCTTTATAGCCTGTTTTTGCAACTTAATTGTATTGCTGAAACATGATTGTTTCATTGGAACAGTGTCTTCATGGTACTTAGATATTTTCATGATCGTCCAAAAATGTGGACAATTTAGCTGGTGTATCTTTCAGAGTGTGGACTGATACACTGGCTAGAAGGGACCACAATATATTTACAAATTAATTTTGCTATGGTGATTAAATTAGGAGGGACTATGAAAAGCTTTCAGTGTTCATCTGTGATTAAAAAGTAAGCATACTTTGTTTTAAATCGTAACAACCCTGAAGGCAAGTAGGATGTATCAAAACAGGACAGGGAGAGTACCCTGCTGTGCCTTTCTGAGGAAATACCAACCTTCCCTGCAGATCTGACATTAAGGTCCAAGTGTTTTAAGTCCTTATAATGATTTTTTAAGGAGTTGTATACGTGTCAGTGCGTTCCTAGTCCAGTCTGTTGTAATGCTGAAGTCGTGTACGGTTCTGTAAAAATACTATTCATTGGCTTTCCAATATTAGATTTATTGGAGTTACATGATTTACTTTCAGCAGTCAACAAATTTATTGAGTAAGATTGCTTCTTTTTTTTTTTTTTTTTAATGATTATTCTTGAAGGTTGCAGTCGTTGCTATCCTGACAGTAACTGTCCATATAAACAAAGGATATAGTGGTTGTAGGTCGAAGTCACTGATACCAGTGAACAGGATCTCATGCAGTGCTTTAAGGGACAGTATCCTGTTTCTGCGAGTAGTCAGTTACCATGAGCAGCACTAAGCAGTAATAGTGTCACACAAATGCTCATTGACATTGACCTTTGTAATCTTTACATTTCCATTTAATACTAATTTACAAGCTCTAATCCAGTGATTAAAAGATTGAAGCCAGATGCCAGTGACTGAAAGAGTCATAGAATAAAAACCCCTTAATGATAATGTGTAAATTGATACTTAACATAATGGTTCCATAATACAATTTCTAATGTCACTGAGAGACTAGGTATTTCTTAAAAAAATAGAACTGCAAGGTGAGACAGTATTGTGGATAACCTCTAAAAACTAAAACTTCAGTATTTGCACTTCCAAAGCTGTGAATTTTAGATTAATATGCTACTCTATATTCTTTCTAGCATACCACAAAAATGCTGTATTATCCATCAGGTATCAGACTGCAGGAAATGAATGTGGGAAAATGTTTTCTGTACGTGTGCAGTGTCAACCGAAGTGAGAACTCGTTTGCAACTAGGGCCCCTAATTTTAAGCTTAAGAAACTGAAGAATGCATTACCTGGTCTCCAAGGGAGTACCTATATGATGCAGCTATCAAGCGAAGTCCCCTGACTTCAGTAGGATTTCTGCAACAAAAGTCTAGCATAGATGTTATTTTTCCATTTTATATTCAAATATCATGAGTCAATTTCTGGGGGAAAAAATGAGCTAGTTAATAAATAGCTGACATACTCAATGTAGAGATAAAATACTACAAATGCAAATTATAAGACTAATAAATTAAAGGTGAAATTCAAATATCAGTTGAGTAGCGGTCACATAATCACTAAACTAAAAGCAGATCATTCAAGAGGAGACTTGTGATGTTTACGTGATTTGTTTGAAATAGGAATGATTATACTTGAAAATCTAAGTTAGTGTAAAATTTTGTTTTCATAACCTTTTCATAATTAAAAACCTTTTCATAATTAAAGGATTTCTGTGGGTAACTGTATGCACGTGCGTTTATATATGTATATATTCATATTCATATTCATAAATGTTTATAGACTTTTAATAGATACAATATGCAGAAGAAAATAAAAACCATAAATCTCAAAAATTTGTTTGGGATTCACCTACCCAGTTGTGGAAACATCTTTGAAGTGCACTGGATTTTCATAAGCAAAAGTCATGCTTGATTTTGTGTCACATTATTGTTATCAGGACTGCTAGCTACATAGGTTCTTCCATTGTGGCACAGAAATTCAACTTAGTTTTTAGGAAAATTAAAAAAAAAAAATCTTCAGTGAAAGGTTCAGGAAGTGACAGTTGTAGGCATTGCCAGCCTCATGTACTGCCTGAAAGCATTGCTATTTATTAAAATAACCTTCACTTTGTGGTAGCACCAGAGCTGTAAACAGTTGCGTTGGATTCTGAAGAGCATGCATCCCGAGAAGAAAAGAAACGTCTGTCTTTGCAAAGTAATTTGTTGAGTTGAAGATTATTGTTTTTCATCATGGTGACCCTGACTTGGCTGGCTGGGTGCATATCCAGATTAAGATGAATGCAGTTATTCCTTGGCTGAGGTCTGCCTCTTTCAGGGCACATTCTTCCTAATGACATGATTGATAGGCAGTCCCAAATCCAGAGAGGAACTCATTAATCATTGCACTGACTGAATCCAATCATCTGCTTCACCTGCACAGTGACGGACAGGAAAGGATACAATTTGGGCACTGACACTGATAAACTCCTTTGTCAGAGGTCCTCAACTTTTTCAATGTCAGTCGCTAAGAAGTTTGACAAGAAATTCAGGTTGTATCTATATGTGGCGTGGAACAATCGGCCTTAAGTGTGCTTTGATTTTAAAGATCAATTTCTTTGAGGCTTTTCTGTAAAATACACCATAATAACAGAGTATCACTTACTTCCATTCAGCAAAGAACAAAATTATAGTTTGTATTTTGAAGCTATTTGCTCTGTGGGACGTTCTGAAGCTGCATGTGGAAGCAGTATCGGCTTTAATGTCCAGCAGCTGTGTAGCATTTAAGTGAGCCTGCAGGTCAAACAGCAACTTTCAGCAGAACTGACTTTGTAATCATGGCACACTTTCAACAGTAAACTGCAACTTACAGCCGACTATACCAAAGTATTTTGGGAGTTTTTTGATTTTACTTCTAAAAAATTAATTTTATTTATTTGTTTTTAATAATTCAGCATGCTTCTTTGAGAGATTTTAAATCAATCCAGTAATGACTGTAGAATAGAGAAAGCATGTTCTTGTTGGTCTCTCGAGTTCTTGACACATCTGTGTGTCAAGGTGCCAGCATATATCTCTGTTGCAGCTCTAATATCTGAGGAAAATAATTCATTGTAGCACTTCTTTTTTTAAGGCTTTGTCAATGTGCAATACTAAACCGGTGACTTACGTTGGTATGCAGAGAGAGCAGTCTGACAATGTTCAGAGTTCTCAGTGCATGTTTTTCAAGGCGTTTGGGGCAGTCACCTTCAGATACTTTTTTTAGCCATTTCACACAAATGCTTTTAAGAAGAAAAACAAGGAACAGTACAGGGCAAAAGGCGCAACAAGTGGCAAATAGGTACCTTTGAAATGGTTACCACCATACCAGTGGGAAGAAAAAGACTTCGGTTTAAAACTTCTAACCTATACTTAGAGAAATGGCTACCTTTCTGACATGTTAATTAGGCTTTAATATGTGCAGCCACAGGCAAAGGAAAATGTAAAAATATCAAATGCAAATGTCATTTCTAGTAGCAAAGGTACTTCTCTAGTGGAAAAGAAAATTTTTAAAAATGCATGCTTCTTGTATGTCCTTAGAGTAAAGAATGTTTTATGTTTTCATCTTTCAGTTTAAAACAATTAAAATGTGTATAATAAAAAAATTTTGCTTATCATTTATCATATATTTCTGTAAAGGCTTATGAGATATATCTACGGAAACATTTCTTTTGTGCAAGCCAAATCTTTGTAAGATTTTGTAACGTGTAGTTTTAGCTGAATTTGTGTTAATACTTTGATTTTTAGAAATTTAACTTAAGAATATTTGCATCTTTTCTGTATTCTAGTGCCTCAGTCACAGGAGAAGGTGCAACGTTAGAGGAAGGAGGTATTGCACTTGGATTCACTGAGCAGAAAATAAACATGATGGTCCTGGATATCTGCCACAAACCAGGTGGCAGCGAGTACCTGAGGCAAATTTATCACATCATCCGGCTCAATGAGGTAGGGAAACGGCCTTTTTACCGAGCAATTAGGTGTGTACTGGCCTGAGGCAGCGTCTGCTGGCAGCTAAGGGTTAGTCAAGGAGGTGATAATGCTTCTTAAAGTCAATATGAAATCCTATATTGTATTGTAATAGAATCCATTCAGTATAGGCTTTTCTGCATTTGTACAGAAAAGATTACTTTATGGGAAACAATGTGGATTTTATTTATGTACTTAAACAGTACTATGGCTCATAAACCTCCTTCAGATTCATATTGTAGACGATAGATACATTTTAGGAGTTTGAGTGCAGTAAAAAAAAAATTATAAAAAATCAGCAATTGAAAAATTGAGTGTTACAGGAAGTAAAATTAAATGTGGTAAATCAATTCTCTTGATTTAAAAAAAAACAAAAAACAGCCACAAACAAACCCTATGGCTGTACTGAGGTAGTAAATGCAGCCACATGAAAACCTTACTTAATCCAGATAACTCAGTTAAAATGCTTTTGAAATTACAGTAAACAAATTCAGTTTTGTTTGTTGCACATGGAATTTGGGCAATGTAAAAGAATTATCTCATTATTTCTAAGGCTGTACTAAATTGCCCCAAGTTACCAAAAGCATTCAGATTTTATACGCTGAAATAAACACAGGTTTGCTTAAATTGTATGGTAACACAGATCTACACAGCTTAATTAAGAAAGTCCTGTTTATTAGCTTTAATTACTAAATTACTATTCCTTGAATGCATAAGCAGGTGCTGTTAAGATCATTGCAAGCATACAGAAGTGTTTATAATAAAATGCAAAATAATGCAAATATAGGCATAGCCAAGGTTTTTCTTAAAAAAAAAAATGATAGCAAAAAAAAAAAAAAACCCAATGAGGCAGCTATGTCTGTACGAAAGCAACAGGGAACAGCTCAGTACTGACACTGAAAATCAGATGAACTGTTTAGTTCCTAAGTATAGGCTTAAAAGCAACTTTTATGCATCTTCATCTGGAAGCTTTAGAAGCAATGTAAGCATATACATAAAGATGGCAACCTAATATTAATAAAGTACAGAATCTGTTCAAGTTTTACCTCAAACAATTAAATGGCTCAGGAAGTGATGTGGAAATTATTACTGTAATACAGTCAAACAAAACCTTTTCACCTGGAGCACATTCAAGATTACTCTCTATGTACAACGGAGTGAGGAAAAGATGATGAGCAAGATCTCCAAAAATAGCACAGAATCCAGTAGTTAGGGCAGTCACCTAGGGGACAGGATATGCAGGCTCGAATCTTTATTCTGCCTGGTTCAGACCAGGGAATTGAATCTGCATCTCCCACATCTGAACTAACTCCCTAAACCGCTAGACCATTAGCTACCAGCATGGAACTCTGTCCTTTTCCCCTGGTGGAGTTGTTTCGCCTTGTAGAAATTGCTGTAAAAATCCATTCTGTAACTTCTAGGGTCAAAAATAGAATCATACTCTAGCTGAAGGGGTAGAATGCCCAGATTGGGTTCTGGAGACCCTGATCCAAGATAGGGCTCCTGTGAGTATTTGGTTATTTATACAAAGTGGAGCAGCTCCAATAGGAGGTGAGAGGCTGGGAGAATTAGGTGGAAGAGGGACTTTAGCCTGACTTTCCACATCCCAGGTGTCTCTCCTTGACTTTCTGCAGCTAGTAAAAGCTTTGTTAAATATAGAACATTTCTCAGTGGAAAAAACTGTCTTGTTTTTTTTAAAAAAAAAGAAGAAAAAAAATCCTGACTGGCTTGACTTGAAGAAGGACTTCAAATCATGTTACTTCAAATTGCCTTTGAAACCGTTACAAAACATTTCAATGCTTAGCATGGCATTATGATACTGCACCTTTCAATATTATTTTTCAGAAGTTAGATTATGTTTAATGTGCTTGGCTACCAAGAAACAGACTTTATTGTCTGCTCAAAGGTCCATCCTTCTGTTTGGAGGCTCCTTGGACTATCAAGGGATTGCCTTCTTAAAATTAGTTTGGAGATCTTTATGCTACACCGCTTAATAATTTTGTGTGAGTAGAGAACAAGATGATGAGATGGAAAGTTGTGGTTCTCAATACTTTTCCTTAGAAAAGCAGATGAAAGGGGATATAGATTGTTAGACACTGTATTTGGAAATGGAGCTATGATGTTATGAAGGTCTGTAAGAGGTACTGTAGTACTCCAAACAGACTACAGTCCTTCATGTATTTATCAAAAAGAATAATTATTTTAAAAAGCATTTTTGACTAATGGCTACCAAAGAGAAACCAGCTGTCCTGAGCTGTCCAGCTCAATAGTGTTCTGTCTACTTGGTTTCATGCCCGTCAATTACAGTGAGGACATAGCTCATGTATTTACAAATCTGATTTTGTTTCTATTTCACATTTTTGAAACATGACCCTTCCAGGGTCTGCAATACGTACTGTACCAAAGGAGTTCTTAAAGTAATGCGTTTACCATTGTTGAATAAATGTCTTTGTCAAAACATAAATCCACGGTATTCCAAAGACAGGAAAACACCTGTGCTGGGAGGTGAGCTGGTACCATTTGAAATGTTCAAACCCTGGCCAGCACGGACAGCGATTGCCAGTATCTCTACTAAAAATATGAACAGAACCTGCTTCTGCTGGCTTTGTGACACCCAGGGGCTGGGTTACTTCAGAGCTGCCTACGGATTTATATGGAAATGCATGCATGGAAGGCAGTTACGTACATTTATGAAAAATTGCTAAATGTATAGAAATAGCTTTTAAATAACCCCCTTCACCATGACTTGAAAATCTTTGTTATGGCATGAAGTCATGAATGAATGGGAAAAAAACCCAAACATTTTTGTAGGCTGAGAATATATAGGTAAGAGACTTGGGGCGTGTTTTCACAGCTGGGTTATGATGTCGTCTTAAACCAAAAAAGCTCTGAGTTTTATTTTATTTATTTTTTAAATACACTTAGATGTTTTTGTGATTTTCTTAGGGAGCCCTGACAACTGGCTGCAACCAGCAGAGAGAGACAGTCCTGCTCTGTCCCTTGCCCTTGTGCTGTCCTACTCTTAGGTCCCCCTTTGCATTAGTACTAGAAGTCATGCAGCTTGTTTATCTGGCTGAAACCTTTGCTTTTTTCTGGCTGATTTCACAACGTATGCTGGTGCCACCACAAGGGAGAAACAGAGACAGTCTATGTGACCTGGGAGGAAACTTGCGCTTTTCAGGCCAGAGACCGCAGCTGGATCAGTTAAAACTGATGGTGAAACTATTGTTTTAGAGAGACCCAGGGAGGAGCACAGGGTGCCTTGGCAGGTAGTTTACGTGTTCCTTGACCTGCAGCTGAAATTTTTTATCATCTCAGTAGTACTGCAAAGAGGAACATTTGCACCCACCCATCTTATGAAGACTCACCTTGAGTACTTGCTCAATGTTATGGCAATCCTATCTTTATGGACTTCATTTTAATAACAATAAAGCGTTTAATCACAGTAGTCCTTTCAGCAAATAGATCTGTAAGTGTTTCATTATCTAGCTCTTGGTAAAATGGTTCTATTTAATCAAAACACTTTATTGGCATGCAATGATGATTTATTTACATAGTAGTTTAAGAAGTGAAAACAGAGAAGATTGTGGCCAAAATAATCATGCATCTGTTACAGTATAGTTTCTAAAATTGCCATGTAAATCATAAATGACTTCTAGTCTTTGAATGCTTAAAGAATTAAAAATGTCTTTGAAGAGTGGGAGAGTATCTATTTCCTGTGTTTAAATAACTGGTTTGAACATGTTCATCAAACAATTCATAGTCGTGTAGTAACTATTCAGTCTGTCCAAAAAATAACTTTAAATATTCGCATTTTATCATGTAAAATAAATCATGTAACAGCCATCTCTACATTAGCACAACTCATAGAAAATATTTATTTTTCACTTCCACAGATGCCTAACATATGTATATATATATATAATGAGATCTGATACACATAATTTGATGACAATTTCAAAACTTAGATTGTTCTGATTTACTTCAGTTGGATGGATGTTCATGGACATTATTTATTGTTTGTTGTAAAATGGTGTTACTCTCAAAACGGTTTCTTTTTTGTAAAAGATTACTTATTTATTACCTCCTTTAATGTAAGGAACTTCTATGAAGCACACTGTAAAGTTATGTTTGAAATCTAGGTAAATTTTACTTACAAAACTAAGTGGCATATACTGTTTTGTTGTTGTTTTTTCTTCTAAAAGGAATATTTGAAAGAGCAGCTGTCTTGTGAGAATTCCTCTGAAGATACTGTTGCCTCCAGTCAGTGCCTGCCTTTGACACTGAAGGGCAGAGAAGAACAGCCTGTGTTCAACCCTTTCCAGGTGTACAGACAATCTTGTGCAAAAGTGTTCAATCAGGTTCGTGAAAATCTGAAATGTTGGTTACAGTGTAATTTTTACTTGTCAATCTTGTGATCATGATAATGACAGAGACTGAAATAATGAAAATGGAATTAATTACGTGTGTGTTTGCATTCGATGAAATGTAAAGGAATATTTTTACTCAGGAATCTAATGATGGCACCCTCTACAATAACAAGTCTTCAAAAAGCCATTATTGTCCTGTTCTTTTATAAGAATTATTGCATGTAAGAGCAATTTGCCTTTACTTAGAAGGAAAGCCCATTAGTAGCAAGGACATTTATTACATCTGTGTAATGGTACATAGGGATAGTCATAGTCCTTTGAAAAGTCACGGTGAAACTCCAAGTGCACATTTAGAATCTTTCTGATGAGTCTTTTACAGAAAAGTTGAACAGTAAAGGAAAGGCTGCTTTGGAAACACAGAGATTTAGAAGAACAGTGAAAGAAACAAGAACAAAAAAAGCAAGCATCCATTTCTGTTTTTCATTAAGCTATATTAGTGATATGTAAAGGGTTATAATTTACTTATAGAAAGTAGTTTTGTGATAATGTAACCGTTAAAGAAAACAGATCTTCTTGCCTAAATGTCTGCCAGAGTGCCATGTGACCAATTCATTACACAAAATGGTGTGTAGTTTCTAATACTGCTTAAACACTTTACAAAAATCTTACATCATTGTTTCTCAAGTCTTCCCTAATCCATTATCTACAGTTTTGATTCTACCCCTCAATCGCAAATGTTATAAAAAACAATGGAACTATGGTATTACAGTGGGTATGAAATTCACTTTACAGACTTGTGGTAGAAAGACATCCTTTTCCAGCACAGCCCTGCTTTTAAATAGTGTAATCTTCTTTCCCAGTTTTGAGGATTTGGGGCTGTTTCATCAGTTGTATTGCTGTAAATATATCTGGTTTGGGTTGTGGTTTTTTTCCTTACTTGTTTAATGAATACTTAATCATTATCCTGTTGCAGTAAAGGTGTTAGTATCTCGAAAAAAGGAGATTACTGCAATATCACAAGGCTTCTCAATCCAAAGGAACATACTTAAAAGTGTCTTTGTTTTCTTCCACTAGTTCCCTTATGTGTATCTTAAACTGATATAATTTAGGGGGCTAAAGAATCACTTACTCCAATTTGAAATGCAGAAGATAGTTTACCATGCATCAATTCTCGATTCATTAATAGTGAGATAGAATAAGACCTTCAAGTACTGACAACTCAGGGCAGAATTCTTCTGCTACATGACAGGTTTGCAGTGCTCTATTAATCAACAGATGACAAGGGATAGTTCGTATTAAATTGCTTTGGATTTTGTAAACTTTTGGCATAAGGTCTATTACCTGAATATGGAAAAGTATCTTAAAAGAAAAAAAGAGCAGATCATGGACCTTAAAGTACCATATGCCAACCCTGTTGTTGATAATGACAGACTTATTTCCTGAGCTTAATAATATTAAATAATTTAGTTCACTTTACCATACAATTGTACATTTATTTAGTGGTGAAGGACTGTCTGTTTATAAAACAGTGGTCAGCATAGCTCAGTGTCTGGTCTCCTGTGAAGAATATTACCAGTGCCTGAAGAAGATGCCAGAGCGCTAGCAGGGAACAGTTATTCTTCTCAAAGGATATATTTCTTCTTAAACCTATTTCTTACTGTTTGGCAACTGCCATGAAGCTTAGGAGTATATAATCCATGATTAATTTCTTGATTTTCTTTAAACCTATTGTAACTAGATGTGTATTTAATGCATTGGCTAACATTTTATTCTTTTTATAAATTCTAAGTCCCAAGAAACTACTGGTTTCACAATGTATTTTGTCAGTGAGTTAATTGTATATTGCTTTTAAAAACTTTTCTTTCAGAAGGGCCAATTGGAATGGGCATGGCAATACTGCTTGTGAGCCCAGAGAGCTGGTTCAGCTCTAAACAGAGAATGTTTGCGTTACACTACACTATAAAACATTTTATAATAAAAAAACCCATAATATATAACAATGTAAGAGCATGTCTGTGCTACACAGTATAGACATACTCTTAGCTTCCTCAGTAAAGGATTTCTTAAAATAAATTGTTTCAAAAGCTTACTGAATGATAATTTGTAGTAAACATTCCATGTATTGTTTGTTGGTGTATGTAAAAATTGCAGGACATCAGGGTGGTTTACTCTTCTGAAGTTTTGCTAATTTGTCCCTATCGTATCAGATTTAGCAAAATACTTCATCGTCATTTCTACACATTTTACTGCTCCTGAAACAAAGGCCACTGAACCACTATTCTGAGATCAACTCTAGCATTTTTATTAATGATATGTAAATTTCTTACCTTCCAACCCTCTAGTTCAGTAGCTGATTCTAGGAAGTGTGTCATTTCTGTTAACAATTCAGCCACTTCATTATTACATTCCTGTAAAAAATCTTGAATAATCACCATCTGGTCCTAGTAACTTGTTGCACTTGATTTTATCAATTTGTCCTGACACCTTAATCTCTGCCAGTGCTGCTGCTCCACTATTGTCTAATAAGATTAAGTCTAGGCTATGCAACTCTTCAACAGTATCAGTGAAGAAAAAAGCTAAAAAGAAATTATTTTCCTTTCCTGGAGTGACTTTTTTTTTCAAACTGATCCTTTATCTTTTCACAGAACCGATCACTATCTGTTCTATCTGGTATACTTACTGTTGCTACTGGCTGTTTAGCTTCTCGGTTTTATCCCTCCTGATTTTACAAGTGCTTCCTCCATATTTATTTATCTATTTTGAATTCAGTGTAGTGTATAGAACAGTTGCCTGTTTTCTCCCCTGTGGTGGTGTTCTCCCACTGTTCTCTCAGTTCATCAGATCTTCAGTGTTACTTGTTCGTTCCCTTTCCACTTTCATACTATATTATTCTTTCTTTAGCTAGTCCTTGTCTTCCTTCCTCACTCTGTGTTTCACGTTTGTTTTTCTACATTATGTTTAAGTGCATGCCAAAGATGATGGTTAGGGAGAAAATTACATTAAAAGAAGGAAGAGATAAAAAATAACGATGGAAGGAAGGGGAGGGATTGCACTGATTCTGTTCTCCAAGAAGAACCAAGTGTTGTCTGTGAGAAGAAAACGTGCACTGCAGGACATACTTTACTCTTCTTATTTAGGTTTATTTCCATTGTTTTGATTTGGTTCATCTTTTTTTTAAACTACTAAAGTGCTGGTTTAGTGTTACAGCAATAATTTTTGAATTACATCCTCCCAAGAATGTTGAATTGTAGTCACTACTTGACCATTACTGACAATGAAAATTGGTATTGTGCAACAGGAGTTACTGGTTCGTAAACATAAGAATGTTATGTGTGGTCTTTTGTCTGCCCACCATTATTGTGGATTGCTTTTATTTATCTAATAAGCAATATGGTGTTATATTTGTTCATATTGTCTAGACTTAATGCTGTTTATAATAACCATCTGGTGACTGGAATGCCTTACAAAACAATAGAGAAGTAAACCATTGCTCTAATTATGATACAGGTTACATCTTGAATTCCAGCTACACCAAGTTTTTCATGACAAACTTTTTGCTGACAGCAGAAAATGTAAATTGCTGTTACATAAAAAGTTGCCAATTATTTTGCTTTTCAAACAAAGAGTCAAGCTCTCAGACAAAGTAGTTGGGCAGAATGCCATTAACAGTTGGAAGAATAACGGTTCAAAAAATTGATTTATCTTTTTATAAATAATGGCTACATCCCCAAATGGATTTATAAATTAATTGCTGTCTTATTGGAATAAAAACCTTCTTCTGTGGACATGATTGATATCATCTGTCTGAGTCCTTGTTCTAGACCCCCCTCCTTCTTGGTTAGTATATCACAGCTGGAGCTTTAATTTACTGATCATATTAACACTGATTAATAACTAACAATAGCTTCTTGCCATGTATCAACAGTCAACCATTACTGAATGGAACTGGGATTGGTCAAACTTGCTGCCAAGTTATTTGGGACTGAATCAGATGACCTTCAGGGTGCTGCTGACACACAGGTAATGGGATTTTGGCAAATAATTGAACTTCCCTGTTGTCTTTTTTACTTTATGATAGTCAATACACAAAGGTTTTACTGGTGAAATTTATAAAATAAATCATACATTTATTTTTAAATAGGCAATTTTAAAATGGAGATATTATTGTCTAATGTATTTGATCCATACAGAGATGGTTTTCAATTCCTGTTCTGAGGAATCTAAGACATTCTTTCTGTGTCAGACCTGAATATGTGTTGATGTTGACTTTAAATAGTGCTTTAAAAAGAGATCAGTAACTTTTGCAAATCTGTACTGCTCAGGGAAATTTCAGCTGTATAGCACAGGACTTAGGGGATGTTTACTCAAGTTGCAATGAATCTTAAATTCAGTTGGGGGCATGAGAAGCGTAGCTAGAAATAGAAAGCATTTTCTTAATAGTTTTTAACTAATGGAACTTATTTTAATATTTTCACACTTTTTTACTTGTAAAATTTAAGTGCTTTATTTATAAGTACATATATTTAGTGCAGAACTGATACTTGTTAAATTCAGAAATAGCAGTTTCTAAAATTCGTAAAATTATGGGTGGAAAAGATAAGTATTTTTTTCTAAAATACTTGCCACATATCCTTGTGAAAACTATAGAACTTACATGTTGCAAACTAAGAAGTTTGACATTCCCTTCTTAATTCTGAATCCTCCTGATGATATCTTATATGGTCATATAGTTCATCTTTTAAACTGAACTGTCTCTGTATTTAAAAACTTAGAGTTACAGTTTCAAAAGTGTGTGAATTTGCATGTCAAAAATGTTTTTGTGGGGTTTTATACCTTTTTCTCAATTTATTGCTAGCAGTTAGTATTAAACATTTAATTCTTCCTTCATTTCATATAAAATACACAGTCTATTTCTAGTTTTCTCTCTTAATTTTGCTATTATTAATTCTTTCCCCACCCAAACTGTTATTTTCCAATTTTTAATGCAATTGCACAAAAAATAAAGCTGATGCAAATGTGCCGTTCTGTTCCCCTCTTGATGCCTTCTTCTACCCACTACCAGTCAGTATATGGGACCCACGGACTTTTTGGTCTGTACCAGTCAAGTCATTTTTATGTTAAATGGCAGAGACAATTCAGTACTAATTTTTTTTCTTTGATAGTTCTCCTGCTGATTGCTAACACTTGTCCTTCATTAAAAATGAAGTCGTTTCCTCTTTTAAAAGTGATTCTCCCAGGAAGCCCTAGACTCAAGCTGGGTCTTGAACTTCCCTTCATGTTGATGTCATCAATATGAGCCAAAGGGAGCAGAGAGGACTGCTGTGATTTCAGAGGGAACATTTTCTGTGGACATTTCATCTTCTCTGATATCTTGAAACGCATTTCATTTTTCTTTTGATCTCTTCATAGAGTTTAGAAAGAAATCGTGTTATATGCCTTCACTGTCCTTCCCTGTATTTAATGCCTTTGTCATATCATCTGTTGTTGCATCTTTCTTTTTTTTATTATTAAGTGCCCTAATTGTTCTCATCCTTCCTAATTTGAAAATGTCTCCATTCATTGCCCTTCTACATGATAGGGAAATTCTCTTCTAGAAGTGACATTATGCAAGCCATTAATGATTAGCTTATGGCTTTATTATTTAAACCACTCTTCTCTACAGACCAACAGATTGTTTAAACACGTTCTGATCATTAAGTAGGTTTGCTAATCCAGTGTCTGCCATAGCGACCAACATCTCCAACACAGCTTGTCTTTACGTGACTGAATTTTTAGCATAGCTAAAGAATGTCTGCTCGTGTTTTCCAGCTGGCTAGGCCAATTCTCACTGGTCTCATGGCTACTCTAGTAAGCTTTGCAGTGACTTGAGTGAGCCCTGTCTTTAGGTGACTCTTCACGCTCCTTCTTAAGACTGCATAAACCTCTGGCTTACTTGTGCTCAGGAGTTAGGGCTGAAGCTGAATGCGTCTGTTATTATTTTGACCTCCTGTGTATGGTGGACCCATTCTGTTTCTACTGTTTGCCTCCTGAGAAGAGTCAAACAAAACTAAGGGCAGTAAAGAGTCAGAACTATCCAGTTCATAAAGTGGAGTGCCATAATACGTTAATTACTCTTTTCCTTATCAGATGCTAAAGCTTTCCCTTGTCGACTACTTCTGTGCAGGCAAAAATATCTTTACCTGTTCATGGTGATATTGGGGTCTATTTCCTTTTTTTAGTCTTAAAAAGAAATAGTGTCTGTTACATACTAAGTAAAGTAAGTATGCTGTGCTCTCTCTTTGGTTGAAAAAAAAGTAAAAATGCTTAGGGGATTCATTTACAAGGGAAATGCTCCCCTAACCTAGTTAATGACTGAGGTAGGTGGGAGGGGGTTATGGGAGCATTGTCCCAGAGCCAGCAAGCGGTAGGCAAATTAATTGGTTGGTGGTTAGGGGAAAGTAAAAGGCTTTTAGGAAAGTAAAAGGCTTTTAGGACTGGTTAAAAAGGGAATGAATTGCTGTGTACTACTCATTGTTGGCTCCAAGTGGGCATGTGAATCTAATCCACACACTCCTATGATCCTCAAAGTAAAAGTGCTTAGGAAACTTTGCAAATGAAAGACGTGGATAGTTAATGATGCTGTTTTATTTCAAGGTTATCAAATATAGAATGCTATCAGGAAAAGCCTGTTGAAGTTGAACAGTAAGCAGTAACATAGAAGACTTAATGTTCATCCCTATTTACAGTTCATACCTTTAGAAACTGCAAAGTTTTCCTTACAGGAGGAAAAAGGATCCATATAGATGGATTCCTTTCTTTTCCTTTCCAGTTTTACTTCTTATTTTTTTTTCCATTTAGTTTGAGCTGGAAGAATAGAAATTAAAACCTAGATTTCAATTATATTTGAAATAACATCTTTTAGCAATAAGCCCATTAACATTCAGCTAATTTAGATTTACTCAAGTTTTAAAAAATGTCCTGCATACATACATGAATACAGGCTGCTTTTTCAAATCTTGGCACTCACTTGTACATCCTTAGATATTTCAGTACCAAATGGGAGTTTCTTACCTCTAACACCTGCATTAAAACAAGAAGACCATGTGCTTTTAGTTATTCTTTAATTCACATGTATCTCAAATTTTAATCACTGTCCTGCTCATAAAGGAAAAATTGTTATTGTTTGGCTAAATCAGCATGTGGAAACTGTTTCTGCAGTTTAATGTATCAACTATAATCTGTTCCTTTTAACTGTCTGGCCACTGTCTTTGTGCATATTATCACATTTGGAAATACATTAGTGACTGTGGTGAGTTGATCCCGGCCAGCCGCTCCACGTCCATATAGCTGGTCACCCACCCACTGCCCCACAATGGCATGGGGCAGAGAACTGGAACAGAAAAAGTGAGAAAATTCATAGGTTCAAGTAAAGGCAGTTTAATAAGTGAAGCAAAGCAAAATAAGGAATTCATTGACTATTTCCCATCAGCAGGCAGATGTCCAGCTGCTTCCTGGAAGGCAGGGATTCATCAGGCATAGCGGTTACTTGGCAAGGCAGACATTGTAACTGAACATTCCCCTTTCTTCCTCGTTCCCCCAGCTTTTATTGCTGAGCTTGATGTTTATATGCCAAGGAATATCCCTTTGGTCATTTTGGGTCAGCTTTCCCAGCTTCTTGCATGCCCCCAGCCCACTTTTTGTGGGAAAAAGGCCTTGGTGCTGTGCAAGCAGTAGCCAAAAAGCTGGTGTGCTGTTGACACTGAGGCACAAACCTAAAGCACAGTACCATATGTTACCCTTCTCTTTTGTGTACTTTCCTTTATACTGATATATAAGTTAAATATATCTTGTACATAGTTATAAGATATTAATATTTTTCTGGGTTTTGAGATGTGACCTTCCTTCTGCAGTTCTACAGGACTTTCAGGTGCATTGGACACATTACTATAGAGAATACCTATATACCACTCACTATAATCATGAGAAACAACTCATTTTTGGAACATGTGAAGCCATTCTACAATATTTCAGTAATATGCTTTTCAGAGGAGGAGTGGCTAGGGTTCCCTCTGCTGTGCTTAGGGAGTTTTCATGGAGCACAGGTGCCAGCCCAGGGCAGTAAGTAGTGATTTGCTCAGAACAATGTGGTGGTGTGCGTGCGAGCAGGAGCGTGCTGGGAGCTGCAGGAGCAGACAGAGAGGGATTCATGACTGGCAAAGCCAGTGACAGTGAGGTACAATATCTTAAGACTAGGAGGTGTAACAGATTAGTAACTGAGAGGGGATTATGTTGGTTTACATAAACAGACCAGGTGAGGAACAGTAACAAATTAAAATTTGTTTAATTAGAAAAATTAAATAAATCAAAACCAATATTTGTTCAAGTGTTTAAGAATTGCCACAAAAAGCATGTAGACTGGAAATTAGAAGATGATTTCCAACAGATCAAGCAGTGTAGCTCAGAAGACTTTTCCAGAAAGTCTTTGCACAGTGATACGAGCTTAAGTAGTTTTAACCTGAAACAGGATTGAACAAGTGGGTTACTTCCAGTCACGTATTCCTTTGACAAATACTCCTAACTGCCCAGCTGCTTCTCAAAGCAGAGTAGAAAACCTGGAACTGTTTATAAGTTGGCTTTAAGGAAACAATAAAAAATTAATAAGTTTGTTTTCTACTAAAACTAGGGAAAATATGTAGGCTTTCTAGTAGCATTTACTGCAGAATACACACAAGCTCTCAAGTCCTTCAGATGCCAAAAGTTTTTCTCAGAATAGCCCAGACTGCATTCTACCTGAAAAACCACTGGGCTGTTTGCAGGTGAAACTGCTTTTTAGGAAGGTAAAGACTGTCCTTGGCAGGAGGATGCTGCCCTAAGATTAAGAAGGTCCTTCTATGCTGTGGAAATTGATCTTGGAAGCTGATCTTGTACCTAGTCTCTCTTTTTTGTAAATGCTTTTGACTGTGTTGGGTGAGGGCTGCCTACTTGCCTTTTGCAAATAGATTTGTTGATGTAGTTGTGGCATTTGTTCCCCATACTGGAGTTAGGTGATAAAATTTTGCCATTGATTAAGGTTAATAAAACTGAAATTAAGTAAAAAATTCTTGTTTAGAATTTTGAATGATTGCAGGGCAAAATCTGCATAGCTCTTGTATATTCTAGTGGATACACAGACACCATCTGTTGAGAATGGTAGCCATATGGTGAACTATTTATAGAAAATGTTTATATTCATTGTGTTGTTGATTATCTAGATATCCAGAAAGTGCTCCTTTAAAATCTAGTTTATCAACACATGGAAAAATGTATTATGTAGTTTTGAAATTGAAAAGAATGTCAGCAAACTGTGTGTGCTTTGTTGTCTGTGAAAGGATTTTTTTATTTAACTCCACAAAAGCCTGAGTCTGAGAAATGAGTGAAAATACCTAGGATATTAAAAGGTAGGAAGTTCTCTAACAACTTTGTTCGTAGACGAAACAAATGGTGGAAGAGCAGTTACTGGCATGATGCCAGGCGGGACAGAGACCATATCTGCATGGCAGAGGATGCCACTGTTATATCTAATGTACTTTTGGATGTGTTAGTCAGTCTTTCTTCTAAACTGCAATGCTCCTAGACCTTTTGTATCCAAATTGCTGGGTACTGGAAACCCATGTTGTTGTTACAGCTACAAGTCAACTATTAATGATGTTGTTGGTGAAGAACTGGGATCCCATTAATACTGTAGTAATCACCACCTGCTCAGGTGAGATTATAATGGATGCCCTTACAATGCATGTGAGAACAGGCTTTCTAAAATGCATGGGAGGCTATAAAAGGCAGTATCCCAGTATGCCATTGTTCCAGTATCAAAAGAAGCAGGTGAAAGGTATTAATCCATTATTGCGCTGCTCTTGGTTGGTCACAGAGTCAGGTTTAAACCCTAGTGCTGGATGTACCAAAAAAAAAGCCACTGGGATTTTGAGGAAAACCTGATTTTGACCTTTCTGGATAAGCAGGGACCCTTTTCCATAAATGAGTTGGTCAATAACAAGGTGTATGTCACATCCGTCAACATGAGGATTATCCTCCATCTGCTTATCCTCTTCTGACATAGCTAATGAAACTGTACTCTGACCTTAAAGGATCTGTCAGAGGTAGGCTTAGTTCCCTGCCTGGCAGTTTTAAAGCATTGATGGCAGAATGTAGATCAGTAAGTGAGAGGGAAGACGGCATACCCTGTATTACATACATGTTTGACTGCCACTGCAGCCACTATTATGTATACAGTTGTAGCAGGAATTTCACAAGTAAGTGAGGCTAAAGGTGAGACTTCCCATATGCAGTATACTTTAGACTTTTCTGGTTGTTAGCAGTCTCTCTCTCCTGCAGACATGTTGATGAATCCTATGAATAAAACAATATTCTCCAACAACAGCCTCCAACAAAAGATGCTAAAAAGGAATGGACTGCCATATCCCAGTTAACCTTAGTTGATGTGAGCTCCTTTTTAATACTTAAGTCCTTTACGATGAGGCCTTTGCCTACCTAGGATATGGAAGTATGTGCTGATCAGCTCTCTTTGAAGTAACAACTATAACTTTACTTTAATAAGGTTTCATTTTAATTTGATGCTATTTCCTTTGCTCAAACCTGGCCTCTAGAAAAAGTAAAAAAAAAAAAGTATTGGTGATACATGTTTTGCATTCAAAAGCATATTAAGCACAGCTTATTGGCTAGAGCATAGGCTTGTGAGCTAAAGCCCGTTCTTCTAATGATGTCTCACTGTACCGTGATTTCCCCATTTATAATTAGGTAACATTTATCCACTTTTTTATATCCTTTGCTAATGTTTTGATGGAAAAAATGCTAAGTAAGTGCAATGCATTAGCATTAATAATGCATATATGCATTTATTGTTAGGATTCACTTTTCACTGGTTTCTTTAAAAGTATATATCTTTTCTACATAACTAGATATTTTTGTATACTGCAACCACAAATCATTACTTGGAAGTGTGACACTTCAACATTTTATGTCACTATCTAATTAACCTGGTGATTGGCATCCCATGACCTGGCTGGCTTTCCTTTAGACTAGGTACTTCCTTTCATCTGCAAATAATTTGCCTTCCTTTCAACTCTGTCTTGCATCCTGTTGCTCACTAAGGATTAAGTGGAGATAATCATGTTTCTTTTCTTATCTTCTCTTCTTCCTCTTCTGAACCTTTCTGATCCAAGTTTTTATTCTTAATGGATAAAAAGTGATTGTAAGTGTGTACAGAAGTTCTGAGTGTGTATTAATGCCTGCCCAGAGTACTGACTGCCCTAACTGTACACACTGGCTTAGCTACTCATCTCGTCTATAGGCTTTCTTGCTATACCTACAAAGGAAGAGGCTACAAGACACAAGCCAACAAGCTAGAAGTCTGTTATGCCCACCAACCCGTTGTTTCTTCCTTCTGCTTCTTTTAGATAAGGTATTTTCAAGCAAAGTGCTAGTAATCCACGGTAATTCAATTTCCATACAGGGATCTCAATTTCTTTGCAAGCTGTAATGAGTTGAGACACTCAAATCCCCTGTAAGGTAGAGGAGGAAGTATTAATATCAAAGTTGAACAGATGGAAAATCTGGTCCTGGAAGTCATCTTTAAGGTTTCTTCTACGCTGCAAAATTAGTCTGTAGCAAAGCCAAGAGTAGAACTTAGCTTTTTTGTCTAAATTTTAAGATGCCTTATAGTAGCTGATCTGTGGGAACTGTTGATGTGCGCAGTCCAAGGTGTCAACAGAGGGGAGGGGCTCAGCTTTAGTTCCATTTAATTGCTTAGCTAATTTGAATTACCTTACAGTCTTCTTAGGAACTGGTAAGCCCATAATTTTCTTCTGAAGGAGATGGGTAACAACAGAATGCTTTCTCTTGACCTTGAAATGTTTGCTCTTGCTAGCACAGAGGAAGTAGTAAAGGCTGGTGGCTGTTGCGGTGCTGGCAGACCATTGTAGTCTCAGAGCGATGGCGTCCCCACGGGTTATTGGCTTTGTCACGTGGTTTTCCTGGATGAACTTCCTCTGTCCTGCCTGGCTCACCGTGGTTCAACAGCTAATTGCTTCATAAGGGGTGACAAGTCCCAAAGATCTTACTGCCTCTTTCCCAGGCCCAGTTGTCAAAGTCAAACTGGTCTTGAAAGTTTTACAGTCATGATACAGTTTTGAAGATACAGCAGAGCCAGGCAGTTCCACATGTGCTTTTAAAAGGTACTGTGATGTGAGTAGTCAGTTTAAAATCTGCATAGGTACTGTGATTTGGGGGTGTCTGATGCTGACAGATCATCTGGCCCAGAAAAACTGTTTATTTGTTGTTTGGGTTTTGGTGTGGGTTTTTTTCCCCTGTAAACTTTTTTCTGGGATCTAACAAGAAAATTTACTGTTTCTGAAGAGTGGGAAACCGTTATGCATCCTGCATCATGTAGCAAAGAGGGAATTCAGAATTGTCATTCTAATAGTTGACACTGGAAAATGTCATTGAAGAAAGCTTTTTTTTTTATGTTAGTCTTTAGATTGACAGGTTATGACAAAACTGCATTCATGTTGCTTGAATACATCTTTTGTCTAGTTTTACATGCTTTTTGACTTGTCTAGAAAATGACATATTGAGGTTTTCATTAGCCTTAACCAGGTGTGATTTTCTTTATGGAAGATACCTTGGTAGGACTACAGTTGAAGGCGAATAAACCAGTGAAGCTTAGAAAGGCCATGGCCCTTCTTCAGATGGTAGCGATGAATTGAAAGACTCATTAATCAACAACCAAGTCACAGGTGTGATGGCTTTTCTGCAAACTGCCAACAGACTGTGAAAGTCACATCCAACACAAGAAACTGTTAAACTAGACACAACTATAAACATTCTTAAACTTTTGTCTTTCTGTTTGAGTTGAAAAACAAAACCCTGGCATGTTTCCATTCTTGATTTAACTTTTTTTAAACAAAAATACTTACTTGTTTTCCAGTGAATACTGTTCAGTTTAGGAAGCAAACCAAAAATCTGATGCTGTTTTCATCTTTTGCTCATTTTAATACAATAAGGAGTTCATTTAAATGGACACACAGATTTGATTACAATGATAATTGTAAATAGTTTGAATATTACAATTTTTTGTACACATAAAATGTGCACAAAGCTGTAATAGAAGAAATGAATACAGGGACTTTCTGCGTATAAATGAATGGCCATTCATGATTTTCCAGTCCTGTCCTCTAGTACAAAAATTATCTGGAGCAAAGAGTCAGTTATGATGTGCTGCAATTTAGACAGTCGTAAAGTGTTAAAAGTGAAGGTTTTATTATTTAATCAACCTGCACTGGACTTTTCACCTGCACTGATGGGAAAAAACCATGATAAGAAGCCAAAGAATGAAGTCCCCATACAATTTTTCCACATCATTCTTCCTTAAACTGTGTGGATCTCCTGGAATGAAGAAGAGTCTAGTCAGAGGTCTTACACCTCCCCATTAATTTTTTTCCCCCCAGATTGTCCTTAAATTGATAAACTCCCTGTAGATAAAAATTAATTTACTCTGTCAAAAAGCAGTAAATATGAATTTGCTTGGATTTTTATATTTGCTAATTCTTGATCTTCCCTAATTCCTATCTTTTTCCAAGTATGGATGCTCAAGATAATAAAAATTCTACTTTATTATCTGAAGCAGATGAGAACAGTCCCATCTTCACCTGGGATGAGGAATTTCTTTACAGTACTTTGATCTTATGTTTCCTTCTTTAGCACATCTGTCTTAGTTTTGAACTTCGTATCTAGAAATTAATTTTAATTTGCAGTCCATATTCCCCACTTTTTTATGCCTGGGTTGCCAGTTGCAAATTTATTTTGGTCCTACTCAATTTGAATCAATGGAACTGTATATAAATATAATGCCTGCTGGCTCAGCAACACTGTAATGCATGCAAAAGGCAAGGAAGCGATGGTGCTGCATTTATTGAAGTAATAAGATATTATAATAGTGGTATATCAAAAGTGATATCTGGTTTGCCTTTACAAGGCTCTGTAAGCAGGTATTTGAATATACCTGTCTTTAAGATATATCTCTAACAGATTTTATCTGATTACTCAATGTAGTGCTACTGCTTGTTATTGGAGGGCTTGTTAAAGTATATACAGCTGTCATGTCATGTCACCCATTTTAGAAAGAACTGTTGTAATTTCATTTTAATGGCAGTGTATTTTAAAACAGATTTTACTTTTGGGATCAGGGAGAAGTGTATTTTGTTTCAAGTTTGACCGTAGATTATTGCCTATATCCTTGCTCATTAACTTTCTGTTGTTGCTTTAACTCAGTAATTAAACACTTCTGCAAAAAAATCCACCCTCCAGTATAATACAGAAATGATCCCTTTAATTGTATTAATAAAGACTGTGACAGCTGAATTTAAATACAACCAAATTCTTCCCTCTAAAGTGTTAATGAAATTATCAATAAAAAAGTATAATGATTTCTCTTGGGATAATTACATGGGTAATTTAACAGCACATTTGGATAAAAACTGAAAGCATTTATGTGATATATAGTTAAACCTCTGTAAATGGTATGTAGAAAATCAAAGGCTTTCTTATTGTCTTTCAAGTACAAAAGAAGTCTTTAAAAATGTTAAGTAGTAGCTCCTCTTAAAAAGTAGATTTATCTTTCATTTCTCTCGTATTTTCAGCATTGTGTTATTTATTGTTTCGTATGGAGTGACTGTCAGGTCATGCTATAGAAATAGCATTTAATGTATTACCAGTCTCAAAGTGAATGCATAGACAATTGAGTGTGCTCTTGCATAGCTCAGTGGAAAAATGGTTGTTGCATAAGAAATTTTGATACAATATTTTCAGAATTTTAGCAATAAAAAAAGAATAGTATTTGAATAGTAAATGCACGAATTTGGAGAAGATATGTGAGACAGTGATCTTACAAGCATTCTGTCTCAAAATAAGTAAGCCACATTCTCAAATGTGAGCTTACTTTCCAGTAACATGGTAATACGGTATTACAGATCTTTGATACCGTGTTGACCCTTCGCATGCTGGTCATCAGGTGCTGTGGTTGTCCCATGTACAGAAATCAATCTAATCTGGTAGATGTTCCTTAATTCCTTTTTTCCTTTTTTGGTTTGTTTTTTTCTTGTGGGTTTTGTTTGTTAGTTTGTTTTTTAAGAGATTCTTCTCTGGCATGTCTCTGCTGCACTGAAGCAACTGCATTCTCAGAGGGAAAGGTGCTCCTCCAGCACAGGTTATTTATTACTTTCATTAGGTCATAGTCAGCACCTTAAACTCATCCTCAGACCAAGGGGCTTTCATGATGATCGCAGAACATGTGATAAGCATATACTCTCTTCATTAAGTGAATTGATGCTTGCTGCAAGTGTCATTTTTCTAGTTGTTCAGTATTATAGCCACCAGCTGAAACATGTTCGCCAGCTCTTCCCTTCCACAACCGCCGAACACTGGCTCAGAGAAGCAAGCAGAAGCTCCCTGTTCAGAATAAATCATACGTACGACTCAGGCTAAGGCCAGGCTCATTTTTTTAGATCCAGCCCCAACTCTACTCAACATTACTTGAAGCATCAACCTATATTAAGCAAAGACAAGTGAAAGACACATGATCATATGTCTTTCAAATATATGTAGCCAGTGCCAACAGCAAAGATATCTCTCTCTCCTCTTTCTAATAACCTCCTAAAAATTTCCATGCGTGCCTTGAAGATTAGCAATAACAAAATGGCATTTTATGGGATTCCAAATGTGAGGGCTCTCCAGGAAAAGAAGTAATTACGGTTACTATCAGACACTGAAAAATTAAATGGACTCTGAAAACTGGATGTATTACAGAGAACAGTTCTATTCACTTTTGCCAGTATCTGCAAACAGCCTAACAGTGTCTCCAGGAGTGAATGTAGCTGGCAGGTACAGAAGCAGTTCTCTGGACACTTGCTCTCTGCGTGTCATAAAGAGATCATTGACCTCTGTCTATCTAAACTACAACCCAGAATTGTCATAGCTCAAGGTGAACTGTGACATTCAGATATTCTGAAGCTGGGTTCAAAAGTCATTGTCCGACATCATGCCCCAAACCGAATGATTTGATGCTAATTGGTCCGAATTAACCAGCTTCAGGCTATAACTTTCTGAGCAAGAAAGATTCAGTGATGGTCAGCTGGCAAAGGGTGCTACTTTTCTCTGTTTTTCTACCAGGAAAGGTAGTGAGCCTAGAACAAGGTTTGTGTGATGAGACTTTCAGAATTTTCATAGTGTCCTCGTTATTGGTAAACATCTCTGGTAGAAAATTAACAGATTCTGAGGTCTTGAGACCATGCTTCAGTTTATTTCGTAGCAACATGAAGGAGTTGCTCTAATGCATTTAAAAGCATAAATGTCAATATGTTGCTTACTTGTTGATGCTCAGATCAGTGAGGACTGAGTTTCCTTTGCAGAAACTATGCTTCTAATACCATGATCTTTTAGTTCTTTTATCCATTTATTTTGTTTTTGCAAGTAGTTTTCCAGTCATATTTAAAAAACAACAAAAAAAACCCCAAAGCTTTTGCATTTCAAAAGAAATCAATCTTACTACTTTTTATTCCTCTTAAGGATTAGTTTGTCCTTACAATTCTCAGAAACTCATGCATGTTCGCTCTGGCCTTGATAAATTGCTACCTTTTTAGGTTTTCATTTTAAGATCTTCTGACCTTCAGTCTTTTGATAGTATATCATCTACTGAAACTGAGTGATGTATTTTTTCCTCCTGTAGAATATAGAATTGCATTATAATACAATCCACATTTCTTAGTTCTTAGCTATTTTAATTTTTATTTCAGCTTCTTGTGTTTAATTATATTCACAACTTTCCCTTTTATTTGCTGTGCCATCAATTCTTCCACAAAACAATCCCTGAAAGTTTTGAAGTTGTATTTCCAAACTATTTACCACTATATTCTTGAACCATTTAATATGAAAATACCTAAAATCGTTCTAACAAGCATTCTCATTGACTCTGTCATCTTAGTCTGATTCTTGTGGGTCACCAGTATCCTTCTTGGTAAATCTGGATTTGATATGATAGCTCTAGAAATGTGTATTCTAGAGATCTGTCCATATAGTCTTAACTAGAATGGTTTTCCATTTGTGAAATCTGTTAGATTTATCACCATATGTTCACCTTTTCCACATAATCAGTCTATTCTATGTAGTTTATAGTGAATATTCAGTCTTCAAAAAAAATGAACCATTCCATTATGATTCTGTAGTACGTTTTATATCGGGAGAGGTGGTAAGGTGGAGTGTCTCCCTTTTTCTTCTCTAAGTATGGAAGTTCATTGACTATGGAGACATGACTGCTTTATTTTTCAGTTCTATTTTTATGTGACTCCTGAATTTTACATTGCTGACTTTACAGCTCCTACCAATCCTAAATGTATTTTTCTTCTTTTCGCGTTAACAGTCTTATTTGCAGCGATTAGGAGAAAACTCTTTCATGATGGCCTTTTCATGACATTTTCTACTGTGTTTTCTTAACTTTGTCAAATTTAGTTTTCTGATTTTAATCTTTGCTGTCACATGCAGAATTTTCCTACCCATATGGGAATTTATGAGTGATTAATCTTTTTATTCTATGCTAAAATATAATCCTGAAGACACTTATTCATATCCTTAATCTTGTGAGTTGTCTCTGTGAATTCAATACAATAACTGGAATTCATCATGTCAGACTAGCTTGCATGTTTGCAGTTCTGGGGCTTGAGAAGGAGACTACTTGGAATTATCAGTGATTCTTTGGTCATCTGTTTGTCTTGTGATTGCATATCTGTGGTCTGCAAACAGCCGTTTGCCTGCCCCACACATGGTCTGTCTGGTCCATATAAGTACCCTGAAAATACAGGCTATATAAACTTTAATTTAAAGTTGAATTATAGCTTTTATGGGGACCTGCTAGGTATTCTGAGGGTGCAGTTCTCTTTTGCTCTGTAAAACCAGACAATAGTGAACTATACCATTAGACTATCCATTAAATCTAGTCAGTCCCAAGAGGAGTTTTGAGAGATGCGGTTTTTTTAATTTTATTCAGTTATGATTTATTAGAAAGTGTTCCTGAATGTCAGTAGCACACACTACATGTCTGTTCATATGAGGACAAACCTGTGTCTGTACAAGGTACTGTGTTACTATTTTCAGAACAGTAAAGTATTTAAGTGAATGTTTACCATGAGCAAAACAACTTAAGGAGGTGGTGCTCTGCATCTCAAGAAATATATATAGAAGTGCTTTATTTTAATCTGAAGAAAATATTCTGTTTACTTTTTTAAAAAAAACCCATCTATTAATACAAATTTAATCTTTTGGTTATTGTATCATCTATTGTTTTTAATGCTAATTGCACAGAACAAGTTAAAAACAGATTTAAAGATCATACTCGTTCCTCCCACTGGGCTATGAATTAGCAAAGTCATGGTTTCACAGAGTTGATGTCAAATATTCCAGTGGTTAATGCAATAAAGAAATTAGAATTGGTTTTTCCTACTGCCCTGAAATAGCTTAGAAAGATGGATAAAGAAAGGAAGATAATTTTTCTGTTGTTTAAAATACTTTTCTCATAGTTTATTGGAACGATAAATAATAAGACTGAAACATGTAGAACAAGCTTTGGTATAAATGAATTAATTTTAAAAGAGCTGGGGTGTTACAGGGAATGAGTACTCTGTGAACTGTTGTTTTTTTCTTTAATGGTATTTTCTGAACATTGGATAATAACATAAAAATAAAGGTTCTGTGTCTTCTTAGGCAGACTTGTCAAGTTCTCAGTGGCATGTTATAATTGTGAAAACTAAAGGTATGCTTTAACTGTCCTCTGTTAAGCATCTATATCAAGGTCTTTGCATGCTTATTTTTCCCTATAGTTTTAAATGCGTGGGAGAATTTGATCAGTGTCCTTTTTATATTCAAAATGAGCCAGCTTCTGTCTCAAAAGTGTCTTATTGTCATGATGTCACTGCATCTCAAGATTTGTGACCTTTTGCTCCATATGGATTCATGGTAGACCTCGTTGTGTTTTTGCAGGCTAGGTTGCTTTTGTCCCCCCGCTAGGGGGTATCAAAGCCTTTTGGACTAAAGTTTTACATATTGGTAGGTTTGCAAATAAATAAATAAATGGCATAAAAATAATATACTAAAAGTACCCAACAGCAACTGAAAGCACCCAACAAAGAAACAAACCTGAAGTTTATGTGTAATAAGGACCGCCAGATGTCGCAAAGGCATCATTGATGAAGTGGTTTTTTATCCAAAATGTGGCACTTATATGAGGAATACTAGTATTGTGTTTGAGAGTTGCAAAGGCCATAACAGGTCAGTGAAATGTCCTTCAAACGTTTGATTTTTACATTTGAGAATAGGCCAAGATGAAAAGATAACCACATATCTGACATTGACGTTACTACCATTTAGACAACCGATGCAATTGCCTTAGTCAGTGGGATCAATCAGACCTTTATTACTTTGAAAACCACATAAAAGATTTAGTTTTGTTTTTCTCTTATAAAAATGAAGGTTTTGAACATCATCAGAACACAAACTTCTAAATGCAAAATTATTGTAATATGTATATAGTTTTATTTTCTCCTTGGTCTTTTAAAAGTTGGTTACTATAAAAAACATTAAAAAGAATAACAAGTCGTCTTGAAATAATGTGAACTGAGTTGAACAGTATGCATAAACTGGCAGTTTAACAAGTAGAACTTGGAAACAAGTATTTGATGATTGATTTTTTATTGAGACAGAATGAGAATGATAGTGGATAAAGTGATTTTCCTTATTGAGAGAAAATATAGTGTTTTTCAACATGTCTTCAGTATGAATGGAAGCCCTGTCAAAAAAACTGAGCAACACATAATATCTTTTAAAAGGTAAATTAACATAAGTATATCAGTTTATGGATCAAATTTTACACTTGTCAGTTTTATTCATAATGTCATAAAGTTTATATTGTAAAGAAAGTGTTATTACCTTTGTTATGTCCTGGAAAAGCCTAATATTAACTGAGTTCATTGTGGAATTTAAAGTATATTCAGCTGAAGAAATGCCAGCGCAGAAAATTAAGTCCAAAATATGTATTCATGTGCAGATCTTAGTCAAATCCCTAGTAATTTTAAGTACTTGAAATACATTATTCAACAAGTAACCTGCTGTACGCTTGCGTTTAATGGGCTCTGCCTGAGTATACAGAACCTATCAAGATAAAATATGTAACATGCATCATTCTAATTCAATTATGATTATTGTTAAAAAATAAAATAAGTGTGTGTCCGTGTGTGTTTGTGTTGTACATGGAAATAGGCAATCTTTATTGCTGAGACCGGATTTAAATTTGTTGTGTATGATTCTTGCTAATTTCTCTGTTGCTCTGGTATATGTATGTACACCAATTAAACACACAACATATAAATACATAAATTATGTTTATTCAAATATTGAAGATGTTCAAAATGTTAATTAAAATTATAGTGAATGCTCGTATGTATACTTAACATAAGTTTCTTCTTCCCCATCATATACATAAAGAAAATAAATTCATGATCTAGTTATGCGTATACATAATTGTTGTTAAACAAGTTAAATAGGCCCTGGACTTTCCCCTAACTTCAAGTAAAATGCTTTTTGAGAGCTGATGTGTGGAAGCAAGCATGTCTTTATCTCTGATTAGGATTTTGATAACATTTGTCTTTTATAATTATGATGTCAGTGGAGTTCTTAACTTAATTGGCAGTTCCTGACTTAATAGACATAGTTGCGTAATATTCCACGGATATAAAATTCTTTACCTCTACCTTTGAAGTCTTTGCTTGACAATTGAGGGGGGGGGTTTGGTCATGGGTTTTTAAATGGAGGTGGATTTATATACGTGTGTGTTTGTGTACTCTGGTTATGAGCTACATACATATGGAATACTTTGTGTTTTGTTCTAAGACTTTATGTATATTTAACCTTTAATTTAACTAGCAGGTTGTAAGATTTCCATAAAAAATAGATGAGCTTTGAACTCACTGAATGTTACTGGTGTAGCACAATCAATCATTTCTAAAGGTTAATGGTGTTAAAAACAATGAGAACATATGTCTTATTTTTAATACTGTTATATTAGTAAAATTATTTAGCATAGATAAGGAATTTGTATCCTGTTCTTTGTGTTAAATCAGGATTTACAGGTTTTGAGTAGCAGATTACAGGTTGTATTGTCAAAGTTGAAGACGGAAAAAAGACAAATAAGTATTTATATAAACTTTTTTACTATGAATAAGATAATTGGTGATATGGTGGCTATGGCATCTTTCTAGAGCTAAGTTGATCTGGAATGTATTACAGTTTTTTGAAATGTTTTTACTTTTCTCCATCCTGTTCTGCTATCTTTTAATAAAATATGACTTATATAGGTGTTATCCTAATTACATCATACACACAATTCCTCAATGAAATAAAAAGTCAATACTTGAATGACATTGGGGGAGGGGGGGGGCGGGGGGGGGGGGGGGGCACAGGATTTCAAATGGTAAAAACCTGCTATGGTAACAAAGACTGAATCCATCCCTGTGTTGCATAGCTTCCTGATCATATCTTTAAACCTGATAGTAACAAAGAATATTTATTTGTTGCCAAGCTATTGTAGGATTTATTTCTGAACTCAAATCCCAATTATCAAGAAAATTGCATCCTCTTTATCTCGCAGAAGAGTATACTGCATCATAGCATATTTTTTTATTTGGTACTATAATATTGTTACCTTGCTTGAAACACATGGTCCCTCTTGATACACAAGAAAAAAACTGAATCCATTTCAATAAATTAATAGGGATGAGAATCCCAATCCATCGTTCTTTTCAGAGGTTCACATACATTGTAATGAAATGCATTAGGAGTTTTCTTCACTTGAAATCCAAATGAGACCCATTTTGGCTCACACCCTTGACAGTCTCTTTTATAAGCACTGCTCTCTCCTGTTCATGTGTGGGCTTAGTAAAATGCTTCCTTTGTAAGATGCACAGAGACAATATAATGCCATGAAAGATGAAGGTGTCAAAACACAAAGTTAGAGGCAATCTAATCAATGCCTCCTGATTTAGCCTTTGAAGGCTCTCTTCATTAAAACTCTTTAATTGTGAGGCTTATCTTGAGGTAGAGCTGTTACTTAATATTTTTCAGTGTCATTCTTTGGACAGTCATTTGTACCTTTTAAACGTAATTTCAATATTCATTGTTTAGTAAATTGGATGCCTTGTTAGCAATAGTGGTGGTATGAATGACTTGCATTCAAGTGATTGAAGGTAATAGTGTATAAATGCTTGGGTCTCTCCCCCTGAAGTTTAATGTGTTTTATTTCTATGTATGTCATTATAAAATATATGGTTTTCATTATGGGTCTTTTTATGTATAGGAATGCAGGTTAGAATATTTTAAAACTATGAATAGAAAGATTTCTAGCTAAATCTTCTTAAAATTTTCAGATCCAGTGCAAACATTATAAATTCTATATAAGTGGTGAAAAATGTGATCTCAGATTATGTTATTCTAAATACATTCTGAAAAGGTAGGAGATAAAAAGATGGCACATAGGCCTTTTCTTCACAAATGATCATGAAGTTCGTAGTGGTTGCTAGAAAGCAACTTCTTGAAATCAGTCGAAAATAAAAGTGTCTGAAAGCACATAATTTGGAAAATGCTTTTAAAAGAAATACTTACTTTCCACGTGAAAACTGCCAACATAAAAATAAATGAAAGCCTACAGTACATGTTTTTTTTGTGACCCAGAAGGCATATTTAGTTTTTTTAAAAGATGCACATGTAGATACAGATACATATATGTATATATAGTTTCTGTGTGCGTGTGTGTGTGTGGTGAACTCTGCTGTGGAACCACGTGCATATATGCATGTAATGCATGTATGTACTCTATCAGTAAATGCATTTTCATATTGCAGTATTGGCTCATAGTCCTATTAGGATTTTGGAAGATGGCCTGGAAAATGAACATTGCATGTTTTTACAATTTCTGATAAAACCTACATCTATCTAATGTCTGGAATATCGGGAAAGCTAAAACTATCTGGTATTTCCCTTGTAATAATTAACAATAAAAATAACTCCAATATGTAAAAAAAGCAAAAATATGAAAACTAGAGAATTGATCTGCAGAAATCCTTGAAAATGGGAAAAGAATTGAGGCAACTTTGACCTGATTTTTAAATGACTAGTGTGGTGAGTACAGCGAGTACAGCTGCTCTAGCTTAGTAATTATTTGTGATAGGTTGTTTTTGAGTCCCATATGTATAGGAGCTCCAGGCCCAACTACCTCATTTGCTGGCACACAAACAGATTCTTCCAGGTGCTGAAAATTAAATTTTAATATATTATTTAAATATTAAGAGAATTACAGTTTCAGTAATTTTACTGCTACAGCTGGAGTGCAAAGTGTGCCTATATACTATAGAGGTTGTTGCATAGTCTACCAGAATGAAAATTCCCATGCTTTAAATACTTTCAAGGAAGTAAGTGTTTGATGTAAAGATAAAAACTTATAATTGTTACACATTATATTTTAAAAATACTGTGTAGATCTTGACCTATTTATAGACTAAGATTTTAATATGTTACGTTGCAATCTATATGAATTCACATTATAAAATGGATAAAAATTTGAGAAATATTAAGGAAAAACTTTACCCCTCTGCTGAGGGTTTCTATAAGACAATAGTTCCAGAAAGCTGTTAAGCAGATGGTTAACCTAACACACGTATTTAATTATGTTGATACCAAGTTAATATATTTTCTGGATTAAAGTTCAGGCATGTAACTTTAGTGCGTTTGCATTTAATCACATGGAAAAAATGTGTTGCTGAATTGAGGATCTCGAGCCTGTTTCAGGGTTTAAGAGAAGTATTTGGAGCTAACCGACTGGCTTACACCTATTTTTTACCCTAAGAAAATTGGAAAGGTAATCATAAAAAGGTCGAGTAAGTTTTAGGCAAATTGTAGGATGATATAATTGCACTGAACTGAAAATACCATACGATGAAATGCACTTCTAATTTCAAGAATTTTCTGCAGTGCCCATCCCTTCTGTTTCATCACTTCAGCATACTTTTAACTATTCTTGGAATGAGCAGCAACATCCAAGTTCAAATGTGAGTTAAGCAGCCTTGGAATGCACTTCTGAGGTCTTTTTTTTCCTGTTTTGAAACATTATAACTGAATGTAAATGTGTCCTGGAAAAAAAACACTGCAGTTCTACCCAGATTAGCAGTTAACAGGCTCATCGTCTAAGGATGGTGTCTCCTGCAGTTCTGTGCTCTTCTAATAAATACTGTTTTTAACGTGATGTCAAAGAATTCATTAATTAATTTACTTATCTTCACTATGCATCAGTAGAAATCGGTGGCTCGTTGGAGTAACTTCAGCCTTGCACAATACGCTGTCTTACCCAGTGAACTTTTATTTTTGCTTTTTAAAACCTGTCCTGTTTAAAAGGGCCGTAAACAGGACTGTCTTGTAAGCATTCTGCACTTAGTGTCATTTAGTTTCTTTCCTGACTGTGTGAATTCCGTAAAGTTCTTTAGGTGAAATTAATTCAGTTATGGATTTAAATTCTCCACTGATTACTCTTTGTAAGGGGAAGTTCTTTCCATTTGTTTTTATTATAGTACTGAATATTGATTGGGATTCATTTTAATAGTGAATGGATCTTTTATTCCATTGTAACAAGATCATCACCCCAGCTCTTGTCCAAAGTCTGTCTCACTAAATCCATTAATCTTTGGATTAGATGATTTTTCTGAAAATAGGATAGGCTGTGTAGTCTTAGTACAAGGTCATGCTTAAGGCAGAAGTTATAGCAACTTCTAAAACACATTCTAATCTTCTACAAAATCATTTTGGAAAGAAGTAAATTGCAGTGCTTTTATCTTAATTATGTAGTTGTATTCTGGGACGAATAGTTCACAGTTCCTATTACAGTAATATCTTCCACTATTTTTAATAGTTACGGAATTTCTTCAGTGGGAGAATTCAAGATGGAACTGATTTAAAACAAAATAGCAATATAAAATTAGAGAAATTAAGTCCAGAAAACAGAATCATCACCACATGTCTTATAATCTTTTACTATCTATAAATCTAAATTTCTCCATCAATCCAGTGCCTTGCATTTTTTCCAAAGCATCCATTCCTGTGTTATATATATGCTCGTTTTATTTTTACTTTTGCAATGATTTAAATATTTTCATGTCTGCTGAATTAAAACAAATATTTTTGGTTTATGAATAGCCTTAATAAATTAAGCATGTACATATTTTTTGCAGGTTACACATTGATTTCATTGATACAGAATCAGTCCTTAATCTTCCATCCTATTTGAAATACCTTTCAAGTATAATGAACTATTGCTGTTAATAGTTAGCATAATGTATTTTTGAACACTTCTTTTGACTGCCGTAAGGTATTTCTTCCCCTACTGAGAGATTCATTTTCTTGTGAAGGAGGAGTATCTGATTCAGACTTACAAAATACATATGCAGTCCTATGTTCATGAAATAAATCATGGCTTCAGATACCTTTTCAGTTCCAGTCTCATGTGCTTATAATGTTACTGATGGATTTTGTACCATGACAAGATAAATTTGCCTGATTTCAGAATCAGATTGTTAAGGGCTGTAACAGTGTGTTCATAATGAGGCTTGAGGGGATGCGGACCCCTTTGCGCTACCTGGCAGGATGTGTGCCCCAGTCCTGTGACACCCGAGCCTGCAAAACTCTCTGGTCAACATTGAGGCTGCCTCCAGCCTAATGATCATTATCCAGTCAGATGGCTATAGCGTGCAATTTGATGAACGCTACTAATGAAGATAAAATAAATTACATTTTCTTGTCCACGTTGTTAACTATTATTAATGTTTACATTGACCAGAAATCAGGTGTCTTACTGTGTTCTGTCTGATAAGTGATGCTTGGAACGATAGCCATGTCAGCTGTTGCCTCACACTGCATGTTGTGCAAAATATTTTTTGCTGAGATAAAGCAACCCCTATTTTATTAAAATTGCAGAATCTATAATTCACAGCTATCGATGGACTAGGTATTTCTATGTATAGAAGTAAAAAATTTAAATTGACCATGGTTGAAAGTGTAATGCTAGAAATTTCTAAAACAAGCACCACTTTATTAAATTGAAACAAAGTGATTTATAATGTCATATATGTCTCTTTTTAAGGCAATAAAATAAAAAATAGCTATGTTAGGAATCTGCCTTAAGAACTGAAAATGCATTATCTGAAGCAAATCCAGAGCCTAATTTTGTAATCTCACCATTAGAAGACAACAGACTGTTAAAGCAGAATGCTTTGCTCTTAAATGGACTTTCACAGTGCCCTGGGACTTTGTTTTCCCTTGATTTAATAAGAGGCATTTCCAGACTGAAAGTGTGAGTCTAATGAAGACAATGACAAAATTTCAGTAAGGCCATGATTTCCTCTCGGGCGATAAAGCATTATTAATTTTTTTCTTTTCTCCTTTTAGCATTTGAAGCATTGTAAAAATTTTCTTTGAAACTCTAGTACACATTTAGAATATATAAAATTCCTTAGGTGTAAAATAAGCAGAGAAGGGAATAGTGACAATTCAGCAAATATAGGAAGTATTTTTTTTGCTTGCTTTCTCTTCCCAGTAAGCACCATCTTGAGAACATAAATCCATACATAAGACTCACAAAATTAGTATAGTGAAAAAGGGGTTTTAAGTTTCTTTTTTCCTCACCACATTGTAACTCGTTCTGTGTGAGCAGAACCCTGAGACTTCTTAAAACTGTCTTCCTCTTACGACAACCACAGATATACTGTAGATTTCAAGTGAAGTACTTAAAATATAACCTCATTTCTCAGGGAATTGTCAAATTTTAACATTTAACTGAATTTTCCTGAATGCTGAGATACAAGGGATTGACCCCTCAAGATAGAACAAATCTAATTGGAAGTAGCATAAAAGATGATAATATCAATGGATTTCAATGTAGCATAATTATATGTTGAAGCAGAACCCTGAAACTCTATTACTGCACATTGACAGGCAGTATCTTAAAAGCCAAAGTCAGGAAGCTAATTTCCAGGGAAAATAGTAGTAGACAGATTAATACAAAATATGTATTTTAATTACAAATCATCATAGCCTAATCATCAGAAGCCCTTTTTCTTTCTCTTTTTCTTTTTCTCTTTTTCTTTTTGTTTTTCTTTCTTTTCTTTTTCTTTCTTTCTTTCTTCTTTTGTTTCTTTCTTTCTTTTTTAACTGTTAGGTATTTTTATTGTTTCCTTGTATTTCAAATAGGATTTTAGTAGGAGCTGAAATCCTGGCATTCTCAGATTGTAAGGGCCTACAAAACTTATGTTCAACATCTCTCCTTTTTTCATGCTCAGTAATTAAAAATGGCTATGGGCATTTTTCATCCTTTGAGATTTACCAACTGCTATAGCATTTGTAGAATGATTTCTTCACCTGCTTTTACATGGAACAACCAAATATCGGAGCAGCTTGAAGTACTTTAAAAAAAAAAAAGTTTACCTTTAGGCTTCTCTTCTTCGGCACATAGGCGGCTATATCAGTATTCCACCATTCAATTAATTTTGAAATCCTAAGAACAAAAGTCATTAATAAGTCTTTTGTCACGGATAAAAAAAAGAGAGATTCCTTTTTAGTATTTGTATGTCATCATGCCAGGCCTAGAAAATTAGCCTAATTTATTATTTAAAACACTGGTGGGATTCCTAATTGCATTCATCATTAGATATGACACGTTTAGAACCGAGAACCATATCCAGTGAGAATTTTCCAGTTTGAATTTTGAAATAAAAATATTTTTCAAGAGATCCCTAGCTATCGCTTGTTACTATGGCAACAGCCCTATTTGTCTGAGAGCTCTGCCCGCTGCCAATGGGAGCGCGAGCAGCGTCAACTAAACATACGAATACATCAAAGACAAATTCATATGCTCAATCTGATCAGCTCAATTAATGTAAGAACAGAAGCTGAAGGGGGTTAAAAGAGGGCATCCATTCAGGATAGATGAAGCCTCTTTTAGCAGAATATATACGCCGGCCTTTTGGGGGAGGAATTTAGCACACTGTCAAAAACATTATCAGAAAAGGAAAGTACTAGGCCTCCTACACCTAACAGATATGAAGCTGTCAGACAAAGAATAGCACTATTCATTAAATGACACTTATTTTCTCCCACTTTACAAGAATACAGTGAACAAAACAAGCAGGGGAGCAGCTGAGAGAGACACTTTTTTCTTTTCCTGGTGATGACAGACATGCAGCAATTATGGTGATAACTAAGGAATACTAAACAAGAAGCCGGGCTCCATTCTGTTTATCACCTAAAATTTTATGTTACTAAATTTGCATGCGACTCTTGTTTTGTTTTATTATTTATGTCTAGGACAAATTAGATCGTTTTGTTTTTAACGTGGCGCTTTCAGTTTGGTGAAGAATGCCGCTAAACTCTACGCATTCTCCCGTTTTTCTAGTTAAATGGCCATATCAAGTTGAAGTGCTTTTGAAGTGAGAGAGTTTCAAAGCACAACAAAACTGCTGTTACCCGTGGAGGGGAGGGGGGGCAGGGGGGGAAGAGCAAAGAGCATTGGTTTAATGGCAGGTATTGTGTACTCCTTCTGCACACGTAACTTGAAAGACAGTTAGCGGAAACCTCTGCTAGTTCTCACCTTGACTCACAGAGCATGGTAGGGCTTTGTTACCAGTTTTTGGTGTGGCTCGTTGCACGCTCCTGTAAAGTTTGTGGGCGTTATGCAAGTTAGTTTGTTTTATAGCAGATGGAAGTGAGAGGGAAGTCCCGCAAGGCTGCTGGCTTTTAAGAATCTTATACTTAAGTCATGATGATCTGATTTAAGGCCTATTATCAATCGTCTGCTACTTTTATCTGCATGATCGTGGCCTGATTGATACTGACTTTGTAGCCGTGTACTCCATAATACGCTGTCAGGCAATGCTGACAGCTGCAATGAAAGAACAATAAATGTGGGGCAGCAGTAATGTAAAGGTCCAGCCAGGCTGTATGAAAACTGATAGCTGCAATATTGGCTCCTATGTTACCACATATACCGGCCCCTTTGAGATTTCTTGGTGAGTGAATTAAAATGGTCTCCTGATACACAGAGAGAGGGCAGGGGGGAGGTCTTCACTTAACAAACCTGCAGGTTGCAAAAGCCCAGCATTAAAGTCAATGGGTAGACATAAACTTACTTCAGAAATTTTTCTTCTCTGAAAAACAGATGCACAAAAACTGTTGTAGGTATTTATATACTGGTACGCATGAGTACATAATGTGACTAAATTTAACACAGTACTTTAAATTTGTTGATAGGACATCTTTTGCTGCTACTTCAGCTACGTTTTTGAGCAACCTTTTGATTTTCATTTATTTTCAGAGGTATTAATTGTGATGCAACAAGAAATTGCAGTCTACAGTGTCATGAAATTAGAACTCCCTAATCTTACAACTGTTACTGTATGACAACTCATCATGGCTTGAACTGGGCCTTGGTTTTATCTAAGGCCTGTGACATACTGAATTCCGTGCTTTTTTGTTTGATGTTGTGGATGTATGTAGATCTATGTCCACTAAAGAAACTAGTAAAATGAAAATAAAGCAACCAGTATCCAAGTTCACTATAGGCTATTACATTTCTGTGCCATTGGTTTATAGTGTTTCTGTGGTGTCAAAACACTTCAAGAAACTGTAGACCAAGCAATGATATCTAGCTTTTAAAGACAGTAGAAAAAATGTGTTTTCTTGCATTCTCTACCCTCGTTACCATCTAAATAAATAACACTCAGGTGTCAAAACCAAAATGTACGTACAAGTACTTGCATTTTTATTTTACATGTAGAAATACTGAGGCCTCCATCAAGTTCAAGTCCCAGTTCTGTGAAAGATAAAAATCAGGTTCCCAGCCTCAAAGACATGATGATCCCTGTTATAAATAGGTATTATTATAAGAAATATGCACGAGAACTACACTCCTTTAGAGACATTCTTAGTTATTTTAATAGCTTTTCACTTTATTTGGGCTCAGGAAACCATTACTTTTAACAAAAAATCATGAGTTTATAATTCCATAGTGAAAATGCCAATAGATCTCTCTTTGAGAGAAAGAAAAGGTTTGTTCATGTGCTGTCATTCACAATATTATTACGATTGATTACAATGTTACAATTGACATAATATGTTGAATCAACATTCCTTTTACTTTTGCTGAGACTGAAGGTCTTTCTAAGTGTTCTCGTGCAGTAAACTCAGAGAAGATTTCACGGAGCACCAGCCAACCTGCACTAGCTCCTTGTGTGACCAGTTTGCTTTTTGCTTTAGCCATCTAGCGTTTAGTATGCGCTGTGGATAATGTGCATATTTGATGCAAGTGTGGAACGGTTTATGTGCTTTTACCAATGTCTTGAGTTTATGACACACTGCTTTCTAGTGTAGAGACAGTCAAAGTTTGTGATTTTTATGGTACTCCACTTTATAAACATTGTAAAGTGTAGGGTTTACAGTATAATCGTATATAGTATTTACATACCTCTGGTGATGTGGGAAGATACTTTATACAAGAGTATGAAAGAAGTCCAAAGGAAGAATTAGAAAGTAGAGTATTTCCAAGACTATGTACAAATACTTAATCTGCTGATCAATGAAAACATAAGGCCAACTCCCTCTGTCCTTAATCATGAAATTGGGTTCTTTGTCTGTAGTGTGATTAGTTTAGCAAGGAAGGCAAATGAAATGATTTGACTTAAATGCTGCAATGGTGGTCTTTCTTCTGCGTTTGGATAATCAGTATGCAGCATTCAAGTTTCTAAAACAATAAGCTGCTTTTATATTACTGTCATTTGGAAAAGCATATGCTCCCACTAGCTCTTTCCTTTTCTGTAGGTATGGGTTAAAATGTCTAAACTTGATAATTTAAAAAAATTATTTAAAAAGGAAAAAGAAAAAAACAGTCCCAGCCTGATACCGTGCACAATATGCCAGGAATCAGCCTGAAGCAAATTTTAACATTCACATTATAACCCTCTGAAAGTAGGGATGTATAATGGGAACACTGACAGACCCTGAATGACACTTACGTTGACAGACAGTAGCACCACTAGGCACCCATAATTAGATCTTTTGTGTGCTTGCAGTTAGCTAAAAAATGCTCCCTGGTTTATTAGAAAAAACTATTTCAAAATTAATCATCAAAAGGTAAGTTGTGTACTGACGATAAAAATAAAAAGGAATGTAAAAATAATGTTCTTAGTTTTGCATTCATTATGATGACGTCCATTAGGTTTTTGTTTAAAGACACCCCATTGACTAAAGGTTTCATTCAAAGATATCCATCTGACACAACTCATCAATATAATGAATTTACCTTTTGGAACATGGGCTTTACTTTTTTCTTGAATAGATGATACTTAGTATAGGCTTTTGTGGAGTTTATTAGATGCTGTACCAAATGGTTAGCTTACTAAGATACATGTGCATATCTTTTGCATAAGTTCTTCTGATAGTTTTGGCTTCTTTGAATTCCTGAATATTTTCAAATTTGCACAGGTTTGCAATGAAATGCATGAGAGTTGAACTGTGAGCTGAGGTAATTTGTACACAGTAGTTGTACTATTAATCAGTAATGCTCTTGTATTCTTAAAAATACAAAAGCTTCTGTAATACATTTATTAATTTATATGACTCCTATTCTAGAAGAAAAATTCAGACTATGATCACCTGCATTTAGAGAGGAGGAAGAAACAAATTTTGTAATTTTTCTGTTTAGCCAGTTATTTTTTATATAGTTCCCTATAATACAGAGAAGCTTAGAATGTTATCTGCAAATCACAGTTCAAAGCAGAAGGCAATGTTTTGAATTTCTGTGTTGTGTACAAGAAATAAAGTAAATATTTGGTTTTGTAGGAAGATCAAAATTAATAGTAGACCAAGAAAGTGTTTTGTTATATATAAGATGTAATGACATAAACTTATTGCACACTGGAGGTCACCCTTGCTACTTCAAATTTTTTTATGTTTTGTTTTTTTTTTAAAAAAAAAAAAGCAGCCTGTATATCTTTTAATATGTACAGTAAGCTTTTTAAAATACTTCAAGCAACAAAGCAAGTATATATTTGGGATTCTGTTAACTCTTTAATTGGTTAAGCAGTATACAATACAGGTATAGCCCTTTTGGAAAAACATTTTGGGGTGTGTGTTTATTTAAAGTCCCATGAGGGTTCTGTGCCCTGCATTGAAACCTCTGCTACTGGCAATTGCTTATATCACTGTCCAGGAAAGCGCGTTTAAAGCTGGTTCTAGGACATCTAGCTAAATTGCCATTACTTTGCTAGATTACCATGAGGACCCAAGCATAGTTGTATAGAAGTATTAAGTTGCCATCAAAATAACTGTTACGTCCTTAGATAGGTACAATTAAATGTTTTATTAAGTTGATGAGCAACGTGCAAATTTTACTGTTGATTAGCATAAGAACAGAGCTGAAAGGTCTTCAGAAAGCCTGTCCACGATAGCCATAGGAGTCTCAAAGGAGAAGTTTAAAATTAAATCAATGGCCTTATATTTTCAGTCTTTTCCATGTCAGAAATACTTCTGATAGATCAGCATGCAAATGGTGTGTTCTCCAGCTTACAACCAAAGCAATGTCTTAAACTGTGAACCTACATTTTATGAGTTGAACAAAAAAAAAAAATAATTAAAGCAAAATAGTCTCTTTTTCCATCATATGAGAGACAAGTTTATCACTCACAGAAAAATCTAAAGTGATGGAAAGTCCAGCTTACTCATGTCTAACAAATCTAATACAAATATTTGCTACTAAAACATTGTGTAGTGCCTTCCAATAGAGGAGATACAACACTTAACAAATACTCATTGACAAAGCCGCACAAATCTTTGCAAAATTCTTTGGTGTTTTGTGGCAAGCGTTTTTTGCTTTGGAGAGTGAAACTCACAAGCTCAGGTTAAGACCAAGTCAGATTCCTCAGCGTCTGGCTGTGTGACCTGTTAGCTGAAAGTACGTAGTACCACATGGGAAAGCCTGCCTGGCCGTACCACATAGGAGGTGCTTTGCTGAATCACAACTCGTGTGCATGGCACCAGTATCTCATCTCTAACAGTTTCTGATTCCAGTGACTTCAGAGGAAGCTGTGATAGATTTTCTAATAAAATAACTGATTTAACTATTGTGACATTCAAGATTATAACCCAGGTTTTGAAGCTTACTGGCCTGAGCTCATGAGCAGAAGTAATTTTCAGGGAGCCATCTGTGGCTCTCCAAGATCTTTTTCATACTTGGAAATATTGTGGGGGGTGGGGGTTGGGGGTGGGGGCAGGGAAAGTTTGCCTTAATGAAAGATCAATTGCAAATGTATTGCTAAATATATTGGAAAATATACTTTACTGGGAAATCTTGTGATTTTTAAACAGAATCATCTAGTTTTTTCTTTGTTTGTTAGGAAGTAAGGACACAGTTGCCTTGCATTCCTCTAAACTGGTTGGATGCAGTCAAAAGAATTAGCTGCTGTTTCCTACCCTAGCAATTTAGCAGCTTCCCCAATGTCTATAATGTGATAGCTGCTATGAGTGCTGTGTAGCACCATTCCTGTTCAAGGGTTTTAAGGCTCAGAGAGAGCAGGTTACAGTCTCTACAGACTTCTGAGTCTCTGGGTGGGCTAGCCAAGAACAAAATATTGCCTACTCCTTTCTCGCATCAAAACCCATCAGGAAGAGCAGAAAACTAGCATTCTACCAGCACCACCAGTTAGTACTCTCTTGACTGCAATCCAAATTTGAAAAAATAGTTGCCCACAAAGAACTTCTAGTGTAAACAAAGCATGTCTTATAAATTAATCTACAATAAAGGCAGTCATTTGTCTTTCCTAGCACATGTTAGCTCTGGATCCTGTGGACTTTCCAGCTGGAGATATTTAATCACTCAACACCTGTCATCCAGACTTTTCATGCTGCTCCACATGATGCTTCCACTCTGCAATAGTCTGTGTGAAGGGGTGTGTAGGAGCTGAATATCCCACTTTTGTGCTTTTCCATAATGCTGGATGAATCCTAGATGGGGTCTTAACTAGTCACCTTCACTGGGAAGGCCACATAGAAAAGTAAAGGCCAAGGGATCAAAGTAGTCCCAAAGTATTGATTTGCTCTTCCTTTGCAACAGTTAAACCCATTACTTTAAACCGTTCTGCCTAAAAATCTACGTAGGATTGCAGAACCTAAAGGGTTATTTCCTCATACACTGGGTGATTATTCTGGCAGTGTTGGTCTCCCTGTTACTCATTGCCCTCCGCTATGTATTTCAAACTGTACTTCTTACATCAGTTGCCAAAATGCAGTTTCTCATATATCATACTATATCTTGGACTTTCTGGAACAATTATTTGAAAGTTTGAATTGTGTTTATCATCAAAATGCTCAAATTCAGATAGTGTTTTACTACTTTGTTAATGGTGGTATTTACAGGGTAGCAAGTGCTAAACTCTAAAGATCCGGCTTGTGTATTAGAATCACAGAGTCATTTAGGTTGGAAAAGACCTTAAGATCATCGAGTCCAACCATAAACATAACACTGCCAAGCCCACTACGAAGCCATGTCCCTAAGTGCCACATCTACATGTCTTTTAGAGTAACCACTAAGCCATGTCCCTAAGTGCCACCTCTACACGTCTTTCAGAGTACCTTCAAGGATGGTGACTCCACCATTGCCCTTAGCAGCAAATCTGAATACTTCCTCACAAGTGAGCTTCAAGTCCCACGTACATACCTGCAATCCTGGAGCCACCAACATCCAGGAGAAAAAACCATCACTGCTGGACAGAATGACAAGGACAGAACAGTCTGAAGTAGCTCAGGAAAAACGTGTGGTCAGCCCCCTCAATATGCTTAGCCAGGAGCTAGAAGCAGAAGAAACCTGGAGCTGTCAGTAGCTCAAGCATGTAGTAAAATGACTTTATTTAAGACTTGTAATACCATAACCTGTAACTGTCAGCATACAAGCAGTATAAGTAAAGTGTTGTCCTTTTTTTTCTGCTTTATGCTAACTCACAGTAGTTCACAGTTACTCTTTTCTTCTGGAGGATAAAATTGGTCCTGATTTGTAGCTGATGTGCTAGTGTAAAATATTGTAAACACCGTTGCACTAACAAGGTAAAATTTTACCATGAATTTATCCTGTTGGGATGGAACAATAAAGTCACAATTCTGAAAGAGGCCTGTAAATGTTATGTAATATTATCATCATCAATTAGTAGAAGATGCCTTTCCAGCAGCATCAACTGAACAGATAATGAAGAGGTGGAAGATGGGAGGAGAATTTGTCACTGACTGAGAAACAGGAATGCACTCCTTCCCACCAGTTCCCCAAACAAGGACTTTTTTTTTAATATTCTGGCAGCATGCCAGCATGAGCGAGTCAGGCTTCCCAGATGCCAATTAAAGCAGTCCAGTCCATTTCCTTGCCAAAACGAAGTAATGGCCCAGTGAAAGTGTTCACAGTTCAAACTGTTTCTTCGGAAGAGTCCTAGACTATTGAGAATGACTTTTTTATTTTTTTACTTGACTTGAACCAACCAACAAACAAAACAAAAAAACATGAAAGATGCGTTCAGAAGGTGAGATTACATAAGATCTGTAAAAATACAGTATCTCAATGTATGAATTTAAGTAAACCAGTTGTAAAATTTTTATTCTGTAATTTCTTTAAAACTGTGAACAAATTGAGATCACTGAGTCATACCTAAAACCAAAATGAAATCTGTGACAAGTAACACAGTTAAATAAACTGTATTCTAGACATGCTGTCAATCTGTATTCTTACTTGGAAGAGACAACAGATATACACAATTAGTAAAAATTAGAAAAGTGGAAGAATCAACAGTATACCCACAATATTGGAAAATAGACTGGAGTTTAGTTCTTGTAGACTTTTTAAAAAAATTAAAAGACAGCATACAGAATCTTCATATTCATGACAATATGATCTGCCATATTAAGGACACTTCTGAGATACCTATCATGTCTTTATAAATGGGACTTACTGCATCACAGCAAGAAATAACCAGAATCTCATAGATAAATATCAGTTTGGGGTTTTTATGATAATGAGGAGAAATGAAAACTTAAAGGGATGTGTTTCTTATGGTACTTGTCATTTTATGATGCATAGCACATCAAAAAGCTGTGGATGACATCAAATCCATTTTTAGCTACTCCAAGTTCTCCCTTCATACTAACATGAAAAACCTTAGCCAATATTTGAGTTATTTCCAGTCTTTATAATACACAATTTAAATTATGTTCTCCTCAGTGAGTAATTGTCATAATTGGAAGTAAAAATGCTGATGTGAGTAGACAATAGGTCCCTTAAAACAGAATGGAGCTAGTCTATGAATTTAAGATGAGAGAAACTCTAGTAATAAATGGCAGATGTTGAAATAAACTAGATTTTTTGCTCAATGAAGAAACTCATAAGGAAGAGGTAACAAAAATGTTCAATAATGGCGGAAATTGATTAAATTATTAACCAGTCTGTGTGGCAACCTACATCGTTATTTTTGCAAAAGATCTATCATTATTAACGACACATAAAAATATGAAGAAATAAAGTATGCATTGTCATTATCATTCATGCCAGCTAATTACATCAGATTTATCAAAAATGCTGAAGACATTACAGTGGTAGTTTTATTCAGTATGTGAATAAATCACTTGTACAGGTAGAATTTACGTTAATCTGGCCCTGAATTTCACTTGAGGAATACTTGAGGAGTTCCTCATTTTTTCACAGTGTTTTACTCCTTATCTAGAACATCATGACTGCAAAACCAAAATATGTAAAGAAGAAGTTAAAACAGTACATTTTAGGATACAAAGTTATATATTTTAGGTCTTCATAGAAAGTCGTCTTCTTTCTCTGAGTGATTCCACTGTAGAAAAAGCTGATATTTTTCTGTGCATTTCTGTTCCAGATATGCTTTTTCTAAATATCCTCATTATTTGATGCTTCTCTTTGGAAATTTGCCTCATTTCTGCCACATTTTTTCTAAGTTGCAGTTGTGAAATCTTTATTTCCTAATAAATGGGGGCTTTTATCTGAAAGTAAATAAGAGTCACGTTATATATATTTTATATATATGTATACATGTTTATTTATATGCTGAAGATCATGGCTTTGAAACCCAAAGTAGAACATTTTAGTACTGTATCAGTCTGTGAAGGTATTAAGTGTGTTTCTTCTCTCATTCTTTTACAAATGGAAACGTGTGTTCACTGGAATAGCTAAATACTTACAATGTTCTTGGGGTCTTTCTGTTTAAAAATGTAATAGGCTCTGTGAATTTATGAAGCAAGAGATATGTACCAAGAAATACAGATAGCATTTGTTACATATAGAAATATATATATATAGGTGTACATATTAATTATAACAATGTGGCATCGCAAAAGTGAACTTTATACTTGGAGTGGTGGGATTTCTGATAATCTGTAGCTCCTGTGGGAAGGCATTTCACAGTCTCAGACTAACCCCAAGAAAGCTTTTTTCCCTTTTGTGAGAGTTTCTTTAGGTCATAGGCTACTGTCGAGCTTTAGTCAGTCTTTCAGGTAAGCTGCTGACATCTTTTTAATATTTGAACAGACTTTGAACATCACTTAAACTTTAGGGGAAGCCACTGTGGCAAGTAGAGATGATGTTCAGAGTTAAGAACACACCAGCTAAGAACCCTAATGCTTAAGAATGCACATATTGTTAAGGAAAAACGCACTATACTAGCAAGTTTTTAGAATGGAAATTTGTCCAATAGTTGCATATATTGCAGCCATGTAGACATAATGAGACTAGGACATCGTTCATTCAGCCATTTTTTGCATAACCTGGTCTGACCTCATGGCTGACCCTGATTTGAGCAGGAGGTTGAACTAAAGACCTCCTAAAGTCCCTTCCAACCTGAATTTTCCTATGATCTTATGATTGTCCACCAGGATTGGAAGAAGTTTCCTAGCAACAAGAAATTGAAGGCATTAGTAATGGATGAAACTTAGTGTCAGGGAAAAATCCAAGAGTACTTCTAATCTATTAATTGAATTGACAAATACTACGTATGTCTTCCTTAAAGCAAAGGAAACTGCACGTTCATTGTGAATCCTTTGAAATGCTTTTTCTTTCCTCATCTGTCATGCTCTTCATTCCCCTTCACACACCTCGCTCTCTTTATTTCTGATCTGATTTCAACCATTGACTGGCTGGTAGGTTATATTGATATAGCTGTAGGTGGTGATGGATAGGTAGCACTGTAGCATCATCAATATACTGCTGGTCCTTCCTTCTGTGATATTTCTTCCAGATCATTCAATGGGTGCATGCAGAAATGAAAAGGAACAGAAAACTGGGACTCAGTATATTGTCTGGTAATAGAAGGAGGCATGCTGAGGAATGACTTGCTTCATTTTAGTAAGTTAACTGGGAATTCATGCATCCCTCCTAAGAGGGATAGCCATTATTTATAGTCAATAGTATTATGACTTATGGCAATAGCATTAATGCTGTGGAGACATCCCAAGATTAAAATGAATGTCAATCCCCATCCACTGGTAGAGAAAATTACCCAGCAGTGCCACTATCAGCTCCATAAGCGGTCCCATTTGTACTGAGCCTGTAACATTATGCAGTAAATCCACTTCTTTTGGCTTTTCAGTAAGCTTTCCAACAGTTTATTTGAGAAAGGGAAGGTTAATGGTGAGCAACCGTTAACATGAATTGCTATAATCTTGTTCCATTTTTGCCAAACTTTCATTCTGGCATTCCTTCATTTTTGGAAGAGAAAGAGAAGCTTTTTTCCTGAAGAAGTATGTTCACTATTCCAGTACTGATGGTATTTCAGTACTGACAATTTATATTTATTACTCAGATGTAAAGCAGAAAGAGACTAGTGAGATTGACAAATATTGGACCAAAATCCTTTTGTTGCACAATACTACCCGAAGAGTGAATGTTAAGAATTAGAAAAACACTAGCTCACAGAAAAACAATTTTTTCGGAAGTCTTCCTCAATACTCTTTTACTGTTCTACTCTAGAGTAAAGTAATAGTTTCACATAATGGTGGATGTTTGGGTCTAACTCCTTGATGTAGACCTTGCCAGATTAAATGAGACTGATAAAAAATAATCTTGGTCTTCAACACAGCCTTTGAGAAAATGACTGCATCTTTGCTTTTATGTTCTGCTGTTTGTGCACAAATTTGTCACATTTTCTCTTCAATGCTGAAGATCAGTAATTAAAAACTATCTGCTTATGAAATGCCGCGAAATACATACAAAGTGGTTAATAGAGTGTTGGTTGAGGCCAGTGTATAAGAGTTACTTTATTCAGTATGTCCGTGTTCCTTAGTTTAAGGGCTTAACGCTGTTTATCTGTAGCAGTCAACAGGATGTATTGGAATTGGGGATTTCTGGTCAAGCCAGATTCAGTAATTGATTTTCTCATCATGGAGGAGGACAATCTTTGACCACTATTGTAGTAGGGAAATAATCTGTTTAAAAAAGTGGCTGGATTCTAATGTCCTGAATCATGATCTCTACAATCAGGATTTGATCTAGAGTTCAGCTGCCTGCTTGCTTTGACTCAGAAGTTAGTTTATAAAGTCATAAGATGCCAAGCAAGCAAGTAAGAATGCAGATACATAAACTTCTTAAGAACTGTTTGTTTGCAAAACCAGGCAGCTCCTTAGCACTGGTATTCTCAGTGGTATAGAACTCTCATGGCTAAAGTTATGTCTGATTTGATCAATGATTTAATATTAAGGATGTGAATATAAAGGATGCTTGCTTTCATACAAAGAACAAAGTCTTGAAGTATTCGAACTGTGTAGAAGATGATGGAAATTCTTCTGATGTTGGGTTTTTGGGGGGATTTTTTTGTCTTTTCCCCAAAACCTTTGTAGGAATAGTTTAGGTAAAAATATGCAGTGTCTCAACCTGATCTTGCTACAGCAATTTTACCTTGGTTACCTCTGTGTGAGGTCAGAAGTCTTTCCTAGTCATGCAAAGGTATGCAATAAGTTCTTGAATAACCAGCTCAATTTCTGTTCCTTCTTTTCCTATGTGATTGTTCTGCTATTCATAACTATGGAAGAATTGTCATGGCCTTAACCATTTGTTTCACTTTAATTGAAAAAAAAATTGAAGTTTCTCCTTTCACTGCAAAGCAGTAAAATAGCGCATTTTTTTAGAACTACTTAGGGAAAAATTTGAGTAATAGTATCAGCTTGCAAATAGTTTTATGACAGAAATTTAAAACAGGCCAAATATTTTCATTTGGGTTGCGAAATGGTTAACCCAAACTTTTAATAAAGCTTCAGCTTATGTTTTGGAGTTCAAAATGTCCCTAATGTAGGCTTTATACTTGTTCAGGTTTCTGTTACAACTTGCGATGTTGCCTGTTCACTAGAGATTCAAGTATGTCAGGTCCAGAGATAATATTCTTTTTCTACCCACAGTACTACCAGTCAATGTTCTTTTTTAAAAATCATCCCCATCTTCCTGTCATTAGCCAGTAAAGAAGCCTTTATAAGAATATAAGAAAATTTACAGTTTTCAGATAATGTAATTGTTCTTCAAGTTTTATATTTTTAGACCGTACCAGTCAAGTCAGAAATGACAGAGGAACAGGTGTCCGCAAACTGCCCGCACAGTACAGAAATATTTTGGGATGAATGAGGCTGCCTTGAATCATAATAAAAAGTTACAAACAGCCTCTACAGCAAACAGCAACTTTAAATAACTATAATGTTAGCATGAGGAAGGAAACTTGCCGTGAAGCTGAATTCCATAAAAACATACCATTTCTGTATCATGCAAACTAAAATGTATAGTATACGGTGGACAAAAGACCTGTGTATGTGCCAGCAGTTTTTGTTTGAGTGGGGTACTCAGTGTCTTAATTTCTTCTCTGTTGACCCTCCCACAAACAACTCTACACAGCTGTATATTCCTTGATTTCAAGTGGTCACCTGTAGTGCAAAATGTTGGAAGGTAAGCAGCGATGTCTTTGGGATCAAGGAGAGCAAGTCAGAAAAAAAGTTAACTATGTGGGCTGTTTCAGCTCCACTTTTCCTTGCTAATCGGAGTGGTCAGTGATCTGTGCTGCGGGTGGGACACTGGTGGCACATTTTCCCTTCTATTATATATCTGAACAGTTCTTCAGTTTTATAATGTGTGTTTAGTAGTGATATTAATAACAATATTAATATATTTAGTACAGTCTGGATTATTAACTTCTCAAGTGCACGATTTTGTACGTGACCCCGAAGTTCTAGTGTATTTAGATCTCAAGTTCAGATTAATTTCTAGTGCAGGGTCCCATGAGAACACGTTGTGAGCGGTCTTGTTTATTCCTGTTTTGATCTTTTCTTAATCCAATGTGTCTAGAACTGTAATGGTGCAGGGTTCCAACATTTTGAAGCAGTCAGAATATGTTTTCCTGTAGCCTGTCTTTATGGGTGTTTACTCTTGTCTCTTACCCCAAACCATGTTGTCTTCTTCCCTCAGCTTCTGTAGAACTGTTGGTTCAGTATCGTGCCCCTTTCGCTTCATGAAAGATAGGAAAAAAGTGTTAGTTCTCATCAGGAAGCGATGACTGTATTATACATACAAAGATGGCTATGTAGCAAATATTCATAGAAGACAGCTGCAAGCTAAAAGATGTTACCCCCAGATCAAAAGTTTTTTGATTACATCACCGTAACCAAAAGATCAAAGATAATGTGATTTAATTTGATCACTGAGTCATCCAAATAAGCATGCAGCTCTATTGGCAGTTTTTCTGAGGTAGCAGATTGCAGTTGCTATTTAATCAGGAAAAGTATTTTAAAATAATGCCCATAATAACACTTTAAAGTATTAAAATAATCTCTGTAGTTTCCTAGGGTTTGATGGAGTTTAACCATTGGCATAATGATGTTTTACTGAGGCTGTTCCTCAGATACGTGCAAGTGCCTCGCCGCAGGGTGTAGGTGTGGTGAGTCACCCATTCAGCGCTCAGCTCCTGTTCATTCATTCCCACGTTGGAGCCTCCCTGGTTTTGCATTACCTATGCAGCGTTCCGTTGTCAATCAACCTCATTTTTGTACAGTAAACTCGCCGGCTCTCTTTTGACTTGAATGAATGGTGCCATTCATTCACATCTTACTTTCCTGCAGATAGCATTCCGAAGTGAGGACTGAGCGGTTGGCTTTTGGTGTGCACGAGTGTAAGGCATTGGAGTTAAGGAATTTGGGATGCATGCAAACCAGATGAGAGGTGGAGGAGAAGAAGGGAGGGGACTTGTTAATTTCACCTCTGCTACTACAGGCCCATCAGCTAGAAGCAATGAAGTTTTCACCAGGGAGCATGCAACACAGAAGGCAGAGCAAGCATAATCATATTGATCTGCCACTTTGTCATGCCATGCTCCTCTGTAGAGGACAGCAATCTTGACTTTTTTGTCTTTCAGTATTCAGAAGTTAGGAAAACATTGCCCTACACATTTACATCTTTCATTTTTTTATTTCTTCTGGAAGAAGCCAAGATTTTAAGTTTTAACCTCTGGTAATTTTTCAAGTTCTTGTATACCGTCACCCTTGCTGCAGCTGTTACCACACCTAGACATGCTCGTGTAGCTCAGGTTTGTCACAACCTGGAAATCCCTTAGGGGAATGCAGAGTGAGATCCTCAGGGAAAGACAGTAAGAGTGAGAGAAGGGAGAGGCTGCTGGGAACAGAGGGAGTGATCATGACCCGTTCAGAGAAGAGCAAGAAAGAGTTCCTGCATGCTGCTGTTGGTGGCCTGGAGAGGGAAGGGGAGTCAAGTAGTAGGAAGGGCAAGTGTAAAATGGGATGATCCTTTCCCCTTTCCTACCATACACAGAAGAGTACTGACTGTTGATCCCACAGGGTCTGTTGTTTGAAGTTTAACGTTCTCCGTAAAATTTACCTGATTTATAAGCGAAACAAATCTCTGTGTCATCTCCTGTGGCAATGCAAGATACTATCTCCTAGCTGATGGGAAGATCTTTGGGAATTGTGAATGCCTTTCCTGATGCCTTCTCAATGATCAGCATCATCTTCTAGCTTACCCCTTAAGTGAAAGTTACCATTACTGAAACTCATTGTGTATTGAAACATCAGATAAGGTGTAATTTAGTGTACCTCTCTGATTGGCTATGATTTTTAATCCTTGTGATTCTTTAAAACTAGCTAAAACTGATTGATTGTAGTTGAGCACTGTGATAAAGGACTACACAAACTGTCGGGAATGTATCCTTCTTAATTTCGGTATGTTTGTTTATGCTGTTAATTGGAGGGTCTACCCAAACTTTACTCATACCGACTAATTTAAGAATTAGTTTCTTCCATTTCCATAGATCTCTAGTTGTGTAACATGGGTTTAAAAAATGAACAGCATGATATGGCTCTCTTCTGTTTGGTGTTCCTAAGGAAAACTCTAAATACAGATATAGGCAGATCAATAGATAGATACAAATGGCATAACAAATTAATGTAATTAATAAAAATATTCATAAATCTAATTATATTCTATATCAACAGCTTGTGTTAACAGTTAAGTACAAGACTGTGCAGTAAATACAACTCTGTTGGCTTCTGCTTCTCCCAGTATCATCTCCCAGCACAGCTGGATGGTGAAAAGAGTGGAAGAATCCCTGGTGTGCTCGAGGAAGTTTAGATACCATGAGCAACATCTGTGCAATGGACTTAATGTAGTGATGCTTTATGGCACTTCACTATGGCAGCACACATATACAAAGCAGATAACACCTAATATAAAGTGAGGACTGGAAACTAATTTTTCTGGATGATGACTGAAAATGATAAATTGGAAAAAAAATACACAGGTAAAATTTTGAGTGTTACTATATTACCATATGCTGATTTACCTATCTCTGTGGCTACTTACACTTGAAAGTTCAGATCTCCTTCTTGTTACTCTGCAGCTAACTCATAGTTCACATAGTAAGGACTATAAAGTAGAATTTTTCTGAGTAACTAGGTTGCTTTTTTATCCATGATCTTGAACCTCAGTTTTTTATTAAATGAAAAATCAGGAGCAATTCTCCACATTAAAACATACTTTCTTACTAAGTGGAAATGAAATTACAGGATTTTTTTTCAACCATGTATCATTATAAAATTTAATTTTTTCTTAATCCTGTTTGGTTTAAAATAACATTTTGATCCCATACATATACATATTACATATACATTATGTATACTCTTTGTGTTTTGCTATGTAATGTCTAAACTGTAAACTTTGATAAATTGTTAAGCAGTTGTCAACAAAATAATGGATTTAATATTCTTTGTTTAAAAATATTCATCTCTGTTGTTGAATGAGACAGTCTATTCAATCTTATAAATATCATATTTAATAAAGAACAATCCACAGCAAAGAGAAAAAATGTCTTTATCCATAAGCAACCAGATGAGAAATGGATTTTTATTCAGTCAAATCCTTTTAGTCAATGAAACAGCACTTTCATGCATACTGCACTCAAGTGATAATTAATATAGTCTAATTCTGGACATGATGCCTGAATTGATGTACTGTCATCAATACCCCATGTTAAAATCAAACCTTGACAGGGACTTAACACCCTGGAACAGGTCATCATATGATAATACTCTTTTTTCCTTTCAGTATTTGTCTTCAACCAAGCAAAGTATTACAAGATGGGGGGAAAAAAAGGGAAATAATTACAAATGAAGAGTGACGCAGGCTGTGAATAGAACATATGTTAGGCTAGGCAGAGGCATCAGTGAATTATATCATTTCATGATGAAGCGGCAGTGGGGCTGAACGGACCTATTTTAAACCTTGATGTATTTTATCTCTACTGTATTTGGACTGTCATCTTTGGAGAAAGACTTTGTGTAATTGAGAGTCAGCTCCAATCTGCATGACTTGAGCATGAAGTGTAAGCCAGATGAACAGTGTTACGGAAGAAAGGGAAGCATCTAATAAGGTATAAATGAGTAATAACCTTTAAACCTCAGACATTTAAATGTGTTTTATGAAATACGATGTTTAATAGCATTAGTTTCACAGTACTATTAATGATATAAACAAGATTTGAAAATACTTTAAAATATACTTAATTTTACTTTGTTATTTTAATGAAACCTACGCATTTACAGTTGAGACATCCTTTGTCACATTGAACATACAATTGTAACAGAACCAGTTTTTCCTTACATCATTTTTATTATAATATTGTACTTTTCTTCTTGAATTCAAGGTTCATCTTTTTAGGCTGAGATTATACTTTTAAAGATATTTGTTAGTTTTGAGGGGAATTTGTTTTGATGATGTCCTTATCTATAATGCTGTAAACAATTTTGTTACTGAAAGAGTCCTCAGGGAGTCTGTATTTGTGTATAATTTGCTTTTAGTGTAGGAAAAAAAACATAATTTTAAGAAAAGTAATTTTTTTTTCAGTTATTGCCCAGCAAGTTGGCATATATATAGTGCGTGATACATAATCAACATTCAATAGTGATTATTTAGGAAAAATTTGTGGTAGTTTAGTAAGAACTTAACTCTTGCCACAGGTCTCACTTTCAGATGTAAAAGGTCATGTGAATACCCTGTAGCATGTCCAGCAGAACTCGAGGAGCATATTGCAGACTTACTTGTGAATTTAATTGTATCCAACGTTTTGCTAGGATCCGGTGTGGTTAGAAACATTCTTCAGACAATTCATCTCTGGAGACAGAACAATTTTTTTGTTGTTACAGCTATGGATGTGGACAAGTGATAGCTTCTGTAATGCAAGCTACTTGTTCTGTATAAAACATGTTCTTTTTAGGCCACTGTAGGTACACAGAAGTGTAATGAGCATTTTACAATCTCTTATGCTTCCTCTGCATAGTTAGCCAGGAGTTTCAAGCTTAGAATAAATGTTATTAACACTTTTCCTCTCAGCTCTTCAGAAGAAAGAGAAAAAATGGGCATAATAGGCCAGCATATGAACTTTTGTACTGGAGAGAGGACTTTTACCTGTTAGCCAGACTCACAGTGACCAATACCTTCATGCAGGGCATCCTCATAACCCAACAGATTCCATGTGGGGATGAGACAGGTCTGCCTGCATCACTTTGATAGCAGGATTGGGGTCACAGAGGTTTTGGAAGGTCTTTGTCCTCAGAACCTGTGCATAAAAAATGGGTTATTGCATAAATTCTTTCACATTGTGGCCTTCTTTGAAAAAACCTTTCCTACAAATGGACCAGAGGTCTTAATATGGCAGCTTCTTTGTACAGGCCACAGCTCTAACATGTTGAAGGAAGTATTTTACTTAAAAAGTCTGCAACATCAGATCAAAATGCTAGTGTGACCAGGCTGTATTTTTTTTATTCATCACTTTTACAGTGTTTTAAGTTCACCTCATGTTTTCACCTCACAGTTCCAGCTCTGTACAACTTCCTCCTAGCAGTCTGTAGATCCTGCATCCATTAGTGTCGTTATGCTAAGTATGAATAACTAATTTCTTGTGAATAAAACACTATGGTGCAAGAACATTTAACATCTTCACATTCACTTACTGGGATAGCCTGAATAATGGTCTACTGTGAGTACAAATGGGTAGCTGTTCCAGCACACGTAAGAGGTCAAGGCTATGAAATGCGGGAGATGTGATGATAAGAAGCTTGCTTCAAAACAGAGCAGAAGGCTCAAAGTGTACAGCGGAAATGAAAGCTGAGAAACATAGAAGTCACAGGGGCAACCAGAATGTAAAGCGTTTTTTTGGCATCAGTTAGCTCTGCCCCATGTACTACTGTTGCTTCAATTTCCTTTCGTGCTGATGATCCTTCTGACTCTTTTACTGTGCAGCTTTACAGTCTCATTTTACTACTATTTTAAGACATTGTATATGACTCTTGAATAGCTTCCTACTGCCTTTGAACTATATATGTATGCATACACGCATATATACACGCATACATATATATTTAAAGAAGACAGCTGTCGTAAGTTATCTGTTATCCAATGACTAAATGTGTTGCTGTTGAACTGTATCTCTTTACATGATGTCCACTGTGAAAATTCACTTTAATCTGATACTCTTCTTGCAAATCAAAAAGCAAGATAATTCCTGGATGAAGAGAAAAGAGTAATATTAGCAGTGTCTGCAACATACAGGGATTGGGCGCATGAAGAATGCAATTTGGCCTTAAAACAGCAATAAACTTTTGGGTCTACAGAGCTGAGAAACTTTTCAAAACCACTGTTTACCAGTGGGCGAGGAAGAAAGTAACTTCCGTTAAGCTGTGATAGTAACAAAACCTAGTCACAAATAAACTCAAGGTAATGTAACATCAATATAATTTGATCACATTTATGGAAAATTTGTGTTTTTTAAACTTCCGAGTGAAATGTCAGTTTGAAATGTCTGCTGGTAAAACCTGCTGTATCTTTGCTGTTACATCGATGGTTTCTGGTTGAGATCTCCCTCAGTGTGCTCTGCTTCGGGCTCTTCTCATGTCCTGTGTGATGTGAAGCATTCAGTCTCCACCCAGGTTCCCCCCCACCCCATCAACTGTCTTAGCTTGCAAATTTCATATGTGTGGTTTGGGGCTTTTGGGTAGACGTGGCCCTGTGTGGCCTCTGTGGCCATCATGTTCTCAAAGGGATGATCATTTTGCAGTCAGAGTGCAGAATCTTTCTTTGGAAAATGGGCTTATAGGATCAGAAGTATCTGGGGGCACTGTGGCCCACCAGGGCTTGGAGTCCAGAATGGAACTTCACAAATTTGGCACGTCCAAGAAGAAGCCAGCTGAGTTGTTGGGCAGACTTTTGCTAGTCAAACGGGAACCGTCATTTCATGAAAACGATTACGCAATTCAGTGATTTTCACATGTGCTTATTTGGGTTCGGTTCCTAGGAAAAGAACAGATAGTAAAATACAACTTCATTCTTCTTCCTTTCTGCTTTTTTTTCCCTTTTAGAGGTCTTACAGTAGAAACAGGACAGTATCCCAAGGTAAGAGTTGGTGGCCTGTGGAGTCAAAATGAGACTTTCATATTTTTGAGCTATCATGAATAGCTTGCTTCAGTTTTCGCATAATGCATTGCAGTATTTCCTTTTTTTTTTTTTTTTTAACATACATTTAGTGTAAAAGTCTTTTTGACAAGACAAATAATGGCGGTTAGGTGGTGAGTTTGAAACTGAAAATCAGGTGTTAATTTTACCTGTCTGCTCATCACTTTGTGATATTCCTTGCGAGTTTCACACTGAGAGTGGCAGAAGTTTGACAGTCCGTGGCAGGCAGATTAGTAGCAGCACTGTTTTCTGCCTAGAAATACGCACAGCTTGTTGATTTAGAACATGACTCAAACAGTAAAATCAAAACCACTCCTCTGTACCTTAAATTTTGGAGGAAAAAAGGAAAATTAAAGAGTAGAAATGCAGAAAAGTGACATTTTAACCAGAGAGAACTGTACAAATGTGCTTGTAAATGTAGTTTAGGTTACTTTCATGGCTTGAAATTTATACCTGGCTTTTTACGTACTCTGTAAAAACTTCTTTCCTTTCTACTAAACTTTAGCTGCTACAAATGTATTATTAATATTACTGCTAATAATGGTGAAATTGGACAAAAGGCAGATTACATCTTTTTAGTATGTACTTTTTAGATTCTAAATGTGGTGACTTTTAGCTAGTCCACAATGTTACTATTAGTAATTGAGAAATATATTTGGTTTACTGTTGTTTTTTACAGATCAGTTGTTTTTTACATGAAAAAAATTAAGAGAAGTCTGGTATTTTATAAGACCTTTGTTTTAATATTTTCCTTCCAACATTATAAAACTTGGTAGCAGCAAAGTTCTGAAAAGATCTTTGCATTTTTGTTATTTTAATTTTTAAAACTTGGGTTCATTGGTATATATCACAGTCTTTCTGAAGTTTTTTAAGGGATGCAGTGGTTTTGGAGTCATTATTGAATGATAGGGGCTAGAAGGAAAATATTCCATCCTATCAATAAAAATAACGATGTGGTAGATACATAACTAATAGCAAGCTGTAGCTTTCCCAAAATCGTGTGCTTCCGAGTTTGAAAATAAAACATTTTACATTCAGAGTAACCGTAGAGAACATTTTTCTGTTGAAAAAGTACAATCAGAATATAAATCATCAAGGAAGAATATTTGCAAAGGAAAAATAATCACCCAGATCCATGATCTCTATCTTTCTCTTCTGTCGTTAAAAAAAAAAAAAAATATTGAGAAAAGACCAAGAATAGGAGTACATTTAATTCAAAAGTTTTTATTGTCCAGTTTTAAGTGAGCTCCATTGTCCACACATATCAGTCAATGAATAAACAAAAATAACAATTAAGCATTAGTATTTGTTGACAGATTAAATCTTCTCTGATCAGCTATGAAGTAGGAAGTAGAACTGTACTGTAAGAACAGAAAACTCTTTTGGGGGTTGACCTTGATGATGATGATGATGATGAACTTCTACCACAGTTCTTTCCAAAAACATTTTTATTTCAACTTTTTTTTTTCCCCCTGAGAATTTATATTTGTTGCAGCTATCATAGAGACGTATCTTGCTTCCGTGCATATTTTATTTTCCCTATACCCCTCTTCCTCCCATACTCCGTGCCCCTTTTGCACTAATGGGATGTAAGGGACTGTTCTGTACTTGTGTTTGTAACAGGATTGCCCTTCCAGATTCTAGTACTGTAGAGCAGCTGGAAGTGTTTAGTGGCCGTCTGTACCAGTACTCCCATCTTTTTAGCATTAAAATTAATTTTCCTCATCTTGGCATATGAAGAACCCATGTGTGCCCCTTACCTCATTACCTGAAATTTTACAGTGACACCAACAGCAGGGGATGTAGTGGAGCAGCTTTTTGGATATCAAAAGTATAAGCTCTGGGAGTATTCGCTTGAATAGACACTGCAGATCTTGTAGCCTTTAATAGGTTCTTCCTCGTGGCTGCTGATGGCTGGAACAACGTGGATGGATATCATCCAGGTTTTTCTGTCACTCAGCTTGCAATTTTCGTTCCTAGGTAAGAGAACAACTAGGCACACATCTGAAGTGTATGCTTGGTACGTGGTACTAATCAGCAATCTTGTTGACTGTCATAGACGAGGCTGAATAACGGAACATGTTTATTTATGTATAGTGCAGCGTAGTGGCACAAGGTAAAAATGAAAGTATTTTGTTCCCTACCATAGCTGCTGTTCCAGTAATGCAACTTACTTTGTGCCATGTATATTGATTTTCAGTTTGGGAAACACACTAAGGTCCATAAAGTAAGTACTTCTAAGCTTTATATTCTTACAGAAGGCAGTTTTTAATGTGGGTGAATATAATGAGATCTATAAGGGGGTGGGGGGTGGGGAGGGGTGGATCCAGTTGGATGCAAATGCGCAGTGACACCAAGGTGCTCAAGCTGGGGAATTTCTGGATATTCAGTGGAACGAGTATTAGGCACCTGGACATCCTTGGGAAGAAAGTGGGAGATAGATGTATTTATTATGCTTGTTTTCTTCTGTTTTCACTAAGTTTTTCTAGTTCTGAGTTCTGAACAGGACCTCTATGAAATTTCAGATCTTACAAATTTTCAGATGAAATTTTCCCTGAATTCCTAACAATGGAAAATTTGTTTGATAGCACTAACAAAATGCTTCCAAAGTGACTTAAGTCAATTCTGAAATTGAACTTTGAAAAGAGGTAGTTGCAGATATTATTAGAAACAAGAAGTCAAAAGATTAAAAGAAAACCCTAAAAAGAGAAAGACAGGAAGACAATACTCTAAAAAAAAAATCAAAAAAGACTGTAGAAGAAATTTAATACCAAGAATAAAATTGACTGGAGTATGACAGCAAAACCACAGTGGAAGAAAAATTACAGAATAAACAATCACACAGCAAAGTGTGTATCATCACTTGCCAAATCAGTGTCAGTGAGATCCTTTCTTGGGCTCTACGCAAAAGCTGATACTTTCTCAGTCTCAGAGGTGTGCCATATGATAATTACATGAAAGTATGTTGATTTCCTTCTAAAAAAAAAAAAATCAGCATGTTTAGTTCAATAATCAAAGCGCTATCGTCTGTCATATTGTTGGTGGAGATGAGGGGGTAGATTTACAGGCTAGAACTGCACTGAGACAGACCTGAAAGTTAAACTTACGGCATCTGGGGTCAAATCTTAACATAATTTACATGAATAGCTATTTTGCCATTGACTTCGACACTGTTGGGATTCTTTTGAACTGCATAGAGAAAACTCTGAACCTGATGTAACATCTTTATGTAACCTTAAGGGTAAAATCCTTGTAGTTAAATACTCTGTATGGATCTCCAGTTTTAAGAATATATTGTTTATATTTAAGTATATGTTAATATTTTATTTAAAAGGTATTTCTTTACAATGTTTGGAGATACTACCCATGCATACAGTCATAAAAATACAGTCTTTTGTTGTCAATATATGTATACAGTACTGTGAAGCTGTTGTTTGGAAATTTTAGGCCATTTTCAACTGTTCTGTTAGATGGAGATCCTGAAGTTGCAGTTGAAAAGTTGAACAATATCAACAGAAACAGCTGCCTCTAAAGCAGGTTCATATTTTGGAGAAATGTCTTCTTTAGGCATGAGAGCAGTCTTTGAGAAAGCAATGTTAAAGGAAAGAAAAAATGAATTAAGGAACTTTAGAGAGTACTTTAGCTAATTATATAATTGTAATCATCATAATTTAGTATAATCACATTTAGATTTGTTTAGTGCAGTGATTAAAATTTAAATATATCTCTTGGATGTATTTGGCTTAAAATAAGCTTAGAATTCCTGGTGGGAAAAGGAATACAAATAATCAATTCTTTGATAGGACTGTAGTCCTGGAAAATGTCTGTATATTCTTTTTTTATTTTTACGTTATAGGTAAGCCCTTTGGTTAAAGTCATTTAATCTACTCACCTGAATAAAAATACGTGTGTGAAGAATAAAGTTCAATTTTCAATACATGATTTTGTATATTCCTTGCTTCAACTGATAATTTTACAACCATCCAAAATATGCAAGAGCTGCACAAAAGACAGTTAATAATGCTGAAAGGACTTGGAATGATTATTTTTTTGTTTGTTTTTTGGTTTGTTTTGTTTTTTAGGAGAAACATGGGGTTTTATTTCACTTTTAGCATGTTCAATGGCTTGGTTATCAATAGGGGGAGGAAACAATTATAGAGATCATTAAGTTGAAAAATAGGTGGCAGGCTCTGGTCCTGTAAACACAGTATCTAACTGACTCAAGCATTTACAGAACCAAGGTCTTACGGCAAAGCAGCTGTTATCATGAAGTTCAACATTATTTTATATTTTTGAATTAAACTGCGGACAGTATTTTGAAAATTGAGACCTCTTGATACATGCATAAGGTAGTGCAAAATGCATGCAGGCTTTTCCCTTCATTTTTCCTTTTTGCCTTGGTTGTGTATTTTAAATAAGGTACATTGAAATGGGTAGTAATGTTTTATTAAAAATCAGTTGTTTAGCTCATGTCTGTTATTGCAGAAACGTCTCCCTAATCTGAGATGCGCAGGCCTTGTCCCCAGCTCCCTCATCCGTACCTGCTTTGTCTGTCATTTGTAATAAAAGTCAATCAAAACTGATGTCTAAAACGGGGCCATTCTTTTAGAATGAAAGAGAAAAAAGGGAAAAAAAAAAAGAAATTAAAGAGTAACATGGATATCAGTGTGGTGGTGTGACTCAAAGTCTGTGAACTTACTCTCATTGTTGGTGTCCTTTATGTTCCCTTCCTCAAATTCTTCAGCTCCTCCTCTAATCCACCTGTCATGTGGCTGGCACTGTAAACATATTTAGATGTCAGATTACCATTGAAGTACCTTAATGCCGTTAAAAGTGTGCATCAGTTCCTCTGTGACAGAAATAATGTCTTCCTACGGCACTCAAGCATGAGCAGAAGCTTCTGGGTAGTACTTCTATGCAGATACGTAGCTGTAATAATAACGTAGTGTGTTACAGTATGTGTTTTTTTTAGTCACACAGTATGCTACAAGGTCTCTCTTAGTAGATCACTTAAAAATAACACAGCTCCATTATAAATAAGTCATTTTCCCTGTACGCCACTGTATTCAGTTTTAGATAGTATTAGCAAGAGTTGTGAAATAAAGACACTTTCCCAAGTTTTCTTTCAAGTATCTTTCCCATGTTCTGTTGAAATTTGACTTCTATACGTTGATACGTATTTAATAGGAACATTTCATTATTTTCTTTCTGGTGCATTTCCAGAGCTCTAGCATGCAGTGAGGGTTTTATAGTCAGTGTGCAGTGCAGCAGATGTCATTCCATTTGCCTAAGTCCTGCTGACATTTGGAGTTGTGGATTAATTGAGCTACAGAATGAAATTTAATTAAAATTAAATACAGACTTGGCCATTGTATCTGTTCATTTTTTACACTCTGGTGTGTACATTTGCAGTCAGCGCCATAGTTAATTTGTTTAATCAGGATGCTATGTGGGAGAAGCTGCACTTTGTTTTAAGCTAAAATTGTAGCAGATGCCAAGTGGAACATCATTTCTATAATTTCGAGTTATATATGTCATGTAAATGATGCTGTTGATGTGCCTCACAACAACCTGAGGGGTGCAGATTATTCTATTTGAGAAGTTATGGAAAAAGAAAAGACTGTATGAAAGCTGGGGTTTGGTTTATATTTTTTGAGGTAAAGATTTTGTTTAAACTGATGTTTTAAGTACTCTGTTAATTTAGTTAGCTTATGAGGAAATATATTGGAAGTCAAAGTATTACAAAAGTGCAATTTATTTCTCTCATAAAATGGCATTGTCAGGATCAGTTTAGCCTTGAGATAGATCTGTAATGGAAATGTCAACAGAAGGCATTAAAAAATGCCAATACTTGACTGTAAGAATTTTTTTTCTTAATAATTGAGTAGGTGTGTATGTGGAGAGCATTCAGATTTATTTTTTTTATTCTCTCTGACCACATTAATAGGAAGCAAGTACTAGGTAAAATAGAAGTAACACTGGAGGGAATATTTATGGATTCTCTCTTTATGCATTTAATTTAAGTCCATCTGGAAACCCTTACTTGTGCTCCTTTATATGTAGGTAGCACTAATTTTAGGTATTCTGACTCAATCTAAATTAGATGCCTAAAGCAGCCAAAGTAGATGCTACTAATACCTCTCCGTATATTAAAATGAAGATAATAATAAGACGCCGTCCGGAATATTGCATAATAAACTTAGTGACACATTTCTACTGTGAAAACTGAGGACATAAAGTCTCCCATGTATACTGAATGAGCAGACTATTTAAAAACTGAGTCTCTTTTTCATCCTTCATTACTACAATGAAAAATGTTCAGGTGTGGCATGCTTTTTGAAAGCCACTTGAAATATGGAGATATTCCAGGATATTCACCAGGTTTCCAAGAACTTTGACTCAAGGCTTTCTTTAAACAGACATTATAAAGTGTCTTTATATTTAATATGTAATGAAGCATTCCTCTTCCATGAACTTGACCATTCTTGAATCCACATGAGCTTTAAGCATCTGCAGCAATGCACAGTTTCACTGCACATTGCATGAAGAAAACCCTCTGGTTTTGCTGCTATTCCCTCTGCTTGAGGCCCACAGATGGTGCAGTAGATTCCTTGTCTCTAATTCCATGCTGCTCAAGGTTTTGTGGACTTGCTTTATATCCTGCTCTGCCACCACTTTTCCAGCCTGAACCAATGTCACCTATTTTTGTCCCTTATTCAGTTATACTGTAGCCGTTATCTTAGGATGGAGGGATGGTGGAATCAGAAATGCATAATTGTATTCAACATGTGAGCAAGCCGTGGGTTTATATCCATGGCATCATGCAATACTCCTATTTATTTTCCACTAAATCTAAATGCTTGAATCCCAAGGTTACTCCTCACCCCCACCCCCCTTTCTGCTCATCACTGAACTTACATTTTGCCAGAACTATTTCTGGCCTCAAGATTTTATGCATGGTCGGTAATACCCAACTCAGAGCCCATCACTTTACCTGTAATGTTAGGAATGAGATTTCCTGGTACATCACTTCACATTTGTCTTTGCTGAATTTCATCTGCGACCCTAACGCCCCGTACTTCAGAGTCATTTCTTAACATTTGCACCATCAGTTCTTGACTTTACCACTTTTAAGTGTGTTGTATCATCAGCAGACTTTGTCGTCTCACAGTTCACTCACCCTCTCCTCATCATTTATGAATTAGTTCAACGGTGTGGGTCCTTGTGGAGTTTCTCGGGCATGCACCATGCAAACTGACCATCCATCCTTACCTGTCTCCTGTGTTTTATCCCTATTTATCCATGTCATGACTCTTTCTTTTCCAGTGTGACCGCTTAATTTCTTTACAAGGCTTTGGTGAAAGACTGTCAGAAGCTTTTGAAAACCCAAGGAGATTATGTTGGACAGATCTCCTTTACAAACTGGGTTGTCAATGCCTTTGTCACACATTACTTCCCTTTAACAGGGGTGGGCTGACTCTTACCTGGTATAGCAATTTATCTAGCTGTACACAGGCTCTGCTCTTTATCACAGTATCCACTGACTGGCCTGGTGCACTCTTGAAGTTTACCTGTTTGCAGATACTCCCTGGAACACATTTCAAAAATGGGTGGCACATTTACCACATTCCAGTCCTTAATTAAGTGGTTTTAAGTGGTAGGTTGCACACTACAATTAGTGGTTCAGCTATTACATTCCTGAGTTCCTTTGAAATGATAACGTGAATAGTGTTTGGTCCTGGCAATTTGCTAATCTTTTTTTTCCCCCCCCCTCTATTTGTCACGTAATGTTTTCTACTGACATTCAATTTGAGATAGATTTTCTGCTGAGACCTTTATTAAGAAAGCTTAAAGTGTAGGAACCTTCTCAAGGTTTCCACAGTTTATTCAGAAGCAATAAAAAACCCCAGAACAACAGCAAAAAACCTGTGACACTGGCACACTGATGGTCTTCTAGCTGTGTGAACATTCAAGCAGAATTCCTACTGATGTATTTGAAAATTATTTTATTGTAAGATTTTAACGGCTTGTGTGTGTTGTTACTGAAACTCTTTTCTGGACTGTCTCACTGTGGTTTTGTAACTAACCTACCACAGTTCATGATATTATTTTGAAATTTTGCAATGATCTCATCTTGCTTTTCCCTCCTGTCTGACTATTTTAAGTGCTTTGTGCCATCTCTGTTCTCTGAAGTGACCATTCACTTTCTGCCTCCAACAAGATGCCCCATGCCTTTGCACTGCCTACAGGGATTTAAATCTCTCCGCTGCCTCTCTCAGGTATATAGCACTTCCAGTCTTCATACACAGCAGAGTTACAGTGTTGCTGCTGTTGAGCACAGCTTTTTGAGGTGAGGCATGGTTGCGTGGTATTTTGGGGCTTTGCCCAAGAAGGCCTAATTCCCATGCATTGTGGCTGCTGTTACAGAGTCGATTTAATAACATTTCAAATCAAGCCTGTTGTTCTGCTCAAAACCAAGGCTTCTTTTATGGGCCGCTAAACAGACTGCTCCATCAATCAATTGCTGACCATGTCTACAAATTTAGTCATATCACCAGGTCACAATGTGGTATTTTTTCCAATCCACAGCATGAGAGAGTAGCCTGAGTCTCCCATTACTACAGCATCCTCGCTGTCTGCTGTCCCTTGGCGTATCGCAGGCAGTGTCACCAGTGCTGGTCAGGCAGTCAGCAACATCATTCCAATACTAAGTTTTTCCCATTTAGGTCTTGAATTTCAATCATTAGAGGATCTGTCTTTCTTCAGACAGCTGCAGTCAAGACCAAATGTGTTTGGTTTCTCTAAGTAGTCTGAGTCAATATCCCAGCTAACCTGAATTTTCAGCATCCCTCCAAAACTCCCTAACTGCAGTATCCATAAAAGTAGATGTATTCTGAAGCTTTATCCTATCCTCTTCTTGGTTGTAACCACCAGCACCTGAAGCTTGACTTTTGCTGTTCCTGTTTCTATCTTCCTGCTCATTTATAGAGTAACAAACAAGAACATGGCACTTCACAGACAAGAACAGAGAATGCTTCTGAAATACCATCCCCATCTTGGCACTTACAGTCAAATTCAGAAAATGCCCTACAAATAATTAAGTTTTTAAAAGCATTAAAAGTGCTTACATGTGACTTCCTTACTCAGATGGTAAGAATGGGATTAGCCAAGGGGTTAAAACACTACTGATGCTATTAAAATGTTGATATGCGTCTTAATAGCAATGAATTAGGATGAAAGAAGTGTAACTGGATGGAAGGAGGCACCATTTTGTGGACTCAGAGCTAAGGAAGAGTGGAGCAGTAAAAAAGACTTTACCCTGAGGGTTAGGAGAACCAGGAACACAGTAATTTGGAAGGGCCCACTGGAGTGAAAAAGTCGTTGCTGTCTATGCAAGAAAGTGGCACTGTGACCAGTGGGCACATCACTGCATGAGACAGCCCTCCTACAGTGAGATGTGTGCTAAAATTTGTACTTTTTTTCAGTCGTGGAAATGGAAAAGAAAGATTTGGTGATGATACAAGTGCTGTGTATCAGGAACAGGAAACAGTCTGGATGAGAAACAGTGAAACAACAAGAATTATTTAGAGGATGCTGGGGTAATAAAGCTGGCTAGTTATCCAGCTGACAGAATGGTGGTTTTGAAAAGGAGAGAGATTTACTTGTAGGGAATAGAAAGATTTTTTTTTTAACCTGAATTCCAAGATAATAACATGACATTCAGGAGGAGGTATAGCAAAGGGACAATTTCAGAGAAGGCACAAAAGAAAATAGGCAAGGGGGTTTTTTGAGGCAGTGGTCAAAACTGAGTGCTAGGAATGAGAGGGGGAGTAGAGGAATGATGCTCAGAGTGATGAAGTTTTAAATTAGAAACACAACTATGAAAGAAAGAAGAGGAAGGCATGAAGAGACAAGATGTTACAGATACAGGCTAAAGTTAACGGAGAAGAGCATTCATTAGTGGAAAGGCTTGTGACAAGATAGTCATGGCAGCAAAGGTGGAAAGGACGCTGGAGAAGAATAAGCAGATCATGGTGCTAGAAATGGGAGTAGGAGGAATACAGTGGATATATTTAGGAGTGTTATGTACAATTTGTATAGCTTAGGAGATGCAAGAACACATAACAGGAATATTTTAGAAATTTTTTTAACTGTCAGAAGGGAAGAGGTTAGTGATCCACCATGGCAAAGAGCCTAGGTTCAGCAAAGCCAATATGATGTGTGATTTTACCATCTGAAGGACAATCTGATTATAGGGGAAGCATCGTTCTGGGTGTGAAGACAGTGGTTCATTGAAACCCACAGCACAGTAGTCCTGTGTAGAATAGTTAGTTTTTACACTTTGTTTTTTCAATTGCTGTTTTATTTATGCAGTATCTATTGTTTTAAAATTTTACTAATCTATTAGTGTCAGTTATCTTATGGTCTTGAGCTTCATGGTGACTGCTCAGTTATTTTCCTTTTAGAGTTTTAAACTGAAAGCCAGTTGAAGCCATTGTGTGCCTTTTCATTCTTGTATTCAGGATGGTAAATTAATTTGCACTTACAACTGTTACTGTATCACAGGCTTGCAGTTTCGGATGACTTACTTTGCAGTCTGCGTATTTCTTGAAGTCGTCTGCTAATATTGAATAGGTAGCCAGTAATTCTCCAAACAGTTCTTCAGCCTTGTTCATTTGGGGGCAAAGCTAATCTCTCAACTTTCCTCATTGCAAACTCGCAAATATGAAACCTGTTTAAAGAAGTTTTACACTTTGTTTCACCTGAAAGCCAAACTAATTTTGGTGTCTGCTTTTGATGTTTACAACTTTCATAGATATATAGGAGCATCACTCAGTGTGACAAAGCTTCCTTGTCCTGCCTTATATGCTGGTTCATGGTGCTGTGGGAAGTATGCAGATCCACTTCTACATTAAGAATTGGAAACTATGATAATGTGAGGCAAAAAGTTTCCTGCTCTTAGTCCAATTAGAAATTAATAATCTGCATGTATCACACCCCTTTGTCTAAGTGATATAGAGTCTAATACCTCTGACATTTGCAGCAGAAATTACTCTGTGAGGTTCTCTGCTTCACATAATTTGGACTTGCCCCAAGATTATTTAATTATGAAAAAGAAATTTGTGCTGTCATTGAACCAGTGTTGGAGATTTCAAGTGGAACCAACATATGCTAAGCTTACATAAATTATTAAACCAGTTTTAACTTAATTTTTTTCCTTTTCTACATTGTGGATGGCCATGTGTCTAGTCCAGAAGATACAATCAGAGCAACTATTCCTATCCTGGAATAGCTATTGTGTAAATGGAAATAATTCTGCTTTGCTTGTTTTGAAAATAATACAGGTCAAAAGACAAAAGATGGAATTTCAGAGCAACGTCCTGAAAGTATATGATTGCACTGTTAGTCTTGAATTTGCATAAGATGGTCTTCTAAGGATATGCTCTTGTTATAACAGATTTTGTCAGGTGAACACTATGGGAATGTTTTTCTGCTGTATTATTGAAGATTGCACTTTTGGGCTTTAAAGTTGCATACTATCAGAATTGTTTTCAGCAATCTTGAGAACTGCCACTGCAATATATTTTATTTTCTGGTTTTGTTGTTCTTTAGCATAACATTATGTAATTCATAAATTACCCTGAGAAACTGATGGGCTTTTGTTTTCTCTCTAATAAGTATTTTGGTTTGGTGACCTCTGATCATTAGGCAGAATATTTCAGAGGAGAAGAGAATGAAAGTCTGTGAGAAATGCCGTTCTTTGATGCTTTTGATGAAGAGATGCTTCATGGAGTCAGTGTGACACACAGCATGGGTGTAATCCTTGACTACAGGCTGACTTTAAAACATTGTGCACCAGCTGTGGTCAACTCTGCATTTTTTAAGGGCGCTTTGGTGCTGGACTTTTTAACGATGTAAAGACTATTGCAAGACTGCAGACCTTCTAACAGGCTATCCAGTAGCTATAAGGCGTGGCTTTATAATTACACAGATGCATTATCATTGCCTGTGCCATAAACTGTACTAATGACTGTGTATAGACTGGGCAAAGACAATAAACAGCACGACAGCAGTATCCTCATTGGAATCCCTGAGAATAGAAGCACGAAACTGCTTCTACTGACTCACACAGTACTACAAGTCTTTTTGAACAACTTGTGTCAGCTACACGTTATCTCACCATCATGAGGAATCAGTGTGTGTATTTCTGGCCATTTGTGAAGTTTTACAAAATCTTCAGTTAGTTTTTTAGGAATGCTAAATGGATATGCATAGGAAGTGTTTGTTTGTGTTAACAAAATGATCATTTGACATTGACATCCTGGCACAAAAAAAGGAAAAGATAGCAAGAGATAACTTTTGGAATTTCTAACATCCCAATAGAATTTCGGCTGTGTAGTTTGTTTTAAACTAAGATGGACTCTGAAAAGGCATAAGGACAATAACAACATTCACAGTTTGAATCAGACCCCACAAAGGACTGAATTTATCTGAAGATAATGTTAATTTATGATTATTTTTTCTTTTGTTTGTGTGATTGCTTTAAAGTCTGCAGATGTGCATGAGTCACATTTTCCTGTTGGTTTAAAATTTTAAATAAAATGAAAATAATTTTTCTTCCCTTTGGTAGAATCTCAGGACTTGACAAATAATTGTTGAAGCAAGTAAGGCGATACCACTCTTCTAGGTGATGGGTAGAGAACAGGTGGTTCCATTTGTCCCCTATTTCCTTTAAGTGATATCTTCTGCAGATGGAAGTGGAAAAAATAGTAGACTTGCTTCTCTTCAGCTCTTCTCTTTTAGAAAGCCATTTTGACTAATTGAACCTTTCGTTCATAATGTAGCATGTAATATGCTACAGGCCTTATTGTGATCATCTGGTTCAATAAATGTGCAGCATCTCCAGGAAGATGGTGGGGGAAGTATGGAGTAATGTGTGTTCATTCATGTTAAGCCACTGACACAGAACCATTTTGTGGTTTTTGTCTCATAGACCCATTGAGTGTCTTCAGCCATGTCTAGTCTACAGACTGCAAGACAGCAAAAATAGTATAGGGATATGATAAATTGGGTACCTTAGGTACCAGAAAATTAAGTAGTCTGAAGCTGCTCAATGGCTGATTTTCCTTGCTGAAGCAGTCAATTAGCCCACCTGAAGCCTATGCTGCTGAGAGTAGAGTGCTTTTGGTATCCAAGTTAGTTAATCTAAAAATAGCTTTGGAAACTCTGTTCTTTGCAAGCTGCCATGTGGGCTTGCATTTACTGTCTGGCGATGGCTGGGGCATGCGTGGAACTGAAATAGTTAAGGATCGGAAGATACTCTGCGTATTGGTAATTTTAGACACAGTTTAAATGGTCAAATGCAGCTGAATATAAACCTAATCTCCCTCTCAAAGATAATAGATATATATTTATTAAACATAATAAATGCTTATTTTGAGGTTTTTATTTATTAACCGTAATATAAATGTCCAATTAACTCTAAATGTACTCCTTAAAACAAACATTTACAGTGACTGCTTTCATGTGCTGCTGTTTTGGTAGATATCTGTATCACATTGCTTTGTGCTGAAGTTAGGAAGTTTTATTTTCATCTGAATTGTCTATGCCTGACTTCTGTTTATTGAAGGGATCAGTGATAGAAAAAAAAAACAAAACAACAAGCAACCCTGCATCTGCCAGCTTAATATACTGATGTATCAATTTTTATTAAAAATTTGATTCATGAAATAAAAGAGGCACCGAATGTATTGTTAGATGTAAAATTACAGCGTAGGCTATAAAAACTAGTTTTTCACAGTGATGGCATAAGACATATTATTTTCCACTGCTGTATGACAACTCCCTAAAATCCATACTGGGTCACTTCCCATAATTTTCTTTGAAATATCTTTTTGAGAGCATCCAGTTATTTGTGAAAATGTGAACCAGTCTATAGATACTTAAATGTGTATACTTTGCTTTGCTATAACTGTGATGTAATAAAAGCAAGGACAGTGCCAGTATCCCCTTCTATTTAAGAAGAGTGATTAGAGTAAGCAAGCATGAATTATTGAATTTATGTCACTTTTCTTCACTTTTCACTTCACTTTTGGATGTTTTGTTTCTAGAAGTGAAGGTGTTTTGATGATACAGAGTACACCGTCTTGAATAACTTCTAATCTGAAATGAAGACATGCAAAACTATTTTAGAAAGATTCTGAACCTCTCTAACTCTCTGCAGTTATGAAGACTTTCTGTATTTCTAAGCTGTAACAAGGAGATTTTTGTAAGATGTTCTTTATAGTAGAACTTGTTTTATATAAGAAACATACCTAAAAAGCTAATTTCTTTTCTCCTTTCTGCACTGCAATCCACAAAGTGTGATTAATAATAGATTTAAATTTGCTAAGTGCATTTACTCCTTTGTGCCATCATAAAGAGAATCTATTACTGTAAAATTGAGGCTTAGTTCCAAATTGCGCCATTATGAAGTTTTCTTCCAGCAATGTTTTGTCTCTAATACACTTCCCTCATTGTAATTCTATTGCAAACCTGATGTCTAGCATCAAGTCTCACAATAATTATTTTAAATTGCTACTAGGAACAGTAGTCCTGGTGGGATATATTACTACCATTCTAACAAGATGAATTTCAATGCACTTGTAACCATATTATAGTGTATTATGAAAGAAAGAAAATCTTTGAGTTATAGGTAGGCAAGCAGATTCAGAACACCGAAAAATGATTTTTCTCAACTTCTTAGCACTTCATGTTGCAGTTTTAGATGATCAATTTAAATTAGTATTAATTATATATTAGAATGTATGACAAACTCAGTGTATAGTGGTTTTAAGTAAAACTTAGCAATGACATAAGGTGGAGCTTCAGAAAAGGAATCATTGTTTTGCTGAAATTGCTGATCAAAGCTTGGAACTTTGCTGAACTTCTGCGAAGAAGAAGTAAAAACTAAAAAGCAATGTAAACTAAAGGAGTGCACTGTAAGCTTTGTATCAAAACAACAGAAGCCATGAAGCTCTGTGGCTCTACTTCATAATGAGATCACAGGTTAGCTCCTAAATTCATCCTGTTTAGCCTAGAAACTCTAAGGCAGACCTTCAGCAGTTGTTTTAAAATGAGTACCCAGCTGATGTAATATGTGTATGAATACAGTAAAGCACTGTCTGTAGATTTATTATATTGTGCAGTTCTAGAATTAAGTGCTTATGCTGTAATTAAATGATAATGTGTAATTATTTGCGTACCAATACTTAATGTAATTCTAAAGTTATAAACAGATAAATCTGTAACATCTTCATCTAAAACAAATCCTTACACATCAGCATTCAGAAGATGGATAAAATTTCCAACTTTCCCAATATCATATTTAGAAAATTCAGAACTGAATGATGTTTAAGCAACTTTAAAATAACCTCCTCAGACAAACAAGAGAATAATGCAAACTTTTGCATCACTCTTATAAAAGGTGGCGGGTGTCTGTATATACTTCACATGTGTGAGTTCTAAGTAACACCTTAAAGCAGTGAAGAGAAAGTGGAAGGTGCATGGTAGCCGTCATCACGGGGACATGTGGCACAGTTTCATTTTCTCAACATCCTTTGCAAAGAAGACAAACCGCACACCGCATGTGGTGGGAAATCATCAGCAGCTCATTACTTTTTGTTTTAAACTGGGTGGGTTTCATATTCTGAATGTGGTGTTGATAGATGAATCTGAGGGAGGAACATGTTGCCCGTGTATATTCAGTTGGCCATACTTTCAGTTTGAGGGTGGTCACACTGTGTACAGCACTACCGATTGTGACTTCATCCATTGATACAGCTATGATAGTCACACTGTGCTTGCCTGTTTTGGGGGGAAAAAATGTCCGGGTGATGGAGAAATGATTCGAAAGAGAAAGTGCCTTGAGTCTAATGGTCTTCTTCAACTACTCACATCCCTCTTCCTAAATGTTTTACAATGCCTTCTTCTTCTCCCTCCTATTTCTGAATTCTAGTGTTTTCTGTGAATTTAGGAAAGAGCCTATGTTCTTAAGATCCAAAAGTATATGTTGAAGTTGCTTCTGTAAGGATGTGGTGTGGCAAAAAGCATGTTAGCTTCTGCCAATTCGTTTTCAAACCCCTGTTGATTTAAAATAGCAGTGTAAAGAACTAGAGATGATTTTAGATACTTTTTACAGGATATATTTTCTTATTTCCTGATACTTCCACTGTTAATTCCTCAAATCCTACATTCTTAAGGGTGTTTAAAGTAAAACACTTTTGTGTCTGCACTTTTGTATTTCTGTTTACACACACACACATATATATATACACACATATAAGTACATACATAAATATATATATATATATATATATATAAAAGCTCGAAGTTACCATGCCCAGGTTACTTACATACTTTAACAGAGTTATGAAATGAGATTGTAACATAGCTACATCTCTTGTCATCTTCACAAATTAAGTCAAAAAAGGCAAAATGTGTGGAACTCTACAAATTTAAATGGTTATGCCAGTGACCACATTTTCACATTTGACCATCGCCTGCTGACTGATGTGGTACAGTCACTGCAGACTATTTAATTTGATTAAAAGAGAGCTTAGATCCTCAAAGGTGATGCCTTCTCATCTCGTGTGAAGTAAAGTTAAGAAACTAAAGTAAAGGTCTCTGCTGGATCAAGGCTGAAGTACTTGGCACCTTGCAGAGCTGGTGCCAGAAACTGAGAAGCAAGTTGCTGATAACTACATTGCTGCCATTGGTGCTGCTGCATTAAAAATAATTAATTTTGCTTTTGTGCCTTGCCAGCTTGAAATGCTGAAAGTAACTCTGTTTGTTCAGAGGAAGTACAGAATGAGTGCAAATGCGTGCCGTGAGTGCAGGTGTCACACAGCTCCACCAGTACAACGTGGTCTGTTAGAAATCTACAGCTCTTCAATGGATGTAAAAATAGTTCAATATTCATATTCTGCCATATTTATCTGCTTAAACTCTTAGTAGAAGCATTAGAAATGGTTTACAACTTAGTATACGCAGTCCTTCTGAAAGTTCTTCAGTGGTGGTGACTTGCACCAGCTTTGCCACAAGTCAAAGAAGCAACTAGAAAAATGTGGTATTTTCCTCCCCGCTGTCCTGGCAGCCGTAAATCACATTAAGCCAGCTACCATCCATCAAGTGTATCTTTCTGAATGAAAATGCTCACCCCAGTCTGAAAACACCAGGAACTGGAACAGTACGATACTGCCTTTACACAGGTGTTTCAGTGCTCCTTGATGCTAAACCACTACCAACCATTGTCTGAAGCGATTTTCCAAATGTTTTTGCACATTTTTGACAAATTATTAAATTCAGATTATGTTTTGTGTGGTGTCATTTTTTTCTCCCTTAAATTAATCTCAAGGTGTGGAGATTAGTTACAGATGTATGTTTTCAGAGATGGCACAAAACTAAAAAATATTTTTACTTTTGACTGGACTGAATATATGGTGTACCTTAGATTTTGCTGCTAGAGAAAAGTCAAACTATGAATCTCAAATATTTTCTGATAAATCAAACACTACCATTGATGCTAAAAAAGGTGTATTCCACAGCACATTTTTTATCCAGCAGAGGCTGTTGAAGAGATAAACAGAATTTCATCCAAGGCCCTCTGAGTGTTAATAAAGTAAAACCAATGATGCATAGTGCTACTAAAAACACTCTTAAGTGCTAAATAAAAAATTCTGTCAGAGTGAGCCCATAACTTCACCTCTTGGGATTGATCACATCCTTCGGCTTAAAATAGGAAGTGAGCATTAATGAGGAATTGAAATTAGCTTGGAAATTTTTAGTAATTCTTACTTCTTTGAACTTAGGAAAAGAGTAATTCATTTGCTAGTTCAAGAAGTAAGGCAAGAATATGTGCTGTTGAAATATTTTAATAGTACTTAACTTGCCAACACTAGATGGCAAGAGACATATTCTATTTAATTTTAAGAAAGTACTATGTGAATTTACCAATATGTGTATAAACTCCAGATTTCAAGAGCGTTGAATGGATTATTGTCCAGAGCTAGATAAATTTAAATTCCACAGAGCTGAAATGTTGGAAATTAGCTGCATGATGTATGAACCCAAATAATAGTGTTCCTGACGTAGGAAAAAGTGATGGAAATTAAACATCTAGTTATGCACAGTGTGTCTGCACAATGTGCTGCATGCACCGCATGTGTTAGAATTTCTTCTCAGTTCTTTTTTTAATCTTTTATTCATAGCATTGCAGGTGATGAAAAATTTATGCCTTGAGTCTGGCATTGAAATTAAATGCAAAATGAAAACAGAAGCAGTTTATACTGACAGCTTAAATATCTTTATCTAGCATACGGTTGCACTATAAAAATCACTGGGTGACTTTTAAAATCTCCCACGTGCAAAAATGCAAACATTGCACAATAAAGGATAAAGTTAGGACTCTCTGTATATTAACAGAAAAGTTTCCATTCATTATTATTCAGTACTAATTTTTCAGAATTATTACAGAATGTCAGTTGAGTGTGAATACGAATTCCTACACAGTCCAGCTACTGACACTATTGTGTGATGTGGAGAAAACAATTGGCTTTTGCATTGCATTTTATGAAGATGATTTCTATACTTGCCTTATTTTAAATTGAATGAAAGGCATACATCTTGTACTTGCATACTGCTAGAGTAAAAGGTTAATTATTCAGGTGAATCAGTTCCTGAATTGTGACGGTCATAGTGCATGTACTCTGTAATAGGAGCAGGATTACCAAGAAACACACGTGTTATTTTTAAAGTGGCAATCCATATAACACATGCTTAGAAAAGTATAAAACAGTTTTTTCAAGAGCAATTTTTTTCCTGGTAATTTTAACCATGAATTACTATATTTAAAATGCTGTTTTATTTTGAGTCATTCAACCACGTTCTGAGGTGCATACCTGCAAGGGGGTTTAAGTTGTGTTTTTTCTTGTTGCTTTTACTGTTTATGTAATGCCAGGTCACTAATTATAATTTTTAAATTACAGTTAATATCAAGAAAATAATTGCTATAAACTTTTCCGAGTAGTGCGTGCAGCATTACATTTATGTACTAACACTAAGAAAAATAACAGGTTTTAAATATTTTAATAGCTGAAACGTGAAATGTACGAGTCTATTTGCAGTCACATAGAGTACTAACAGTAAACTACCAATTACATTTTCATATGTAGAAGCCTGTTCTCCAGTGCTTACCAGTTTTACATCCAGTTTCTGATTTGTGGCTTTTTACAATGCCATATATAAACGTTAGTGTGTATAATTATGCAGATAATTTTATACAATATTAATTGTGCTAAGAGTGTACTGAAAGTCTGTTTAATTCAGTAATTCATTTGCATTTTAATGATCCTAACAGCATAAGGTTACAGAGTAAAATTGAAACATCTCCTTGACTGTTACTGCAGTGTGAAAAGAGTTGAAGCTCTTATTTTCTGCTCTTAAATCTATTAAATATATCATTAGCAAAATTCAGATTTAGGAACATTGGAGAGCACACATTCAATGAGTTCCCAGAATCAGCTGCAATACATCTTAAAGCCCATGGTATAACAAAGGATACTTAAAACATTTTGGAATTTGATATCTGTGGCATTTGATGACTGATTTCAGTATGTTCACTACAAGCATTCAGCACTTGAGCAGATAATTCTGGTAGTGATGGTAGACTGAATATATCAAATGCACTTGAAGAAAGACGCCGAGATACCTTTCAGTGGGAGGAAGGAATGTGAGAAACAAATACTTTTTTTCTTATTTTTTAATCAGATCTTTTAAAGACATAAGATACAGTATATGGGGTTTTTTTATGCTACAGAATTGAATGTACTAGCTCTCAGAAATACAGGGGATAACATATTCTGTTGATCTGTATCATTAGATATTAAGTTAGCTATGTAACATTTCTCTCGTTTCCTTTATCATATACAGATTTAATATCAGCATGAATAAATCTAAATTGTTTGCTTCTTTCTTCCTAATTCCTGAAGCAATGTAAAAGCCTGGAGAGGTTTGAAGTGACAGGATTACAAGCAGTCTTTTGCATACATGGCCTTTAGGGATGAGCGGCTACCTTGCATCTAATAAACAAGAAAGTGAATTCGTTGAATAATGAATTAAGTGGCATAAGTTGTGATAACAAGGAGCAAATGTAACTTCAGACGAATGGTATTTGCTTTGTGTGGGGTTATCTGAGAGGGCTGATGCTTCGCCAAGGGATATCGAAAAAAGGCTCATTATATTAAGGTGTTCTTTCATAGAACACAGCCTAAAATGATCTTGCAATTTTTTCATTTGCTGAGCTCCTTTGTGTGCCTCTATCAAACCAACTGTCTCCACCAGGGGGATAACTGGGATTCTTTTAGGCCACTGAGTTTTGTTTATAATGAAAATTCCTAGTGAGTTTTAGAAGGGTCACCCAACAATTAAATAGAGATGTCTAATTGGTTGATCCATATTAGGGTCAGCAGCTGGTTACAGAATAAAAGCTCACGGTGCCCCACTTGCACAGTTCTGAACCAAATTAAATTATTAATCTACTCTTGCTTCAATGTAGCTTCACAGGGATCCCTAACCTGCCATACTGAATAAAGCAGAACTAGTACTTTACATTTTCATTATGATTGCAAATACATTCCAGTTTAGTTCGTGCAGAATATCACATTCGATATCTTGAATTTATTCAGGCAGTTAAGTGTTTATTTTGTTAATTCTAGTTGTTAAGTGGACCTGGGAACTCACAGGCATACAGTTAGTACAAACAGAGTATTGAAACAGTCAGAATATAAGTGTCTGAAAGAACTGGAAGGGAAATGCTTATTTTCTTCAACTGATCTTTTTTAAATTGAGAAGGATTTTATCTGTTGAAATGGGCTATGAGTTAATTCACAATTAAACACAATTATCTTTTTAGTGGCAATGAGGAAGCAGGTCTCTTACCTTTTATGTAATTATATGTTTATTTCAATTTCGTGTTATTTAATTAGGTAAAGCATTTAGATTATGCGTCAGCGTATAATGTGTGACTGTACACTTTCAGCAAATTATTACTGTATGAAAGCAACTGCCTATTCTCAAATAAAACTTGCAATTTTTTTTTTAAGTTAAACTTCATGATTTCTAAAAAGCAACAGCTGAGATTAATCAGGCTCTGCAGTATTGTTCATTCTAGTCCAGTGAGGAAGATTATAACTTGAATTATACTTTTTGAAATAATGGCAGGAAATATCCAGCTATGTGCTTTTTCATTATTTTTTAATTGAGTTTTTAAAGATGCCTAGTGCCAGTATCAAGTTGATAAGTGGTCTTGGCACTAGATACTGTTGCTTTTAAAAATATACGTGTTGATATGTACTGCCTTTAGGAATAAAGAAGAAGGTCTTGTTTTTAATTTCAATAGAATGAGGTTCAGGCTTTCATGTCATATTAAATAGAGCGTGCTCCGTGTTGAGAAGGGAACCTGGGAAAGAGATAATCCAAAGGGATTTTTGTTTAAATTGTACCTTGAAATTTTATCAGCTGTTCTAAGATCCTGCATGGTGGCTTTACATCGATGGTGGGCCTGGCCCAGTTCCAGTGATGCTACCGTGAGGGCAGGATTAGTCCTATGGCATCTGTGTGTGAGTTACATACCACTGCAGTCATCACAAAAGTAATACAATACTGCAGTTTACTCCTGAGCCAGGTATTAACAGCTGGTTTTTATGCTGTGGACCTCCAAATGTAGAAAATCTATTGATTACAAAATGCTTTTGCTGACAATTTCAAATAAAACTTTTATTCAGCTCTTGGATGATAGGTTTTAAACTTACCTGATGTTCATGAGCTTGGCTTTGCTCTTGTTTTGTTTGTGGGGATCTGGTCTTGTTTCCATTTTTTTTTTTTTTTGTGTTGGTTGAGTCCAGAGGAGAATCATGGCCAAGTTAAATGAATAGCAGGTACAGTGTCAGATGAAGTGCAAAGTAAAGGAGGAGAAAAATGTGAAGCATTCATATACTTTCCTCAATTCATTCTGTATTAGCAATATTAATTTAGAAGAAGAATGGAAATTTCTGTTAAAAGTGAGGTTGCTGTCAAAAAGAAATTAGAGTATGTAAGAAGAATAGGCTAGAGAATAATGCAGAAATATCATTAAAGAAGCTCTGTCTCACTTTGAATGTTATTTCCCATGGTGGATACCCTTCTTATGATGGATGTGGAGACTACGGAGAGCTCAGAAAGAGTGGTGCAAGGTTAGAAAGTTTGTATTGTACCTGAAAACAGTATTTTGTCAGATATCTGTGTAACTAATGTATGAAGGTTATACTCAGAGTTTCTGTTCTCACAATTGGAAGAGAACGCAAGGGAAATGGAAACACAGCAAATTCCTAACTGGTATAAAGTAAGTTTTTGTACAGCACAAAACTAGCCTGAAGGTAATCATCACACAGTAGTTTTAGTAAGCAAGTTAAGTCTTGGAAGGAGAGAAAGTTTTTTTTCTTCAGAACCATGTGTTTTAATAGGTAGTGATAAGGAAGGTAGAAGTGGTTAAGTTTGAAAAGCAGCCTTTCACTGCTCTCTAAGTAGTTACGATTGAAAGAAGTATTTTGTGGGAAAGAATGTTAGCACCCTAATTTGGTTTCATGTGCTTCCTTCCAGATTCCCTGTTTTAAAATGTTTCTGAGAAAATTTTTGCAAAAGATACTCATCCTCTAAAGCATGTTCATGCAGTGTAGAGCTTTGCACCATGCCTGTCTTCTGTGGCTGGCTAGCCCACTGCCCTCTCTGTACCCCCTGCTATGTATTTTCTGCTCCTCTCCAAAACTGTGAACCGTTTGCAGTTTGCGCAGAATATTGTATCTATTTCATACATATAATTTTGCTAATTTATATTTCTACTCCCAAAGTAAGAATATTTTTGCATACCATCCATATTCTAAGCCATTCTAGACTACTTTCAGTAGTCACTGACAGTGGCGTTGCCACGGTGGCAGAAATGAGGGTTGCTGTCCTTGCTGAGGTTCTCCCATAGGTTTTTTTACGTCTTGCTAAGTTCCAGTATGATTGTGCTTTTTTGATACTTGTGCTATCTATTTGAAATCTAGCTCGCCTATGACTATGCAATCTATCATCATACCTCTTGACTTCAGCTTAAAACAAGCCTAGCTTTTGGATAAAGAAAAATGGGGTTTAGCTCTTGTCTGCTGGCCTCTCGTTGATAAGGACAAATTTAAGATAAGAAAAAAATTGATCAATGCTAGGTAGGTAGAGCAAATAATCAGCTACCTGTAATATACTTTAAAAGTTTAAATAGTTATAAATGTAATATTACTAAATTCAGTGTGACTGCTTTTTGTCAGCTTATGAGCCCTTGAGAAAAAAGTTCAGTCCACATAGGGTTAAGGATTTTGAGGTTTTGTATATTTGTTTATGTGCCTGCTTTCTAAGAATGACTGCGAGGTGGCAATGGTGAAAAAATGAAGACATTGTTAGATTTCAGTGATGTATTTGGAACTTTTCTCAGCTTTGAGTATCATACTACATAAAACTTAGCATAACCTGTACAGATCCAAAAGAACCATAGAAGCCTGTAAAGTCTGTATGGACTGGGTTTTATTTTCACTACAATATGATGCTTCCCAGGGATAAGGGTTTGGATTGGTTTTGAGCAAGAATAAATTGAAGGGTCCTGTCAGAATCAGTTTCCAAACAGGAGGTTTATTAAAATCAGAACTGCTGAGAAATGAAATGTAGGTCCGTTCTCACACATAAAACTATTCTAATGCTTAGTCTTTCTGATCTGTAATAATCTTTATTTAGACATTTTTTATCAACACTGAGAAATAAATTGTTCATTTTCCAAAGCAGAAGTTTTTGAAGCATTTTCAAGCACAGTTCAGTGTAGGGCGTCTCAGAGCTGATCTTTGCATGGCTCCTGCTCTATTTTGACTTAAATGGAAATGTTTAATTTGGTTCATTTTAGCAATGTTGCACTTCACTCTCCTGTTCACTAACCCAAAGATTCACGTTCAGCATAAAAATCTTTCCCATAAGAAATAATGAGAGATATGAGGCATTCAATTCACAGTCCATCTAAAGTGTAGGGAGCAGCTCAAATAAGCTTACATTATCGCTGAACTGACATAAGATGAAACAGTTGGGTTTAATCAAAATAATGGACAGAAATGGGATTATTTTTTTTAGCTCTGTTCTTCACTTTAAAAGTAAGAAATTGCAGTGGGGAAAAAAAAAAGTTTCCTGTGAAGGGCATAACTTTTCCTTAAACAACATTTTCCATCAAGATACATTTTCAATAGAAACTGTGAAGTTCCATGTCAGCTCTGCTCATTAATGATGGTTAATGTTATCAGTGTTTTTCATTTTGATCAACGATTGTAATTTTTAACTTGCTGTTCATTTCAATGATATTTTTCTAAGTAGCTCTTTGTGACATTTTGAGAGAAATTTGGAATGTTTCCATGATTATAAGTGTAACAGTGTTATCAAAAGTAGACAGATCTTGTACTACTGAATACCCGTAGGTGTGTTCTGAAAGCAAGTTACTCATAACGATGATGTTATCTCAGACACTTCATTCTCAAAAAGTTAGTGCTAATTAGAAAGGCTGGTGTTTGTTTCCCCTCTTGGCCAAGAAAATAGCTCAAAATAAAACATTTAAAGTCAAAAGCATGAGTAGGAGAAAACAGACCTTCCTATTGAGTTTGACGACGATGTGGTTCCAGAGACTTGTGACTCTGACTCAATGCAACCAGCAGTATTAATAGCTATGCGGGATCCTGATGAAAAGAACCCAGAAGTTCCAATTCCCACCAGGAAGTTGTTTTGTCTCCTTTCTTTAAGTAGACTTTCTTCTGGATTGAAAGAGAAACTTTGCTTACCACCATTTCCCTAAAGGATACCTTGACTTGCAGATTAAAGTGCTTCAATCAGTTGATCAGTTTGACTTTTTAAAAGTAATTTTGAGGTCATGTATCTGATTGTTACGGCAATTAGCCAGTGTCTTGTTTTTATCATGTATAACATGCTGAAGGTCTGAGAAGGGGTCATGATTTTCTTTTCATGCAAGCTTTGAGGAGTAAGAGATGAATATTTTTAGGATAAAAACCAGAATAAGCCCTGATCATTGAGGGAGTCCCCATCCTTTTATGGATGATTCAGAAAGGAAATCACCTGTCTGAAGATCTGGCAGAAGTACACTGACTAAATTATTATAAAGCAGCATTCAACTGTACCACTTTGTGGTAGTTTATTTTCTGTTTTCTTTAACTTGCTGGGGGTTTTTTCCCCCAGAAAATGCATAGAATTAACTTGCAGTAACACATTAGACCACTGTAAAATACGAAGAAAAAAAAATTAAAATGTCTTCTGGCCTTGTGAGTCCACAAATCTTTTCAAACACTAACTAGTTGATACTCACTCTGCTTGGCGTAATGCTTTAAATAAGACAGATTCTACCGTACTGAAACAAGAAACTGAAATAACAGGACCAGGTATTCTGGGCAGCTGAGTAAATCCAAAGTAAATCAAACACTGTCTTAACCTGGTAGGTTTGTAATGAAAACAGTTATAATATCAAGCAATACTATAAAGTCTGTACGCAGTAACATCTTTCACTTTGGGAACTGTCAGCATTTTAGACATTTTTTTTAACATTGACACCCCTACTTCATGCATAATTAATTTAATTCTTTGGAGAGGCTAGCTCTTAACTAAACTTAAAGCTATGGAAAGGTAATACAATTTAATTTTGCCTAGATTTGAAAATGGGATAATAAAAGTACCTGAGAATTCTGAAAATGTTCTTCAGCAGCATCCCAGCCTTTGGGATTACCTCGGCTTTCTGTTTTATCTTCCCGGTTCAGAAAATTCCTCTGAAACCTCATGATAAACAGCACAAATGCTCTTCCGTATTTTTGCATAGTCTTACTCCAAAAGTCAAAATACGATTTTGCAGTATCTAAATAGAAAGCTTGATGATCTCAAATGCTGCTTGATGATATGCATCAGTAGTTCTTTTTAATTTTGTGGCTAGTAAGTAATGTGCTTTAACTTAGACATTTTGGAAATCCGTGGAAGAAACCATCAAGCAAGGTGTGCTATATTGCATGTCCACCTACCATCAACTGCCCTGGTACGTATTTAACTCTCCTGTGTTTTTGTGAAGGCACTTGGTCAGATCACAGCGTTCTGCAGCTTTGTTAGGTCTCATCATCCCTATCTTGGATGCAAAGGCCCATTACTGACCACCACACAGGACACTCCTTCCACTGAAGGCACCTCTTGATGCCACCTTTTCTGCTTCCATAGCAGAAGCGCAGCAGTGACAGACTCGCATTCATCCCTCAGTTCCGCTTTTAACTCTTTTTTCTGAATTGCAGAAAAAAAAGATGAACAGGTGTAGCCATTTTGTTGCTTGATATTCACATCTAGACAATGCTTCAAAAGCAGCAATCTTTATCATGATGACGTATTAGAAGAAAAAATTCACCCCCTTAGCCAAGCCAGGTACATACCTTTCTTTGGGGAAGAACAGTGAGATTAGAACTGAAAGACGTTTACCATAGGAAACTATCTTAGGACGTTATAGGAGTGATGGTGACAAGTGCAATTTTACCTTAAAAGAATGTTAAATCTTGGCTGGTGTTTCAATAGATTGATAATATCATTATTATTCTCCTAATTTTCTCATATGACAGACAGGAATGGAACATTTATTTTCTTTTTGCTGGAAATCCATTGGACATTGAGTGAAAAAATTAGGCACCTTTCAAGCATCAAGATAGGTCTGGTAGTCATAATTAATAAACTTATAGGCAAACAAATAAATACGCTGGATCTTAAAACAGAAAAGCACATATTAAAATGAAAATTATTCTCTGACATATCCAAAATGGAGAAGCAGTGTTTCTGCTGCAATTTTCTTCCCATTGTAATGATTGATTTCTGTCACTATTTTTTAAAACCTTTGACATGAAGCAACCAATTTCTTCTGTTTAAATTATTTTGTATCTTTTATAATAATAATAGTTGCTCTCACCAATCATGGGGAAAAAATTATTCCTTAATTTGCTAGAGAACAGAATGGTTTTGTCAAGAATTAAGTAATGGGTAGGTTTATATTGTTTCCTGGTTGGAACTGGTAAGGTCTTTCTGAAAGATGTCTGAGATCTCTTCACACTGTTTCACTTAGAGCTGATCAAGAGAGTTAAATCAGACACGGACCTGACACTAATTTCACAAAAAAATTCACAGATCACAATGAGCGTATCTCAGAAAGAAGAACAAGAAATATTAGAATATATATATTCTTTATCAATTCTGACAGTGCAGTCTTAGAGTTATTAAAAGTCAAAGAACTGAGCAGATGTCTAGCAATGCTGAATTATACAGTCTGAATAACTTTTTATAACTAGCAGATCCAGTGCAATCTTTTCTTGACTGTTAAATGTCTGTCAGTAAATCCTGATGCTTAATATGAAGTGGTTAACCGAGCCAGCTGTGTACTGTTCATGCTTAATAGAAACGAAAAAATTGAAAATTAACGTATAGCAGGTAAATTTCGCTCCTTTACTGAAACTGTGTGACGTATAGTGGGTTTCATTGTATTTTTAGTGAATATTCAAAGAGATCAGCAGTGGATCAGGCATGTTGGAGAAATGATTGTAAAACACCCTTACTAATTTCTGTCTCTTTTTTGAAAATGGAGACTTAGCAATAGAAGGAACAGAAATTATTTCATTAACCTTATAGTACTCCTGCCCATATTTTGACTTTTTGGGAATTCCGATAATTGACATAGGAATGCGTGGATATAACCTTTTTGGTCTATCAGACGGTTTAACAGACAGTGCAAGTTTTGTCCAAGAGTCTGTGAATACTCTAATTTCTTGATATTATTTCGTACATACCTGAAAATACTGGCAACTTTTACCCTGCATCTTAAAGTCCAGAATGTGATACTTAAAGATACATGTCTATGTAGGAATTTAAATGGGGTAGCAGATAGGTTTCCAAAATAAGTGCAAAATACATAAAATATAAAAGCTTTTACTGCAGAATATAATGGAAGAGTTTGGCTACAGCAAGCTCTTGATGTCTGCTGCCATGGGTGCAAGGCTCCAGGCATGAGTGATGATTACCTGAAATAGTTTAGAAGAGTCATTTCTGATACTACTACCGGGGGGGGGTGGGGGGGGGGGGGGGTGGGGGTGGCGGGGTGGGAGGCAATCAAACCAGAAACTTCTGATAGGAATCCAGGACGTGAGTCAATGGGTGCCAAACTTCTGTCCCAAATTGGGTGCCATTTTACTAATATTTGATCTTAAAAGCATAAATTAAATCCTGTGCATCTGTATGCTTTTTGCAGAGTAATAGGTGGACCTAGAGTTTCCCAAGCAAGATTTCAGAGTTTAAAGCTCAGTAGAAAAATGAAAGATTAGACTTAACAGAAGTTGGGTATATTCCACAAACCCACTGTTCAAAGATTTACTTCATCTCTTATCAACTGGTGTGTGCAATGGATCAAACTAACACAAGCAGCCACACTAAGAAGTTCACGTATTCAAGTAATTGTCTTTTAATCTATAAAATAAACCAATATTTTGTGTATATTCATATTTAAGTATCAACTTGCAGACAAAGCACTGGGCCATAAAGGCACATGAGCAGCAAGTACAAAATTGCTGTGACTATCACCGTTGATAATGCATTAGTAGGCAAAGTAGGCAGATTAATTTACTCATGGTAAGCTAAGTGCATTCTTGGCTCGTAAAGGGAAATCATTTGCTCACTTAAGCCAGATATCTGACTTTTGACGGTAAATGTCACTGCCTGGATTTCCCTTTGACAGTTTGGCAACCCTGCACCCCTGTTATAGTATCCACTTATTTGTCTTGTTTTCAGCCAGATTAATCCATTCTGTTTTGACAAGAAGACTGATGGGTAATTGATAACTGTGATAGACACAAACAGAAGAGTTGGATGCTGAATAATTCAGCACTTTTCAGTATCAATAAGAGAACAGGTTGAAGAATTTGTGTCTCTATTTACACTTAAACTAAACTAAGTCAGCCCAGACATTTATGCTGCCAGTCTATCAGAAAACCAAACAGTGTACATTCGGTTTCCACCCGACAAAATGTTTTATAAGCTTGTAACAATATGTGTGAAGCTGCCAGAATAATAAATAGGTACAGCAGCCCATGCATGCTAATGTTATGTTGTAAGCAGTTTTGTTGACAAGTGCTAATACTTCTTTCATACTATCATCAAAAGCAGCTAATACAACAGCCATTATTTGCTGGCTTTCCAAGCAAGACATGATGGATTGTGACCTTAATATGGGTTAGCCGAGTTTTGAAAGTTAAACAACTTGCAATAAATCATAGAATTATTACAATGCAGTTTAATTGGTTAAGGACTGTTTATTTCCTAAACAGGGTGAAAAATTTCTGTTTCGGCACTTTTAATTTGCAAAGTGCATTTTCATTATGAATGGCAGTTTAATATTCTGCTCTTTTGTCATGCAAAATATGCAACACACAGGCAATCTATTAATTGGACAAAAATGCATTGCAAGCGTAAATTATCCTTAATATCATCACTTGTGAGCTTTTACATCTATGAAATGCATTAAATGGAACATAGTTAAAGGTTTTACAACTTGCAGGTTAGTTCTGTAATCTAAATCAAGCATCAAGATTATTTTAATGACCTTTATTTTTAACAAAGTATAGTATTTCAGTAGTAGTAAATATAAAGAACAATTTAAGTGATACTATTCTTAAGAAATAGGTACACAAATTCTATGGATGAAAAAGTCATAGAAATTGTAACAGTTGTCTGTATTACTATATTTCTTTTGTAAAAATGGGGGTAGGGGTGGGGTTCTACCTCCTTTGTTTTCTCTCTCTAAACCAAAATGCCAAATATGGTGAGGTTAATTTATACAGAGTGATTCAGTAAAGAAACAGAAATTGCAGTAGCTTTCTAAAATTTTGCAGCATTTGGAACTGTATTTGATACATGAATAGTCATTTTGGCCATAATGGTTAAAAAGCAAATTAAAATAGCATATCTTACAAGCTTGAGAGCCTTATTCTAGTGTTGCTGGAAGAGCTAGAATGGTGTTTTAAAAGTAATTCATAATACAGCTTGTTGATTCTTTAATTATATTTAAATATAAAATTAAAATTGCAGCAGATAGCAAAGAGGCACCTCATTGGTACACATTGTTTTTGAGAGAAACTAGAGGGACACATAGACCGGCTGTCCATTTTAGCAGAGAGGTTAAAAAGGTGCATATGAATTCTGCAAAACAGGGAGAATCTCTAGAATCACCTATTGTCTGAAATAATCAATTTCCAGTAGGCAATAATTGTAAATGGTTCATGACATGAAAAAGCAAGAACATTTTGGATACTGCACTCTGCTGAATACAGCTTTCTTCAATAATTCATTACTAGCCTAAAGTTCAAACTGGAGAGTACATTATTTATTCCTTATTTCCATGTCTTACAAACCACTAACAATTTTTAGTTGTGCAGTAACTTTCTTCTAAAAGGAGCAAGCCAAATTATCTCAGAATGTAGTCTTAACCTTTGATAAATGATGGCAACTCCCTTATCTCCCACACCCACCACTTGGAATCAGTATCTGGATTACGTGGGCTAATTAGCATAGAAGAAATGTAAAGATCATTGTAAGTACTTGAGAATGAATGTTGCTAACATAGAAAGATGTGCCTTCTGTTTGGCACAGTACTTAGTAAGGCAAGAATGAGTTAAATAACAGACTTGTGGAAAAATAAGTAATATCATGTACCAAACTATATATATGTATATATATGTACGTGTGTGTCTGTGTGTGTGTGTGTAGCCTAAACCACCAATAATACGTGAAGTACTTGAAGTACTTGTAGAGTGACTAGGATATTTCAGGTTGGAAGGAAGGGACCTCTGGAGGTCAACTACAAGGTCCAGCTAGGTTGTTCAGGGCTTTACCTAGTCTGGTCTTGAAAACCCCTACAGATGGAGACTGCACAGCCTCTCTCCTTCTAAGGACCACAGTATAGCATTACCAGTTGCTGTGAGAACTGAGTGGCATCTTGGTTTTGACTCAAACTTTTGTTTGATCCAGACTTGTTATATACCATCTAACTTGGCTATGACAGAAAACACAGTTTAGTAACACAAGGTTCTCAAATACTACTAAAAGTCATAGTCCATCGATTTGGGTAAATAGCCAGTGAAAATACAGTACTCAGAATTTTATGCAGATTTCATTGATTCCTATTGGTCTTTCTGGACTGTGTAAAGTTCTGTTTTAGGAGTATTACTGGAGAAAGTCTCAATGAGAGACCACCATGCATCCACCCACATGAAACTGAGATCAGTTACCATTCATCTGTTGGGGTGTTTTTCTTTCAAATGCAGCATTTTAACTGTATCAAAGAGAACTGTTTCCATTCCATTGTGCTAACAAAACTGATCATTGGAACAGTTAATCATTGAATCCATCAGGCGAGCTCTTCCATTATTAACTATTTGCTATGATGAGCAGTTAACTCATGCTGCAATGTGCCTTTCCGTAACAGTAGTCTCTGTGACTTTTCCTATGGTGTATTGCAAGATACTTACCAAAACCTACAGACGTTCTGCAAAGAATTATTGGTCTCATTGATGAATGCAACAGCCATGGATGTGCCTTAGGATAGCAGACAAGTACATGGGTCTGGCTCTGTGTTTCCATCGCCTTGATGGCTAAGTGAGAGGGGGGGGAAAAAATGTGAAGTAAATTTACTTGATGAACCACAGCTTCTGGGTTGACTGAGCTAAGTGAGAACAAGCACGGGTGCCGATGGAATCCGGGCTGGTTGGAGACCGCTTTGCTGAAGCATGTGGAGTTATTTCCCAGGAGCTGCTGTGTCATGAAGTCAGTGTGGGACTTCCTTATCGGTCAGCTTTTCTAGCTGGAAACTTACTGCCCCTGACTGCTAGCAGCCAACAGCTAATCGGTTTGGTAGGTTTAGATATGAATCTTGTGAACTGGTCACAAAATTTGTGCATGCCATCCAAGATCACTGTGACACATGCAAAGTGGTGGTGGTTTGAGCAGGAATGAAATTTTATGTCCAGCAAAATAATCTTAAATTCTAATGAAAGGAGGTTGTAGAAAACATTGTGTGTGTGTGTGTGTGTATATTTACAAAACATATGTTTTATTGTATACTTATATCTGCCTTAAGTCAAAACCCACTATTTTAATCTGTCACTTGTTTTATATTTAAAATGTTGGAGCTGCAGTTTTAAGCCGCAGTTCTCTTTAAAACACTGCTCTTGTAGTGTGGCTTGTTATGTTTTGAAAGGGACAAGCCTGTGCCTGCTCTCTTCCAAGCATCTTTGCTTGTTCTTGGGTTGTAACCGAAACCTTTTGCCATGATTTTTCTGTTTCCCTGCCAAACTCATTTACCGTTGGACAACACCCAGCTCTCAAATCAGTATGCATTTGCCTCTTTGCAAGTTGTCAAATGACTAGTCAAGCCTTAAAAAAGGTCTCTGGAGGGATATTTTCAGGTAGCCGAAAATTAGCAATATCATTTCTACCTGTGACTGTGACAGAGAGTGTGAGAAGCAGTGGTTATCTGATAGCAAAGAAAGGCTGGTTGGGAAGTTGTCTGGGTTGTCTCCCTGACCACCATCAACCGCTGAACCTGTAAATCAGCACTTTTGACAATCAGCAGCAGAAAGCAGGGCTGAGAGAACTCTTGTGAGGGTTATTTACCGTGGATACTGCAAATCACCTGCAATGATTTCCTGCTGTTCCAAACCTGCGATTCCATTGACATTTCTTTCACTAAGGGGACCACCACTTGGGGGTTCTGCCCCTTCCCAAATCCGTGCTTCTCACACTGTTGTGTTGGTGCATGTCAGTGATGTGAGACTTCCTCCAGAAGCTGTCCTGGGTTAACCTCCTTGCAAAAAACAAACAGACAACAAGCCAAATGGAAAACAGAACAGAAAACTGAACAAGCCACAGAGAAATATCAGGATTTTTCTTTATCACTGTTAGACTTCATGTCCCAAACAGTGAGAGACACTACGGTACAGCACATGCTGTTAAATAGACAGTTTCTGCATGAAAAAAATCTTAAGAGCTCCTCCATAAGTTTCTCTCTCCTTGAGTCTAGATTGCTGTATTCTGGACAATAAGCATGCTATTTTTTTTTAGCTGCTGGCAGCCTTTTTCAGGGAGTAGAAAGGAACCAATGCAAAGACTTCCGGTGTTTTATGTTCCTTAGGGATTTTTGAGTGATTTTCTTCTTTATGCACTGGGAGATGGATCTGATTTTGAGAGAAACCCTTCTAATCTTGTGACTACCAACAAAAAAAGCAAAGTTTCCTCATGATTCAAGGGTCCAAGCAATATGGAGGTCAGGAGTGAGGAAGCTGGAGAAGCCAAACGGTGTATCAGACAGAAAGATAAGGTAGAAAACTTTATCAGAGGCTGGTGTAAAGCAAAAGATTCCTGGACATACATGCTACAGGACCAGAAGATTCCAGGCTGGAGGAAGATCAATTAGGACAGAACTTTGGGTGGGCAGGTGGGAGTAAGGGCCAAGGAGGTAACATTAAACAGAAATGCTACTTCAGCCTGTGCCGTGGTGAACAGCGGAGAGCAGCCAGCTGTTGTGTACCTGGCCGTTATTAACCCACTAGTCAAGATGATGGCATGTTCTCCAGGAGCACTGACTGTGGCCAGGTGTTCGGTTGCAGAGCTTTCTTTCCAGGCAGGATCTAATAAGAGCTGACAGCAGCAGTTCAGGGAGGTTTTCTCTTGGAGCCTTGTCCTTGGAAACATCTGGTGTCGCTTCTTTGTTTTGATTCATTAGTGACAGAGGCCGTTTTATTCATTTTGTTTTCATAGTGTGTGATTCTGGTAAGGAACATAGGCAATTCTACAGGATGGTCAAGCCCAGAGCCTCTGACAGGGTGCAGCCAGCAGGGTGGGGAGCACGGGTGTAAGAGAGGCTAAATGTGAGGCAATGACATAAATAGCACAGTAATGGAAGAGTTTCAGGTGCTAAATAGGTGAGAATGGGACATAATGTTAAAGCAAACAAACTCTACAAAGTTGGTTTTTTTTTCCTTTTCCTGCAGTAGTTGAACTCCAGTAATAAAAAGGAGCCAAACAACTTTGTTTAAAACATGCTGCTTGTGTAAGGCATCTTGTGGGAAAGCTGTTACTGGGAATCTTTCACTGGAAAAAGCCTCAGACAAGCATTTTGGGGGCTGGAGGGAAACTGAGGCCCCACACTCACAGAAAGAAGGAGCAGATAACTAGCAAGTCCTCTTATTTGGGTACCATAAAGTGCTACACTACAGACCTGCTAAAAATGTACTAGATTTTTCTAGGGATTTAAGGCCAGATTTGAAGGTGGACATATACATTATTTGCATGTGCATAATTATGGAGAAATAATCCCAATATATGGGCCTTACAAACCCTGGCTTTTATCTGTGCTTCACAGTTGTGAGGAAAATGCTATACTGATACTACTGTGGTGAATTCTGAAGGTAGCTTTTATTATATTTTGGTTACTGGGTTTGGGTAGGTTCTGGTGTGGGCCAAGAAATACCTTCTTGGGTCTTCGTAATATGAAGTTGAGGTTTAAAATCGGGGATGCGCCTTGTCTCTCAAAATGAACAGTATTTCTGCCACAAGAAAAGCATTAAAAGTTCTGTTTGCTCCAGCAAAAAGATGTGGTGAATTCTGTTCTGCAGCATGTACTTATAGGACTTAGTAATATTTTTATTTGCTAGATAACTCAGATACATGTAGCTACATTGAATAAAACCCAGCACAGATTTACCTGAGGTCTGGGACAAGAGATTGACTGGTTTTCTTAATATATTACCTATCTTGAAAATGTGTAGGACTGCCTTATCACTGTGTTTTATTGTGCAGCCATAAATAAACAGACAATGCAGGAGCTTTCTGACTAGATAATAATACAGACTGTTTTTCTTCCATAGCTTTTGTTAATGCAGTACTTTGGTTTGTTGTGTGTGCTTATGAGTGTGGATTTTTATGTGCTTGCATTAGATTTGGTCAATGAGACTGTGAACACCATTAACACTTTCAGAAAACAGAGCCATGGCTCCTTGAATTCAGTTGTCATGGCACTGCACTAACAAGTTACTACAAGTAGTTTTCCTATAACATCATCTTTACAGAGAAAAAATTGGCTGAAAAAAAAGAAATCATCTTACATTCTACAGAAGTCACCGAGTTCCTCTAGAAGTTCATCCATGTAATAATGCTGTTCCATATGTTACTGAAATTTGGATCTTCATGACTAATCTGATCTCCTTTGAGAGATATAGGTGAAATGAAATGTAAAACAAGCAGAAATACAGTATCAAAAGTGCCTCGGAGCATGCTGCTTCTGAATTTTGGAACTGATGTGATAAAATATTCAATCTGTTAAAAAATCAGTCAGAAAAGTTATTTTACTAAATGCAACATGATAGGGTTTTGCAGGTTTTATCTTCTGCTTCATGTACCCATTTTTTAAACTGTTTTCAACAGGTTTAGCCTTGGTCATGCAAATTACGCTGTTTTGCAACATACAGTCCAAAAATACCTTGTGGGAATGTAACATGTGCTTGATTGTCAAAACAGTTTTTAAATCAGTGCTTAATTTTATCTCTTGATGTAAGTGGTGAGATCCTTGGAAATTTAGAGATGACTGTGCACTGGAGTACAGTAAAAAATTTCAACCAGTCATTTTAATTACTAAAACCTGCAAGACTGAGCTCTGGAAACTCTTGACTGGTTTTACTCAATTTTATCTGATGGACTTAGCCATGGAAACCAGGAGTATTTAGGTTGCACATCAGGAGAGGATGGGCAGCACTCACCAGTAGGGCTAGCCGATTGAAGGAATAATTTCAGTTCATTCTTACAGGTTGTCAGAAGAGCATCCCTCTGGAGAAAGTAACTATTCGGACTTATCATGATGAGTGACACACATCAGTATAGAATCACAGAATGGTTTGGGTTGGAAGGGACCTTAAAGATTATCTAGTCCACGGGCAGGGCCCCCTCCCCCCAGCGCAGGCTGCTCCCAGCCCCGTCCAGCCTGGCCTTGAGCCCTGCCAGAGGTGGGGCACCCACAGCTGCTCTGTGGTTTTTCTCACAGGAGAGTATTTCTTCCTGATATCGAATCTAAATCTGCCCTCTTTCAGTTTAAAACCATTTCCCCTTGCCCTGTCCTTGGTAAAAAGTCTCACTCCATCATTCTTTTAAGCCCCCTTTACATAACGAAAGGCCACTATAATGTCTCTCTGGAGCTTTAAACATGTAAAGTGTGACTGTATTACATCAAATTAAGTTTACAGCAGCTATGAATAAGCAAAGCCACAGTTAAGTGAGATTTGATCAGCTCTTGCACAAGACTGTAGGAAAGTCTGGGTTCTTGCAGTGTTTTTGAGGTCTCAGGATATTCCTTGCCGCTGTTGGGGCATTTTCTGACATGCAGAAAAATGTTCTAGCCCAGTCACTACGGTTTAAAGACACTGATCGTATGCAGGACACTGTATGCATGCAAAGATATGGTCTTGTACAGCAGCAAATAATTTTGTCTATGGTTTTGGTATTATCAGAGTCCTTACTTCTATACAAAGATTTTAATGCTATTTTAAGAAAGCAATATAGACATTCTTTTATTGCAAAAATTTGCATTGAGGCATACTTTATTTGTATCTTGCATTTTAAAAGTGCCATGGCAAGAAATGGGTTTGATTTTGAAGAAGAATAGTTTTGAATAATTAACCATGAATTACTCTAATTAGAAGAAAATAATTATAGGTTGGACATAGCTGCTTCAAATGAGATGTATGGAGTTGGTGACTATTGGAAAAATAATGCCACCTGAATAGAAGCTGAAATAAATCTAAAAAAGAACTTTCTCTTACAGTCAGGATTTAACTATGGTATTTTAAAATGTCTCCAATTTAAAACATGCAAATTTCTTCTAGACAGAATTATTAGTAGGACTATATTGTTGAATTACAAAATCCTCAGTGTAATAATTAAAGAAGGTAGTTTTATCCTTTAAAAGAGAGTTGTGATTAACTCTTGTCTTAATATCTCAGCTCTTGCTCAGAACTACTGAGAATACTGTAGGTACCTCTTCAAATCATAAAAAGGTTGATCTTGCTTAAACCCAAGGTATTTTTACAAGTGAATGTTATATAATGACTATTTAAAATATATGTTTGTATTACATATATAGAGAGATCTATATCAACAACATGGTCGTCTTCAGTTTTCAGGTGTAAGATATTTAGCATCCATGCACCATTACATTTCATTACATTGAGAAGAATAATTTAATAGTTTCGTTATAAAATCTACTCAGGAAAACACCCATAGGCTGAATATTGCATTCTGTTCTTCAAGGACTCTTTTGTTTCTTTGAAAACCACCTGAACAATGCAAGAAGAAATCTTTGTAATGTAATTTTTTTAGCTACTTATTCAGGACCAGGTTTTTATTGTATAAACACATACTTACACCTTTCGCAACTTGAAATTTGAAGTACAAGCCTTAAATGTTACAGTGAAGGGATGTTTTTTGGTGGCTCTGTAAATGCCATTCTCAATGTGATTATTGCATGCTTGTAAATAACCTGCTGTAGTTCCTTTGTGTTACTTCTTAAAATCTTAAGCATCAAGATGACCTTTTTAACACAGTGAAAGATTAAGCAGTTCATTTCTGTCTGAGCAACAGGGATAGCTAAGCCTGAGGTTTTCTAGACCACTATGCTAGCAGCAGTGCATCCTCTCCAGTGAATTTTACTGCCGTGTGTTTATCATATGCTTATGCACACTATTAGCCTATAGTGTGTTACTGAAGTCTGGATATGGAAGCAAAAGTTTTCTTGACTATTTATCCTTATTAGAATTACCATGCCACTTCTACAAAACACAGTGATGTTTTGTTTTGATGCCAATAGCAATTTATTTATTTATTCCAGTTTAATCTTCACTTTCATTTCTTGTCCTAAATAGTGCACCTTAGAAAAATGTAAAAGTGGCTTGGTACCCAAAGGCAGGTGAATGAAACTTGCCACATGTGTAGCCAAACACACAGACATAATAACCTTTGCTGTTAGAGAAGGTAAGATGATGGCCTCCTTCCAAAGCTTAAAGCCAAAATTTATTTTTTGCTGGGGGTGGAACACGTTTTTTGTGATAAAAATGTAAGGTATTCTTCATTAACTGAAACAGGTATTATCACATGCACCCCTTCAGTGGTAGCTATTTCATTTTTTTCCTTCTTTACCTTTTTATAATACACATCAGGGCACTAAAAATAAGCCAACCAGAGACTATTCAAGTGTTTAAACTCTGTATCCTTATGAGCATGGTGTCTGAACATCGGTTGCATTAACTCGTTCCAGAGCCACTGCATGTCATCTTAATGCAAAATGTGAGAGTGCTCCCATTTTTTTTTTTTTGTGCTTAGATTGCTGTCATGATGGCCCATCCTTTTAAATGCGAATAATACCCTGTTGAATTTTTGTTGTGTTACCTTCCAAATGCTTTTAAAAGGCTTGACTTTGAGCCTGTGAGAAAATGTTGTTGAGCATCTAGCACAGAATGCAGACGTTCTGTAATATCACTTGGAATTTCTAAATTCCATAGTAATTTCTATTCTATTATAGGCTGTTGGGTTTTTCTCAGATTAGATTCATTTAAATATATCATATTCTACTGCAGCAGCTTCTTACCCAAATAATATTTAGCCGTGCTTTACCTAGGTTGTTCTGATAAACAAACTTTCCTTATAATGTGGATATTAATGTGTTGTCATTTCACCTCAGTACGTTAGACTTTCATTCTTATTTGAACTAGGAGCCTGTAAATGATGAGCAACTTTAAGCAACTTAAAACTATTGTGAAGTTGTAAAGTAAAACTAAGGACGATGTGGAAGAGTAATTCTCTTTATGAATAGTACAATCAGATCACTCTAGGTAAGGTCTGCCACCTTTCCAGACTGAATAATCTGTCTATTCTAATTCTTTAGAAATATAACTTTTTAAAAGGAGGAGGAGAAAAAAAAATCTCCTTTCAGAATTTAATTGCCAAAATGTGTTTATAAAAAAAAAAAAAAGCAATGAAAAAAGCGGGGCATTTAATTATGATCTAAAATGATTGAAATTCCATTGCACCTGTTTAATCAAAAGAAAATAATGTATGCAGTGAAGTCTTCTTCTATTATGCTTTTAATGACAATAGCAGAGTATTAAGAAAATTTAATAGGAACAGTAATATCTAACATTTTGTTTTGTTATGTCAAGAGACAGAGTAACTATTGTTATTGGATAATTTGTACAAAATTTTGCTATATTAAGCTATAAATTCAGCTTCATCTGATTACAATCTAAAGTTAAATGCTCACCCAAATATACAACTAGATATTTGGTATATCCCTGGTATATTCTTAAGAAAAATCTCGTTATCCTCAGATACATACATCTGTGATGAGTATTGCAAAGCTGTTACCAGGACACATAAGTGTTTCCTGCTTACAGTGTGGGAGACCTTTAATTACAGGATTCAATGCTTTTTCCTGCTTTTCATGCAAGTACGGCTTTGCTCTGTGACGAGCATGGGCTGTGCTGGTGCCGGACCGTGGTTGTACAGTGAACACAGCTACTGTACAAATAACCACCACTGTTGGAATGTGTCACTGGGCATGTGCTGCAGAAAGAGAGAGGGTGCAAGCGCTTGGTTGATGCGCCGAATTCTTTCACCGTTGCCTCTTGGAAAGAGTTCATGCAGGGTGCAGAGCAGGTTGCTTGAAGTGGAGAATGTGACATGTCGCTTGGAGCAGACATGAGCATTCACAGCTGTAGACTAAATCACTGGAAGATGTTCTTTCAGAAAGGAAAGCGCTGTGCGGTACTCAGTATTCTGCAAGAGTGTGTTAGCAGTTTCTCAAACTCGGAGCTGAAATTTGGTTTTAATCTCTGTCCCGGTTTGGCAATATGTCAAATAGGGTAGCATCTGTTCATCTCAAAGTATGTTGTATAAATATTTTCTGTATTGTTTGTGAAGCACTCAGAGAGTGATGCCTGCAACAGAAAAGCCCAAGAGAAAATTAATAATAATGATAATAATACAAGCTTTGAAGTGCGTGGTAAATTAGATATAAGGTCCACCGAATATATCCATCGAATGCTTAGTAGAAAATACAGTACTGAATATTACACAGTAAAAGATTTGTCGCTGTTCTGTGCCCCAAAGAGACAGAGGTCAGTAGAAAAACGATGTATGAAAATCATTGAAGTTCATAGTTAACCTCAATTGCAGCATTTTCCAACTTTCTCTGTACCTGGGTTTAAACCTTTTAACAATTTTTTTGTATCTGTGAGAGAATTTGTACACATCTGATTATACTGTAGCACTATTGAGTAGGTGGGGGGGGGGGGGGAAGCACTTCTAAATGAGTTACCATTTTGTAGGATGAATCAAAACCAGGACCCTGAATACTGGACAGGCTGTTCAGAAAGTGTCTATAAAACAGGAGAATGATTTATTTTCTGTTTAATGTAACTTCTGTCTAGCTGTTTCTCTCTTTGTGTTGCATACCTTGTTCAGCAACCTCAGGTTACTGAAATAGTTGGTATGTATAAGGTAACATCTATCTCTGTAATCTTTGTCTGGCTCTTTAATATAATTTCTAGCTGGTTTTGTCTCCAGTTCCGCAACAGGCTATGTATCTGTACCGTCTTACAGATACACAAAATAAAGACCTTCTATATTCCCATTTTATGTATTTGTTTAGCATCTAAAGCACTTGCAGTCCGAAGCAGCAGTTGAGTATATTGAGATTTAAAGAAATAACTCATTTTAGTTTCTTTTAACTTGTCTTCTTATTGCTGAGTCTTTAGCCTGCACACGTTCAGCCGCTTTCTGCACAGTATGAGATTATGGTTGTGTTACACAGCCTTACCACTCCAAGGAGCAGAATTCTGTGAGCAGTGCTCACTTTGTCCGCCAGAGCAGTACAAGTGGTACATTGTAGGTGAGAGTCATGCCACTGATCCACTATACGTTAGGTGTCCCTAGGGCCAGGCATATATATACCTTACCATGTACCGAGCCGTTTGGCACATCTAGCGTCCATTTGGCGTGCTACTTCTGTGGCGTACAATGGCTGACAGGTTATAGGATGCCACCGCTTTAACAAAAATAGTAAATATTTTGTGGCTGTAGTGTAAAGACATAACATTTGCCTGAATTGCTGCCTGTAGAAGAAACAAACAAAAAACCCCAAAGCAGCCTGCATTTCTATGAAATATCCCAAGTAACCATTGATTAAGTACGTCATTTACACAGTGATTTCTTCCGTAATAATTCCAAGTGCTCAGTTACCAAAACTTGACACCTTAGTTGGGGTTTTGAATATCCACCTTTTTTTAAAGTTTAGGTGGCCATTGTTGAAAATTGTTTAAGGAAATATCCCGTTTTGTCTTATGCATCTTTAGTGAATGCAGCTGAGTGCCTTTTTTAGAAAGATGAACCGGAGACATTTCTCCCTCTTTTCTTAATACTGCTACTAGTCAACCTCTTATGCAAAATATTTCAACTGTAAAATAATAGTGGGTATGGTCTCAAGGCACAATATTTATATACTGCAGATAAGAACAGATAATTTGGGGCATCTTTCAACTGTGATCCAGATGTATCCATAATGGAGAACATCCTATCCATGCTTTTGCCTACATGGTTACAGCAGTTACCTTCTGACCTACACTACCTTTGAATTTCAAAATCCAAATTGATGCCATCTGTTTGAGCCATTTCATTCTCTCTTCTGTGGCCTCAGGAAGACAGTGATTTTTAAAAACCGATGTAGCATTACAGTGTTCATTCAAAGAGGTTAGCTCCATATTGTTGTTAAATTCAGCAGAAAAATTCTAAGAAGTAAGCTTCTACTTCAACATTTTGCAGCCATATTTATTCAGATGTGTTTGGATGTCTGAGAAAATTACAACTGTGAAAACAAATTTAAATTAGCTTTTTAACGTAAAGGTTTGTAATCTTCCCAAACTTGTTGTCCTCACTCATATTTTTGCGCTCAGGCATTACAATATGTTCTTTGCACATACATGTATGCTGCAACCTTGTGCTCACTAGTGGCATTAAAATGAGCAAATAAGTGTCAGAACGGAACAAGTCTTGACTGTCAAGTATAAGCTTCTCCAGCATTCATGGTAATGCTCTAATCATCGGTGCAAAACATTGAAATAATTTGCTTTCCCTACATGTTTTTACTGGCCAGGATGCATAGGGGAGTAGTGTGCTCAGTCATAATCATGCTCCACAAAGGCTGGAAATGTTCCCTTTGAGCTTCCAATCATTAGGCCAGCCGAAGTGAAGACAAGCCCATTGACAAGCGAGAATGGCAATAATTTATTTTCTATTGATGGGTTGTGACAAATCACGTTTGGAGCAGCGGCTGCATACTGTGGGGCTACATGAAGAAAGACTGTGATGGCCCTAGATGAAGCTCTTCACAGCTCATTTAGTCCAAATGTAGCCACCTGGGTGGTGAATGGTTCAACATACCAGCCCAGGCATTCCCGCACAAAATTAGATCACTTACAGTCGAGGCATGTAGGGGTTCCTACAAGGCATTAATCAAGCAGGGGGTGGTGAGCTGTCAAAACGTGGGTTTCAAAATTAAGAAACACAAGAAGGATTAAAACGCAGCCACGTCAGAAATTCAGGAATATAATTTCCATCACATAACTCCAGGTACAGAAAAGAGCTTGGAAGAAGAATTAAGGAAATATCAAGGGTGCTTTCAGTAAGGGTAGATTTCTGCAGATGTTAATTAGTAGAAGCAGCATGCGGATTTATTTAAGCTTGGGCACACCCCCTTCAACTTTCAGCTGACAGGTCAAAATAATTTATGTGCTTCCTACCAGTGCATAACACAGTTCATATCTTATTTAAATTTACTTTTGCCAAGGCCCACTGATGTGCTTAGCATCTGACATCTCATGCTGTTTCAGAATGCAGACGGATATTTTATTTTGCAGGATATGAAAAGCCTGCCCCGTTTATTTTACCAACTCTATAGTTTATTTTGTAGAAAAAAAAAATATTTAGCTCTGACTCTAAGGGTTTTGCATTCATTTGACTCTACTTTTTTTTTTTTTTTAATATGATTTTGCTGTCTGCATTTAAAGTCAGATAACCTCTTAAGCAGTGATCCTTGAATCCTCTGGATGGAAGCATCCAGACCTGACCAGCTAAGCATTGCTTCAGATGTTGCAGGGCTTTGCACTTTCTTCTTGTGTTGTCCGTTGCCCTGGAGGGAGAAAAGAGGAAAGAGACAACCAAAAGGGCAAAGTTCTTTTTATCTTCACAAAAACTGTAAAGTAGACATCTTTCCTGTCTGGAATGCGCTGGAACAAAATCTCCCACAGTAGCCCCCTCCTTTGCCTCCTGTGTCTCCCTCCATTGTTAACTTGGAAAAGTGGAGAATACTTGAGGGGGAAACCGCTAATACCTCTGAAATGCTTCAGAAATCAGTAAATGAGCGGGAGTTGTCTCAGTGTTACCACAAATACCACACTCCTCTGCGTCACCCACTTCCTGATGGCTGTCACAGTGGGCATCCCCAGCTCCCGCATCCCTAAAGGGCTGCCGGGTAGGAACCGTTCGCCACACACACCTTCCTCACCTGGGGGCTGGGGGTGAGCAGCCCACAGGCGACAGCAGCCTGCTGCTCTGGCAGGCGCGGACTGCTGCTCAGGCGGGCGTCTCTGCCATGGCACTGCAAATTCCATCTTCAAGCCCTGCCAAACATGCGAAAAGTAATTTGTGCTTCTGCAAGTAGGGACTGTGTATGACAGGATATGTGGTGACAGAATTAAGGTTTTCCTGTGTCGCACCTCTAAAAGATCGTTCTATTATTTCACCTATTAAGACATTATTTTTTTTATTTACTCAGAACGAGTCTTAAGCTCTTGTATCTGGCAATACCAATTAAGTGATCCCAAATTTAATGAGCAAATAGTCACTTGGCAATCTAAATGTCTAGGAATTGAGGAATTGCATTTCTTTCCCTTCTAATCATCTTAAATTATAACTTATTTAAGAAAACGCAAAACAAAGGGGGCAGAACTAGAGTTGTTACATCTTTTAGGTAATCCTGAATTTCCTATTTGTATGTTACATCAGGAGGCTTGTGTAAAAAGAGGTGAAGCGCAATGATGCTTTATTATCATAACACGTGCAATACAAAGGCAAATACGTAACATTTAATGTGCCAGGTAATCTGTGAGAAGAGTTAATTATGTCAGTGTATTTTATATACTGTCAAGCTTCCTTTAAAGGGACATCTCGATATGCTTTCCTCCTTTAAGGTAATTATATCACACCGATCCTTAGGAGCACGTGTTAAATACAGTGGTTTAATGGTAAAAAAATAACATTATCTTTCAATGTACAGACATATTATGACATAAAATACATGTGGTTTATTTAGTTAATAATTTCTGTAGGTTTCCTGCATGTCTTTCATATTTTTAGCGCAGCTAATCTAAAAATAGTAGGAAGACAGTGTACCCTGTACGAAACTTCAGCTCTGCACTTCCTGCATGTTGCATTAATATTGGAAATACAGTAATGAATTTTTCTAAATAATTCATTATACCAGGCACTTGAAAATTTTATTTCTATTTGGTATTATTTTGTCCTCTAAGGTAACATGACAGGATAACTGTCTTGCATAAAAACCAGGATCATCACTCTTTTTCACTGCCTATCAACCAGTTTGTGCTTAACCAAGCATTTATTTATTAGTTCTTAATGGTAAGGTCTACAAGGTTACTACACCTGAGAGAAAAATCTGTAAGACAGGCTTTCTAATTAATCACTGGGAGGGTTCACGAAGGTCTTGTTATTTCTGTGTACAGTAGAATTTATGTAGACTATTACAAGTGTTGATTGCTAAAACTGCAGCTCATTTTTGTTTCTTCAGATCTGTGGTTCTTTTTGTGCTAAACTGTACCATTCTTATCATCCTGTTTGTAAACACAAACATGAGAAGGTGTGTACAGAGGGAGATGTTTAACTTGTTGCCTGTTTGCCCCTGGAGCATCCGGAAAAAAGACTGGTGAAAAAGAAAAGGAAAAGGAAAAAGATGAATATCAAGGACGGCAATTTCAAACATGGACATACTGAGGGCAGGGAGGGGAATGATAAAATAAATATCCCATATGAAAGCAACAATCATAGGGTTTGCAAACAATGTAGAGTGAAAATCCTGCAAAATAATTCAAGATATCATTTACTCTCTATGTTACCTTACTTTGTCTAAAATGTCAGAATCTGGTAAATATGACCATTTGGGAAGATCTGTTAGGTGGTGTCCTTCTCACTCAGGCTGGGCAGAGCTCTTGCTGCTGGAGTACAGGCACTCAAAAGCCAGGAAAGCTGGAGAAAACTTCTGACCTTTTCCAATATCCGTGTACTGAGATTCTTTATTAAAAATCCTTCTTTTGAAATCAAGGTTTGGAAAAGAATCTGTGCCAGGCCAGCTTCCCCCCTGCTGAAGTATGGTTCAGTTTTAGAGAAGCTTACCTGGCACTGTGACGAGGAGGGATGGGGAAGCCAGAGGAAGCATATCTTTATCACGATCCTAACAGATTAAAACTGCCCAGACTGATCCTAAGGCATGTAATGTCTCGTTCATCATCTGGGGCAAAGAGAGTAAGTAGAATGCATAGAAAAAAATGGAACTGAAGGAGTACCACCTTCCTTTCCTTCTTCTGTGAAAACAATAGTGCACTTTTTAGAAGACTGTACTCTGGGCCACTGTAATCTTTCTGTGCCTTGTTTTCACAGTCTGTTAAATAGAGATAAATTTCTCAGTGTGGCTGTTCTGAGAAGAATATATTAAAAAAAAATTCAGCTGGATGGGTTTCTTGTGCTACTGGAAATCTCCATACAGAAGGATGAAGAACTGCATTTCCAATGCTCTTTGTAAGGAAGCAGTTTTTAGTCCCTCATCTGGATCCCCTTCCTCTGAGCTCCTCAAGAACGTATGTTTTTCTTTCCTGTTTTCACAGATCAGTGTAGCTTTGCCTTCACCTGTGTACGAATCTGCTTCCTTTTTCATGTTAGCTCGTCACTCTTCCTTTGCCATATCTAGTGATTTCCTCCCATAACTCTGGAGCTCTATGAATTTCAGCCTCTTTTGAATAGGTTCTTCTTTTTGCAAAAGGATGTCCTCACCTCTCCTGCAGGTGATGTTTCCATAGGGGAGAGTAGCAACAAGCTGCTTCTTGTTTACACTTTACTCCCTGCGGTTTCCATTGTTTCATCAGATCGTGGGAGGGAGCCTTCATGTTTCTGAGCATCACCAAATGCCAGTGAGGGCTTCCACACTGGATTTCTGCATCCATAAAACTACAGCTTGAATTGCTGGTGTTCACTTGAAATACATGGAGAAAAACTCAGACTTTGCCACATCTCTCTTTTTTACTCATAGAAAGTTATTCCACAGCTGTGTATTGTCTAGTTTGGTAGAACTGGATCTACAACTAAAAAAGAAATATGTTCAGAAGTCATTATATGCAGTTCAGCAAAGACTGTAAATCCTAAAAGACTGAAGCAATCTGAAAGAGTACTTTGGGGCAGTCCCTACATGAGTATTGATGTACCATCCCAATGCACTGGACAGAAGTCCAGTTGCCCAGTGCCTTGGCTGGCAGACGGGGACCCATGTCTGAAACTGGTGAAGTGATAAGGAGCGTGTGTGAGCTGGTGCTTCAGACTGGTTTTGATTAACAAAAACACAGGTTCTCTTCCCCCTCTAATAGCATCATTTGAATCAGATATACAGTAGTGTTAACCTGAAGAGCCACTGGCATCAACTGTTAAATTGGAAAGTTACTTTTTCCAGGGGGGAAAGAATGTATTGTATGCGAGAATAATATTCGGCATGTGAAATTTCATGTGGATTGATTATTTTATGGACAAGTTTGAGCTAAAGATGGATATAACCCAGTAATCTTCAGTTGTAACTAAAAGGCAGCTGCTGTGCCCCCATCATTAAGCTGTAATTCTCAGAAAAACTTCAATTAATTGGATTTTTCACCAGAACTTTTTTGTCTAATTTAAAGTACCATGTAGATTCGTTATAGAAACTTCATTTAAATATGGATTTAATTAGAAATGTTTTATAATTTTAATGAGTCTTAAAAGTCTTTTGATGAGCAGTCAGTGTAATTATGGTATTTAAAATGATTGGATAAATGCATACTTTATAATTTACCTTCCTCGCAACTGTGTTTTCATGCCAGTTATTTTTAACATGAAGAATTGTTTCATTTTCTGTCAGTTTATCCTCCTCTTCCTTCCACAAAATGTTTTATCTCTGAAATAAAATTAAATATGCATGATACTACTAGTATTGGATAATATTGTAATAGCATAGTTAAAAATCAATCTGAGAGGAAAATTATTTTGGTTTTGTTAGGGAAGTGACTAAATTGATAATTTGTTATCCAGAAGTAAATTACAGACTAGCTCTGTCCTATATGTCTTGTCTCTTTTGTGTTTGAGGAAATTACCTGCAAAATTGCCACAGAAGACATGTTGCACAAGGTATTGTGCTATCAGCAATCTGCTTCACTACCACAAAATAAAGAAAGAGAGGCTCAGCAAATTTAGGAAAATAAGGAGGATATGGAACTAGCAGTTGAAAGGGAAAGAAAAAATGGGCTTTTTAATGCATCATGTACTTTATCACACAACCTACATGAAGACCACTGTCATATGCTGAGCCTTACAATTCATTGTTCAGAAGCAGTACACGTTAGCTCCTGCATGTCTAATAAATCGTTGATACATTGCTTTGTTGTGTGTGTTTGTGTTTGGATATATTTTTATTAATGAAAACTGAGCCTCATAGTAAGCCGACTCCTTAATACAGAACAGATAAGCCAATATTAGCACAACCAGCCTAAAGAAAGCAGTGAACAAGAATTTTACATACTGTTTCTCAGGACTGTAATGCCTCTCTGCATTACAATGCAAATCACAGAATCATAGAATCTTTGTGGCTGGAAAAGACCTCTAAGATCATCAAAATCAGCCAAATATCTTCTGCTGGAGTGCTCCAGAAGGGTCACATTTCCGCACAGTCCTCAGATCTTTATATTTACTTACTGAATTAGTACCTCAGGGAAAAAATACATGACTATAATGTAACACACATTCCCCAATTCACATTCCCCAATTTGATCTCCTTTAGCTTGTAGATCGCTGACCATGAGGTAGCCACGCCTGATCAGCGCAAAACTTTAGTGTCTTACCCCGAAAAAGGCTGTAAAAGAAGGGTAAACATGTAATGATGTTCAACATATTTGCCCACATCCAGCAATCTGAGCTGATAGTTCCCGGCTTTAAATGGATCTGCGTGGGGTTTTCAATCTTGCAGCGTTAGCCAGCAGAGAATACAAATTGTTTTCTGTCAGCAACGCTAGGTTCAGAAATTTTCCTCCTCCTCTTGTGAAAGAATATGAAAATGTACTCTCCTGTGTTAAGTGACTGTTGTTCATTCTTGTCCGTCTTTTAAGTGTAAGGAGAAACTTCACTTGCACTTGCGCTTTGCAAGTGGATACTTGTGTAATGTCGTATATGTACTGTCATCTTCGTATTTCATATACGTGCTGTCATATGGGAAGACTTAAGATCTTTAATTTCTGTCATAGGAGATGTCTGTTGGACTTTTCTTAGGAGTATTTAAACATTTTGTTTTGAAATTAATTTATTACATAGCCAACAAGTCTAGTTCTCAGACTTCTACACGAACTTTCCAGCAGCTGCTAATTCTATTTTGCCATGCACTGCTGTGTAATTTAGTAGTACCAAATATAGTTCTGGATGTGTTACTACAACTTCTTCTCCTTTTTTCACATTAAAGCACACTTTAATGTGTAGATTTTTAATAGCATTTTTCCATGGACCCATTTAATTGTGGCTCCCTTGGACTTAAAATAATATTCGTTTTGTGAAAAATTGTTATGAGTTTAAATCAAATTGTAGCCTATGACCTGTCATTTCCACAGTTGACATGTCTGTCTAGTGAACACTGATTTTTACATGCTCAACAGCTTTATGATCTGCAATACCATTTTTGGATATTGAGAATACTAATCCAGAACTATCACATAATTTTTTTTCTGGCTTAAACAAATACATCTGTGCTGATTTATATCGTTATTATAAAGCTTCCATGAACATATTTAAGATCAAAGTGTTAGTATCTAATGATTTCTTCCTTTATTTTCTTTCACATGTTTTAACAATTTATTTTTTTTTTCTGAAAACAAGCTTTTAAACAGCATGAACAGCTTCTTAAACTTTTCTGGTAACTCCTTTACTCTTCTTACGTTTTTGTTTCATTCCACTTTTTGTGTCCATAGGTCTTGTTCTTTTTATCTTCAAGCCACCTTTTTTTGTGATTTCCACCAATGCCATGAGGTTGTAAAATGCTCTCAGGAGTATCTTCATCCTTGAAATAACTGCATAATTTACTTTTTCCATTTACTTACCTTCCCACCTATTTAAAACATCCTTCCAAGATAAATATTCTTCAATATCTCTGTTCTAAGGTTTACCTGTTTGTGATTCTTTTATTTATTAACCCTTTATCTTCAGATATTACATTGACCTTTAAACCAGTGTCCAACTTTTTAAATAGCAAATTACTTAACTAAGCACCTACTTATCCCAGCAGTAGCCCAGTCTCGGGAGATCTGCCTGCTGAATGGATTCCACAAGGAAATCCCCTTTTCCTTCACTGGTGGTGCTATATTGTGCAGGGAGTAGCTGCACCTTGTTTCTTGCCAAGTGTAAATATTCCTAGTTTATACATTTTTCAAGATAGCTCTGCTTGCAGGTCTAGCAGCTTGGCCAAAAAGAAGGGGACTGCTCAAGTGTGCCTGTTTCCACTTTTCTAGCTTTTCCTCCTTCCCATTTTGCATTGTCACTGATGCTGTCCCTTCCACGTTGGCTTCTCACGGCTGCCAGCCCAAATCAGAATTTGCAGCAGTAGCCACGGGTCTGAGGACGAGAGGGGCTAGGAGCTTATTTGTGGTTGGCACAAACATGGGCAAAAATTATGTAGCGCAATATACGAAAACCTTTCCTCTTCTATTCTGGCTTGATGTCAAATTTAAGAAACTATTTAAAGGCTTTTTACACAGGCTCCACTGTACTTTTTTTCTACAGATACTTGCCCAGTTTTAATCTCTTCCGTGACACCCATATCTCTCAATCTCCTAGTAGACTTCCTATGTTGATTTTAGGGTGTGCAGCTTTACAGTGAAAAGAAATTTCAAGGGAGAGAATGAAATTCGACACAAATATGCTTGTTCTTTTTGTCCATCTTTTACAAGCAAGAGGTCAGAGTCTTTTTGACAGGAGGAGATGTTTGTCTGTTTCCTGCAGACAAACCGGCTGGGTTTTAAGCACTGATGCTCCAGTGGGTATGCATCCAAGAAGCACAACTGGGATGTTAAAAGATCGGTGGTGAGTGGCTGTGTAAGGTAGAAGAAGTAGGTGTGGCGTTTATTTAAGTACAGTTTTTATGAGCATAGCGTAAAAATGAGCCAGGCCTATAGTAATTTTGTGCTTGTCCTCTCAAATGTTCTTACACTCATAAAAGTCATAATGTAGCCATTACAAGCATTGTCTCCTCCTCCAAAGTGACTGTCCGTAAAAAAGTAGTAAGTCGACAGAAAAAGCATAGTTTTAGGTGGTGCCCACTTCTGTTTTCGAGGTTTCAGCCCTATCTCTGGCTGCCTCAGATACCACAGGAACAGAAGAACTGCTGCTTTGGATGAAATAGACATCGCAAGTGCCAGCTGCAGCAGACGCTCTTAAGTTTTATGATCTTAAGGCTCTTTGTAATTTCTAAATCTATCATTCTTATTAAAAATACTGAATAATTAAAACCATTTCAATACATTTTCAACAATTTATTCTTTTAATATTTTATCCTATCATACAGTTCACATGATGCTCCACAAATATGTAGTAAGAATGCTGTTTGCCTTGAGCAGAAATATAGAGAAAATTAGAATTTCAAAAAAGAGAGATACATTGCACTAACTTTGGCTTCATGGTCTCATTTATTGTAATATCCATCATTTCTTTATTTCTTTGGCAGCTCTTTATGCAGGAATTATTCTTTTTCTGAAAGCACTGAACTTTGTTCTGATTTCTGGTTTTTAAAAATAAAAAGCGCATTACCGGGAGTTCAAATATGGCAATGAATTATTACATTTTTTAACTCTTTACTACCTCAGATCTATCCTAATCAGGCTTGATCAAATGCTGTTGCTTAGCGTCATATTTTCTGAAATGTGTAAGCAGCTGCAGAGAAGTTAATAGGCTACAAATTCCTGTTTCAAATGCTGATAATGACATTAATTGATAGGCATTTTGCCAGTTACTGTAGTCTCCACCTGTATCTGCCTTTTGGGGCATCTTCCAAATCTTTATATGTGATATCTGGATGATATATAGATTTCATCAACTTGATTTCAGTATACTTGGCAGGTAAAGGAGAGGAAATTATATTCCTGTCATGAGAAGATTTCTGAGATTTAGAAAACGTTCCCATCCTGCATCAAGATGAAATCCAAACCTTTTAAAGTTCATCATGCAGAGACACAAAGCCGGGAGCCTGGCAGGTTGGGATTTCACTGGTGCATGGGAGACCCTTCCCCTGTCACTCTTGCACGTCTCCTGTGAGTAATCTGAATTAGAAAGATACAGACTGTCCCACAGCGACTCTTTCTTTCTCCTGTGTTAAGGAATTAATAAAATCCCCCCTGAAGCACTGCAATGCAGCCTGGTGGAGTGCTGCACGTCCTCCCTTGTTCTCCCCACCTCCTTGACCAAGGCAGCAGAGTAGGGATGTGACCCTTGTTCCTGGCTGGCAAAGGCCAACCTGTTAAACTGTCTGAAGGTATTTTCTTGATTTCTAGCTTTGAAATGTGTTTCCCTTTGAAGATAATGTAAAAGTGGGTATACATCCATAAAAAATGTTCACCAAATTGGTATTTTCTATGTCAGTAAAAGTTGTGAACATATGTCTTTATGAGTTTCCTGGTTGCAGATATATGCACGTAATCCCAAGCAAGTTCCCAGTTCCAACAACCAGTGGGAATAAATATCATTTAGATGATAGCAACAGCAAACCTGTGCAGTTCAACTGAATCTACGTGTCTCAACCAAGTATTTGCATGGTGTTACTGTTTTCTTACGTGTCTTTTTTTCATGCATCTCCTCCCTGCTTAATGACTTCCACTCCTGACATCATATATGTGTCTTACACAACAAGCTGTAAAACTGCCTTTTTGCTTTATCTGTTGAATGATGCCGTCCTTAGCTTATGTACCCTACAAAATAATGCCAGCAGAAAGTTTGGCAATTAATTTGCCAAATGTTATTCTCACTAGCCTGTTAGGCAATTAATGAAATCTTCACTGGAGGGCATACAAAATTGAGGTTCAATATATTGTGCTCAGATCGTTTAAGGTTTATCATATTATGTTCTCTTTTTTCTTCTTCTTCTTCAACTAGGTTTTGGCTATTGCAACACTAACAGATTAATGAAAAATAACGTTAATAGGCCAATTCCTTTAGTATTTATATTGCATAGAGGAAAATTCATCAATCACTGCTTGCATTAGTAAAGACAATATTATAATTTAAATTATTCTACTGGATGAATTTGAAAACCAGAGCCTTATAATCTTTAAAACAATATTTGCACAATAGTATTTAACTTCCCAAAGAATGGAGGAGTGGAAAAAAGCTACAGTAAATATGAGGTATATTAAGACATTTCATCATGTAGTATTTCTGTTTAATCAACGCCCTGTTTAGCAACTATTCTAAATATGTATCTTGAAATATGGTAAACACTATTTACAGTTAAAGAATTTCCATGTGTATGCATGGTGAGTAAGCTAATTCATCAACATGATTTTAAAATGTATTTAATACACAGATTTATGATGTTTTTTATAGATGCTTTCCTTGAGATCAGTTTTATGTACCAGAGCCCAGCACACTGTTCTTTAGACTCACCTGTCTTTGTTATGGGTGAAAACCAGATGAAATTTGCTTTTGTTTATTCATCTTTTTCCAGTTAACAAGTTTAAGGGGTGGACCTGAGCTAAGCAGAAAAAGCAATGCCCTTTGCCAATTTATTCAGGGGAGCTCTTGGGCAATTTCTTCCAGCTCTCTCCTTTACCTTGTTTGCAAGATTTTGGTCTGCATGACTGATTTCCAATATTTTCAGTCCTCTTTTCACTTACCTTTCTCTTCTCAGCATTTGTGGCTTTCGCATTTCTGGATGTAAATATTAGTTACACTGGTGTTGGCAACATTATCTTGCATTGAGTGAACTGGGGAAAATTACTCGTTTTTCAGTTCCAAACATAAACAAATACTCTATTTTTTTTACTATTTATTTATTTATTTATTTATTTATTTATTTATTTATTTATTTATTTATTTATTTTACATGAACCTTTCTGTAAAGGGTTGATATACAGCAGTGAAATACTTAAATGACTAACAATGAAGCATACTGTGGACAGAGATCCTGTTTATATATCTTCATCTCCATTTCTGTATTTGTTTATTCACCTGTATGCTAGTCTGAAATTGATTTGTTAGGCTACGTAGATTTTTATCTACAGATTATTTTATTCTTATTTGAGATGGTATCTCTGCCTCAATTGGTTGTTGCATTTTCAGTCTGGTGCTGGTAATCCTCAGGGAGAGTGAGGCAGGGTTATACAACCAGTTACTAAGTTTTGAAAATGAAGAAGTATCTTCCAGGCTTCCAGGCTCATTGAATTCTTTTTTTTTTTCTTTTTTTTCTTTTTTTTTTAATCTAACAATGGAAACCAGACAATTTATCCTGACCTTTCCATCTCTTTTTTTGTTTCACTTTTGGCATATTCTTTCCCAGTCTCTGCCATTAAAGCATTCATCCTGACTCAGTATTAGCCATTAATGGTCATGCCGTTTAGTGCACAGTTGCCACAGAGTAGCCTTTCAGACGTGTACTTCAGAGCTAAAAAAATGGTTGTAGATTTTATTATACTAGACATCTGTTTTCTATAGGAACGAACATACAGCACTACTCACACGCTGTTCTTTATTGGAGGGACCATACTGACCCTGTGAGCATCAGAAAGGGAAATGAAGTACTGATATACAGTACTGATGTCTGAATTTGGCCAATTGACTTCAGTATTTCAGCTATTACAAGTTATAATCACTTTGATTTTTCTACACAGGGACAAGTTTGCACAGATAATGGATGTAAAGGCAACATCCTTCCTTTTCTCAGGGTACAAGCTGTTACCTCAAACCTGGGTTCTTCACCCGGTATGCCAGAACAATCACACAGCGAGTCACGATCTGGGTTATCGCATGTCTGTGCAGAGATGGGTGCTGGGCGCTGAACCCACGCAGCTAGCACACCTCTCCCCACACGGTAAAACACTTTGTGCGCTTTGAACAACTGCTCACAGTGACACTTGGTCACCCTTAACTCTCCTTGGTTCTTGCAAGCCTCATCTCCATTGAAAGGTGCAGCATCCTTTTTTTCCACAGCCCATGTTCTGTGGGGTTTGTTAGTAGGAGTCTCTCTTTGCTCGAGGGTCAATCTTTTAGTGTGATAATTAGGATAGTTCACACATAGTTCAAATAATTTTTTCTTTAGTCTCATTAACCATTTGGCATATTTATGGTCGGTTCCTTCTCCCAAGGCCACATTCTGTTAACTGTTTGTAGGGGTTTAACGAACATCATCAGTTTTTCACATTCTGTCTTGTTTTTCACTACAGATATTTATATATTTTCCCCCTCTCTTTTTCTTTTTTTAAAGTAAATAATTCAGTGAAGTGGTTAGATGTTGTGCCTACAGGCTCATCCAAAGCCTGTGAAGTTGAGGGCCTTCATTCACTAGTAGGAGCATTTGACACATGGCAGAAGAACTGCAACTACTGATGTCTGAATGAGGGGATTTTACCCTACCAAATCCATGAGCTGGGCAGGAGGCCAGGACACCCAAGGAACCCCATCTCCCACACCACTAAGTTTGGGTCAGTTCCCTCAGAAACTACAACTTCCCAGGGAGTCCTACTGGAAAACACACAGTCATGCCAAGAAATAGACCTGCCAGGAGTGAAACCGGTACATTCTGGCGGCAGCTGGATTATACTGAAACATACGTAGGTGTGCCTTTAATACCAACAAAGGAAAATTATTTTATTTGTCTGTAGCATTGGGATTATATTTCATGTAATGCAGTTTTGATTGTGTACCATCTTGTGACATTCTGTGTTGGATTGTTGTTGGCATTTTCCATAAGGTGCTCTCTATGTTTAAGGTAGTATAAATGTACGATCTTCAAAGATTATTTGCATGGCAAGCTGCAGGTTTGGATTAGTGTAAAATGCCAAAATTGAGGCCGCCTGAGCAATTTACAGCCTCCCCTCACCAGTGCAGGTATGGCCCCCCTCACTTGAGCCCATACAATGCGAACCCAACTGTGCAGCTTGCAGAACGGCGAGCAGCTCGCCGAGCGCTGTTGCTGGCATTTATCTACAGCATTCTGCCGTGCCATGTAGAAATGTCCTATGATACCATCTTTAGTTACCCAAACGCGTAGTCGTCAGAGCTAGATGCAGCTGCAGCATGCATGAGGAGGGACAACTATGCCATATGGGACAGCGCTAATGATGAGGCTAATGTTTCCGTTGGTGAGGCTGCCTGCTAGGATTGCTATAGGTGTGAAGGAGACATGGCATTTGTGTGCCATCTGGGGTAGCTCCACATGGTACAGTGAAATATGATGAAACGAGGAGAGGCTGAGGAGCTGGGGCTGCTCAGCCTGGAGAAGGCTCAGAGGGACCTTATCCACGTATGGACACCTGACGGAGGGAGCAAAGATGATGGCCTTTTCCCGGTGATGCCCAGTGACAGGACCATGGGTGCAAGAGGAATGCAGGAAATTCTGTCTAAATATTAGAAAAAACCCTTTTTTTAATCCAAGGGTGGTCAAACCCTGGACCAGGTTGCCCAAGTAAGCAATAAGAGTCTCTGTTCTTGGAGACAGTCAACAGGATATAGCCCTGAGCAGCCTGCTCCAGGTGGCCCTGCCTTAGGTGGACACCAGCTTCGGGTGCCTGTGATACCACAGGATGGGCATGCCTGGTCCTCACGAGAGACTGGGGGATTTTGGCCGCAGGCCAGGAGGGAGTGTTTTTTTCTTTGGTGTGAACATAAAGTTATTTCAGCAGCTCATCATTTGCTTAAATTTGAATAAAACCTTTTAGTACCAATAAAAGTCAGCTTTCCGGCTCCCCTAAATGTTCTCCTTAGATTGCACATTTTTTTCTGCAAGGCATGAACCGAGTGGAGTTCTTCTAAAAGAAATACAATGTAAATGAATATTTGTTAAAAATCCAATGCATCAAGAAAAGTAGGGGATTATATTACTCTCATAATAATCTGTGTTTTCAAAATATTCATCTTTCTATACTACCATAGTAGCCCCTTCTTAACAAATGGAGGAAGTTTCTTGTTGACAAAATATGAATTTTTTATATTCCTAAGCCACAAAGCTGTCAAATTATCAAATATAATTTCTCAGCAGATCTATCTTGTGTTTGTATTTACAGAACATATACATATGCCACAGTAACCACATTTGAAAGCTTAATCCTTTAAAGTATTTACATTGGGTTTTCAGCATTCATTATAGAAAGCCTTTGTAAATTGAAATAAAAAAGGGAGGGGTGAAGAGAAGGAACAGGTAGTGCATGATCTGAAGAGCAGGATACTTTTAGTAGATACATTTTTGGTTCCTAAGCTCTACCATATAATCATATGCAGGTATAGCTTACATTTACTGAATGGAAATATTGCCAGCACTGTAATCTAAGATAACTTCATTTTGTGAATTTGGGTCTTTTTGATTTTCTTGAAAAATTAAATTGATGTTTAAAATAATTAATTTTATGTGATGATTACCAAGTTATTTAAAATTGGTGAAAATATTAAATCATTTGAATATTCACCTCCAAGCACTTTGCTCAAACACAGTGTTATTGAACCCATTCTTCCATAAAATCTTGAATGCCCGCATCATTACTCTGTTACTTGCATGAGTATGTGTAGGTAAGTATGTATATATGTAGGTAAATATAGATAAGCTGTATGCATATATATTTGAAATACTATATGTGTTTGCACAATCAAGCATACAGTGTTCGTAATTCAGAGTCAGATAAGCAACTGCATGCACACAGTAGAGGTTTTTGGGATAGTTAAAGGAGAAATAAAAGAATGGGGACAGGATACAATCTGCAGGCAATAAGCACACGTGATCTTAGCACAATTATTTCTGTGAATGCCATTAAAAGAAATTATCCTTTATGAATAAACTTTGCTTAAGTTTCTAAGCTGTTCAGCAAACTGAAGCCGAAGCTGTATAAATTATTTTTACTAGGGTTTGGGATATTTTTGTTGTAACTTATTTAAAAAGCAACAGCAAAAAATCAAAATGCTTTACATAAAATACTTTACATGTATTTGGTTTCCTGAAAAGCTGAGAATATCAGTTTGGGTTAAAAAAAATAAAATTGTGACATTAAGAAAAAAAATAGCATTCCATAATGAAATACTATTTTTAATTAAAACTCAGGTAATTTACTTAAAAAACATTGAGACCAAATGTTTTCACATTTCATTTACATTTATAAGGCTCACCTTAATTAAAATTACTTGACAATGAACAGATCTTTTAAAATCTGCCCTGTTATTCAAGATTTTCAACCAAAATTTTTCACCAGTTAGGACAAAAAACCATATTTTTTAATATGCAAAGGAGAGAGTCACAGGCACTTTCCCTATACCTGCCGACTTCATCTCACAAAAGCACTGTAGGTCTCGGATCCTGCTAATATGTGTGTATTTCTATAGGCCTTTTATTCTTTATGCATTCCAGCATGTAATTCACTGCAGAATCCACTTAGATGCAATATCAAGTCCCCGTCTGAGAAGACATGTGCTCCATGACTGACAGCGAAGTGGTGGAAAGCCAGCAGGATGGGGTCTGGGACTCAAGAAGCCTTGTGGGAATTTAGTTGCTTCCATCCAAGAGGAATATTAGTGGATTAAATCAGCATGAAATAAAAATTAAGAGATTTGTGATTTCTCTTTTCTGCATCCCTTTCTGACTTTGGGATTTATGCAAACTAAAATCCCAAGTTACTCTTGGGAGTAAATATCTAGGTATCGAAATTTCTGGTTTCATTTCACTCTAGTTGTGTTCATCTCCTGACAGCTTGTCAATCTCAGAAGGGTGCAATTAGACTTATGTTAATTATTTAGTACATTCCCTTTTCTCTATCAGTTTGTATTGTTATCATTAATTAGTTAGAAGTGTCAAATACATACATATATGTATACACATATAAATGTTTTCTATCCAAGTTGAAAACACTTACCAAACCTTTATTAAGCACATCTTTCCATTTTTTGGCACACTATGACATCAACATTATTGCCATGTAAATGGTGTTGGACTAAAGGACCGGTATACAAGTTGTGTATAAACCAAGAAATCTCAGAAAACTGAAAATAAGGTTAAAGGGACATCCTGCTGCTGCAGCGACCTAACAAAGTGGACTATCTTCAGAACACAGTATGGTGACAACTTCAACAAAGCTGGGTCAGTGTGAGCCTCATTCTTTCAAATGTCTGTTATTTAAAGCTACACAGTTAAGAAAGAATGATAAGAATGCACTGAAAAATGGAAATTTAACAATCATTTTTTTAAAAAAAGAACCAGCTGAAATGTTGAGGATCTAGATCTTGCCCATTTTGTACTGTGTTAGAATTGCAAATAAAAAAAGTCAAATTAAAAGACCTAGGAGAAAGCTTCATCCTGTTGTTCCCACTGTCTGCGACGCATGGCTTGGTGTCTGTGAAGCTTGAGTCACCATTTTTCAAAGATGTGGGACAGCAAACACCAATAACAGGGGGCTGGGTAAATGCTACCTCTCCTTTCTTATTGCAGCAGGAAAGCTTCTGAAATTTTTGCTGTGTGCCTTCCGCTGCCCTTGACAACATCCTTTGTAGCTGTGTTCTTGCCCTGGAAAAGGGTCTTTCATCATTTTATTCCAACACTTGTGAAGTTTCTATTTCAGTTCAAAACTTCTTAAATATCCTTCTAATGTCTTAACTTCATAGCTGGGACAGGTTAACCTATGAGTCAGAGCTCTATTCTCCTCTCTTCTCATGACATACTTTCTACAATGTTCCCCATGTGCTTATTTTTTCAGTACATCAAAATACTGTCTCTTCTTTGGGTCTGCTCTTTGGAAGCAGGAGCTTAACTCTGTTGATCTCTTATAGCTGTGTCTTTCTTAAATATTTTTTCCCATGCTGCCATTCTTGTGGCATACAGATAATTAAAACCATAAATAATAATTCTCATGGCGCATTCCTCCATATCCTCTAGGAAATAAATGAATTTATTTTATTGACTGGGAAAATTCTAGGAGGGCATTTTTCATGGTGTTTGTGTACATTTGAGAGGCAGGAATTTGGCAACATTGTATTGAAATGTTGAGGTTTGATTTATATCTGAATGTGATGAAAGATACTGATTTTCACATAGATTGTCCTCACAGCAATGTATCTGTCCGTTATGAGGAGATATTGTTTATTTTGGGTGAAGAAAAACAGTGAATTGTTTTGCATTAGGTAGACCTGGAGATGTTGTCCCTGTTGCCGTGATTTCAGGGTGAATATTGCTACCAGAAACTTTACAGGCATCACATTGTTCACCTGGGTCTTGTTCAGTAGCGCAGTAGTTGTATATTTTATGGCTCCTCACCTCCCTCTTTTTTTCATGTCTTTCAGGGGAGTACGTGGTTAGTAGATTTCAGAGTGTGAGATTACTACACAAATGACTGGAACAAAAGAGACATTTTTTGAACAGTTGATATTTAAGGAGTTAAAATATTAGTCACAGTATTAAATAAATTATTTTAACCAAATGCAATCTTGTTAAACTGCTAGACACTTCCCTTTTAATTTAATAGTACCATTAGAAAAATAAAGCATTGCCTCAAGTAGAAACTGAAAGATTTTTCAGGACTTGAGGTTATGGATAAACATTGGGCTTGAGTTGGCTGCCTAACATTGATGTAAAATGCATTTCATGGTTTGTGATTTCTCCTGTTAGAAAAAGTGCATTTGCAACTGAAATATGAAATGAAACTTACAGAGATGTATATTCTTTTATTATTTAAAAATGGCAAACAAGGTACCAGCTGCTGAGATTTCTTGTGTCGAGGTGAAGTATAGCATGCTAGACATCGATAACAAACAATAGTTTCTCTGCCTGCAAGAGCTTAATCCACAGCTCTGTCTCTCGTGAACTTCAGGAAGCAAAAAGGCAATTCATTAAAATGCTCCATGAGCTGGTAGCAAGACATGGTATTTTATTTAACTGCATGATTTCTCTACCCATTCCAGCTCAGTGTAGAGAACCCTACTGACTTTATTGGCAGTGTTCTGACACATTTAAACGTATATGTTTATTTTGGATTAAAATAAATATTTACATGCACATTTTAAATTTATGATTTATCATACAAAATCTCAAGAACTGTACAAAAAACCTAAACTCCATGTATTTTCCATCTTGAGTGTAAATATGCCAGTATAATCCAGTACAAAGGGATAATGGTTGTTTCAACCAAAGGCGTTTGAGTTCAGTTAAAGGCCCTGCACAGCTGTGAGAATAGGTTGTGTGATGGTGGCTTGTAACTAGTGTGGAGGCTGCAAAAGGCAAAAACAAAACACCAAATTACCTGTCTTGACTTCATGCCTGCTTTGTCACTTTCCTCTTCTTTTGTCAATGGCTGGCAAACAAATGGTCAGTCTCATCTTCATTCAGCTGCTAATAATATTTATCATAATTATATTGTATGAGGAGCAAGCATAAGGACAAGTATAAAGACTTCTTTTGGAGAAAATACAATTAATGGTTTCACATCTGCTCAAGTTTAAAAGGCTACAGGAAGTACATGCAAATGAAAAATACTCTCTAAACAGCAAAGGACTCCCGGACCAGCTGAACTGGGAGGGCGCCGCAGCTGCAAGGTCACAATGTAAGAGAACATGCCACAGCTGGCAGTGCACATTATTAGGGTTAAGTCCCTTGCAAAAAAAACCAACAAACCCTGCACCTCTTAAACAATGGCATGAATTTAATCTCAATTTCACAAAATTGCATCGACTAGTTGTTGATGCACACACTGTTGCTTGCTTTTGCCTCCTTCAGTTTATAGCGTTACTTATGAATAAATGCATTTAGAGAGAAGTTTGAAAATTACATCAAAGCAGTTTATTGAAGAAACCAAAAGCGAATATCTGGAAAAATATTTTCACCTACGTTACGTGAAATGACTCTCAAGTCACATAAAGGTAAAAGGGAATGGAAGTTAAGCACCTTTTTTGTGTTCTTTTCCCACTCTTGCCTTCTTACCTAACACTTGGCAAAAGAAGCCCTTCTCAACTTGTGCTCACTTTTTTTATCAAAATTCCCCTTGAAAATAGTGTGTCTGTAAAGCTTTGCAGTGGTAATTCACCACATTAAAAATAGATAAGCTTAAGAGCTTGCAGTGCTTGAAGTCTGAATGTTTACCCATGTTAGGATGTTTGAATGGCACTGGCTGTGTCTGATTTAGATTAGATGTGAATTATGTCATCTTCTTAGCTCAGTATCAAATACATTGCTTTTTCTTATACTCATCAACTATTAAGTATAGCTATTATTCCATATGAAAATGCATATTTTCAGCTATCTAATGTACAGCTGTACAGTTAATGTTTCATCATTTGCCAACACTTCCCTACAAGGCGACCTGAGATATTACCTTTTCCATAGAAAATACTTCCCGCCCCCCCCCCCCCTTCCATCCGTAGAATTACATGGGATGTAGCGTTTTTCAGGACATTAAGAAACACAACAGATATCAAAATATTACATAAGCATTCTCAGCAATACATAGAATACCACTAAAAAAATTATGTTTGTGTGACCCTTTCTGTAAACTGTCCACTTTTTAGACATTGTTTTGTATAAGCTTTAGAAAACGGCAAGGTTAGTCTCTCTGACAATACAAATAAGGAGATTTTTCAAAGTTCATAATAGATCTTGAAAAGTATTCTTACATTTTAGTTCAGTTTTCTTCATTTTTTCTTGCTGTTAATTTTTAACATAAATTTTTCCCTCCGATCTTTACAGACTTGTTATAACTAATGAACTGTAATGAACAAACTTAGTAACTAATCAAAGAGTACCTACTAAAGTAAACTTCTTAAAATGTGATAATCTGCTACAGGTAAAATCTATGTCACTTTTCATAATTCCTATATGCATACTACTATATGTAAACCATGTTGTATTTCTGATTTAATATACTACTCCTTTGATATCAACTTCCTCTTGGTCTGTAACAAGCACCTAAATGTAATATATAGTCCCTATTATGGTTTCTAAAAAGTGGCTTCATAGGAATATATCTACAATTTACAAAATATATGCAATTTTGCAACAGGAATCAAAGCAGCAAATGTATCACCACCTATTAAATCCAGCCCTGCCAAAACGTCTAGCATGCCTTTTAACAGAAGATTTTTCTCTGCATCTTTGCAAACAAATTTACTTTTGTTAATTCAGTATAGCAGGGAGAAAAAAATATCACAAAACATAGTCCTGTATACCTGTTTATATGAAAAGATGTAATGATGCTAATTATAAGCAAGGCTAGCACATGGATACACTGCCAAGGAAACAAGCTGGAATCACTGGATATGCCAGGAGCATGGAATACTTCGCCCCTTGCACTTTGTTAGCTTGTGGATGTGCAAGCCAAGACTTTTTCCTCTCTTGCCCCTTATTTATGCAGAGAAACAGAAGCCTTCCCAGTGCTAGGTATCATCTTTGACCTCATGATCTAAGGTCTAGGATGACCAGCAGAAAACTTCAGTCATTCCTCTATTTATCTGTGCTGACGTCTTTTGCTGTATCTGCCTGAAAAAACATACTGCCAAGGTTTTTTTCCCTGTGATTAGCCATGTGCAACATAGTAAAGGAACAACACAGGGAGAAAAGTTTTTAGGCAGTTCATCTCTGGTGCACTGAATATGTCATCTACATTATTTGATACTTCAGCATATTTTGAAAACATATTTCAAATATTTAATTCTGTAAGTGCACAAGTAGTATTGGCCTGAAAACTTGCATTGCCACCCTAAAGGTTACAAAGGTGATGGCAGTTTATTTTAAACATATGCTTTCTTTTAAATATGAAGAATATACTGAAAGTTGGTCTTTCTGGACACTGGGACTCGTTATGGTTATATGAACTCTAAGCAAAATGTGGATGGTGATATGATGGATTGGTTCAAATAATTCCAGTACCGTTTTGAAAAGCTGATTTTATTTTATCTTCCAAGATACAGCAATGTAGCCAGACTAAAATAAAATATACACCGCCTATGTATTTGGAAATTTTCTCTAGGAGCTATGTTACTAATGATTTGGAACAACAGAGGTGTGCAGGCTGGCTGTTCAGCTGATGAAGATTGCATTTTGAAAGTAATTTGTGATGGTAATTTCATTCACATTCACATTACTTGAACTGGCTAGTTGGATTTGTACCAATTACTATTGCCAAAACAATTGTCACACATTTTAGATATGCTAGTAAAAACATGTTCTATTTTGGACAAATTTTTGAATAGTAAATGTTGACTCTTTTTCCACTTGAACACGAACACCTGGTTTCTCATCTCATGCAGAACAGCAAAGACGTGCTGTGGCCTCCTTGCTTACAGTCCAGTAGTCTTTCAAAAAACAGCATTATCCCTAGACTTTTAAGCATAAGAGTGGAAAAATGTCTAAATTAGATGAGGGACCAGGTGTTTGTCAAGTTCATTTCATAGATCTTTAATTCATGGATACTGTTAAGCAAATGCATAGAAGACATTCTTATCCTCATTGGACCTGCTTAAATGCTTTAAAAATAGACTGCTTTTTGATAAAATGATAATGTAATGTATTAGTAATAACTTGTTATAAAGTGAACACTAAAGAATGTCCAAACTGGATGACATTGAAGATTTTTACCAACACTAATGTTTAAGGTTCAATGAAATGTGCTGACAAGTATGAAGTCACTGTCTTTAAAAGGAATCTGCTGATTTATTGTTAAGCTTCCATTAGCCAAGACTGCTAGATTTCTGTGTTATATCTCCAGCAATAACTGTTTTGAACATATTCCATTTAGCATTTTTAGTTGTCGTCCTTCTAAGCAAACAGCTCCTCTACTTAAAAATATGCAACAAATCAAATTAATTAAAATGAATCAATTGAACTGCTAAAGTGGTGTTTCGGAATGACTCTGAGGACCATAAATTCAAATTAAGGCTTGCATGACTCCTTCCTGGGTTTGAAGAGGTGCGTGGTACGTTAGCAAAAGGAAAAAGGGAAAACAGTCACCCTATTTAACAGTTTTCAGCTGGGATGCTTGCGAAAGTTAATTGTGCTGAGGGCTCGTATAGCCAGATTTTACAAACATACCATAAACCAAAGAATGAAGCAGACAGACATAACAGCAATTAATTGTACCTAATGTTGATATTCAGGTAAGGTTAAGTATCATTGTAGTCATGTATGAGTGGGGTAATAGGAGGTTAATTATTGTAAAAATTTGATCATGGACATGCAGCATTTACAACTTTACTCATAGTACACTTTGCTTCTTCTGATAACTTCTTCACTTCAGGCAGTAATGTGTGTTGTCAGATTCATTTTTTAAAGTAAAGGTATGATAGAGATATGCTAATTTATGCATGGTCATTGAATATATTTTTCCTAACTGTATTTTAACGATTGGATTGTACTACAGAGCATTTCTTCTTATTCTGGTTTTAGTAAGCTTTTAAATACAGTTACAAAAAGTGCACGCCATGCTCTATTGCCAATAACAACTGTCCTCTTTTTGAAAATATGATGAATGCAACGTTCTCTTCCCACCATTCTGTATTATATTTGATTTATTCACCAATCTAAACTTGTATATGGCTTCTGGTTTTTGCAGTCTGATTGAGGACCTAAGAAGTGTGGGGACAGGATTAAAGCATTGCTCCTGACATTAGTTTCCTAAAAGCAGTCTTTGTTCTGCTGCTTCTCTACATGTCTCCTACTTTACAGGATCATCCTATGGCTCATTTGTAATCTACTGGATTTAATACTTGAAAATCTGATTTCTGTATTCATGCTTTACCTTTTGTCTTCAGCTGGTCTGAACTGGGAGCCTACACTTTATTATCTACTTAGAACAGAAAGAGATGAATATTAAAGGGATATCAAACCCTTAAATATCCCTAGAATTTGTAAAAGAGATAGACCCACATTACTGAGCATTATGTAGGCATAATTAGAGTGATGCAAAGTTTAGCTGACTATGTATTAGCACTATTTCTGCATTTATTATCCTGATTTTCTGCAAGGGAATACTGCATGACCTTTAAGGTTTTATATTTAATTAACTACCAAACAAAAGCAAAATCGTCTTCATATTCTTTTACTTTTTCATTTTTCAGTTTTAATCTTCATCCTAAACTAGAATTGAGTATTCACATAGAGAAAGGGAAGAATACGGTATGTTTATTTCCTGGTGTGATAGGTATGCCTGCTGGTTAAAGAAACAAACAGCCAGTCAGTTTTGTGGTATTTCTTAATATAGTATTGTCACTGCAAGAGAATGATGGCCATTCGGATTAACTATTTGAGCTGGACATCATGTGATGTTTGAGTTTTCACTGCAGACTTACAGAGCCTCAGGAGCAGTGGCTTAACTTCCAAAACACCTGTTCAATCTTCCACTTTTTTTCTGCTAGTTTTACAAGGTTTCCACTTCTGCCAACATGTGTGATACAAAACAGAAAAAGAGAGTATTACCACAATAAATATAAGCAAGATTTTTTGGTAGGTTTTACAATTTGTCATGCCGGTTGTGTGGGGCAAGATTCTTGGGGGCTGTATTTTGTGTGACGCAGTATTCTTAACTGGTGTACCCCACCACGGGGGGGGGGGGGGGGGGGGGGAGGGGGGCAGGCAATTAATTGGTAGTAACGAGTTTTGTATTGACTTGCTTGTTCTAAGGACTGGTTTAAAACACATTAAAAAATTAATAAAAAGTTCTTTTTCTTTCAGGTGGGAGATGAAAGAAGGTGCATATCTTGAAGATGAGGAGAAAGTTATGGTGGAACGCTTAAAAAATGTTTATTTGACACAGAGCACTCCTACCTCAGAGGATAAAGAAGGATAATTACCTTGACAGGTTTCGGGTAGCACCTTTTTCTGAATTCAGTATGATTAACTTAATGGCTTAGTTATAACTGACAGGACTAGAAAGCTCAGGAATATATATCTTGTGTAGGAGTTTTAAACTAAAGAATGTTCCCCTGTTATTGTCTAGTCACCCCATCCAGGCAGCAATTGTTCACACATGCATAAGGCGAGCAACAATATATGAAAATGTCAATGTCACAAAACAAGGAGGGTGTATCTCAGTGCTGCGGAGGCATAAACCTGAATGACAAACCGAGAACTGTTTTAAAAGTATAAAACTTGCTCTGAAAATAATGCAATCTGGGACACGTGCGAGGCAAACACCCGTGCTATGCTTCCATCGACCATTGTGGAGCCAGCCTGCCCCCGGCTCGTGTTGCTCAAGGACCTTTCTCTCCTTTGGTGCTTGTGTTCTAGTTAGTCCTGCCATGAAATCACCCAGAGTTTACGAGAAAGGACAGATATAGGCCGTAGGTCTGCAGACCTCTGTGAGTTGCTTCAGGATGAGTATGCTTGGCTGTTATTCCCAAACAAAACCGCACCAGCTTTATTGCCCTCGCAAATCCTAACTTAACAACCAGCGTGTCCTATGGCTTAAAAGACACATGATAGAGAAACTGTTAGCAGCTTTTAAAGATTTGAGAAGCATCTTTTTATTTAAAAGAATTATTCACCGGCAGTGCTCAAAGAAATGTCCTAATAGTGAACTGAGAAGAGAAAATTATAAAAAATTCAATGTTTGTTTCTGATAAATACAATAACATTTCATTTTCAAAGTAAGCCCTGTCTGATGTTCAGGTTTTCCAAATATTATATGTTTTTCTTTTCAGTAAAAGTTCTTCCTCAAAGACTAAAAATAGCTGAGTTAGGCACATGGGTGTTTTGACAATATTTTTCATACAGAAGGTTGGTTAATATTTCCTTAGCTCTACCGAAATAATCCATCATCTTTCTATTTGTTCCTTGCATTGGAAGTCCAAGGCAACTATTTCCCCTGCCTAATGAAGGGCTCTGGCAAGACCTTGTTACGGCTGCAATCTGAGCTGCAGCTATTCCTGTTCCCACCACATCTCACAGATGCTATTAGGGACGTAACTCAGACCACTTGAATAGGAGGAAGGCACGTTTTTTTCCTAAAAACTTCAGTAGCAGCATGGGTAACTGTAATGCTAGTGCTGCTGTAGGGTCTAATCTGAAATGCAGTTTTTCCTGCTTAATTGCTTTTTTTTTTTTTTTTGGTATCATTCATAAAAGATATCAATCCATTTAAAATGAAAATGGGGACCACTGCATCTTACAAATCTCCAAAGATCTTGCTACAACACTGCATCAACAAACAGGCTGTGAGGCACTGATGCTCCAAAAATGCTAAAAATATTATTTAAAGAATAAACCAGACTTTTTCCTGTGCTGCTGATACAGTCATTTCAGATCATAAAGAAGTGATGAAGTGTAAAAACAATTTGTCTTTGCTTTGTATTTCACCTTTGAAGATTAATTGTGATCTTGAGGCTTAAAACGCGGCTACAGGGGTTACCTATGATGGCAGGTATGGTATTCTGACAAATGAGGCACACAGGCTCCAAGCCATATTAATAATGTGTTAGTGCACATGGAAGATGGGAGTTTAGAATATTCTTTCCTATTTTATTGAAATATATTGTACATAATTAACTTTTTGTACAGTCACATAAAGTGGATTTCTCTCTATGTGGTGAAACTGACTGAAATAGTTTTTGTGGAAAAAGCTCCCCTTCTGGGAAACACGTATTCTGAATAGGATAAACTTTGCAAGTGGAAAAAGCTAACCCAGAATAAAAGCCCTCACTTAGTCTGAAATGGGGATGTCCATATGGGGAGTTATGCCAAATTGGTTAGTATCCTTTAAATTCACAACACATCTGGTTCTAGAATAATAACAGTCATGTTAAAAAAAAAGAAAAAAAAAATCGTTATGCCCCTTCTTCCCTTCCCTCCCTGCCAAATTAATTCAGCAGGAATCCACTGGGTAGCATCAGGACAATTCTGTCTTTCTTAGAAAGAGTATATTTATAATCTTTAGTAATATGGAGCTGACAAGACAGAATAACTAGCCTGAAAAAAAAGCTGAACCTTTGCACAATATTTTATTTGGATGTTTTTCTTATCCAAACCTCTATATATATGTCTTTTAGAGTATCTGAATGCAAGCTAATGTGTGTTTGAAATTGAACGTGTCCCTCAGTCCTTACTGAGAAACAGCAGGGCACGATTTGTTGGCAATGTAGTGATCTTATTAACTGACCTTCAGGGTATGAAAGAAACATCATCTTGGCAACATCACTTATGCTGAATAGATACTTTTGCAACATCAACATTTGTTCAAAAAAATTACAGTAATAGTAAGGGCTGTATAACTAAGATTGCTAAATCACATACCATTAATTTATCAAGACTGCTTACTTTAAACTTAAACCCTTAACTGACACTTCAAAGAGCTGATCATTTTTACTTTGTAAGGTGTGTAAAGTTAGGAGTACTTGTATAACTGATTGCTGCTTTCTTTGGCTTTTTTTAATAAAACAATAGTTCTGTATCCTTAAAAAAGTTCTGCTGATGCTAAAATTGACTTAAGAGTCATTTCATTTTGGAGAGCGATGGGTTCATAAAGCTGCAATGTTTTGCTTTCGTATTTTATGTTGTGGCTCTTTGTCACGACTTGGTGATCCAAGAACATCTCACATTTATGTTTATCCTCAATAAATGAAGGCAACAGGAGCCAGATTTGCTGGCTGCAGTGTGGGACCTGTGCTGCACGACCACTGCAATCTGACTATCTTAACTGCTCCTGGAAAGGTAGTCAAAAATAAGGACTAAAGTCTGTTGTGTACAACGGACCTTTCCCTCTGAACAGGCAAAAGTGGGCCTTGTTGGCTCAGCTGAGTTAGTGTAAACGGGAATTTTTATATTTAAAGAAATTAATTTGATCAGATAGAACAAACTAGGTAACTATGCATTATCATTAATGCTTACACCTAATTCTTATTTAACATTTTAATATGCTTAGGCCTTTTTACGAAACAGGTTTACATGGGAGACTTCATGGCATGGAATATCTCTAATTGTATCAGTTTAGTATCCAGCCATATCTTAACATCTTGCTACTTTTGAAAGGTAGTTAATAAAATTAGAAGCGGGGCAAAACTGAGATAGCATTAATAGCACTGAAACTCAGAAAGACAGGAGAGAGAGAGAAATTTGGGAAAAGACAGGCACAAAGACATAGCCCTGCCTTTTAGTGACTGCTCTCCTGACAAACAGTCTCCCATAGATCATGCTTCATTCCAGGAGAGGGCTTTTGTAGAGACCACAGGTAACAAAGCTCTTTGCTCTGGAAACATGCACGAGGGCAAATGGATGTTCTCCCATTCATCTCTACGTCCTCGCAGCAGTGCAAGGTAGGCGTGAGGCTGCCTTCTTCCAATTAGCTTCCTCTGACAGAAATACTCCATTTCCCTCTCAGCTGAGAGGTCTTCACAAAATATACTGACTCTTATCTACAGTAAGATACCAATTATGTGCTGATATAAAACTATTTTATGAAACTCCTTAAAATATGTGCAGTCATTTTTAGTGACAGACAATATCCAAACTTTCAAGGCAACAGTCAAAAGACTAAGGAATTAGACCTATTGGCCTAATTAGGCATGAAATGGGAGAGTAACTTGACAGCAACAGGGAGATTTCTAAGCAAGCATATAGGTCTTGAGGAGGTCCTGGCTGCTGCAAAGCCGCTCCTCTGTAGTAACTGTCCATGTTGTAAACAGTGGTATGAGTGGGAGCAGAAGCTCTAAAACTGTTTTTAGTATAAGGCCTAGGAAACGGGCAAGGGTGAGCTGGCTTTTTCCTCTGCCTGTGGACTCCAACACTTGGGAAGCAGACTAAACCGACTGACATTGTCGAGCAGGCAGTACCAGAAAAGCATGCAAGGTCTTGAGCAGGTTGGGTATTGCTGAGGACCTTGTAAGACCCATTAGTGAAATTGTGGAGGAGTCAGACTATTCCTCTCTGGCAACAGCATCTGAGAATAGACTGTTAGCTATTACAGCAGCAAGTAAAATAATGATACAGAGCTGGCAAGAAACACTCCAAAAAAAGCAAGGAATCATGCAAACAAGAAAAAAAAATCCCAACCCTCTTTTATTTTTCCTGAAAAAGTGATTCTATAACAAGTGCCTCAGGAAGAACTAGTGATTACCAACCACTAATAACATAAAGTGATCACCCAAATTAAGATTGTATGTGTCAGTTTAGTAGACAACTACCCCTAAGCTGACAAGGAGCCACTCAGGTCATGGCTAGTGCAAATTTGATGACTACCAGATCAAGCCCTTTAGATCCATGACAACTTAAGCTGTTAGTAGGTTGCAGCCATCTCTGAGGAGATACTTTATAATACCTCCTACTGAAGAAAGTGTTTTAACATTAAAATAGCTATGAGCTATCCAGTTTCTGCAGTAAATTGATCCAAGCTCCAACAGACAACAGTCTCAGTGTCTGCACAGCCCTGAGTCACGTCCATTCTCTATCTAGAAATGAGGCAAAGAGCTGGGTAATGGTGATCACACTCAGCAGGTGTGATCCTCTCCAGCCACCAGCTCAAAAAGCATGCCGTGTCTGCCATGACCAACTCAGGTTTCAAATCTAGCTCATGGTGGAGGTTTGCTGCAACAGCACATAACTGTTCTTTTCAGGACAGATTTTTAGAAAAATAATATCTTTTCAGCTCTCCCAATAAATAAAGACATTGATTAAAATTCCTCTTATAGAACAAGCACTCAGTCTTTAGGATACACCCAATGAATAGTTACCGATGCACCTAGTGTGTTCCATAAGCTAAATGTTAATGACATGATCATATAAATTTTGTCCCTAGATGAATTTGCTAGAGGGCTGAAACACAAGCAACTTTGGTAAATTTGTAATTACCTAATATCCAACTACTTTATTTTTTCTTTTTTTTTTTTTTTTGTCCCATAATCTGTGTTTTCTATGTAAAGAGTCTACTAACTTTTGACATTTTTTGTCCATAAAGAAATAGTTTCACATAGCTTTTCATGTGTCATCTTGACTCTGTTTTGTTTTCTACCTCAATATTGACTTTCAGGCATGGAAAAATGTACTGGTTAATGTTTGTTACAATTTAGAATGTGGGTACTGCTTCCACTCAGTTATACATGGGTAGATAATTCATTTTCTAGACTTAATGTCATACAGACTTAAAGCAGTGAAGTCATGGCTAATAATTTCAGGTTTAGGGTTGTCTGAAGACTTCTGCTCCTCATGTCCCATATGAATTTTGAAATATCTTTGTTTTTCCATTGTTCTAAGCTACCTGTGTTAGCCAGGATAGTTGGAGATATCTTTATGCATTGCTGTTTGTGAGCTATTTATGGTTTTTACTTAAACTGATGTATTTTGCCCCAGGTTTTATTTTCTTTAGGTTCTCTGAACTTTTAATTTACACTTGGAAATACATAGCACATCTGTTTTCATAATCCACAAGCACCTAAATACTTATCAGCAAAGCCTATGCCTTCTCAAACCTAATACAGAGTCTTAGGCAACCAAGAATGTATTAAATGTAAAATTCAAACCAACCACCTGCAAGGTTATCATTCAAGAAACGCAGTAGTCATTTTCACTTGGATTTTCACCTCTCTGTATATTCTAGAAATAACAAATTTAAGGAGTTTTTTGCTTATGTTCTGGGCAGTTTATGGGTATCTTCTATTCTATATAATAAACATGTCTTAAATGGGTTTTATTATGTAAATTAAGATTACACGTTCCCTTTGGAGAATGGAACAAACATTCAGAAGGTAAAAGGTTGAAATGACAGGTGTTTTTTGTTCTGGCGTATGGACTAGCAAACAGATTACTTTCTACAGTAAGCCAGATGTGGCCTTGGGAATGAAATTATCTTGGCAGGAATCCTACCTGCAGGTATGTATTAACTTCAGGAAATTGACAGCTGAACATGTGCTATGGAAACTTTCTTCAGAGGCAAAGGGATTATATCTCTTCAAATAGCAACAGTTTCTATTGCAGGCTCCCAAATTTCACTCATGCCCATCCACTTCATGAATGGACAGATCGATGGAGGCCGTTGCATTAATACAACACAAATGTGTAATGTTAATCATCTGGCCTCCTCTTCTCTCCAGACAAATAATTAACCAGAACATGGTAGGCTGTTCTTTATTTCCGACAACTATGCACGGTCTTGATCAACGTTACTGAGCAAGACCGTACCTCTGCCAGACTTTGGTATCAAACCACAGAGCCCTCCACACTGATAAATTGGATAATGAGGTTCAATTTTTCATGTTTAAAGGTGCTGTATATGCCTGGTGTGGTTCTTGGATTTGTAAACCAAAACCGACCAGTCCTGCACCTTTCATTTCCACTCCCTCCCCCTCTCACCCTTCCCCAGTTTTGGCTGAACTGTCAGTTTTATGGTCATTCCTGCTGCTTCCAGATGAGGCTATGGCCCCATCTTACACAGCAGGGTACAAAATACATACAAAGCGATTAGCTGTCTCAAAGAGCATCCAGTAAATACATACTACTGAGTTTCCAGGCCCAGTAGTGAGACACTTGGTAGTTAAAGCTTTTGCATTTTAACCCTACAGTCTTTGGGCATATCTCCAATCTGACAAGCTCCAAGGTGAGACATGCCCACTTGTTTTGTAGGAGCCTGGTGGCTTGGTGTTGGTTTTGTTGAGAGGAGAGGAAAGGGAAGCGATTGCTAGTTTATTATTATCTTTATATTGTTATGTTAATTCTACTGGTTTTGTTACTGTTTTGGTTTCTTTCCATGTGGATTGATGACTGGTCAATACCTGATGGTTGCAATCTGCTTAAGTAGTTTGGGCATTGATAAAGTCATGGTAACTGCCAGTAGCAGAAGTAATTTGTGAGCATAGTCTTTGTAAAAAGTGTCTGTCATGCCAACAGGCACTATAGGAATTAAATCAACCTAAATCTCTGTACTAAAATGGTCTATCATTAACATGATTTCTTAGTTCAGCTTTGTCAGGTCTCTCCCTGATAACCACAGTATTCCTTCTACGGTTAGAAATGGGTTGAACAGAAAAATGCTGGTATCTTACATGCTGTGCCTTTTGAGGGATGTCATTTTTCCAACTCAAGTTCCAAAAGGTGCACTTAAACTATGTAACGGAAAAGGTACATGTATTTGCTTTTCCATTTTATGTGTACACAAATTGTTTAGATGACAGTTGTACAATTTTTTAAAAAGTTATATAATACCCTGGAGCAGTCATCTGCTCTAACATGCATAATTTATTCAAAAATCATTCATGGAGTTGAGGGATTGATAGTTTGGAACAGAAAAATTATAGGTATGCTAAGTATGTTCTTGCAAAAATAAATCATGTAATCATATATTGAGATCCAATATTTCAAAATTCAAAGTACAATTAAATTGTTTGCACATGTAACAGCAGTGAAATGACTTTGCAAGGTTTACATCATAAACCCATATATCTACAAAGTAAATAGTAGAACACAGACCATAAAGTTCTGTCAATAGCATTGCTTTCAATCTTTCTTTGTTTCATTCCACCAAAACTTTTCATATCAGTCTGGCATTTTTTTGAACAACTATAACTATACACAGGACCAAAGAATTAGGAGTGGTAACTTGAAATATAGATCATGTATATTTAATCTTTACAACAAATGCAAAAGCAGTAAGTGAAAAACAAAGACATAACAGACTGTAAAAACTCTTGAGAACATATAATGAAACATAAGAGTGAATGTCACGACAGATTTATGTATGTTCCAGTTTCAGCAAAAACTGCTGAAGACAAATTTGAGAATATTTGTGTATCATACTTCTGGCACAATAGCAGGAACCAAAATAAATTATCCAGGAATAAGACATAAGAAACAGATTCAGGGTGTAAACAACAAGCTGAATAAGAATTTTGAATTAAAGCAAACTTTTCAAGCCAAAAGAAAAGGAGTTTTTTCAGCCTTACAGAGCACTCAAGAACATTGTTGCTTTTTCATGAGTTTTCAGTATTTCACTTTTTTCCCCCTAAAGTTTCTAATTTAATTCTTGTGAAAAGTGTTTCTCAGAAGGTAACACATCATCTTTGTCAGGAAAGCTAACATTTTTATTTTTCATGAAACACACTCTCTGTATTTATGCACTATACATGGTACACAAAAAGCCTATTCCATCGATGTCAAGCCAAAAGAATAAATGAAACTACAAAGGGAATTCTAAAGATAATTTTTTTTCTCCCACTATCTTTTCTTTTGGTCTTAGTCTCAGTAGGAATTTTTGTGTCCCAAAAGACACACGAAAAAGTCTTCCCCAGAATCACACACCCTAAAGGTTGCTATTCTTAAATGCAACTGCTAGATGAGAAGGCTATGCCTTTATTTATTTTTTTTAACCTGTGGAAATAGCAGCTGTCATTGCCCAAAAAATGTTTAAGATTGAAAAAAATTGATATGTTTTCCAGATCTGTGTCTGACAACAGCTGGGTTGAAGTTGCTCCACAGTGGAGTCTCTCTTGTGCAAACACAGTGCTCAGCATTAAATAAATACTCACAATTTTTGTAAAGTAGGTGACATGAGATGGTCAATAGGACAAAGCAAAAAACTATAATGCATTTTTTCATGGAATTTTTCTCTGCCCTGATACCCTTTCCATCTTTTTGTCACAGCAAAGGATTCCTAAACTGGATCGCATCCTTCAGTTTCAGGGCTCAGTGAAAAGCTCAAGTGGAATAAACAGACTACATTTATTGCAAATGTAAATGCAACCTATGTACAATAAAAGTGATCAGTCTCAGCATACTTGGGTACCCCTGTTGCGAACGTGCGTTTGTGAGGCTTAGCATGCTCTCAACCAGCAGTAATCCGACTGAGAACTAAAGATGTTAATACTTCACATTGCCAGGTGCTGAAAGCAGGAACGTAGGTACTTCTGAAGAAAGGGCTGTGATGTTCTAACAGCACTGAACCACAGGAGGATTTAACAACTGCTTATGAAAGTTGCATTGCAGGATAGCTATTAAAATCAGACATCCTACTTGCTACAATCATCTATCAGCTGCATCTAAAATCCTGCCCACCTTCTGTGTGTCATCTGGAGGAGATAAAGTTTTAATTGTGAGCGGGTGGTATAAAAAAAATAGAAAAAAAAGACAAGGCGCCTTCTGTCATTCCAAATTCCTTGTCCTATCTTGCTTGCTGTTTCGGTGGGTTTGTGCCAGTTGAAGTTTTGCAGGCAGCTTTTAAAAAGACAAAAAATATAAATAAAATCAATAGAAACAAATAATATCTAGGACAACAAAGAGCACACCATGAAGAATGCATTGCAGAGAATGGGAATAAAAAATACTGTGTATTGCAGCTTTTTCCCTTATATGCTTTGACTCTTTTCTCACCTAAGTTTCAAATAACTCCTAGTTTACTTGGTACCCATTACCAAATTACCTTTCTGCCTGTTTATTCTGCATTTGTAATTATGACATTAAGAGCTTCTTCCCCGTTTCCACTAAGCTACAGTATTAAACATCAGAAGCTCGTGTTTTGGGGTTCAGAATGGTTTCATTCATAATATTTTCATTCAGCTTTCCTGTTCAGTATTTTGAGTTGATAAGACTTGACATTTTTTTCAGCCATTTGAAATAAGCCTTGTTAAAGCAGTATTTATGTTACTGTAATAAGAACTGTCTTCAGACCATGATCACTTGTCATAGACGCGACAAATATTTGGTTCCCTTGGTGTGCTCTTTAGATATGATGATGAAGTCTTAAAATAACTTATCCTGTCTTCAATACAGTTCTTTTGAATTACTTTTTTTGCCTCTAAATTAAAAAAAAAAAAACCCCAATGTATTTTCATACTGACAGCCCTGAAATTTTCATGCTGTGTCATGCAGACTGCAGCCCCCAGTGAGAACAGCGTTTCTGATCTCCGTGCCGCAGACAGACACTCACAGAGCCACTTGCAGAGGTCGGTGCCTCCCTTGCGTCAGCTGGCCTGCTTATCTCATGTTCCCAGCGTATCCCAGGGCCCTTCCTTCCAATGTATTATTAGTATAGTGGCTTTCTTGAAAGTCTCTGGGTCTTGTTTCCAAGTTTGATCCCCACCCCCCGTGCTGTTGTCAGTGCAGTGTCACTGCTATTTCACATGACTAGCAGTTGACAATTTTTCTCTTTGAAACTCCCTCTCTTTCAAATTCAATTTCCTAATTGTTTCATGGGAAAGGAACAGAGTCTCTGGCCTTTGTTTTATTATTTATATTTTGCGAAGGAAGAAACAAAGGCCTGGTAACAGAAAGAACTCCTTTAGGGATGAAGTTCAGGCAGACACATGATAGATGTCTAGTTCGTACTAGAAAAAAGAGAAATGCGTGTCTTCTGCAGATCCATGACCATCCGACTATTGGCTTAACCATCACAGCAAGACACAGAAAACAAGGTCTCACAAGGTCTTCAAGAAATCCTAATATCCCTAAAAAAGACCTCTTTCCTCCTCATTTACCCTGACTGATAAATTCATAGGAAAGGTTTTCTGTTCTTTCAGTGCCTGATTTTGAACTTCATGCTCTTAGATTTCATCACATTTCTCTCACTCTAGTCAAGACAGTCATTACTTATGTTTCAGCTTAGCGTCATCTGCAAATTTCATGGTTGCACATCAAATTCTTACCTCTGCCTCATTAATGACTACATTGCAGATACTATGTCCAAAAACTAATCACCATGCCCAAAGAGTGCTCCTGTTCATTTCTGTCTAACCTGATAACTGCCTCTCAGTTCAGGCTTTTGCAGTCTCCGCCTCGGCCACTCCACATCCACCCTACCAGGTAATTCTGGTCTGAATTACCATCGTCCCCATCTCCAGTAATATCCCCCATAGGGAATCAGTTCGCTTACTTCAGTTTAGATACACCGGGGTGTTGATTTACTCTTGTGTAAGAGATTGCAGTCATACTGGAACAACACGATCTGTGCTGGGTAGCACCACTCTGCAGTTTACCACACTTTCTATTTGTATTTATGTTCACAACTATGTCAAAAACTAACTTTGCATAGTATTGAGTAACCGTGCAGTTTAAGGGTAGTCATCCCAGCTGGGTATGAGTTGGTGCAATCCAGCTTACTTGGAAAGAATTTATACCAAAAGGATTTTTTTTCTACACAGTTTTAACCTCTTCATGTTCCCTACGCTTCCTTTACAGTCACGGAGGCTACCTAGCTTTGAAGGACAACATAACAGATGTTCAATCCACCCATCTGCTTTAACTAGGTCTGTAACCCCCTACAGACTCAAGACACACTGGCAGTCATTAACAACATGCAGCCCAAGATAGTTTTAATTACACAACCATGTATTCTTTTTTCAGGGGACTGTTGTTTCAGATGCCACATGGGATGAATAGTACTCATGTCATAACCAGCAGTTCAATACCTTGTTTTCTCTATGTTCTTTAAAATGCAGCTCCATTTACCAGACATGGATGAAATCCTAGTTTTGGAAGATATTTTATGGAACCCATTTCTACAACATCTGAGTGTTTGAATATTTAGCTTACCTTTACATAATCCACACAAGCAAATGACAGTTTTGCTTAAATTGGGAACTGAAATTAAGACAAAACAGTTTTAATAATCTTGGATGTTTAGCTGAAAATAATGCAGATAGAACTTTTAACACATCAAGCATTCTACAGCACCCTGTAGAATTTGTGTAGGCAAATTGCAGCTTCCATCTATTTCAGATGTAACTATGCACACTCCGTATTTCTGAAAACTGAATGCAAGAACCTTACTGGACATTCAACAGGCAATAAATAAACAGGTCTAAACCACTGAACTTAATTAACATATCCATAGCCACCTGTGAATGCTCTAGCATTTGGAGGAATAGAAGACTAAAGAAGAAAACAAGACACAGATTTTGAAAAAGAATCAAAACACTCAGTTTAGGTACAACAGTAAGCATGCAGATAAGTATTTTTTCTCGTATTCCTGGTATTACTGTAGAACACAGAAGTCTATAAGGACACCAGAACTCTACAGTCCTACACGCAGACAGAAGATAAAAGTCAGCCAATAACTATTTAACGCACACTACCTCTGTTTCCTCTTCACTGCTGATATTTGGAATTTTGGGGTCAGTCATCCCAGTCAGTCCTTCCCTCCCAGTCCAAGTCAGTTAGACTTGGAGACCTCCCCTTTGAACCTGCTGCCTCTCTGTAATATGAAGAGCTTCAAATCTATGGTTAATATTTCTTTTCTGGTCAAGCATCTCCAAAACCACCAACCCTCTGCCCCTTGTTTTGATAAACTTTTCCTTCTTCGATACTTCCCTGGACCTGCAATTATAAAGGGCTGTATCAAGATCATGGGCAAGGCACTTTTTTAGCTGTACTGCTCAGGCATGCCACCCCTGAAACTGGTTCCTGTCTCCTACATTCTGCACATTCAATGTTTCGGTTGCTTGGCTTTTGGGGGTTTGGTTTTTGGTTTTGGTTTTTGGTGTGGGTTGGTTTTTGAGGTTTTTTTGTGGGAACTTCAGGAAACAGAGAATGATGACAGACCAGTTTAAGACTCCCAACAAAAAACACTTAAGTCAGTCTGAACCAGGTTCACTTTGCAACTTGCCAATACTTGTGAAAAGAGAGGGCATGAACTTTGAGTGAGAGGACAGGGTTGCTTACATGTTACCCAAAAACATTCATTAAATGAGTCCCAACCCTGACTTCTGTTCTGCTACAAGTCAAAGCTGATAGTCTAGACCTTGATCACAGCACTGTTGTATGGCATCCCAAATGTGTGGCATCAACAGGCAGACATCCAAGCACCACTTTTTCCTAACACAGAAAATACAGGGGAAATACTGTCTCAATATGAGAAGCTCAAAATACCAAACATAATTTGTAAAATGTAAACAGAAATGTTGTTCAAGGTGTTACAATATCTTCTGCATTGGAGAAGGAAAAACTTCACTCATTCCTTCCTTGGGTGTTGCTGAAAGCTCTTGAGATCAAAACACACAAGTTTGCTGCTTTCGGTCATAACAGAGAGAGCAGCTGGGAGTAACCTGGATGAGAAGCATTTTCTCTTCTCCCACAGAGAGCCAGAGCCATCCATGGCTCTCATTCACTCGATTTGGCCATCAGGCATGACTGAGAGCTAAGGGACGGTGGAACACTTCAGTCGCATGCATGGTATACAGCCAATCTCGCTTGTCCTTGGGACAGACACAGCTCGCAACTGTCCCGTGCAGACAGAGCTACGAGAGGTGGACACCTCCACTGAGCATCTGTGTGATGCACGTTATCAGCAGTCAAATCTGGAAAGCTTTTCAGGGGAGCAAGACAACACACCCCTGAAATGAAACTCAATGCACTTCCTCTTGCTATGTCAGAGTGAGGGTGCTGTGAAGGCTCATGGCAGTCGGTGTTCTAATATAGGCCAACACAACAGTCAGTCCTCACGAATTCCTGAAGACACCCACAACACCTGCTGTGGAAACTTTTATCCCAAATCTTTTCACTTTACAAATTCCTAAGCTATGAAAATGGAAACCTGGAGTGGAAACACGACCTTCCCAGGGGGATCTGCCAGACCAAGGCGCACCCCAAGCGTCAGCCCCAGCTCTCGATGCCTGCCTGCTCGGTGCCCCTCCTCTGTCGCCGCCTGCCCCGAGGGGACAGCGCGACCCTGGCTTCATTCCCACCGCCCTCCCCCAAGCCCCCCTCCCGGGAGCAGCCGCGGCCTCGGGGCAGTGCCGCGGTGGCCGTTGCCTCCCCGTGAGGCTGCGGCCTGCCGCCTCGCCGGGCAGCGCCGGCACCGAACGCGTCTTTCAGCCCCGCTGCCCCTCGCCCGACACCGGGGCCCAGGCTGGAGGCGGCTGAGGGGACTGCGGGACAGGGCGCCGGGGGCGATGGTGGCACGGGGATGCGGGGCGTGGGGGTGAGGGGATACAGGGATGAGAGGGCGGGGGGACGCGAGAATAAGGGGATGGGGGACGAGGGGGTGAGGGGACGAGGGGGTGAGGGGACGAGGGGGTGAGGCGCCTCCGCCGCCCTTCCCGCTCCACTTCCGGGTTCCCCGCCGCGCCCCCGGGCGCTGACGTCACCGCGCGCGGACCCCGGAAGTGGAGCCGGAGGGGGGCGGGCGGCGCCGCGCGCGGCGCCAGGACCCCAAGACGGCGGCGCGTTCCCCGGTAACGGCGCCGCGCCCGCCCCGCCCCGCCCCGTCGGCGACGGGCGCCAGGTACGTGCTGCGGCCCGGCCCCGGGCCCGGCCCGCCACCTCCCGCCGGGACCAAGGGGCGCGGCGGGGCCGGGGCGGGAGGGGGGCGGCCGGCCTTCGCCCTGCCGGTGGTGCCGCGGCGAGCGGGTGGGGGCGGCGGCGCCCAGCCTTCCCTCGCAGCCCCTGCCCCGGCGGAAGACGCCGGGCTCGTGGGGCCTGGCCTCTTGGCGGCGGCAGGCCCGCAGCGGCGGCGGGGCTGGAGGGGGGCGGCGGCCGCCTGCGGTCGGGTCCCGGGCTGTCCGCGCCGTCCCCGTCCCGGCGCTGGGGGGCGGGTTTGGCGGCAGCGTGGTGCCCCGAGCCCCCCGCCACGACAGACCCCGTGCGAACGCCGGCGGGGGACCACCACCGTGTCACCTTCCCCGGGACCGGCCCGCGCTCTGTCCGCAGCAGCTCCACGTGTTTGCACCTTCTGCGCCGCGCTTCGGTACCAGAGGGGCAGACGAACCAGAAAGCAACTATAATTTCCAATTTTCCAAATAACTTGAAGCTTTTTTTTTTTTTTTCCCTCCCCAAAATGCTCACTCGCAGTCATTGCTGCAGCTCTTTGGTGCTGTCAGCTGCTTCCACAAAACAGGACTTGTCAGTTTTCCCTGTTACCTAACACAAGCTTTCCGTACGGTCATAAATGACAAAAAGTTATTGTGTGAGCATAATTCTCCTGACTTGGTAATATACAGGTGGGCATGAGTGGTAATTTTTCATTCCTGCTTTTGCTTTCCTGGATATACGTGACTGAAAACTTCTTTCTGGAGTGGAGTTTCTCCTAGTTGGTCTGGCAGCTTAGAAGCCTCCATGAAACGTTTGTAATTTGAGTTATCCAGGTGTAAATGTAGGGAGATAATTTTTCAGTTTAAACTGTTGCTGTTACTTGGTTTTGGCTTGGCAATAACTCAAAATTTGTTACTCTAAACCATCGGATGTTACACATCTCTAGTACCTTTTAAAAAAACAAGTGCTTTGCTTTTTAAAGAAGTTTTGGCTTCTTTTTTTTCTTTTAAAGCTTAATTACTGACACTTTTGATGGAGAATGTACCGCTTTCCTTCCAGATAGTTAACTTCTGTGGCATTACCTGAGCCAAGCTGCTAGGTCTCCTGCAAGCCAGTTTAATGAGTCTTCACAAAATGTAGCATCTGGTTTGCACTATTTCTATGTGAAGTTTTTGGCTAAGGTATTAAGTTTGAATAAGCAGGTAACAGACCTTGGTGAGGACACACCATCATTGGCCAAAGAGTTGTTACAACATGAATAGTAATTACAGGGCTAACTGGATGTATTTGGGTTTAACTGCGTGGTGATTTGGTGATGCCTTGAAGAGTAGGGTGGTGGCAATATTTGCCTTTGAAGAAGCATAAGCACCACTTGTACAGCAAAAAAGATGGGGTCCTTTTAGTAACTGCTAATATTTTCTTGGAATTGTTAATGAGGCTGTGAGTGAAGGAGGGTGGCAGCCTGTTGTGCTGCCCATGGTAAAGCTGCCTGATGATAGCTTGTGGTTAGAGAATGCCTGTAGGATGTTAACATTAGATTATTTGTAATTATGTAGGAAAAAGTAAAAATGCTCTCTTGTAGGGAAGGCTAAAGTATTAGCAACTGAAGGTACTGAACACTGTAAAGGGTATCACAGAGTGATAGCAATGTAAAATACAGAAAGCGTGTCTTTATATGCTCCTCTGCATTTAGAAGTGAACAGTTCTGGTATTCTGAGTGTTTCAGATCTTCAGTGTCTTTCCGAAAAAGTAATAATCATTATTTGCTCACGAGAGTACTGGTCTTCACAGGATAGCTGTAGACAGAAGCCCCAGGTGATGGCTGAAGTTACTGCATGCCTGTCTGCTGGAGGTCTGGTGTGCCACCCTTGGTGTTGGGCTGGGCACTCCCCTGCCCACCTCAATCAAAACACGGTGGGTTAAAACAGGTGTAATATTTATAGTGTTAAGTTGACCTGACTCTTTTTGTCTGAAATAGGTTAGCAGATGCTGGTAGGCGTAGGAATGAAATGAAAACTTCCAGCAGGCCAGCAGTACTGAGCAGCTGGAGGCGGACAAGGGCATCATCATTTCAGCACTCCGAGTGTGCACGATGCTTCTGTCTGCTTTACTGAAATACCTTTAATTATTTGAGTTTTCTCACCGCTGCCTGGATTTTGTCTGTTTTCTTCGGATTGCTTTTTCAGTGATGGTAGCCAATTATGACTATATGTTAATCTGCTAGTTGACTTGACCATGTTTTTTACTGAATTGCCTTTTATGTACTAGTTAGCTAATGTTTGGAAGAGCTTCTCTTTATAATTACTCAGTGGGGATTTATCTGTTGGTCTCTGTTCTTTTAAGTTCACAACTTTTTCTTTCCTTCTCCCCCCCCCCCCCCCCCCCCCCCCCCCCGAAGACTCAATGCTGACTTTAGAGGTTTTGTCATTCCAAGCTCTATAGAAAAGGTTCTGAATGCAACTCTGTTGCTGGTACTTTGAATTTGACCCACTGTTCCTTTGGGGAACAATGTGCTGTGGTGACTGAGGAGTTTTTTAGATTTACAATAGATTCCTGGAATTCTTTGAAGTAAAGCATACATACAAAGAATGAATTGATATCTCTTTTTATTTTTTTCCACTCGCTTACTGAAACAGATTGGTTAACAGTGGGCATGAAAACATGTGCTTATGGAATGTAATGCTGCCCTATGAGGGTGGTTTTTTGTGCTTTGGAAGGCACTTTTTTTTTTTTCCTCTTTCTAAGTGTGATCATACATATATCTACTTAGCCTGTAGATCAGTTTCATAGGTTTGCACTGGGTGGAATTCCTGAACTATAATTTAATGGGTTTAAAATGTGGGGTTTTTTCATGGATGTTGTGTTTTAAGTGCTGTGGGTATGGTATGTGTTATATGTGTATACATGCACACACCTTTTCATTTTTTGAGAGGAAGGCTCTGGAGTGATGACTCTGTGAACTTACTGTTTAACTACTCACAGTGTTTCTTACGCTGTTCTCATAATGTGACTGAGTCTTACTGGAAGGTGAAAAGGTAGAGTGTTCAATTTTGTATAATCTTTGCCTTTCTGCTCGGCTCGCCATCAGGTACTTACTAATGCTAGTTTTGGAGTGATTTTTACAGCTGCTTCTAGGAATTAGACTGGGATCCACAAGTTGTTTCCCTCCTGCTCAGGACCTGCTCTGTTAACAGAGTGCCCATGGTGCAGTTTCACAGCCCGTTTACATTACATCTCCACTGCTAGAAGGGGCAGCATGCCTCTCTTCTTCCTGCCCCATCCCTCCTGGATGTAGATCAGCTGGCTGCATAGTGAGCTGGGTGGGGAAGCTGATCCAGCTGATACAAAACTAGAGATATATGAAAAGCTCTTTTCTCATTGCAGCAGCTTGCTCACTAGTACAAGTGCCATCATAAGAAACAATGTGAGACTGTAGTTGGGAGTGGAGAGGCTGGAAGAAGGGCTGAAAGTGTTGTATTGTAGGGACGTGGATCGTGAATCTACAGCCTGTGTTGCCTTGCACTTGAACTTACCGTGCGGAAAGCCCCTCTACCAGTTTCCTGAGCAGCCTGCTCCTATTAATTAATTATTAATGATACTGCTGCTGAGGATGGTACCCCGCTCTGTGGCGTAGTGCAGTCTTCATGCAACCACTTGTATTCTGGTTACATTCTCCTGGATAGTCTCTGCTTCCAGCTTGATGGAGCCTCTCTGGTACTGCAGTTTGTATTCTGTTGAGTGGGTATCCAAGGAGGAAAGACGAACTGTGTAGAGCTTATCAGGTTAATTTTAGGTGTTTCTGCTTTACAGTTATTGTAGTTTCTGTATTCTGACTTCCTGTTGCCCAGCAGAAGTTGAAGGGGACCAGCCTGTGCTAAGCCTGCTAATACAGACGTTTGAGGCTTGGAAGTAGTCATTTTTAATACTTATCTGAAATAAGTGTTGTCTTAGCAACTGCAGTATTAGCTGAATCAATATATTTAGTATGGTGGTAAATTTAGGATACTCATCTGTGAGCAAATAGGGTTTTTTCCTCAGGTAAACGAAAGAAAATTTTTATCATCTTTATCATCTCTCTGGAAGCAGAGATGATGGTTAAAATAAGAACTAGTGGTACACATCATCAGTTGGACTGCAGATTAACCAGTTCCACTGTTGACTGGCAATAGGTCCATGCCTGAAGCAGCAGTGATACTGAATGTTAGTGTTTGTGTTTCTTGATGCTTATGCATTTAAAGTCAGGCCCATCAGGTTACATCGCTCAAGTTTCTACTTTTGGTGGTGGCGGGTGTAGTTTTTTCATTATCAGTTGTTTATAAGGAAGATTTTCTGTCTACTGCCAATTTCAAGTAAAAGTTTAAGCTAAGTATTTGGGTTTTTTGAGAGGGACATACTGAAAAATGCTTTCAACTGTATGAAAATATTCTTGATTACTCTTAAGTACCCCTAGGCATCTCCAAGATATAGATAAGAAATATGAAATTTAATAGGAAGATAGCTTTGGAAATTGCAAACTATTTCCCAAGACAGCTAGTCTGGATTTGTCTGAATTATAAGCTTCATAAAGTTGCCATTTTCCATTTGCAATTAAATCTTTTAAAATATTTGTTTTGAATTCTCTGGACATTTCAGCTGCAAGGTACATACTCTGCTGGCCTACTGAGCTTTCTTCACTGTGTCAGCTTTATGTGGTGTGCATGACAAAAGCCCCTGGTGGGTCACAGGAAAAATGGGTTCTTCTGTTTCTCATCATCCCTTAACTGAGGTATATTTTGGCTTAGGAACAGGCATAATGGACCACATTCTTGTTTTATTTCTGCTGCATGCTGGGAGCTAGCAGGTCTGTTGCATTTTGCAGCCATTGTATACCTCTGTGCTTGAAGGAAAACTATCATGGTTTTTAGAGTAATAACTGCTTGTCTGAGAAGATGGACAAGGCGATTCTGATTGATCTTGTTAATCTGCCAAGTAGTACTCTCCAGGTTGTCTTGAACATTCCATTGAACACCAAACCCAACACATACGGTAGTGGTTATAGTTTGTTTTGAAGTTCTGCAAACCAGGCTTTACAAAGCCTTGAAATGCACGTTTAAGTGAATGTCATATTTGTGCGTAGCACCTTTAGCGTATAACAATGCAAATCTGAGTCTTCTTGTTTAACTGAAGACTGTGCTAAACCATATTCTTGCTTTGCTTTATTCCTTCATATCCAAAGCACTAGAGTATAGCCAAGCAACACTGAAACCACCTAGCTTTTTTTTTAAACAAATGAGCATGTAATTCCTCTTGCAGAACATGTGTGCTATAAACCCATCTCAAGAAATAAGATGTTGAGTAAGTGCACTAGATTTAAGTAAAAACAGGCACCACAGTAAAAATGCAACCAAAAGTATTTTCAGAGGAAAAATATGTTAACAGAAGACTTGGTAGTGAGAGAGCCATTATATAAAGGCATTATGGAAAGATGGTGAAATGAGGGATAAATAGGTGTGCTCATGCACACAATCTGTATCTCTCTTGAAGAATAATAATCCCTGTACTGAAAGAGTAGCTCCCCACTGAAGCATATGATTAAATTCTGTGAATAAAATCTGAATCTGTATATTGATAACTCTCGAGATGCAAGACTGTGTTAACATAGCTGCCCACCACCCAAGCCAAGGGGAAAGATTTCAGGGCAGGCACAGCCATCAAAATCAGTAAAGCAATTATAAATTTAAGCTCGTATTTGATACATGGTAGTCAATAAGTCAAAAATTAGTGGAGGTTTCTTGATACTTTATTTTAAATGTTTGTGTTTTGGAACAGCAGAGTGTGAAATTTGGAAGAGTAAACTGTTGCCTATCAGAATAATCGTTTATTGAGTCCTTCTTTTGCTTTGTCTGTATATCTTTCTTGCCCATGTTGGCAAATCAGGCTAAGAGTTTTCAGGTGGCAGCTGTATGTTCCAGCTTTGTTCTGTCACCTTGGTTGCACCAGGTAATGAACAAAATCTGAGAACTGATAAGTTAAAAATATACTGTTAAAAAAAAAAAAAAAGAGGGAAAGAAAGGAAGATAGTTTTAACTCAGATCAGGTCCCTGTTCTGGTGTAACTCAGATCTGATTCTCTGTACCGGTTCACTATGCATTGCTACATACAGTTCTGTCAGTGCAGCTGAGGGGGTAGCGTGGGTAGGGGGTGGGACCGCTTAAGTCATTTTGCAAAGATGTGTTTGGGAATATGTCCTTTGATTCTAAGACCTGGGGGCAGGAACGGTCTTTGTTCTGTATTTGTTCTCTAAGACACAGTGGGGTACTTGTTATCTGTCCGGATGAAGTTGAACACAGCTTTCCCTTGGGTTGGATTTAACATTTCTCAGCATAAGAAATTGTCTTCAATTTTTAGAAATTTCAAGCTTGTTCTGATAATGGCAGCATGAAAGCTCCAGGTTATCTCACTCAGTGTTATGTCCACTGTGATAATGGAACTTTTATTTCCAACAAGTTGCAATAGATGCTTAACCACCATGCTATGGGAGATTTCATATCTGTAGCAAACCCCAGCTAGTATCCTGACTAGTACTTTATTTCTTAAGACATGGTTTTCTGTTGTCAGTGACTCAGAAATGTACAACGACATTTTTGGCACACAGTGCCATTTGTTCTCCATTGTTGCCCTTCCTAAATAGGTTTTATCTCTTGATTCTAGCATTACATTCTTGTGAATCATCCCACCAACTTCACTAATATCAGATAAGTTGAATGTATGTTCCTGCAGGAATGCTCTAAGTTTTTGTTAATATCTTCCCAACGTCATTCTGTGGGTAATTAAAAGATTTTTTTAAAAAATTGCCTTTTAATTCTTTATTTTGCTAGTTCTATTCTCCTTGTCTTTCTTTCTGGTGAATATTTAAGTTGTCATAAAAATTAGGGTAACTCCCTAAGGAGTAAATGTGAAAGGACCACACCAAAATAACCAGCAGTTTGAATTCTTGCATGTGTGAGGTAGTAGGTTGAGGCATAAGGCAAGAAATAGAAATACACTGAGATGGAATGTCCAGTTCCTTATTGATACCAACCCATACCTGCATTTTCTTCAGATGAGGGAGAAAGCTGTTACTTCATTTGTATCAGATAGAAATTGAATTTTTCAAAGCTAGTAGCACATTCCTTTGAGAAGCTCAGATTTTGCCTACCCAGAGATATCCAGAGGAAACATTTAAAAGAACATTATTTAGAAAATTCCTGAGAACGACAATCTTTGGAGAGTACTGCCAGCAGGAATATAAGGAAACTTTACACATGTGGTAGTAAACTCTAGCTTTCCAGAAAAGGAGCATTATGTAGATAATCTAGCATTTTTTCTTTGTTTTGCTAGTACTAAATTGCATTTACCTTCTGTTCTCTGTAGCAGCATAGGATAGTAGATAAATAAAATCTAATGTTTTATATTATGGGAAATGCTGGTAGATACACCCCTCAAAAAAATTTACCGTGGGGGTGGTCAAGCAAGGGAATGAGGCTCAGAAATAGTGGAATCACTGTAGTTGCACATGTTTGGAACTTGACTGGGCAAGTGCCCGAGTGGCCTGTTCTGGTAAGACTAGCTTTTTCAGGGAGGTTAGGCAAGTTGGCCACCGAAGGTCCATTCCAGTGTGCGTGATGCTGTGGTGCAGTACCCTTGTGTCTTTTGTTTCTTTTGGGTAAGAAACGTAATAATTGGTGTCCTGGTTTCAGCTGGAATGGAGTTAATTATCTTCTCAGGAGCTCATGCGGTGCTGTGTTTTGGCTTTGGTGTGAGACTGTTCAGTTCCTCAGGCCTTGCTAGCAAGGAGGCTGGAGGGGCACAAGGGGTTGGGAGGGGACACAGCCAGGACAGCTGACCCCAACTAGCCAGAGAGGGATTCCATACCATGGGACATCGTGCCTGGTGTATGTACCCGGGGGGCTGGCCGGGGCAGGCAGGGCATTCTCGGGCACTGGCTGGGCATCGGTCAGCAGGCGGTGAGCAGTTGTGCTGTGCACCACGTGTTCCTTTCCGCCTTTCCCTCCGGATGTTATTCTTTCCCTCCCCCTTTTCATTATAACTGTTATTGTCATCGTTGTTATTGTTCTTACATTTTTATTCTATTTCAACTATTAAATTGTTCTTATCTCAACCCCTGAGTTTTACATTCCTTTCCAAGTCTCCTCCCCATCCTTCTGGGTGAGAGGGGAGTGAGCGGAGTGGCTGTGTGGTGCTTTATTACCAGCTGGGGTTAAACCATGGCACTTGGCAAGGTCTACGTTTGTGTCTGGTATCAACTTCAGGTTTAGTATGTAAAAATCTCCAGTGGTTCTACCTGTACAAGACATGCTGTGCCCTTTTGGTTGGTTGGACATATCTACCAGTGCCATAGAACAACCGAGTGTGCTTGTTCTGCTACTGGGCTGTGGTGAGGGTGACAGTTGGAAGTGGACAGCAGGGAATTTGGTCTGAGGAGAATGCTCAGTGGCTTTGTTATTGCCATGCTTGTTCTGTAATGACCAGATGAATGAAACCTGGGGACTGAAGCGGAGTAGACTAGGGGAAGTTTGGAATGAGGAGTTGAGCTGGCAGTGTCTTTGTGGAAGCACTTGAAAGTACGAGTGAAGACAGCTTGGGGAGAGGGTTGGAGTGGCACTAGGAGCTCTCGGAGTGGAATGAGGCCAAGTGGGACTGGGAGCTTGTGAGAGAGGTCATAGAAGATGATTGAGAAGCACTTTAATACAGGGGATGAGGAACTGAGGATGGGAGAAACTGTAGGGTCATACTGAAGGCTCAAGAGAGGAAGGTCAGACAAAAAATTGAATAGTTCCTTATCAAGTGAGTGCCTGTATTCTACGCATTGACAGATGCAGAAGTGCAGCGAAAAAAATTAAATGTGATTATGCCATCTGTACAGGGTTTGTACAAAACACTGGCAAGGTTTTGGCAGTGAGGGGCTGCAGGGGTGGCTTCTGTGAGGAGCTGCCAGAAGCTTCCCCCATGGCCGATGGAGGCGACACCAGCCGGCTCCAGGATGGCCCTGCCGCTGCCCCAGGCCGGGCCCATCGGTGGCGGTGGCAGCGCCTCCGGGATAACGGCTTTAAGACGGGGGAAAACCCGCCCCGTGCAGCCGGGGCTGGAAGGGCGGCACCGTGTGAGAGCCGCGGCCCTGCGGCCCCCAGGGACCGCGCTGGGCCCGGCCGGGCCTGGGGGGCTGCGCCCCGCGGGGGCCTCGGGCTGGGGCGGCGGTGAGGAGCTGCGGCCCCCGGGAAGGGCTGGCGCTGGAGAAGCTCCTGGAGAAACGTGTCCCGCGGGGGGACCCCGGGCTGGGGCTGGGCAGGGTGTGAGGAGGACGGAGCGGCACGGACAGCTGAGGGACTGACCCCAGCCCCATTCCCTGTCCCCTGCGCCGCCGGCGGGGAGCGGGGAGAGAAACTGGGGGTGAAGCTGTGCCCAGGCGGAAGGGAGCGGTGGGGGGAAGGTGCCTTTAAGGTTTGACTTTATTTCTTATTTTCTACTCCGATTTGATTGGTGGTAAATTCAGCTAATTTTCCCAAGTCGAGTCTGTCTTCCGGATGACAGGAATTGGTGGGTGATCTCCCTGTCGTTACCTCAACCCTCCAGCCGTTTTGTTAGACTTTCTCTCTCCTGCCCAGCTGAGGAGGGGAGTGATGGAGTGGATTTGGGGGCACCTGGCCTCCAGCCAGGATCAACCCCACACGCTTTCATTTTGTAAATGACGTAGAGAGTACATTTATTGATTTTACAGAGAATACCAGGCTGGGAGGGGATTCAAGTTCTCTGAAGAATAAATTTAGAATTTTAAATGGCTTAGAAAAATTAGAGAAACAATGGAAAAGAAATAATGCCTTTTAACAGGGCAAATGCTAAGTGCTGTGCTTATATTAGTTTCCTACATAAATACAAAATAGCAGTTATTCTACAAAAAAGAATCCCAGATTTTTAGGTGAATCATAGTCTGAACATGCGTCAGTAGCACGCTGCTGTTGCAATAAGGGTAATCATTCTTCTCGGATGTATAGTTAGAAGGGACATATTTAAACATGTCACATGGTGATTTCATTCTACTCCACATTGCTTGGGCTTCATCAGTTTTGGGTATCACATTTAAGAAATGGTTTGAGCTGATTTCTGCTAGGGGAAAGCTACAAGAATCTTCAGAAGTCTAGGGAAAAAAAAGTGCAATGTGGAAAGGCAGAAAGAGTAGTTTGCTCAGACTAGAGGAGACTGAGGGAGATACGAAAACAGTTTGCAGGTACAGGAAGGGATGCTACGAAGAGAAAGGGTATAAACTTTCTAAGTGTCAGGAAGTAAAATGCTGTGGCAAAAGTTAGGAAAAATATTCTCCTGAAAAGAGTAGTTTAATGTTGGAATAGATTTCTGTTTACAGCCAAAATACTCATACTGAGTCAGATGTTTAGTTTAGTTGTCACTAATGCTGGGGGATGTGGTTTCCCTGTAGCTGCTGGAGCCTCTGCACAACCACCCACCTTGCATGGAGAGGAGAACTTCAGCTTTGGTGTCAGAGGTTTCCCCTTGTCTTCCCTTCCTCAGGGCTGTCAACCATGGCTGGGGCAAGCAGAGCAAAAGGCAGGAGGTCTGGCGGTTTGGATGCCCATTGGGGTGGGCACAAGATGAGGTTCAAGCATGAACTTAGCCTAACAACATGAGGAGGTTGGGGAGTGTTCATCGTGAATATTTAAAAGAAGTTAGGCAAGACCACACTGGACAGAAACTGATAGAGATGACGCTAAGTTAAGAGAAGTAGGAGAGAATGAGGTGACTTCCTCTTTGTTTTTATTTTCTCCACATTGTTCTTTTTGTGTAAGACTGCATGGGTGCTGAACTAAGTTTGTGCAGGCAACCTTAATTTTGGTATTTCCTGATACCTGTAGGCTTGACAGTCTTTTGGTAGTGTCTGTGGGTGATGAAGGCACACATATTAAGCGTATGCTATTATCTGTGGAAATAGGGTATGGACACTTTTTAAGGTTTTATTCATCTGCAGGGTGATTTTAACCAGCTTGAAGGTGTTTAATGCACTTAAAAGAATAGTTGCCAATGGAATGAGAAATATCCAGTGTTGTCAGCTTTCACAAATTTGTCATGACTGTGGCCCTGATGGTTTTGACAGTTTTATGATGATAAATTTTGGCTGTTTCACACAAATTGAAGAATCAGAATCAGAAAGAAATTCCTAACAACACAAAACAAACTGCTGAGACCATGAGCTCTTAATTCTTGCTCAACCACATGCTGCTCATGATGATTCTCACAGCCATTGTTAAAAGCTGTTTGTTGCTATTGTGGGAGGTGACCAACTTATGTATAAATACATACATGTACACACACGTATTTTTTGCATATCCATTTCTTTTAATAATTTTTGCTGTGCTGTAATTGGTTTTGGTAGTTGATGTGATACTTCTCTTTGCAAATTCACTTTGTCCTGTGTTTATACTGCTCATGTGACCTTCAAAGGCTCAGCACAGCTTTCATTTAATTACAAAAATATTCTTGTTTACATAAGGATACTTTAAGGTGGTGCTATTTCAGTGCAGATTTCATTGAAAATTGACAGTTACAAAATAATGGAATATGTCAAGTTGGAAGGGACCCATAAGGATCATCGAGTCCAACTCCCTGCTCCTCAGAAAGTACTTAAAACTAAATTATGTGGCTAAGCATTGTCCAGATACTCCTTGAACTTTGCTAGACTTGGTGCCATGAGAAAATGTTTGTATCGCTTACAGTGTGCTTTTCACGAGTCTTGTCACACTTGGGAGGTTGATGCTTGTTCGTATTTTTTCCATGTGACACAACTGTATAATGTGTCTCTGCTTTGCTTGTGTTAATTTTTGTGTAGTATTGGGAAGCAATACAATCAACTGCTATACATGTTGACATGAAAATAAGAACTTTAACATGGTTAGACTTCAGTAGACGTGTTCTGTTTACATGACTTTTTAGGGTTAGACATTATTAACCTAATCACAAGGTGACATGAAGTTGAAATAACACAATAGGTTGTTTACCATTGTCCTGTAATTAGTGTTCTTTTATCAATAAACACTGTTGTAGCTGTTACATTTTTCCATTACCACACTATTCAAACCATTAAGTTGTGTTTAACAGCAGCATTCCTTCTAAAAAGGTACCTAATCGCAGTCTGAGTTATGAAGAGTCCAAAGAGTCCACTACTTCCCATAACTTAATGGTTAGTCGTTGTCTTTCCTGAGAGTGATTATTTATTAATGTTAACCCAAAGAACAATAAAAGAGGTGTTAAAGGAAGTCCTTTGTTGCTCATTTTAAATAATATTTTGAATGATAAAGGAAATCTTAGAGGATGAGAGAAGTGCTGATGGTGTCTGTACTTGGTAGAAGAGAGTGGTTCAATCCAGAAAATAATAGATTGTAAATATTTTGTAAAGGGAGTACTTCAAGATAAATTTCATTCAAGCTTCAAGACTGTTTAGTATCGGTAAAATAGCCCTGTCATGAGGCACTAATGTGCTTCTAGAAAAGTTTTAAGTAGCACTTTTTAGGAGTGGTAGTCTCCTGTAAATACTGCTTAGGAGTGAACTTGAGAAACAATGTTAAATTGTTACTAGTGCCATTTTGTTTTATAACAGCAGTGCAGTCAAGGGGATGTCTGGCTGGGATTTAGCTTTGCTTAAAAGGAGCTGGAAGGAGATGCTGTTGGATGGCAATGCCAGCCCTGTGCCCTTGGGGCAATGAAGGCAAACGGGGTCCTCCATTGTATTGGGTGCTGTGTCTGGTTTTGTCCTCTGATTTCAAGAGAGACACTGAAATATTAGAGAAGGACCAGTAGGTGGCCACCAGGATGATTACTGTGTTAGAAGGATGATTAGCATGTTGGAGAACTCAAAATTTTGGGGAAGGTTCAAGGAAGTTTGTAGAGGAGAGAAGGTTTGGGAAGATTTTATCAGTTATATGATACCTAGAAGGTAGTTGTGAAGAAGTTGTTCTCTACTTACATGGATGAGAGGAGAAATTTAATCTGGGTATAAGAAAATCTTTTAGGAATGTTAATCATTGGTGTAAGTTCTTCAGAGGCATGATAGAATCTCCCTAACTGGAAATATTAAAGGCTTACCTTGGCAGATCCCCAGCTTACCTGATGTGAGGCCTAATGAAGTACTCTCCAGGAGAAGGCTGGTGACCAGAGCATTTCCAGAGGTCTTTTCCAACCTAGACTGCTCTGTGATGGTATGGGTTAGAGCTGTTTGGCAGTCTTGCCTCTGGGCAGAGATAGCAAGGTTGTAGATGAGGCAGTAGCAGAGCTGTCTAAAGAAGTCTGGTCACAGTTACTGACTTAGGCAATTAATGGAATATTTTTAATGTAAATTTTAGATTTTTCAATTTTTAAAGCTGAACCAGTAATGAAAATTAAATTTACTTGTCTTGCTTTTTAATCTTTGTTCTTTTTATTATTTTGTAATAGAAAGTAAAAGAAGATCTACTGAAGTAAAAAAATTAAAAATACAAGTGTGATGCAGTCGGAATTTTAAGATTGAGTTCATATAATTATCAAGCTAAAAGGCTAATGTGTTTATATTATTCACATTGTTTATACATATATATATTGCAATATAGTGCTGCTTTATGACAATCCAGCAGAAGCAAATCTGTGGACTGCATGTGTTTCACAGGGCTATTTGCTTTGCCCTCCAGATAGTTGAAATGAAGCGATACTACTTGGTTCGGCTGGCCAAATAGCATGTGCTATCTCAGGTAGAGGGCAGAGCAAAGACATTTGAGATTCTATATTAGTAAGCTGGGAAAAATGATAAAATCGAAGAAACAGATGTCCTACAGCAGGAAAAGCTGTAGGCAGAGCTGTAAGGCAGATTTCTTGAGGCAGACGCTGCTGCAAAGAGGTGGTGTGTAGATTATGGGAATTTGGGGTATTTTAGTCTGATTCTGAAATAAGGTATCTTAATGGTGAAGTGATGTCTTCAGTAGCCCTGCATGCTCATTTGAGTTGTTCGTGATTTGATTCCACATAGCATCCATCCGTTTTGGGTATTTCTGTGTCATCAGCGTTATATACAGAGTAGTCAAGTGGGGTGGTGGTAATTATTCTTTGCATGTGTACATTCTGGAAGGTGTTGGAGGAAACGGGTATGTCACAGAAAGCTGGGTGCATGTGGAGTGGCTGGAAGACAACGGACATATTATGAGCAATCCAGACCAAGTAACTTTGTTGTAATAGCAGGCCGAGCAGGCCGAAGCTGTAAGAAGCTGCCGGTGTTGTGAAGGACATATGCAAGGCCAAGGGAGACAGAGAAACCGTGTATTCGCGGAGAGGTAAGAGAGGTGGACAGAAAGATGAGAAAAACCAGGATGCTTGCACAAGGAGGGAGCAGCATGTGGTCACCACACCGGGACCGATCATGGGGGAGGTGGAAGCGTGTGAACGAGTAGTTTTAACCTCTCACCTTTTACATAGCAAAGCCTGCATAGCGTGTGTATTTTTAGCTGGGGGTGTAAATTGGTGTGGGTCTATTAATAGCACCTGTAGAGTATAAATTGCTGTGTATCCCTTAATAAAGTGGCACTAACTTGATCACATTGATCGTATAAGTTGTGTCTGAGCCTTCTGCGTCAACAGGTGCACCTCTTACCTTTCCCTAGTCTCTCCTTGTGCACATCTTCAGCACGGAGTCTGGAGTGGAATTAGAAATACCTTGCTGTGTATGAGGATCCAGACAGTTTCTCACCTTCTCTCTTCTGCGGCTGTCCTGCAAATGATTTTGGTGTCTCTCCTAAGAGAAGGCTCTTTTGATAAGTCATTGAGTTTTTCTGTGTTCAGATCTTTTTCTTTCCCAGCAGACCCATGGGATTTCTTGAGAGAGGATGACATTAAAAAAAGACTAAAAATTCTGACTTTGTCCTGTAACTTAACTACATACAGAGATGAGGCTATTGAGATTCGGTCTACTCCACCCCATGTTTCAAGCCAGAATCCCATTAAAACAAACAGACTAGTACAATAATCTTAAAATCTCATCCAAGCAGGTTTTTTTATAAACTATCACAGGGCAATTTCAGGTATATTATGGAGTAATACTGTGCCAAGTCCTTGTGAATTATCCTTGCGATGTACACTGACAGGAAGATCTGATTCTGTAATTAAAGAGCATGTCACAGAACTGGTTTCCAAATAATTGTACAGCTTCAACATTTCTTTTTGTCCTCATCAGCTGAGATGTAGCCCCATGCACAAATGGAACAACACAATACAAATCTTGCACTGAATATAGCATTATTACATGTTACATGGGCTTTTTCTGAGGCTTCAATTGCAGGGTGTTAGTTCTTCATAGATTTTAATTCCTTGAATTTACCCTAGCAACTGCTGTTTGTGGAGGATACTTGCTGGCCTTCTAGAGGAAGGCGGTGATGAAGGGCATCTTGAAATTGATGTCCTGCTTATCCATGTACATTCATCTTGGGTGCCGAGGTTGGGAAAGCTAGGGAAGGTTCTTCAAAGCTCTTAAAGCAGGAATCCTACAGTCCATAGTTCTGAGCATTGAAGCAAATAATTAAGGCTGAACGCCCAGGATATGGGAAATACACAAAAAGAGGTTATCTGAAAACATGTTGATTTTCAAGAGTTAAGCAATATTCCATAAGAACACCTGTGAATTCCTCCTGTGAACTCAGTTCTCCAGGTGGCGTTCTCCTGCTTTCACTGCAGGATCACTTTTTCTATACCCAGAGTTGCTTGCCTGATTCGTTAGATAGTTATCTGTCTGCCTTAATAGAGGTAGTGTTCTCCATGTGCTTTAATTATTGATATTCTGCATATTTAAGAGTGTTGCATTATGTGTTGTGGTTTTGCCCTTGTGAGCAGCCACGCTCCCCACAAGTTGCTCACGTGCTCTCCCTCGGGTGGGATGGGGAGAGAATTAGAAGAGTGAAAGTGAGAAAACTGGTAGGTTGGCATAAAGACAGTTTAATAGGGAAAGCAAAAGCCACGCATGCAAGCAAAGCAAAACCAAGGAGTTGCAGGTGTTTAGCCATCCCAAGGAAAGCAGGGCTCCATTGTGCCTAACAGTGACTTGGGAAGACAAACACCACAGCTCCAAACGTCCCTCCCAGCTTTCTTCTTGTTGCTGATCATTTTGAACCTCATGTTTGGGTGATAATACCATCATGTTATAAACCTCCCAGAGGCTGTGTTGAGGTTGTGTTGCCTCTTTTTGTATTATTCTGACATGTTTATTTGATCATGTTTACATGCATATTTTTATGAAGGTCATTTCCAGCATTTCAAGAAAGTTAAACTGAAATAATTACAATTTCAGTGTGTGGAATCATGTTGACTGTGCCTTGTGTAAACAACTGAGTTGCTGACATGGTTGGGATGCTAATGCATATAGCTCATAGTCCTCTGCTTTTTGAGCTTATGGGGTAAATAACTCTGGAAGGTAGCTGCTGTGCAAATAAATCAACCTTTAATGTCGGCTGCAGTCACATACTTTTATCAGCAAGTTCCACCACCATTTGCTAGAATGTGAAGATGTACTGAGATTCAGAGACTTTGGAATTCTTGCCAGTTTCTTTGTGTTGTAGTGGTTAAAGATCCTGCTCTTCTGGCATTTATTACTCCCCTTCTGTGCATGTTCTCTCTGGCTTTTAGCAGCTGTATGGAGCATGCTCTGGGCAAATACGTAAATTTTCTGGAAATCCTGATAAGTCTTAATAAGTCTATATTAAGTGTGTGCAAAAAGCAATTTTAACTTGAGCATATCTGGGCAAGCTTTAAGCGTAATGGCAAGAGGCACACACTGCTAAGCTGATCCTCTGGCTAAATTTCTGATCTCTGCAACATGGAGTTGCTGTAGCTGCTCATTAACAGCAGACCTAAGCAGAAGATACCGTCTCTGAACCTTCTTATACAAGAGGTAGACTTTTTAGTTGAACTTTTTCAAAACCATTTACTCTAAAGCAGACTGGAAATAATTGGCTTTCAGAGCTGAAGTTTGGCAAACCTATAAGCAGTTGAAAATAGGGTCTTATAAGTTAAAGTGAAGTACAACCTTAATTGACATATTTGTTACTGATGTCATCTGTAGCACCCTAAAAGCAGGAATAGATAAAAATCTAATTAGGCAGGAAATAGTACTCAGATTAAAGGTATGTATTTTTTTCTTTGGTGAGCCAGTACAGAGAAGGGACTAGAGCCAAACTGTCACAGCTGTCTCTTGAAAAACTGGGTCTTAGTCATCAGCCACATTGCACAAATCTAACCCATATTTGTCCCTAGCTTGCTTGGGGTGTTAGTTTATAAAGAACAAAACTCTTAGTTTACCTGTATTGTAATAAAGTGGTGCAATACAAACCAGTTTGGATTATGTCCAGATAAATTTGATGGATTTGTGCTGTTTGAAAATGCTTGTGTGTTTTCTTATGTTGCACTTGTGGTGGGTTAGCACTACAATTGTTTATAGTCTTTATTTGGAACATTTGTAGCAATGACAACTTCAGGTATTGCTAATTTAGAGCAAAATCATATACTGCATTTTTTGCCACATTTCTAGCTGCGTTTACACAAAGAAGAATAATTGAAGTCTGTAGAAATCTGTGTATGTGTGCACTTGTTTCAGAGTCAGAATACATGATACGTGTCTAGTCTGATCTGAAGACTAGCACTGTTGCACAATCACAAGCTTGGTGGTCCACACTTCTCATACCACTTCATAGACAAGACCATGGAATATGTATACCCTTAAGTGTGCAAAAGTTTGTTGGGTTTGGTCGTTTTTGGGGGGAGGGTGTTGTGGTTTGTTTGTTTGTTTTTAATTTAATGTTTGCAAATCCACCAGTTTTGTAGTTGCATTAATAGGGGTATGATAAAATGCAGCCTTGTTGTCTCAGGTGAAACCATGAAACCAGAATATTTCTGCTGTCAGATTATTTTATGTATTGCTGGGTATTGAGTTGAAGAGGCAAAGCGTATGCATAAGACATCTTGTGCTAGAATACTGAAGTTTGTTTGAGAAAGCATACATACAAAGAAATATACGTTCTCTTGGCAATAAACTTATTTCCTGTATTTCTTCAGGTGAAATAGTAACTTGGTTTTTTAGGAATTATGCTTGCTGTAGCTAATGTAAAAAACAATCACAGAAAAGATGTTTTCAAAAGAATAATCTAAGAAATTGTGCAGAATAACACATTGTAAATGATCTGTAATTATGATGAGAAAATGGTGGTATTTTGGAATTATGTGGACAGGTCAGTGTATGCAGTAGAAGATCACTGGGGCTTGAAACTGATGCCTAGAATAAACTGCAATTCCTGCATTTGCCTATAAGCAACCATTCAGAGAGAGCTTTATAATTTTCCCGCTATTCATTTCTGCATCATCAGGCTATAGTTGATTCGACATCTGTCTGTCAAGGAAAGGGATTCCAACCTTCTCATCTAATTTCTTCTATTTGTCATTTAAACAAATATCAGTGAGGGAGTCAACAAAATGCTGTGTTCACACAAACAATGTATAAAATACTCTGTGCTTTCATCCTCATTCTAATATCAAGTCCTCCCTCCAGTGGCTGCTGTAACAGTTTTTTACTTTGTCAAAAAGAACTGGAAATTCTCTCTCTCTCAAAGCTAAATTCAGATTTATTTATTTATTTATTTTGGTGCTTCTAGCTTGGCAAGTGATCCTGTTACCTGCTGTGTCCTCAGTGGCAGGGTCTTAGTCTGTTAAAGGAAGAAGCAGGGCAGCTGTTGTAGAGACAAGGATGCCAGCAGTTCTTGGTCTCAGCATTTATTTATCTGATTAGGGAATGGGGGTTAATTTAACAAGGTAAATCTGTTAAGGTAAATTTTATGTTTCTCCCCTTGTTATTACCCAAGTCTTTGAGCACCTGTATGTATTTTGTAACTGCATTAACTTACCTATACCCAATTATGAATTTTCAAATGTTGTGTAGGGAGGACTACTCAATTTGTATGACTACAATAATTTTCATCTGGGTTGTCACAGAACACTATCCTGTCGTTTTCTAGCACTGCTAATAATTTTAACTGGAATGGGTTAGTTTCTAAGTGATTTCCTAGAATGTACATGGTACAAACTGATGACAGATGAGTGTTGTGCTTAGTTACCTTCTATCAGTGGACTATTTGGAAGCATCTGATGAGGAAAATCTTTAATACCATCTAAAAGTGTGACAGCATTTGAGTCGTAATATTTACATTGACTACGTTATATGCTAGAAAATGCAAAAGAAGTCTCTGTGGTTTTGCTGTTAATTTTGTTGATCGCTTGTGTTATTAGTGCTAATGTGATTGAAGTGTTAGCCAAAAGGTGCACATTTTAACTGAATCATGTCTTGTTGTGTCTTAATTTAGAAAGTACATAATCTAAGCAGAGCTTTCCTGGTGGAGTTGTCTTTTAAAAAGACTTTTGGCAGTGTACTGTTATTTCACATCAGCTTAATCTGAACAGCCAAGGGTGGGAGTCTCCCATAGACTCCCATCCAACTTGTGGAATGAATTATCAGGCTTTCTTGAACCCCAGCTTAAAATGACAAGCAAACAACCTCCACCACCTCAAACCCTCTTCTTAGTTTATAACTGTCACCCCCTTAAATTGCTGTATTTATCCTTAATGTAAAAGATGATGTTAGACATAACAGGTTTTCTCTAAAGACAATAGAAAAATAGTCTTTATTATGCTTTACTTTTTTTTTTCCCTATCACTTTTACACGAACTACTGTTGCATAAAATAAACCATAGAGGGGTTCTTTCTTACAAGTTTAAGTTATTAGGAAGCCAGTAGTACATTTGGTGACTCCTGTTACTCCTTGTTTGAAAGTTACAAATCGCTACAGGGATACAGTTCATGCAAACTCATCTATGATTAAGTATATTAGGAAGAAGAATAAAACAAACTGGTAATGACTGACAGATAAAACAAAGAACCAAAAAAGATTAAGGGAAAAAGATTTCAATGTACAGAAGTCTTTTTATGGAAAACGAAGAAGCACTGTAGTTTGCTCCCTTGGTGTCACATTCAAGATGAAAGAGATTGGAGTTTTGAATGTTTGCGTTGTCTTCTGTCCAAGAGGAGAAATCTAGAAATACATTTTGCATGTAAATTCTCACCATGAATATATTAAGGTTTGTTCTAGCTGGACATTTACTTTATACGTTTCAATGCTGATAATGTGTTATTGTAGAAATCACAGTGGTTTAAAGCTGTGTGCTCGGTTTAGTTTCATTAAAACAAAATTCTATAGTACAGTAAGAACAGGATAAGTCGGGTTAATTGATGAAGAAAATCCTCAAAGATTCTGGAAGTTCTGTTGATTATGGTTTGTGTTTTCTTTTATCTTCTACTTCGGACTTACAGGTGTGGTGCTTTGCTAAAAGACTTACCATTTACAGATGTTGTGTTAGAATCACCAAAAAAATGTGTCAATTAGACAGATGTCCTTTTAGGATTAGGGAGAGGTTAGTGCGCATTTTTGTGAACTCGATTCTTTGACCAAACTTGATAGTGGACTGTGTGTCATACTTCGTTGTAAAACATCTTAATCCAGGATAGTGTGTTGGGACTTCAGACTGTCCAATATAAGTTTGAAGAAGAGGAAGAAGTTGATTTTAATATTACCTTACATATCATAGGGCATTATAACACTCAGAGAAGTTTTGCTTTTGGAACAAGTTCTGCTTAAACAAAAAAAACAGTAGCAAATGAGATCTGCTGAACTTAATTTCCAACTTTTGTTGATTTTTCAGATTGTTCTTTGAAGATTAATGTACGTTTTCCTCAGTATTTCCATTCTGTTGACAATTTGTGTAGTGATGGCTCAGCTCCAGCAAGGAGGCCCAGATGAAAAAGAGAAGACTACTGCATTAAAGGGTGTGAGTCTTTTTGCTTTCTTTTTACATATATTGACATTTCAGAAACAATGTGAGTTAACTGTGGGTTAGAGTTGGGGAATTGCAGTACTGGAGAGACTATTGGTCCATCTGTGCTAATGCGTTTTGTCTAATGGTGTGTCCATTTTCAGTATTTTCATATGATAAAAAATCTGTGGTAAGGAGTAACAGAAGAAGGCATCCATTATTTTTTTTTAAATTTTCATAATTATCCTTTGAAAAAGTTGACTGGTGCTTTTGTGTTCTTGGTTTCTGGGAGTTATCATTTAATTTGTATGCTACTTATGTTTTATAATTATGCAACCATATTACAGCTTTTTAAACTTTGCCTGGAATGTTAGCAGGGAAAACATTTTCAGGCCATTGATTTATTTCCATGTTGATTTTATGAAGTTTTCTTTGTATTGCATAAAGACATAAATGGACCTAAGTGACTCAGAGTAACTTTCTTGAGGGAAAAAACAAATAATTCTGTAGACTTTACTGAAGCTGACATTTTGCTCCTTTGTTGTACTCATCTGATAAATACAAAAATGATGAAAATGTGTTATGTGACTTGTGTGAAATGCCAACTGATTATAGTTTATTAAAAAAAGTATACTTCTATGTGTAATAAAACATCTTTTTTAGACGGTGTTATTCAATTTTGAAAGTTGGTTAGACCTACAAGTAAGCTAATCAAGGACTGGATTTGAAGTGCTTGCATCACACATTTACTCTCTAAATTCAAAAGAGAAAAAATTACGTGCTTTGCAACTCTGGTGTAAAAACTTGATTTTTACTGAAGTATTATTAGAACTATATGTTCTGTTATACCGTGATGGTAGATGGTGGTTCTTCAGTTACAACTGTGGGTTTTGTGACATGATTGGTGAAAAGCTGTGGCGCTTTTTTAAACCTTGGACTAATTCTGTCAAATTAGTATATTTTGAGGAAATTATACTTCATTTTTGGAAAAGCAGAACTCCCACTTTATATTTAACATTTGTTTGATCTTCATGAAGGTTTAGTGTCCAAGAAATATTCCACATAATGAAAACTTCCTCTGAGGCGGTTGTTTTCTTCATGCAATGTAGTGAACTCCCATTGAGTTATAGAAGGACCCCTGTGTATTGCTCAGTTTTGGCCTCTATTGAGCTAGTTCCAAATTTAGTTGGAGAGTCCAAGGTCTTAGGTGAGAATACTGGATCAGATCTTGAACGAATCTCAAAACTATAAGAACACTTTAGCTAATTTTAACTTGAAAAATTGCACAGGAAGAAAGTGGCTGCGTAGGTGGTTGGAGCACAGACCAATTGCAGTCTGCTGCAATTCACATTCACTTCATGAAATCACTCATTTCGTTTCACTGAAATCACTTAGAGAAGGAGGAGCTGGAGACAATCTTGCGGACGCTTGAGTGAATGTCATGTGAAACTGAAGAGCTATAAAAGAGCAGGCCAAGGAATTCTCAAGAATGATGAAACTAGTCTTCAGTAGATTTTGAACGCTAGAAATTTCACAGGATTAATGCACCAGTACTAAGCTTTGGTAACATGGGTAACCTATAGGCTTGTCATCGGCAACAAGACTAAGCAAACATAGTGATACAAAACCTATTCAAGTAATGTTTCTAAGTAACTGAAAGATGAAAGTGTAGTTAATGTCAAACAAAGCAAGTTTAAAGAAAATGACTTTTCAAACTGTTTTCTTTCCTTTGAGCTACAACTTTGGATGGTAAAGGTAATAAACCAATGTACTTAGAATACGTAATGTGTTTCCTTGGTAATACATCATATCTTAATTTATGAAACAGCAATAATTCAGACTCAGCATTGAACTGAATGTTTGTGTGGTCTTCAAATTCATCTGTGAGGAGGTAGGAGAATATCAGTGGAACCCTGCTGAATAAGTTCTTGATGTTTTTTAATGAATAATCACAGAATATGTTAGAACGCTAGTGCAGGGTTGTGTGGGTGATGAGCAATGAGAGGAGAGACGATTGTGCACTATTTAATTGTTTAGTAGTTATATGTAAGCAAAAGATACTGCTGTATGCTTGCCTCTGGTTAAATGTAAACCCTTAAATGTAGCGTAAAGAATGCAGACTACTCTTACTTTAGTGTACTTGCCTTAGTGAATGCAGGCTGTACTAGGTTACACCATCCTAATCTGAAAGAGGAATGTATGTCATGGCTTGCTATAAAACACATGGCAGATTTCTCCACCTTGAATGTTTTTAAGAGAGGATGGTTGAGAGGAGGATTCAGATAACTCTAAATAAAGAGTATAAAGAGATACAGAGATATTTGGGTATCAAAGGGAAGGTTAGGGAGTGTTGTAATCACACAGCTGGTAAATGCGTGTGAGATGATGTTCATTTGGTAATCTGAGGTCTTCGGGAAAGCAAACAAGAATGTATCGGTGACTTGATATTGAAGCTAGGTAAGTTCATGTTAAAACCGTGATGCATACCAAAGATACCTTTCCCACATTGAGGGTAATTAGTATGTGAAACAAATCACTATGTCTTCGGTGGCCTGTCTGTCCCTGGACATTTTTTGATCAACATTAGAGAAGACAGGTAAATAAGTAAGAAGATGTACTGACAATGAGGTCCGGCTTTTGTATCTGGAATAACAAAGTCCTGTGTTTACTATTATATAGGTTGCCCTTCTGCCCTTAAGTCCTACAAATCTGAACAAACAATTTTTGTCAGTCCTATAGTGAAATAAAAAGACATAGCTTGCATTATATAATTTTTCTTTTCCTTTTTTAGACTTATTGTCTAGAATAGACTTGGATGAACTAATGAAAAAAGATGAACCACCACTTGAATTTCCTGATACTCTGGAAGGATTTGAGTATGTTTTTAATGAAAGTAAGTCGTATATGCTTTCTAAAGGCTATACTTAGAATAATGTTGAGAGGTTATCAGAACTTTTATTATATCTTACAAATCCCTATTAGAATTTCACACTTTGCTGTTAAGAATAAAATTTTAAGCCTTATTGTTAACAGACATGTAAATCTAGCTAAGTGATTTTTTTTATTTCATAAAATTGTCACAAAAATCCCTCATTTTTATACAATACTGTAGGTTTGTACTGTGCTTACTTTATGGCTCCGTGTTTTCTAATACAGAATTGTTGATACAAAAATTCTGAAAGAAATTTCTGTAACGTTAGCGTTAAAAAGCAAAATTAAAGTGGTCACTCGTTTAAGAAAAGTTTTATTTACTGATTCATTTTTATGGATACAAAAGAAGGTATCACTTCAGGTAATAATTTATCCAAGCTATTTCATTAATACCAATAGGAAAACACCTATTTATATTGATGGAAGGATGAGCAGTGTGATAGACTGTCTCTTACTCTTCTGGTGTGGGTCATAGCTTTGCATTATAGCTAAGTGTTTGATGACAAGTACTTCCAGCTAGCTGAATCTGTGTGTTAAATGAGTTAGTAGTATTTATGATTTCCAGTGCATACATTTTAAAATCCAGCTGAAAAATAAGCCTCTGAGCTGAAGTAATACCAGACTCCAGGAAATGGCTCTTTCAAGATTGTTTGAAACCTGTAGGACAAATGGGGATGTTTACATTCTACTTCTTTGCAGTGACTGTTCTGTGAACAGAAGAACTTTAGTTTCTAAATCTGCCTGTCTAACATCTTCCACTTTTAAAGAAAAAAAAAAAAAAGAGCTTTCCTTTAAATGATAGTCATTTATGCAACACTTAGCTTTTTAATACCCTGATGGCTTTCACAGGAAGGTACTTAGAGACTAAAAGTGTCATGAAAGTGATGCTCTTTCTTTGATGGGAGGGGTTCAGCTCTGTCACTTTTCAGCTCCTTATTTTTAGATCTGCACAGTGTCTACTGTCTTCCTTACTGACTTCAGAGTTAATGGTTCATATGTGGTTGATAAAAAGGGCTGAAATTTCAATTTTGGGGAATGATGTTTTAGAATGATGTTATTGAATATTCCATCACTAACCTCACAGCCTGAGTGATTTCCATGGAATGCAGCAAAACCTATTAAGTATGCTACTGGTCAGCAAAGCAAAAAAGGTCTCCATTTTGCTTTTGTACATTTAATGCAGATGTTCAGTCGTGTACTCTTATGTCAAATCATGCTTCTTTTTATGATGGAATAGTAAGGAAGATTTTTATGAGATTCAAAGACTCTGAAGAAGGCAAGGGTTCCAGAAAGCCAGAGAAAAAATATACCAAATATTTGCTTCACTCTACTTGTGGAGGGAGCAGCTTTATGTACTATTGAATGGCATAGTTGAAGAATAACTAGCTGAGAAGGAACAGCTGAAGGTAGACTTATGATGAAAATATGAGAGGGAGGGTATTTGGACCGGAGGCAGGGATATGAAGTTGGGGAGAAATATTTCCCTGGTGTCTAGTACATGAGGTAAGACAGCTCTGGAAAAAAAAGTCAAATAAGCAGGTTAAGTATAACTATTAGTGATACCATATCTTAAATATATTTTATTCAATACATCAAGAATCAAATTGTAGAGATCCTGAAAAGGTGTGAACTAAGTTAGCAATTTCCTGCTGTTCAAGAGGAAACGTTTTGCTGAGAAACCTTACTTCCATCATGCAGACATTTCAACTTTTTAAGGAGATACTTGTTCTTATCCCTGTTTTTAATGTTTCTCTGATTTACTGCAATTTTGTGATGCTCTAAGTTCATAACCTGTGTTTGTTTAATAAGCTGAAACTTTACGGGTAAGGTACCTATTTTCTGCAGTTTGCTTCCTGCTTGTTTCCATTTTATTACTACTGTTATTTTAACTCAGTCCGTATCTTTATCTGTGGTTGGGTACGCTACTAGACTTTTGCTGTAAACAGGGCCAACTACAAAAAGTTACACTGGAATCTAAGAATAGCATGTGGTTTTGCTCTGATCAAGCATTCCACTTTATTCTACTGTTGTAATCTCATTGTACCCTGAATCTCAGAGCTCTTGATAGCAGCATGCCTGTGAGTTAAGATACTGACCTTAACTGCAGAAGTGGTTTCTGCTGATTAACTTAAAGTGTTATTAATCTTGAAAATAAATTTTTCCTTTCCTTCCAGCCTCCAGCTGATTTTGTACTCACATTTCTTCATAAATGCTGTTGGTTTTGAAGTAGGGGATTTGTAGCTACGATTTGATCGCTTAATTGACAACTGCAGATAAAATATTAACTGCTAACGTTTACATTTCACTGTTAATCCAAAGCAGTTGAGACATAAGTATTTCTTGCAGAGCAGTTTGGCATTTGATACCTGCATGTAATTTCACAGTCATCACTTGTCTTTTAGTTTTATCTAGTAATATATACTATTCAAGGGGAATGAATTTTGTTGTTAAGCTACAGTTGTTTTCCTTCAGAAATATAACCAAAAATGAGAAGAAATTCGTAATAGCCCAATTTTTAGATGCAAAGTTCACATTTAAGTTTCCAGTAATTAAATGTGTCTTTTAATGAAGACGTATATCAAAATGTAATTATTTTGTTTTTTTTACAGAAGGGCAGTTAAGACACATAAAAACTGGAGAGCCATTTGTTTTTAATTATCGTGAAGATTTGCATAGGTGGAACCAGAAGCGCTATGAAGCTCTTGGAGAGGTATATAAATTGTGTGCCTGTATGCATGCATATATGTATCAGTGTGTTGTGCTTTTTGTTGTGTTTCTCTGTAGGAGTGATACTTGTAGATATGTTAATAAAGGTTTAGTGAGGCTGCAGTCATTTAATAAAAGGTATTTCATGATTTGTTGTGTGTTAATGCTGTAGTAGTAGTTTCCATTATTTGCTGTATAGTTTAAGATGTGATTTAGACTACAATTTGACTTCAGTATATGTTCAAAATAGAATATCATCTAGATTATACAAATCAGCAAATACTCTACAGTGCAGTATTTTCTTTAACTTTCTTCTCCTCAGGGTTAAGCACTGGGTGTAAAACTGTAGCATTTTACTTTCTAGATGAAAATAAATGCATTGGCTGGTTTTCTTACGTTACCAGGAGATACCAGGAGTCACTAGATTGGTTAAGTAGAGATCTGATGATTGATTGAATATTTGTTGGTGTATTAAATATTTAGATGCTACTGGTACTTCCTAGGCTTTTTGTAGGCATGTTTTGAGTGTAGTAGGTGTAAAAGTGACTGACCACAGTTCCTTTTCTATGTGAATTTACTTCAGCTTCGGTGCCATGCTTTTTGTAATGCGTTAAGAGTCAAAGCACTGACTGGAGAAGAAAGGCAGCTGATGTCAGTGAATGCAGACCAGTGTGTACTGAGGTCTTCCTTGCACTGTCACAACCTCCCCTGCCCAACAGAAAGAACAGCCTCAGCACGCTGACTTCCAGGTAGTAATGCTGTTCACATCAGAGTGGCTGTTGGAGAAAGGGGATGCGCAGTTCTGTGCATAAAGTAGGGATTTTTTTTCTTACAGACTACATGATATTGCCTGGCGGTTTCTGTTGGAATCATCATGGCATGCCATTCAGAACTGCCTTTGCCCCATTGCTTGTCCACTTTCATTAGCATTATTGTTTTAGTAAGGATTAAACACTTTATTCCCCACTTACACCTGTCACAGTAATTCAGATACTTGGAGATATGTTTGTTTGCACATGGTTAGACATTTTGTCTTTTAAACTTTCTTTTTGTCATGTTTAACCCCAAGGGCAGTTCAGCCCCCCTGACAGCCTCCTGCTTGCTCCCCACCATGGGAGGGGGGAGAGAGTCAGAAGGGTAAAAGTGAGAAAATCCATAGGCTGAGGTACAGTTTAATAGGTAAAGCAAAAGCTATGCATTTAACAAAGCAAGACAAGGAATTAATTCACTGTTTCCCATCAGCAGGCAGATGTTTAGCCATCTCCAGGAAAGCTGGGCTTCTTCATGTGTAATGGTGACTTGGGAAGACAAATACCTTATTGGAAGATAACTCCAAATGTCCCCCTTTCCTTCGCATTTCCCTCAGCTTTTATTGCTCAGCATGACGTTACATGGCATGGAATACCCCTTTGGTCGGTTGGGGTCAGCTGTCTCAGTTGTGCCCCCCTCCCAGGTTCTTGTGCACTCCCAGTCAATACACTTCTGTACTGGAGTAAAAAGACTAAAATGTCTGAAATGACAGCCAGTCCTACACTACTGCGAAGTAAACAGTGTAAAGTATCTTGATTGAGTTTCTTGGATGGATAAATAAGTATATACTTAAATTTATACCAAACAGTTTCATATAGTTTCTCATGCTGCCAAGAGTGCATTTGTTAAAGCTGAAGAAATATCTAATTACATGGCCTTTTCCAAGTATAGCAGGATAGGCTCTGGGAACTTCTGTAGGCACTGAGCATGCAGGCTCAAGAAAAGAGTGCACAGCAGAAGTCTCTGCCTGTCTTGATTAACAGGAATAGCATGCCATCTGTCCTTAACCTCCATGGGGTGGTGATCTGGTGCTCTGTGCTCACTGAGCCCCTCTGTTTCATTCAGGGATCAGCCTGGGCTCTGTGCTGGAGCTGCTCAGCTGTTCAGCACCGCTTTGTCCTGTTAGAGCTCTGTTGCCAGGAATTGAAGAACCCTGCTTTTTACCTCCTCCTCCTTGTTCCTGTAAGGACTGTGGCGGGGAAGGGGATGATGGGGACTGCTACTTCTCACCTCAGCTATATGTTTTTCCAAAACAGGGGATGTGCTATCACCCAATCTGTTGCATTGTCTAAGTTACTTGATACAGGTTTCTTCTAGCAGGAAGCAGACTGGCACCTGTTGCACAGCCAGCGCGTGCAGACCTTTGTGTGTGCCTATATTGTTCCAGTATCCCCATTTTCCAAATAAATGAGTTGGACAGGAGACCCCTGTAAGGATTAGTGTGTGTCTGTATGGGTTCCTGTGCGACCGCACCTTCTTGTATGTGTTTGGCAACATTGTAAAATTTCTCGTTCTGTGCATATGAGTAGTGAGTGCCACGGCTTCCACCCATAGTAGTATGGATGACTGTGGAGTGGCTGGAAGACAACGGACATATTATGAGCAATCCAGACCAAGTCACTTTGTTGTAATAGCAGGCCGAGCAGGCCAAAGCTGTAAGAAGCTGCCGGTGTTGTGAAGGACATATGCAAGGCCAAGGGAGACAGAGAAACCGTGTATTCGCGGAGAGGTAAGAGAGTTGGACAGAAAGATGAGAAAAACCAGGATGCTTGCACAAGGAGGGAGCAGCATGTGGTCACCACACCGGGACCGATCATGGGGGAGGTGGAAGCGTGTGAACGAGTAGTTTTAACCTCTCACCTTTTACATAGCAAAGCCTGCATAGCGTGTGTATTTTTAGCTGGGGGTGTAAATCGGTGTGGGTCTATTAATAGCACCTGTAGAGTATAAGTTGCTGTGTATCCCTTAATAAAGTGGCACCAACTTGATCACATTGATCGTATAAGTTGTGTCTGAGCCTTCTGCGTCAACGAATGAATTTTTGTGATCTTCGGTTAACCCGGAGGTGGATGTGTTCATGAAGTGGGTGCCTTACATCTGTGATCTTTGTGCATTTTGCCTTATCATTCTCCAAGTCCAGGTTTGAGTGATCTCTGAAAGTGCGATTAATTTCTATTGGTAGGTAAAAAGGAAGGAAGGTTTGAGGTCAGGAATCTGACAGGGTGAATTGTTTTCAGTTGTTTGTTTTGTAGGTTTAGAGAAAAAAAGAAACACATCTGTGTTTGTCTGTTGTTTGTGAGGTGCTTGATACTACACAGTTCTTCCAACAAGCTACAAATTTATAAATGCTCCATTGTCTGGTTTTGGCACTATGGTTGTTCATATAGAACACAGGCGACGCTGACCAGCAAGACCATTGGCATTTGTTCACATAGATAAAGCCTTCTTTTCCGCCATAGATTGGTGGATCACTGATGCAAATGTTGAATAGTACAGAAACAGTATATTGCCCTCTGATTTTGTAGTCTAGGGTAGGATGCATTTAGCAAACTGTAATAGTGTAAGAAGAAGCAGCTCCTATAATTTGTAAGGTGGTGTAGTAAAATCTGGCCTTATGCCTTTGCTTTGAAACATCATTCTTTGGCTTTAGGAGTTCTCTGATATGTATTTGTTGCTGAACATATATGTAGGTGGACATACAGTGAGATGATAAAGTAGCTCGACTTGTATCATCAGACAAAAGTGTTTGATGTATTCAGTGTCTCCATTGTTAGCTCAGTCATTGTATGCTGGTTTTCTAATTTTTAAAGGATATAGCCGTCCTGCCCAAGGCATCTTTTTTTTTTTTTCACTGTACATATATATTGTGGTCTGCTTTTACTGTGTTTTGCTAATTTTAAGGAGTGGGTGTACTTCCTGACCTTGTTACAGCATCATTCTCTCTTCCTTGGAGCATTAATAAATTTCCATTTGGTAATCCATGATTTTTTGCTGTTAAAAGTCATGAATACGCTATCTGTGATGTTCTGCCATTACTCTGGCTGTATGGAAATTGATTCTTCACAAATTACAATGGTTCGTCAACGTCTCCACTTCTTACATCTCTTTATTCTTCATTCATTGATCTGTTATTTTCAGGCATACAATTTGTTCTGCAGCCTCTTGATATGTGCTCCTAATAGACAATTTAGTGAACTGTTCATAATTTTGTGATTCTGGTTCAGTCATTGCTATTGCGGCATTGAATTTTGTGGAGAGCCTCTCCATTTGCTTTTTAAAAATTAAAATGGCAACAGAAGTGCACAGAACATGGTGTTGCAGCTGCTTCTAACTGCCGATTATTCCATGTGGCAAGTTTGAAGTACGATTGAGAACAATTTTGTGACAACAGTTCAGTTGTTGCAGACATACCATTCCCATTCAAGGTTGATTGTTGGTTTTTGGGGTTTTTTTTCCCCTGGCCAGGAGTTAGAGATTTGGATTCTAGGTTAAACTCCAGACTAGACTCACATGATGTATATGTCTCCTTGCATTTTAAGTACATGTCTATGTTCATTGTTTGTACCGTGCTTTCAATTGATACTGTAGCTACTGAAATTGCCAACAGTCAGCTTCAGCCTCTGCTTCATCATGACTCTGAAATTAGCTGTAACTGTAAAAGTAAAATCTGCTGTTGGGACTTTACCTTGCATTTTGCCAGTCATGCCGTTTGTGTTGATAACAAGATTTCATATGAAAAAATTATGTTGACATTCTCCTTCCATAGTCGTACAGTAAGCAGAGTATCCCTAGCATCAGTAGGCAGTTACTGTCTGTCCCTCTGCATGTCTCTTACAGTTCTAGCACTGGGTAATTATAATTTGGTGATTTCTTGGAGGCCATTTAATTTGCAGAGGTTTTTGTGAGTGCCATCACTGTTGAAGAGACTTACCTGTACTGACAGCTCGCCTACTCATGTCTTTAAGTCAGTCAAACAGAATTTGTAAATATGTGGATTATAATGTGGACTGTGATGTAAATGCCTCTGCTGTGGTCCTGTTCAAGCACTAGTGTATGCCATCTCTTGTAATTGCAGGCTGTCTGACCTACAGAAGCGTATAAGCAGGTGGCAGAAGAATTGTGGTTATTTTTTACAGTTACCACACCGTAGCACAAGAAAACACCTTATATTCATGTTGAACAGATACGGAAAGTAATGAAATAGAACACCTAAGTCAGAAATATCTTGCATGTTTTGTGTATGACAAGATACAGTTAATTTTACATAATCAGAGAAGTCTCGTCCCACTAAATAAACGGCTTTAATGGATGCGCACAATGTTAGGTCCAACTCATCATAAAGTAGATTAGCCATCAAGGTTAATGTTTGTGTGGGGGGAAAAAAAATGAGTATGTAGAATTTTGACAATGACAACCCATAATTAAGATTGCTAAGTAGTAAAATGAGATACTTTTTTTTTTTTTTCCCCAGATCTCCTTTAAGTTAAAGAACAGCTTGGTCTCAACATAATTTAAAAAATAAGCGTTCACCTGCTACTAATTTCCTCCTTGGTTGCAAAGAGCATTATTTGTTTGGATGACTGAGAGAAAGAAGCTATTTACATAGCACAAATGAAAGCATAGAGCAGCAGAAGAGGACATGTAAGTTAATGAAGAAGGAAGCATTAAGTAGTCTGCATTTGAAAGGATAGCTTCTTACATGAATAACCCAAAATCTGATGATAGGCTGCACGTGCACCTGATAGTACTTAAGGTCCAATCTTGCAGCCGAAGCTCATGTGAATAAACTCAATAGGTCTGATCTTGTGAATAAGGGCTGCAGGATCAAGTTCCAAATAAAATTTGCAGATGATTAGTAGAAATCCTTACACTCTAGTTTCAGTTTCTTTGCACAGACAGTTTATCATTAAACATTCCAGATTTTCTCTGGCTAGTGAGACTTTAATATATTAAAGTATGTGCTGCACACCATGTATTAAGCAAAATTACCTTTGTGTACCTTGACTTACTATTATGTATTTGCTGTTAGTTATTTAATGGTTGGAAAAATTTGTCTTGCTAACAGGACAAAATAAATAGAGATGTCATCTACTGACAGGTTCACGGACATTTTCTTTCCTGGGATGCTTGCTTGGCTAGGGCCATGGAAGAGGTTGTTCTGTTCAAAGAGATTAGATGCCAAATAGTTAACAGGTGTCTGTTAAGTGTGTGTGTGTGTGTGAATTGAAGATTTTCAGTGTCTTGTATTACAGTCAAGGGTAAACTTTCATGGGGATAGTAAAAATCCTCACTGAAAACTTAACAAACTCTTCCTAACTTTATGTGCTGTTTCAAAGATAGAGTGAAAGCGCCTAACTAAAATATTTCCACCACACTTAAAGTGGTTAAATCCCATTTTAGGTGGTCTTTGGAAGCAATTTGATAGTGCTATTTCTGTGCAAGTCATGCCCCATCTACTAATGAATGTTGCAGAAGGTTATTTTGCTTTAGCAAAACTTTACCATGGAATAAATGTTGGAAAAATATTTAGAGTCATACTGTTTGGACAAAAATAGACAGTTGAGCAGAAGAAAGAGATTGAGCAGGATCTTTGCAGTGAAGTGTGATCTCATTTCTTATTAGACAGAGAAGAATCCACGTGGAATACTTTTGAATATACCAGTTGCAGGAAGAGCCTAAATGACACCAATCACTTTTTGGACACCAAAGTCTATTATAAATGCGGTTCTTTAGGAGTCTATGGCTTATTGATTACAGGTTATTTTTATGCTAACTTGATTTTTTTCAGTTTCTGATAAGCAAGTGTGAAACAAAGATGTCAGAAAACTTCACGCCAACTGGATAAAGCACCTAATATTGGGGCAGAATACTGAGTTTCTCTGTAATGGTAGTTCCTAAGCCATAAGTAATACATTTATTAAGGTTCCAGTCCTTTTACTTCATTCATGTTTAACCAATGCCTTAGATAGAGAAAATGCTGGTAGGGGCAGCACAAAAAAAAATAATCTAAATCATGTATGTGCATTGTCTTTAGAATTTTAGAAAGATTTCGGCTTTCAACAATCTATTTATCTTCAGCATTTCATTTAGGTGAGTGAAGTAGATGGACAGACAGCAAGGATTGAAGACTACTTAATAGTACCTAAGGAAATTTAAATTTAAATATGGATCTTTTTTGCATGCAGTATATTCATTTGCATATGCTAAATCTGCATTCAAAATCTGCTGTTTGTGAAGACTTTTTACTGGAATGATTATGTCAGATGTGCTTCAGTGAACTCTTCTAGTTTGTAGGCAGCAATTGGCAGTAGGTTGGTTTATCACAGTAACATGACAGTACTCGAAAGGTTCAGAGATAGTTTCGTAATTATTGTTAGCATGATTCTTGAAAGAAATGATGAGCATCTCATAAACCCAGATGGGAATTTGTTACATTGTTGATAAATGTGTTGATAAATGTGTTTTACATTTTTAAATTGATAAACAGTGAAAAGCAGAGAAGATACAATAAGGCAGATGGTTGTTTATAAAGCACTTGCAAGTTGCTGCAATTCAAAGAATGGTACTAATTGTTAAAAAGAAGACAAAAATTGGAGTAGGGGGAGTGTTTCAATGAGTTAATCATGAGCTTTTTAAAAATAAAACCTTCAGCAGCTTTAGTTCAATTAGAACCATTCTTGCCATCCTGAGTTTATATGCAGAAGTTCAGACTCTCAGTTCTTAATAAACTTTTGTACCAACCATTTTCATGTAGCTGAAATCAAAAATACAATTAACCCACCTTTTATCTAAACATATCCATTCCTTTATTTGTCTTTTTTTCTTGTTAGGAAAAAAACCAAGATTTATTGCACAGCAGAACAAAATTGGATTATCATTGGTCTTATTAATCATTCCCACCTAAAAACAATGAACAGTGAACTCCAAAATCAGCAGAGAGTTTGCAGCAAGGGAGTAAGATGGGGTATAGTTGGCTTATTTTTTTGTTAAAGGAGTGGTGAAAAAAACTGGGTTTTGCCAACTAGATGACTAGAAAAGTATATATTTAAGTAGTGCTTTGGCAGAATACAGATCAGCCTATGTGATGAAACCATTTGGTTCATACTTGTCTTGTGAATGTTCCATTCTTGTTTCAATTAGTGATATTAAAAGTTTCTATGAAAGGCAAAGTGTTTTTCCACTGTTTCAGCAGGAGTTTTTTGAAAACCAGAGATATGTAGATTACTGCCTTCATCAAGCAGCCCTTTTAAAATATGTTTATTTTACCTCAGTTGCAGAACTCTAGAAGAGTTACTTCTCTTTCACAGGATTTTCAGCCTTTCCAAGATGAAGAACTTAACACTTTCTGTGTTTTCAACGAGAGACCTATATAATCCATTTTTCTGGGAATATTTTTATTAAAATTCAGCAGACTAGTGGTATTTTTTAATAAAGCTGTATCAGCTGTGTCAGTCCTTAATAGGAATAATTTGAAAGGAAAAAAATTCAATTATAAATCAATAGAGCGTTGTATTTCTGTATGTGCAAACAACCTAAAATTACTTTAAGATGCTCCAGCTGCTCAATTCATTAACTCAATCACAACTGAATTTTGGTATCTGTTATCTTCTGTTCATCGCTGGAGCAGAAATACCCAGTTAGCATGCCTGAAGCTGTTAGATACAGTTAGGACTATAAAGGAAGATCAGTTCAGTAGGTCGGTTACTTAGGGTTTTGAAAGGCTTGATACATAGCTGTTTATCTTAACTCATGCACTTTCCTGTCCATAATGATCCAGGAAAGCATCGTGCTCCTCTAGAAATAGTGTCCATTTCCACATTTGCCTGTTGTGTGTTTTGGGTAATTGCACATCTTAACTCTTTCCTGTATATATGCCAAATCCTTGAGTTCCTCTGAGTATATTGTTGGTAATAAGATAAGAAAGATCTTTGAGGAGAAAAACCAAGAATTTGCCTCTATTCACAGATTTAACTGCAAGTGGGGGGTGTGTGCATATGTTTTTGCCTTATTTCCAGCAGAGTAAATTATATAGATGTTACGGTAACTTTCTCTTAGTTCCGTGCAGATCTGACACCACATAACACATTCTGGAAAAATTACATTAAAATATTCATTCTTCTAGAAATCAAAAATTAAGCCTCTGTCCTCATTTCCACTATATATGGCTCTGTTAAGTGTATTTTTTAACCTGAAACTTGACATGTGTCTGTCCCAGTCAGAATGCATGTGAGAATTTCACATAAAAGTATAAATAAGTGTGTAAAATATATCTGAAAGTAATTTTGTTAGGTTCTATAACCTGAACTTGGTTTTAAGACATAATTAATTTTTGTGCATTAGTCATGTGTCTTTTTCATATGCTGATAAAAGGATTTTGGTGCAATAGACCTTAAAGCTGATGTTTAAGCAAGATGGGAAAATACTAAATGTAAGAAAAGGGGATGTTTGTCCACTGTAAGCTGCCGTTCTAGGTGAGGTACGTTTTTGGATATTGTAAGTACTTTTGACTCTGTGAAGTTGGTTATACAAAAAATATAAACTTAAAACGGAGACTAAGTATTTTATTTTCATGTAATATTGATAAAACAAGCATAAGAAAGGGAGTGTTGCTATAGTTGGTTTTGCCATCTCAGGTAACGACATAAATGAAAGAAGGAATTTACTCGTAGTTTATTAAGATTATAAGAAGGCAGAAGGTTCAAGCAAAAGAAATGATTTAGGACAGGTAACCAGAAGAAATTTTTAAATGAAAGTAGTTGCAAAGTATAAGCATTCTTACTGCCTGATCATCTGGAGTTTGATACTCAGTTTCTTCTATGCCAATAAATGTATCAAGATTGATTGTTGCAGCTGATCTCAAATCTTGTAAAAAAAAATATATATATATTTGTGTTTTCTTACCATTTTGTCGTGGGTTTCCATGGCAAGGGGGACCCTCCTGGGGCCGACGAGGCCTGGGGGGCTGCGCCCTGCGGGGGACCCCAGGCTGGGGCTGGGCAGGGTGTGAGGAGGACGGAGCGGCAGGGACAGCTGAGGGACTGACCCCAGCCCCATTCCCTGTCCCCTGCGCCGCCGGCGGGGAGCGGGGAGAGAAACTGGGGGTGAAGCTGTGCCCAGGCGGAAGGGAGCGGTGGGGGGAAGGTGTTTTTCTGATTTGAATGGTAATAAATTAAACTAATTTTCCCCAAGCCAAGTCTGTTTTGCCTGTGATGGCAATTGGTGAGCCATCTCCCTGTCCTTATCTCGACCCTTGAGCCTTCCCTTGTATGTTCTCTCCCCTGCCTAGTTGAGGAGGGGAGTGACAGGGCAGCTTTGGTGGGCACCTGGCATTCAGCCAGGGCCAAACCACCCTACCTTTTTATTGAAACAACTTTTTAATCCTGCTTTACTTGATACTGTGGCAGTGCAAATTGAATTTTTGAAGTGAACATTTCTGGTACTGCTGACTTACAGAGGCTTTTAGCTTCTAAGTTTTAAAACAAATATTGTGTGTACTAGTTAAAAACCTGTATGAAACTGCAGGTAGCAGTGGAGGTGGAGATTAATGCTAAAATAGCTGTCAGCAAAATAGAAATGATGAAACTCTAGGGTAGAAATTGCTTTTGTTGAGGCAGAATGAAGTGTCAAAGATGTCAGGACACAATGCTGATAGTTGCACAAGTTCTTTGTGGTTTTTCTTCACCTTAAAACTTCATAGATCTTTAATTGAGGGAAAGATTTGTCATTTTTTTTGCAGAGAGGGTATGCTTTTCACAGAGGTCGAAGTGTTGACTGGAAAACAGTGTACCCAGCATACCCAGCACTCAAGAGATACTAGCTGAGCTCCTTCAGTGTGTACACCCATATATGTGTGTGTACAAATGTTGCTATGTCTCTGAAAGCAACTACCCTGAAAGTCAGCATGTGTAAAAGATGTGAATGGCCAGAATATCGTTTAAATAAGTGACCAAGATATATTGGAACTCATGAATCCTTTTCCAGTATTACAGTGGTTTGTCGTTATGTTTGATAAGTCGAGGATTACAGCTGCCTGTGTAGTGAATGCACCTTTTGGGGGTTTCTGCCAGCCAAATGACTGATAACTGTCATACACATTCCTGAAATATTGATACAGTAAATATCACATGTGCTATCTACCCGAGTCAAGAGCAGGAGGAGGGAAGCAAGTCTCTCTGTCATACATATAAAGTGTATGGGGCAAGATCAGTCACTGTAATCCATACACGCTTTGTACTTGTGAAGCTCATGCAATATTATGGTAATGGCCAAGGACCATATTTTTTCTGTTCTGGGTATCCATGTGGGCGTAACACTGTCTCCAGCAAAGGGCTACAAGAATTTACCTTGTGGCTAAACCTATTAATGTGAAAAGGGGTGATGTCTTTTTTTTCCATTTAACTCTTGATGTCTCAATGGGAGAGGTCTTTGCGAGGGATGAAGAAACCTGTGTGGCTCATCTTTAGAGGAGAGGCACACATACCCAGGCAGTCAAAAATTATGCATCTAGAGTTCAGCACAATTGTGTTGAAGTCTTGTATGCCTTTATACCTGCAGGTGGGTGTTCAGCCATCTCCAGAAAAGCAGGGCTCCATCATACACACGGTGACTTGGGGAAGGCAAGCGTCTTACTGGAAGATGACTCTGAACATCCCCCCTTCCTTTGCCTTCCCCCAGTTTTATATGCTGAGCATGATGTCATATGGTATGGGATATCCCCTCGGTCAGTTGGGGTCGGCTGTCCTGGCTGTGTCCCCTTGTCCTGGTTTCAGCTGGGATAGAGTTAATTTTCCTCTTAGTAGCTGGTGCAGGGCTGTGCTTTGGATTTGGTGTGAGACTAAGGCTGATAACAGATGTTTTTAGCTGTTGCTAGGTAATGTCTATACAAAGTCAGAAACTTTTCAGTTTCTGGGGCCATGCCAGTGAGAGGGCTGTAGGGGCACACAGAATTGGGAGGGGACTGTCAAAATGTCCCTGGGCACAGCATAGTAGATGATAAGTAGTACAGCAAGCGGTGAAAGCAAGAAGCAGCCACTAAATGAGCACTGAACTGTGATGTACAGTAAGGCAAGCAGCCCCATGGCAAGCACAGAAACCTGCCTCTTAATAGCTAAACAGCAATAACAGCTGTACGTTTGATCTAGCACATTCCAATCAAATCTGTTACCTCAAAACACTTCGAACCCCATATTGGGTGCCAAAAAGGACTGTCATGGTTTAACCCCAGCCAGCAGCCAAGCACCACACAGCAGCTTGCTGACTCAAGGAGGTGCTCCAGTCCCCTCAGCAGGGCAGAGCAGAGCAGGAGGATCACCTCCCTCTGCCTGCCAGCCACGCTCCTCCTCATGCCCTCAAAGATCCCACTGGCCTTCTTGGCCACATGGACACTCTGCTGGCCCATGGGCGTCTTGCTGCCCACCAGCACTCCCAGGTCCCTCTGCACAGAGCTTCCCCCCAGCTCATCAGCCCCAGCCTGTGCTGGTGCGTGGGGCTGTTCCTCCCCAGCTGTGGGGCCTCACACTTGACCTGATTGAACTTCATGAGGTTCCTCCACACCCAACCGTCCAGCCTGCCCCGGTCTGGCTGAAGGGCAGCACAGCCTTCTCCTGTCTTAATGGTGCTACTGATTTTTGTCTTAGAATCACGGGATAATTTTTGTTGCATCTCTGGGCATTCGGCAGTCAACCGACTTCCAGTCAACTCAAAGCATAGGCAGCTTCAAAATTACATCAGGCTGATGAGTTTAAAAATGGCAGACTGTAGTTGACCCTAACTGTGATTGGTTTCTACAGGGTTCTGTCTGCATACTCTGGTGGTGGAACCTCCTGGGAGACAGGAGACCCTAGATGAAACTGTCTCCTGTGAGGCTGTTGTGGTTTCACCCCAGCTGGTGGCTAGGTACTGTGCAGCCACTTGCTCGCTCCCTTGCCCTGATGGATGGGGAGAAGAATCAGGAAGGAAGGTAAAACTCTAGGCTTGAGATAAGAACAATTTAGTAATTGAAATAAATTAAAAACATTAATAATAAATTACAATTATAATGCAAAGGAAGGAGAAGACGAGAGGAATGAAATCCGAAGGGAAGGCAGAAAACCCAGGTGATGCACATCCAGCTGCTGGCCCCCCGCAGAGTGATGCCCAGCCAGCCTCCCAGCAGCAATCGGCTGGCCCCGGCCAACCCCCCCATTTCTGTACTGAGCAGGATGCCCCATGGTATGGACTGTCCCTCTGGCCGGTTGGCGTCAGCTGTCCTGGCTGTGTCCCCTCCCAGCTCCCTGTGCCCCCCGGCCCTCTCACTGGCAGGGCCCCAGAAACTGAAAAGTATCCCAACTTACCTAGCAACAGCTAAAAACATCTGTTAGCAGCCTTATTCTCACACCAAATCCAAAACACAGCACTGCACCAGCTACTAAGAGGAAAATTAACTCTACCCCTGCCGAAAGCAGGACGGAGGTGTGAGAGGAATGACCATGGTGGATGGGAGTAGGCTCATCCTGCTGTGAAGCTGACTTCTAAAGGGGAAAACGTGCTGGTTTCTGAGTTTTGTAAGGTGGTCAGTTGTAACAATTCACTGAGGTTTCATGAAGTACAGTAGGAAAACTTCAGAAGGAGCGTCACAAACTGCACACAACTGTTAAGTGGTTGTTCAGAAAGGGTCCCGAGTGTCAGACTGTTACAGCCAGTGTGTGACATGGACTCAGGGAAGAAAGAACACTTGTTTGCTTTCAAACTTTTTTTGTTTGCTTTTTTTTGTATCAAAGCGATGGTTCTGTCAAGTGCTACTGTTGGTATGGATCCTGCCACCTGCTCCCAGGTTCCTCTGTTATTCGAGGTTTCGGTTTGAGAGCATACATTGCCTTCCACCAACTGATGCTCAAGACGTGTGTCATGGTACACTTGAAAAACTATTCCCTGATAGCGTATATACCCCTGCTCAACTCCATTGTGTTTGGCAAAAGTGCACTTTAAGAGAGTGTGTGCCCTGAGATCAATTTATAATAGAAAAGAGAACAGCTTGTTTGATAACATGAGCTTGTATCCATCGCAGTCAGCCAGGAACAGAGCTCTCATTTGTGCTGGGTTTCGATCTACTGTTCAGTTTACAGTGTCACACCTCTTCTCACTGAAGTATTTTTGGGAGTGTCAAGAGAGCACTGGGTGCTGCTTTGCTAGGGACTTTGCAGGGATTAATCTGGAAGTGAGAGGTCTGATCAGTTCTTGCATATGTCAACATAATTCAAGGCTCTTCATCACGGTGATGCCTAGTATGCAAAAATATTTCCAGATGTGTATAGTTGCAGGTAGATAAAATTCAAATAATTTTCGGAGCAAGTATGTTGAAATCGGCTTGTGGAAATGATCAAGGTGCATATTGAGTTGCAAGTATATGGCTTCAAGTTTGATCAGTCTGCATCAGTACACTAAAACTGCAAAGTAATAAACAACATCATTAATAGTTCCTTCTGGAACAAATTTTTGTTTATACAGACACAGTACGATTGGATAATTCCAAAGTAAATCCATAAGATGGTGTTCGTTGATCTGTCTGTAAGACAAATCTGACTTCAGTTCACAGTCTGCCTAAGAATTTAAAAATATCTTTTCTTCCACTGCCTTTTAGAAAGTTAAAATCTTTGGTAAAATGCTCACTAGATTTTTGTATTTGTCGGTTTCTTGGGCTTACCTTTCTACCTGCACAGGAAACCAACTGAGGATAGTGTCAGATGCATTAGAAAGCAGAATTCATTTGGCTGCAGTATTACATGACCTACTAATAATTTTTGACATAAAAATAGCCTGTAACCCTGGAGATAGTATGGGTGAAGTGAAAAGGAAAGTAAATCATAAGATGAATGCAAGTGGGAAGTGAAGGTTGATGCACATTTTTAGTACTGTTTCATAAAGATTTTTTTTTGGACAGGGTACATTCAGTAACAGAAGGGGTCCTAACTCAGATTTGTAGTAATGTAATTTGGGGCTGATTTCCAATATTCAGGAGTGCATATGTTCTTGCTCTTTCATTACAACTCATGATTTTAGGAATATTGTGTTGTGAAAATAAGCACATTAGCCAGCAGCCCAAATAGCAGGAGAAGCCACAATATTCATTTCCCCTCAACCCAGCCAAAAACAGATTATTTGGCTGAGTATCAAAAGGAGCAGCAGTAATTGTTTCCAGTATCAGTGGAGGCATTTTACTGTTTGAAAAACCCAAAGCTTCCATTTCATTAACTTGAGAAAAGTCTTGGGCTCTGCCATCAATTAGGGGACAAAAATGGGATTCTGATGGCAAGCTGTAGGTTACTGTCTGCCTGCGCCATGCCATTGCCCGTGAATCGCTGCGGGTGCCGCCGGGAGCTGCCAGTGCCTCTATGGTAGCTGCTGGCCCTCTGCAGGTTCTGCTTCTCCTGGATGCCGGAGCAGTCGGCAAAAGCCACTTCCCAAGCCTGAGTCACGAGCACACTGACCTGCCATTGTGTGTGATGACATGCCCAGCAACTCAACCAGACTAGAGGTTCACAAGTTTACAACTTGGCCTCAGTTTGCAGAAGAGGAAAGTGGAAAAGCAGCAGATGTAAAACAAGGCTATAGACAAGTGGTAGATGGTAATGCGATGACTTGTCACTTGCCAGCCTACTTGCTGCCGTGCTCTGCGGTGATGTGCTGGTCTCCTGCCTCTTCTGTCGGGATTAGGCCTTCAGCAGAGCGAAGGGGGAGCATCCATCAGCCTCTGTGCCCTTTGCCCACATTATTGACAGAAGATAGCAGTGGCAACGAAGACGCTTAGTCGGTATGTGGTCACAGCACCGTGTGTCATGTAGAACAATAAATATGGTTTGGTGGTTGGTAGAGGACAGGTCATCCTCAGTGCAGGTTCTCTGCTTTGTTCTCATGGCATACAGATAATTGTGACAGATTCTCTTGTCATAGAGCAAGTTGCTTTCAGGCAAAAGATCTGTCTGATTCCTAATCTCCCCTTTTCATTGTGTTCTTTTGACTGTTATTTGGGGTCACTTTATTTTATCTGATATATGATGAATTTTAAAGGTCTTTCATGTGTCTTTCTTTTTATAATACCCTTTCACCGAACATAGAACTCTGCACAGAACTCTGCAGGCTAGCGGCTGTGGTATAATTATAAGTTGCACACGAGCTTGCTGCTAACTGTTGTGGATGTCCATTTTCTTTACGTGTATCTGGGTGATAAAATTGCCTACTTAATGTTTCTATGAAACATTATGAAAACTACATAAACCGGATGTTAGGAAGAAGTTTCCTTTTCAGACAGTATTTTGATACCAATGTTCAGTGGGAATTGTCATTGCTTCCTACTTGATACATTTTTGTACTGGTAACTACTGTAATTGAACCACTTGTCTAATCAAACATAGCTGTATGTCTGCATGCCCCAGCCCTCCAAAAGAGCAGAGGATCCCATCACGCAAACTTCTGTTGGAAAACTGCCAGACGCCAACATGAACATGTGCCCCAGTCCTTGTCACATGGTTTATAAATGGACATTGGAACAGGCTTTTACACAGTATTTTCTGACTCCGTCTGTTTCGTAGCTTCACAGACTTTTTAGAAATAATTGCTTATTAAGTCGGTCGTGCTAAGCATTTTACTGTTTTAATGCAAAATTTCCATCAGAGCTTGTGGCATCTCCCATTTGACACAAAAGAACCCCAAAACTTTTCTTTTCACAGTATTTGTATTCAGTAGAAGGTTGAAGACACAAGCCTATAGTTGGGGTTTGCATAAAATCATGAATTGTTGTGATCCTTCTTAGTCACTGTCATGTTTTATATGTAATTGGCCTGTATCTTGGTGGTTGGGTTGGGAAATAATGCGATTCCTTCCCAAATGAAGTATACAGGTAAAATTCATTAAAACACAGTCATTTGTAGAGCTTCACTATTTGCTGTTTTTCCTCTTCTGCCAATACTTGTGCCCACGTAGCGTAATGAGAAGTACTACACTGATGGGCTGTCTTTGGACATGTGTGCGCTGCGTGATTGTCTACATTAGTTTTTCAGCCATAATTTCATAGGAAGAAAGGATCTGCTGTGAATTTTGGACAACATCAACATAAATAGTCATGGCAACTAACAATATCCTTTCATACTCTCCTCTTTTTATGTATGTATGGGCTCTATTATATTTGTGTACTCTGTTATAAGTAGTATGGGCTATGAAGTTTATGTTATAAATCTCCATTACCAAGAATATTTCTTCCTGGAAGGATAGTTTTAAAAATAAAGTAGAAAAAGCATATGTTAACCTTTCCAAATTTGATCTAATAAAGACATTTTAAATAACGATTTACTTCATTGTTAAATTAAATTTTTTCTTGTATTTTATACAAGAGCGAAAGTGTCAGGTTTTCACTTGTCACATATGAAGGATCAGCCTTACCTTTTGGTCGAAAGTTCTCCTGGCTTTTGCCATACCTCGAGTTTTTTGCAGTTTGCTCCCTCGCTGAGTTTGCCTGCCAGCAGAACACAAGGCTAAGTTAGATGGGCTCAGCCATGTTGAACAGGAAAAGGAAATCTTGTCTTGAAAAAGGGATGAAAAAGGCTGGAAAAAGGTTCAACATCCAGGGTGTTTTCTTAGCCTTCAGCTTGATACCCCCAGAAGACACAGTGCCTTCAGGGCAAGTTTTTCTCTCCTTAAGAGGAAGTTTCTTTCAGAGTACTAGGTACCATAACCGTGGACTAGAAAAGCAGAAGGCAAGCTAGCCATTTCTCTTAGAAGTTAACTGCTAGCTTTTGTCTGTTACTCAAAGCAAGTGAGGGTACTGAGTTTGCCGCCTAAGAATGCAATGAGTTAATGACCCCAGCATGATCCATTTGGTTTACTTGACCTAGTAAAAAGAGGTGCAAGTATTATTTAATAGTGAAACTATAAACATTTCTGTGATTTGTGTTCTTGAGGGTATCAACTGCTGTGCCAGGAAGAGAAAAAAGAAATGCTGCTAACATTTAGCGCCATGGTCCTTTTCAGCTGAATTTATGTAAATCCAATTTGTTTTGACCCACTACTATGCTGGAGCACGGTGGCAAAATGGTTAAGACATCTCTATGTGAAAAGAAGGTGTTAATTTAAGTTCTGCTCTGGATTTACATAACGTTAAGCCTTGGGTCCATCTGTGAATATTTATCTGGTCATTTCTGCTGAGGGAATCAAAGGTGGCAAAATGAGATGCTTGACACATCACTGACTTTTTTGTCTGTAACTACAAAAGCTGGTATGCTTTAACTATGTAAATCTGATATGTCGTGTTTTTAACCTTTCAAAACTGCATAGCACCACCTTCCACCGAAACTAAATTTTTTTCATTAATAGTCAGAATAATCAAAATGCTCTTGCTCTTTGTTCCAGATCCCTTTTCATAACTCGTATCTAATACAAAATTTAGAAATAATAATCCTAAGTTTTAGTTCTTGAATTGGTATATTGAAATGTGTTTTAAAAGGCTTACTTATATTTGTTCCTTTGTTATTCCTTTGGGCATTTCGTAGTTTCCTTCTTTGTTTTGCAACCTTTTCATCCTTTATTTCTTTACTTAGCTTGGGGATAGAGGTCATGCCTTCTGCTGGTGTTCAATTGCTTCTAGTGCAAGGTGCTTGATTGAAGCCTCTGCTTGGTACTAATACATATATACGTGTATGTATGCATACTTCAAAAGAACAGAGAATTTTCATATGATGGCATATGTAATTAAGCCATTTCTGAAGCCAAGTAATTGTCAAGCCGTTTCTAAAATCAGAGATGCTTTTTCTTAAAAAGGAAAGGAAAGAAAGAAGAGAAACAAAAAATAAACCAACAGGTGTCAGCAAAGACCATGTAACAAAACATTGGGTCAAATTACATCAACAGTATATGCTGCATTCATGACAAATCCCTGTTGTTTTTCATTTAATTCTCTCAAAAGATCTTGAGGTCCTAGTTGTGATCAGTCAACTCCAAATCCAGAATATCACACCCATGTTTTAGGATTGAATTGAATTGAGTAGAAAACTCAAGAAATCCCTTAGAGGTAATGTCAATTCCATCTTAATGAATTGTTCTCCCACACTATAATCCAAGTGAGGTCTTTTGTGGATTTTTAAAATGCTATTGATTTTTTTTTTTTTTTTTTTTTTTTTTAAGCTTGCAGTGAACAGACTTTAGAAAGCCCATTCAGGTTTTAGGATTTTTTGTTCTGGTGTGGTGATGGTGGATTGGTTTTTTGTTTGTTTGTTTGTCTGAGTTCCTAAGTAAGTCTGTGTCCAAGAGCAGTATGTCAGAAAGTTCCTTTGCATCTCTCATTGTTACTTATTGGCAGGTTTGTCACTTGAGGGTCAAAGTAAAGCTCATTCAACCAAAGCTATGGCAGCCACAGTAGCAAGCCTAGGGTCAGTCCCACCACTTGAGATTTGCCGCAGGGCAGTCAGTTGGAATTAATTTTGCATTTGTTTCACTGAACGTTACTGCTCTTACACTACAAAGATGAAAAAGTTGTGGGTAGGCTACTGTATGTTACAAGGATCGTTTCCTTCTTGTGCTCATTTTCTCTTTTGGCATTAAAGTGCTTATTACCAATGTAGAGGCAAACCTTATAAAACAAGAAAATCCATTACTCGTAATGGCATCGCTTCTAGTGGTTTATGCTTGTTTATTTTTAAGATTAGTGAGAAAACCTCCAACCTGTGTACACTGCCTTGAAGTTCTTAGGAAATACTAGTGCTGAGGGGCTAAATCTCTGAGGCTGAATTTAGATTATTTGAAAATAGTATCCTTTCTGTGCCCGTGAAAGATCCATTTTTTTTGAGAATGTTAGCTTCAAGAGATTGTAACTTGATATGTCAGGCCTAAATTGATAGTTAAAAGTGTTTTGGAGGTCTGGGGAGCTGATGGATCTCTTGCTGTACCATGCGAAGTCAGGTCAAACATATCACTTTAGTAAAAAAGAACAGAAAGGCAAATGAGGTTGATTTTGGCCTATATGTGGATTTGTCAGGTAAACTCATAACATTCAGCTGTTACACATTTTAAGTGCAGTTCTGTGACAGGGTGGGAATTGACAAGTGAACCTAAGGTTGAAATATTTCTGCATTCTCTAAAGAAAAATAAAAACCTTTCCATTTTTCTTTACTTCAGCTCAAAGCACAGCAAATTATATCTGAGTGAGTTATTGTGGAACACAGAGGTGGTCAGACTTCAGTGGTTTCTGAGCATAATATTTTTAATTGAAATTTTTTCCCTTCTTTTTTTCTCTTTTTTTTCTGTAATATATGTTTATGTGGGGGATTAAACTGAGGTTAAAGTATAGTTAGCTCATAAGGTAAGATTAATAAAGAAATAATGAACCACTAATGACACTAATAATGTACTAACCCTTTTTATGATAGGACTTAATGAAAAACCAGGAAGTCAAGCAAGAAAAGTGCCATTGCACCTATGTTTTATTAGATACAATCTCCTTGATTTTAAATGTAATATCTATGTTATTCTAAAGTAATAGAATAATGGCCACTAATAAAAACTTTCAAGCAAAATTATTGCTATTAGATTCTTTTACTGTCTGCACTTTAATGTACTTTGAGAACTGTCTTTAAAAATTAATGAAAACAAGTGATCTAATAAGGTGTTTAAGGAGTGTTGTTTCACAAGTTGACATTTTTGGAGGCAGAAGCCTCCTATCTGCTGAGTAAGCACATCCTTGCCAACATGTCTTTCTTGATGGGAAGTACCCTCCGTTAACTCTGAGAGAGCGGTTCTGTGTCCATCCGCATTTAGTCCTTAGAGTAGTGGGAAGTGGTAACAAGAGGAGGAGGAGTAGTGGTGATGGGGTTCCGTTTGTGTTTGGAATAGCTGTAAATGAGGAACATGATATGGGAAATCTCAGATCCACCCAGCTGGGTCTGGTCCACCAGAAAAATATATGTAACCAGTAATTTGCTCCATTTCCTTTTTTCCCAGAAGTCTGCTAGAGGTGTGTAGGAGCAGGCAATGGTCTGGACAACTTGGGTTAACAGCTTGCACTCCCTTATCCTTTCTCCAAGGTTTTGTAATCCGTCCTCTGTCATGTGAGTGATCATAATATCAACTGCCCGCATGCGCTTTATCCTTTTGTCATGTCACATGTGCTTTATTCTTTATCATGCGTTACTCATACACCAACCATTCAACAGGGTTGTTGGCGTCCTGGTCGTGAGGGATGCACATATGGGAGAAAAGAGGGACATGTGGCATTTCATTTGTCTTCAAAGGGACTTTGTGGTTTGCACTAACCAAAGGGTTCCTCACATCTGTCGTGAATCCATGAACAGTCGTCGTGTGATAATGATTTCCAGTGCCTACTGGTAGGTGCCGGTTTAGAAGTGAACGGCTGCAAATCAGGCGGGCCTGTGCCTTTTCTTTTAATATGTTTTCAGCAGACAATTCACTCTCGAGAAAATGTTTTGCAAGCTCGAGTAGCTTACTTTGGTTTTTTTCATTTCTTCCCTCTGCAGTGTGTTTGCTGTTCTGTTCATACACATAGTCTGATGGTGGGTAGAGTTACCCATGGCTGGTTTTGAAAGTGGGAGCACGCTCGGGGGCGGGGGGAGCGGAAAGACAATTCAGAGGACTTGGGTTGTAAAGCACAGCAGGGGGGCAGGGGCTCGACGAGCAAGGCTCAGTGCACTTCACTGCGTCCCAGCATGGTTTTTGATGTGGTATGTACTGACGCAGCTCCTCTGGATTAGGATGTAGGTGTTATGAAACAAGTTGTTGAGTTGTGATCTGTTGGCTGTGTACCTGGCTATCTCTGTTATGGGAAGGTTCACCGGTGGGTCAGCTGCGGTTCTGTTCTTCCTCATGTGTGCCAGGCTGGTTCTTGATGTTTTTAATACAGGTTAAAAGGCTTCTTTCAGTTTCTTACAGACAAAATGGAGGCATATTATTTTAAACTGAGTTGCTTTGGAGTTGCCTTCTTGCCCTTTGGGCATGCTTTTGTCTGTCCTCTTTTCCAGACTTTTGTGGTTGAAAGACCTCCCGTATGTAGCGCACCGAAGAGTCTCTTTGGTATTTGTCTCCACTTATCACATTTAGGCTTCAGAACCTTCAGGATCTTTGTAAAATTAGGCTTGTTGGTCTTAGTGGCTCTTCATCTTTAATTTCTCTTTTCACATAGTTGTATGCAGGTGCTGATCTTTTGATCACATAGCTTCAGGATGGTGTATTGCAAAGATTTCGCAAATCGTGCTGCTAACAGAATTTTTCAGTGTTTTTTGGTAGTTGAAAACAGTTCTGTAGAAAGTCCTCTGTATGAACAATGTAATTTTAAAAGAACAGAAGCCATATGAAGCTAGAACTGTACCAATTAATGTGTACTGCAGTTACGTGTAGCAGAACCGTCTCTCTGCCTGGAGGTTCAGTTTTGCTCTGCAGACTATAGTCTCAGCCACCATTGTGCAGAGCATTTAGCAACTCACGGGCAATATCTCAGCTCTGTCATAAGACAACATGCTTCTCTTTTCTCTGTGTGGTCTTCTCTATCTGTCCTTTTTGCTGTCCATCCATTTTGATGTCTCTGTAATTAAAAGAGGTTATGTTCTGGATACATGTGAAGGATGACTGTTCATGACATAGGTCTATCCCCCAGTTACCCATAAGACTATTGAACTTCACAGATGTCATATTTGTGGCCACTAGCACTTTGAAAATGTTCTTCTGGAGGTATTCACACTGTTATATCCAACATTAGCCAGAAGGCCAACTGTTTTAAGCTCCTCAGAAGGGCACTTGTGAGCACTGAAGTTTGGTTCCTGTCCTGAACCGTATGTATTCCTACTCTCAGCCTTGTCCATAGTAGATGAAGGCAAACTGTAATGAGGAAATGGCAGCAGAGATTAGGTACTCGTGTTTTTAAATGCCCAGGGTAATCCACTGTTTTTACTGTTCAGGATGTGATCCACTCAGCTGTGGTCTCTGCTGTCATCAGCACCCCTTCATTCTGGGAGTTTTTCTAGTCCAACAAAAATAAGAAAAGCTGTGACTTCATTTAGGGTGGAAGATCCTCAGGCTTGCAGAAAGCAGGACATTGGCTTCTCAGCTCACTGACAGCAAGTTGAAGTGTAAGCCATTTACTTTCCTTCCAAAGAGGAGGACCACTTTGTGCTGGGAAGAAAGTTTCTTCTGTCCCACAGTTTGAATAGAGCTTTTTTGAGGGGTGGAAGTGTTAGGCTAAGTACTTTTTTGTGGTTGGAAAGGATTTCTCCCTTGCTTTCAGAGTTAAGTGATGAGAGGCATGGAAGTATTTTGGGGTTGTGTCTGATTTTTTCCCCCCAGTTCTCAGAGCAGGCAAGAAGAATGCCTTGATACTGCTTGTTTCCAATATTTACCCTATTTCCAATATTTTGGGATGTGTTTTCCTTGTGGACTGCAATTAGAAGTGAATGAAGAGCAGAGATAACCGTAAAGTGGGGTTAAGTTTCCAGTGTCTCATGCAAGAAGTACGGAACTACCATTTTTTCCTCCATTCATCAGGCAATAAATATCACACACTTTGGGCAAGCTTCTTTTTCCTTTCCCATCTCAGACGTGGTGCTGCCCGCTCACCTTATTGCCTTCAGTTACAGTGCAGCATACTGCTTAGTGTGCTGGCACACCTTGTTTGTTGCAAGAGCCTTAGGAAAAGCGTAAATATCTCAAGTTAGTGTGAGTAACACGAGTAGGGCTCTCTAGCAAGTGTTGCAGCTTGCCTTGAGAATGGCTTGCAGTGGACCGTTTGTTGCTTGGTAGTTCCAGATGAGTTGTTAGCACCAGACTGGACTGAACAGCCTTTGTCACTAAATACCTGTGGTCATGAGCAACCATATGACCGATGATTAGTCTAAAAGAGTTCATAGAGTGTAACCATACTCACCTTCTCATCACAAGACATCACAAGACAGTTTTCAACATCCTACAACGGTTTTCACATCTTACAGATAAGATACCAGCATGCACAAGCTACTACTTAAGAAGTGGGGGCTATTTAAATGGTATAGATTTGTATTAGTAAGTCTAACTAGTGTTACATAAATAATGTAGCACAGTTCCCTTCTCTTTTTCATGCCTATAGAAAAGATATTCTAACAGTTAATTTTTCAAAATTACAGAACAGCCATAAAATCACGAGATGTAACTAAAAGCATAAAATTCCAAAAGTAACATTGGATCAGTAGCATTTTCAGAACATGCAGCTCTGTTCTTAGGTAGGAGAGTATTTTGCTAGATTTTTCAGGCACCTCCATGCTAAATGCAGGAAACCTGGCCGTTAGGATGATGATTTCAAATTGGGAAGTTTGGGGCTTTTTTTGTGCTGCTTCAAATGCACAAATCTTGTGTATCACCATCCATCCTTTAAAGCTGACGGTGTACCAGCCATTGCTAGGGTATCCCTGAACTTTTTGGTGTTCTGCTGCCAAAAAAAATACCTCTTGTGGTCATATATACTTGGGCAGTTCACGGCAGTTTTCCCTCAAGTCTGTCTGTGCTGTGGAGACCATCCAGGAGCTGAGCAGCCTGAGGATCACAATCTGACAACTTTGCATCTGAGCCTCCAACCTCCTGTATCTTTCTCTATGTTTACTCTTATTAAAAGCATTCATTAGGTTAAGTCTGCTGTACCAGAGCGCTTTGCTGATTTAACAGTCCCATTTTTAAGGCTGATACCACTATTCATTATATTAGAGAAGCGCATAAAGAGCCAGTTAGGATCAGAGCCCCATTGAGCCAGGCTGCGGAAAAAATGAGTGAAGCTTTGCTTCTGCCCTGAAGACAACACAGCCTAAACAGATGAGAGAGAATAGAAGAAATAGATACACATAGCTGCAAAACAGGGTAGGTTTTTGCAAGTGGTGTCTAAAATCTGTTTCCTTCATAGCAATTTTTTTCTCTTCCAAGTGTTCTTTGATGGTTAGTAGATGCCTGGATTTAGAGTGAAAAATAAAATTTCTATGTTTGAGGCCATATTATCATTATACTCATTTTAATGTCTGTACAACATCAGCATCTGAGACTGCAGGAACTTAACTGCTTTACTTGTTGGCATTACACTGAAGTTGATTTCGGTGAACCATAAAAAGTTTGGCCCTGAAGGTAAAATTACACTGTATGCATGTTCCTAACATACTGCTTTGGGGATAAACATGTCTTAAATCAACTCATCGCTCACAGCTAAATTCCTTCTCCAAATGCAGTTTCGCTGCAGATAGTAATGTTCAGTAAGACTGCTTTTCTTTAAACCATAAAGTTTTTTGAACATAATTCTATCAATAAACATATTTGAGCAGGGTAGCAAGGAATTCACATAATCCTAATAAAGATTTTGGGGTTTTGTGAAAGGAAGGCAGGGGCACGCGCCAACATTTTTAATTAGCTTTCATCAGTACCTCTAATTTGTTCAAATGTGTTCCAAACATTTGCGTATTATGTTTGCTCACATGTACATAATGAAAACTTTTGGACTTCATTGAAACTTTATTTGGTAATTGTGCATTTGGAAAATTAAAATTGAAGTTTATGATACCCTGGCTCCTACTTGCTCAGTTCATAGCGTGTTGTTAAGATGCCATCACTTGCAAGCTTTGTTACAGCGACGTTTCTGTTCTGGCTTAATATGCTGTGGGTTCAGATGGCTGTAATTGTGGCCTTGAGGGGTTGGACTAAAGAATACCAGCTGGGTTTTGTACCCAGATATTCTTGGATTAATATTTCGGGACTTAGATCTTGTCCTGTCTGGAATTTAAACATAGTTCCCCGAGCTTTAAAGGGAAGGCAAGCACCATTTGAGGCTCTTAATGAGCACTTTTTTTCCTCTTTAATTTTCCTTTTTTTTTCTTTTTTTTTTTTTTTTTAAACTCCTGTAGCCACAGAAATCCAGGCAGTTACTTCCAAACCATTTTTACAGCCCCATGTGGACAAAGCGCTTTAGTTTGTTCCTCAGCTTAATTCCCAAATTAATAATAGTTAGAAAGTTCTTACATCTGCATCTCCATTTTTCTTAGAATATATTAAGGTGAAAAAAATTTCCCCAGATATTAGTCAAGCCTTTGAAGTGTGAACAACTTTGTTACATTTGAGAGGGAAAGTCTTTCGTTGTGACTAGGTTGATTTTTTGGGGTGTTTTTTTTTTTTTGGGGGGGGGGCTTCTCTTTGAAATAATTCCTTTTGTTTCAGGTTTAAAATTTCCATTTTATTTCTACATGGAGACAAGAGACTTAAACTCCCCCATAGTGGGGAATCAGTCAGGGTTTTTCTTCTATTTAGAAACCTTTGACCCATCCCTCCCCTGTTCAGTGAATAGAAATGGCAAGGCAACTTGTGCTGAGGGTGACTACAGATCTGCTCTCCATGTAGCTCATGAAGTGAACCTGCAGGGGAGAGGGTTTCAGGAGTCCCGCTTATGGAAAAAATGCTTTTAAAGTATTTCTGTGCAAAAGAGAGCCTTTCTTGTACCCCTGAGTATATATTAATTGGTTATAATCCTTAGTTTTGAGGCACATAATTATTCACACAGCAGCACGTGATGGATTCACAGGTACAGTTACAATTTCTTTGTACTGGCAAGCAGCCTTTTCTGAGGGACAGCGAGGACTTTTTTGTGTAAAGCTCCAAGTTCTATAATTAGTTGTATAGTAAAGGATTCAGATAAGTGGCAGAACATATACAAGTGCTTAGAAGTTTCACCAGCTAGCCTTTAAGTTGTCTGCCTGGATATGTCATTACTGTAAGTGGTTTAATATCTATTTGCATTTCTTTTGTTTTCTTCCAGATCATTACTAAATACATTTATGAACTACTGCAGAAGGAATGCCACTTGAAGAAAGTAACTCTCCCAGTAAGTAATATTTTATTTTTTCCTGGGTATTATTATATTTTTTTTTTCATCTGCAAGAAGGGGGTTCATCTGCCTGCAGTCGAGGGTTCAGATAAAGGCAAGGTGTGCCAAGGCTCTGTGCAGGGCATTCTCTCAGGACGCTGCCTTTGCATGCAGCATATGCTTGCATCTGGAGACGGTGTTCCACCTCACTTCTCGCATGTTTGATTTCTCCAGCTGAGCCTTCTTTGCCTTACCAGATTGCAGAATTTTCAAAATGTGGTAGTTTTTGATAGAGGAACCATAAGCTTTCTGAGGAGTATTTGTGAATGTTTTGTGACCTCTGCAGCTGAACGTAGAGAATAAACATGCTTTTACAGGCAGAGGAATAAACTTAAATCGATTTTCAGTAAACTACTCCCAAGTCTTTTTCTGAAAACACACTTTTTCAGTAACTTGTAACATGTATGTAATATAAGGTGCTGCTGCAGCATCTTATTTGTTTAGAGAAAATATTTGATCAAGCCTTGGAAGTGATGAAGCATTCCCCAAAGAACACATATGAGTGTTTGTGAATACTTGCAATACTGTGATGATGTGTAGCTATTTTTGTACTCTATACTGGAACGTGTAGGGGAGACTGTAGTGTGCCAGGGCTGTGGAGGATGTCCATCATATCATAAAGGATTCTTGTGAATTTTGAGAAGCTTTTGCATTACTGTTGTTCTCAGCCAGTCCTTCTTATTCAGCTGAGGAAAACCCATTTGGGCTAAGGAAGGAAAAAGTCCTTTGCTTTCACAGTTCTGTAACGTTTCACAGTTCCTGTCTCCATTCCTTGAATGTTATTTAGGGAATGTTTTGGTAACATGCCCAAACTACTGAAGGTTCCCCAGCCAGGCTTTCCTAAGTGTCTCTGGGCCAGGCCAGAAGGAGCTGCGCTAGGAGCTCTGAGAAGCAGCCGAAGGGCGATCAGCAGCCCTCCGCCACTCTCCCAGCCTGCTGAGCCATGTGGGCTGCACCAATGCCCCCAGACCTGAGACCGCTTGAGAAAGCATCTACCACTTCAGACTTCTCTGTGTAGACAGAGACGATCAGGTTCACCGTGGCAGTCTGCCCCAGTGCAGTACAAGCTGTGATTCTAACTTCTGTACACAACTAGTTTTCTTTGTTGAGGAAGTTTTGGTCCAGGGAGTACTTCCAATGGGTGATGTGTTGAAAGACCTCCTCAAGCCATGTCACCCTCCCTCTGAAGCCAGGAAGCTGTCATTTATAAACTCTCAACTGCCTGCATTTTGAGGCTACGGAACTTTCTTTGAAGGTTCTTTGCAGAAAGGAATATGCATGTAATTAGTGTGATAGTAATGCTGATCTGTGAGCTTCAAAACGAGATGAATGAACTTGGAGTAAGTATCACAATACCTCCATCACCTCTGTCACACAAGTGGGGACTCATCTGCACGGCTGTGAGATTTGGGTGTCTGGCCTGGGAGAAAAATGACTCTGTCTAGCTCCCACTGTTGCATTAATCTGTGTTTACTCTGATTTATAAATTATGTAGTAACCACCAATGTACTGATGCAGTTTGTCAGTAGTACATTTAGGCTATTCTCAAGTGTATTATTTCCAGCTTCTGCAAAGTGTCATAATTTAACTGCACTTGTGGAACAAAGTAAGTACTCGCAAAATCTATGCAGCTGTTTAATCGTGAGCAGTGTGGAAAATTTGTCACAAGGTATGAGCGCCATCCTTTAGTAATGAGTATTATGCGTAGGAAGCCCTCACCACAGTCAGAAATAGGTTATGAAGAGGCCTACAGACATGAGAAAAATGAAACAATGCATGTGGAAGCTGAAAAATTAAAGCTGTCTGAAGATGGAATCACCACTGACAGACTCCAGAGTAACAACACAGAAAAACCTCATTTAAACTAGTAAAGGAAACTGATAGAAGTAATAAGTTTGTAGCAAAAGTTCACTTTCCTGTGCAAATGGGAAAGGTAGGAAAGAGTATAAATGCTGGCAAGTCATGTATAAAAACACTCTAAGATGACCCAAAAGTGAAACTGAGGATCTTGTTACAGTTGTAGAGGCTAATAGTAATAGAGCTGATGAGGCTGATAGATGAACTGCACGCAGAAGGAATGCTCAGCTCCAATAAGAAAATCTCACATAATTATTTCGAATATTATTTGTCCAGTTTCCACACTTGATTATTATTAATGTATTTTTTTTAAGCAGGTTATAATTCTGAAGAACTGTCTGTAATTTCACTTTATCAGTAGAGGAGATCTTAGGACAAACTGATGTATCTTACAATAATCAAATTCCAGGATGAGATGGTTTTTAAGTTCTGTAAGTAGTCAAATACGAAGCTGCAGAACAACCAACTAGTATGTAACTTACTGCTGGAATCAGCTATTTTCATTAGAGAAATGGGAAAAGATGTGATGGTCTTTGAAAGGCCTCCAGGAGTGATTTGTCGTGATTCCTCTGTATCAGGAGGGAATGATGTATTGGGGGGAAAGTCAGTACAGGTTTCTTTTTTAAAAACCTGTCAGAAGGCATTGAAGGAGTCAGAGATCACATGAAAAAGAAAGATCTGGTCGGGAAAAGTACATGGCTTTCCAACAAGCTGCCAAGAGGTGTACCAAATATTTTTGTAAAGCATAGGATTTATAACTCCCTTATAACTTATAAGGGAGTCCTCTTATAAGTTAAGAATTGGTTAAAAGGTAAAAAAGGTGTTCGTATTTTACAGATGAAATCATTTGTTACTGGTGCAGTGTTACTGAGGCCTGCAGTGACATAGCTGTAAATAAAAGGAAAAAAGGAATTAACAGAAACTAACAAACTTTGCTGTTTTCTCTAAGTTATTCAGAATATTAAATCTGAAGCTGATTGCGATGAGTCAGGGAATTATTTCATAATCCTGAATGATTGGATGATAAAATGACATGAGATTCAATTATGGTAAATGTGAAATTATGGGGAAAATAACTCACTGTAAACACAATGGTGGCCTCTAAATGAGCTGTTACAACTCAGGAAGGAGCTTGGAGTGATTGTGAATAGTTCTCTGAGAACATCAGTTAGTGCTCAATGGCAGTCAAAAACCCTCAAAGCAAATAGGATGTTAGGAATTATGAGGTGTTGAGAACAAAACAGAAAAACATCATCGTTCCACTCATTATGTGGGCCTTCATCTTGAACACTGCATGGAGTCTGGACACCATATCAAAAAGGATATGAAGAATTAAAAAAAAATACAGAGGAGGGTTACAAGGATGATCACAGGCATGAAATGCTTTTCAGACAAAGAAAGATTAGACAAAGATTCTTCAGCTTGGAAAATAGATGACTGAGGAAGGAATACGACAAATCTATAAAATCATGAAAGGTGTAGAGAAGATGAATAGGGAAAGGTTTTTCACTTTTTTCATAATAGAGAAGCTAAGGGGCATCAAGTTTAAATTATCAGGCAGGAGATCTCTACTGAAAGAGGCAGTACTATTTCATATACGTCCCAATTATATGGTGGAACTCATTGCTGCAGAATACTATCAAGGAGAGAGGTATAAATGCATTCAAAAAACCCCGTTTGACAATACGCAGGTGGGATAGGTGCATGGAACTATGGTACCTGCTTGTCCACTTATCAACTCTGGCTCGGGATTGTCCAGAGTTACTGTTTGCCCAACCCAGGGAAGAGTCACTCCATAAGCACCCTGGTCTCATGCTGCTCCCCGAAGCAGCTTGCCAGCTGTCAGAAACAAGGTGCTGGACCTTGATTGGACCAAGATGGCCCTTACAAATATGTTGTTATCATATGAACATTTTTGAGGTGCATACGAAAACATGGTTTTTCTGTACTTTGTCACAGGTGATGAGAAAGTTGGTGTATTCACCTTCCTTTCTCTGTCAGCTGATAATGAAGTAGGTGGTGTAATGATGTTTGAATATATGAAATGTGTTTCAGGACTGTCTTAAATGGAGTACTTTTTTTGTTTTCTTCCCTGCCCCAGCATAATTTTAGTAGTTACAGAAATGCTATGCTTCAGAGGTTTAGGATGACAGCATTTCATGTTCTCTCACTGTTCTTAATTTCACCCTCGTGCGCAAAGTCCAACTCGCTGTCTTTATTTTGCTTTCTCAGGTGGCAGCTTCAGTTTTGGACACAATTGTTTGTAAATCCCTTTTCAGATATGAAAATAAGAGCCGTCTGGAAATCAGGAAAGCTTGCCTATTATTTTGTCATGTCAGCATCTCTGACAACACATAAATCTAAACATTTTTTCCTACGCAGGGAGGCTGGGGTGCATCCTGCATTAATGGTACTGTAAAGTACTGTAGCTGTCTTAGTGTTCAACATACACTACTGGACTTGAAAATTTAAATTAAGAGATCCATATTCAGGGAGAAGCCGTTCAATTATTTCTTTTAGATTTCTCATTTTGTGCTCCATTGAAGGTTATATTATGAATATAAAGAAGACTGCAATTTTTTTATCCAGATGAAGTCTTTGTATTTCTCTAGTTTTAATGGCATAATCAGTGATTGATCTTTGCTGTTCTTTAGCTGTTGAGGACAAATAGAGGGTGCTTCTGAATTAAGTGCATCTTTAACGGCTTCTGGGAAGGCTTGAGATGGAAGTTTAAATAATTACTAAATGTTTTATTGACAATGGCATTGAAAGGTCTCACTTTGCAAAATCTTCTAACTTACCAATGCTTTGCTCTTTCAGTTCAATAGGTAAAACCTCACTCAGTAGTTCTCTTGATCTACTAGACAGCCAAGAACTATTTTTCTTTGAGAAACAACAGTCTGTTAGCTCCACTGCGTGTTCCTTTTGGCTATTTTATTACCTAAGACTAGTCAATATTCATTTTGTAAAAATACCACCGATTTTATGTTTAAGTTAGTTGTGGTAATGACCAAATGCTAATTAGCTGCCTGTAATATTGATCATCAGTTTTGATTTTTTGCAATTTTGAGTGAAAAATTATAAATCAGGATATTCAATATTGTGAAGACTGTAACATAAGGGAGTTAGCAAGCTTTATGCAGAACCACGTAACAGAAGACATTCTTATCTTGCGAAGCAAATGAGCAGTTTTCTCTCTCCACCAGCTGCTCACAATTCTCACAATCTTTTCAAGTCTTTTCAGTTTCGATTCCATTTATTTGCCATGTTCTTTCCTCCAGTCGCAAACAAATTACACCTGTTCACTTGTTAGTAGGCTCTAGGCTCATAATTTTTATTGTGTTTCTTAACTGGAATAAGGAATATAGTGGGGGTTTTTTTCCCTCTAAAAATTTAATATTCAATGTTAAAAACTTCCAGTGTACAAAATAAAAGACCCCTAGAGCCTACTCAGGTCTCGTGCATCTTGGGTTGGTAATGGCTGCGAAATGAAAATTAGGTCAATGTCAGTGTGGTGTGGCATGAATGTCAGTAAGATTAGATTTCAAGTATAGTTTGATCTTACCCTATATATTGGTGGCAGCTGTGCAAAATACAGACTAGTATGCTGCTGAAATACTCTATAGACTGGTACTACTGTATGAGGTGATAGCTCATTTGAGACAGAACACATATGGAAAAAGTAATTCACTGTTTGAAAACCTTAAAAACATCATAATATATGTAGAGTGCTTAACTCAGAGAATTCACTGTAACTGCATACATTCATAAAACTTAAGGTATAGTTGTGTGTTGGAAAAATAAATCTGAGGAAAGGAAAATTAAGCTTCAAACAGTACTTTTAAAGCGCAAGTTATCAGCAGAATTTAGATTCTTTCGACATTCCTAGCTGCAGATTATTGGAAGATTGTTATTGCCTCTGAATAACAATGCTGAATTTTTAAATTGAACTAATTGAAGTTCAGGATGTTACTGTATTTATTCAATTTCTGTTTAAATAAAGGATCAGAAGTAAGTGTTTATGAGTAGGTCCAGAAGAGAAGGTGGCTAATAAATACAAATTACTTTATGCAGACTCAGTGTGTCTAGCATTAAATGTTATTCTACGCTGATTTGTCAATAAAGTAAGGTTGTGCAGAGTGACCTTTATGTGCATTCTTTAGTGAAAGCTTGATCTAATGAATTACTACTGTCTGAAGATGAATTAGCGAGAAGGAAAGCTTCTAAATGTGATAAATTTGAGGAAGAGGATCAAGAGTTATTTTTCATGATCTTGGTAGATGATTTTAACTTTTTTCAATTAATGTACTTCCAGAGGTGTGACCTGCTTATATCTTATAGTACATGTAGAACATATGATTATTAAGTGCCAGTATTTCCTAAATACTAAACAAAAAATTAGTTATAAATAGTAAAACATACAGGTAAGTTATGTCTTTGTCTGAAATACAAATTCACAATGTTTTTTTTCTTAATTACAGTATCATAAGTATTCAGTTTACTTGCAAAAGTCAATTGCATCTTGCCAAGTACTGTCTGAGGTTGTGTTGTATGGCTTTTTACCTAAGCCATGTTACATGTTAAGGTGTGCCGCTTCAGAAGCAGCCACACGATCTGACCGCAGCCCCAGAATGGTGCCTGTTGTACTTACATTCCAAACTCTTCTCAACTTTTTTTTTTTTACCATGTTTCCTATTTTTGCACAGAGTGTGGAAGAATATAAGTATGTTTCCCAATGCAGAAAGTGCAAGCTATGGCACATGAGAAGTTACATCAGTTTGGAGCATGGAATAAAGTCTTAAGTGCTATGGCAGATGCTGAAGAGAGATGTGGCTGTTTTTCCAGTCAGCAATTCCTTTTGTTCAAGCAGCCTCATTGACTTCATAAAAAAAATATTTGGTAGGATTTGCATTAAAAAAAATAGGGAGATCCATGCTGAACTGATTTTTCCTGAAGGTCATGGGGTGTGGAGTACCGTAGGACGGGGAGATGTGCTTGCTCTGTTTGTCCTTTTCTATGTATCTGTATGGTAGAAAGGAAAGAATGAGTAGGCATGACCTTTTTTTCTGCTCTCATGGTGTTTACACCAGCACAGTTCTTTTACCTTGAGCCAGGGTTGCTAAACCAAGCGTAGACCTCTTTCATAGAACATATGTTTTTATGGAACAAAAAGTGCCACTTTGATACCCAGTAAACCATAGGCTAATTCCAGGTTCTGTCCCTGCTCTAGAGAGCAAAGCTGGTTGTGGGTCTGTTCCTACAGCAGAGTAACTTAGCGTTGACCCAGATGCAGGACTCTTAATGAACCTATTATTTAGACCCAAATTGGGTTTCTATATTTTTATTAGACCGATCCTATTAAATTTATAATAAGAGAAATTTACAATGCTGGTTCCTACATGGCTTATTGGGTATTTATGTTGAAGTGGCTGAGATGGAACTCTCCAGGATTTTTTTCATATTATGTAAGAATTTTATTGTTGCTTCAGGCATATCAGAGGTGACAAATTACTTGATTCTCCGCCTGCCCCACATTGTTCTTTTATAGACTTTCTTGTTTGCCAGTAAATTTCTGTAAACAGCTGATGTTTCAAAGCTTTAGCATACTTTTTACCCCTTTTTTTTAATTTAAAAATCCCTTGGTTTACTGTTTTAAACTGTGGTGTGTTTTTACATTTCAGTATTACATTGCACAGATACCAGCTTAAGTTTTACATTTATTTAGTACTGGGCACATATTAGTCCTTACAACGTTCATACAAATAGTTGTTAAATGGTGAAAGTGTTTATATCAATGTGGAGCCTAACTTTATAACTACAGATGTTCTTTTAAAAAAATTTATGGATGCATACATGTGCATGTTGTCTGTAATTGCAGGTTGATGCAACTGAGAGTGAACCAAAGAGCTTTATCTTTATGAGTGAAGATGCATTAACAAATCCTGACAAGTTGTTGGTCCTAATTCATGGCAATGGTGTTGTCAGAGCAGGTCAGTGGGCTAGGAGACTTATAATTAACGAAGATCTGGACAGCGGCACGCAGATACCATATATAAAGAGAGCTATTGAGGTAAGTGACAGTGCATATATGTGTGGCTGTGTGTGCGTATGCATGTGTGTGTGTGCGCTAGTGTATGAAGAGCTGTGAATCTGCAGTTTTAATTTGTTATTCACTCTTCAGTATTTCCCTGTATTTTATTTATGGTGGGAATACTTGCTTTCCGCGCACACCCCACCCCACCCCCAAACTTTTTTCTAATGGAACCAAGTTTCTTCCTTATAGTAAAAAAAAAATTAGTTTTATGTCATGTTGTTGTGGCAGCACTGCCATGTAGTTTAATATGGCAGCTAACGTGACAAGAGCCCTTAGCAGGCGATGAGATGCAATAGAAGGCACTACAGAAATTTGTTATGATTTGAAGTGTTTTCTTTTACATTTCATTAAATTTGTACGTATTCTCACTCAACGTCTGTTGTAATCTCATGATAACATGAGCTTTCATAGTAACAGCAGGCTTTTTTGCTAGGCTTGTACTGAATTTATTAGAGGCACAGTCTTTTTCAGTTTTGCACTGAATACTGATTCATTCTGATTCACCTATCAATACTTGGCAGTAAAAAACATTTACATTTTATGGACACTATTTTGTTACATTTACATCTATGTGAGAGACAATGCACAATTTGTGTAATGTTTTTAACGCTGGAACTTTGTAGGTGTAATTAATCTCTTGCTTTCTGCTTACCTAACTGCTTCTTGTAGTAAACATTAGAAAAGCCTATTTAAGACTCACCATTTCTATTATATTTACCAAGTTCAGCTAATGTTCTACTCTGAATATCAGTGTTGTCACTGTGATTGTTACATGATCTGCTAAAAGAAGTTTCATTTTTTGCAGTTGGCTGTGAAGTATTCAGTATAGAAAATGGTTCTGTTCAAACGTTTTCTTTTTTTTTTTAGTAAAGCAGAGAAGGAAAACATATTAAAATGTTAGGCTATTAAGTTACTTTGTTTTGTATAATTCACTGAGAAAGCACCAGACTACTCTTTGTGTGTGGAAGAAGGAACCTAGTCTTGAGAAAAGTGATGCTTGCCTTCTAACATGAAGTTGTTGTTCATTTTAAATCAAGGCTCGGAGATAGAACAAGAAGTGCTTTAGGATTTTTGAATGTAATATATGTGTATGGTGGGTCCAGCGTAGGAGGTTAATTTCTAGAGCTCAAGTTCCAAAACCTTTCCGAAGAAACCCAAAGAGCTGTAGCTACTTAAATTTTCATAGCAGGGCTTACATGCCTGCATTTTTGTTCTTTCCTAGAGATGCTACTGTCTTGGCTGACATGAGAGGCTGAGTACTGAAAGCTAGGGTGCTATCCCTAAATTAAGAGATAATCTTTAAGAGACTATTTTTAGTAGAGAAGAGTTACAGATCTTTTTCCTGTTTTGTTATTTTTGTTTAATTATGCAATCATTGTGCCAGCTTGACAGAGACCAGACCTCTGTTCCCTCAAATGGTTATTATACTTAAAAACAGGTTATGTATTTCTGCATTTTGAATGCTGCTTTAAAAAAACATGGGAAAAAACCCAAAGCATTTGATAAGAGAATATATTTTTTAAAGAATGTAATCATTCCATCACATTGGGACATCAGACTTTGTGCTCTTATCTTTTGACTTCCTTCTTTCTTATCATGGTTTTTAAATTCAGAGTTCTCTTTAGTTGAGTAATTTCACCCAGAGTAAAATGCCCTTTCCCTTTTTGTGCATCTTAAAATTCTGGTAAATGCACTACGTGTTTAGAACACATACTATTTGCAATGGTTTTTTTCATGCAAAATGAAGATTAGATCATATTCAATTGTATTATATTAAATATGTTGCTATTTTTTGTATCCTGTACTCACTGTAGGGGAATTGGATGTATATCTGGTTAGATAAAGCAATATTTTATGGAAGGCAAACCCCACTGAAGGTATTTGGAATCATTATGTTATGACTAAAAGGAGAATACAGATAGTTACATGCTGGTTCCATGCCTACTTCACCCACAGATTGTATAAATTACTCTTCCAAATGCAGGAAATTATGGTAGGGTGGGGTTTTAGTAGAGTGAGTATAAGGACTCCAATTTTAAATAATAATAATAATAATAATAATGGTAATAATAATAATAATAATGATGATGATGATGATGATGCATCATTTTCTGGTGTTCAGTCCTCTAGTAGATTTACGCACTTCTGTCTCTTATGAAATGAAAGTAACTGGCCTAGACAGTAAATGGCCTGAATGAAAATTGTGATAACTCCTCATGCAACGTTGCCAGTTTGAAGTAAGGAATTATTTGCCTTGGTCTTCCAGTGTTTCTTCTAAGAAGAGGTCTTGAATGAAACCAGCAGACCTTATCAAAGTATAAGATTACAGTGCTGATGACAGGAGAACATGGATATTTTTTTTTTTCTGATAGACTATGTCAATTTGAGCTGGATAGTAGTCTCTAGGATTTGAAAATTCCACTGATCTGTTGTGGGTGTGAAACATATGCAGGCAGCTTAAAACATTTGCCGGAGACAAGGTTTTCATTTAAAAAAAAAAAAAATTGCAAAAGTAGTTCTTAAATGTCTTTTGTGCAGAAACTAGTTCAGAAATATTACCTCTACTTTCCTTAAAACAAAACCAAACAGACAGACAAGCAAAACCCTCTAGGTGGGTCAAAACTGCATCTTCTTCTGCACTGCTTTTCTCTGTGAAGATTGAGGAGATTACCACAAGCAAGTTTCAGTTCATTTCTTGGAAAAACTGAAAACAGGAGTGCAGAACGGGAGTTACCAGTGAGCAGTGGATTGAGCAGGGTGAACTGATACCGCTCTCCTAACCAGGAAGTTAAGGGAAAAAAGGAAAGTGTTTCTCTCTGGTACAATACTTTCAAGGAAAAAAAATAAAACTTTTCTCTTTAAGCATGTGTGGAATAAGAAAACAACGTAAAGACTTAAAATTTGTTATGCTTCTAGTGGCTTGGGGCTGACACACATTGGAAAGAAAAGATCCAAGGAGAAATATCTTGGTGGGAATTTGAGCAGCTAGAAATGTGTTTTTTCTTTTCATCTGGGTGGTTCCTGTGGGTAATGCTGCTCCTTCCATCTTCTGTATCAACCTCTGTTGTGTAGATTCAATCTTTTGCATAATAGGTATTTGGACTAGTTACAAGCTTTTATATGAGGAGGTAAGATTATGTTAGTTCAGAAATTCAAACTTGATAGTGTAAAAGAGATTTTGAAATATAAAAAGGGGAGAACAAACAAGCAACTAGATAGAGAACAGATTGTAGGAAAAGGAGGAGGGAGAAAAGTGTGTACAATGTGAGAGACAGATATGTGTAAATACGTTAAAACACGGTAGGAAAAGACCTACTTTAGAAAAACAAGTATGAAAAAGGCAAATGTGATCATATAAAGCAGTAAGACTGTATCAAAAGCTTAATTACAATAAAAAAACCACCATATTATAAAGATATTTAAAACAAAAGGAGGTGGCAGTTTCCTATAAATGTGGTATGAAATAAATACTGCATAGGTTTGTTGTTTTGTTGAAACTGGAGTTTTCTACTGAAACTTTCTGCAGTGGGAAATAGTGATTTTTGACAGCAGCAGTCATCAGACATGTGAGAGACTGAAGTTCAAGTCCCTCCCCTGGGAATAAGGGACTTTTCCGTTTATAATGATAATCCCACACAGAAGCTATTCCACATTTTTATAAATACATGCATGTAAATTAGAAGAGGAATTTTGATCTCGTCTCTTCTGCGTTTTGTGTAAATTCCTCATTGACTGTCCATAGAGTCAGGCACCTCTCAGATGGCAGTGATGGAAGCAGCTCCAGGAGGAGATGGTCAAAGACAGAGGTAAATTCTTTAATTCTGTGGTGAGGGCAGTTACTTGGGGCATCAAGAATTAAGGATTTTCATTCCTGGTTTGATTTAGGTACTTCAGGGGCTCCTGTGTTCCCTATGGTGACCTTGGTCAGTGGGCTCCTTAGGAGGAGGAGGTTATGAGGAGGTATGCTTCCCTGGTACATTGCCGAGTGGTTACAGTGTGGATGGTCACCAAGAGGTTGGGTTGGGACATGTCTTCATGATACCAGTGATATGGAGGAACAGGCATGGAGGGGTGCAAAAGTTGGCGACTGCTTCCTGCAATAGCGTTCCTTCTGTAGGGGTTGGAGAAGCAGATTCAGGGCTTTAAAGTCTCCTGAGTGTTAGGCAAGGGGAAGTGGAAAGTGGTCTTCTTACGGAGGTAGTTTGTTCCTGGGGAAATGGGACCTCAGCTTACCCACATTTGGACATGGGGAAGAATTTTGGAGTGCTTTTCTCTTTGATACCTTTCCTCCCAGGTGTGAAGAGGACATCAGCACAAGCACAACGAAATTGTTGTTTTCTGCATCTTTAGGATTTCAGCACATTTGTTACCTAAGATAGCTGTGGTCCCAAGGATGCTAATAAAATTCAACCACACCAACTGTCAGTAATTTGATTTTTATTTAAAAACTATTATTAATTTTTTTAAAACCATCCAAGACTCATTGCCTGGTTTCTAATTCAGTGCACTCTAAGATAGCTTAGATATTTTTATTGTTACTTAAAGGAGTATTAGTACTTGACATAGGGTTAATAGCAGCAGAGAAACAGCTTCTTCAAAGAACCTGGATGAGTTTTTCAGAAGAAATGCAGCAGCACCCAAAAATCTGACGTTTCCATGAACAAATGAAAAGAAGGTTTGTATGAGATGGTCATCAGCTGCGGAAATCTTTCTTTAGTGGCTTATAAAACATGATTTTTGGCTTCAGTTTTTTCTTGTGTTTATTCTACTCTTCTTACTGCATTTTCTTAACAATTCCTGTTTTTAAGAATAATTTTTGGTCAGAATATTGGGTTTATTCACTCATACTGATCAGGTTGGCAGTCTTTACTGAGACTTGCTGAGGGCGCTTACTTCAGCATGCAGTAAGATATCATTAGTTTTGTGACTCAGTTGAATGGAATGGGGTCATTCAGTGTAACAGTAGTAAACATACTCGACATAGATTTTATGTGATTTAGCAGCTTTACTGGTTAGTAACTGGTATGATAACACATTTCAATCTCTCCATTTTGTAAAAACCAGCCAGTTTCAAAGGTCATTATTTACACATTTTTGTCAAGAAGATATGCTTTGTTTAAGCTACACTAACAAGAATCCTTGCTGAAAAACTTTTTATCTCGCTGTTTAGCATAGAATATCTTGTTAGACAGCATCCTTTTCATTCTAGTGGTCATATTGTTGGAACCTAAGATTTAAAATTTTGTCTTACAGTTTATGATTGCTTAACATAATTTCAGTAAGGTGAGCAACTGACACTTCCTGGAAAACAAACAAACAAACAAACAAAAAACCCAAGCAGAGCTGACACGGACTGCAATTACAGTTCCTCTGCAGAATACTAGTATTTATGTATCTTTTATGTCTCCTAAGTATATTACTGCAGAAAGTTGCTAAAATGCTTCATTTATTTATTAACAGTCAGTTTTAGGGACAGAGTAATCATAGTCTTATTTGGGCATTCTAATGTATTACTCAAAGTAAAATTTCACTAAAATGGACAGTGGGGTGCTATGTTGTTTTCTTTCAAATATTAATTTTCTGACTTCAGTATATGTATTTGTTTTACTCATTCTGTTAGATCAAACATTGCTTATAAACTACTTCTTAGTGGAGAAAACTTGTATTTAGAAGTCTACTTTTGTGGGGACAATATTAAGCAAACTTAGGTTGCATAGCTGATTGGATGATCTTTTGAGATCTTTCTAAAAATACAAACACAAATTAAAATGTATTACTAAAGAATTTTTTCACATATTATTGGCATAAAATACACCATACTCTGAAGAGTAGTAGTAATAAATTTAAAAACCAATTTATTTAATTCCTTCTAAAACATTTCATGGGGAATTGATAATCTCTCAAATACTGATTTGAAATACTGATCACCAGGCAAATAGAAGGAAAAGTCACACAGTTTGTTGAGGGCAATATGAATTGATCACAGAATGCATAATAATAATACATAGTAACCTGTATAGGAGTTAATAATTACTAAGTCAGAAATTCAAGGAAAGGTTAAAAGCTCAGAGTAATGTTGAACTGACAGGGTATATAAGCCCACACCAGCCCCCATGCCAGCAAAGGAAAACAATGAGATGACAGCTCTACTGTTTGGAGAGAGGTTGCTAACGACAGCTTATTCCTTTATGATTTCAACTCTTGACAGAAGACAGGTCTGCTTGTTGCATCATGGCAGATGTATCATTACCTTCTGGCCCTGTCATGACTGAACTGGAAAAAAACCCACTTGCAGTTCTGAAAATCCAATTACCCTTTGGAATTTAGTGCATCCTTTCCAAGAGACGTGTTACCGCTTTTGTATTAATTGCGTGCATTACTTTCTTAGGGTTTTCTGTGCCACGTTGATTTGATAATGTAGAGATATTTACAGATTGCTTTGTCTTCCTTTATTCTGTTGGTCGTGATATTTTAGAACCCTGTAGCACCTTGAGTTAGTTTACTCTTTGTCACCGACCTAAGAAAATCACTGTTCAAGATACTTGGGTAGATGTGGCTTGGAAATCTCTTTTTTTTCCTCCCAAACCGTTTGAGCATTGTTTTCACTGGCTGAGTACGGGGTTAAGAACACACACTGAATATTTAAAATAATCACGATCATTTAAGAAGCAAAGTTTAATATGAGTATAAATGGCCTTTTTATCATATGCATATAAGGATTTTCCTTCCACCCCCCACCCCCACCCCCCTGCTCAACTTGTTGGATACCTAACAGTGACTCTGGAGACTTAGAAAAGAGTAAGAGGGGGTGTGGATTTTTGAAAGTATGTCAAAAGCCTTGGGGTTTGGGTATGATCGGAATTTCAATAGAGGTTGAGATGAGTTTAAATGCATAGAAGGCGAACATAAAAATCTTGTTTAATTTCTGTCATGTTGTTCTTTTTTTAGTCACTCTGATGTCTTTTTCAAATCTGCTTTTCTCTCAAGCTTTGTGGTACTATATCCAAGATCTGGTTTTTTTTTTCCTCTTTGTATTTCGTTTTAACTGCTGATCCCTTTTCTGTGGTGCTTCTGCCTTTAATATCAGCTGAAGCGGTCTGAATTGCTGAATCAAAGCCGTTTTGGGAGAGAGACAGTGTTTAAGATTGTGCAGGGTGAGATTCTCTGGGTAGAAGGTAACACTTCCTGCAGTTATAATCAATGCACTTGACACTTTCAAAGGCAGGAGAAGCCATGACTTGCTCAGGGGTTAAACTTTTTAAATAACTTCCCTTGGGAAAAACGCCATCAATAAAATGGAATAATTAGTTGAAGATTCTTGAGTAGCCTAGGATTGAAAAGAAAAGATTAGAGATAGGTCAGGTTTGCGCTTCTATTGTATTTTCCATCCCTTTTGTTTTTTAAACTGTGAGCTTTTGTTTAAATGTGTGCAGTATTACAGAATCAGTCTGCTTCAGAAATAGTGTCATCTACTTAAGGCAGTGCATGAATTCTGTAGTGTGTTACTGTCTGAGTAGTCTGATGGTTGTGAGAACTGAGATTAAACTCTACATAAAAAAGTAACTTTAGATTTGCTGGCTTTCTCTTTTCCTACCCATACACTTATTCTGCAAACAGTCATTTTAGCTAACAGAAAACATCTGCAACTTTGAACCTTACTAAATAAGCTTAAAACATAATATATGTTAACTCATTTAAAAAATCAGATTTAAATAGGATTAAATGAACATCCAGTACATAGGGTCATTGATTTCTATAGAGATGAACAGTTTTACTATGAAATTAAATTCATCTCACTTTACATTAATTATGTTTCAGAATTTCAGGTTTCATGAGAAAAAAAATTCCTGACTGTTTTTGTATCATCATTTTTTGTTAAAGCAGCTGTTTTGAAAGGCAAAACCTGACTAAAAATGGTGCTTTCAATACACAATGTAGTATATTCACACCATACAATATATTGATAAATAATGCATGAATGGCTTTGGAATTAAAGATTCGTTACCCTTCCTTAATTATTTACTTATTTGCACTTTTCATTTTTCTTAAAGGAAAGTAAAATCACTGACAGCACTCTGGACAGTAACTGAAGAAGACTTTAGCAAATACGTAATTTGCTAAATCAATGTTTATCAGAAGTACAGCATTCTATTCTGTTTTCTAATAGGTATATTGAAGTGAGATCTGTACCACCGGAACAGATGAGTTTATTTGGTAGGGAATATTCCACATGCAGAGTTTTCACAAAACATACAGCAAGAAAATATTGACTAGTCTCAATTCAGCAGCGTACTACTATTACTGTGTGAAGAAGTTTTGAGGATCTGCCGGTGGCAGGTTGGCTGTGGAACTGTGACCTTTTTAATTGCTCAGAAATTGTGATGAGGCTCTTTCTGTTGTGGTATGGGTCTTCAATATATTGTTTATTTTAAATTTGTGATACACATAGCATTTTAAGAGAAATGGGTAAATACAGTAGTTACTTGTGACTTGGATGTTACTCTGTACAGGCCACTCTGTAAGAATCCTGTTTAGAGGAAAATAAAGTTGTAATCCAGTATTGGTTTGATTCAGAGAATTTGGGTTTGTGGAAGTACGCTAGCTTTGTTGTTACTTATTTGAGAGCAGTGCATAGGTGTAACTATATTTCAGGTGTAGAGCAGTTGTATCTCACATTTCAAGGTGGGATGGTCCAGTAAAGTTGCAGTAGGGCTGCATCTCAGCTCACACAACACCCCCGTGCCTTCACAGGATGATACAATTTAGGATGGAAACTTTGCTGATTGGGTTTTGTGTGTGTGTGTTGATTAACTATATGCTTATCTTACAAGTATGCATCATAAATATACTTGTAAGTATGATCATGGAGCAAAGGTTTTAAAATAATTTCATAGGTTTTGGGGTGACTTTTTCTGTTGGGGTGATCTTCACAATGTTTATATCAATACAGATTTTTGAGAGTGGTACCATGCTAAGTAGAATCTCAGAATTGTTTAGGTTGGAAAAGACCTTTAAGATCTTCAACCATTAACCCAGCACTGCCAAGCCCACCACTAAACCATGTCCCTAAGTGTCACATCTACAGGTCTTTTAAACACTGCCAGGGACGGTGACTCCACCGCCTCCCCGGGCAGCCTGTGCTGATGCCTGACCACCCTTTCTGTGAAGAAACTTTCCCCACTACCCGAGCTAACCCCCCCGTGCAGCTTGGGGCCGTTTCCTCTCGCCCTGTCGCTTGTTCTCCGGGAGCAGCGCCCGACCCCCGCTGCCCGCAGCCCCTGCCAGGCAGCTGTAGGGAGCGACCAGGTCCCCCCTGAGCCCCCTCCTGCCCAGGCTGCCCCCCCCAGCCCCCCAGCCGCCCCCCCAGGCCTGGTGCCCCAGCCCCTGCCCCAGCCCCCTGCCCGTCCCTGGACACGCTCCAGCACTATGCACGCAAACCTTTTTTTTTTTTTTAATTCCTCAAAAAAATTAATTTTCAAAGGATAATCTTAACTTATTATATTGCTTTCATATGGGCTGGGGTGACCTGCTAATTGTTCATTAGTTGACATATTAATCTTAAGTCATTAGTTTCATTCTGCTTTACAAAAAGAAAATCAGTAGGCAACACTTTTGTTCTAATCATTCATGAGCGTATTAATTCAGGAGCAAGAAATATGCATACATGGTTTTTTGTATCCTTTAAAGAAGGTAACACACTGAAAAATATGTAATGCTTATTTAAAAATACTAAAATTCTCTTTTGTCTTATTTATTATATGTCCAGATGGTTAAACTGTCACCTAACTTATCTTAATGCATTATAATGTGTAAATGGTATTCTTTATGATAAATATAAATAGAAACAATATTACATGTGTGTCAGTATAGGTATGGTATGTGTATATATTTAATATTACACTAAATTGCCAGTACCCTGTTGATTTTTCAAATGAATCATTACTTAAAAGACTTAACAATTCAGTGGGGAGATGAACACTTCCTTATTCATACCATGAAATGCATATTTGAATAAAATTATCCTTTGCTTACTGTGCATTGAGCCAGAAAATACTAACTTTAATGCATAGGAATTCAAATAAAAAATTGATACGCTTCATCCTTAAATAGTTTAGTACTGTTCTAATAATGCACATTGCTGCTCCAGGTAATAAGGAAATGGATACAGCAAAGACTTTGTCATACAGATCTACTCAGGATTGTAATCTTTTGAAAATACACAGATCTTTTGAACGATGTATGTTGCTTTTGATCAAAAACTTTAAAAAGTTTAATATTTCTGCTAGAACAAACTAAAACTGTGGGTAATTTTCTTTTTTTCCCTGAAATTAACAAATTATAACATCAAAAAATCTGAGTGTGAGGTATGTAGTAGGTCATTTGCTGCTGCAGGCATTTTCTCTCCCTTCAGGATGTGCTTGTTTAGTTTCTCTCACTTTGTGCCTGTGGCACTGTATGGTGAAATTCAGACATGTTCTTCCCCTCCAAGGAATCTCTAGGGTGGCAGATTACTTATACAAAATTAATAAATGGTGTTGCTTTTTTTATTGTCACCCATCCCAGGCAATTCGCTTTGTGTTCCCTTTGGAGAAGACTTGCATAGGGTGTGTTTATTAAAAAAAAGAAATTGCTTCTATGCAGAATTAAACAGTGAAAGTACATGTAATAGGGTGATACTGATAGTGAGGAAAATTGAATTGTTCCATTTTCAGTGATTTCTTTAGAGAAAAACAGAACAGTGAGAATATATGTTAACTTTTTTTTAAACTTAGAAAATATTAAGAATTTTTTTAACATGCCATAATATAGGTGAATTTTTTTATTTATTTTTTTTTTAATTCTGGAGTTAATGAATTTACGTTCCTTTCACCTTGGCAACATTTAAAGAGTAGACCTGTTCTGAGGCTATTCAGTCAGATGATTATTTTTGGGGAAGTCCAGGTGTACCATCTTGCTTATTCACAACCATTTGTTATACCATATTGCAGCGCTAATCCTCCTAGGAAAGAGGGAGATAGGCACAGATAGCTTAACCTGCTATATTGTGTGCTGCGTGCAGCCTCCATCTCTTATTATGCCAAAGGCAGCGAGACTTCAGACTGCTTTGGAGGGTAGAACAGATAATGAAGCTTGGGTGTAAATAATTGCTGATACATGAGGGAAAACAACTTAATTTTGTTGTTTTGGTGGTTTGGTTTTTTTTAGTGATTAATTTTAATTGCTCTTTTAGCTGTGAAAGAGAGTTGTACTTAATAGTGCTATGGTCTTACACTGTTGCTTGCTTCTGATGAATAGGAATCCTTAGAAATGTGAAGGTATTAAATATTATCATTTATTTTAAAGTTTGTTTCCTAGACATTACTAACTGCCATTTTAAGTTTTTGTTAAGAGCACATATACTTAGCCGATAGATAAATTTTCTTTTTGGTCTAAAAATAATTTGAAAAATATAGGCAGAAAATGTTCATGGTGCTTCAGTGCACAGGTGATTGAGTTTGTGCTGACCCTCGGTAACTGAGCCTGTGTTTTGAATCCCAACTCTTCCTCCAGCATTGGGAGTAATATGATTGAGTCTTCTGGAATGAGTTCCTGAATGCTGATAACAAGAGGCTTTTCCATGAAATACAGAAGCTACTCATGTGGAATATGCACCTTCCACATCACGCACGGTTGAGATCAGATACAGGATTTTCGAGACTTGACAGCCCTGGTTCATGAACAATGATATTTATATTGAATGTGGAACTGCCTTGAGTGCTAATATTCAGCTGATACCTGCTGATGTTAAAAATAAGTGATTCTGGAATTTCATTTTAATGATACAGTGTTGTTATTGTCAAACAAATACTGAAAGCAGTTATTACTAACAGCTGGTCAAAATACCATTTATTAATTCATACCTCTTGTTGAATCAACCATTTACTGGCTTTTATTATGTAAGCAGTGTCAAGAGTGTCATTAATTTGATCTTTTTTATTGATGTTGACATTCTTCATACTTTGTATTTGTATTCACTGTGTTAGATCAGTATTTTCATCTTATTGCCTTATTTTGAAACAGACTCTTTCTTAAAATAACAATGTTCAGCTGTTTTTCATTCAGATTAATTGTCCCCTCCCGCACTCCATACCCTGTCTTCACTTTCTCTACCTGTGGTGTCATGTGAGGTTTTCTGTACGTTTAATTTATTTTTCTAAATGTAGTTTCATGCAGGTGTGCAGACAGGAGAGTAGAGGAAGTTTTAAATAAGAAGTATGTGTAAGAGTGTGACTGGACTGCTGGAATAGCTCCCTTCTCAGATAAAAAGAAACATTTTATGTTTTTCTGCTGGAAATGGAGGTCTCCATTCTAGCCTTGTATCGAATTTGGGTGGGGAGGTTATGTAGGATTTCACAAGAGCTCAAATATAAAATAATCCTTAAGCACCAAAGACAATCAGAATAAGTATTTGTTACTTTGACTTGTTACCAATTGCATGTAATTAATATTTTGAAAACATTATTCTGCTCTCTCAAGTCCTTGTGTTCCTCTTCAAGAGGTTAATTAAGAACTTAGCCAACAGTAGTATTTTACCTTTTTCTACTTTCTCGTAGTAGTAGTTTTATGGTGTGATCACTTTACATTTACAGCTAGCCAAATACTTATTTTTCATTCTTTCTTCCCTCTACTTTACATTTTTTAAATTAAAACAGTTGCTTTCTGAAGTGCCTCTGTGTGCATGTATGGAAGTATATACGTGTGTATGTAGAGAAAGAGTGATGCACCTTAATTGTCTAGTTGCTTGTTATTTTCAATTGTATAGATATTAAAATAAAATGTGTGGCATTTAGGGAAAATTGTAGTTTATTTCTTACATCTTTTGGGTTTGGAAGCTGCACATGAGTTTTCTTTTTTTGGAAATGCTTATTGTATTCTACAGCACTGAAAAAGTACTGTTTCGGGTTAGTGTTCTCTTTGAACCCAGTAATTTACAACATACTAGAAATAAGTTGTACTGACTATTCCTCAGTAGTATTTCAGATGTCATACAGGTTGACTTGCATTGTGATTTAATTTGATGTAGCTGTTGTGTGATTTATTTCCTCTGGACATCCTTATTGAAAGACTTTTTAAGTAAGCAACTTGTTAGGGATAGATAATAATTCTCTAAAAGCAGAAGATTAATAAGAATGACAGTTGACATAGTCTTATAAAAACTATATAGAACCTGGAGAAATGTGTTTGCTGCACCATGTGCTCAGTTAAATGAAATCTGTCTGCTTCTCCTATATAGCAGAGTACTGGATCAGTGTCAAAATGGTTGAGGTATTTACTGTGGTGACATTCAGCATCTATATTTGTTGAGATAGGACTCATAAGTCTGAGGGTTTTTAATGCAGTATGTCCACATAAAAAACGAAAATTTAAAGAGAAGACAGCAATTATCAATTTTGCAAATGTCTTGACTTTCTTTTAATGTTCTGAGATATGGTCATAAGACATTTATGCTAATAGTGACATTGAAACATACTTACTTTTGATTTTTTTATGAATTTGGTGTTAAGGCACAGCTGTAAATGCTGGGTTTGGCAGTAGAGCTATTTTTAATCCGCTTTTAAAAAGAACTTTGTGCTTGTGAAAGGTGTGCAGACTACCAGCCCTGGGGAGTAGATGCTTGTGAAATGGTACACAGAGGCAAGGGCAGCCCAAGCTCCCAGCAGCACCCCCGGGCAGCATCTCCTGCCAGCTTTCCCCAGCCTTGTTCTGCAGGGACCAGCTGTGGAGGCAAGGGGGGACTCTGGAAGGCTTTCAGTCCTTCTTCTCTGCGGTGAGACTGCTAGCAACCGTGAGGTGAGGCTTGCTGTTGGGTTGATTGTCTTTTCTAGAAATTGCAGTAAAGCAGCTTTATGCAAGCTTTGCACAGTTGTCCTTCTCCCGTATAAGTTAAGTCCAAACTAAGTTTGAGTGAGTCATTTAGGTCTGGCTTGTAAACTTTTGCTTGTCAAGACAAGTAAAATCTTTACAAGGCTGTCTGCTCTGTCCCTGTATCCCCCTGGCTCCTGGCATTTATAGGACTCCAGACCTCATCTCTACCATCCTACCAGCAAGGGTTTCTTTACCCTTTTTTAAACCAGACAGTGTATATTCCTCACCTTTATCTTCCACTGTTTCCTTCTGGAGTAACGCAAGTCTGAAGGAAGGTAGTATTTAAATCCATTCCAGCAACAGATTTAATGGGAAATTTTCCTTACTGTTCTTAATTTTTGTACTAAGAAGAGAAGTCTTCAAGCCTTTGGGGAAGGAATAAAAAGGAGGCTCCAGTAGGTTAGCTGTATAAAAATTCTGACACAAAGAGAAGATGTTTAGATGGTGGGGTGGGGTTTGGGGTGTTTTTAAGTGTTTAAGAAGACTTACTGCTTCTGCCCCTCACCCTGATGATGTCTTACAGTAATTATGATCATGGCTTTAGGGGTGGGAAGGCACATGCCCCTAGGAATCAGTACATGATGGAAGCTGATAAGGTTCTGATGCAGACTTTGGATCAGTCCTTATGTGTGTTTTGTACAAGTTGTGGTGTTGTGTTGCTTAAAAATAACTCTTACTGATACATGTTAAATGTATCTCATTTTAAAAAATAAGTTAAAATTATGCTGAATATAATCAGTTTAATAAATGTTCAGGTAGCAAAATAAAGCATTGAGAATTGGGAGGAATGATATGTAGTCAGATTTTGCATCTCTTTTAGAATACTCTGTGTATCCCTTTACTGAAATTATAAAGTAAGTATGGTGCTCCTTCAGCTTCCTGACTAGTTTTGTGTACGGTGAAAACACTATGAATGTGCTTTGAAAGATATGGACTACTTCTTCCCAGAGCAGGGAAGGTCCTTACCTTTGCAGAGTGACTAGTACAGTGTTCATCCATGTTCTGAGCTGCTAATGAAATTGTATTAATATCTTGAAATCAAATTCTCGATATTGATATTCTGACGTAAATTTGGGGGACAACAGGTAACAGCTAAAAAAAGTTGCAGTGCTCCTCTTACATGTTGTCAATAAATACAAATGTACCAATTGCATCATACACTGACCTATTTAGGAAAACAAAAGTTTATTAATATAGTCACAAATATGCAAAGAAAGAGGCTGATTTATTTCAGCTCAGATATTTTGACTTAAGGATGTTAAGGTTTGCAGTACTGCTGGCTGTTTTTCTTACAAAGTGAATTACAATTATTTTGTGAACACCTCCCATTGTAGGCATTTTCCCAGCCAGTTTCTGAAGTGCATAGGCAGGTTTATTGCTTGCAGTAGAAGGTGATAATTTGGAAAGTAGTCTCAGTTCCACTTTTCTTTGAAAATTGTGTAAGGGATGTGTGGTGAATTATCTATAAAATCAGCATTTTGGATTGAGGGTGAAATTGGAGCATCACAATTCTTGCCAGAAAGTGTGACTCTGTGCAGTTTATGGAGGTATAGTCTTTCATACTTTTGTTTCTGGACAGTTTGATACTGGTTTAGACGTAAATCCCCAAGCTGTTTCTGTCTTCCATTCCCTTCCACAAATTTCCAGACCTTTGCTTTGTGTTCTAATACTGACATCCAAATGATTGCCTGCCTTCTCTCCTACTCTCTTCTTTCCTGTCCTCTTGAATTTATATTGAATAGCTTTCTTCTGCCATGTATTTTTTGGTGCACAGGGGACGCATTGATTACACAGCAGCACAGTCTCCGTATTTTTCATTCATGTGTCCAGACCTGAACTTAACAAGTGCAAACCTTCATCTGCATAGCAAGCACTAGCTTCATTAAGTCTCTGTACACTTCAGTTGCTAAAATATAAGAAGCATATATTGAGAATGTGTAAACTTTCAGAAGCTTGTAAGTTGGCCAGTTTGGAGTAGAATTTAATGGGGATGGGAGGAGTAAATCCCAGCCAATTCTAATCCCTGATTCAAAAAGCCAGGAGCACTAGAGTGTTTCATAGCAAAGTTTTCTAGGTTTTCATAAAGTCGGCGAACTCATGCATTCGTATTTTGACTTTCATTTGGATATAGATGAACTGTTTGCTGTGAAATTTTCGACACAGCTCAGCCTGAGGCAAAACCTGCTATAAAGTATAGGTAAAGTTTGGTAAAGTTCTAAATAAGTAGGAAGGAAGTATTCAGAATTTTGTCAGCCTTAATGATTGGCCAATTAATTGATTTCCAGCCATCCCTCATTGCAGTACAACTTTATCATCATTAATCCTTAATCATTAAGTCAGAGACCAGCAAGAAGAAATTCTTCTACCTTGAACTATAAAAGTTCTGTGTTGGGGAGCTGTTCACTATTAATCTGATGAGTTAGACTGACACATTCGTTCTTATCATTTGATTTTTTTGTTAGAAGGTTATGTCAATTTCTGAGTAACACGGTGGAGCTACTTTGTGAGAAGGAGAAGCTTTGTGACATCTCCTGTTGAGCAGGTTCTGGAAATTCGGGTTGTATCCTCTTCCGATATTTTTTTTCCCATGTGCATATACCTTGATATTTCATAGACTGAGAATTGCTGGAACATCCAGTGGTGTGAGGATAGAGACTAAGCATTAAAACGTGACATTAGGAGATGATCACTGAAGTATGTGGATTATTGAGCATGAGTCACTAAGAGTCGCTTGTCCTTCAGTTGTGCAGTTCCTCTTACGTTGTGGCTTGCCATTTGATCACATAAAATCATGCAGTGCTGCCACAACTTGATTGGTATCCGGTTCTTGGTTAATCTCAGCTGGAATCATGGAAAGCGAGGCATTCAGGTTCAGTTCTGACTCACAGCTCCTAGGCACTTCCAGTCTTATCCCAAAATAGTTCAGTGCTGACCTATCTAACCACAGTTCCCAGAAGAGGACTTCTCTTATTTGAGGGGCAATTAAGCCTAAAGCTGTTACATTAAATGATTATGGTGTGCTAATGGGAAGGCAGTACATGCCACTGAACCTCTCAAGTATAATTATGGGATTTACAAACTCCACCAGCTATCATATGCAATGTGCTGAATGGGTACTCACAGAGACGGATGGTGAGGACATTCTAATAAAGATTAGTAGGAAGGCAGGCGGGCTTGTGTAATACCTCATAGCTACCTTGTGGTAGAAAGAGACCTAAAGAATCAGTTTTTGAATAAAGTTGCTTCTCCAGAGATTGTAAAAATCAGATTGCTCAAATGAAGGGCAAGTTAAAGAAGTTGGGAACCAAGAGTGTATTTTTCACTCATGAAAGAGTGCATGGATGGGCATGGCCGCTACACTTTGTACATGAGGAAAAGATAGGAACTGCACTTTCTTGTGTGGTAGTAATATGAAGCCAGAAGAATGAGGACATGGTGATGGAAAGTAATAGAACAGCAGAGCCTAGGGACAAGTCACTGGAGGAGGCCAGGTAATCCTGATTTTTGAAGAATGTAATGCAACCTGCCCAGATGCAGAGGAAAATTTGATGGGAGAGAGCAATGCTTTGTTTATCAGTGCAAGAAGAAAAAGTGTGGTCCTTGACCGACCAAGAATAGTCGGCACTGAGATCTGTTCTACCTTCTCGGGTGACTGGATGTTGCTGCCTGAAAGAGGAAAGTATTGCCAGCATTGCTTTTTGGAAGGAGCAGGAAGAAAGGCAGAGCTCTGGAGAGAGCAAAAGGGATGTGAGAGAGCTGTGTCCAGTTGGCTGGTGATGCAAACAAGCCCTGCAGTCCCCCGCTGACCCAGGGATGGTTACATTTAGAAGCCTTTGCTGTACTTGGTACTGTCTTTTGTGGATGACATCCAAACTGTACGTGCTGAAGCGCCTATTTGAACTAGCAGAGGTCATAGTCTTTAAAGAGAAAGTCTACTGTTGTCAGAAGATGCCACCATGAAGAGATAACATGCCCTTCCCACTGTCAACGTTTCTGATTCAAAATAGTTTGACTTTTGGCAGGCCTGGTTAAATTTTTTTGACTGAAGAAAAATCTTTGGAAATGCTGAGTGAAAAAGAAATGTTCTGTGGTTAGCTAGGTTCTGTCTTTCTGACCAGCTCTGCAAAATGATGGTGCTTAAACCATTTCGATCTAGTGATTGTGAATCTGAAACTGAATCATTTTATTTCGAAGTACATTTTTTAGTATTTTACTTGTCCTGTGTTACACTGGTAGAGCGATTACAGCCAAGGCAGGAAAAGTCGCTGTGCTTAATGCAATGGGTTCATATAGCCCCACTTCTGAGAAGACTTTCAAGGGGGAGAAAAAAGGAATTAAACACATTTTACATGCAGTGGTAACCGAGGTGCAATAACAGGTGCCGTGAAATTAAGCCTCTTACACCAGCTATGCAGAAAATCTGTGGCAAGCCTGGAAATGACACTTCTTTCTCCTGACACCCTGGCCAGTGTCTCAATGTTGATACTCTTTTCAAGATACCAGTTTAGTTAAACAAAAACTGTGGGTGTTGATAGGGAAACATGACTTTTTGTTGTTTTTTACATTTTCCCCTCGAGATACTGTAACTCACCCATCTGTAGTGTTACACAGTTTGCTCTGTCTTGTGGAAAAGAACACTGAGTACTAATGATATTTGAAAAGGTCCATAGTTGTTTGGGTTTTTTTATACCTACTGCTCTTATTAAAGCAGCAGCTGAAGTTTCTAGAGTCTTCTGACTGCTTTATGAAAATAAATTCTTCATTGTCCAGAATCAGAAAAAAATAATTTTTTCCAGTGAACTTCTGTGGAAGAACATGTGTTCATGCAAGATTTGTCTTAATATTAACGGGGAACAGGATCATTTAAAAGTGATAATATGCTTTTTTGAGTTTCTTAGGATAAGACTGTGAAACTGCTTTCCAGCCTCAAAGGACAGCATCATCTTTTTGCCTAGGTAACCCTAAACATCCAAGACACTGAAATGGGTCAGCTTTGAAAGGTGACCAGTTTGTTTCCAGGTAGCGCTCTGCCATTTTAGTGAAACAGGGTGGCTCTGAAATGGTTTCAAGATTTGTAATGCCCAGTTCTGCAGAAGAGTGTACAGTGAGGGAAACAGCAATAGTGTTCAAAAGTTACCAAAGACGAGGGCTGAAGTTCTATTTTTCTCAATATATTTTCATGTGAGAAGTTACTGGATATAGGTTTGCTTTAGTTTGTAGCCAGTCATTTTTCATGCTTTGATTTCATCCTTTATGAGTGATCTCTTAAATAATTTTCTTCCGTTGCCTGGTGCTTAACTAAAGAAGATTTACTTTTTGCAGACACATAATATCTTATACTTGAGAAATCTGCTTTTACAGGGAAATGAATAGACTGTGGTGATGTTATATATTTGAGCAAACTGAAGGTCAGCTGTAAAAAATGAACTGTGCAGAAGAGTCTAGTCCAGCTTTCTTTCATATCCAGCTACAGACTATTCACTTTATGCAGTATGAAGGTACTCATTTATAATGCTCACTTTTGCATTGCTGTTTGACCTGGATTGCTTTTAAGTTATTCCTTGACATTTCCTAGTACTACTTTGTGAATGCTTGGTATTAATCTTACGTAACGTAACTGTTCCGAGTAACATTTATAGCATTCAAATATAATAATTTATTCTCTTAGGCTCAAAGAATTTGTCATTTACAGCAACTTTATTGAAAAATACTTTTACGTAGTTTGAAAATAGTCTTTCAGAGAGGAGTTAACTGAAAAATACGATAAAAGATTATAAGATAGTATGATTAAGGCAAAAGAAAACCTAAAAAAATTAATATGCTTGAGAGCTATTTTGTGGCATTTTTGAAAGATAGGAGCTTAATCTTTTATATTTATTAGTAGTGAGAAGATGAAGGATACTGACCTAATTTCTTCTGTATGTGAGATTCATTGTAATACTAGTGGATTGTCTTTGTTTTAACATGTCTTTAAATCATAAAAGGTTAGAGGTCATAAGAGTACACACGTGGATCTTGTATGTATCCTTGTAAATGTATGGTACACCAATAGGTGCAATATAGCCTTTCTTTTGATTTCCATCACTTCAGGGTCTTGTTTTAATTCTTTGACTTGGCTCATCCTGTGTCACCCATAACAGATGAAAAAATACCTTCTAACAACTTCATTTGTGTATAAAACTTAACGTAGTGTATATATGTAGTAGATGCTAATCCAGAGTATTCCTACCGGCTTTCCATTTTTTTGTTACAAGTTATGAGGATATTTTTTTGACCTGCAAAGTCCATAACCCTGACTTATGGGGGTGTGCAAGCCTCTACCCTCCCTACATTTCTTGAAAGACTGGCAGAATATTGTTTCCTGAAAAAAAATCTGACTGTGCAGGCAAGCAGAAACCTCCACCTTTCGAACCCTGTGAAGACACTGCTTTTACAGCACATCACTTCTGCCATGCTTTCAGACCTTTAAAGCTTTATTTGCCACTGCACAGGCAGAAAAGGAATATGCAGTAAAATCTTACAGAGAGGAACAAATCTGCAGTAAATGAGCTGCTCTGGTTTTCTCACATGTTCTTTTAGTCAGAATTTGATATTTTTGTGAGTTTGTGTCAGTGTATATTTAGAGAGGAGATTTTTCTTTCACCTATTTGAATTGTAAGTTATTTGTCTGAATTTTAGGTTAAAAGGTTAGGAATTCCAATTTTAGTTTGTGTGAGAAATGTTCCCACAAAACGTTCACACTCCAGCATGTAATGTCTCGTGACTTTGGTTTATGAACATTTTTGCTTAATTCAGCTTCTGAATTAAGAGAAAATCTGCTTGGTTACCATGAGTTTCAGTGCCCTTTTCTTACTGCAAAGGAGAGGCTGAAGGGTAAAAATCATCACAAATGAGGGACGATGTTGAACAAAACCTAGAAGCCCAGAACAGAAACAAACCATTATGCACAAGGATATGCTGTATTCAGTTTTTTCAAGGAGATGTGGATGTAGGGACTCAGTGCTTTCAAGTGAAAGCACAATTCTTTAGATTTTATTTTCTTTATGGATGAGGACGTGCTGATAGACTGGTCAGTGCTATTCCTGAGTGGCACTGACCTGTGTGGTCCTCCCTTCCTTTAAGTGAAGGGCTGGAGCTGTGCTTTCACGTCACGATATTCTTCTGCACGTACGGTTCCAGTGTAATTGGAGTTCCAACTCCTGACAAACTGTGTTGCCACCGTTCAGTTTCTCCGGTCTCCTCACAAGTATCTCCTCATTATTTTTAGATCCTGATCTTCTGTCTCTGTAGGTAATTAAACTTTTGATGTCAGTTTGTACTCAATTTTTTTATGCAGAGTGGTTCTTAAACTATATACCTGTATTAACCGTGGGGTTTAGGCTACCACTTGCACCATGCGTGACCCTCCATCCTTTTGTATGTATGTATATTTTAGTAAGAGTTACAAATACTTTCTTCAAGGCAAAATGTAGATCCAAAGTAAGTTAAGCAATTTAACGCTGGAGAAACTTCAAAGCCGAAAATAGATTTCAAATAATTTTGCTGCATTTAGGTTACGTAAACCCAGCTCCCCATCTGCATGCTGGTATCTTGCATATTTTGTTAGCCATCCTTCATTGTTTTTAACTTGCTTGCTGTAGAAAGGTGAAGACTGTCAACCTACATTATAGACAAGGCTGCTTTAGCTGAAGTTTTGTTGGAGAGTTATTCCCTGGATATGAGAGTTTATCTCCTAGATAAGCTTGTCTCATCTTGCTGTGCATTTACAGGTTAGTGGATGATCTAATCTATAACGTTAATTATTTTGTACAAGAAAATTATGAATCTCTTCATTTATAATGTTCTACAACTGTTCCTATGACTTGTAATCACCTCCCAGAGTTTCCTAAAAACCTGGACTGTTCACATTGAAAGGGCATTACCCACAAGGTCAAACGTGGACATTCAGTTTTGCTTAGAAATAAGCTTTACTAAACTTCAGTGTTGAACTGAAAAATGATGTCTTTGTGTGGGATTAACCTTCCCTGGCAGAGCTGTCGGTGTCTCTGTAGCCTGGGACTGCTCTGTGCTGTGGTGCTCTCCTGATCTTTCCCTTGAGGAGCGTAGGTTGAGTTGTTCTCCTGTTGATCATTTTGTGTTTGGAGGCCTTTCCCACTCCCCTCAATTTTGTTGTGCCGTTGAATGGGACTATGGTAATGCTTGGGCTTTGTGGCTCTCTCATTGTCTTTCTGACTAATGGATAGAAATGTCAGGCATAGAGAACCAGCCCCAAACTGTGACCCCTGTAACATTCCCCTTCAGCTGATTGACGTCCAGGCAGCTGCTGGGAGAAGCCCCCACCATTCAGAGGTTGGTGTACTTGCTGAGCGAGTCCCCCGATGTCAATCCTGTTAGCCCAATTGCCATGTGTTGGGAATGGTGGCCTTTCAACGCTAGATTAAACATTCTGCACCTGCCGCTGATGCGGTCCTTTCCCCTTCCCTCTGCAACTGTGTCACCTTGAAGACTGGTGGGGCTGCTGTGGTCCAACTACAAAAGCAGCTTTTGTCCCGTAAGGGTTCCCAAATGCTTTGTGCCACTGCTTTTTTTGTTTGTTTATTTGTATAAACACAGCTAAGCCCGACTGTGGGTAATTTTTGTGGGTTTTTTTATCAGTGTTGGTTTTCGATGCTTAAAAAATTAAAGCAGCAGCAGCATTTTAGTATTAAAATGGATATGGGTAATTTTTCTTTGTGTAAATGTACCAGCAAAAATAACCAGAAGCAGTACTAGCAGTAAAAAGGGTGAGGAAGAGTGTATGCATTGCTCAAATTCTTTCCGTACCAAAATAATTTTGTTGCAGTCTGAGGAATTATAAACCTTATCAGATGAGTGTTAAAATCATATTATTTATTGTTCTAATTCTTACATTAGCGCTTTACAACTTTGTTTTGATTCTTTATCTTCCTTTGCATCTTAAAACTTTCACTGTTGCGAGGTAGAATTTATGGAGGAAACTGGAGATATCCTGTGGGCACTGCCTTTTCCACACTTCCCCCTTCCAACCCGTAGCTCGAACAGAGCACTCGGCGCTGTGAAAAAGCTTGAGAGGGAACTTTGAAAACTCTTCTCAACAGTGGTAGGAGTAATGCTCTCAGTGTGCTCTGAATTCATGGAGGTCTCGGTGTGGCTGACTTGACTGTGAGGATTACAATGATGCTTCATCATAAATGTAGGTAATTGCTTATACAGCCCCAGATTTTGCATACTGGTGGTGGTGTTTCCAGGTATTATAACTTGTATTGCATATCTGCAATTCATTGTACAAACTTAATCATAATATTGTGCTTTTCCATTTTCACTGTGAACTGTTAAGTGTTCATTCTTTTAAAAATTTCATCCTTGTTGGCAAGGTGGAAATTTATATGTAATTATCTGCCAAATATTAGCACACCTCTGCAGTGCAACTACTTGTATGTTTATGTATGTTTAAGCTAAGTAAATACATTTTAGAATATTCATCCTATTAACAAGTGAAAGAACCAACTTTTAGCTCAGCAGTGTTGCAAGAGTGATTTTATGAGTATATTTTCTTAGCAGAATAGGTAACTTCTGTAAAATGAATTTTAGCTTGCACTGCAAATGTCTTTGGCATTTCTTCAGCAAGTGTTGGAAAGACTACCTTTGTTTTTCACTTGAGTTTAATATATTTAATTAAAAAGTGGTTTATTACAGCATTCTATGCAAGACACGTTTTAGTATCAGTAGGCTTTTCTTAACAAAAGAATGGCAGGCCAACCTTTGCGTGATAGGTGTTAATCCCTCTGAAATGTCTAGAAAAGTCTCGTTATGGAAAGAAGACAGGACATATATCCATTCTTTTATAGGACTTCTGGTCTGGTGTGTGTTCTTCATGGTTATATGAGGAATAGCCTTTGACATCGGTCTCCTGATTGCCAGCTAGTGTTTTTTGAGAATCAAGTATCAGCAAAATATTAGAAAATGTGGGGCGAGTCTTTATTACATCTCAGAAAATGCAGGTTCCATTCAGGTGAATAGAACATATTTTATTAGGAGAGCTTTCAAGAATGTATCATCTATTTGAAAACAGTCAAATCAGAAATTTACAATTTAAAATAGAAATTAATTAAAGCCTATATATGGGTAACTTTTCAGGTAGATACTTCGAAATTATGTGATGGTGATACACATACAGGTACATGTTTGATCAGTGAAAAGGTTGCTCTGAAAATAATAGGATTTTACAAAATTCTGACTTATTTTGAAAAAGCAAGTTTCATTGAGAGGCTATATATTGGCTGCCTGAATGACTGTTGATTCAGGTACAATCAAGTTATAATTAACTCTCTTTGCTGGCTACAACTCATGCAAAACATAGAGGTACAACTTTTTTACTACCCTGCACTGCTCACTGTCACCATTCAAAGTGGTTCTTTCAGCAAGGCTGGACGATTGTTTGTTAAATTCCATTCTTTAATAGTTGGCCAGCAGTCACTTTATCTTTTTTTTATAAGGTTGCACTTAGTAACTAAAATTTTTTATAGAGAATTATGGATTCTGTATATGAAGTAGAATGGAATTGGCTTGCTTGATCCTACTTTCAGCAGAGCCAAAACAGCTGAAAAGTTTGGTAAAATTTGTCAGAAATGTTGGAAAGTCAAACAGACAAAAGGCGATTTACACAAAGCCTCCATTTGCATCAGGTTACAGTTCAGAGGACAGCCTCACCTTTAACATCCATAATCTTCCCTTTTTAACATTCTGTATTGCATTCAAGTCAGCATTTCACTTTTTAAACTATGAAGTTAGAAACTACACGTAGTCCAAATTGTCTTCTATCTTCAGCAAAATTCAGGAAGAGTTTATTTTAACATTTTTATTTTGTTATGGCTCTAACCTAAAACATTCATTAAAAATATAGATGTTGATTGTCTTTTTTTTTTTTTTTTTGGGGGGGGGGGGTCCCTTGGACTATGTGTTTTACATTTGCTTCCCATCAAGTTCTTTGCATTTTTTTGAGCTGCGATTATTTGTAGTAATAATAAAAGATTGGATTTAAAAACAGTAGGAGGAATATAGGTTTGTAATCCCTATGAATACCTAGGAATATTTTTAGAGCTAATAACTTAAAATAATTCGGACTGTAGCTATCGCTTTTAAAAATCCACAGCCAGACTAAGGGGATTATTGAAATAAAATGTACTGTATTGCTTTAAGTTCTGTTTAGTACAGGACTTTGTCATTCAATTTTTGTATTCTGTATAGATGACAAGCTAGATCAGCAGTTGCCGTCCTTTGCATTTCACTCACTCGGTGCTGTATGCTTCCATGGCTTAAAAATTACTGCAAAAATTGCTGCTCTATTCTGTTCCCGGACACCAATTGCTGATTTTACAGCCAATTTACTGTGCAAAAATGGTTCACCTCTTAGATACAGAAATCCTGAATCGTAGAAGGTGGCTGCCCAAAGCCAGAGTTTAGTAATGCTGATCTGCAAAAATCTCCAAACCTCAAGCCAAATGTTGTTAGAGAAATGCTGTAATCAGCAGCCATTTTCATAGAAAAATTCTGCTCACTGTGAATAAAAAAAGTTGTTTTGTTCAAAGTCCCATGTAAACAAAGACTAGTAAATATACTGAATTATTAGAAGCTTTATTCTTAAGGCTTAAAAAGTCGGTTTTCTTTTGCTGTAGCTATATATGATAAATGCCAAACTGAATTTAAAAAATGGTTCGGTGCGCCTTGTTCAAGAACATGAAAAGCCCAGATCTGCTGCTGTGGTTTTGTAAGTGGTTGGGTAAGGCACAGAGCAGAAATAAGGGAAGGCCCAAAACCCAGTACTGATATTCCTCCGTTGTTCTCCTCTCTGCTCTTCCTCAGTTATTTACTGGTTGGTTAATTACATAATAAAACTAATACTGAATGTGTGTAAAAATGTTTTGAGTTGGAGAGGCAGTGGATGAGAAAGACAAAAAGAGGTAGATGCTAGAAATTTTGAAAATTATTGTGGAAATCTTAGGAGAAGACTACCTGCATAAACTTTACACTGGGGCAATGGCCTAAATAATTCCCAAGTGATTGTGTGGAAAATGAAAACAAACAGTTTGGCAGTACGTTTCTGCTCAGATGGTCACGAATGTTCTCAGTGTTTTCAGTTTTGGAGAGAAGCGGTGGATGCAAGTTAGAGGAAAACAGAAGAAAGCTTACTCCAGGACGTAAGCTGAAGTTTTAGCTACTTAGCATAGCATGTTCAGAATTGCATATGCTTGGGCTTCAGGTTAAATATTGAATATTAGTATGATCCAACACGTGAGCAATGACATTATAATCACACATCATATTTAAATATCTTTATCCAGAAGCCTATGGAAGGAAAAAAGAGAAGTAGCTTCTCACTAGTAGGTTAAAATCCCTCTGTTTAAAGCAAAGTGTGCTGAATAGCAAGGAATGGAAAAACACCAGCAGCAATCTGCAAAGTATTTGTCATTGCCCATTCCAAGGAGAAGAAAGAGGCAGGAGAAATGAGCTTTTCTGTTAGAGCGCAAATGAAGGAGTAAATTCACCTCTGGGCCCAGGGGCCGAGGCCACTGGTAGGAGGCCGAGTGCCGGGCCCTGCCCATGGGTCACATCAGCCCCAGGCAGCGCTGCAGGCCTGGGCCAGGGGGCTTGAAGGGCCGGGGGGGACAGGAGCAGCCGAGGGCGCTGGGGATGTTTAGCCTGGAGGGGAGGAAGCTCAGGGGGACCTTCTCACTCTCTAGCGCTGTTCAGAGGTGGAGGTCCATCTCTTCCACCAGATAACTAGCAATAGGACAAGAGGAAACAGCCCCAGGTTGCACCAGGGGAGGTTTAGTTTGGATATTAGGAAAAATGTCTTCACCGAAAGGGTTGCCAAGCGTTGGCACAGGCTGCCCAGGGAGGTGCTGGCGTCACCATCCCTGGAGGGATTAAGAGACACGTAGCTGCGGTGCTTAGGGACATGGCTTTGTGGTGAGCATGGCAGTGCTGGGTAAACGGTTGGACTCGAAAATCTTAAAGGTCTTTTCCCGACCTAAATTTATGATTCTATGGGTTTGACTCTATAAATACAGTTGCAAACCAAATCTTGACAGTGTTTTAAGGAAACCCTGCAATCAAGAAGATGCATCTATAGCCAGTTGGAATCATACCTTTTTTCACCTGATTTGATAGGCAGTAAGTGAATAAAAAAGAAGATAGGTGGTAAGTGGAGATTCTATTGCAAAGGACCAGAAAAAACCTTAAGGAAATAAGGTACCCAGAGGAAAAAAGTAACATGTTGTTATCAGTGAATATTTTAACTAAATCCTGGATCCGGCCAGTGTCTTCTTTCTGTATTTGGTGGGAATGTACCATGCAACAGGAACACTCCGGAGATGGGATTTTAGGCACAGGTCCAGAACATGACTGGTGTATACGGCTAGATGCAAATGGTACAGAAAGTTTAGTGTGGGAGAGAAAATATAGACCTGCCAAGGAATTTGAAGACCAGAATGAAGTGGTCTGTAGATTGACAGGTGCAGATGGATGCTCCTCTGCCCATGGTCGGACTGGTGGCGTGCAAATTCGGGGCTTGGGCTAATGGAGTTGAACGGCTTCCAGAGCGTCCAACCAGGTTGGTCCGGATAGTACCGTTTGGACTATCTGCAGATGTGCCTTTTGAGGTGCCCTTTTCAGAGTAACCCAGTCTGCGGTTGCATTCTACCAGAGGTTGGGTTCAGAGGCCAGGGAATCAAAGTCGATGATACCATGGGAGCGGTTGCATATTTTATGCTCTAAGTTGACTCTGAGTCTGCATATCAGATGATATTTGGAAGTTAATTGAGCAACTCCACCAGAAGACATGGGAAAAGCAGGGGGGAAAAAAGGAAAAAAGAAAAGATGACTAGTTAACCTTTAAATCAACACTCATGCGGTGTTTTGAGATGACTTTGGATGTCTGCCTTACAACAGATTGTGCAATGGAAGAGTGAGAGCAGTTATTGATGCTTCTGGAAAAGAATCCCTTTTTTTTGCAGGTTGAAACATGATTGTTAAAATCAGCACAGGTTATTTTGTGAGATTGTGGAACAGTGGTTTCATTATTTGGAAATACCAGGGGATTTTCCTCTTAATTAAATTATAAGATTTAATGGGTAATGGGTAATGCTAATGATTGGAAATTGCATTTTTCTTCTGAAGTGCTCTGAGTTTGTTTAGTATAATCCAGTGACTGCAAAACTTTGTACTGATAATATAGTGATGTCATAATTACTAATGGATAGTTTAACACACATGTCAGATAACAAATACAAAAGATAAATGGTTTTCATTTACAGTTACAGAAATAATATCATTTCCAAGTTATGCGCTTTTTTTAATAGCAATTTTATCATTCTACAAAAATTAAGAATTGTGGTATTTAAGAAATTTGAGCCATTGGAGGTAACAAACTTTAAAAAGATTACACACACACAGCTCCCCAAGAAAAAAGTTCCTAATTTTATCATTAAAACCATATATTCTTCAAACCCCTGTAAAGCTTATTTTACCTGAAAGCTTTTTCCCCAGTCTTTCATTACCTGTTGGCTTTAGTATTTCCCCTCACCTAGTTTCTGTCTCTTATTGTCTCTCAGCTTGATGTTTTTGCCCTCACCTGGTGTGGGAGAGAGATCCGTGGCTCAATTTGAGAAGGTAGGTTGCACATGCAGCCCTGGAGCCGGACAGGGGATTTGGGAAGGAGTTTTCCGAGAACAGGGTTACAAAGGATGACTTTAATAATGTCATTAGAAGTAGTGGTGTTGTGAAGGAAATACAGATGTTTTTATTCTTTCAAGTGCCAGCATTTAGTGTCAATTTATATCTTCTTTTTTTTTTTTTTTTTTTTTTTTTAAAGGAGGTGAGAGCACTGGTACTCCATCTCCCGGTCCTGCTGTTCAGGTTTAGGGATTATTTAGGCATTATTCGTGTCAAGCCTGTTATCTTCTCATAGTTATTGTTTATGATGGTCATTTCTTTGTTCTGTTGAGACATGTAATGAGTTATATTAATTACTTTCCTTTATATCTTTGCATTAAGTGTAGATTTGAGTCTGGGGGTCTCTTAGGAAGTGTAGCTTTTAGAGGATGAAGGATAAGGCACTGAAGCTCAAACTGTGCCCTGCCAGTTCATAAAATGGCACATTTCTTTCACCATTTTCCTATTCGCTGTCAGTAATGACGAAGTCACTGGTTTTGCCCTCACAGTCAGTGAAGATCCACAGCCACAGGACATCTGTATGTCTGAAAGGGGCAACTGGGATTTCTTTGTGGGAATACATTAAAAAATGGTTTATGGCATTTGACATTTAAGTTAAGGCTGTTAAATAATACTTTTCTCCCAGGTGGCAATTCTTTTTACCTAGATATTATCCAAGAGGCACCTCTTCTCCTTTCTTTTCCCCTCTCCTCCCACCCTGAAGTTTCCATCCCTTTAGACCCAGTTCAAATGGATTGGTCAATTGTGCTCATGGAGGAAAATAAGCAGCCTGGGTTAAAACTCAAATGGATCCCTCAGCTGAAAAGGGTGCAAAGACAGGAGCTTGTCTCCAAGTGTCCTGTTCCACAGAGGTGACATCTGGGACAAATGTCTGGCCTCAAAATTGGATTACAGGTCTGAAAGCTTGAACCCCAAACAGCCTCTTGAAATTTAATCAGGTCATTAATACTAGTTAATTTCCATAGTTAAAATTTTGTAGTGGATTTTAAAGTTCTACAGCTAGGCTCCAGAAAATTCTGCATGAAATCCCATGCTGATCTGATGCAATTTTACATAACAAGCAGCGTAACTTCACGAAGTCACTCTCTTTTGAATTATAAGTACCAGAGTAGTACTTTCATTAAAATCTCAGTTTTATCAGGTTGCACCTTAACTACTGGTATTTGTATTATGTATAAAAGTTCAATGACATTTTTGACAGAGTATTTTCAATTGCTTCAGTTCTCTTTTGTGAGAAGTACCATAATATTTGTCCTACTTTCAGGTACTTCTTAGTATTCATTTAATAGTGAAAAATAATTACAAAATATCTGTTGTGGAAAATGAAATTCCAGAGATGCTTACAAGGGGCAAAACCTGCTTTTTAAATACTTGTAATATTTATGAAGGGATTCTTATGAATATTTTATAGCTACTAGTTTTAGGAACTGAACCACCATCGATTTTGTTTCTAGTATTTGTGATGTTATCCATGCAGATAGCATTTCTTCTCCCCACTCTCTGGCAGTACCTTCCTCTCTCTCAGGTTTGCACTGTACCAGATAACTTTGTACTTTAGTGATGGATACTAAAGCCAGCACAAAGAAGGGGACACGAGAGCGTGCCCAGGAATAGGGAAGGTGGCCTGGGACCATGGTGGCCAGAAGTTGTGTCGGTTTTGGCCTCTGGACGGCCCCTGTGGTGGAGGCTAATCTTCCCTGTGGTTAGAGAGAGTCTCTTTCAAAAGCGCTTCAGAGCAGCAACCCAATATCGGGTGCTCTGAATCACCTTCCAGAGATTCACTTCTCCCTTCATCAACTATAATGGGAACAGTGCGCTGGGCTTCCCCAGATACCACTCTTGGTAGCAGTTTTATTACAAAGGATTGAATGATTGTGAAGAATGAATTGTCTTAATTATGCCTGTGTGTGGTCATTCCAGACCTAAAAAAAACAGTAAAAAGTCTTGCGCAGCTCTTTTCCGGACTGTAGGTGTTGTTAAGATGAGGGGTTTTCAGTCTCCCATCAGCAAACATCTCACGGAGTAAAAACTTCCTCGTACTTGGAATCCATCTTGCGCATCTGCATTTCTTCTTTGTACATTTCCTCTCTCTCTTTTTTTTTTTTTTACTAGGCACTATGTAATTATTATAGACATGTTGTAATAACTACTAGAAAACTAAAAATAACTATAAAAAACTAGACATACATTAAGTCTATCCCTGTTCAGAAAATGGGTGTCCAGTTTGCAAAAGAATTTACATCCTAAGATGCCAAGGCCTGTTTAGCGATGTTAATAACTTGTATACATATCTGTTTCTCATTGGGAAATCACCCACACCATTACTACCTTGTGCATTTTGAGACACACAGTTGAGTCAACATGTGACAGGCCAGGTTAAAACAGAGAGGACGGTACACACATGAATTGGAGGGTAATAATGTAAAGGATCAGAAGACTGTGTTGGCTGCCTACGTAGATCTGATTACTTAATACGTGCAGTGTGTGATTGCATGATGTTGTTACCCAAAGTGATTTTCTTACTTAGGTGAGCGTTGTCATTGTCAGGAGGTACATGAAAAAAGGCAAAATGACCTGTCTGTCAGAGCACAGTGAGGGGAGGCTTCAAGGGGAGCAGAATGTGGATGGTGCTGCAGGGGAATGTGAAAGAAAGAGGTCAGAAGATAGGAAACTGTTAATCAAGCAAAATCTCAGAGGCAGGAGTGATCTGGCTGGGGTTGATTTCTGAGCTAGAAAAATGGTATTTTGGATTGATGGGATGGCCAAAACCAGCAGGTTGTAGGTAGGCAAAGCAAAAAGAGTCGAAGTCTTTGAGAGGATGGATAAAAGGAGTGAACACATTGTCATGATGGTTGTGGATTTAATGACCAAAACTTTGTCTTTGTTTGTTCTTTAAGAGTGCATTAACTACTGTAAATAAACTGGTCATGATGATGCTGAAACCAGTCTCTGGATGAAGCCAAAACTAAGGTAGACATTCTTTCATAAGCTAGGCTTTATTGCTAGCATCTGGACAAGAAATCATTTGAGTGTGAATTAGGAGAGAGAGCAAGTTTTTTTCACTGTGTAACTTAAGAAGTTTGGGTTTAAACTTGTCTCTGGAAATTCCTTTTGATTCTGTGAAGAGCTTAGGTTATTCAGTTTAGCTGCTGTCACGTGGACCTTTGGTAGATGCACAGAGTTTTTAATAGAGTAGTCACAAGTACCTGTATCGCGTGAGGCTGAAGTCAAGGAATGCAGAGTTGGGTGTCATTATGAGTGGGATAATAATGTGGGGGTGAATGAGGCTGGACGTTGATGGGAGAGGATGGTGCAGGTAGACTTAATGGAATAGTGAGACACTGCAAAAGAGAGGAGTATAACCCAAAAAGGGGACATGAAGGGGGCTGCTAGGGAAGTGAAAGGAGAGCCGTGAGAGTAGTGTCTGATTTAATTTGTCATGCACAGCAGAAGTACAGACAAGGCCTGAGATTTGGCATGGCAATATGTTGTTTGAGTATCTTGAGTGAGAACAGTTTCAGTGGAGGAATAGAAGCCAGATAGTAAAATGATCAAAAAGAGCACTCAGAAAAAGAGATTGAAGACTAGAATCAGTTCCATATTCAACATGTCTGAGAAGTAACAGCAGGACTGAGATGAGCCAATAGGACATTTTGGTTGGAGGGAGATGAGTGGTTATTTAAACATGTTGCAGAGGTGAAATGCTGTGGAAAAAGTGTTGACAGTTTTCTGTAAAAGAAGGCACTAAGTACTTTGGTCTTTTTGTCATCCCCATTAATGGCTTTCCCTCCATGCTAACTTGCAGACCGGTTCTTGGCTTGATCTTTGAACTCTGGTCATACCTCTAGAGCAGGGGTACTCAGCCAGATATGGCCCCCCAGGGTCCTCAATCCGGCCCCTGGTATTTACAGAACCCCCCTGCCCACCCCACCCCACCCCCCGCCGGGGCTTTGGAGGGGGAAACCAAGCAGCCACAGATGACCTCCTGCCACTTCATCTGCGCGCCAGCCCCCTGTTTAAAAAGTTTGAGGACCCCTGCCCTAGAGCATGATTGCATTTGTCTTTTATGCCTTTTTCTTCCATTTATTTTGTTTGCCTTGGTCATTCTCATTTTGCCTTGTTTAATGATACTTTCTCTGTGGATTTTGCAGCACAAATTCAGATGTTGGTTTTCTAGGAGAAAAGACTTCTGGTGTGCTTCTACAGCACTGCATATGGAGCAGCATTGATTCTGGTGCAGCTTCCTGAGTGTTGCTGAAATGGCCGTATTAAATACCAATTAAGAAGAGCAGTTTGCTGTCTCTACAGTGTGTGTGGCATTCTGTAGATGAGTGCAGGAAGAACACACTCCAGGAAAACTGGTGGCAGAGTTTGGGAAAGATCTGTATGTTCATGTGCTCTCTGTCTGAGCTATAAGATGATCCTTGCTTCTGTTTATCCTTTCATCCACAGTAATTGAACACCCTTATCTCGCTGGTGTTCGGCCATGATTGCAGGCTGTGCAGTTTTCTAACGCTCAAGCAAACATGCCTAAACTTTGCAAGAGGTTCCATGCTGGAATATACAAGGGTACTTCATGTGCCACTTTTTTGCCTCCTTCCCTAGCCTGGGAACACACAGTTGCACTTCCTGTACCCCAGAGGTGCCAAGGTATTGAATAAAGCCTTGCAGGCTGGCCTGGAAACAGACCAAGCAGTGTACCCTTCTGCTGCTTCAAAAACAGTATTTCATATGGAGCCAAGCTGGATTGGGGGAGTCTAATGTGTTGTGACACCTTTGCACCAGCTCACAAATAGGTGCTGTGTGTTCCGTACCTGTACACAAAGGTTCTGACCCTTTGTGTTCAGCAGGGGAGCAAGAAGGGCTTTTTTTTTCTGAGCTTTAGGAACTTCATGAGTTGTGCGGTTTTATACTGAAGCACTCCAGCACATCATAGGTGAAAAGATCGACTTCTGCTGTGGAGTTTAAAACAGAAAGGTAATCTTAAAATGTGGAGGTTTTTTATTTGAAAGCCATGGTAAAAAATATTCTGGTACAGTGCAAGTGAAACTTCTGAGGTTATACCTTCTGTTGAATTGAGAACTCATGTGTTAATCTGGGCTTGTTTTTTTCCAAAGTCCGAATTCCAAGTAGGTTTTAATGATAGTAAGTGTGAAAATCTGCAAAGAAGATTTAAAAGTAAAGGGTATTTTCAAAAAAACAAAATTAAAATCTGTTCAGAAACTTCTAATTTCAGCCAGTTTTAATGTAGGATGTGCATACACTCAGGAATTCAGCTCTGCACTCAGACGTACTCTAGACATTGTTTTTGAGCAAGGAATATCGTAACAGGCTTAAGTGTCGCAATTGATAATTTTGCTGCTTAGCACCGAGAAGCAGAGTAAATTAAAATTCTCCTCACTGTGTGCCTTGGAGCCTATTCCACCTGACTCATCAAATGAAAAATTCATCAATTAATCCTCTGACAATAACGATATATACACAAAAATCAATCCAGGATTGATTTTTTGAGCCCAAACATGAAAACCAACCCCCGGCTTGCACATAATGTGAAATTTCTCTTCATTTCAACCTTGTTATTGAGTATAAAAGCTGAAGTGTTCATAGAATTATTTGTTCTAAGTCAACTACAAAGGTGGGATTGTTTGAGGAAGGGTGTGCGTGCCGTGTAGATGTTCTGAAGTGCTATCGGAGCCAGCTAATAAAGTTGTCAGATGCGTGTAAGAGCACAGCTGATAGGAGTCCCCCCAGAAGGCAACCGGTGGAGAGAGACACTGATCGCTGGGATCTGACAGGAGACCACCCAGGGTAGCTCAGAGCCAGCTGCGTACCAGGCAGGATCAAAGGGAGGGAAGAGCAATGTAAAATAAACTAAACTCAGAAATGGGAGTATGGGAACTGTCTTGATGGGGGCAATGCTGGTTCTGCAGCCACATTGGTAGACTGTGAGGCTGAGGCACGTGGCTTTGTGTAGATGGTAACAAATTCTTAGCAGCAGAAAATGAGACAATAACTTGTCAGATCCCTTCGCTTGTAATTCGTACAATGGAAAGGAAAATTGCAGCAGATTCCGTGTGCATTAGGGTAGCCAGTGCACTCATATCTCTTTCTTTCTTTCTTTGCGTAATCCACCTCCAGGTGTATAATACATGTTGAAACCATGAGAGGTCTTCCCTAAAATGACAATATATTAATCTGATGAGAAGTTAAAAACATTGGTTCGTATACGGACTAAGGTTACTTCCATTTGAGATCAGATGGATGCTGGGAAGTATTTTTATACCGGATTATATATCAAAACACATAAGGTAGACAGTAGAAATTCCAGATAAGAAAATCTCTCAAATCTCTCAAGGTAAACACAGGTGCTTTTTATTTGAGGTACAAAAGAAAAGTAGCCTGGCTCCTGCATTTTGTGTGTAAGCTTACGGTTTCAACTCCTCATCAGATTAATATTTTAAGCAACCTTACTTCCAACATAAGAAGCACTGATAGTACTTGTTGAATAAGTTCTTGCCTCTGAAGGCAGTAGGGAGGAGATAAAAATCTTTCAAGTGAAAGAACTCATTTTTTGTGCTTTGTATCACTGCTGGCAGTGATTCACCACTTCCTTCCCATATATAAAAATAATATTCAGTCTGTAAAGAAGAACCCAAATTATGTTAAAGGGTTGAAAATTGACACACTGCAGCATGCAGACAATAATGAAATAATAAATATATTAACTATTGATGGGGTCTTTTGTGAATGTGTGTATTCACGGTGCAGAGCAACGTTAACAGGTTTACCAAGTTCTAGATGCGTGAAAGGTGGAAACACACTTCAGGAATACTTGATGTGTATTTCCTCAGGCGTAAAACTACAGAGACTCTTGGTAAGAACACAGACTGCAAGATGCCATGTTGTTAATTTTACTTTCTTAGTTGAATGGTAAGACCACCATCTTCAAAAATTGTTTGTGGTAGGAACAAGGATGTTGTCATAACTGTTTGTCAGCATATTGAATATTCAAATGTATGTGATGAATTTGGCTCCAAAGAGAATATCAGAACCTATATCTGTTACCATGTAATATTTCTTTCTAAAATATTACTGCAAAGTATGACACATTGTGGGAGAATTTTTGTTTGCTCTTTCAATTTACAGTTCTATTAAGAGTCTTAAAGTGTAGACAGTTTCACAAATTATATTCATAGGTTTTGCTGTTGTCATATAATTAGAGAGTGAAGGAAGTTAGCAGGGAAAATGGTAGTTGGTGTAACTTACTTTCAGATACATTAAAGTTGAGTCTCAGTCTGGTCTTTTGTTTCAAATGTGCTTCATACATTTTTTGATATGTATAGATTTACATAATCGATCCCTGTGGGAAATGTACTGTTACCAGAGAGTGCGTAATAAAGAGTAACTTGAAGGTAGGGAGCATGTATATATTTCAGAATATGCTTCAATAATTTATTTTCATAATGTTTATTTGGATTTACCTTTGTGAATTATACCACATTGATAACGTATATTTTAAATTTTATTTGTGAATTCTTGTATGCCTTATTTCTAAATATGAGGCTAAAATGTACTATTACCATTTCTACATGGTAATAGAACAGGGTTTTTTTAATGCAGGTTAACATTAATTTGGTAAAATAATAAAGTAACACCTTTTATCTTTCGAGTGCTCATTTACAGGATATTTTAATTTATGGATTATTTTAATAATTCTAAATTATTTTCATGCTATTTTCATTTTCTTCATACACAAATTTCCTCCATAAATTAGGTTTATATCTTACGGTCAGCTACAGATAAACTGGTGATACCTGCTCAGTGACTGTAGAGCCATTAATCAGGTGTGATGCCTTCCAACAGATTAAAATTCTTAATTTTCTTTTCCACATAAACACGCTATGAAAGTTTGCATCTTTGAAGAGCAACCTTACACCTTGTTTCCAAACTGGTTGTCTGCAGAGTATCTAATCAATCTGCCACCCCCTGTGCTAATGAATTTTTGCTGCAGTTGGGGACCTAGCAAGGAGGGTGGTCGGCAGAGGGCAGCCCTGGTTGGCAGCGGTGCTGGGGAAGGGCAGAGGGATCCCAAAGGAGAGGAGACAGGTCACTTTAATGTGACTTCATAGCCCTGCTTTTGCCAGGAGTTTGCCAGTGTTTTCAGAGGTCCCTCATTTTGTAGCGGGGTTGTAGCTGCTGTTTGGCGTGAGTGCTTCTTAAAATGTGCAGCTCAGACACACTGAACATCTAAAGCAATTAGTGATTTTCAGTGGTTTTATTATTCTATCTTCTACTTTTAAAGTAGTTATTGTATTTCTAGAATTAGTTATAAATTATATATGTAATCTTTTTAAGTAGTTATAAATACAGAGGGGGGGTTGCCAATCATGCATATGTGTGCTTTTTGTGATACACAGCTTGAATTATAATTTAAATGACTGAAATAAATAAAGACTATACCTAGTCTGGGGTTTTTTAGCAAAGGTTTATGCTCTGTTGTATACGATTAGATCAGCATTTTCAGACACATGTGGTAAACATAGATGCCAAACCCATATTAAGCTATCTAAATGAAAATACATTACTTCATTATGATTACACTGTGAGATCTCACCAACTTCCAAAAAGAGCGGCAGATAGTAAAGATCTCTTTTACAGGAAAGTCATTTCTTTGTGCATATCTGAAAATATATACAGGCATCATGTATTAGGCAAATGGATTGGGAATGTCAGGTGCAGTTTGTATTTTCAGTCTAGTAGTATGCGTTTCTCATAGCTAATAAGAAAATTACATAGTGTTTAACAGAAAGGAAAATGCTGTTGCATACAGGCACTATCTAAATAAGTTGCTACTGTTAAATTGCACTTTAAAATCATATTACTTAGTTGAGCCAAATCTTGCATCTACCTATAAACAGAAGGCACTGTGTTCGTTTGAAAGTTCACATTACGTTCCTGAGAAAGCGGCTGCCACGCTCTGCAGAGTCTCGTCTGCTGGTGTTGTGTATCTTCACCTAACTTCTGCAAGCATGGCCCGATCCTGCGTGGCTGAACTGGTGCAGGGTCCACCCAGAGCCAGGTTTGCCCTCGCATGGGATGCCTGGGGTGATCCCCGCTCTAGGGGGAGTCTGCTTGTTCTTTTCACAAAGGTACATTAGCCCCTGCATTTATCATTTGTAAGCAGTTTCTAAAACCAAACTGTCTCCATACAGCATTCCTTTGCAGCGTCAGCTTTTCCTTTGTAACTCTGATTGCAGTACTTGGAGCTGGGTTCAGCAGAGTAGCGCCGTCTGTGTTAAAAGGCATCCCACGCCATCGCAGCGTGGTCTGAACGACGTTCAGAGGGCACGGGCAGATTGGTGATTGGGTGATTGGGGCAGACCCCAGCACCTCCCTGTTACAGAAGGATAGCTAGCATTTTTCCTTGTAAAATTGTGTTGAGGTCTTAGTAATGAAAACCACAGTTATAACAGGTATTACTATGAAGGTGATGCTGTCGTACATGTTTTTGTACTAATGGAAGATTAAGATTGTGCTTCAGTTCTATCATACGCATGTATGTCTTGCAGAAGTGTGGCCTTAGTATCTCAGCCACTTTGAATTCAGTTTGGCTGACATGGGCTTTGTTTCAATATGCTTCAGTTTCAGCATATGTTCAGCTGAATGGGAGCTTTGGTGTACAGCTGACAAGTCTAGATGTTACCATTTGCATCATTCCTTCCTCATTTAAAAAAAAATCAAAACACACATTACAGATGCTGAGTTTTGATTGACATTGAGGTGGGAATTGGGGTTTGGGGCCATCCGCTTTCTTGTTTGGTGTGCATGCTTGTTTTGTTCAGGCTCTAAATGAAAGTTAAGGATTTATGCCATGTCCTTCTGGGATTTTATTTTATTTTTTTAAAAAAAACAAATGGTACTGAGACTACTCGTGCTCTTTTATCTTTGTATAATATTAGAAATCTTACTGTGCAAGGTGAACCTTGAACTGTTCAAAAATGAACCTTTCTAAAAGGACAAAAAGGCTTTTTGTAGCAGAATCTCTAAATTTGTCTTCTGATTCACTCTTTTTCATACTAATATGCCATAGTTCCATTTGAATAATAAACTGACATTCATGTAACAAACGGGATGGAAATTCGGAGGTTTGTATTTTGCAATAGCAGCAGTAGAATGGGGAGACACTGCAATCTGTCCTTTCCACTCTTCACTCTGTTATGTGTTGGCTCTGCAGCTGATATGGCCCTGCTCCAGCTTTGGCTTTGCAGCTGATAAGGGTCTCTGAACAACGAATTATTTTAGAACTGTACTTTGCTATGTGAGCCACATTACCTAGGTAAAATGCGGTGAGTTGCAGAAAAAGATAATTCCATATTCTGTGGCCAGTTGGAAATAATTTCCTTACATTTGTGAGTCTTAGTCTTGTATCATTTTGATGTGGCTTTTGTATTCTTTCTGAAATAGTTACGATTGCATTTAAGGTTTATATCACATAGTCGATAAGCTTTGCTGACATGGGCTTACTTTAATAACATCTTTGCTTTATTAAAGAGATATGTTTCTTTTTACATGAAAAATATATCTTTCTTAAGAGATAAAGATGGTGGGATTTCTGACTAGACAAGCAGCTGGTATAACAGTTTTTATCTTATGTCACTTCTTCTTAACTGCACATTAAGGTTTATCTCAAACTACAATAATAATGTAGTTATAGGGATTTTCCTTAAAGTTTATTAGTAGAATTTGAAACATGTCTATTTTTATGAAGATGTAGGCCTGTAAAGCTCAAATTCATAACTGAGAATGTATACATTGTGTAAAAAAGAGACAATAATACAGTAAAGTGAATAAATCCAGCCACATAGTTTTTCTGTGTGCGTAGTACAGATATATCTATATGTGCATGTTAGAATTTATATTCTGTTGTTGAAGCTATGATTTTTCACAAGTATCAAGATCAGTTTTCTAACTCGGCATCAGGCTGAAGGTTGGATAGAAGAGAAGGGAGGGGGACAAAACACTCGGCAGTATCTCAACTGCAAAACCGATACAGAGCTGGACATATTTTCAAAAATGGTTGTATTCCTTTCCTTTTCTAAGGCAATTTCTGTGCCAAATTTTCTTTTTAGTCTGAGACTAAGTGGCACTTATGCTGTTGGTTTTGGGGTTTTTTTGTAGCATCAAGGAGAAACTCTAGGAAATAAAGAAGGACAGTTGGTAGCAAAAATGGTTGTAGAAGTGGCAAGGGTTACTGTTTTCACCACTTTCAGATGAGTGGTGTCTGGGTGATCATGTGTTCAACATAATGACATCTCCAGGGAAGTGGATGCCATAGTCAGGCTTTGAGGACCAGGGATTACAAAGGCTTGTTCCTGATACAAATTAAAGAGTACCTACAGATACTTGCTTGAAAAGTAAGAACTCAGCTGCCCTCAGCTGAAGTAGATATTGTCTCTCCAGGTAAATTGCTTCAGAAAAGCCAAAGTACAACAAAAGTCACCAGCTTTCTTCCTCCTCAGCAACGCCTACTGCGCATATGCTTCGTCAAGAGATTTGATGGGAAAAAGGCACAGCCTTCAAAGGCACCTTGCCCCATTTATTTGATGTAGTATAACGTTCATTATCTATTGTTGCACTATGTAAATCCACTTTTTACCCCTAATCCACCTCTCTTCCACATTCCTCTTGAAGGACACTTCTCATGAGAGCCTTTTACAAGAGAAGTGGCCTTGTTGCTTTGTTTAGACTCTTTAGACGAGTTGCTATCATAATTCAGGGGAAGAAGTTTTCCAAAGAAAAAATGCAAGTCTTCATTGTATCCTATACCTGAACTCAACAAATATTCCAACCCATAGAGATTACCACGTTTGCCTGCACCATCCCATATCCACAGCTATTTCTTTGGTTTTGACTTAACTTCTCAATATTTCTCAGATACCCACATGAAGTATCTGAGAGTTGTGGTAGTGCCCTGCTCATACAGGCTACCACCCTTCAGCACTGTCACATCACTGGGAATATTTGCAAAATTGAGGATACTAACGGTAGCATGTAGAGTATGTGTCGGTCCCTCTGTGTGTGGACTATCTTTTCCTCTCAGCTGGAATTCCTTATGAGCAAAGGAATAATCTCTAACAGCATTTCAGATGAGAGTGCTCATAGGAACTTTGATCAACCCATGCCTGCCAAAAGACAGGCTTTGCTACCTTCAGTTATTGACAAGGGCTTGAACCCAATATCAGTGGTGTATATGTGTCTGCAGCTGCTAGGTAAGTGTTGTACGTGTATGTGACATCATTTGTCAAACTTTGTGTGTGGCTTGATAGCTGATGCCTTCTGTCCTCTTCATCCAAGCATTCCATCAAAACAGTGATAGATCTTGTGAGTTTTTGGGAATGGTAGCTAAACACAGAAAACATATGAAAGCATTCCCTTCTTGACACTTGGCAGCATAAGTTCATCTCTAAGATGAGCTCAGAGTTTTATCTGAATCCATTAATTAACTTACTGGTATTCTTTCCAAAGCCACTTTCATTGCTGACCTTGTTTGCAGAGTCTGGCATTGTTATCTCGGAAGGAGCCAACCCTTTATACCCTTCCCAGCTCCCTGAGAGTGTAGTTTGATTATTGAAATGCTAAGTTGCCTAGTGAGAGAGAGAGAGAGTCTTTAAATGAATCATGTAGTGGGTTATGCATTGTGTCTCCATCTGTTATCAGTTAGAAGGTGAACCTTTCCATCCAAACATCCAGGCATACTCCAATATGCATTGTCTTTGGCTTGCTTCAGAAACATGCCAGAATGTGAAGTCTGTGAAGCATGAAGAAAAGCAAGCTGCATACTTTTATAAAATGTTTAGCCTGTGATAGGAGGACTGGTTTTGATGCCAAGTTCAGGCTAGCAAGTAATTGTCTGAACAGTACAGGTGTTGCCTGGAGGCGCTTGCCCATTACAGAGGCAAGCATACTGGTGTATGCACAAAGTGGAAAGGTGGCATGCTGCAACTGCAGCTCTTCAAAATATTGTAGGGACGGTAAGCCCCCAAACCAACCCTTCTTTGCCTTCCCAAAACTGCCATTGAACTAGGAAGGAGCTGGCACAGGGATCTTTCCTTCCCTACCATCACAGGGGAGGACACAAGGAGGTCTACAGGGTCTGTGAGCAGGGATATTTTCAAAGGGTGCTGAACCTGCTGTACATGCAGACATACAGCAGAATCCGTCCTGGCTGAGGTGGTTTGGAAGGCCGTGGTGAAACAGCTTCGCAGTTCACATAGGAACTTGTCCTTCCTTTTTTCCCCCCTGTTTTTTGTGTCCCACTTCTGTGGATTCACTGAAAACTGTGCTGTCCTTCCTGTCCCCCCAAACTCATCTCATCACTGGTTTTTGAGAAGTTACTTTCCTGAGGCTGTTGGCTCGTTTAATAATCAGTGTCCTGAAATTACTGCCCTTTATTAGTCTACAAAGTACTTAACCATTACAAAGCATTTAGAAAAGTTCAGGAAGTGGGTATGTTCTTTCATTAATTTCTGGACTGGTCACATGGAACAAAACCAATAGAAAAGACTGGTATCGAGTACAACACAGTCTACTAGTGCTAGATGCTTGACACGTATCTAGAACTTTGTATTGCTCAAATAATTTTTCCTCTTGCAGCATCCTGAATAGGTTTTGGGGGGGGCTGTCACTTGCTCAGTCTTTAGAAGAGTAGGTTGAGACCCCTGTTACCTGCCCCAAAGGGTTTCCAGCCAAAGCTTCATGAAGTGAAAGTTAGATATTATTTATACTCCTTTCACAGCTACAGATACTGAGACACAACAGGCTTGTGACTTGACTAAAAGTAACACAGCTAGTTTACAGTTGAGTTTGCTTGTTTGTAGTTCTGTGCATAAGCCATTTGACCATGCTTGTTTTCCTGCATCTTTTGGTAAGCAGTATTTTTAACCAGTCTATTTCTAAACTGCTTTCCTCTAGGTCATGCGTTTAACACTGTTCCTGAAGCAGCTGATTACATTAAGTGCACTAAGAGCATCTGTAATAAAGAAAACCTGCTGTTTTCTGAGCCATTCAGTCTAAATTGTTAGTGCTCTGACTGTGGGTAAAAATGTGTTGAATATAATGTGAATACAATATTCAAATACAAGTATATTCTGGCATCGTATTATACTTTAAAATAAGTATAAAATACTGGGTTTGCTTATATTTTTTAATGACAAAAGCCACCTCTTAGTCTCTAATTTCACCTATTGTTCAGCTGTTTTGCTGAATTATTGAAAAAAGCTGCCCAAATGGCTGGTATTCCTGTCTCACTGCGTCTACCTGATAGAATTGTGTCGTTACTCTTTAACTTCAGTACAGCAGTATGTCTCTCTGCCAAACGGAAACGATGTGAAAAATTTAGTTATAGATCACACTTATTTTTCTTCTAAGTGACATTATTGGCCCCACTAATAGTGTGACTAACCTCATAATATTCAGTCTCTTTCCCCCAGGAAACATGACTCTGTTCTTCCCCATTTAATTTGATGCCAGACCATGTGGTGTTTCTTTTAAGTTCTTCTTTATCTCAGTGTTGTAGTGTGGGGGACCTCTCTAGATTATTTCAATCTCTCTTCATATGTAAAGATAATGGTAACATCCACAATGGGAAACAGTAACTGTAAGAAAGCACACAGCTTGGTGTTTCCTCTTTTTTTCTTCTCCCAACTTCAACCTCTGAAAGAATGAAAACCATGGAGCTTATCAAAATAACTTACCTCCCTGACTATTGATTGTCTCCTTTAATAGTCCGTTAGAATTAGATGGAGAAAATACTTTTAAAATCTTTTGGTCTGCCCCCCTGCTAGTTCAGCATTGTTCCCTTCATTATGCCACTGAGTGTTTCTTCTAGTTTGTTGCGAAATTATTCCACGATTTCACCATCAGGAAGATTTTCCTGATATGTAGCATGCATTTTTCCTTTTTTTTTTCCTCTTTTTTTTTTTTTTGTTTTTTTTTATTTAATCTGACTATTCCTAGTTATATTTCTCTGTCGCTCCAGTATTTGTCTTTCTTACCATGTACTTCAACATTTCAAGTGTTCCTGCGTAGCTACCTCTCAGCTAAATGTAACAATTTACTGGTGATTCAGCATTTAATATTTTTTTGTGTGTGTTTTTCTCTTAATGACCTCTTACTTCAGTATCCTGATATTGAAAGTGATAGGGAGATTACAGAACTGAATATAAAAGAGGTCTATTACCTGAGATTTCCCAACCTTTTTTTCTTTTTCTTCCTCAATTCTACCCTTGTTATTCTGCAAACCTACCGTAGTATTCTGCAGACTTAATATAAGTTTAGCAGCGGATATAATCCCAAGGTCACTTACTGCCTTTTGAATTTATTTCTTTCATTACACGTATGGTCTTTGAGCTATTTTCCCTGGTTTATTCAGTGTTATTTTTTTGATCCTAATCTCATTTTTTTATATTTTTCTGTATAGAGATCTGAATCTGAAAGCCCTGTAGGTTCTTTTGTGTTATTTGTCTGTTCTCTTTGGTATTTACATCTATGGCCAGTTCAGGATTTTCCATCTTTGATCCTGTTAATGTAGTCATTATCCTCTTGCAGTTGTAACGACATTAAGACATTACTTTGTTGACAAGTTTATTTTTAACAGTATGGTATCGTAAGATGTCTTTATTGAAATTCAGCTGAGTTGTTTCTCCTGTGGGTGTTTTGTATTGATTCATTTGTTTATTATTTTTCATAAATCTACCTCACATTTTATTTGTGATTCTAGTGTCCCATGGACTTATCCCCTTGTTTGAGGCTGCCAGGGTCATGTTGAAAATGGTTCACCACAGATTTATGAGTCATATGGTACCTCGTGGTGCCAAGATGCCCTGAACTGAGTCAGGAATGGAGCTTTTCTAAATGAGACCTCATTTCCTTATAGCTCAGTCTCCATCCCAGAACACCAATTCCCAGGCAAGTAGAGTCCATCCTTCACAAAGGGTTATCTTCCAGCAAATACTTGCCAGCAGTTAAAGATCTCCAAAATGAAGTATACCTACATTAAAATGAGGTCCCTGGCATCTTTTCACGTCACTGATCCTTGGTGTCTGTCCATTCTCAGAGAGTAAAGTGTTGTACATTCTTGCATCTAAAGTGTTCTTCGATATTTTTATATATGATTAGTGAGAAATTCAAATCAGGTGATAATCCACATTTCATGACCATTTAATTAGTATTATGTATCTCTTTCTGCTGCCTAACTCAATTCAGAATAGTGGAAAGGAAAAAGGCAAATCCTTTAAAGGAAGGTATGGAGAAGTTCAAGTACCATTAGGAAAAACGTTTCCCTGCATGCTTGAATTTTGTAATATATGTCGGTTTGTAAAATTAATTCAGACAGGAGTTACTTCAGGTTTTTTAACTTAAAATTTAGCTCCAAGTTTGTCAGTTCTGCAAGCTGGAATGATTGTCTTTAGTGCTGAAACATTGACAACTTGATTGCAATTTTGTGGGTTTACTGAGTAAATTATTTGGGTTTGTTCTGTCTGTTGATTGAGGGGCAGCAGGGTAGGATTTCGGTAAAAAGCGTAAGTTAGTTAATGTTTTGAACTTAAAGCCTTGAGGTGCAGCGTTTAGCTGACTGTTGTCTTCTCTGAGGTTGAAAACAGAATGCAGTGACCTGTTGGCATTCTGCTACAATGCCATTGTGCATAAATAATTATTATTGCTTTTACTGCTAACCTGCTGACTGTACTCTGTGCCAAAGTATATATCACAGCTACCATTTGCAGGTTTCAGTACACTTATTCAAGCTATTCTTTTATTGTGTAGTAAAATATTACCTTGGCTTTTAGAGGCTTTGACCTGTGACACACACATAAAGCTAGTATTTTATCAAAGTCACTGTTGATTCGAGGGGGCTTACGTGTTTGTGAATCCTGAATTTGGTATGCTGGGTCTGGTTTTGAGAGGTGTAGTGTGTTCACAAATGCTTTTAGAGTAGTTTGGGATTGTTTTCTTCATAGATTTAAAGAGAATCAAATCCAGACTGTCCTGAGCTGGGTGTTTCTTCGAAAACAACAAAAATCGGTTACAAACCAGTATGTGAAACTCAGAAGTATGTTTATTTTATTCCTGGATCTTCAAGAACACGTTCTGCAGCGTTTCTCTTGTTTGTTTCTCTCCTTTTTTAATTCCGCAGGTGTTCACTGTCTCTGTTACTCCTTGCCTCCATCCTTTACGGTAACTCTATGCCCTCCCATTTTCCTCTTCTGCTTTTCCAAATTGTTCAGCTTGGGGTGATTTTTGCTTTCCTATTCATCTCCTTGCTTCACTGCAGAGCACTGGGTGTGCACAGGGCATACAGCATCCGTGACTTTGGTGGTGAGGCTGAGAAATCATCTTCATCGTTTTCCTTTATTCTGATGGTTCTCATCAGTTTGTGAAAATCTGTTCAGGACATGAGTTCTTTGGGACCTGAGCTACAGCTGGAGAAGGGGAGCTTATGAGTGCATCTGATGGTGATTTAGCTTGGTTCAGTAGCGTGCTTCTGTAGTGTGTCTTCCCATTGTCCTCACCATGCTTCCACTGTCATCCCAGCACCATCTGAGAGCAGGCAAACTGGATTTGTTGCACATGAAACCAAGTCAGAAGGTGCAGTTCACTCAAACTTGGGTGGCATGGTGGATGCTAGATCCTCAGCATCAGCAGTTCTGCTCTACAAGCCCCTGCCATTGGGCTGCGCTAGTGGCTAATGCCAACCTGCTAACGGGAGCCCTCTTCACATGGCTAGTTCTGGGGTGGGTCAGCATTGTCCCTGGTTTCTTTGTTGACTTCATTGAATTGCACCTGGCAGGAGGCAGGCATAGCTGTGGTAAAATAAACACAGGTTTCTGTAAATGCCAGAGCAGGCTTTGGAGGTACGTTATCTTGAAAATGTTAGATTTACCAGTAAAAGAAGTCGGTGATATAAAACTGAAAAAAACAGCTAATCTCTCCTATTCTTAGTGGTATGGAATACACTGTAAGGTTGCAAAACAGGAAATTATTGAAGCAGTTGTGTAGCAAACCCAAGAAAGTTACCATTCATATTGAGCTAAAGTTCATATTCAGAATAACTGCGATTGCAGTGTCTTTAAGAAATGCACAAAAACCGGTACATTCTGAGCGCAGTTACCAGTGTGCTAGTTACTTCTTAACAAAATTTATATTTCTTGATAATGGTTAAAATTGCAGTGTAGATTAATATTGTATTAAACTTTACACATACCTAAGAACAACATATGCTGTATTTTATACCTTCTCTCCCATCTCATTTTTCCTTTTCAATTTACTTTTCTATTGCAAGCCAGTAGCGTAAAGCCACATAATGAATGCATTATTGAAAGTACTGAAAGTCTTCATTGGTGACATAGAGGCATGAATGTTTCACACAGCAGAGAATGCAGCAGCTTTCCTGAAGGGATTCAAGGGAAGTGTTTAAATTTTAAGTAGCAAATATTGGCAGCTCTCAGAGTGGAAGCACAGTATTTAAATATTTCTCCACTCTTAAGTTTTTTGTCTGTTATCGCTTCTGGGGAGAACTACTCATCTCTTTCACGTGGCCCGATACATTCTGCTTGCTAGGCTCATGTCAGCATTGCCGTGAGCTTGCACTTACTGTTACAAAACTCCAAACCAGATTTTAACAACACCTGGCTTAAAAGCAGTGACCTTTTTACCTAAGAAGGAGCAGAATGTGCCAGTCTCCTGTATGCTTGAGGAAACACCGAGGCCAAGAGTAGTCAGCCCATCAGCTGGCCACAGCTCAGCCTCTGTTTTTCTGACTGCTGTGTCAAAAGTCAAGTTTCAGGGGAAGCCTGTGTCGTCCATCCAACACTTGTACGAGTCCACATCGGACTGGCCTCGCTGCTTTCCTGTGCTCGCAGGCGAGATGCAGGGGCAGGGGGAGAGACCTCACCTGAGGTATCTGATGCTTTAGCACCCCGACACAGGTCCCAGGTGTCCCTCCTGCGGCAGCATGCATGGGGCAGGACCAGTCTGTCTCTGTTTTATGGAGCGTTCTCCCCATGCGTCCCTCCCTCCCTGCTTTCCCTGGGCACAGTGTACTTTGACATTTTCTGTACTCTGAAACTAAACACAGCCAGCTCAGTCCGCTCTCTGACCCTGAGGGCAAATGGCATAAGTCTCGTACATGCAGGTAAACTTTTCCCTCTCTCTGCACTTCTCCGAAACAAAGGGAGGCTGCCTTCCAGCTGGGAATGGCCTGAGATCCTGCTACGAGTGAACGCCTGTGCCCTGTTCAGGGAGCGTGGGCTGGCAATGGGGCAGGGGGTCCAGCAGCCCGCCAGGGCTCAGGCTGGGGTCCTCACTCGGTGCAGTGTGCTTGAAGCCTCTGAGGCTGTGCCACAGCTGCGATAATTGTTTGCTGTAGGCAGAAAAAAAGTATGTCATGTTTACACCTATTTCCGAGCCAGTACCTAAACTAGCATTAGAAACATAGCACATGAAGACTTTATACACCGAATTGCCTCTTGCAGCTCTGCCCGGGTAAAATAGGTGGGTTTTAACAGTGCTGCAGGAGGGGTGAGAGAGGAACAAGCGTGTGAAGCGTCAGGCGAAAAAACAGGCAAATAATTAAAAGGAATTTGTGTCTCATAACTATGTAATTTATGTTGCTGATGGTAAAAAAGTGGGATGATTTCAGCAGAGGGATTGGGAACATGCAGTATGCAGGCATTTTTTTCCAGCTAGAACAATATTCCTTTAGGGCATTTTGGAAGATGCAGTAGCTGATTCTGAAGCTAATTTAACTGCATAGATGTGCAGTGCTGTGTTTCTTAGGTGTAATTTGGGGAAGGGGACAGGTAACTGAGGTAGCTATGAAGTTAATGAAGCTGCAAACTTAGATGGCTAATGTAATTTTTGCTCTTGTTTTATTTAAAGGGAGACTGCCAGCTTGGACTATAGTCAACTTACAAAAAATGTTTAGATACTTATAGAAAACACAGCACACTGTGCTTGCCAATTTTAGTGGCTCTGTAGTCATGTTTTCTAATGAATATGGTTTTTTCCTCATTTCTTCAAAATCTCAGTGAATCTATAGAGGGAATCTGATCATGCAAACACTCGAATGCTGCGTGGTTTCTCTGCATATAGTTTTGTGTATAAAGTTATGCATTTGCCTACATACCTGTTACATTGGAACCTGAGTATTTACGAAGAAAGTCAGAGAAACAGATGATACACAGCACAGAATGGTGTCTAAAACACAGAGAAAACCTGTTAGAAAAATGCAGGGTGGGAATGTTTTTCTCCAGTCTCTTGCAATTTTAATGACATTGGATGTTAGTTATAAGATGATGGATAAAAATGTAGAACCATCAGTTCCTGTTTAAGCACTAATCAATAGTTTTATTTCTTATATGCTGTACTTTGATGGACCCTTCTCTGACACGCATAGAATCATTCAGAAGTTGCTTTATTAGTAATAGTGCAGGAAACGTTGCATTTTCCACTCTTGTTTGGGAACTCGTACAGGAACTTGCCATACACACTGTTGTAATCGATCATTACAGTGTATTGCCTGATGGGGGCCATGTTAAGGTTGCTACCATAATTCAGATATTGCCACTTCCTGATTTTTATTTTGGGTTTCTTTAGCAGCTGCTGTGCAAAATATATCTTTAATACTTTTGGGGACAGATTTTTCTGTTTGGCTGGAAAAACTGAACTAGTAAAAGGAAAAGCTGTTATTACTATAGTAACTCTTGGGTGTCCCTTTCAAGATTGGCCCTCAATATTCAGGAATCTGTACAAGCAGAAAAAAGAGATTGTATGTTGTCAGGTCTTGTGGCAAGCAGCTTCTTTCAAGGTAGGACTGTTAAATGATTCTGTAATTGACATATTCATACTACCTCCAGTGAAAAAAATCTTACTCGACAGACAGGAGATGCATTAGAGGAACTCTTTGCTTCAGCATCTTTGAAATCTGCAGGAAGGAACCTTTTTCTTTGAAATTTTACTTTTCTCTCATTCCCTGTACATTATGTAAAGCAAAGCTTAATCATGAAAGTGTTGACTGTTAAGCTGCATAGTTCTGAATACATATGCAATGTGGTTTTCCATATTTACAAAATTTCACATTTTTTCATGGAAACTGTGTGTGTAAAATACACCATGGAGGATTTTTCACTAGCTCAATACTCAGTCAAATTGTGACTTAATTTTCTCACAAACTCTCAATAGCACGGTTTTTCAGTGAGAACTCTTGTCAAACAAAACACATACCTTTTTACAAACCATTATTTAGAACCTTGCAATATAATATTTCTTACAATCTTACCTAAACTTTATTGGCTATTTCTAAGGTTCTCAATTTGGTCTCTTAACTAATGGTATAATTTTGAAAGTCACTTATGTACAGACCCGAATGGAAAGTACATTTTTAAAATCTTTTCATATCTAAACTCTTTACTTTGAGCAGAACCCGTGGAAGGCACCTGATGCATCCAACTTTATTCCTGTAACATCACAATTTATTTTCATTCTGTTACATCTTCACTGGTATATCATTGGCATTGAATCATGTGGATCATCATCCATCTCTGTAAGTTCTAGGTTCTTAAGAGATTCAGTAATTTCTGGTAGCAGGAAATAGATTAATGAAAACTTTCAATTTCTGTGAGATTTTTAGCTCTAAATAAGGAAAACACAGTCTTGGTCGCAGAAATTGCATCTTAAGAGTTCCGCTGTTGTCATTGATATATTTAACATCTTCCATTAGAATGCAGCCACATCTCACATCTTTTTAACTGATTGGAATGTCTAATCTGTCATCAGACATTTTGTGCTTTGGTTTAATTAGTATTGGCGACTCCTGTATTTAATGATGATGCGTACCCTTAACTAAAACTCTTAATGCCCTGTAAAAATCATAAATAAAAATCACCCAGGATATCAGATTTAGGATCTTAATAAGATTTAAATTTTTGCTAATTTTGCATAAACAAATCAATATTATATTATAAAAAAGCTTCTAGTCTAGGCAACTAGAGTTTGCTAGGGCACAGCATATTCTTCCTTCCATAATACAGTAACTCTCAGCATGCATAACCCTCCTTCCCAAACAAACCGCAGTGCCTGAACTCCCTGGGAAGTGTTTGCAGATATCTGTATGTCGGTAGCGATGATTTATCTCAATCTTTTCTGGAACTGAAATATTATTTTGAGGTATCGGGAGACTTGCTTCTGTTAACCAAAAACAACAGAGGGTGCTCTTTCATACTGCATACTAACATGTATATTTCCATAGCACTCACACCCTTGCGTTCTCTTATCTCATTATTCCTATGCTGCTTGCCTGAATATCTCAATATCAAAAAGTTTTAAGTCAAATGTGACTGCATTAACTCTTGTGAGTTTTCTGCCCGTCCTTCCCAAGTGGCACAGCATGATCAGAGTTACCCCTTTCTTTTCATTCCATACCGAGCTTCAGAATTTCTACAGGGTGGGGGGTGCAGGGGAAGAAAAACATGAAATAGTAGAATAGATTATTCAAGCCATATTCTTTCTCAGTACCATTGGCTCTTTTTCATACCATAAACATTTTACCCAGTCTGCCTATTGGTGGGTGGTTTGCAGAGTTATTGACAGTGAAATCCAATTAGACCTCCCTACTTGTCTTGTTGTTCATATTCTCCAAATAGTTACTTAAAGAGTAGGGTTGGGAGATCTGGATTGTGTTCAGACCTCTGTCACACAATTCTTGTAAGAGTTTAGGCAATTCTCTGAGCTTCATTTTTTCCATCTGTAGAATAGGAGGAATGATAATTGTGTGCCAGCTGTCTTGTGGTGGGCAGAACATTCAAAAGTTTCTCTGTTCCCATCATACTCGCAGCTCTACTGAAACGCTCTGCTTGCAAAGGTCTGTGAAGAATTTTCCACACTGACTGCTCATCATCCCCGGGAGCCAACGCTGAGGACGTGGAAACTGTCTTCAGCACTATCCGTGCTTCTTAGGATAGTGCCCACTTGGAAAGGAGCGAAAAGCAGCAACTGCTGAGTGTGCCATATTGGGCTAGCAGAAAACGTGGGGCTGCGCGGGCTGTGCTGCCGAGGAGAGCGGCAGAGAGAAGCGGATCAGGGGAAGCTGTTGGGACAGGCAGGGTTGCATCTAGACCCAAGATGCTTGCCTTGCCCTCTGGAAAGCTGCGGTATCTGGCTGCCCTGCCTAGTCACAGCCGCTAACCTGAAGACCTGCCTTTTGGTACAGCTGTTAACAGAAAGGACCCCAAGTGGCACCAAATATATCTTTTTTTAGTTTATTACTTTATTATATAGTGCTAGCTGTGGCTTGGTGTTTTCCTGCTGCAGTGTAGGCATTTGGGAATCTCAACCTTTCTTACTTCTCCTTCCATTACTAGATATCCCTGCAAGTTCCTTGTGAGTCCTGTAGGTAATGCCCATTCCCACCCTGGAGTGAACTGCTTTTAATGCTCGCTGGTACTCCAGACTCTTAAAAATAGCAGTTTCTCAAAGAACATACCTATTCTTGACAAAAGCCAGTGACACCTCTAAAATCTCTGAATTCAGTTTGCTGAAGTATACCTCTAAGGCAGTAAGAAATCCAAGGAGAGCAGAAGCGTTAACGGGGTTTGGAGTTGAGAAGTGGCTTATGCTTGGGTATGAGGAATTCATATTTTTATTAAATTAATGTTTTGCAAAACTGAAGGTATGAAAGTTTACTTTGCCCAGGGATGGCCTTAACTTTGACTCTTGCTGTTTCATAAAGGAAAATGAATGTAGATTAGAGCTGTGACAGAAACCATTAAACATGATATCTCCGAAAGCTAGCTCATTTTCTTAAATATGTTTCTTGAAACAATATGAGAAATTTTACTTTAAAAATTTTAATTTAAAAAATGTCAAGGACAAACGTTCTAAATGTATTTTTTCTTTCCAAATTTTTCTGTAAACATACATACAATTAAACTAGCACAGACAATACATTTTATTTGTACCTTTGGAATATGTCCAAGGTAGACCATTTCATATATCTCTTTTGTACAGTTGTTATATTTCGTTTGCTTTCTTGGGAAACAAAACAAAACACACACACACAAAAAAAAAAAAAAAAAAAAAAAAAACAAAAAACCAAGCTCCTACAATCCAGTATTTTCATGTAAAACTGTTTCTTCAAAAGTGCACAACGTTCTGTTTGGTATCTCTTGCACCTGTGGCCTGTCTGTGCAGCTGTAATTGCAAGACCAAGTCCAATATCTTTCAGGCGAAAATACCCACTGTCTTTTTGGCAGGAACATCTCCAGTGGCTTTTTGTTGCACAACCACTTCAGTTTATCAGTTTCCCACACTGCAAAATAGTGTCATTTAGAATATGCATGCGTTTAAATTTTTAGTCTCAGACTTAATTTGGAGCACTGCAAAACTCAGGAAAGATATTCCTAGCTGCAAATCTGTTTCAGAGAAAAGTTTGATAGATTTAACATACTATTGCTTGGTTTGGGGTTTTTGTTTTTTTTCTTTCAACATTGCATATGAGAGGAGTAATGCAGCATACCAAAAAATATTTCAGATCTGTCTATTGGTTTGTTATGGTTGATCATTTAAGCACACCATTTTTGCTTTGTACATCTGTAAAATGGGTGTAGCAGGGCGTAAGTGACTCAAATGATAAAACATGTAATTAAGCAGTGTATGTAAAATGAGATGATGTATTAGTATCTGATGCTGTTAATTTAGAAATGCAGAGATCTCTTAACCTGTAACTGGAAACTACATTGATCTAAAATAAATGTCATGTATTAAAATGTTAGGCAGAGGTAACATTAGTGGCAAATATCATTGGTTGTGTGTCTTATTTAAATAGCATGCCAGCTTTGTACTCTGGGGATATGTTTAACATCTGATACACGCCAATCCCCAAATTCCAATCGGACAGATTTGATTTATAATTGATAATTTATATGGGTGGCAATGCAGAGTGGGTTTTAATAACGCAACTCTTGAAATCAGTATTCTTCAAAAATTACTTTACCATAGAGCAGTCACAACACAAATCATGTGTTCTAACTTACGTGTGTTAAGTGTGGATGAGAAAAATTACTGTAATTTTGATGAGTTACCATAAAAATGTGTATCAAATGTGGATTCATGGTGTGTAAATTGTGTTAGGGGATTAGAGGGTATTGGAATAGCGCTACTGACAGCAGCATTATGAAGTCGAAGCTAATTTTTTAATTTCTGTTTGTAACAATGCCGCAATGGAAAATTCAAACCAGTTCAAATATTTCTGTTGGTATTTTCAGTTTGTACTGAATAATGTTAAACAATAGTAAGGCCTAAAAAAATGGTAGAAAAGCTAGCATACAGCCCAGCATCTTAATTTCTCTTAAAATGCTTACCATTTTTGCTTATTTTACCCTCCTATTGATATCCACTTGGCAAGCCTGGGAAGGGGGGGGGGGGGGGGAAGAAAAAAAATCTCTTACATATCCATGATCAAAAATGAGCGCCTGATGGCCTGAAGGTTGAAATAATTATCTCTGGTGGCCGTGCAGATCTCAATGTCAAAGCTAAGAACCACAGGGCAGCAGAATTAAAGCATGAAAACTGGCATGAGCACAGACAACTGCTTGAGGCTCTTTATTACTGTTTGATACAGCAGTCCTTTGTTGGAAATCTTGTTTTTTTAGGTTCGAAAGCAACTGTGTGTGTCTAATCTCACATTTTCCTTTATCATCAATTCCATTCCTCTGATATTTACAAAACTAAGCAACATCACATGTGTTTATCCCGATTTCTGAATTAGTGTATCTGAGGCTTTCTGCTAATCTGCAGATAGGTGGCACCGTTCATACAGATTGGGAAAGCGGCGCTTTCCCCG